>NC_141669.1:133089363-134354975 GCF_028749965.1 Puma concolor | reverse complement strand
AATTTTTCTGAAAATGACAGAAAACGGATCATTTGCATGGGAATGCCAGCTGGGGAGAAGGGAACATACGCTTGCATTCAGGAAAAGTTTCACAGGATGTAAAAAGAAACCATCTGCTTTTTCTTTTTGTTCTTGTTTAAGAACAGCTTGTGTTTGCAACTCACAATTTAAGGCCTGGTAATAACCTACAGGACTTTGTGAAGCATGAATCGCACTGCTTCTATTCCTCCTCGTTTTCTCCCACTTATTTTTTTCACTCCGTGTTTGCAGAAAGCAGAATGCAAAGAGGGTATTTGCATGTTGCAACTTGGATAATAAAATTCTTCTGATCGCGGCCTGAGTCTGCCTGGTTGGGTGTTTTCTGGGCATTCCAGGATCCTGCGATGAAATCCAGCCAATATGAATCAAGCGTAATGCTTGCCTTAGCTATAAGAAACACCGTAGGCTAAGACTGTGGCTCAGTGCCCCTCCTGCTCATCCTGTGCAGAGAACTATTTCTGCGACCCTGCTTTATCTGCAGCACCACCTGGAAGGGACTTGCAAATCGTTTTTTGGGGAAAAAAAAAGCAGTTTTATATGTTTACTCTTCTCATTAGCATTCACCTCTGTGGCTTTGATGTGTGCCTTCTCCCCCTGCTGAAGTTTTCTTAATGATTCAGACTCCACTGCTGCGTATATGCAAATCAGTGTAGAAGCTTACCATTTGCAGACAGGTAGACCGGCTAGTGGAGTTTCCAGTGGAAAGTTTGGGCTCTAAAGATCTTTGTGGATCAACAGATCATACTGCAGAGGGGCTAAGATCACTCAGACTGTCTGGGCGAAGATCCAGAATCCCCTGCTTGCTAGCTCTGTGACATCAGGCAGACGACTTAACTTCTCTGGGCCTTCGTTCTCTTATTCATACCATGGGAATAATAATATTACCCACCTGGAAGTGTTTTTATGAGGTTCACTGAGTTAAATAGAAAGTGCTCAGGATGGGGAGTGCCTGGGTGGCTCAGTTGGTTAAGCCTCTGACTTCAGCTCAGGTCATCATCTCACAGTTCGTGGGTTGAAGCCCCACATCGGGCTCTGTGCTGAAAGCTTGGAACCTGGAGACTGCTTCCGATCCTGTGTCTCCATCGCTCTCTGCCCCGCCCCCACTTGCACTCTGTCTCTCTCTCTCAAAAATAAACAAAGCTTTAAAAAAAAAAAAAAAAAAAAAAGAAAGAAAGTGCTCAGGATGGTATCTTGAACCAGGACCTATGGTGGGAAATTCCCCAAATGTAATAACACTCTATCATGTTTTCCTACAAGATAAAGCATTCCCACACATACACGCACAGTGATGTAATCTACATAAACTAAAAAATATGCACGTATGTATATATAATTATAAAATGGTATATGTTATATGTATAAATATACATACAATTAATTCAACACCTTTCCGTTGGGAACCGTAACGTCTACCCCTGGGTTTCTCAGCCTCTGCCCTCTTGACATTTTGAGCCAGATAAAATTTTGTCGTGGACTATTATTCTGCTCACTGCAGGGTGTTTAGCAAATCCCTGGCCTCTACCCACTAGATGCCAGTAGCATATTCGCCTCCTATTACGATGGGCAGAAGTATTTCCACATATTGTCAATTGTACCTTGGGAATCAAAATCGCCTCCATTACCACCAGGGTTACTGATCTTGGCCATCTTTAAAATCTCCAGCCTACATGATCCTCAATTCTGATGAGGAGGAAGCAAAGAATGTACCCAGGCATCTTCGGGCATCACACAGCGCAAAACGGTCTGCTTGTTGTGTGTGTATTTAGGCTTCAAGGAACAAATTCAAACTTCCCTCTTCGTATGTATGCCCTGTGTGTGCAGATGTGCTAAATTTATTTGAAAGGAATCACTGCAAACTCATTAAGCACTCAATTTCCTGTCTCTCTGAATGAACCTCCTTTACATTAAGATACTATCTTTTTATTTTATTTTTTTAAATTTTTTTTTTAACGTGTATTTATTTTTGAGACACAGAGAGACAGAGCATGAACAGGGGAGGGACAGAGAGAGAGGGAGACACGGAATCTGAAACAGGCTCCAGGCTCCGAGCTGTCAGCCCAGAGTCCGACGCGGGGCTCGAACTCACGGACCACGAGATCGTGACCTGAGCCGAAGTCGGACACTTAACCGACTGAGCCCCCCAGGCGCCCCAGACACTATCTTTTTAATAGGTGGTGGGTAGCAGAGCTCAGGCGTGTACATCAGGCTAGTGGATTTTCTTCAGAACTGGAAGGTCCTGGGGTGGGGGTTGGGGGGGTGGTATGCAAGGGTTAAAACTATTTTGGGAGTGATTTTCAACTTTTCAATGTTTTGCTATTGCATTTTGGAAGTGGCAGCAAAGCCCTTATCAGTTTGTGAATATTAGCATAGCATTCATTAGCCTTTTCTAGAGGTTTCAAAAAGCTCACATTCATCAAATAGTTTAAATATAGTTTAAATGATCCCCGTGTGTTCACATCTTTCCAGGGATCTAATTGACTCTTCCATCAAGTTCAACAGATATAGATGCAGAATTTTCTTTTCTTTTGTTTTTTAATGTTCAAATGAACATTTTATGCAATGTGAGTAATGGATACGATTTCAGTCAAGATGGTATGGTGTTTTCATACTTTGACTCAGTCTCTCAGGCTGTAATAGCATAGCAACAGTATATGAAATAAACAGGAAATACCAAAACAGACATGGCTACTGTTGGGAACAGGATATACATCTCCTCAAGTTGGCCTCCTGGTCCAGAAATGAGCACCCCTGGCTGGTAGGACATTGGTGCAGGTAACTTGAGTCAAACATGGCAAGTGAGGTGGGAAGCCAGAGAGCCACGTTTGTTGCTTGGAGGCAAGTGTTGGAAAAGAACTCAAAAGGGAACTTCAGACATGGATACCAGGAGCCATGACCTTCAGAGAGCGAAAGACCCAGGAAAATATGAGATCAACGGTCTCAGCCTTGAAATCAGGAATTGACCAAATTACCCCTGACTCAACGGCTGGGTATGGGGTATCATCTTCGTCTACAAGACATGCAATCTCAAATTGCCATTAAAAGACCGACACTAGATTGGACGCTCCGATGATTAGGTAAGGACACACACAAAAGGTGTGCGTACGTGTGCGATCACAGAGAGTGAAAAAAATTAAAATAAAATAATGGGCTCCGCTCAAAGATTGTGCGTGCACGTCCAGTAAGTGCAGATGCGCTAAGTTGGGTTCTTACTCAAAGCGCTGAGCCCCGAACGCCACGTGGTGTAGTTTCTTATACATTTTCTACTTCCTTGTTCCCATATGTGGTAACACACAAACATGCAGTCTGATTAAGTGGTCTCATGTTGCAAGGTCGTGAGGGATATTGTCACATACGTGTATAGCCAGGTTGCCTTGAGGTTTTTGTTTTTGTTTTTCTTCCCTTAGTGAGGGACCCTACCACATGATGACATGTTTAAGAAAGTCAAATGAAACTGCATCTACAGGAAGAATAAGAAACTTCAAAACAAAAACAAGCAGCAATGAAATAATAAATATGGAAATTGGGGTGCCTGGGGGGCTCAGTCGGTTAAGTGACCGACTTCGGCTCAGGTCATGATCTCACGGTTCATGGCTTCGAGACCCTCATCGGACTCTGTGCTGAAGGCTTGCTTGGAGCCTGGAGACTGCTTTGGATTCTGTGTCTCCTCCTCTCTCTGCCCCTCCCCCGCTTGTGGTCTGTCTCACTCTCTTAAAAATAAATAAACGTAAAAAAAAATTATAAAAAAAGAAATATGGAAATCAAATAGAAATCTTAGCAATGAGAAAGATCATTACTCAAATAAGGCATTCAGTAAATGGTGAACTTCTAGAATGGATGTGTCAAAGAGGATTTGTTTGGCCAATGTCATACTGAGATTCACCCTGATACAGAGCAAAAGGGTTTAAAACTATGAATGACCAATTAGACGTCACAAAGATGGAGAGGTTCCAAATGCGTGTGTTAAAGGATAATTTGTTTAAAAGGCTGAAGTCATTACTTTTATACACACGTAAAATGAACACATGTTCAAGATTTGATTCATGATTAATGAGGGAATCTGTAAAATGTTACAACTGGCTTGAAGAAGAAGTCAAAGAAGGACACATTTATATTGAGTAAAGGAATGTTGAAATTAATTTACAAACAGACCAGGCAAAATAGGCTTTTTCCATGCAGAGTTGAGGCACAGGTGAATTGAACCTCCATGGTTCAGAATTTTCCTATCTGCGCACAAGAATTCTTTTACGTTGCTGCCCATTGTTTACAGCTTGTAAAGTGGTGAAAACAGCTCTAAGAAAATGAAGGGTTAGAATCAGACAACTCAGAAGAGAAAGCTCAAAGCCAGGGGTTGGCAAACTCTCTCTTGATTGGAACTCAGCGATGCCCACCTGTTTCCGCACAGTCACACCCACCTGTTTCCACACGCTGATTCCTGTGGCTTGCAGGCTGTGGTGGTGAAAGTGAGGAGTTGCAAAGAGGCGATATGACCCACAAAGGTTAAAAAATACCATCTGGGCCTTTACAGAAAGTGAACCAGTCTCTGTTCTGAACAGTGCAGTTTTCCACTGAAGCACGCTGTCTCAGCACGAATGATAGAGTGCTAAAAGAAAAGGGTGGTAAGGAAGCAATATTTAAGAAGAATAATTGACTTCTTTCTTTCTAGAACTGATGTAAGACATGAGTCCTTAAAACAGTATTTCACTCTGAGAACAAACAGATATATAAAATTAGATTTACAGGCACAGTTGAAAACACTGCAAACATTAACAGAGGCAGGGAAAACATTAAAAGAAAGAGTGGTAAAGAAAAAAAAACAAATGAGAGGGAATAAATGTTGAATTAGAAATAGAATGGAAAAGTGTGTTATCTGATCTGATCTTTATAACTATTCTAGGAGCAAGTGCTGACATTGCCACCTGTTTTTACCAACGAATAGATTAAGAGTATAGTCACACAGCTAATCATTGGTAAAGCTAAGGTTTGATCTTGGGTCTTCTGGATCAAGAAACATCGAGCCTTTGGCCACTGTGTTTGGCTACTTTGTTATTATAAAGAAATAGATTTTTTTTATGGGGCGCCTGGGTGGCTCAGTCGGTTAAACGTCTGACTTCAGCTCAGGTCATGAACTCATGGTTTGTGGGTTCGAGCCCCGTGTCGGGCTCTGTGCCGAGAGCTCAGAGCCTGGAGCCTGCTTCTCAGATTCTGTCTGTCTGTCTCTCTCTCTCCATCCCTACCCCACTTGTGCTCTGTCTCTCTCTGTTTTCTCAAAAATAAAGAAACACTAAAAATTTTAAAAAAAGAAATAGATGTTTTAAAGGGTAACTCATGATCCTTAATTAGGAAACACTGGAAGAGAAGTCAAGTAGCTGATTGAGTTCTTAGAGACTTTTATGGCTGTGAAACAGCACATGCAAAGCACATCTAGCTGGAAGGAGCTTACTACAGATCCAAGAATTGGAACAAGAGTGACAGCTGGAGAGCAGAAGGAGTGGGGGGCAGTGGGAGATGGGGCTGAAGACCAGGTAAGGTTTGCAGGCTTTGCAGCCTGTACTAAGAACTTCACATTATTCTAAGAGCAATGTGAAGATATTGAAGTTTTAAAACCAACCAGAGAGGTGAGTGAGTTGATCTGATTTACATTTTGAAAAGAGCCTTGGGCTGCAGAGTGAGGAGTGGATTGGAATTGGACCAGAATGGATGTGGGAGACCAATTAGAAAGAGGCCGATATCTAACAGCCAGGATTATTATATGCCCAAAGGAAGCAGCTAGCCAAATAATGATAAGAACTTGTTATTCAGACTGGACGTGGAAGAGTATAGGGTGTGGGCATGATTATTTCCGTAGGGAATCTTGGTCCCTTTCTCTAGCTTGTTCTTTCATTTATGTCTTTCGGTCTTCAGACTTATTAGCAGGTAGAATAAACTTCCATTGTTCTGGGTGCCTGAATTCCCCAGGTGTTCGAACATGATGCTGTGATTGATTCTGTTTGTGTTCTGCACGTGAGCGTGCTTTGTGCTTATCTCCAGTGTAGCACTTTCCACGTTGAATTGTAATGTCCGCCTTCCCAACTAGAAAGAACCCCTTGAGAACGAAGACTTTGTCTTATTTACCTTTGCATCCCACTGCCCAAAACTGCCGACCAAAAATAGTCATTCAATTTAAGTTGTTGACTCCACGAATGGGATTCAATTATGTGGAACAGAGTGTTTTCCTCTTCCAATTTTAGCAGCTCCCTTCATTTACATGTTTCTAGACTGACGCTAATTCCCAGGCTCCTTAGGAACTAAAAGCCTTCTGTAATAATGCAATTGTTCATTTAAGCCAATACTGCTTCTTACATAAAATATATAGGCCACTGTAAATGTCTTGAATAACACAAATGCACTTGAATTCTGCTGTAGGTGTGAGCTCAGTGATAAATTAATAATGGCTCTGATCCACGGTGTCTCATACATTGGACTCTTGAAACGTGTTATTTGTTTGTGTTTTCCTCCACAACATGCTCTTCGTATGACCTGGCTGAAACCTCTCTGGGACTCAATTTCCTCATCTCTAAAACAGATATTTATCTATTTTGACTGGTTTTGTAAGAGTAAGTGAGAAAATATGAAGTATGTTCATCGTATCGTAGGTATTAAATCTGTTTTTATTTTTGTCTGTATTTTTACACTTCCACCTTTGTATTGTTGTTGCTTTTTGGTTCTAACGTCCTCTTCATGCTATGAATTACTTAACTGGCTCGGTCTCCTTTTTAATTGTTTTAACTTGAATTACTGAATTGATTCCAGTATTTGCTCAGATTTTGCCTTTAATGCCTCCACATAGACTAAAGTCAGAAGGCCTGCATCCGTACATCATGGATGGATGTGCCCATTCAAAAGTGCCCCCCAGATTTTCCCTTAAGGGGAAGGCAATTCAAATTTCTCTAATTTTTCTAACCCCTCCCTGGTTACCTCTTTTCTGCACTGCATGCAAATCCACAGATGGCACAGAGCTCTTTCGTTCTCCTGTTCTGTTAGATGCACGGCCGTCCCGAGAAACTGGGCATGGCCAGCGTGGTGGCTAGCTGGAAATAATAAAGGCTTTTGTTTCAGGCACTGCTTTGTAGGGTTGGCATTTCTGAATTAAGGATTAGCAGATGCATCCGTTACTTCCTCAACCTCCACCCTCCGCCCCAATGGCTCTGCATTTTCTTTAATCATCTATTTTGTATGAGTCTCCACTCTCCCCATGTAATTTTAATAGGCTATTATTTTGAGTCCTAGGTGAGAATGTCTTACGTTCAAATTTCCAGAAGCAATTTTATGGGCTTTTGTTGGTTTCAATTGTCAGATGAAACCTCTTTTAAGGTAAACATTTAATAAACAAACTCTTTTCGCCTGGGCGGTGCTGCTAAGTTGGAATGAATGCGTTAGCAATCCTTGCCTCTGTTCTCGGGGCCCAAACACCTCATTTGGTGCATGATTTGGCCTTGTTCTCAGAGTGTCATATTAAGGAGTTGGAAGGGCTCACCCTCTCAGAACGTGCGTGTGTTTTTGTTCTGAATTCTCCTGGAATTTGTGTTCTTACTAACATTATCTCAGAGACTGGAGGGAAGGAACACTTTTTACATCCTGGTAAACACACACATGGGATCAAGGAGAAACTCTGTAAAGGTTGCTAATTGAAATTGCCTAGGGAAGCATTTCTCAAACTTTAATCTGTACATGAATCAGAGGTTTTGTTAAAATTCAGTTTCTGACTCAGTGGGGCTGGGGCCTCAGACTCCCCGTGTCTGATACATGTTAAGATGCTCCCTGGTGGTGTCAGGGCTGCTGATCTCTGCCTCTCGCTGCTGCAGCTGTAAACATGCCCCCTCGCTTTCCTTTCCACCTGTCGTGATTCTCACCGTCATTATGCCACCAGGTGATGCTGATAGATGTCCAGGTTTCGGAACTGGATTAGTGTCCTAGAATTGCCATAACAGATAACCATGGACTAGGTGACTTATCACAACAGAAATGTGTCCTCTAAAAGTTCTGGAGGTCAGAAGTTCACAATGAAGGTCTCAGCAGGTCTGTGCTCTCTCCAGAAGGTCAAAGAGAGATTCCGTTCCTTGCCTCTTCATGCTTCTGATGGTTGTGGGCATTCCCTGGCTTGTGACTGCTCTCTCTACTCTGTGTCTGTCTTCACATGGCCTTCTCTTCGTCTGTATGCCTACCCTCTACATGTCTCTTTTAGGGATACTGATCATTGGATTTGGGGCAGTATGAGGGTTCTTTAGAGAAACAGAACCAGTAGGATATAATCTCTATCTATCTATCATCTATCTATCTATCAATCTATCTAATCTATCATCTATCTATCTATAGGGTTTTTGGAGAAACAGAACCAATAGGTTATAAATCTATCTATCATCTGTCATCTATCTATCATCATCTATCTATCATCTATCTCTCTATCTATCATCTATCTATCTATCATCTATCTATCTATAGGCTTTTTGGAGAAACAGAACCAATAGGTTATAAATCTATCTATCTATCTATCTATCTATCATCTATCTTTCATCTATCTATCATCTATCTATCTATCATCTATCTATCTATCTATCTATCTATCTATCTATCATCTATCTATCTATAGGATTTTTGGAGAAACAGAACCAAGAGGTTATAAATCTATCTATCTATCATCTATCTATCATCTATCTATCTATCTATCTATCTATCATCTATCATCTATCTATCTTTTCTGATTATATCAGCAAAGACCCTTTTCCCATTTAAGTTCGCATTATCAGGTCCTGGGAGGTTAGAACATGACATAACTTTTGGAGGGGCCACCATTCAGCCTATCATAGGAACCACATGACTACATGATCTTTGCCATGTCTCATTCAAGCCAGATATCCTACAATTCTAAATAGGAAAATTGTTCATTTTTTAAAATTTAAGTATAATTGACATACAGTATTCTGTTAGTTTCAGGTATACATCATAGTGATTAGATATTTTTATACATTATGAAATGATTATGTCTGTTTCCACCTATAACTGTACAGAGTTGTTACAGTATTATTGACCATATTCCCTATGTTGTACATTATATCCTTATGATTTTATATTCATAACTGGAAGTCTGTTAATCCTCTAAATCCCCTTTACCTATTTTGCCTGCTCCACCCCCCACCCCCCTGCTGGGGACAGTTTGTTTTTTGGATCTGGGTCTGTTTTGTTTGGTTTGTCCACTTATTTTGTTTTTTAGCTTCTACATATACACGAAGTCATACCGCGTTTGTGTTTCTTTCTCTTTTTGACTTTTTTCACTTAGCATAATGCCCTCTAGGTATACCCATGTTTTGCAAATGGTGAGATTTCTTCTTGAAAACTGCACTCTTAATGTAGAAATGAGGATGGTTTTGCTCTTTTGGTATTGGCTCTTTGTGAATGTCTGTAGAGGACAAGGGGAGACTGGAGAAGACTAGAAGACGTGAATGCAAGTGTTAAACTGGAGAAACACACGTAAGTAAAGGCGGAAGGTGGAGTTGAGACTACGAGCCAAAGACAGAAGCCAAAACAACCCTAAAGAAACTGAGTATTTGCTTACACCTGAGTCAACGTCTCTGCAAGCGCTTCTCTAAAAGGCACAGGGATCACATGTGCCAATGTCACATAAGCCACCAGGTGGTGTTGATGCTGTCCTTCCACAGACCACACTGTGAGTAGCCAGGGCTTAGGCTGGGCAGGAAGGTGTAAAAGCCATTAATTGGACTTGGAATACATTGCTCGCGAGAAGCTTCAGGTCTGCAAAGAACCGGAGGGACCACATGCCTTCCTTTTGGCCTCCTTACAAAATTCAAATAAAATGTTGCCAAACTTCTGCCTTTTTAAAAGAGCCTGTATTTTTCTATAATATCTCTGTATTTATCAGTGTTGGCAACTGATTCACAACATTCAAACACAACCAGTGAAACAAAGAAAACAATGTTTTAAAAACAACTGCCCTTGTTTAGCCTCTGATAGAGGAGTCATTTATGCCCCATTTGTTAATGGAGCCCATCTGTGACCCCTTTTGTAGAAAATAGTAATTATTAAAAACACTGACACTGATAAACGGAAGGATCAAAGACCAGCACGTACTGTTAAGTGTTAAACCAGCTTGAATTCTGTTTTACACACCTCTCCGAATGGGTAGCTGTTCAGAACATACCATGTCAAGAAGGAAATGAGACATTCCAAGGGCTATTAAGTACTCCACCAGAGATCTTGGAAGATCACTGCAGTGTTATTTAGTGTCGATGTTTATTTAATTCTGGTGCAGAAGGGCAAATATACCATGCTCAATGGTCCTCAAACTCACACTGGCTTACATGAGTGTGGCTTAATGACCCATTGACAGTAGACTCTGACATTACCCTATGAAATAAATAGTGACAGGAGAGAGGACAGCCTGGAGTCGTTGATGTTAATACATTAGAGTAAGGAATCTTTTTTTGTTCATAGAAGTCAGAGTTAGCATGGTTTATCAGCTGATTTGTTGGATAGTGCAAAGTTCAACGGGTCGAGGTAATTGACAAACTCCCCTCACTGTGGTCATGATCGGCTGTGAGCTGTAGATTAATGAATCCTGCTCTGTTGAATCTTCTGCACCATGCTAGATAATCTGTACATAGTGAAATGGTATCGTTTAGGCATCTCTGTAAGAATATTGCTGTCCCTTTCCATATATGGTCTAGAGCTTGAGATTTAAAAAGCTACAGACATTGATATAAATGCAGTGTCACAAGGGATGTATAATACACAGTTGCCGATATAGCGATCATGTCTGCAACTCTCCGTGAGAAATTAGAGAGCCATTACCCAGCATTTCACCATAATGGAGTGTAGAGAATATGATTTAACTGGAAGAAGAACCTGCATCGTAATACAGCCAGATATTTCATAATATAGCTTCATTATATAAAGCTTTGCACCATTCCAAATGTTCTGAAAAGCCTTGCAAAAGTATCCTACCCATAGCGAAGAGATCATTTGTGCTCTGCAGAGCTCAGAGGTTGACCTAGCTTCAGGATCTGTGGTTGAACTGAGGCCTCTGTGAACTTTACGAGGATGTCTGAGTGAGAGATTGGAATATACAAAAGGATTTGGCTTTATTCTTTTACCTTACTTGCTTGTTTCCAAGAAGGGATTTGTTTGTTTGGTTTTTAAATAAGTAAGAAGTAGAAAAATAAGTATCATCGGAACACCCAGTATGCAATCTGTGAAGTTTAACATAAAACAAACAAAACAAACAAACAAACAAAACCAAGCAGAAAAAGGGGAGAGCACATGGTCCTGTTTACCTGAGCAACTTACTGTGAGTTGCCAATATTATAAGGCTGCTACTTTCACTTGATTGATAGGGGCTTTCTGGAAGTCTGATTTAGGAGCAAGTCTGAGGCTGACTGCTAGGTCCCTGGGAAAGAGTGCCATGATTGATTAGCAATGTCTGCCTTGAGCACAGGCATAGAGGACAGGTAACGTGTATGCCGTATATTTGCACAGATGTTTTGCATTAGTACTTGAAGGGATTCTTTTACCCGAAACTTTATAAAGAAAAGCACAAAGACTGATTGAGAATGCCTGAACCCTCTGTATCGAAAGAGAACTAAATATAATTTATTAGGCAAATGACAATAAATATGATAAATACAGACCACATGGAAAATAACAAAAGCTGATTCTTGACATTGGCAATGGATAAATCTCAGATCTCTGCAAATCCGCTGTGAAAATCCCACAGGAGTGGTTCATGCGAGTTCCTACGTGCACAACAGCCGTGAGACGATACCAAGTAGCACTGGTGTGAGGATGCTGAGTTGGTGACGGGGGCCATGCACCCAGCCAGGGGACTTGGTCTTGCCAGTCAGTGGTCATGATGTAAATGCAGGCCTCCGAAAATGCACAATGCGTTTCAACTATGAACTGTCAATGCCACTGTCTGCGGTAGGCAGAATGATGTCCAAGATACCCACACCCTAATCCCTGGGAACCGATGAATATGCATGTTACGTAGCAAAAAGGACTTTGGAGATTTTAAAAGTGGAAGATTATCTGGGATTACCCAGGTGGGCAAAATCTAATCACATGAGCCCTTAAAAGTGGAGATCTTTTCTGGTTCAAGGAAGAGAGGTACAGATGGGATGTCAGAGAAATTTGGAGCAAGAGGGACTCAGCCCTGCCACTGCTGGACGGGGCCACGTGGGAAGCATGAGAAGCAATGTGACAGCCTCTAGGAGCAAATAGCAGTCCCCACCCGACAGCCAGCAGGAAGTGGGGACCTCAGCCCAACAGCCACAAACAACTACATTCAGCCAATAACCTGAAAGAGCCTGAAAGTGAATCCTCCCCAGGACTTCCAGATAAGAATCCACCCTGGCTGACACCCTCGTTTTAGTCTTGTGAAACCTAAGTAGAAGACCTGCCTGAGCCCTTTTGTGTCCAGACTTCTGACCCCTGGAACTACGCACAATAAATAGGTGTTGTTTTAAGCTGCTAAAATTGCTGTAATCTGTTACAACAACGATAGAAAATGAATATGCTCTTAAACAGTTGAAACCGATATGTTAAGGTCTTTAAGTATCAAAGGTCTTATCTTGGGCTATATGACATCTACCGGAGATAAACCCTGAATCTTAGTGGCTTCATACCATATAGTTTCTCACTCATGTCATGGCCAAATAAGGTCAGTAGATTCTTCTGGAGGGCTCCTCTTGAAAAGTGAATCTCAAGTGTGAGGCTATCCATCATCTCCAGCATTCCTACATACTGCAGAGAAGAAACAGCAGAGTGTTCCGTCATGCTGGGGCATTTAAGGCCAGGCCAGGCCAGGTGACGTTGCTTCCTAGGGGAATATTTCTAAACCTCACTGGTTGGAAACCAGTCACTGGACTCCAACCTGCAGAGGAAAATGGGAAATTTGGGTTTTCTGTGTGTGCAGGAAGAAGAAATGTAGTTGGTGAGCACTGAGCCAATCTCTGCCACAGAATATTCTTTTTAGAATGTGGCTCTTTCATTAATTAGCAATCTCCCTTCATGAGGGAAGCAATGAAATATATATCTGTTATTGAATAAAGGAGTTAGTCTTCTTTTGGTTTGGTGGGAGACATTTACTTACCATCATTCTGATCATTCATGATTTCTTAATTCTTGGAAATGTCCCAGGGTATTCCATGTCCTCTGCTACCTTATCAGTGTTTAAATTGCTGCTGTGGTTCTTTGAACTCTGCTGAAGAGCGGTCTTGGCTTCCTTGTCCCTAAATGCTTCACATTTTTATTGATTTAAGTTTATTTATTGAGAGAGAGAGGGAGAGCGAGAGAGAACATGAACATGAGTGGTATAGGGGCAAAGAGAGAGGGAAAGAGAGAATCCTAAGCAGGCTCTGCACTGTCAGCACAAAGCATGAGATCATGACCTGAGCCCAAATCAAAAGTCAGATGCTCAACTGACTGAGCCACCCAGATGCCCCTTGCTTCACATTTTCAAAAGCTTGATTTAAAAGGCTTGTTTTAGGTGCACATCAAGATTTAGAGAAAAGTGCAGATGTTTCTTATATACTGTTAGGGTCTGTCTCCACACATGCGCAGTGTCCTCCATTACCAATGTCCTCCACCAGAGTGAGAGATTTGTTACAGTCAATGAACCTACACTGATGCATTGTAATGACTCAAAGTTCACAGTTTACCTTAGGGTTCACTCTTGGTGTTCTACGTTCTATGGATGTGGACAAATGTATAATGGCAAGTATCCATCATGATAGTATCATACAAAGCTTCTTCACTGACTTAAAACTCCTCCATGCTCCACCTAGTTAGCTCCCACCCAACCACTAGCAACTACTGATCATTTTACCATCTCCACAGCTTTGCTTTTCCTAGATTTCAGAGAGTTGATCGTATATGATCAACCTGCCTTTTCAGATTGGCTTCTCCTACTTGGAAATATGCATCGAAGTTTCCTCCATGTCTTCTCATGACTTGGTAGCTTTTTAAAAAATAAGGGCCAAATGATATTCCTTTGTGTGGACGTACCACAGTTTTACCATTTACCTATTGAAAAACATCTTGGTTGCTTTCAAATGTTGGCAGTTGTAAAGCTGCTGTAAACATCCATGTAGAGGTTTTGTGTGGACATGTGTTTACAATTCCTTTGGATAAATACAAAGGAGCATGATTGCTGGGTAAAGAAATAAGCTATTCCCAACTTGATATATAAGTCAATGCAATCCCATACAAATACCAAGCAAGTTATTTTGTTAATTCTAGAGTTTATGTGGAGAGGCAAGAGATCCAGGATGGTCAACACAATATTGAAAGAGAAGAACAAAGGTGAGGGACTGATGTTACCTGACTTGAAGACTTATTATAAAGCTACAGTGACCAAGGGGCACTTGGATGGCTCAGTCGGTTAAGTGTCTGACTTTGTCTCAGGTCATGATCTTGCAGTTCATGGGTTTGAGCTCCATGTCAGGCTCTGTGCTGACAGCTCAGAGCCTGGAGTCTGCTTCAGATTCTGTGTCTCCCTCTCTCTCTGCCCCTGCCCCATTCATGCTCTGTCTCTCTCTCTCTCTCTCTCTCTCGAAAATAAATAAACATTTTAAAAAATGCTTAAAAAAAAAAGAGCTACAGTGACCAAGAAAGAGTTTGGCGAAAGAATAGACAGATCACTGGAACAGAATAGAGAGCCCCAGAAATAGACCTACATAAATGTAGTCAACTGATCCTTGACAAAGGAGCAAAGGCAATAGTGTTTCAACCAATGGTGCTGGAACAATTAGATATTCACATGCAAACCATCATCACCATTATCATCATCATCATCATCATCATCAGACCTTACACCCTTCACAAAAATTAATTCAAAATGGATAACAGACCTAAATGTAAGAAGCAAAACTATAAACCCCTTGAAGATAACATACAAGAAGATCTACATTACTGTGGGTATGGTGATACTTTTCTAGAGACAAAGCCAAAGGCATCTGATCCATGAAAGAAATACTTGATAGACTGAACTTTTTAAAAACTTCTCTGTGAAAGACACTGTCAAGGGAAAGAGAAGACAAGCCATGGCTGGGGAAAATATTTGCAAAGACACATCTGATAAAGGATTGTTATCCAGAATATACAAAGAATTTGCAGACTTAGTAAGTAAAAGAAAATAGACCAAAGACCTTAACAGATCTCTCACCAAAGAAGATATGCAGACGGCGATAAGCACATGAAATGATGCTCCACATCATATGTCATCAGAAAATGAAAATTAAATCAACAGTGAGACACCACCACACACCTATTAGAACAGCCAAAATCCGGGGCGCCTGGGTGGCGCAGTCGGTTAAGCGTCCGACTTCAGCCAGGTCACGATCTTGCGGTCCGTGAGTTCGAGCCCCGCGTCAGGCTCTGGGCTGATGGCTCGGAGCCTGGAGCCTGTTTCCGATTCTGTGTCTCCCTCTCTCTCTGCCCCTCCCCCGTTCATGCTCTGTCTCTCTCTGTCCCAAAAATAAATTAAAAACGTTGAAAAAAAAAAAAAAAAGAACAGCCAAAATCCAGGATCCTGACAACATTAAATGTTGGTGAGGATGTGGAGGAACAGGAACTCTCACTGCTGGTGGGAATGCAAAAATGGTGCAGCTACTTTGCAAGACAGTTTGTATGTTTCTTACAAAACTAGACATACCTTTACCCGTATTTATTTTTATTTATATATTTTTAAAGATTTTATTTTTACATAATCTCTACACCCAACATGGGGCTTCTACAACCCCAAGATCAAGAGTCTCATGCTCTACCAATGGAACCAGCCCTCGCCCCTATCCTTATATATTTTTAAATGTTAGCCTTCACCAGTTGCTTTTTCCACAGGGTCCTCTCTGTGCTCGGAGCAGCTTTTTTTGCTTTCTTTCTCTGACTTTGTGCTGTGATGGTGGAGGGGAAAGACTGGGAGCAGGACACTCCCTGAAACCCTGCACCTCCCTCTTGTCCTGCTTTTGATGTGAAGGTAACAGTTTTGGGGCTAGTAGGACATAAATTAGCCTCCAACACTGCAGAGAAGTCATCACTTCTGACAATTCCCGTTACTCTTTTCCTTCTTCACTCTATTCTGTTCCTCATGCCATTGCCTAGTCTGTTTGTATATAATCCTTTATGCTTTCAAAAGATAGTCTACAGTAATACCAGAGAACCAGTGTGCCTGATCCTACCCTTCCTTGAGTTTTTAATAATTTAATAGATTTAAATTATTGTCCACTGTAGAGTTTCTGATCTTCAGCATTAATGATATGTTGAGTTGAGTAATTATTTATTGTGTGTGTGTGGGGGGGGTAGGTTGGGGGCTGGTGTCCCATGCATGACAGGATGCTTTGCAGCATCCCTGGAGTCTATTAGATACCAAAAACAGTCCTGAGTGGTGAAACCAAAAATATCTCCAGATACTGCCAAATATTACCTGTAGGACAAAATCATCCCAAGTGGTGAACCACTGGTCTAGTGTAAAGCTACCAGCCAGTTGGGCCTATTTTACTTGTCTTTGGGTCGTATTTTTAAGTGGACCACCATCCCCTTTTGAAGTGAGCCCATTCAAAGCAAAGCACATTCTAGCCTCTGTCAGTTTCACGATGAAGGCAAAAAATTGTGCTTTCTATGGCGAAGTCCTACTCGTGCTCAGCAGATTGGGACTCAGTGAAGCCTTTCTCCAATTTTGAAAAGCCTAATTAAACCAGCAGATTCAGCTGGAGCATTTGTAGTTGTTAGAGACCGTTTCCAACTCTACTGTACTCACGGCCAGAAAGAGCTTGAGCAAACAAAGTCACATCCTGCCCATAGGACAGATTTCTGAAAGGCCTGCTGTGACATCTCTTCTCTTGTGCCTATATGTCCCAAAGTGTGATCCTCACAGGCTTTAGTACACAAGATGGTCTTAGGCAGTACAATGGACACTGTTAAATTTCATGAGCTATGTGCTTGTCTTAATAATATATCATACTTAATGGGGGGGCACAACCACCACACCAAATTTATAGATTTTCTTTAAAATAAATATATGCAGGTATGTATGTAAGTACAAAATAAATATAAATATTTAATATTATATTTAAAAATAATATATTATATTAAAATAATAAATATTAGCTAATATAATATTAATAATTAATTATATATTATCATATAGTTTATATTTCATATATAATATATTTATATATATTAATAATAAATATTAATCAATATGATATTAATTATATATTATATATTAAATATATCACATTTCATTATATATTATATCTAATTAATGAACAACTAATAATATACTTAAATATTAATCAATATAATAAATACAATATATTTAATAATAAATACTAATATTTAATAAATACAAATATTTATTTAAAATAAATATATGCAGGTATGTATGTCAGTACAAAAGATGATCCCGACTTAAGGAAAGTATTAGGGCAGAGTATATGCATATGTGTACTTTCCTATGGCTCCTCTAACAAATTATCACAACCTAGTGACTGAAAACAACACAAATTTACTACCTTGCGATTCTGGAAGTCGGAAGTTCAAACTGGATCCTGTGGGATAAAATCGAGGTATTGGCAGAGCCGTGTTCCTTCTGGAGGCTCAAGGAGAATCCATTTCCCCACCTTTTCCAGCTTCTGGAGGCGCCCACGTTTCTTGTATTGTGGTCCTTTCCTCCATCTTCAACCGCATTGCTCTCCCTCTGCTTCTTTTATTTTTTCAATGTTTATTTATTTTTGAGAGAGAGAGAGAAAGAGAGCATGAGTGGGGAAGGGACAGAGAGAGAGGGAGACACAGAATCCGAAGCAGGCTCCCGGCTCTGAGCTGTCAGCACAGAGCCCGACACAGGGCTGGAACCCATGGAACGTGAGATCACGACCTGAGGCGAAGTCGCATGCTTAACCGACTGAGCCACCCAACCTCTGCTTCTGACATCACTTCTCATTTTTCTGACTTCCATCCTCTTGCCTCTGTCTTATTACAAACTGAAATCCTTAATTATTGCATCTGCAAATTCCCTTTTGCCATGTAAGGTAACATATTCACAAATTCTTGGGATTGTGGACATCTTTGTGGGCAAGGGCATTATTCAGAACATAACAACATATAAAGAAAAAGTTGTCAAGGTGATATGTGACTAAAATGAAAGACATTTGGGAAACCCCGTTTTAGTTCACTCTTCCTTTGTAGCAAATCACCCCAAACCTTAGTGGCTAAAGCATACTTACTATATCACTGTTTCTGTGGGTCAGGAATCTGGTAGCAGCTTTGTTGGGTTCTATCTCAAGGCTGCAACCAAGGTGTCAGCTGGGGCCACAGTCATCTTAAGGTCAACTGGGATGGGATCTTCTTCCAAGTTCACTCATGCTTGTTGATGGGATTCAATTCCTTGTGGTTGAAGGGAGGTCTTAGTTCCTACCAGCTGCTGGCTGGCAGTCTCCTTCCTTGCCACACAGGCCTGTCGATGGGCACCTGGTCACTTCTGTCTTTGTCAAAGTGATCAAGTAAAAGACTTGAGAGAACATGAGCAAGACAGAAATCTGCTTCTATAACCTGATTCCAGGTTGTGCTACATTGTCATCATTAGCAGCATGTCTCTAGGTCCAGCCTGCGCTCTGTAGGAGAGAGTTACCCAGGACATGAATCCAGATAGTAGGAACATTGGAAGTGACTTCAGAATCTGCCTCTGCACTTGTGTTAGGTCCTAATTTTTCTAACCCATCTGATATGAAACTCTGCACCATAGCTCCAAAGTGACCCTTTCCTTCAGGAATCTGAGAGTCCCCTCCTGTCTGTTTCCAGTGTCTCAGCTCTGAAGATCTATATTGGCATTGACCGTCTTGGTTTCCCTTGGGTCATGGGTCCTTTTCCCATGTAGCCTTCCCTGTTTCCAAATATCCCCCTTTGTGTCTCCACTAGATTCAATCATTGACGGTCTTTAAAAAGTATTAATGTTCTCCATTGTTGAAGAAGCCTCATGTACAAGGAAAAAAACACATACACACATTTTCTTACATTAAATGAAACCCAACTCTGAGCTCCTGTTCTTTAGGGTGTTGGGAAATCAATCCCAGAAATGTTTTGGGCAGAAATAGAGCTTTCCACCTCCAATTAATGAATTCGATACTTAAGTATCTGTATCTTTCTCTATTGCCTTGTGTCTTACTCTTCTTAACTTCCCACACCCCCCTTTCTCACAACATTTTTGGATTTTATTCTGACCATCAAGGGTTTTTTAAAAATGCATGTTGTACAAACTGGTTAATCTATGTTCTGATTTGTGTGGAGTCTAAAATAGTCAAAGGATAAAAAAAAATTAAATAAAATAGTCAAAGGAGTCTGGCTTTTTTATGAAACCAGATGGTAAAAAGGATTGGAGGATGTTCCTTACAAAGTGTGAGGGTCAGTTAATGTCTGCCTCTGTCTATTATGATGCACTGGAGATAGCCCTCATGAATTTAATTTGGTGACCTTTTGCAGCTGTCAGGCCTCAATAATTTTTACCTGTTTTGATATTCCCCCAAATTGCTGAGGACATTAGAACATAAAGAGCTAGTGAATATGCATAAATCTGTGGGATCTTGAGCAGTGGTTTATGAGGGTGTAGGAGTATGGAAGGCAGGTCGTGTCCTCTGCCCCCTGGAGGGATCACATTTTTTGGAGATAAAATGAGTTTGAACATAAACAGTGCTTCCCCCCCCCATTTGCTTTGATTCATATTTACTACTAATAACTGATTATTCTGAAAATTCAAAAAGCTTTAAAAGAAGAGTACACAATGTTTTCCATTTATCAAAGGGGAACACGGGTCTAAAAACTAATCGTGAATCTCTGTTCTTGCTAGTGGTCTTTGAGTTCAAACCTAGGCACACGTCAAGCTCCTTGACGTGGGGCAGTGGGGCAGGGGGGACAGCTACCAAAATGGCAGAACCATTCTACAACCTTCTTCATGATTTTCTATATTCAGCGCCCCCATGAAGAATTTCATATTTCAAAACTATTAAATTTCCCTCAATATAAAAGTAATGTAGAAATTAGTGTGAGGAAGGCAAAGAAAACATTGCATTTTTATTGCACTCTAAATATTTTACAATTTTTTTATAATCTTGTAGAATGGTTCCATAGATCATTTTATAAAAATGACTTTCCTGGCAAATTTCAAATCAAGATGGGAGTGTCTTATTTGCAAAATGATAATTTGTACCTAGACTACTCTACTGTGTTAAGCAGCCCTAGTAAAAAATAATATTACAGTTTTATACTAATAAATGTTGTTTTTACCTGAGTAAGACATTAACAAAACTGAAAGAGGCCTGCCCTGGAATGGAAATACTATTTTCTTGAAAGAGTGACTTCTTAGTTTTTTGCTCAGCAGACTATATATTTTACCCAGATCATTGGCCAAGTTTACTGATTAAATCATCTTGAGCTTCCTCAACATTCAGATCAAAAGACAAAACAGCACCAGCAGGTGCCTGTGTGGCTCAGTTGGTTGAGCATCAGACTTCGGATCAGGTCACGATCTCATGGCTCATGGGTTCGAGTCCTGCGTCAGGCTCTGTGCTGACAGCTCAGAGCCTGCAGCCTGCTTTGGATTTTGTGTCTCCCTCTCTCTCTGCTCCTCCCCCTCTCATGCTCTATCTCTCTCTCAAAAAATAAATAAGCATTAAAAAATTCAAAAGACAAAGCAACAGCATAAACAACAATAATAACACAAGAAATGAGAATCTTTTTAGAAAACAATCAAGATCTGGTGCCTTAAGGGAAACTGTTCCATTTGGCAATTGAGATAATCAGTTCTCCAATGTTCACATTGTATTGGAGGAAGTTTGTACATGTGAATAACCCCAGTTGGAGATGGTCTGCAACATTCTTGGGGGAGATGACATTTTGTTGTCTAAGGACAGTAGATACTGATGCTGCTCATTCAAGGGCATCCACTGGAGTCAATGGAGAAGGACTATAAACCAGACATGCCCTAGTATCCCAAGTATCCCAAACTTCCTACTGACTTCTTCCCTTGCTTGCCCTCCCTTTCTTTTACAGTTCATTTTTAAATTTTATTTTGTGTTATTTTATCTAATCTAATCTAATGTAATCTAATCTAATCTAATTGAACTCTATTTGTTTATTTATTTATTTTAAAGTTTATTTATTTATTTTGAGAGAGACAGAGACAGCAGGAGTAGGGAAGAGGCAGAGACAGAGGGAAATAGAGAATCCCAAGAAGGCTCCATGCTGTCAGAATGGAGCCTGATGCGGGGCTCAAACCCATGAAACCTTGAGGTCATGACCTGAGCCGAAACCAAGAGTCAGACACTTAACTGACTGAGCCACCCAGGTGCCACAATTTAACTCTATTTTAGCCTAATTTCTTCTCCCTTCCCTGCCACATCTTCAGCCTGGAAGCTTTGGTTAACATATTACAAAGTTTGCAAACATGGGTTTTTGGGGTCGTGCCAGGGATACCCACCATGAAAACAGAAAAATAGGCACTATCTCCCACCTGCAAGTTCCCACTCATGACACCAATTGCTGCCTATGCTTAATGCTTCAAGAGCATATACACAACCTTCCCTATCCTATGATAGCCTGGCCTTGCTTTGATGGAGAGTCATGGGTCTTCATTGCTCCCTGAGGTGCAGAAGCTGAGTAAAGATTTTAACCTCAATATGAATCACTCAGATCAGTTTTTTCAATACCAACATTTCTCCTTTCCATTCTCTGATCTCAGTTATAGATCTGCAACCTAGTATCCTTTAATGGGTATGTAGTTTAGAAATAAATATGACCATGGAGCAAGAAAATATGACTATGATGTCTTTTCTCAAAAAACAATTTAGTTCCATCTATTGATTTTCTTAGTCATCTAAAAATTAATATATCAATGTCACATTTCATTCTTAACTTTGACATTTCCTTTCTAGTTCAGTCTCCAATGTATCTTTCCTGAGTTACCTACTGTTTTTGCTTCCAAATCACCTCAATCATATGTGTTATCCCCCCAGTATAATTATTTTATTCTTTGCTAAGTTTCTTATTTATGTGAAAAAAATAAAATGGAGTCAGTATGAACTCTTCCACTACAAATAGGTCAAATCATGTTTCAAAACGAATTCAAACACATCAGACTTCAATGTTGCAGTAATTATTGCCATTTATTTTTATGATTATTTATGTGTTGTACTCCTCCCTTCCTGAGGGGAGAGACCATAGTATTTATCTTTGCATCTTCAGTATTTAACATTCCACAGGCATTTTATTAAATGAATAGCTAAAAGTCACATCTGAAATGACTATGAGGACTTTCTTACAGAAGAATCAGGGTTAACAGCTCTGATTCCAAAAGGATAATATTTATTCCATGCTTACTATATGTTAAATACATCCTCAAGTTCTTTACATGAATCAGTTCATTAAGCTACCAACAAACTCATGAGGTAAGTCCATAATTATCCCATGTACTGATTGGTAAGTCACAGCTAGTAAGTGGCAGAGCCACAATTAATTTGGATCTTAGCTGCTATGCTCTATTGTTTCTAAATAAGACTGGAAATGCTTGTTTCCATTCTATGGTAGCAAGCTCTGACCTAAGGGTATCCCATACTCAAAGGGAAATTCATCTGGAGTATTTATGTGTAGATTCAAGTATCTGACATCTGACCCTCTCCAAATTTCAGAAGCATCTTGAGTTTTTCTCTTTTATGAAAGAGAGGGGAAGACAGGGGGAGAGACAGCGAGACATGGAGACAGAGACAGAGGGAGAATATATTTGTTTGTGTCTCTAATATACACATTCAGATACCGTCTACGTTGGATATCCAGTCCATTGTCACAAAGTCCTTTCCATTGGGTGAAGTAGTGACTTCACTGGATTTATATTTTAAAAGGATCCTCTGTTTCCTTCTGTGTGTGGGAGGGAACAAAGGCAGTACCAGTTGGTAGGCCTTTTCAGTCACCCAAGGGAGAGATTCTGATGGTTTGGCCAGAATGCAATCAGGTGGTGGAGTGGATGGAGTATGGATGTAATTTGAACTAGCAGGATTCAATATAGGACATAGGAAAAACCTTGTGTGCCTGTGTGTGTGTGTGTGTGTGTGTGCCTGCACTAAAGTAGCTGGGAGTTATCACTTACTGATATGGGATGACAACAGGCGGCACAGATTTGGGGGGGAAAGAACAGGAGCTCGATTTTTACATGTTAAATTTGAAATCCCTACTAAATAAGCAAGTGGACATTTTGAGTAGACAGCTGGATATAAGTATCTGTTCCAGGGGAAAAAAGTCTAGGCCAGAAATGTAATTTAGGTAATGCGTAGATTACATTTAAGGCTCTGAGATTTGATGATGTCCCATTGGGAATGGCTATCGGGAATGGGTTTGCAGACTGAGTGCTGGAGTCCACTAATATTAGACGGAAGGGAGATAATGCGTCATCCACAAGGACAATGAGGACTAGCGGCTGGGAAAGAAGGAAGGAAAACAGGAACAATGAACTCTGGAACTCAAGTGAAGGATGGATTTCGGGGAGGATGAAGTGATCTACAGATGAGATTCTACCTTCCTAGCTTGCTCTGGAGGGAGGTCATTGTATTGAAAACATATGCTAGGAAAGAAACGATCAAGACTTTAGAGGGTCTCTTTCACAGGTTACTTTCCTATAAAAGGGAAATGATCTTTGGTGGCAATCCAGTAAAGAGTCTGACATATGGTAAGAGCTAGCGGTCTTTCTGGTTCTTAACAGAGAGACATGTACAACTACAAATAGGTCTCTGGCCATGACTATAATCAGGACTATAAGTATTACTTTATCTGTGTCCATATCTCTATGGAGAAATGCAAACTCTTTGCCACTGGGAATGGTATAGGAAACTTTTGCCAGAGTTTGAATATGGTAAGTAACGAATAACATACAGGCCTCTTCTGATGACCCATGATACATTCCCTAGGATATTTTCTAGGGCACATAATTCAAGCCTAGACTATCACACATTAATTCATTTTAGCAATTTCCCTTCTGTCTAGCAACAGACCTGTCTTAATGTACGTGAGTGAAGGAGCTCTCACAGGATGGATAAAGATTAATTTAAATTTTGGTTTAAGCTGTCTAGGTAGATAGTGCTTAATGAAAGGAGGCTTGGTAAGTATTGGTTGAATTTCATTGCCTGAAAAGCATTAAAGAAAAGGTGAGGATTATACCAGCCATGTAAGTGAAATGTCTTCTTCTGTACCTTAATGTGGAAAAGAAACAAGTTGGAAGATCGTTAATCAAAACTCCATCATCATTCATGATGTTTTCCAGACATGTCAAAATGTTTTTCTTACCAATTTTTTTTTTCTTGAAGTGATGAATGCACTTTTTTCTTATAAAAAATAACATTAAAAATCACTGAGTGTTTTAGGGGCACCTGGGTGGTTCAGTCGGTTGAGTGTCCGACTTCAGCTCAGGTCATGACCTCATGGTCGGTGGGTTCAAGCCCCACATCGGGCTCTCTGCTGACAGCTCGGAGCCAGGATCCTGCTTTGGATTCTGTGCCTCCTTCTCTCTGCCCCTCCCCCACCTGCACTCTGTCTCTTAATAACGAATAAATGTTAAAAAATAAAAAAAGATCACTGAGTGTTTTTTTTTTTCCAATGTTTATTTATTTTTGGGACAGAGAGAGACAGAGCATGAACGGGGGAGGGGCAGAGAGAGAGGGAGACACAGAATCGGAAACAGGCTCCAGGCTCCGAGCCATCAGCCCAGAGCCCGACGCGGGGCTCGAACTCACGGACCGCGAGATGGTGACCTGGCTGAAGTCGGACCTGGCGTAACCGACTGCGCCACCCAGGCGCCCCTTTTCTTTATTTATTTATTTATTTATTATTATTATTTTTTTCACTGAGTGTTTTAAATGGCAGTGTGGAATAGAAAAAACTTCCCAGGTCCTTAGGCACAACCGATTTTCAATTTTGTACAAAGAAGTCTTTCACACCCTGATGCTCAGAAAATGAATGATTCCACAGAGCACATAGAATCGTGCCGTAGGGCTGCGTGAAGCTCCTTGGAACTTGTAACCAACCCAAACATTTTTATCAGCTCCATAACAATACACAAGTCAATAATAAAGGGGTGATTCAGTAGTCAATCCAAATCCAAATGACAGTGGCCTTCAAAACAAACAGCCCAATCAAAGTGACATGGATGCTGCTTCGAAACAATAAATATTAGCTCTGTCACTGCTTAACTGCATCAAAGTGCCATTTTCTCTCTGGCTGTCACCTCAGAAAACCTCCGGAAGAAGGAGAGAAAAACACCTCAACAGATACATTTTTCCTTGCAGCTGTAGGTTCACATTGCCTTGAACTTCAGCTTGGTTCCTGCTTGCACTTCCGTGGACGCTCATCATGATGGAATCTAGTTATTCTAAACTTCAAGGGGGGTTTTGCACTTCTCCACTATTTCATTTTGATTATCCACATCTGTACAGGTAAAGGGTGGAGTGTATCCTGAAAACTCAAAGGAATACCTTGTTTACTTCTATTCCACAATTAGAGTCTTATCTAATCTTGACCTCCAAGTTTGGGGAGGACATTTAAAAAAATTTTCCCCCATTTTTTTAAAACTTCAATAAAGATCAATTACAAATGCATGAGTAACGTTAATCGCTGGCCAGCCTCTGGGGTGACTAGTTTATCACTAAGAAAATTATATAAAAATAAACATATGAGATTAAAAATGAAAAGAAGTATATTGTGATATATATATAGATATAGATATAGATATAGATATAGATATGTATTTTGGGGTGGCATAAACTACTTAAAATTTTTTTTAATGTTTATTTATTTTTGGAGGAGAGAGAGAGGCAGAGTGTGAGCTGGTGGGGAGGGAGTAGAGAGGAAGACACAGAATCGGAAGCAGGCTCCCGGCTCTGAGCTGTCAGCACAGAGCCTGATGCAGGGCTCAAACTCATGAGCCAGGAGATCATGACCTGAGCTGAAGTCGGATGCCCAACCGACTGAGCCACCCAGGAGCCCTATAAACTGCTATCTTTTATGAGTTAAGCCTTGATGGTCTTAGACTGTAGCTCTCCCAAGTTTATTTTTAACATTTTTGAAGGAAATAATTCACCCATATTCTCCATTTCTAAATCATCATGGCTAAATACCTGCTGTAATTTAGAAATGCTAGTTTCAGTTTTACAGAATATATTCCTTCCTTTCCGTTACCCCCAGATTCCTTCAGTCCCTCATCAGACATCCATTTACTTCTTTCGTCACCTATGTTGGACAATGTTTTAATTCCTAGGGATATGAAATGTCTCAAATATGTTGTCTGCTTTGTAGTTAGGGTTTAAGGGGAGTCAGACCTATGAACAACCCCTTATAGAACTGGGAAAAATAAAATATGTTCTTAAAAGAATATAAGCAGTAAAGAAGAAGAAGAAAGAAGAAATGAATTTTGATTACCTTCCTTGTGGTGGGATACAACAATAGTCAAGACAATTTTTTATAGTTTTCTCCACCAGTGTAGAAGCAGCGTCCTTTGTCCTGGCAACTGGCTCTTTTAGCAAGAGTTACCCACAGGGAAAATATTCAATTTTCCTGACTCTAGTTACTTTATTAAAAAACAAAAACAAAAACAAAACCCCAAAACACTCTAACTCGCGTCAAGTACCTGCTTGACTTTTGAAGCTTGAATCTTCTAAATCCTTTTAGACTTGCAGTTACAACAGAAACACAAGCAACAAACATTTCACAGATAAACAAAACCCGATCATCAGAGGGTCTGGTGTGGTGACAGTTTGGCTTCCAGGAGAAATTGGAATGCCATGCCGGATGTGGGTGGTCCCCTGGCTCCCAGACCGGGAAGACGTCATAGAAGTGCCTGACATCTTTCTCTTTCATTGATGTCTATTCAATGTATTTGTTATGGAATGGATTTTGTTGTCAGAGAACTTGTTATAAATCTGTTCTGTGAACTTACTTATTTTAGAGTAAGGAGAAGAAATGCTAAGCATTGATTAAGATTCAATTCTCATACATCTTAGAACCGGAAAATATTAATATACAATAATTGCAGATGTTGACAACTGCCTCTTTCCTAAGTTTTGATTGCCTCTTGCTTTTATCTTTGGACTTTTATCAGACAACCTAGTCAGCCCCTAACCAACTGCTCAAACAAGATTTGACTTTAGACTGTTCTTAAAAAAAAAAAAAACAACACCCAAATCCTTAGTGTCTAGAGTCAGACCTGCATTGTAATGCAATTTCTACCCCCAATGGACTAAAGATCCTCAGGGTATGCAACATGCATGGTAACATTTAATATTAACGTAAATCACAGAGCAAAGATGATGATGTGGGTAAATCCTCTCTGACTTTAGTTCCTCTCTAATTATGTTCCCCTGGACTCCAAGCCATCCTTGAGATGAGACACCATTGAAATGGGAGAGGTACCCATGTTTCAAACCAACAATATAATTACATAGAAAGCTTTTCCAATGATAAGACTTACTGCCAATCCTAAAGAGCTTTATAATCTTTAAATTATGTGTTTATTCTGGAAAATACATAAACTGAATGGTGACTTTTGGAACAGGAGATTGTAGCAACGTAAAGATGGTGGGAATGCAAATTGGGAAATTTTAGAAAGCCTAAATTCCTTAATCAAATGGACAATGCCATTCAGAGATTATAAATGTCCTACACTGTTATTGGCAGTACAAAGGGTTGTTTGGAACGGTTGTAAAACCCAGCTTATTCTGCATGTGGTCCCACTGTCCACCTTCAAGCCACCTAATCTAAAATGAAAATCTAAGCAGAATACAACTGGCAAAATGCAGTTTTATGACAATAAAAACAAATAAAATTTAGACTTAACTTATGGAAAGAAAAACAACAATGTAAGGTAAGGAAGGGCAACTTATTTGAAGGGAAAGCCAGAGTTTAGAGTGTCTACTTCTAAACCCCACCGTGGTCAATTTTCTCTGGTATAAATGCTAAATTGGTGGGAAGGATTGGCTTCAGAACACTGGTGTTAGTGACGAACACCAGATGATATGTGGTTAATTAAACACTTCCTTCTTGCAGACTTTAACATTATTTGTTCTCACATAGACCAATGCTGTAGTATCATTTTCCTGCTTAAAAGATAAGCAAAGGGGCTTTAATGGTATCAATAAGTAGCCCAAGCCCTATGATTCGTGATGAATAAAGACAAAAGTCAAAGCTAGGTGTTTCCTTCCAACTCTGTAGTCTTTTGTCTCACCCCTAAGACCACTGAGTGTCTGCTACAATCCTAGAAGAGCTCTGGGTAGAGGCACAGATAAATCTCCTTGGGATAGGTCAAGATGTACAAGTCGGGGCAGGGCAGGCAGAGAGAGAGGGGGAGAGACAGAATCTCAAGCAGGCTCCTCCCTGTCAGTGCAGAGCCAGATGCGGGACTTGAACTCATGAACCATGAGATCATGACCTGAGCTGAAATCAAGAGTCAGACGTTCAACCAGCTGAGCCACCCAGGCTCCCCTATCTACCAACCTTCTTAAACGAGATTTGGGGGAGGGCAGGAAATGATTTGATATTAGTCTAGTTTTTAGGGAAGAAACATCACTGTGTGTGTTGAGCCAGTAATACATTAAAATGCAGATTTACTTCTCAAAATGAAATATACCAAGTGGAACTATAGTGAGATCCTAGTTGTAGTTATTAATAAGATGGTAAGAAATCGCATGATTGTTTAGCAAGTAAAATAGTAGAACGCTTTTCCTGTGCCCTAAGAACATTTAGAGGCATTTGTGGTTTCCTGGCTGCTCAGTATCTACTTTCACACACTACTCCTGCCTCCCACATTTGGATGGAATCGCTTATGGCGCAACTTCCTTTTGGAGAACTATTGGTGTAATTGGCAATAAAGATATCCTGATCTTCCTTAGACTTCCATGACCCTAGCTTGGGCTCTTGGGCTCTTTCCCCACAGATATGGAGTCTTGAATGGAACCTGACAAGGATGGAGAAAACAAATAATGGAACTCATCTGCCCAGTAGTCCTTGCCCAGATGTGATGACCGATGAATATGTTTTACCTGGACACCAGTTATCGTACCATTTCCCACCCCTTTCAGGCCGGGTCCCCCAGTTCTTTAATGAATTCGATCATGTCCTACCTTAAGTTTACAATCCTATGATGGAGACAGCAAGGGCCACTTCAGCTCAACTGCTACCAGTTCCAAAAAGCCATCCTTGACTGTCCCCTCTGGAGTAGCTGCCTCACCCCAGTCTGGCAGGTCTTACTATCTGACCTTGTCTTGTTTACTGTGTATCTTCATAATATGTTTGAGTTGTTAGGCCTCGTAGAGTTTTCTGCCAGTCCCAGCAGGGCAGGCCACGGAGGATGTGTTGCACAGGCCTGAGAGCAGAAAACAAGGGGATGCAAGGACATCCAGAGGCTGTGAAGAGGCCTCACAGTCAGGAGGAGGAGAATGAAGCAGAGCTCCGTGGCCCAGCATAGAAAAGCCAGATGGGAACAAGGGTGTGGTGAACAAACACCAAGGCAAAGGGAAGAAAGTACAGAACTAGACCCCTGTCTTGCTCTTGAGCTGCTGCTTCAATATGAGATGTGTCCCCTTGTAGAGATAAGACATGCTTGGAGAAAGATTTTTTTTGTATACTTGTGTTTGTAGACTGAGATTCGTATACCATAAACATAACTGTGAATGCCTCACGCAATATACATATAAAATGTGAAACAAGTTTCTAGTAATCCTGTCCCTAGCACTATCAGCCATTCCTGTAATTGTATCCATACGGAGATCTACAGATATAAGTACGTACTTAGATATGGACAAAGTCACATCTCTAGATAGAGCTATAGACACCTTTGAATAGAAGAATCGATATCACCATATGTATTGTTCAGCATCAATTTTTAGACATTAGGAAATAGCCTTCTTGAATTGGAGAAAATGGAACATGTCTGTCATTGGCTGGTTGACAGCTGACAATCTCAATTAGGAATAGCACGTGTATTTTCTTTTTCCATATAAAAAAGAGTTTTGAAACTTCAGAGCCAAATGGCTTGCTGTGATCAGCAGGCCACCAGGGTTAAGAGGAATTGTTCCTATACAAGTGGGTTCTTTGACGAGAAGAATGAACTTCAATTGGCAAACTCACGAAAAATCAAAGATGTTTAGTGCATGACTTTGGAAATTAAAATTATGTTCTAGAGGTTTATTCTGTGATTAATTACAATTAGAGAGCTCTAAACCAAAACAGAGTAATTAAAATATCCAAAGATCTTTTGGTGTGAGGAGCCAGAAAAAAATACTTTATCATTATTATTTTTTCCTCTGAAAAACTATCTGCTGAAGTTATCTAAGTTCTTTTCTTTTAAGTTTATTTATTTATTTTGAGAGAGAATGAAATGGGTGGGGCAGAGAGAGAGAGAGAGAGAGACAGAGAGAGAGAATCCCAAGCATGCTACATGCTAACAGCGCAGAGCCCAATGCTGGGTTCAGACCCACCAACTGCGCAGGATCATGACCTGAACCCAAGTTGGACACTTAACCGACTGAGCCACCCAGGTGCCCCAATGGCTGAAATTATCTAAACCTCAGGTGTACCTTGAGATATATACACAGCTCATTTCTTTCAATGGTAAAGTACCAGGTTTTCAAAAGTTTACCCAATGCTTTCAGAGAGGCTGTGCCTGCCAAAGAAATGTCTGAGAGTATCATCAGAGTTAATAATGTAATTATCCCAATGTTTATTTGGCCAGAATTTTTAGATTATCCCTTATGTTATTTTTTTCATGACTAAATGAAATTAAGTCAGGGAGCATTTCTTTTTTTTTTTTTTTTTTTTTAATTTTTAATGTTCATTTATTTTAGAGAGACAGAGTGTGAGCAGGGGAGGGACAGAGGGAGAGAGAGAGAGAGGGAGACACAGACTCCAAAGCAGGCTCCAGGCTCTATGCTGACAGCTCAGAGCTCAGACTCATGAACCATGAGATCGTGACTTGAGCTGAAGTCGGACGCTCACCCGACAGAGCCACCCAGGAGCCCCAGGGGTATTTATTTTCTTGAATACGGGTTTTGTTGAAGAGTTTGGGTCCCGTCTCTACCCTAGGTGTAATTATTTGCTTTGAGTGTGTTTACATAAAAGCAACATGTAGCGAGTATGAATGTTTGTCTTAGTTGCTATAACTAAGTTGCTCTAAGTTGCTGCCTGTATGTTTGTCTCCAGCTGCTATAACAAACACCACAGACTGAATAGTTTATAAACAACAGAAATTTACTCCCTATGGCTCTGGAGGCTACGGAGTCCAAGATCAAGGAGCTGGCAGATTCAGAGTCTAGTGAAAGCCCACTTCCTCCTACACAACCATGTCTTTGCTATAACCTTACATGGTGGGAGGGGCTAGGGAGCTTTCTTGGGCTACTTTTATAAGGGCTTTCATCCTAAAGTCCCCACCTCCTAATACCATCACCTTAGGGGTTAGGTTTCTACATGTGAATTTTGAGGAGACACAAACATTCAGATCATAGCAGTGTGTGCACATACATGCACATAAATAAATGTCCTATTTTTATGAAGCTAGATATTTATATGAATGCATAATGATGATGAATACTTAATTGACATGCTAAAATCCATTTCTATTCTGTATGGTGGTAAAATTAGCGTTAGTGTATGTTATTACAATTAGCCAGGTTTCGAAGGATCTAGCCGATAGCTGATACAGCCTACAATATGTGAATACGAAGGCAAGATCGAAGAAGTTTAAAATGTACATTTTCCATTTTTGTATTGGGGAGGACACAGATTTGATATATTCTCTCCTTCTCCTTCATAACCTAAGGGGTAATCAGTAATGGCACAGATGCACCCAGGGATGCTGATGGGGAAGTAACGGGAAAGAGAGTGATTGCTGAACTCACAATTCATCTGAAGTCCTGGGGGACAAGAGCACAGAGCGCAATGGAAAACACACCGCTGACCTAATCTTAGAGACTGCTAAAAGAAGTAAGAGTTACAAGGCAATGAAGAGACAGCACTGAATGTCCCTCTGGAGCAGAGACACAAGACTAATTACTGAAGGAGGTGTATTTCAGGCCGCCAAGGCCAAGGACTGGCAGCTGTAAAGCTAGAAGGACTCAACAAGTGTCAGCTTGGTTGTCCCAGAGCATTGTACCTTGGATGGAGTGACTGAGCTTAATGATCTCACAAAGAACTTAGTCTTTCAGAGTTTCCTTCAGCCTTTAGAAAAAAAAATATAAGATTCCTAATTCAGGGAGTCAATCTGGGAGCATTTATTGAGTCAACTACAAAGAGTTTAGCGTGCTGATAAGCAGAATGGTGGTATGAAGAAACATAAAAAAATATATGGTCAGTTCTGAGGACTCTTTTCCATTTTTTTGAAGTCCGACTGCAGATAGATTTTAAGCCTCACCTGCCCCTCCTTCCTTTGCACCCACATCTGTACAGGCTGGTAAGAAAGCCTGATCATCTCTCCTTTGGCATCAGCGGGACATTCAAACCATTCAAGCCTCTCTCTGTGAGGAAGCTCTCACCCTGGCCTCACCCTTAACCATAATAAAAACCCAGGCCAGTCTCCTTTCTTTTTTTTTTTCAAATTTCTAACCCAGTTGGGATGCCTACCCTGCTCTCCCAGAGATCTCAGTTACACAAGTAATAAATCTTTTCCTACCCTCTTGGTATATGTGTGTGTCATCATCAACCTCCACACCTGAACCAAACCTTGGGTGGGTCTGTCCTGATTTTGAAATGTGTCTATGAGATGGTGATTACCCTTAGGGAGCTTATAAGGAAATGGGAGACATATCACCTGTATTGTCAATATTCTGTAGAACAACCTACCAGTACACGTAAGCCTTTAATAAATGCTCTTGAGAAATGACAATATTTGCCTTTATTAATATCCTGTGACCATATCAGCACATGAATAATCAACTGATTTTTTTTATCTCCTACACAGAAGGAGGTGTAAAGATGAAAGTGTCCTTCTCTGAAAGTGAAACCATCCCTTCCTTTTCGGGGAGTAGAGATCATGCCAAATTTCCTTATCCTGAAGAAGGGATTGACATTTTCCAGAGGTTTGAAGTCATATACTCATGAACTAATGATGGGCTCCCTGAGTAAATGATGGTGTGATGGATAAATAGGTATGAGGCAGAAAGTTCTGGAAAACTAGAAGAGATGAGAAGACAAGAGGGGCATTAACCCAGAGTGTCATAGGATGAGAGTCTACCCAGTTCAAAGGTCACTACCTAGCAGGTGCCAGGCAAGTGAACCAAAACCAAATCCCAAGCCGAAACCAAACCAAAAACTACTGTGAAGGATGCTATTTAAGTTCTTGGAGCCTATTCCTTTCAGCCCAGCATCCTGTTCTTCCTCTGAGTGGAGACAACTCCACTTGCCTCAAGCATCCCAATGATTGACTCAGAAGCAATGGCCATTGCATAAAAGGCGCTTCATAACAGTACCTCTACAAAGATAAGTATGTGGTCAAAGAGGACCACTGCACTGCAACATAATACTGCAGAGGCAACCCCAAATCTTTGCTTAGCAGGTTAAGAAACATAGGGGTCTACCTTGAGCTAGGAGAGTGCAAAGCAGACGCTGCTGGTATAGCTCTAATTAATAATTAAACCACATTTTACGAGGCATTGATGTCTTAGCATAGACAAAGAGAAAGAGAAAAAAAATCTAGTTCCTCAGAAAAGAAGTTTGAGGAATATTATGGAAAGTAGGGTTGAAGACAAAGATGAGAGAGTTTTATGGAGGTGTGCCTATCATTAGGGACGGCAAAGGACTAGAATGTGCCAAAAGGAAAAGGATTGTAATGATCATAGCCTAAGGAAATGGTGTGGATTTGGAATCAGAAGGAAGTAGGTATGATAAAGGACAGAAAGGGTCAAGAAACCAAGGAGAGGAAATTGGCGTCGGTATGCCTGCCCAAAGGCATAAGGGAAACCCAGAAGATTATTATTTGTATTTATTTATGTTTGCAGAATATATACCATTATTTCAGGGATTTGGGTTCCGTTTAGTGTTTTCCATGAGCCAAAAATCTGTTCATGTACTAACTGAGAATAAGTCCTTAATAAAACCTGTGTCATGTGAGAGTCTAAGTTATTTGTCAGGTAAACTTTGGCTATATTTCACATCTGCATCGTCATACAGAGTCTGGTTTGAATTTATAAAAAAAAGAGATTTGCTTCAACTTGAAAACGTTTTATGTGGGGCAAATTCCAGAAGGTACTGGGGATCTACCAGAAGTCTGTATGTTTTTATCTCAAGCAAGATGGACAAGGGTGTGGAATCTGACATTTTACTGACTTCAGGCTAGGAATCTAAAACCAGAGCAGCTAATAGAACCCAAGACATTTCTTGTGGTCAACGCAAGCCAAAGCACCTGCAGAACTCTTCTTTATGGACTCTTCCCAAGCCAGGACACCTGGGGATATAAGAGGAAAAAGAATATATGCCTGTACCGAAAGGAAGTTCGCAATAAAAAACTGCGTGAGGATTTGACCCGCCGTGAGGAACAGTCAACAGATAACGAAGGGGAGATTTTGCACCCCCATAAAACATAAGATACTAAATTCAGAAGGATCTAAAAAATACATGTTAAAAATGATGTTATTCTATTTATTGGAGGTTCAAACGGACGCAAACTAATGTGTAGGGCAAGAAGTCAGGGTAAAGGTTATCTGATTGGGGGCAAGGAGAGAGATACACAATGGAGGCTTTTGGGAGGCTGGTAAGTTTCCACTACTTGGTATGAGCACTGGTTCCTGTGGTTCTTTTTAATACTATTATTTGCAAAAAGAAGCATTGCGCTACATAATTATGATTTGTGCTAATTCTCTATGGTTTTATACATCAATAAAATAGTTTATTTTTAAGAAAAAGGTACATGGGCAAAAAGGAATTTTCAAATACACTCAAGTTAAGAAAGTTGACTTGCTCAAGATGCACCTCTAGGAGAACTAGTAAGCAGTGTGCAGCACTTTGGTGAGAAGGAATCAGAATCCATAAAGTTCGTACCATTTGCACACCTTCACCCAACTCCACACACCACCCCTCACCTCTGGCAACCGCGGATTTGATCTCTTTTTCTGAGTTTGGCTTTTTTTTTAGATTCCACACCTAAGTGAGATCCTGCAGTATGTGTCTTTCTCTCTCTGACTTGTTTCACTTAGCATAATGCCCTCAAGGTCCCTGTATGTTCTTGCAAATGGCAGGACTTCCTTCTGTTTGGTAGTTGAAGAGCATTCCATTGTCTCTACACATCACATTTTCTCTAGTCATCTGTTGATGGATACTTAGGCTATTCTATTTGTAGTGTTTTGAGGAACCTCGTACCTAATGAGTTTCTGACCTGTCTTGATCCCTTTGTTTTTCAGGAGGTACAGAACGAACAAGCAGACCTGGTTCAACCCTGACACTATTGTATACATTTGACATTTATCGAGCACATACTATGTCCCAGGCACAAAATGTGGACACTTAAACTGTCTTTGTCTCAGTTTCTTCAAGTAACAGTAGATTCGATGAAGGCAGGATTTGCGCTTTCCCCAGATACCTGAACGGCATTCAACATGCAGTAGTCCCTCAAAATATAAACTAAATGCAAAGGCTATGCCTCATATGTTATTGCCAAGATTACATAAAATAAGACAAGTACAACTTTTAATGTAGCAAATAGAAAAAGCTCAAAAATGTCAATGACGTTTCTTACTTCTGGGGAAGATGTAGTCCAAGAAGTTTGACTGGCATTCTTTTCATATTTTCCATTTCCCCCAACAGATTAAATAAACGAATTGCTTTTTTAAGGTATAGTCACGCAGATATAGTTAATCAGATTGGAGAAAAATAGTATCAGCCAAAATAGATTAAAAAAAGAAAGTCATCGTCTCCTGGGTCACCTTTTCAAACCCCACACTGAAAACCTGTAATCTGCCTACAAAAGTTCGCTGTAATGCACGAGAGGGTAAAGTGATAGAGTTTTCTGCTGCCTCTGGAGCAAGATATATGTGCTGCAGGTATCAGTTCAGCCACGGAGAATAATTTAATCATACTTGTAAATGACACTCCCACAAAAGGTCATCAGATCTATCAGGCCCTCATCAACTTAGGACAATTAGACTCGCTTTATCGATGTTGGAAAGTGATACAGTGCCTGACTCTGCTTCCCATGGACACTGGGAAGTCAAGAAAATGTGTCTGAATGGAGCAGGGCAACCAGTAGAACTCAGCCATGTGAAACAAGCCACCCAGAGCCTCTCCAGTTGAAAATTCCCACACCAGCTGGGGTCGGAGTTGTTCCCTTCTGTCCTTTTTTTTTTTTTTTAATACAACTAGGTAACTATGTTACAAAATGCTAACAAAAAGAGAATCATTTCAAGAAACCAGTGATCTGGACCCTACTAAAGAAGGCATGGGGGGGGCGGGGTTGGGGATAAAGAATTGTCCACATCTACTTATAGTCAGGCAAGAGGCAGTTGCTGTGAAAATGCACTTACTTTCCAGGGAAAAGGTGTTTGGTTTTGGAAGGTAAAAGGCACACCCTACCTCTTAGAAGCCGTGCTGGAGGAGTAGGCGTGTGGAGGGTTTATTTTGAGTCTTGACCACTCACTAGCTGTGTGGCCCTCGGCCAGTTACTCAACTTTTTCTGACTTTCAGTGCTGTCGCCTGTAAGTTAGGATCACACCCTATCTTCCAGCTTCCAGGGTCGTTGGGGGTGGTTCAATGAGAAAATGCAGTGAGGCGCTAAAGCACAATGAATGGCAAAGAACAAGAAATCAGTATTGTCGTTATCTTTATATTACTTGGATAACCAAGTTCTAGAATCTAACTTCCGTAACATTCCTAACGTCTAGTCTTTAGGTATGAGATTCAACCCAAAGAAATGATCCCAGTTTAAATATTAGCCTTAGTTTGTTAAATCAGATACATCACTGGGGATGACATTTGCATTTATTTATACCGAAATCAGCAGTCTTGGGACTCACCATGATCACATCTGCGACAACGAAAGAAGAAATCATCCACCAAGTTGAATTAAGAAATTGAGCCTGGATGGTGTACTGTTTTCTATCGTTGGGCAACACATTGTCACTTAGTAGTTTAAAACAACACATAGTTATTATCAGTTTCCGGAGGTCGGGGTCTGTATGTTTGAGTGGGTTCCTCCACTCAGGGTCTCATAGCGTTACAAGCAAGGCGTCAGCCAGGGCTAGGGTCTCATCTGAGGTTCACTAGTGATTGGGAGTGTTCACTTCATTCGGATGGAGCACTGGGGTCGACTCTACCACGTGGCAGGTTTTTATTTAAGGCCAACAGATCAATCAGACTTCTATCTCTGACTTTAGATGCTCTTCTAAGAGGGCCCGCCTGCTTGTGTCAGGCCCACCAACACTTAAAGAGAGGAATTATGCTGGATATGTACAGCAAAGCATGGGAATCTTGGGGGCCATTTTGGGATTCTTTCTAATGCAGATGGAAGTGGAAAATTCCACACAATTGCCAGGCATTTGCTTAGTTATTAAAGTAATAGTGCACAGATAGGTCTGCACTGGCAAAAAGTTGTAGTCAGTCTGTAAACCTAGTTTCTCTCTTGTCCTAGGAAGATGTGCTGTCTCTACCTGGGCAGGAATAACGCAGGCAAATCACACCTAGGAGGAAATGAGGGAGCAAACACTGTGGCCATGCATGCTGAAATATCTTGGCATAAGATCTGTTTTTCCTGTCGTGCACGAACCCTTTTTTGCCATCCAATTTCTAACACATCCAAAAGGAGCACCGTTTGGCCTCACCTAGAGGGAAAAAATAAAATTGGCCTAATTTAATAGGCAAGTCTCCATTTGGGTGGTCTGATTCATATGTCAGAGTTCAAAGCCTACTTCTCTCCTCACTTTTCCTACATGTTTAAAGGGATGTATGCATGGCGGTATTCTCCCCATTGTTTAAGCACTGCTTTCAACCGATCCCCAGCCTGAGTGATCACCAAGTCCCCATCTTGACACGTTGATCTATCCAGACTCCTTGCTGAGGCTGCCTAATGGGAGACCGATGATAACAGGGAATAAGTCACGTCACCTTTCCATCCCCGGAAACTACAGAGTCTTAGACAATGTTTAGCCACAGCTTGTCAGATCTATCTTTCAGATTCTGGGGGAAAATGTGTGAAGGATATGGACACAGTGGAAAACTGTAAATCTATGTGGGTGCACCCATCAGAGCTCCAGCCACTTATCTAGGATTCATTATGCCACAGTTTCATTTTTTTTTCAATATTTCTTTTGAAGAGTTTTCATACTTTCAGGCATTTTTAGATATTTTTTACTATAATTTCATTCTCCTAACTTTGGAGTAGTGATTCAAGATGTTGATGTTGGCATCACACAAACACACATGTACACACACAACACACATACACAACCCACACACAGAGACACACAAACAAGCAAGCTATATTTTGATAAGATAATAATGAAAGTTTTTAACATAAATATTGGATTCCTGCCATGCACACTCATAGCATACTGTTTCTTCCCTTTGGTGCACTTATCATGGATTGTAAATGATATGTGTATTTGTGTGATTTTTTTATTATTTTCCCTTATCTCCGCTAAGCTCCATAAAGGCAGGGACTAAGTTTGTTTTATTCACTGTAGTATTTCCATTGCCCTCCACAGTGATTAACTTAGAGCAAAAGGATAGTATGTATTTGTTGAATGAATTAATGGTTGAGGGGTTAAACTCATGAACGGAGACTGATCCTCAAACGCATTGTAATTTCAAGATTCTCTATATCCTGGTATTACTTAACTCCTCACTATTTTAACAGACCACAACTTCAGTCTGCCTGTGATAGAAACTTAGCATGTCTGATTCCATGTTGCTTCTATTTCCCTTGCTGCTGTGACCTATAGCTTAGAAATTCCTGCTTAGCCCCGTGCATGTAGCCTTGTTAATCTTCAAAGGAATTTTGCTTACAACTGAGATTTGCAAAAACTGCTTTTTTTTTTTTTTTTTTTTTTCCCCGAGCCTTAGCTCGGTAAAGAAGGAAGGATGTACAGAAATGACTCTGCCATGTTTAAGATTTACAGGAACATCGTGACCAGATTCCCGTATGCAAAGATCAACTGACGGAGGACAAAGAAGTCCTATGACCTTCTTTGGATGGGTACAGACAACAGTCACCTTTTGATTCCAACTTCTTCACTCTTCTTCCTTTTGCTAACATAAAAGCAGCTCACTAAGTTACCCAGGGGAGATGGTTGTTTGGGACAATGGTCTGCTATCTTCTCAGTTTGCTGGCTTTCTGAATAAACTTGCTTGAATAAACCCAACATCCTGCTTCTTTTTTTTTTTTTCTTCAGTTTTTAATGTTACTTATTTTTCAGAAGAGAAAGAGAGCAGGGGATGGGGCAGAGAGAGAGGGAGACACAGAATCCGAAGCAGGCTCCAGGCTCCGAGCTATCAGCACAGAGCCTGACACAGAGCTTGAACTCACAAACTGTGAGATCATGACCTGAGCCCAAGATAGACACTTAACCGACTGAGCCACCCAAGCACCCCCCAACATCCTGCATCTTGACTTACTGGCCTGTCATACAGGTAACAGGAGCTTGGATTCAGTTACATGCCTAACTTCAAAACCAGTGCACGTTTATTGTAGGAAATTATAAATTTCTAAAATCACCAATAAAAATTTACCCGGTGTGCTTTCACTCAGAAATACCTACTGTTAAAATTTTATGCATCTGCTTCTGTCCTTTTAGTTATTGCTGCCCCCAAATTGTGTATGGTATTGATTAACTTGTTCTTTTACTTGATACATTGTGAACACTTTCCAAAAATATTGTCCTCAACTCAGTGTTTAATGACGATCTGGTATTCCATCATGGGGATGAATAATGATTTACTTAACTGATAATCTGTTTTCCTGCACATGAGGTTTCTTTCTAAAATGCCAGGGCCCTTGAGATATCAGGATGCTTTTCCAGAAAGAAGGGTTCATAACTTATGGTCCCCAGGGATGGTGTCTTCCACCTTATCTTCATATTAACATGGAGTTTTAATATTTTAACACCATTTGGAACTTATTCCGTGAAAACAATATATTTTTAGTTAACATGTTTCTCTCCTAGATTATTGGTGTGATTGATTAAACATTATGATGGTCTCGGGGCACCTGGGTGGCTCAGTCAGTTAAGCGTCCGACTTCAGCTCAGGTCACCAGCTCATGGTTTGTGGCTTCAAGCCCCGTGTCGGGCTCTGTGCTGACAGCTCAGAGCCTGGAGCCTGCTTCTGATTCTAGGTCTCCCTCTCTCTCTGCCCCTCCCCTGCTCATGCTCTGTCTCTCTCTGTCTCTCAAAAATAAATAAATGTAAAAAAAATTGTGATGGTGTCTTTGATGTGTCAGTATGGCTAGGCTACAGTCCCCACTTATTCCATCAAGCACTCATCTAATTGTTGTGGTGAAGGTACTTTGTAGCTGTGCTAAAAGTCTATAATAAATTGATTTGATGTAAGAAATATTGTCCCAGGGAACTTGGGTGGGCCCAATCCAATCAGTTGACGGACCATAAGAGCAGGGCTGGGGGTCTCTGATGAAGAAGAAATTCTGCTTGTGGACAGCAGCCTCCACCCAGGCTGGAGAGCTCCAGCCTTTCCCAACAGTCTGCCCCATGGAATTTGGACCTGCCTAGCCAGTCCCACGATCTACGCCAACTCCTTGTAATAAATCCCTGATTATGTATCTCCTACTGGTTCCATTTCTCTGGTTGGACCCTGACTGATATAGTTTTTATATTTTAATTTTGTGAATTGCCTATGTATTTCACTTGCCCATATTTCCCTTGACATATGCTTCTGTTTATTAGCAGTGGGACAAAGTCCTTAATAGGTAAGGTAATCGATCATTTTTCTGTTTTTGTATTTGGTGGTGCCAGTCCACTGTGTTATTCTTTTTCAGAACTAACTACTTCATACATAGTATTTCATTAATTTCAGAAACAGTTCAATGGGAAATTGATTGGAATGAAGTTAAATTTACAAATAAATTTGGGAGATGTCATATCTTTACAATATTGTTTTCCCCATGCAGCAAGAATAATGTTTCCCTAAACACACCCATGTTTTAATTATGGAAATCTGATGGCAAAAAGAGTTTGCAAATGTGATTAATTAAGGATCTTGAGATGGGGAAACTATCCTGGATTATCACAAGGGCCCTTGTAAGGAAAAATCTATTTCTTTTTTACTAAGTTACAATTGGTTTTATTTATTATTATTTTTTTATTTAAGTTCAAATTAGTTACATATAGCATAGTATTAGTTTCAGGAATAGAATTCAGTGATTCATCTCTTACTTATGATACCCAGTTCTCATCCTAACATGTGTCCTCCTTAATGCCCATCACCCATCTAGCCCATCCCCCCACCTGATGCCCCTCCAGTAACCCTCAGTTTGGTCTCTATATTTAAGAGTCTCTTATGGTTTCCTCCCTCTCTGTTTTTATCTTATTTTATTTTTCCTTCTCTTCCCCTATGTTCATACATTTTGTTTCTTAAATTCCACATATGAGTGAAATCATATATTTGTCTTTCTCTGATTGACTCATTTCACTTAGCATAATACACTTTAGTTCCATCCATGTTGTGGCAAATGGCAAGATTTCATTCTTTTTGATCGCTGAGTAATATTCCATTGTATATATAAACCACATCTTCTTTATCCATTCATCAGTTAATGGACATTTGGGAGGAAGAATCTGTTTTTACTTGGACTTTCCATGACTTGAAATTAAATATTCCTCATAGATATAGTTATTAATGTGAATTTATGTAGCATTTTCATTTTAGTTGGATAACCTATGGAATAATATTTTTAAAACACTGGCTCATCAAGTATTCCAGGTTAGCACTTAGTTACTTTTATCATTTATTTCTCCCTAATCTGAAAACTACACAATTCAATGTGCTTTAAGTCTGAAAACAAAATACTGGGTCTTTAATTCAAGGGTTGTGATACACTAGGAAGACAGAAACCCAAGAGTCAAAATACCTGGAGGAAAGTAAATATTTAAAAAGATGGTGAGAGCAAAGAACAAGTCTAGGAAAGTCAAAGATTCTGTCACTTGGCCTGAGGACCTTTCTCCTGTAAAGAATCTATGGTGATAATACATATGCCATAAATCACTACTCAGCGGCCAGGGGAGATGAGAGAAAGTTGAAAATAATACCTTCTTTTCTGGCTAGGAAAAGCAGAAATGTTGAAATAAAATACCAGGAACTGACATAAAGGGAAGCGAGAAGGATGCTGTCTTACAGAACAATTAGAGGCTTTGGACAGTCAGAATGAAGGGAAAAACAGAGCCTGCCATTCTCCCTCAGCGACCCAGGCTTCTTCATGGATGCTTCTATTTGAGGGTGGACAGACAATCTTATAAAGATGGCAATCAGTAGGAAGTGTGTGAAACTGCATTATGGAAGAATGCAACTACTTATATCTAAGAGATGTTACAACGTTTTCCTCTCTTAAATAACGCAAACTCAATCAGGAGATGGACATTATGCTTTTATTTATTTATTTTTTTAAGAAATGAGAAAACAACTACAAGGAAATAAAAAAGCCACCTCATCACTTAGAATCTTATCATCCTAACAAATCAACTGCTTTCATCCTGTTTGATTAGGGTGTGTGGTCTTGGCACATCCACTGTCAGTGTAAAATGACTACTACTCTTAACAATATTGGTAATAATAAGAGACAGTTGCTAACATTTATTGAAAGCTGACAATGTCCCCAGTGTTATGGGTTTAATTGAGTCCCCTCAACCCCCTGTACCTCGGATGGTGGCCTTACCTGGAGATGGGGTCTTTACAGAGGTAATCAAATTAGTATGAGGTCATTAGGGTGGGCCTAATCCAAAGTGACTGGTACCCTTAAGTCAAAAAAAATCAGACCTTTGGAGACAAAGATACACACAGGAAGAACATCATATAAGATGAAGGCAGAGATCAGAGCGATGCTTCTGGCAGACAAGGGATGCCAATGATTGACAGCCAACCACTAGAAGCTTGAGGAAAGGCATAGAACAGATTCTGTCACAGCCCTCAGAAGCAAGCAACCCTGCCAAAGCCTTGATTATGGACTTACAGCTTCCAGAACTGTGAAACAATACATTTCCGTACTTCGCTACAGTTGTCCCAGCAAACGAATACACCCAACACTGTATTAAACAAATTACACATAATAATTTATTGAATGCTCCCTGGGTGAGGTCGGTATTCATCTCATCCCCATTTGCAGGTGAGAAGGAAACACAAGGAAAGAGGGTAAGTATCTTGGGAAGGTGGACACAGTTCCCAAATGGGGAGATAGGGACACTCCTCCTAGAGGATCAGGTTCCACAGGCAGGGATCATGTGTGATTTAGCTTTTCATGAAGCTGATGGTTGCTGCTCTCAGAAAAGGGTCTGATGTATGCTCATCAAGTACACATTACACAAATAGTTACAGATCCATGATTCTCATATACATTGAATGATAACACAGACAACGCTTAATATTTTCTTATAGGAAGGTTCCACGTTCTTCCCTAGCCTTCATAATTTTTATCTTCCACGGATGTACGAAATTCCAACAATTTCATGTTACTGTAATTTATTTGGTCATTAGCTTATTATTGTGTTTATGTTGGTTATAATAGATTTACCATTGTAAATAACACCATGATGGATGTCTTGTGCTCAGATATTTTCCCCATATTTTTAGGCGGGGTGTTCCTTATTTCCTTATAGTAAATCATCAAGTTGATAAATAGTTCTATAATTTTTATAAAATGTATTCTCAAATTACCTTAAAAAAGACTTTTGCAAATGAACTCCATTGACAGGTATGCTTAAGTGTAGATATTTGACAACATTCACATCAGTATCGGGTTAGAGTTCATAGTAATTTTTTTATATATGTTTATTTTTGAGAAAGAGTGCAAGTGAGGGAGGGCAGGGAGAGAAGGGACAGAGGACCCGAAGTGGGCTCTGCACTGACAGCAGTGAGCCCGATGTGGGGGTTGAACTCACGAATTGCAAAATCATGACCTGAGCTGAAGTCAGATGCTCAACCAGCTGAGCCACCCAGGCACACCAAGTTCATAGTACTTTTTTTGAAGTTTAGTCATTTATTTTGAGAGAGAGAGAGAGAACACAAGTGGGAAGGGGCAGAGAGAGAGGTAACGAGAGAGAATCCAACCCAGGCAGAGAAACCATGCTGCCAGAGCAGAGCTTGACATGGGGCTCAAACCTGCCAACTGTGAGATCATGACTGAAGCCGAAATCAAGAGTTGGTCACTTAAATGAGTGAGCCACCCAGGTGCCCCTATAGTAATTTTTAAACCCAGTTAGCCAGGTTATACAGTCATACCTTGTTTTATTCTGCTCTGCAGATACTGTGGTTTCTGTTTTTGTTTTACGAATTGCAGGTTGTGGCAACCTCATGTTGAGCAAGTATATTGGTACCATTTTTCCAATAACATTTGCTCACTTTGTGTCTCTGTGTCAGATTTTGGTAATTTTTGCAATTTTTCAAACTTTTTCATTATTATTATATTTGTTATGGTGATCTGTGATCTATGATCCTTATTACTATTATAATCGTTTGGGGGTGTCATGACCCACATCCAGGTGACAACTACCACCCTGATCAGTCAGCAGTCATCAACATTGAGGCAAGATCCTCCACCAACAAAAAGATTAGGACCTGCTGAATGCTCAGACGATGGTTAGCAATTTTTTAGCAATAAAGTATTTTGTAATTAAGGTATGCACATCTTTTAGACATAATGCTATTGCACACTTATAGTGTAAACATAACTTTTATCTGCACTGGGAAACCAAAATAATAATTTGACTCAATTTATTGTGGTATTTGCTTTGTTGTGGTGGCCTGGAGCTGAACCCACAGTATCTCCAAGGTATGACTATAATTGTTTTGAATTTGATATTTTTGACTTAAAATCTACTTTACCAAGTCTCTTTATTGTGCTATTTCTCATTCTCTTACTAGAAATGTAGATTAATTTTGGATTCTTAATGACAAACTGGTTTTAAATCCTGAGGTTATATAGCAAAATGAAAGCATCGATTAAATAAGGTAATCCACAGATGAAATTGATGAAACCAAAGTCCTAATGAACTAGTATATCAATTCAGTTGAACTACTTGTCTTGATTGATGTGAATGGAAACAAGTGAAATGTATGTATTGCAAGTATTTAGCATTCAGCTGGAATTTCATAAAACTAAATAAGATAACTTGCAATGTGTCTCAGAATTATAATACCAAATATACATACACACATCACTATTGTTAATTAGTTTGAAATTGTTAAGTTAGATACTTAAAATGTGCAAGATTGGAAAAGGAAGAGTGGCCCAAGATGTAACATTTTTTTCCTAACATCTAAGATGTAGGGGAAGGATTCAATTTACATGTAGAAAGTGAAAAAGTTGGATATTCTTGGCCACACCAAATTTTCTGTTTGTGATCTATTATAGTGAGCTCAAGAAAAAGAATACATTGGACCAGCGGGGCTCATGCTGCGTATCACCCGAGTGAGGGCACTTGAGAAAACAGTATCTTTCTCATCTCTGTTCTTACCAAGTGGTGACTGAAGGACATGGGGGTCGGGGGGAGAGAGGAGGAAAGGAAGAGGGGGAGGAAGAGAAGAGAGGAGAGGAGAGAAGGAAAGAAAAAAGCAAGAGAGACAAGGAAGGAAGGGGAATGGGGAAGGGAGGAAAGAAAGAAGGAAGTACATGGAAAGAGGGAGAACAGAGAGGTGGGCAGGAAAGAGAAATAATGGGGGATGGGAAGGGAGACGATGAGAGGGAAGAAGAAATAAAACAATTTCTTACCTGGGGCACCTGGGTGGCTCAGTGGGTTAAGCGTCCAACTCCTGATTTCAACTTAGGTCATCATCTCACAGTTTGGTTCGTGAGTTTGAGCCCCGTATTGGGCTCCCCACTGACAGTACAGACCTTGCTTGGGATTCTCTCTCTTTCCCTCTCTCTCTCTGCCTCTCCCCAGCTCGTGCTCTTTTTCTCTCAAAATAAAAAAAAAAAAATAAAGAGCTCAAAATAAAATAAAATCAATTTCTGACCTACAGACAGACGGGTGAAGAGTGTTGGCACACACACTAAAAAAGAAACTCATTTCAGTATATAATATTTAATTATGTTTAAAAGCCCAATATTTGAATCAAATTAATTGATAGTATGTTATGAATGGAAATTAATTAAAACAATAATTGCACCCAAAGCCGATATTAACTTTGTTTATTATTTTTTTAATGCAAGGAATCTTTAAGTAGTAACTTCATTTGTAAAAGTTCTAAGCCAGGGATTCTGTAAATTAGTCAACAGCATCTACAATTTGTAGAGTGCTCAGTGCCTTTACAACTGCTGAGAGAAAATGAAAGCTGGCGACAAACGGACTTTATGATCTAAAGGCAGAAGCCAGTGCAGCCCTGAATCCACTGAAAAAAATCTCAAATGTTCCCAATATTATTTAGGCTTAGCTAGTTATTGTATACACTTTAAGAAAGATTATCCTTAGAAATGAAAACCCCATGTTTTCCTCTCCTGCTGTGATAATGGAAAAACTAAACTGATTTTGGTCAAAGTTTCCAAGATTTATTTTCTTCCCTTCGGCATTACAATAAATGATTAGGCAGAAACAAAACAGGGAATCTTCATTCTGTATGAGTGAGCAGTGGCTCAAAGGGAAGAAAACAGCGGCCGTCTCTTAGCTGCAATCTGCTTCAGCTAACACCAATAAAGCTTGTCTGGGCTGTTGTATTTATAGACTCTGCAGAGAGAGAGAGAGAGAGTAGATATAAATATTTGAATACCTTTTATTTAGTAGCAATGTCTATTCTAATGTTGGTTTTTGTCTTTTCCAGTAATTGGTGTGGATGCCCAGAAGAACTGAATTAATTGCATGAGCAAACTTATTATATTGTTTAGGTTAGTTCTGGGCCAAGTCGGGAAAATGTAATTGGGCTAGAGTAGAAAGAAGGTGTTTTTTGGTCCATTTCTTCATTCTTTCAAACATCTACCAACTTTTTTGATTTATCAGAATATGTTTCTATGCATCAAGTACCACTCTAGGTTCTTGGAATAGAGTGGTAGATCTATTATTTATCGCCACAATAATGTTGTGAATCATCATCAACAATAACAAAAAGCTGTCTAAAATAATCAGCATTTATCATTGCTCATGAGCCTACAGGGCATCTGGGTTGTTTGCTGCTTTCGTCTGTGCTTCCTCACACACCCTCAGCCGGCCAGAAATAGGGTGGGCACCTCAGCTAATCTTGCCTGGGCTCCCTCGTGCGTTTGGGGGTTGGCTGGCTGTCGGCTGATCTAGGATGGCCTCGCCTCAGATGATGGGGACTCTCTTTGACATTTCATCCTCCACTTAGCCAGCACGTGTTCCCCTGGTAAAGCCAGAGTTCCAACAGAGAGAGTAGAAAGTCCTTGAGCCTATGTGCAGAACAAGCCCACTATCATTCTTCTGCATTCTATTGCCTAAAGCAAATCAAAGGCCAGGGAATAGACTGTTCCCTTTTTGGGAGGAGGTACAAAGCCACGTTGCAAGGGACACAGGCAGAGGAAAGGGAGAAACTAGGGTCAGTTTTGCAAGAAGTCTCTCATAAATGATAACTGAAACCTGACAATTGGAGGTAGAGAAAATAAGTAAATAACCAAGATAATTTTAGATAGTGATTAAGTGTTCTGAAGAATACAAAGTGATCACAGAGTAAGGCAAGGAAGGTGCCTAGGGTATAAGATTTAAGGGGCCACTCACTCCCAGAGATAGATAGATGGAAAGAGATAGATATAGAGATATAGATAGATGATAGATGGATGATAGGTAAAGATAAACATGAGTGCACACACACACATACACACACTCTCACACACACACATAGATCCCCACTATAATAGGGTTCTTCTCTTGCTAAAATGATGAAGCAAGTCAATATGTCTTCATAGATGATAGATGGATGATAGGTAAAGATAAACATGAGTGCACACACACACACACACACACACACACTCACACACACACACACACACACACAGATCCCTGCTATAATAGGGCTCTTCTCTTGCTAAAATGAGGAAGCACATCAATATGTCTTCAGTATCCTCTATTTTTCTCTTCATCTTCCTTCTATTGCTTCTTGATGATCTTTGCAAAAGGCTGTGCCATCTCACTGGGATCTGCCATTGTAAGCAGCTTCTGGCATTCTAAGTGGCAAACGTTTTGGTCTCAGGATCCCTTTACACCATTAAAAATTCTTAGGGACACTGCAGTGGTTGTATGTAGATGATTACACCTATCAATATTTATTGTTCTAGAAATTAAAACTCAGATGTTTTGAAAGGCTTACCTTTTACTTAAAGTAACAATATTAGGGGCATCTGGGTGGCTCATTTGGTTGAGCATCCAACTCTTGATATCAGCTCAGGTCATGATCCCAGGGTCATGGGATCAAGCCCTGCAACTGGCTCCGTGCTGAGCATGGAGTCTGCCTAACATTCTCTCTCTCCCTCTGCCCCTCTCTCCCGCTCATGCTCTCACTCTTTCTCTCTAATAAAAATATAAAAAAATAAAAATAAAAAATAAACTAACAATATTAAATCCATTATATGTGACCATAAATATTTTTATAAAATAACAATATTGTCTAAAACAAAAAATAGAAAAAGGATTCATGCTTACAAATTTCTTTAATATCTGGCTTAATGGAATCCAGTTGGATTCCCATCTGTTTCCAAATTTAATCAGAGGAAGAATAATGTTTTGGTTGAAGTATAAAAACAAAATGTGGTCTCACACAGATATGTGATAGAAAAGAGGAGAATTTCGAGAGTCTTTTTAGGTAATTGTCCACATTTTTCTTTGATACTACACCAAAACTTGACAAGAGGTGGTTTTTTAAGGTTAGTGGCAGTGTGGAATCTGAAACTGTATCAATTGTGTGTGTGTGTGTGTGTGTGTGTGTGTGTTTTGTTTTTGGTACTTTGTGATCGTAAAATCCATTGGTCTTTCACTCTGACTGGCTCTTTTTCCCATGCATAGCATCTTGCATTGGTAATCTGGAAACGATTGGTTCACTGGGCTCTGCAGATCTTCCAAATATTGACCCAATCCATTCTATAATATCAGAAAAAACACATTCATTAACATTACCACAAATCTCCTCAGAAATGTCTTTTCCGTGTTGGGAAGCTGGCGAGTTCATGGTAGCAGATACACGTTTCAAAATTCTAATTCTCACTTGACAGCTCAAATTTTATCATTAGCCACTAAGACTGTTATTTGTTTTCCTTAAGGAGACAGTGCCATTAATTTTCACAAATACATCTGCAGGCCACCCAAATAGGAATAACCATGGCTCATCTATCACATAGTTAAAAATGGCCTTCCAGGTAAAAGTGGCTAGTTCCACTGATAACTGCCATATACTTTGATGTGCCACAGTGGTGCTTCATGGGCGCATCCCATTCTGTCACACAGAATGTTCAAAAATAACATACTTACGGGGTTCAGATTTAATAAAATGAATAATATTAACTACTTAATGCATCAGGAATTCTTGACTGAAACTGGATATATATATATATACACACACACACACATATATATACATATACAATATGTGTGTAAATACGCTATAAACATAACATTTTTACATATATACACTCCATGAGTTCATGGAGGGGAAGAGCACAGCGACCACAGTTTGATTCCAGAGCTCCGATATAATGCCAGTGTATTGATTCATCGCTTTTGCACCATCACTGAAAATGTTAATGCAATAGTATGTTAATATTATTGTGAACACAGTATCGATGGCATGGACTTCCTAAAAGGAAGGCCTTCGGGAGTCTATAGGCCACACTTAGAGAAACACTGCTTGAGTTCTCCTCTGACTTGGCTCTCGCTCAAGAAATTGACCCGTCTCTTGCCTTGTTCTCGCAGAGCCTGAGTCTCTGCTAAGTCAAATGTTCATCAGAGAGCCTGCGCATGGGGTAAAGCAGGCCCATTTGTGAAGAATGCTTTCAGGATGGCAAAAAAATGGTCTGCCTGTTCAAAACCGCTTTTCCTGTTTGCATGGCAGGCCTTGGTAGCAGTCACTGTATGTTCTGCTTCTTGCCTTAACGATTATAATTATTATTCTCACATCAGCACCCGGCAGTCCCTAAGGATCTTCTGGAATTGAGAAAAACTTACCATTTCATTCTTCACTCAAATCAAGGTCTCTAATTTCATTCCAGGGGATGGATGTTTTTGAAAAAATGCTATCTTGTCGCCCCCTAAAAAGAAACCGCTTTTCCCTCTTTGTCTTTATTTATGACACCAATTCCTTCCGCTTGGGCTCACGACAGTGGTTCTCAGTCCTGGAAACACCTGGGGAACACGTGACAGCTATCCGTGCTGGGCCTCATTCCAGATACTTTAATTTCAAGTCTCTGGTGATAGACTGGGCATCAGTCCTTTGAAACCCTTTTAATCTTCCCAGGTGGTTCTAATAGAATAAGGTGGAGTCACTGGTTTTTGCTACTAACTGGAGGCTGTCACTAAGGGTTCAGAGTTGGTTCTTTCGAAATGTGGCTGTAAGGCTTTTGCTGAGTCATGTAGGTTTTTTTTTTTTTTTAATCTCCCACCAAGAGATAATTAATTTTTGTCTAATTGCCCAAACAAGGAACATCTTACTATTTTACAACCTTGAATAACTTTCAAATGTAGAACCTTAACGCTAATGGATAATAACTAGTCATCCCAAAGATAAAACTGATCTTATTTCCTCTTTACTGAAAGCATGATAAACTGGATGGTTTAAAAGAGAAATATTGCTTAAAGTAAAATGGGGTTTGTTTTTCGTTTTTTTTTTTTTTTTTTTTTTTGCCATTTGAAATTGTTAATTGGATATTGCTCCTGGGGCATACGATCACTATTTGCCTTTTGCTTGTATATGCCAAGCATGTGTAGCCCGGCCCTGTGTTCAGAAAATCCTCCAACAATGGATGATGAAAGCTCAGATATATGTTCTTTCTCATCAATTCCTGGCAGCTTGTCTTGAGCCTATGGCCAAACTCAGCCTACTGAATGCTTGTGAAAGGGGCAGGGTACATTTGGGATTCATTTCTAAGGTAGAGACAGTCTCCAGTATTCAGCATGCAGGGTGATGGTGGTAGTGGGGCCCAGAAGCATGTTGGTGAGTGTCCATTGGTGGCAGAACCATCCTGTAATCAGGCTTGTGCTCAATCTCTAACCCTCGGCTCCTGTCCTTTTTTCCAGTCCGGCAGACTCCCCATTGACTCCATGAGCAGACTAATAACCTTTCCACCAATTACTTTTCTGCTTTAATACACCAAACATTTCTAATCTGTTATGTTTTTAATAGAGACCAAAATAAACTAGTATGAATAGGCTTCACTTAACAAAGAGTATTTATTTCATATATATATGTATATATATACACATACATATATAAATTTTTATTTATTTTTGAGAGAGGGAGAGAGAGCGTGCAAGCTGGGGAGAGGCAGAGAGAGAGGGAGACAGAGGATCTGAAGCAGGCACTGTACTGACAGCTGAGAGCTCGATGATGCGGGGCTGGAACTCATGAACCATGAGATTATGACCGGAGCCAAAGTCAGAGGCTTGAATGATTAAGCCACCTAGGCACCCTACAAAGATTATTTCTGTATTATCCACCAATGTTACGTTTCTGTCTTTGAAGAATGTGGGTTTAGGCTGGAGTTCTGGCTTTTCGTGAAAGATCTGGCCGTGTTGGTGTCACTTTTCCACAAGGAACTAAGAGGCTGGACCTGAAGAATGGCTCTTCCTTTACAAGAGGCTCATATGCTCTTTCTCTAGTTGCCACATGGGAAGCTTCACCCACTTGCATCACTTGCTTGGCTCCTGTTTTCTCCTATTGGCTAAGGGTCGGCCCTAATATTCTCTCAGAATTGAAAATAAGGAAACGTTAGGGAGACATAATTAGTTACACACGTCACTGTTTCCAGAAGATATAATTGAGCGTATTTCTCAGCTGAATCATAACCATTTTTGATGCTAAGAACAGAGAGAAAGTTCTGGATTCTAAAAACAAAGGGAAGTGTGGGAAATGCACCCCCCCAAATGCCCTCAACAATAGTTTCACAAAACACATAAGGACTATTTCTAAAAGGCTGTTTGATTCAATTTTTTATAAACTGGACCAGTTCTGCTAAAGTGCCTTGGAGAGAGAAGTTATACAGTCTAGGAACTAAAATCTCCATTAATATTCTTAACTGAGGGAACAATTTAAAAGTATGTGTGGTAGCAAAAGTCTGTTGTTTATGCTGCCCAGTATCTACTCACCCTTCTTCTGTTAACAATGTGCCATATTCCTTGGGGACACGTTTCCATGACTCTTGGCCCAGGTGCTTCTGGGGGAGGTGACTCTGCCCCTAGTTGCAGGAGGGATTATGTGGCTTGGGCCTGGACAATCATGCTATCCCAGTCCCCTCGCATTATTTAATGGTGCTATTTCCCAGAAACTTATGAAAAATCAAAGAATATATAAAAAAATCACGACTTATATTTGGCCACCATTGTAGATCAGGCTGGTTGTCTGAGTTTAAGAGAATCCATGTCTGGAGTGTCATTTCATTCTGTTAATGGAGAAATTTTCGTTTATTTTTGTCCAACAATTCTGTACATTTCTCAGTGCTCGTGAAGAATAAATGTAGTCTTAATTCTCTTTATTTTGCCCATCTTCCCACACACCCCGCCCCTGGCAGGCACCAGTTTGTTCCCTGTATTTAAGAGTCTGGCTTTTTGTCTCTTTTTTGTTTGTTTTGTTTCTTAAATTCTACATATGAATGAAATCACATGGTATTTGTCTTTCTCTGACTTATTTCACTTAGCATTATACTCTTCTAGGTCCATCTATGTTGTTGCAAATGGCAAGCTCTCATTCCTTTTTATGGCTGAGTAATATTCCATTACATATATAGCAATCTTCTTTATCCATTCACTTATAGATAAACACTTGGGTTGCTTCCATATCTTGGTGATTGTAAATAATGCACAACAAACACAGGGGCATCTGTCTTTCCAAATTAGTGTTTTCATTTTCTTTGGGTAAATACCCAGGAGTGGAATTCCTAGATCTATGGTAATTCTATTTTTTATTGTTTTGAGGAATCTCCATGGTGTTTTCCCACAGTGGCTGCACTTTAAAGTTCCACAACAGTGCACAATGGTTTCTTTTTCTCCACATCCTCGCCAACACTTGTCATTTCTTATGATTTGTATTTTAGCTATCCTGAGAGGTGTAAAGTGATATCTCATTGTGGTTTTAATTTGCATTTCCTTGATGATTAGTGATATTGAGCATCTTTGGAAAAACGTCTACTCAGGTCATCTGCCCAGTTTTAAATTGGATTATTTATGTTTTTGGTATTAAGTTGTGTAAGTTATTCATATATTTTGGATATTAACTCCTTATCAGAGTTATCATTTTCACTTATTTTTAAAACATAGAAGGTCAAATCAAAAGTGTGTGTAAATGATGCCTCTATGAAACGGCTTTTTGTGAGTATGGTGGAATTAGCTATCAACGAATTATTTTTTCATACCCTTGATAATGAGGATATAAGCAAAATGGATTTTACATGGTCTTGTAAAACTTGTGTGAGCATGGTACACAACACAGAGATAAAAGTCCTATTTTTCTCCAAAAAAAAAAAAAAAAAAAAAAGCGAATCCATGTCTGTTCCCTTGGATGACTGGTTTGCACGAACACTTCACCCCACATTCTACCCAACAAGGGTATCTTTCAACATTAGATTGTGTCTCCATTGGAAACAATGGGATTAGTTTAGTAGTGAGACAATATTTTGGGTAATGGTTTGAATGTGGATTTCAAAATCAATCCACTACTAGTAACTTTCTGTATGAGAGTCCATGGCACATGTAGGATGTCTCTGTCATACCCATTTAATATTTTTTTCCCTGCGCTTTGACAATGTAATTGACTTACAATTAAAATAAAGTTTATGGACCCTTTTCATGCTTTTCTAGTTGAAGGGGAGTGTAATTAGATTTAATTGAGGTTGATTCTCCAAATGACACCCCTAGAAACAGCGGACAGCATACACGCATCTTATTCTTCTTTTGTAGAGAACATATGCATAAAATCATTTAATAAAAGAAGTTACACATCGAAAGCTTTCAAAACAAGGCTGACGAAAATAGGATGTGACAGATTCTTCCCTTGGTTTCTTAGCGCTCTTGCAATTATGTCTGATTCTCCAGGACATGGGCTGATAAATGATGTTTTACAGGAGTAAGGGTGCGGGGGAGCAGAGAAAAAAGTCTTAACAGCGTTAGTCTTTCTCAACATTTTCCCATAAGATAATGTGATTTGGCTCAGGAAGAAGTTTTATAACTTGAATATACAAGGTTTGTCTACCAATTGATCTGTAGGTGGCCTCAGCCCCTACCAATTATGTTGTTTATTAGAGAAATAATGAAAGACCAACATTGGAATGATGCTTTTAAAATTACCTGCTCTTTGTAAAATGTGTTTCCCAAATTAGCTTGGAAAAAGTGGCTTGCAACAGCTCTAAGAACATAATAATGGAAGGAAATTAGGCAGCTAAACAAGAACAATAATGGGCTTTTTAGACAATAATCTTGTGTTTAATTGCAGCCAACTTTAACTGTAGGCAACATGGAAAGTTTGAACAGGCAAAAGCGTTTAGGTATTATTGGTGTACTGAGATTTTGCACAGCCCAGTGGAAATTGGAATGCTGGCAGTTACATGGTTAATCTCATTAGTGTGGACAGTTCCACTAGACGATTCAAGGTTCAAGGAGACACAGTGATTCATTTATGTTATTTGCCACCGAGGAACTCAAATACCCAGCTGAGTTGTCTACATTGATGAAATTAATCCAACTTTGTCCAGCTTTCCCTTCACTTTTTGTTAGATCGATAAATAAGGAAGCTTTCCCCCATGGCATCTGACCGGATTCTGTTCTAGCCATTACACCCATGTCCTTCCCACTTGAAATGGTTATGACTGAGCTACCAGGAAGAGGCATCCACTTCCAACGGATCTATTTGTGAAACATGCTGGGAAGAGATTTCACTGATACAGCCAAAATGGCTCAAACTATCTCCACAACTGACCAATGACACGGGTTTATAAATACCGACAGATTAGAGTATGTAGTGTTTGGCTTTTGGTCAAAGATACTGACAATTTTTATGTCAGAAAATGGACAGGTAACTGTAAAAAACTACGTGTGAAATGGCGTTTTCAAATTAAGTACTTTTCCTTTGAAGACTCTAAAGTTCTGTTTTAAAAGTTTATGCTAAGGGTACAATTCCAAGTATATGACCTCAGGGATAGAAGTGTATGTGTCAAAATGTAATGATGCCTATGAAGGAGAACGATGAGAAAGTTTAATTCCGATCTACGCATTTTCACTTTTCTCCAATGTTTCCAAATAAGTAAGAATTATTGTATAATGGGAAAATACTATAACCTGGTATGTTTTCTCCCAAAGTAGAGGTAGTGGAGCAGGTGGAGGTGTTTGAAGAAAGTATTTCCTGGGGAAGCGCAGATTCAAATATAAATCGTGCAAATTATTAATACTATAGGTAGCAACAAGGACCCTGAAGGGAGCAGTTATTGGACACCTACTGTGTACTGAGTATTCTGCATATATTATTTACAATCCTCAAAATGACCTTGTAAGATGTGATTTCTTGCCCTCACGTGACTTTTAAAAAACACTGCGACTTGGGCAGATTATATAATGGGTCATGACCACCTGGTTAATATCTGGCTGCACCTGTTTGTCCAATTCTGAAGTCCACACTTTCCTATTTGGGCTTCCAATTTTCCTTCCAAGAGTGACTCTCTTCTGACAAAATTGAAGGCTGTGGGTATGGAAACAAATCATCATGATTCATTCATTTACTAATTGATTGAGAATTTTATTTATTTGTATTAGGTTAAAACTTCAGCAGCTATACCTACTTTATCATATATTTTTATATTCATAAATATAGAATTGGCTGCTGAATCCTATCAGATAAGTTTTGGCACATATTGATATAATCATATTATTTTATTACTTTCTTTTCTGCCTATTTCTTTGCTGAATTAAAGTGATATTTTTCTAATATTGGATTATTCTTGAATATCTTAACTAAAATCCACTTAGTTCAATGTATTATTTTTGAAATGTAATGTGATTCTATTTCCTGATACTTTGTGCTTTTCAAATCAATATTCATGGGTTTGGTTTATAGGTTTCTGTTTTCAGTGCTATCCCTGTCAAGCTTAGGTATTTTATGCCATAGTGGTTTTGTGAAAAGAATTAGGAAGCATTAATTCTAACTTTATGCCTTAGGACAATTTAAAAAGCTCATGAATTATCTGTTTCTTGAAGGTCTGAATGAATTCATGCATGAAATTGTCTGGAACTTTATTGAGAAGTAGATCTTTGACAACTTTCTCAATTTCTTCCTTGGTTTTGGGTCTATTCAAGTATTCTATCTTTTGTTGAGTCAATTTGAAGTACAGCACTTTTATATTTATAGAAAATGGTCTATTCACATTCTCAAATTTGTTAGCATATTTTTGAGCAAATATTCTTTTAGAATCCTTTTAATCAGTTCTACTTTTCACATCCTTAAGTTCATACATTAATGTAGTCTCCTTTTTTATTTATAAAGTGCTTTCTTTATATTTTATTCCAAGAACTAATTATTTTATGTATTTATCAATTCTACTTTTTCTATTTTCCAGGACAAGGATGCATGTTTTTATATGTGTTAACTCCATTTTTTTTCTTTTCAATTATTTCATCTGCTTATCATTTCTACTTTTTCTCCTTTCCTGTAAATAAATTTATATTTTTATATTTATTAATGTATTGTTCTCCTTTTCTTGGCCTTCTCTTTGAGTTCTCTTCCTCGTATTTTTATGTGGAACACACTATCTGTTTTTATTCTTTCCATTTTAGGGTAAGAAAGATGTTTATAGTTCTCTCTCTCTCTTTTTTCTTAGCAAATCTTTTGGCCTCATACCACACTTTACAGAGAAAGCTTTCGGTATCATTGTGATCTAATATTCAGTGTTTCTACTTTTGATTATTTTGGTGGCCTAAGAGTCTTTCAATAGTTAAAAGAAAGTTTTGTGTTTTTTTTGTATTACCACTTGGTTGAGAGATTTGGTTTCTTTGCCTGTTATGTTTCTGAGAACTATGGATAACTATGTATGTATGTGTGTATTATTTCTGTTCTTTGGGATTTAATTTATTTTGAGTCTAACTTATGGCCAATCTTTGTAAATTGCCTATGTGTGCTTACAAAGAAGCTACATTCTGTATCTCTCTTTATGAATATTTATATTCTATACTTACAAACTATTTCATTCAGATTAATCTATTTTAAAAATATGTTTATTTACTTTTGAGAGCAGGAGAGGTTACAGAGAGAGGGAGAGAGAGAATCCCAAGCAGGCTCCGCACTGTCAGCACACAGCTGACACAGGGCTCCCTCTCACCAACTGTGAGATCATGACCTGTGCTGAAATCAGGAGACAGACTCTTCAATGACTGAGCCATCCAGGTGCTCCCAGATTACTCTATGTTTAACTTTTGCTTTATATCTTTGTGATTTGTCAAGGACAGGATATTATGATGATGCTTCCAACAACTACTATGTTTATATAATTTGGGAGGTTTTGCTATATCTGGAAGGTTTTGTTACATATTCTGGAATGTAGGATCCTTAGAAAGGTGATAAGATGGTTTAAATGGTACATGGGCATAGAATGAATAACATTGGATAACATGGTAAGAAAGTTATTTCCTTTTCCAGTTATCTTCAAATTTGCATTACGATAGAAGAAAATCTCAACTCAGTGGTGCTACTGTATCTGTATTACTTGGTAACTCTGCTTACTCCTTGTGGTACTAGAGAAAAGCAACTCAGGTAAGACTACTTGGCAGAATACGGAGTTGTTCTGAGAATCTTGCTTTTGCCTTCCTACAAACATTCTCCACCCTTCCTCCCTCTGATCTCTGCCCCAGGAGGTGACCATTCTAAACAGCGAGACTTCCTGGTCCTTTGGTTTTCTGTTGGATCCCCCCAACAGGGCAATGGCAAGACATTGGGGGCCTGTGAGGTAGGGGTCTTTACTTATCTGGCTCCCTCTCTTTTGGGTTGTTTTGAGTCGACTACATTCCTTCCTCAAATGCAACAACTCCCATCTCTTGGTCCTTCCCTTACAGTTGCCTGATCTATGTCTCAGTGTCACTCCATTCCTTTGCTCCTTCCACACGAGGGCTGGTAACTGCTCCCAGCTGTTGCTATTACTTGCTGACTCCTTTAGTAGTAACCTTTTATTTACAGGAGTAAGAACTGGTTCTGTATTTTTTAAATGTTTATTTATGAGAGAGAGGGAGAGAAAGAAAGTGGGAGAAGGGCAGAGAGAGAGAGAGAGAGAGAGAGAGAGAGAGAGAGAAAATCCCAAGCAGGCTCCATGCTGTCAGTGCAGAGCCCCATGCAAGGGCTCAATCCCATGAACCGTGAGATGATGACCTGAGCTGAAATTGAATCAGATGCTTAACTGACTGAGCCACCCAGGTCTCCCTGGTTCTGTATTTTTGATAGTGATACAGACTTTCTGTCAAAACCGTTTTTATTTAGTTTTAAAGAATTCAATTAAAAATCACATGAAGCAAATTTTGTATTTTATGAAGACACAGCAAAAACTTACGAAACTAGAATATGAATTATTGAAATTTGGAGAGCATGGTTTTATACGTTTCAGTGCTCCCTCATATAGTATATATGGTTTGTTTCTATTTGAAATCACGACTATAAATGGGTGATTCCCCTGGTCTAGTGCTTTCCGTATTTAAACTGCAGATGGTAACACAAGATGCTATGATTGTGTTTTTTGTTTCTGCTTTTACATTTTCTGGCATATTTTCACCCGTACTTTTATTTTACAACAATTTGAGTCACGTTGCTTTAGGTCGTGTCTTGTAGTATGGTATATTGTGATTGTTTGACTAACTCTTCTTAATTAATATGTAGTTCAACTTATTACGGTCGAGCCATTCATTGTTTTTATTTCCGTCATTAGTTTAAACTCTGTACGTCTCCTTGCTGTTCCCTTTTCTTTCTATATTAGCCTCTAATATCAATACTTCCCTACATGTATCCCCTCTAGCATTTTGGAAGTGTCTTAATGTTGCTTTTATTTCTTTAATTAGCATATTTTAATCCTACATGTCTCCACAGCTCAGAATAAAATAATATTCATGGATTCTTTTTGTGAGAAAATGAGGCAATTAGTGCATTTAGCTTCCCTTGCTCTTCCGTCCTCCTGGTTTTGTAAGTATGTTCTGAGATCTCAGTCTCACGGTGGCTGTGAACAAGTGCCAAACTCTCCCTTGCCCTACACTCTTCATCTTGGTAGTAATGTTGCTATCTTCATGACATGCTTGTGGAGAGTAAATGAATCCATGCCTGTGAAATGCTTAGAACAGAACAGATAATAAGCACCATATCAGTGTTAGCTCTTGTTATTACTACTACCCTTAATGCATAACTATTTCTTTATTTTTAATTTTTAATGTTTATTTATTTATTTTGAGAGACAGTGAGCATAAGTGGGGGAGAAAGACAGACAGAGAGAGAGAGAGAGAGAGAAAGTATCCCAAGTAGGCTCCACACCCAGCAGAGTCCAGTGTAGGGCTCGATTATCACGACCCTGAGATCAAGACCTAGGCTGAGATCAGACGCGTAACCGACTGAGCCACCCAGGTACCCCTATATTAGTATTTTGAACAGATGAAACTTTTGCTGAAGGAATCATAACTAAGACTTATTTATATCTGTGCTGTCTGCCATGCTAGATACGAGCCTCCTGTGTCTACTGGGCATTTAAAATGTGGTTAGTCTGGGGGCGCCTGGGTGGCGCAGTCGGTTAAGCCTCCGACTTCAGCCAGGTCACGATCTCGTGGTCCGTGAGTTCGAGCCCCGCGTCGGGCTCTGGGCTGATGGCTCAGAGCCTGGAGCCTGTTTCCGTTTCTGTGTCTCCCTCTCTCTCTGCCCTTCCCCCGTTCATGCTCTGTCTCTCTCTGTCCCAAAAATAAAATAAACGTTGAAAAAAAATTTAAAAAAAATAATAAAATGTGGTTAGTCTGAATTACAAGGTGCTCTGAGTATAAAACACACAACTGTTGAGCATTTAGTTTGAATAACAGAATGAAAAGTGTGTCATTAGTAAGGTTTTTATATCGATTATCTGTTTGTGCCATCTTTCCTTTGTAGTGACTCAGTTCTGTGGAGTGGGGGACACATTATGCTCCACGGGATGTGCCCTTGGCTTGTAGATCCACCACAGGGTAAACTGTTGTATCAACCTGCAGCTATGTGTGCTGGCTTGTGATTGTACCATAAATAAAGACACACCATGTTCAGTCCCTAGATTTGCAGGTGTTAAAAGCAAGGGAGGGTTATCTACTGGGTTGACAAAGGGTGTGATGGAGACAGGGTGGTCTTGGATGCAGTAGTTATGGCATTGACTTAGCCCCAAATCATCAAAGAGGTAGGTCAGTGTCTTCCTGATCCCCCACTCCTGAGTGTGATACAGGTAGCATTTGCTTGGTAAGCCAGTTCCTGCCATGTCCCAAGACAGTCTCAGAACCTTCCCTCAAGCTCAGTTTTACATACCTTGGAAAATTTTCTAGGTACATGATTTCATATATGAAATCCTTTTGTGCTGAAACCCATCGTTCTGAACTGAGGGAACTTCCCCCCACCCCTGTTTCTTCCCAGGGGATATTTGGCAACATCTGTAGATGTTTTTGTGTTTCATAACTGGCAGAATGCTACTGGAATCTACTGGGTAGAAGCCAAGGATGCTGTTAAACACCTCATAGTGCACAAGACAGTCCCCGCCACAGAGAATTATCTAAACCAAAGTGCTCTCCATGTGGAGGTTGGGAAACTCTAATAGCCATTTGGGGAAAGCTCAACCCCAATGACATATAGTGCTTTCTAGAGTTATACTAATCATGGTTAAAATGCGTTTCCAACACAGTCATTCACAAAACAAATTAACTACCAGGAAGTGTTTTTCAATGGTCATGATCTGCAGATTTCTGTGCAGGTAGCAACCTTGTACTTCTGATTTTAGTTTGCCTAGAAAGGTTTGCACTGGAGGATGTTTTCATAACTGGAGATGGAACATTAGGCACTATGAGGATTTCACTATGGGACAGCCGGGTCATAGGACACAGAACACTACAAGTTGAATAACCTGCTGGGGATAAGGAGAACATCGGGTCAGAATGCAGGAAGGAGATACGTGGGAGCACAGGTATGTTTCTTAGACAGTTCGTGAGACATGGCATGATGGTCAGAGAGACTTACAGTAAAAAGATCACTATGAATCCCCACTGAAGCCTGAAAATGAGAATAGTTCATCCTTTGCTTGCCAAAACAAGCCAAATCTTCATTTTAACCCCTTCCCTCTGTAATTTTAATATGATACCTTAAGCACACAGAAAAATACAGTGAATAACATAACCAATACGGAAACACGTTGTTTTCAAAGGTTCTGTTGCCACTTTTTGAAAAATCACTTTTCCATAATCTCTAAGCCTTCAGTGAGAGTGAAATTGTCTTAGGAGCTCAGACTTGCATCTTGAAACTTGAACGATGTCATGACATATACCCTTTCTCGCTCATTTATATAATTTTTTGAATTTCAAATATTTTTAAACAGGTGGCTATGAACAAAAGTTGTAATTCCCACTTCCACACACACACAGAAATTCATACATCTGAGGTTATATTTATATAACCAGCCTTATTCTTTCATGAAGGACCTGTGAGCAAAGCCTTCTTGATGCTATGTTCTTTTAGTAATGCTTTCTGGAGGACATTGCTTACATGAAATGTATTAAAATGCCTTAGTTGACTCTGATTCTTCATTTGAACAATTCCAATATAACCCCAGTAAACGACCTGTCGGTCGCAGTCTCGGGAATATATACCTATGACATCTCATCAACATATTAATCAGAACTAACTATTCCCCATTCACACCCTGGCATATTGAGTTCTTGTCTATGATATCATGCATCATTTTAGAATTTCATATACAGCATTCTTAAACCTTTTTTCTACAGTACTTTTCTTTTCCATCAACATCACCAGAGATTTCCTGTGTATAATGTAACCGTTGAAATCATAATGCCAGATTTTCAAATCTAAGTATATTTCATTTTGTTAAAAAATCATATTTACATAGGACAAGGCAACATCATTATTTCTATTTCAGATCAAATCACAAGAGCAACCAAGAAGCACATTTTTCATGTATCTTTGGCTAAAACTGCTTTGAAGTAAAAATAGTTGGCCAAATTGAAAAGAAAAAGATAACACAAACTCATATGCCTTTATCAGACTATCCACGTGTGCATATTTGTGAAATAAAACTCATCGAAAGGCATGGAATACATCAGAAATCATTTCAGACCTGTTTACAAAAATTCTGTGAGTGAATTTCTAAGATCAAACCCAGGGCTCCTGGAATCAGTGGGATGTTGCCTACATTATTTATCAGCTAATTCCCAAGAACAATCACAAAAGGCTTGATGTTATAGCCTTCCACCCCAGCTTGGTTCCTATTGGCTTCCAAGCAAGTCATAGGCACTTAAATGCTACATGACTAAGCTGTGATTAATTAGGAAAGAACACGTGCTCCATCCCATGCAAGCTAAGAAGAGGTTGTAAGAGCCCGGGATGTCCTGGCATCTTTGCCCGGACTTTGTGTTCTGATGGCAAGATATGTGTTCAGTATTGCCAATGTAACCAAGCTGACTTTTCTTTTTCTGTCTTCTTTTTAAAACCTAATGTGTAGTCTGAATGGAACCTTCAAACTATGATGCTCTTTGTGCATATAAGATGGTTGGACAAGGTATCATTTCTATGTCAGTGATGCCTGCACTCAAAATCATCTTAGTCCAACATAAGGAAACATAAATATACAGTATTTTTAATTGGTTCTCCTGATGAAGGATGCGCCAGAACATAATTGGTTTTTTGTTGCTGCAGTTGCTGATAGACAAAAAAGAAAATCATGCTGAATCCTTAAGCACCAATTATTAGACTAAATACATCTCTGAGCTCTTTTTCTACATTTTATTCATGCTTGTGTGAAAAATCTGATGGCCAAGATTCTTTGTGTGAGAAGAAGTTGCTTAAAGACACCTGTTCAAAGAGAAGAACAAATAGGACTAGGACTTGTAACATTAAAAATGTGAAGTGTCTCAGAAGATATTTGAAGAAAGACTTGCTTAAAACAAATACTGTTTGGATAAATTGTGAAATCAATTGAAGCTCACTGACCAGATTGTGCTTCCTCCTTGATGGGTCCAGTATTGATATTGGTTTCCTGGATGCCTTTCTTTCTTTTTATATTTTTTAAGTTTCTTTATTTATTTTGAGAGAGAGAGAGAGAGAGAGAGCGAGCACAAGTGGGGGGGGGGGGAGAGGGAGAGAGAGAATCCCAAGCAGGCTCCACACATCAGTGCAGAGACCGATGCAGGGCTTGAACTCACTAACTGATGTTGATGGAAATGCACTGGCAGTGAGAGCTTTGAGGGCAGTGGGGGCTCATCATAGGGAGGGGTCATGATGTCAGGCTCCCATCTGCAAATCCTCTGACCTTGTGCCTTCTGGGGGAGATGTTGCTGGTGTCCCTGTCATATCTCTTTGGCTCACATTTGGTTACAGCTGCAATTGTGGACACCTTTTCCAACTTCCCTCCCACTGAGAGTGTCCTACCTATAGTGCACCCTGCTAGTCTTTGTAGATTATGCTGTAGGGCTGACCTGAGATTCCCCTCTGCCTGTGGCCTAGCATAGCCAGCAAATGCGGGGAAGGAGAAAGTGGGAGACGTAACACCCACCAACAACCTTCAGCCCATGGAAGACAAGAGTCAGAGGATTCATGCTCCAACCTCCTATCCACTGGCTGGATACCATTGGGAAGCATGATTTCTGCTTTTCAGAGGTCCCAAAGATGTACTCTGCTTTTCCCACAACAATGAGATGTTGGTTTTTCCTCCTTCCCCATTTCACTCTGCTTTGACTCCTGCCCCCCAGCTTCACCTTCCAAATAAATCACTCACCTCCAAGTCGTTGCCCAGATTCTGATTTGGGGGCGAACCCAAACTTGTATTCCATCTCAAGATATAAATATCATCATCAGCTGACAGGAACTGACAATCAGATGTGAAAGAAGTGATAGATTCCCGATTAGATAGCAGGCATGGAGGCAAACCAGTTAGAAGCCAAGAAGGATTCCAAGAAAGTCCCACAGGAGCTCTATTTAATAATGGTGATACCCATGACAAGTTGCTTTACAGGACATGTTTCTCCACATGACAACAATATTCATGTTATGATTGCTATTGCTAACCTTTTTTTATTGTTGCTCATCTTTTTTTTTTTTGCTAATATATTTTTTTTAATGCTTATTTATTTTTGAGAGAGAGAGGGAGGCAGAGCACAAGCAAGGGAGGGGCAAGAGAGGGAGGAAGACAAAGAATACGAAGCAGGCTCCAAGCTCTGAGCTGTCAGCACAGGGCCCAATGCGGGGCGTGATGCGGAGCTTGAACTCACGAACTGCAAGATTGTGACCTGAGTCGCAATCAGACGCTTAACTGACTGAGCCACCCAGGAGCTCCTATTGTTGCTAATATTAATTAAATGTTTTTTGTTTTTTACGTGTCAGACATTGTGCTAAACACTTATGATGCTGGGGTATGTTGCTTGCAAAATGGCGACAATAATTGTCCAACCTCTAGCCACACCTTGGATAGCTCCTGCCCCCTACATTAATTACAGGATTATTCATGTGACTCACTTTGGCAAATGAGATAACAAAAAAGGTAATGTAAATGGACGCTTGACAAGTGCTTGCCCATCTGGGGTTGTGCTATCCTGCTTCACGTGGACACCAAGGCCACCAGAAGAAAAAGCTGGAGATCACCTGCTGAAAACGCCATGTGGAGGAGAACCCAGGCACTCGGGCTGACAACTGTCAGACTGTCAGACACGTGAGTGAGGCCACCATTGACCAACTGACTTAGGCTCATGAGATATAATAAATGTTTATTGTTTTAAGGTGCCAATTTTGGGGTGGTTCATCATACATCAAAAGCTAACCAATACAGATGCATTATTTTGTGTAATCCTTGCCATGTTCCTAGAAAGTACTGTGCTATTACTATTCCCATTTTACAGGTGGAAAATTGGGGCCAAGAGAGGTTCTTTTCCCCAAAGCCACATGAATGTAAATGTCAGAACAGTTTTAAACCCAGTTTTGCTTGATCTCAAGGCAAATAACCTCCCTAAAATTATTTGTCAGGTGGATCAAATATTCTCTCCAACCTTATGGATTAGTTAATTCGGTCACTCCAGGACCCTTTATGAATACCCACTTTGTGACAGGTACTCTGTAAGATGCAGGTGATACACAAATAAGTAACCATTCAAAGTCTCAAAATTGATGAAAGGAAGCAGACATGTGACCAAAAAAAGGGGGTACAATGCAACAATATAGGTATTTACCAAGGATAGTGGGCACTGGGACTTTGAACATGGGGGAAAACAGAATTTAACAATATATTGCAATTTTGCCAGAAAAGTATTTCTCTGCCAACCTCTATTGCTGCTAAGCATTTCAGATTTATCTCTGGGTCCCAGACATGAAAATGATCTAAACTCTTTTCACTAAATCATATTTCAGCTCTATCTGGTAATAATGCTCTTCCCTGCGTTCAACTATATATTCACATTTTATGTATTAATTGCTTTTTTACATTCTAAATACATTCAAATGCATGCAGTCCCTAACTTAAAAACCACTGAGTTTGTAAACAGGGTCTCTGATGTCCTCTGCTCTAATGATCTCAGTTCCCATAACCACGAGGGTCACTATAACAGAAGCCTAAAGTATTTAGAGAGCTCTGGGGTGTCCATCAATTTATCATGGGATATTATACATCAGTTAAGAGGAATGAGGAAGATAACTAAGTGTGCAAAATAACATATATCGCCAAGTGAAAACACTGGGGCAGAATTTACATTCAGCATGTAACATTTATGCTAAAATACTAACCAAATGTATCTCTCTCTCTCTCTCTCTCACACACACACACACACACACACACACGGATATGAATCTAATCCTTTGCTTTAAACCATTTTGCAGCACAGTGATTTTTTTGGTCACTGCTTCACTTTTTCAATCACCTTTCTTGGGGGCACTGACTCCCACAATTATATGTGTGCTTATTTTGCCCCATTAGGCTGTAAAATTCTTGAGTTTTATCTGCTAGATGAAATCATATATTAATGGGGGCCTGGAAGGGACTGATTAAGAAGCAGGAAGAGGTACATAAAGCCCGGTGGAAGAACTGACCAAGACAAGATACGTTTTTGACCCAGGTTTAAAAAATGCCTTGGTGTCTGCTTTTCACCTAGGAAAGGAGACATCAGAAATTTCTCTTTTGCCTCTAATGTCTGCCTTTCCCTGTCAGTACTGAGGCTGTAGGTTTCTTTTCAATTAAACAGACTTTGAGAGTTGGTTTGGAATTTAACCACTAGGCATGACATTGAAGCTATGGAAGAACACAGTCTGGAATTCTAAGAAGCCAACTCTTAAAATAAAACTTAACCTGAACCTGGGTGGTACTTATAAGAATTGGGCAAGTAACTTAATTCCTTCGAATAATGGTTCATTCACATGTGTGTTCCTACATCTATAAATATATTTTTAACTCTATCTAGTTTTGTATCTATTTGTAATGGTGGTTCTGAAAAGAGTATTTCTCATTTCAAACAGTTAAGTGCTTTTCTGGAGGAATAAGTCAGAGAGAAGATCTCTGCTACAGTTTATCTTCTGCCAAATTTCCTCTAGGATATTCATTCATTGGATGAGCACCTGCTTCCCAACAGATGGTACACTAGGCCCTGGGTGTGCCAGGATGAATGGGTAGATATGATCCCTACCAACGCAGAGCTCCATTCTAGGGCTGGCAACAAAGAGCACATAAACATGTACCACAACGAGATAGAGGACTGAAGTTAGGACCACCTAGCTTGGGTGATCAGTAGAATCCTCTCAGGCAAATGACATCTGAACGAAAGCTTGAAAGATCCAGAGTTCCCCATTGGAAGACACAGGGAAGGTGATTGCAGGTAAGGGGAATGGCACACGGGGAGGATTAGGCAAAAGAAAAGAACTGGCCGGATCTTGGGTCCGAGAGGAGGCCAGTATGACTAGAGCAAGGACTGGAAAACCTTGTGAAGAGCCAGATAATACATGATCTAATCTTTATGGGCTCTGCAGTAGCACTGACTGGCTCCACTACTCAGCTCTGTAGTTGTAAAGCAAAAGGAAGCCATAGATAATAAGTAAATCAATGAGATGGCTGTGTGCCAATAAAACTTTATTTATAAGAACAGGTGGTAAGCTGAGTTTGGCCTTAGTTTGCCGATTCTCGGATGGCAAGAGTTAGGTGGTAATGTGACGAGTAAAAGGCACTGTAGCTTAACATGAGGAAATGGAGGAAGGAGATGACCATTGAATGCAATCAGCATCTTGGATGTAGAGCCCCCCTGGTGGAATGGGCAAGGTAAGTCCTGGTCAGGTCAACCTGGGATGAAATGTCCCCTGCCACTCACCAGCTTTCTGACCTGGAAAGCAATTCAACTTCCCTTGATTTTCATCATATCACGGAGATAATCATAACTGCCTGGTAGGATTAAATGAAACAACACATGTGTCTATGATATAATAGGCACATCCAATGAATTCAATAAATCTTAGTTCCCTCTATCCCATGTAAGGCATCCGTTAGGTCTTGGAATACAGGATGAGGGTATTATGATTTTAGAAAAGCTTCAGGCAGTGCCAATCCCTATGGAGCTTCAGAGGGTCCCCATGACCTTTGGAGGATGTCTTCAGAACTCTATGGAGCTTCTTTATAGATGGGAGGACGGTCCTGGCTTCCCATTTAACCTTTCACTAACTTTGGAGAAGTGATGTGAAGATTTTTTAAAAATTGCACAGCACAGGTATAAATTAATTTCTCTTCTTATGTTAATTTAGCGATTGGGAAAAAAATTTTGTTTTTGAGAGCAAAGGGCATTTTACATTCCTTGTCAGGATGGAGCAAAGATTATTTCTTCTAATGAGCAAGAATGAACAACAACAACAAAAAACCCATCCTACCCATTGATACTATTAAAAGGATTATTTTGTTTTAACCATTGGGGTATCCTGTAGAAGAGCTGGATAGAATATGAAGGGATTTTAAAATATAAACAAGAGGAAAATTGTATTTTATATATATATATATATATATATATGCTATATATATATAGTATATAACATGTAATTGTATAATTTTATATAAGTATATAATAAACTACAATTACAATATGTACAGATGGTCCCTGACTTACTAGGGTTCCACTTAGGATTTTCTGACTATGATGGTATGAAAGTCATACACATTCAGTAGAAACCACACTTTTCATTTTGAATTGGATCTTTTTCCAGGCTAGTTGTAAGTAGTACAACCCTCTCTTGTGATGCTGGGAAGGGGCAGCTCCCAGTCAGCCAGGCGATCATGAGGGTCAGCAACCAGTATGCCGACCACGATCTTGTACACATGCAACCACTCCGTCTCTCATTTTCAGGACAGCATTCAATACATTACATGAGACACTCAACTCTTTATTATCAAAAAGGCTTTGTGTCAGGTGACTTTGCTCACCTGTTGGCTAATGGAAGTGTTCTGAGCATACTGTAAGACAGGCTAGGCTGAGCCATGATGTTTGGCAGGTTAAATGCATTTTGGGCTCACGTTATTTTCAACTTATGATGCACTTATTTATTGTGAGGCATCCCCATTATAAGTTGAGTAAAATCTGTAGTTATATAATACATAGTTAGTAATACATATACATTAATATACATTTTTAAATTTTATAATTGGACAATTCAAAGCTGTGTGTGCATATAGTCTCATGAATGCACATATTTTCGATGTACCTAAGAGTCATTACATTTCTAAACTGAGAAACGTAAAAGGATTTGACCTTTCTTGCCTAGGGATTTCCTGTGATGGTCCCTAGACTTTCTGCTAGAGCTAGTGCTATGATGGACCCTGGCACTGTGCACACAAGGAAAAAAGAAATATTTAGAAAAGGATCTGAGTGATTCTGAATTGAAACCCAAACACTGAATTTTTTTTAATTGAATAATCAGAAAAGATCTGCATACATGCTCACAAATTTACTCAATCCATTCAGCTGCTGATGTCTGTTCTACTTTGTGCTTCAAAGCCAGTGAGTATAAATAAATAAATAAATGTGCACAGGTATCATTTTGGGTTTCTTTTAGAAATGAAGATTTCAAGGCCGGTTCTCCAAGATTCTAATTTAGTAGATCTCCAAGATTCTAATTTAGTAGATCTAAGGCAAGACCCTGGAATCCGAATTGATGTGAACTACTTTGGGTGATTTCCATAAAGGTCAGCTGTGTGCCATGCTTTGAGAAAACATGTATTAGGTTGACTCTTGAAAAATGGCCGGCTTTATTCTAGCCAAGTTATTTATAGTATCTCTCTCTCTCTCTCTCTCTCTCTCTCTTTCTCTCTCTCCCCCTTTTTGGCTAGCAATGGGAACATTTCAATATGCACCCATGAATGCCCACCTGTGAATTTTCCAGACTTAGGCCCAAGTCATTTTTCTCACCAACTCAAAGGATCTTTTTTAGTTAATTGGCCAACAAAAAGGGAGAGTCCAAATGGCTTCTTGGTGTAATTGCCACCCACTGTTCTCTCTCTTTACCTCAGAACAGGTGTAGAAGTCATGAATCATCCCTCCTGATTACTTTTGGCATTTTGCAACTGATTGTTTTAGAGGCCAAACTGTTTTGTGAAAAATCTAACTTGTCCAGCTGTCAGAAAGCTTTCAGGAGGATATTTGACATTTAAATTTTTTTTAAATCAATAATCTAAGAGACTCCACACACACACACACACACACACACACACACACACATTTTTTTTTTTTTTTTTTTTTGGCTATTTTGAGCATGCTCCTCCTAAAAGAAAATGGTTTTCAGTGGGCATTAAACAAATATCCACTCATATAATTCCAGAAAGCCTGGACTCAAATGCAATAGTTATATGAGGGCTGCAATTTTTTTCCGTCGTTTTGTGTATTATCGTGAACTAATTTAAGAGACTATGTTTCTTCCTGGGGAAATAGAAAAGATTGTTTTGATTTCTCTATAAAAAATGCTCATGCCAGGGACTTCATGTATCTGTTGCTGAGGACAGAAAAAGAAAAGGATACGTTGTATAACACATTCCAGAGTGAAAATGAAAATAATAAAAGATACTTTTAGTATCCTTTATTGCAATTGTTTTGCAACTACCATTACTTCGACCTAAGCACTGTAAACAATGCCTACACAAATTAATCCATTTAATCCTTGGCAGATCTCACTATAACCACTTTTGGACAACGGAAACTGAGGCCTAGAATGGCAAGTGACATTCTCCAGACCACACAGGGGGAGTCCAGCTTTCAAACCTTCTCTGTGAACGATCCTACTGAACTAACTCCATATTTGCTTTTGCCTGGCAGGTCAAGTCATACAGACTCACAAACTTCAGTCTCCCTGAACTACTATTTCCATCTCCAAGCAAATAAATGCAATGAACACCTTTCCTGGCTTATTTTAAAGAATGGATGCCAGGCTAGAATTTAAATGTTTCATGAATTTCTATTTACATACAGAGTATTAATAGAGAGGAATACCAAAATAATTGTGATATTGTCACCTTAGTATGGGCGTATCTAGTATCAATTCCCGCTTTGGGTCTGTTTATCCACTTGACATTCAACTATAGCTACACAAAACCGGGCTTAATTGGAGGTGCCTGATACTGCAGGCAATGGGGATTTTCAAAGGTCAATGACATGATCCCAAGCTGGTCATGGATATGACTTACTTAGGCAGCTGGAGTCAACTTCCCTTGCCTCTTCTTTCCCCCAGGGCATTGTTTAACATTTGTATGCAAGTATTTATGACCAAAATTCCAGTTGCTGGTAAGAGCCGGGACAAGGGTCACATTCACACGAGAATCAGGAAACTTAATTCTGACTATAACGAACATTTTTCTTAAGAACAAAGCAGATGAAGCTGATCTTTGGAGTCAAAGAGAGATTAAATTAAAAGGAGGCTATGTTTCTAATTTCCCAGAGGTGCTGAATTTGCGTGCTTCACATCTAGGCTTCTGCATTTTCTGTTGCTGTTGTTTATAGCTTTGTGTCCATCCTGAGCTTTGTTCTGTATACAGGGGAGAGCTCGGCCATCCGGAAAACAAGACTGATTCCTCTTTTTTGCCAAATGCAAAGTTTGTTTTGCAATTGTTTGTTTGTTAATAATGATTTTCTAAATGCATTATAGTAAGCAATTAGAACTACGGTCTGACAGCCAGATGTGTGGGTTTCACACACACGACCCTGTAAAGGCTTCACTTTGTGTTATTGACCTGAATTCAGTGTAAAAGAGAATGCTCGAATCTATCCTTGGTTGGGTCTCAAGAGAATGCTAGGTAAGGAGGAGGAAGCTAAGGGAAGCATCCATTGATCACTTATTAAATATCAGAAACTGCCAATCAGTTATAGATATTGGTAACAATAATTATACACCATCAGCAATAACCACCTTGAGCATTTATTGAGCACTTACATGTGCCGGTTTCTATGCATACCCTCTACTCCTCCTAACAACCCAGTGAGGTGAATATTCTTTTTTATGTCCATTTTGCAAATGAAGAAAAGGGATGATGGCCCAGATAAGTCCGTTAACTCATCCAAGTTTAGGAAAGTGACAGAGCCATGATTTGAACATAAATCAGTCTGCTTCCTATTCCAGAAGGCTGCTAGAGAGAAGGATATAGTAAAAACAGCATCAATGAAAGACATTTAATGGAAAGAACAGATTTATTAATTGATTGGTCAATTATAAATTCTCATATTGCAATTTAATCACTGCTTAATACTGCCTTAATTAAACACACACACACACACACACACACACACACACACATACACACACGGACATAAAAGTCCATTTCTCCGATGTTGAAAGTGATGCGGGGACCAAATGATTATAAGAAAGGACTTGAGAATAGCAAAGAACTTTACAGATGGAAGGATTCTCATCACAATCAAGACCAGTTAGGACTATAAGATGAGCAAATGCGTCTCAATCCAAGCGTTTTCTTTCACTTAAGTACTGGCATACTGCTGGTCACTTTGGCTGCTGTAAATTGGCCCTACATGTTCTAGAGAAATATAAAAATAATGATGAAATTTATCTTATTCTGACATAAACCAACCTTTCCTGTTTCCATTATTCAATTACAGGAAACATCACATTTATCTGCAGATGCATTTAGGAAGCTTAAACACTAAGCTCCAATATTGTGCTCTACTAAAGTGAACATCAGCCTCTGTGTAGAGGAAGGAAGAATAAGAAAAGTTTTCTTCTTAGTCATTGATGAGTAACTGATTACGTTCCAACTCATTTGGAGACATGGCACTTGTGGGGTTTCGAAATGATGTAAAAATAACACGCAATTTGGGTTGAAATCAAGGTGTGGCAAGCTAAGTTAAATAGTTTTCACATGCAAGAAAAAAATTCAACTACCACTTGTTAAATTGTTCTCCTTTATAGGGAGGACGGAGTGCATTTCTTTGACAGACAACTCTTCAGCTTACTAACTGGAGAAACCCTGTAGCTAATGCTTGTCAGAGTTTGCCTAAAATTTTAGCACCCACTCAAAAAATATATACAGATTAAGGAATGCAAGTCCGAATACAATGGCTACTCAGATATGAATATGTCGTTGTTAACTGGTATATTTCAAAGTAGATTTATATATTCAACCTGTGTCCACTGATTTCGCAAAGCAGATTTGCCATCTAAAGTGCCTTTGATTGGGGGTGGAGTTCCTGGGTGGCTCAGTCAGTTAAGCATCTGATTCTTGATTTTCGCTTAGGTCATGATTGCACGGTTCATGAGTTTGAGACCTGCATTGGGCTCTACACTTGGCTGTGCGGAGCCTGCTTGGGATTCCCTCTGCCTCTCTCTCCGTCCCTCCCTTATTTGTGCACGCTCTCTCTCTTTCTCAAAATAAATACATAAATATTTTTAAGAAGTTAAAAAAATAAATTACATTGGGGGTGTACTAATTGCACAGATACAGATACACAACCTCTCACGTTGCTTTATTTCATCAGAATTCTGCCTAGAGCCTAACTCCCCTCACTTGAGCTCTGCTACGCATTGGATGTTTGCACCCTCTCAGAAACTCTAATCCCTGGTGCTATGGCGTTTGGAGGTGGGGCCACTGACAGGTATTCTTATAAAGAAAATGGTTCTATATAATTTGTGTTCTTAGAGTCCTTGCTTTTACTCTCTGCTCTCTGCCAGGTGAGGAGACAATGAAAAGACAACAATCTACAAACCAGGGGATGGGTTCTCACCAGATACCCAATCTGCTGGTGCCTTTTTCTTAGCTGTCCCAGGCTCTGTGTATTGGTCAGGATTGTCCAGAGAAACAGAACTGATAGGATACACTTGTATACATACTGGAGGACATTTATCACAGGAATTGGTTCATTCAGTTATGGAGGCAGGGGAGTCCCACGATCTGTCCTCTGCAAGCTGGACAAGGAGGAAAGCTGGTAGAATAATTGATCCCAAGTCCAAAGGCCTGAGAAACAGAGAACAATGGTATAAATCCTGACTGGGTCTGAAAGCCCAAGAACCAGGAGAGCTGATGTCCAGGGGCAGGAAAAGATAGATGTCTCAGTTCAAGCCAAGAGAGTAAATTTGCCCTTTCTCTCTGCCTCTTCATTCTATTTACGCTCCTAAAGGATTGGGTGACACCCACCTGCCCTGGTGAGGGTGGTCCTCTTTACTCAATCTAATTCAAATGCTAATCTCTTCCAGAACACCTTCACAGACCACAAGGATGTTTTACTAGCCATCTGGACATCCCTTAGCCCAGTCACGTATAGATATTGTTAACCTTTCTCTCAGCCTTCCCTGAAGGGACGTATGCCTTTCACCAGGGTAAGTGTGCACGGGGGAAAGGGAAATAATCAGACATTCTGGGGACTCCTGGGCACTGACTTCAAACTGACACTGATTCCAGAAGACCCCAAGTGTCACTGTGGCCCTCCAGTCAGAGTTGGAGCTTAGGGGGGGTCAGGTGATCAATGGAAGTTTAGCCCAGGTTCATCTCACAGTGGGCCCAGCGGGTCCACTAAGTTGCCCTGTGATTATTTCCCCAGCTCTAGAATACATAACTGGAATAGACATACTTGGCAGCTGGCAGATTCCCACGTTGGTTCCCTGCCCATGAAGTGAGGGACATTATGGTGAGAAAGGCCATGTGGAAGCCACTGGAACTGCCTCTACCCAGGGAAATCATAAATCAAAAGTAACACTGCATCCTGGGAGGTATTGCAGGATTAGCGCCATAACGGAGGTCTTGAAAGACGGAAGACTGCCGATTCCTACTACCTCCCCATTCAAGTCTCCTACTTGGGTTGTGTAGAAGACAGGTGATACTTGGAGGATGACAATGGGTTATGGCAAGCTTAACCAGGTGGTGAATTACAGCTGCTGTGCCAGATGTGATTTCATTGCTTGAGCAAATTAACACATCCTCTAGTACCCGGTGTGCAGCTATTGATCTGGCAAACATGTTTTTCTCCAGACCTGTCCAGACAGACCACCAGAAGCAGTTTGTCTGGAGCTGCCAAGGCCAGCAATGTACCCTCACTGTCCCACCTCAGAGGTATATCAACCATCCGAAATTTCGAGTGGGAATCTTGACCGCCTGTCCCTTCCACGCGAAATCACATTGGTCTATTATTACATTAATGGCATCAAGGTGATTGGACCCAGTGAGCAAGAAATAGCAACGACTCCAGAGTTTTTGGTGAGTCGTTTGTGTGTCAGAGGATGAGGAATAAATCAGACTAATATTCAGGGGCCTTCTAGCTCTGTGAAATTTCTAAGGGTCCGGTGATGCGGGGCATGGTTAAGATATCCCTTCCAAGCTTCATCTGGTTGTTCCAAAGACCAGTAAGAGGCACCATGCCTAGTGGGTCTATCTGGACTTTGGAGGCAACATATTCCTCATCTGGGTGTGCTACTAGGCAGAAGGTTATAAAATTGAATGGATATCTGACCACATTTTTTCTAATTCTAGAAAGTTAGAACATGATAAAAAAAAAAGCATAAGAAAAAATCAGTTGGAGCTCTGTATCCACAGATTTCCAACACACATTATTTTGCATTTAGTAATATTTAAAATTATATTTATATTATTAAAAATGTTTCTTTCTTCTGAGAGAGAAGCGTGTATACACAGAGGGAAAGCGTGTATACACATTGGTTGGGGGCAGGGGCGCGGCAGAGAGAGGGAGAGAGAGGATCCCGTGCTGTCAGCACAGAGTCCAACTCAGGGCTTGATCCCACAAACCATGAGATTATAACCTGAGCCAAAATCAAAAGTTGGCCACCCAGCTGCCCCTATATTAATTTTTAAGAATAAAACTGAGTGCATAGTAAAGAGCATGCTTATAGTATGTCCATTGTATCGTGCATATTTTCCAATTTAATGAAATATTTATTCAAGGTATTCTTCTAAATGGCTACATGCATTTCCATCATAGCAATCTACAAAATGAAGTGATTTAAAGAAAAAAAGTATAAATGGGTTTCCAGCACAATATATGTTCACTTTTATAAAAATAAACATGGCTCTCCAAAAGATAATAAATACCTCAATTTAGAGATAATCATTATTCACTTGTCTATAAACACCTTCATTTTTCCCTCCACATACACACACATTTGTACTTTTTTAAGAGAAATGTGATCAAAGTATACATCTATGTTGCGACCTGTTTCTTTTTCAAAGATGATAGCTCATCTCTCTTTTAATGCAAATAATCATACTTCTACAATACTTTTTGTGACTGTACAATGTTCCTTTTTATGGATATACTATAATTTACTTTAACTTTTTTTTCTATAATTGAAGATTTAGGCAATGGAGCGCAGTGATTTAAAAACAAAGGCTTTGGAATCCGAGAAACCAGTCCTCAAATCTCAGATCCATTACTTGTATTTTGGTACCTTGAATGGATTGTGACTTTTGCTGTAAAGGAATCATAGCTTCCTCTGCTGTAGAAAAATCAGACCCTGGGCTAATGATTTCTACCTCATAGACTTGTCCTGAAACTGTGTAAAAAGCACTTAGCATAGAGAATGGCATGTTAAATGCAGTTTATGTGGGTTGTGATTATCAGTTTATTATTATCAAGATCTTATTTTTGATTTAGAATGTGTGCGTGAGGGAGAACAAAAGAACACAACACATTCTGTACATATTAACTCAATCTTCATAAAAGTCTTCATATTATTTTTTTAAAAGTTTTAAAAATATTTATTCTTCAGAGGGAGAGACACAGAGAGAGAGAGACAGAGTGCGAGCAAAGGAGGGGCAGAGAGAGAAGGAGACACAGAGTCTAAAGCAGGCTCCAGGCTCCAAGCTGTCAGTACAGAGCCCGACGTGGGGCTTGAACCCATGAACTGGGAGATCATGACCTGAGCTGAAGTTGGACGCTTAACCGACTGAACCACCCAGATGCCCCAAAAGTCCTCCTATTATTAACCTCATTTACAGAAGAGAAAAGCAAGGCATGGTGAAGTTAAGTAGCTTTTCCCACTGAATGGGCTGCAGGGTTATGATTCAAGCTCACCCAACCCATCTTTGGAGCTCAAGTTCTGAAGACCTACATTCTACAGTTTCTTAAATAAAATTTCAGTGACAGCTATTTCCCAAACATGATCCTGGCCCAGCCTCGTAGGTTGAAAATACCACTTTGGACCTTAAATTTTTGCCAGTATATTGTTGCAAAATCATCTTATAAAAAAAGTAACTGGATTTCTAAACATATATTTTTGCTATGTAGGTTTATATAGTTAACTTTACTGTTATACGTTTGCTTTGCCTATCCTATTCAATACAAAACAACAAAAAAGAGGAAATCAGGCACTGAAATATCACCAGAGAGCTTTCTCACACCATGCATTGTCTATGAGGCATCAAAAGTCTGTCTCTAACCATGGCCAGTTTTGTTCCAGCCAGGAGGTTGGCTCTGTTGTTACAGCTATCTTTCTGCCTTAGGTCACGTGTCAGGTACCTGTTGACCCATCTGACTGTCAGCTAGGGGGAAAAATGCTAAGGCAGAAATAGCCCTTCCGTAGTGAAAAGGAAGGTTTTACAATGGAAAAATTGTATGAAGATGTCTTTTCCCTAAAATGAGTTGCAGTTTGATCCTGAGGTTAAGAGGAGTGCCCAAGGACCCCTCACTTCCTTTGTGTTCTATGAGAAAATCAATGGGCACAGGGACCCAAATGTAGTCCTGTATGGCTCCTTGGGGATACCAGGCCCATTCAGGTAATGATCATTCCTCTGCCAAGCTTATCTGGCACTAAATTCATCCAGCCCCACTCTTCGGGATTGAGTAAGAACCCCATGGGGGCTATTTGTCAAGGCGTCTTCTTCTTCTATATTCTTATCATTCCAAATACTTTCTCTGTTCCCCTACACCATCTTGTAGGTGTGTTTACTATCTCTGTGCAACATCACTGTCCTCCTTTAGATTTCCAATTTTCCAACACCCTTTAAACTAATTCCTTACATTAAATTCCCTCTTTGGAACACCTTTGTATAGTTTCTGTTGTCCTCACTGTACCCCGGAAGATATATTGTCCCCATGGAAGAGCCATTCCCTGCCCACTCCCAGAATGGTGATGTCAAAAAAAAAAAATCACAGTGATAAAACCAGTGATGTTCAAAATTACACTTTTCTAAGGCAATATTGCCTGGAATTCTATCCTTACATTTTATTTTGTCATACACTCATCCACATGTTATTTACTTAATATTTTTAAGCCAACTCTTGTTAGGTGAATATATATACTTCATAAAGAAATTTTATATCACATCTATAAATAAAGTTGCCATAAATGGAAGGTACTTGTTATTGTGCATAAAAATAGAAATGCGTCTTTAAAAATACAATTAAGGGGCGCCTGGGTGGCGCAGTCGGTTAAGCGTCCGACTTCAGCCAGGTCACGATCTCGCGGTCCGCGAGTTCGAGCCCCGCGTCGGGCTCTGGGCTGATGGCTCGGAGCCTGGAGCCTGTTTCCGATTCTGTGTCTCCCTCTCTCTCTGCCCCTCCCCCGTTCATGCTTTGTCTCTCTCTGTCCCAAAAATAAATAAACGTTCAAAAAAAAAATTAAAAAAAAAATAAATAAAAATACAATTAAAATTCATCCTTGTGCCTCATCTTCCTGAGTATAAGTATATTCTCTGGTTTTCTCCAATGATTTCTGGGATGACAGGCAGGGATAGGTGGAGACCTGCTCCATGTAGTTATTTAGAGATTCAGGTTCCTTCAGTCCACAACCATCTTCAATAGGAGGCCTCTATGGACCTTCGCAGGAAGCAGAGAAGAGAAGGTTGTGCATGGAAGGCGTGTATGGTTCCGTCCTGGCAGTGTTGCCCGCCATTTTCCCCACATTCTCTTGGCCGTGACTCAGCTGTGTAACGACAGCTTCACTGTAATGGGGCTGGGAAATACAATTTTGTTCTATGCTCTGGTTTTGCTAAGTGCTCAAGAAGAAGACACACAGGGATTGGTGAACTTTAGGATTTCCTGACCAGCAAGTGTATTCATCCAGGGGCCAAATTCCTTCCTGTTCATTCACTTTGTCACGTAGTATTTCCCTGAGGAACAGACATGGGGCTGGATTCCGGGGATAAATAAGGGAGAGCTAAACGGACCCTGACCTGACCCAGAAGGATGCCAGAACAAAAGAGTCTATGATTCTGCTTTTAATCACAGCTCGCTAATTATATGAATCAAACAATTCAGGGATCTGCTTATAGAAATCCTTACTATTTGGGGCCAATAACATTCTCTTTTCTAGAAACATAAAGAATGTGTCTCTGAAGAGCATTTATTGTGGGTAGATGCTTATAATGGATGTAACAAAGAAAATATAACTATTCTCATGTGAAACAAAACAGGAGAATAAAAATGTCAATGATAGTCTGAGATACTGTAAGTTAATATGAGATTAATTGCCAATGTAGCCTCTTCTCCCGGAACCCTTTTTTCTCTCTGTTTTAACTATCTGCATGCCGTTGAACCTCATAGCTTCAACTCAAATGTTACTCCAACAAGAATTCCCTATTTTTCAACCCTCCTCTCAGCCCACCCTGCTAGGTCTTAGGTTGGATGTCCTCTACCCTCCTTTGTCATGTTTGTCCCAGGGCCGTAATCAAATCACATGTTGAGCTGAAAAGATGTGAAAAGATGCGCTTCTGGGTCTTCCTACAGAGTTACTGAGGACACTGACAGCAATGACAGTCTTTTGAAGCACTTACATGAGAGTGATTATGGAAAGGGCTGTGGGGCTGTAACAAGGTAGGATAATGGGGGTCATCTTGCTTAAGTTTTACCTGAGTTGCCCACACAGCGGCCATCAGACCCCACGATGGGGATGAGCTGCAGATGGCAGTTTTGAAAGGAAAGGGTCTGGAACGTGCTCCATAGCTCTTGAACCCTGTCTCCCACTTAGAAATTAAGGTGACTAGAGAGGCAGCTCTGTGCTGTGGAGAGAATGATGATGGGGGCCCCCGCCCCTGAGAGAACTCTGGAATGGATTCCCTGCGTTTGGCAGACAGAGTAGTTGGGTCTGCACTGTACTTCTATCACCGGCCTTTTCTCTCTTTCCCTGAACAAACCTTGATTGTCTTGAAGACAGGAACTGACTTTTCCTCTTTTATAAGGAGCAAGGGGAGATTACTCTGCATGAGTACATTTTAAAAGGACAACAGGAAAAAACAAACGAACAAGTGAATTTGGATTCTGACCACCTTCCCATCTGTTCAACCTACTAGTTGCACATAGGTTAACACATTTAAGCCTCACATGGACCAGATGAAGTGTTTGCCATTATTTTTTCTAACAGATGCAGAAACTGAGAACAGGAGATGCTGAAGAACTTTCTCAAACGAGCACAACCAATGTCAATAGAGCTGTGATTTGAAATGGGTCCTGCCAGGTTGCCAACACTAGCCTTTAAATGCTACAATGTACTGTTTCCTCAGAGTAACGTCTAGCTTGTGGAAGCTATAAAAATGGTCAGCTGGAGTGTGGAAAGCCTTGAATGCCAGCAAGAGTTAAAACATTTTCTCCATAGTCAGTGATTCATCATTTGGCTAAGGAGGTTTCTAGACAGGCTGAGATACTTTCAGAAGAGAAGCGATGACAGAGCCACCATTTATTTATTCATTCGATGAATTTTTTTTGAGTACCTACAATGTGCAAAGTACTGGATATAACAATGAAGAAAATGGACAGGGTCCCTGAGGGCAGGTAGCTTGCATTCTAGGAGGGAAGTTTCATTGGGTATTATAGTTCACCTCGGTGCGATTTGCAGAATTTAATATGCTGTGTACTGAGTATATTAGCTTTATTTTAGGAGGGGTGAACAAAGCTGTGAACCCAAAGAGGGGGGCTGATGCCAGTGGCTGGCAGGCTCTCACAAATGAACTGACATGCTAGAGAGAAGAGAGCCATTTTGTCTGTGTTTTAAATATTCCCTTCTTGTCAAATTCCAACTGCTATGCTTCCAATATCATGCACAACAGAAGAAAATAGAAAGAAATGAACACAGAAATATTAGTTTTGCAGCTTGGGCTCCATAAGGCATCAGAAAACATTCTCATTTCCCCACCAGCAATGCTGTTCACACAGCTGGGTCTGCAGGAAGTATTCATCAGCAATTTGTCAGGGCATTACTTGGTGTTTAATAACACCACCAAAGAATTTGCTTTTGGAAGAAAGGGGGATTTTAACTCCCAAATGGATTTTATGAATAATTTCCAAATACCACCAAAACATGAAGGCACCCTAGGAAGTTACAGTCCCTGCTTTATTTTATTTTTAATAGACTCCTCGAATTATAAAATCATGCCAAATGTGTGGGGTTTCATGCTAGAAACTTTCAGAGGGTTTCTCGCTGGAGCATTGTTAGCAAACAGAGCAAATTTATGGGAATGCGGGAGGAGTCGCTGGAAGGTCACACCTATTAATTTAAATTCTTCTGCAAAACCAGCACATTCTCTACATATGTCCCAAGCCCGGGGGCAATTGAGAGAATTTATTTGTATTGTTCTAAGGACGGCACATTTGGTGCGGAAAATGAGTCGTACGTGGACTTTTCCATACATCTTAGCGGATGAGTTTGCCATTTAGAAGATCCCTCTGCGGTCGCTGGCAACTGGATGCTGTTACTGGTGATGCTCAGAGCTACCGAGAGAAAGGCTGGGACCTAAGTGAGCTCACAATATCTGCTTCCCAGGAAAAGGTCTTAGGGAAAGAAGGAGTGTCTTTACCACTCTACACACAGTTGACTATTTTCTATATTCTGTGGGAGTCAATAATTATTTCCACGCTTGAGAGCAACTTCAGGTTTCGTGACAATAGGGCCAGAAAAAGGAGGCGCTAAATGGCAGAGGGGAGAGTACCCACAAAAGGACGAGGAGATGTCCCAACTTAATGCTCCTTGGCCTAGAATCATGGAGGATGGAGCTTTCTTTCTAGTTTCTTTAGAAAGTGGATGCACAGAGAGAATGCGCAGGAAATGGTAGCTGAGAAGGTTGACCAGAGGAATGGCCCCCATTCTTCTCTCCTCCATGCACCTACCCCTTTGCCACTGTCCAATCCTCATATTTTGACTTTGAGTTCTACTTTCTTGGGCCAGTGTCTCTTGGGGAATGTCAGCAAGGCATTTCTGCTTTTCCTCTTATACCTCTGCTCAAGCCACAAGAGGTGCATGTCTGGCTGGACCACTGGTCCAAGAAGAATGAAAGACATGTGGAGAAGAGTCACCCAGTCCCGAGTATACCCTGGTCCCCTCCAGTGGTAGTGGTTCACAGCTGAGCTGCCTAGCCAAGTCCAGCCTAGACTAACCATGCCCCAGGTGACTTAAGTCTTACCTATGAGAAGGGATGATTTTTGTTCTAAGATGATGAGTTTCATTGTGAGTGTGTGTGTGTGTGTGTGTGTGTGTGTAGCATTATTCTGGTGATAACTGATACAGCTTTAAGTCATTATTCTTTTCATTCACGTTTCCACTTGGGGTCAAGGGAGAGATATATTTACACTCAGTGGAGCTTAGGGGAGGAATTAGGGATAATTTTCTTTTGTCAAGGCAATAAAATAACATCCCAAACTCTGAAAAGCAGTAACAATGACATACTGTAGGAAAACCATGATTGTCTTCCCTCATACTAGAGTGATTTGAGGTATTTTCATTGCTTTAGAAATGGGTTGGGATGAATCTCAGAACCCTCTCTGGGAATTGTTCACTATCTGTGGGAGTGAAGCCTGGAACAAAGTGAGGGGCTGTGATTAACCAAAAAGCTCCTGGCCAGATAGAACTTCAGTTTGTTGTTGTTGTTGTTGTTTGTAAAATCCCTCATAATGGATTATGAGAGCTCCAAGGGCAGGACTGTGTCATCTTTTCATAATGTGCAGCCAGCATTGGCTTTGGCCAGAACCCGTCCCCTCCTTGATGTCTCCATTAGGTTCTGTTTGTTTATTTGTTTTTTAAGTTTATTTATTTTTGAGAGAGAGAGAGAGAGCAAGCAAGCAAGCATGCGAGTAGGGGAGGGGCAGAGAGAGAGGGTGGGAGAGAAAATCCTAAGCAGGCTCCACAACGTCAGTGAGGAGCCTGATGCAGGACTCGAACTCACAAACCGTGAGATCATGACCTGAGCCGAAGCCAGACGCTTAACCGGGTTGAGCCACCCAGGTACCCCGGGTTCTGTTTCTTTTTGAAGATATTCCTTTCCCTGCATTGAGACACCACCTCACATCATCAGTATGGCTGCTGTAACAACACAACACAAAACTCTAGAAAATAACAAATGTCGGTGAGGATGTGGGGAAAACTGGATCACGTGTGCATCACTGGTTGGAATGAAGCACCATGCGATTGCTGTGGAAAACAGTATGGATCTGAAAGTAAGGTCTTGGAGAGATATTTGTATGCCCATGCTCATATCAGCATTATCCACAGTAGATAAGATGTGGAAACAACCCTAATGTCCATTGCTTGTTGAATGGATAAACAAACTGTGGTACATCCACACAATGGAATATTATTCGGCCTTAAAAAGGAAGCACATTCTGGCACCTGCTACAACACAGATTAACCTTGAGGGCGTTATGCACAGTGAAACACGGCAGTCACAAAATGACAGACACCGTGGATTCCAACCTCCGTGAGGTACCCAGAGAAACTCATAAAAACAAAAAGTAAAATGGCAGTTTCTGGGGACAGGGGGAAGGAGGGGACATGAGTTTATGTTTAAAAGGGGCAGAGTTTCAGTTTTTCAAGATGAACAGAGTTCTGGAGATGGATGGGGATGGTTGTACAACAATGTGAATGTAATTTATGCCACCGAATTGTGCACTTAAAACGGTTTTAAGATGGTACATTTTCGATTACTTATTATTTTACCGCAATTAAAAAAAAAAAGGTTTCTTTCCAATGTATATGATGCCATGCTCACAACCAGGGGTGGATTAAAGCCTGGTAGGAAGTTACCGCCGGGCCACTTTTTCCGAATCATTTTTTAAAACTGTTGACAGAAGCACAAGGGCCCTTGTTCTGTCTGCACTCCACATTAATTGTAGATGCGCTGACATATGCCCGGATGGGCAACGATTGCATTTTGATGACCCGGAGGTTCCTCAACTGTTTCATTTTTGGCAGCCGAATAAAGAATGACATAGCGTGAATGAATATTTTATAAAGGAGACGTGGCAGCTACAGAACATGAATAGCTGCTTGACTTTTACTGTAGTGAACAGTGTAATGTCAGGCTCTGCCACCTTGTTTTAGCTGACAACTTCAGTGCTGATGAAGTGACTGGTCTGATTGTCTAACGGAGAAATAAGAGTTTTTATTACAATCTGAAGGCATTTGATCCAGTAAGGTTCCCATAAAGTGAGTTAGGAATTAAAAGATTTGATTAAAAAGCAATTAAGAAAGGGCTGTACTTACCTAATCCTTTAAAAGGGAAGCGAATCAGATTTCACTGCATTAGCTCAAATTTTATGTTACAGAGTCTGAGTGGAGGAAATCTCTCTCCTTCAATAAAAGGGAAATAATCGTTTGGAGCTGATGTAAATCTTATTGTTTGGAGGATTTGTGTTTTTGAAAGTGATTTAGAAATTTTCCTGATTCAACACCAATGGAAAAATATGGCGAGTCCCAGAAGTTTCTTCTGATACATCATCGATGACTATTTTGCCTTGTCAAATGAGTTAGCATCATATGCAGTGATGTTACATCAGTGTGCAAGTAGCTAGGGTTCAAAGCTAGTCTCCCCTGATTATCTTCACCTGTTGAATGCATTTGGGTAAGCAGCCGACAGGCTCGTAGATCCTGAGTCCACAGAATCCGACTTCCAAAGTTGAGTCCACAGACTAGCAGCAGGGCATCACCTGAGTGCTAGTTAAAAATGCAGAGTGTCCGCTCCTGACAGACCAGCTGCATCAGAATCTGCAGGTTAACAAGTTTTTTAGGTGAACACATAGTAAATTTGGGGAATTGTCACTCTAGTACCAATGGCCACCAAACTTCCATCGTATGCCTATCGCTTTCATGACCTTGTACAATCAGGTGCTATTATTAAATTGATGTTCTTGTAATCAACTGATATTTTACACCTAAATACATTGATTAAAAACGAAACAGAAGTATTATTTGCTATATGTATAATGGGACCGCACAAAAATTTACAGTGGAATGAAATAAGAGCATGGCATTTGTACAGGTTATCTGACAGATTTGTGAAGATTAAATCTCTTAATAAGCGTCAAGCTCTGGGAACAATGGCTGGCACATAACGCACCATGTAAGTTTTAACTATGTTGTTACTATTCACAATTAAATAATTACTAATAATAAGCCTTCTCTTTTTAATCAAAAGGGAGATTATTTGGCATTAGAAAAAGAGTTAAAGGGGCGCCTGGGTGGCGCAGTCGGTTAAGCGTCCGACTTCAGCCAGGTCACGATCTCGCGGTCCGCGAGTTCGAGCCCCACATCGGGCTCTGGGCTGATGGCTCGGAGCCTGGAGCCTGTTTCCGATTCTGTGTCTCCCTCTCTCTCTGCCCCTCCCCCGTTCATGCTCTGTCTCTCTCTGTCCCAAAAATAAATAAACGTTGAAAAAAAAAGAAAATTTATAAAAGAAAAAGAGTTAAAATTAGCATTACAGAAATTGAAAGGAAAATCAAAAGCAACCAAGTTTCTCATTATTTGATTTAATTTTAAATAATACTGTATCTGTGTACCACCTCACACCACGTCAGGGTTACCAGCGCTGTATTTACCTTGCATTCTGAGAAATACTTGTTTAAGTCTCAATAGATGTGGCTGTAAAATGCGATCATACTTAAGGGAATATCTATTTCAGTTGTGTCAGGATAACATTATGTCGGCTTGAGTCTTTCACAATTAATATCACCAACTTCCTAAAGTCAAACATTTAGTGTTCTGCTTGTTTGAGCTTTGCTATTTTAGGTAATGTTATGTTCCCCTTTTCCAGAGAATACAGAGAGGAAATACAGAGAGGAATACAATACTCAGTGTTGATATGATTACAGGGAATGAGACACCTTCAGACTCTTGACGGTAGGAATGAAATACTATAGTCAGGATTACAGAGAATGATCTATTAATGTGTTTCTAAAATAAAACTCACTGCAATTTGATCCAGAATCTTCATTTCTAGGAATTTATCTTCAAAGATAAAATTGCCTATATTAGCAAACTTTTTACATGTAAGTGTTCATCTTAGATTACTTATGGTAGTAAATATTTTTAAAAATGTCAAATGTCTAAAAATATAGGATTAAATGAATAGTAGTATCTTGAGCCCAGGCAGCCACTCATAATCAGATTAATCAGAATAATTCTAAACTCATGGAAAATTTATCATGGAACAGTGTTAAGTTAAAATGTTGCTTTTTGGGGTGCCTGGGTGGCTCAGTTGGTTGAGCATCCAACTCTTGATTTTGGCTCAGGTCGTAATCTCAGAGTCATGAGATTGAGCCCCGACTCAGACTCTACACTGGGCATGGAGGCTGCTTGGGATTCATTCTCTCTCTTTCTCTCTCCGCACCCCCCCCCGCCCCCACTCCTTTCCCACTCACACAAATGCACACACGCTCTCTCTTTCTCTGTTTAAAACAAAAAAAGAATTCTTGCTTATTAAACAGTATATATAGTATATTCCATAATATGTAAAGGAAGTAAAACTATAGCATAAGGACACATCAAAATGCCAACTATGATATCTCAGAGTAACAGGATTGTGAGTTATTTCATTATAATTGTGCATTTTTTTGAATACTGATAATGAAATAAGAATGAATTATAAATAGGAAAAGCAATATTATCTATTTATCTACTAAAATATAATAGACATAAAGTTGGGAAGTCTATGTTTGAAACTTAACCTTATTTATTGAGTCGGGAGAGACAAAAAGATATATGTATATATATACAGATCTTCCTCGACTTGATGGGGTTATATTCCCATAAACCCGTACGTTGAAACTACAGTAAATTGAAAATACATTTAATCCACCTAACCTACTGAACATCACAGCTTGGCCTTGCCTCCCTCAGACACGTTTGGAACACTTACATCAGCCTCCAGTTGGACAAAATCTTTGACTATAAGCCGATTTTATAATCAAGTGTTGACTGTCTCATGTAATTTATCAAGTACTGCACTGAAAGTGAGAGACAGAATGGGTGCAAGTGGTGATCCTTGTACCAGTTGTTGACCCTCATGATCACGTGTCTGACTGGGAGCTGCCACTCCCCAGGATCACGCGAGAGGATCAGACCATATATTCAAAACTCAAGATATGGTTTCTACTTAATGCCCAGGGCTCTTACACCATGGTAAAGGACAACAATCCTAAGTCAAACCGGTTCCCTTAGTTCCCTAGATTGGGAACTGTCTACAGACACTCTCCTATCTACTCTTGGCAGTGACTTCCTAAAAGGTCTTCTTGACTCTACCTTTGGTCTTTCTAAATGTAGGACCATTAGGCATCCTTCTAAACATAAGTCCTGACTCTACCCTTGGTCCTCATTAGTAATCTTTCTAACTGTAAGTCCTACCAAGTCACTACTCTGTTCAAAACCTCCATGGCTTCCCATCTCATGTGCAAGACAATGCACTCTTCAAGACTTTTGTAACTTGGCCTCCAACATTCATTCTGACCCAGTCCCTTACTATTTCTCCCTTGTGCCCACTGCACTTTAGTCACCCCAGCCTCCTTGTCTTCCCTGGGATATCCCAGACCTGTGCCTGCCTCAGGATGTGCACACTTGCTTCCCTTCTGCCTGAAACACTCTAGCCCCAGATATCAACTTGAATTGCTCCTTGATTTCACCAAAGCCTCTGCCCCAAACAAGCCTATGCAAAAATAGTACCCCTCCCTCACCTCTGGCAATAACTGTCTATCCCTCTGCTTTTTATTTTTCTTTCCAGCATTAATGGTTGATATTTATGTTTTATGCGGTCTCTGTCTCTCTGTATATTTTTTATCTATGCCCACTATAATATAATCTCCACGGGGAAGATTTGTCTTCCTCACAGCTAAATACCCAGCAACTAGAACAGCCCTGACACTTACTAGGTACACGATAAATAACTGCTAAATGGATGAATAAATGGGTGATTTTAAGTGATCTCTACACTCAATGTGGGGCTTGAACTCATGACCCCGAGATCAAGAGTCACACGCTCCACTGACTGAGCCAGCTGGGATGCCCCTAAATGGTTGATTTTTAAAAAGTTAGTTTAATTGTTTTAGTTAACTATTGCTGTATAACAAACCATCCCCAACACTTAGTGGCTTGAACCAGAGACAACTGTCTTTGCTCAAGCCTCTGCCATTGGGCAGGCCTTAGAAGCGGACACTTGTCTTTGTGTTCTTTGGGGCCAGCAGGGTCAGCTCAAAGGCTAGGTAAGAACTTAATAAATTATTTAATTCCAGTCTAATCAAGTGGCTTCCATCCAGCTTTTAGTCAAAGAGTAAACAGTCTCAAGAGTCAGGTTTCTGCTCAATGTGAGAATAATTAAAAGCTAAAAGCAGTCTCAGGATAGATAGAAGGCTAGGTAGGAAATGAAGTGAATTACACTGGTTCTTTTTAAACATATGCTGAGTGACCACATGGCACAAGTATTACGGGAAATTCCAACAGTGGAAAATATGTCCATTACATTCCTTTCTATCACCACGCTCCACCTCCCAGAACTACCAGTGCACCTTGTTCCTTCCCCAGACTTCTCAACTAACCATGTGGGTGACTTTTTTTTTTTCTATTTGGAGCCCTAATATTCTCCTCACACAGAAGAGGAGTTGGGAACCTAATTAGTCTGCAAGGAAGACACACAACCTAGTTCAATTAAATCACACAGCCCTGCAAAAAACAATTACTTATTTTTCAATAGGTACAGTAATGTGTCTGGAAACAGTATTAATTGAAGTAGAAACTTGAAGCTAAAGACAAAGGTAGAATAGTCTGTGTGCTGTTTGATGATCAATGATTAAGTTTCTGAATGTGCTTGTATGAGTTGAGGATCTCATCAACCATTTATAACACCACATGCCGCATTAATAATTGATAAGCACAAATAAATGTGAGCAGAGAAGATTTATTATCATGGGCCTCAGTCTTTATAAAGTTAAAACTTTGCATAGAGTCTTATTTTTCAATACGTTGAGAGAGGTCATAGTGACAGAAAGAGTAGTCTATGGTTAGCGATGTTTTTCAAATTTGTACATTTAATAATCGCAAAAGCATCTATGTGCAGCAGATTGGTGAAGGACTCAGGCTGAGTAAGATATAGGTCTGCTTCATACCAGCTATGTGACCAAGCGTAAGGTATTCACCTCGCTGAGCGATGCCCATGCTCCTCGTCTTCACGATGGGAGGAGAAGAGTGTCAGCCTACTAGGGAGGCTTTGCAGGTTAAATCGTTTGATGCCTTTAAAAATCTTAGGACATAACTGTTGCTCAATAGGTGTTAGTGACAATCCATTTGTCATTACTCTTAAATGGTTGTGTACGATGTACATGTATCAAAGACCTCTTGCAAATACTCTGCAGACCTCAGGACTGTTTAGCCCGTATGTCGGTGACACTGATCTAGTCCATCGATACATGCAGTCACTTACATTCTTCCTGTTATTTAAGACAGTTTGAAGAGCCTCATCCTCGAATACCTGTTCCAGGCAAACTCTTCATTCACTTTCTAAACTTAGCATCAGAGCTAGGCATTGATAAAATAAATAAAACACAAAATGTGATGTATAATTTAAAGCACAAGTAGTAGGCGAGTGCCCTAAAGTGATGTGCAAGGGGTTGGCCAAATTAAATAAAAATGGGAGAGATCCGTGATGTGAAAGCAATAAATAAATTAACGATTTGCAATCCCATTTGCTAATCTAACAAAACTCTTTGCTGGTCAATCAGCCAGTCATTTGTTTATGAAGAAACCAAGGTTAAATACATACTGCATCAACAAATTCATCCTCATGTGCCTCACGTAAGACTATTTTGAAGGGTTAAAGTTGAGTCCCCTAATCAGTTTATAAGCTATGTCTAGTGAAGTCAACTTTGACCATTCATTGGCATTTTGATGAATCAGTCTTACTAGGTTATTCGTGTTCCCCAAGATTTAGGTAATATTATTAACCATTTTGCAACTATATCGAAACATCTTTAATAATTTATTTAAAATTTGAGAAAAGAAAGCATAAATATACAAAAAAGTTTAGACTCTTTTTAGGGATACAACCTAAGGGGAACAGGGGCAAAATCATTAAGTCCCACGTTTTGAACCTGGGTTTCTCCACCTTGGTGCTACTGACATTTGGGCTGGATCATTCTCTGCGGTGGGGGCTGTCCTGTGCCTTGCAGGAGGTTTGGCCGCACCCCTGGCCTCGTCCTTCTAGATGCCAGCAAAACTTCCTCCTCCTCAGTTGTGACAATCAAAAGTGTCTCCAGACATTGCCAAGAATCTCCTGGCAAGGAAGGAAAAATCATCCCGGTTGAAAAACACCATTCCGGGGCGCCTGGGTCGCTCAGTCGGTTAAGCGTCCGACTTCAGCTCAGGTCACGATCTCACGGTCCGTGAGTTCGAGCCCCGCGTCGGGCTCTGGGCTGATGGCTCGGAGCCTGGAGCCTGCTTCTGATTCTGTGTCTCCCTCTCTCTCTGCCCCTCCCCCGTTCATGCTCTGTCTCTCTCTGTCTCAAAAATAAATAAACGTTAAAAAAAATTAAAAAAAAAAAAGAAAAAGAAACACACCATTCTAATAACCAAACCATTCCAATAACTTTTGAAAGAAATAGAGAGCCCGGCTGATTCATACAATTTGATACATTACTGAAGAAGCGAAATCTTGTTGTACGCATGACTCTTTCTGCTTTATTCCTGGATCCCACCTCCCCATTCTCTTTCCCTTCATTCCTGACATATACTAGGAATTTTTTAATTTAAACTTTTCCCTGGATTGAAAAGTTAACGGTAATAGCCTAGTTTATTCAGCAAGGTATGTCCCCTGCTGAATAATAGGTGAATAAAATTTATTGATTCGCAATAAAAGTCATAAATTTATAAAGTGCCCAACATTTGAGAAAATGGTTATAAAAATCTAAATCCCGACGGCAGTACAATGAACAAGAAATAAGGTTTAGGTTGTATGATAAAAGGGGAAGCAAAATATGTTGCTAGAATTTGTATTAACTACGTGGTCTGCAAAGCTTGTTGAAGCTGAATAGAAAAATGTGATAAGGACGGTGAAAACTCCACTAGCTGAGGGATAAAAATAGTCGGAGGGAACAATGGCTCCTTCCTCTTTCTCTTTTTTTTTCTTTCTCTTTTTTTTCTTTCCTTCCTCTTCTCTCTCGGGACCTACATACCTTGGCTCACATGCTTAATATGGTCTATGTCTTTGGCATTGACATACTTCAAGGAACAGATGATAGAACATTTGTACTTTCAGCTTGGAGTCGGAAACCCAGGAAAACAATAAATGTTTATGGAAGGTGGTAAAATTTTAAGGCTCCATTCACAACAAATGTTAAACACATGCAGTCTTGCTGAAAGCGCAGGCATTGTTGGAATTCTGTATTGTCAGAATCTCTCGGCACAGAACAGACCCCAGTTTTAGCTTTTGTGGCACGTAACGGACTCAGGTGGAAAGGATTTTTTTTTCTCTCTTGACAACAAACAGCCCCACTGCCTGGCAGTTGTTGCTATTGGGAGGGGCCTCGTGAGTTTACATTTTTATGTTTTTTAGTTTTTTAATGTTTATTTTTGAGAGAGAGAGAGACAAGAGTGCAAGTAGGGGAGGGACAGAGAGAGAGAGGGAGACACAGAATCCGAAGCAGGCTCCGGGCTCTGAGCTGTCAGCACAGAGCTAGACGCAGGGCTTGAACTCATGAGCCGTGAGATCATGACCTGAGCCACCCAGGCACCCCAAATTTACATTTTTAAATGCATTTCCTAATTTTTTCTTGGTTTAGAAATTCTATTCAAGGGCGCCTGGGTGGTTCAGTCGGTTCAGTGTCCAACTTCGGCTCAGGTCATGATCCTGTGGTTCGTGGGTTCGAGCCCTGCATCGGGCTCTGTGTTCACAGCTCAGAGCCTGGAGCCTGCTTCAGTTTCTGTGTCTCCCTTTCTCTCTGCCCCTCCCCTGCTCATGCTTAGTCTTTCACTGTTTCTCAAAAATAAATAAATGTTAAAAAATTAAAAAAAAAATTCTGTCTCAAGTCCTGAGTCCTCTCCAGAGCCCAGACTTTTATACTCAACTGCCTTTGATGGCACACGCATGAAGATACTTACGAGGCACCAAGCTTAGCATGTTCAAGATCAGACCAAACCTGTTTTCTTTTTAGCATCCACTTGTCAGTTAATGATGACTTAGTCAAGTAAGAAACCTTAGACTCATCCCTGATTCTGCTCCTTTCCTTAGGTCTCTTCTCTTCAGCACTATCATCTCTTCTTCCAAAATATGGCCTGTATCTGTCCACTTCTCTGCATTTTTACTTCCAACTCCTTTGTTGAGGCAACCCTGTCATCCCCAGTGATGACTAGTGGCCTATATGTTTCCAGCCCTGCCTTTCAACGGTCCGTTGTTTCTTCAGCACCCAGCAATCAGGATCATAAACAAACAAAACACAAAAATAAATCGAAGTCAGATCACATCATCCCCCTGCTCAAAAGGAAAAACAAAAGTCATAGGAAAAAATAAAAGATCAGATTTATGGTCACCAGAGGCAGGGGAGTGGGGAGGGGGAAGTAGATGATGGTGGCCAAAAAGTACAGACTTAGTTGCAAGGTAAAAAAGTACCAGGGATGTACTGCACAAAGATGATGAGACTGTAGTTAACACTGATATTGCAAGCTGGAAAGTTGTTAGAGTAGAACCAAAGAGTTCTCAAAGAAAAAGATTATTTCCATTTTCTTCTTCTTCCTCCTCCTCCTCCTTCTTGTTTTATATGGGATAATGGATGTTAGCTAAATTACTGTAGTGATCATTTCACAACATAGATGGTCTCAAGTTAGAGGCGATGGTTCAACTTAATTTTTTGACTTTATAATGATGTGAAAGCCATATGCATTCAGTAGAAATTAGACTTCAAGTTTTGAATTTGGATCTCCTGGCTAGTGATGTGGAGTCCAGTCTTCTCCCATGACGCTGGCCAATGGCAGCTCCCAGTCAGCCACAGGATCACCATGGTAAACAGCTGGTACACTCACCACCTTTCTGTCCCCATACAGCCATTCCATATTTCCATGTAGTATTCAATAAATTACATCAGATAGTCAACACTTGGTTCTAAAATAGGTTTGTGTTGGATGATTTTGTCCAACCGTAGGCTAATGGATTGTTCTGAGCACATTTAAGGTAGACTTTATAAACTAAGCTATGACATTTGGTAAGTTAGATGTATTAAATGCATTTTTAACTTATGATATTTTCAGCTTATGATGGGTTTATTGGGATGTAACCCTATCATTAAATTGAAGAAGATCCATATAGGTAAGTTAAATGATTGGACTGTATACCCTAAAACTATATAGTGCTGTATGTCTGTTATACCTCAATAAGGCTGGAAAAAAAAAAGCTTATTAATTTTAGGCTATTGTAATGGAATTCTGACGCGTAAGGGCTGGGGACAGATTCTTTCAATATATTTCACAATTGTCAGGCTCTAAAGTACTCTATTTTGTCCTCCAAATGATGAATAAAGGAGAATAATAAAAATGGTTAAAGGGATAGAAAATAGGTCATTTGGAAAAGAGTTGTTAAAAAAAAAAAAAGGATTATCTAGCCTGAAAAAGAAGACAAAGTCAAAAGAAGGAAGGAAAGAAAAGAAACAGCCCCTAAAACCTGTGCCCTGATCTAATAGGGTCAGAACCATGCCCCTGCTTGCCCCTCAAAACTCAACTCCTAACCATCTCTGCATTCAATCTATCCTTGCTTTCAGACTTATTCTTTCTGTTTCCCTAATGTTTGGGGACTTGCTGCCACCTCAGTGCTCTGGCTGTGGCCATTCCTTCTGTCTGGAATAATCTTCTCCAAGAGGAGGGCATTACCACCGTTGAGGTTCTGTCTTAAGATGATCTCTTCAGAGACCTACCCTCCTTCTCTAAGGCAGTGCTATGTGTCCCTCAGTCACTATCTGTCATATTATACTACTAATTAGTTGTACTTGGCAATTTTTTCATTGAAATAATCTTATGTATCCAGTGGTTTGCCTGGTTAGAGTCTCTGCTCCCAGAAAGAATGTGAGCTTATGAGCATGAGAACCTTGGCTTCTTCACCCTGTGTCCCCAGCAAGTCTGTAATCTCAGCACCCAATGCTTTGCCTGGCACTTCACATGGTAAGTCATGAATAAGTACTTATGGTTGAGAAGTCTTTGATTTTTGCCCCGATACTCTATTTGGAATTAGTTACTTCTTCCTAACATTTACATAGACACATGCATTAAAGGAGAAGCTATTTTAATAATAGCAACCGTCAGTTGTTGAGGGTGTTGAGGGGCTTACGAAAGATGATCTAAAGTACCCAACTGAAAACAAAAAAAGTGATATGAAACCAAAGGAGACTATCAGAGAATATCACTAAGGAAAATATAATTTTTGAAAACATTTGAAATGTTCAAAAATATAATTTTTGAAAACAGTTGAAAACAATTGCTGCAATGAATGGTCTGATAATTTCTAAATTACTGAAGACTAAAGACCAAAGGTCATTAGAACCATGTCACCTGACAAATCCCCTCAGTGACTGAGAAAGCACACGCATTGTACGAGTAGCTCACAGGAGAATACACCCTTGTAGAACCCGAAAGAATCACTTTTCTGGGAGTTTATGGTCACATAAAAGGGCAGCATGATAGACTTGGTGAAAGCCAGAATGCCAGCCATCCTCAAGGAATGGTTGGAGTCCTCAAAACAGAACTCTTTTGGAGCATCCAAGCCAGTCTGGAATTCAACATGATGCGGTAGAAAATTGCTCAGTGGTAAACCAGGAGGTGTGGCTTCCCATTCTGGCAATTGCCACTGAAAAGACTTATGTGGACTATTTCTACATGCAGAATAGAAAAATGCATAAAAATCTAAGAGAGAGCCTTGAATTGTAAAAACCAATAAGACTTTGCATGTGATAAGTTTTGTGAAGGTAGAGACTATGTCTATCTGTCCTCTGAATCCCTGAAACTTTTCATAGTGCCTATGACACAGCAGGCACTCCATAAATATTCAGTGAAAGGATCAAAGCAAACAAGCAAGTATGGAATTCCATTAAACTTTGATATAGTTTATTTTTTCCAGAAATCAGATGCCGTCTCCTCCAGAAGGCTCTTTTACTGAAGGGGTTATATTTGTTCCTGCTCTGTAGTTCTACAATACCCTATGCCTCTTTCTAAGATTGTGTTATTCCTGGATATTCACCCATCTGTCCCTACTGCTAGACTGTGACATCTTCGAAGGCAAAAATTCTTCTCGGTTGACTGATACATGTATTGTCTGACCCAGAATGGGGCTCAAGAGATGTATGATAATATTTTTGGATGATAGGTGTGTGCTTTGTTGTATTAGTAATTTCTGTAAATTCCAGGATCTAGCTCAGTGCTTGGTACCTAACGGATACTGAAAATTAGTACTATTGTTTCTTTAAGGAAGGGATGGGTCAAAATTCTCCAGTCTCGAGAATTATATGCATGCTGAGATGGTTGAAGACAGAACTCTGGAGTCTAGAAATCTGGAATCTTTCACAGCCAAGGCTAGATTAAGACCTTTAGAAATCCTAAACACTGAAAATATCGTGCCATTTAAAAATTAAAGTAAAACTTATATGAAGACTGAAATCAAAACAGCTTTTTTTAAATGTTTATTTATTTTTGAGACAGAGAGAGACAGAGCATGAACGGGGGAGGGGCAGAGAGAGAGGGAGACACAGAATCGGAAACAGGCTCCAGGCTCTGAGCTGTCAGCACAGAGCCCGACACGGGGCTCGAACTCACGGACCGCGAGATCATGACCTGAGCCAAAGTCGGACGCTTAACTGACTGAGCCACCCAGGCGCCCCGAAAACAGCTTTTTTTTGGGACACCAGGTTGTGAAGTATATCAAAGGTGAGCTTCTTTGTCCCCCCCTTTTTGAGTGCCTTTGGGCACTTCCTGTTGTCTTCTTTGTGATTCATCTTACATTGGCAGTGACTTGCCCAAGGTCACACAGCTAGTCAGTAGGAGAATCCAGCACAGGTCAAGAATCTTCTTGCCTTTTCATGATGCTCTGCTTCTAATTCTTATCGCCAGGTGTTTCTGGACATGTTTTTGGGTTTACAGTTAACGCTATTAGTTCTAGTGCCACCTTCCCGGAAGGTTGGAGTTAATCAAGTAAGTCAGACTTGAACAGACTGGTCAACTGGTCTGGAAAGGACACCCTGAATCCTCACTGCAAAGCACAAAGTCTTTCCTGTTCACTTCCTATGAAATCAGCCAGGTGTAGCTGCTGCCTGGAGGTTAGTTCAGTGGCTGGAGAGAACAGCCTCAGGGGAAAAAATAAATTCAAAACGGTGAAGTGTGCTGACTTGCGCATCTGAAAAAAGCTGAGGAGGCTTCATCTCCAAAGGATACGTAGACTTCGAGCTGAAGGAGCTTTCAAAGGAAGCTGAAGTTATGTAACAAGGAGGTAAGAGGGGATTTAAAGTGGTCTGCGAAGAATAACTAGGCAGGGGTAGGAAGGTAACAGAAAGAACATTCCATTTGCCTTATAACAATATATTTCCTCCATGAAATTCGGTGCCAAGTCAGGACTTAATCCAGCAGTTCTGGAATAAAGACAGCAGCTGAAGCATATAATTTTAGTTTCTGAATCTTTAAATCAGAATTTCTCAATCTCAGCATTATTGACATTTGAGGGAGGATGATTCTCTGTTAGGGAAACTGTCTTACACACTGCACGATATATAGTAGCATCCTTGGTTTTTACTCACTGGATTCCAGTAGCATCCTCCCCACCCCAGTACTGACAGACAAAAATGCATCCAGACATTGCCAAATGTTCTTGGGGGTCGGGATGGGGGAAATTGTCCCCCCCAATTGAGAACCATTGCTGTATATTAACTGATAATATTCGTGGTAAGTGAAATACTCAGAACACTCCAACAATTGCCTATCATTACTTAATAAATACCTCAAGGTTGGGTTTGGAAAAAATTGTCTTCCTTTTCCTATATGTGCAAGGACACAGGGGAGAATGGAAAGAAACTAGCTTCAGTGGGATTTTTGAATCTCACAAAGGAAACAACTCAATTTCGCCTACGAAAAAACAAAGGGAAAAATGTTAAATACTGCCAACCTTCATCAATTACACTGTTATAGTGTAATTGACCTTCTATTAACTTCCAAGGGAGATAATAACTAGGAGGTAAATTTAGTTTGTTGTGAAAAAATCTCAAAGACGTAGTTAACCACTGTCGTCAATCCAAATGACCATATCATTCTTTGCCTGCAAAGTGCAAAGCAGAAATTTTCTTACTACCTTTTAATGTCTATGCTGTATCTGAGTCTAATTTTCTCCATTTGGAAAATGACACTAGTATTTGTGGAAACAACCTAACTGTCCCTTGATTGGAAAGTAGAGAAATAGGTTGTAGTCTGTTCATAGAATACTTTTCTGTAGATAAAATGAATGAACCAGATCTACATGTATCAACCTAGGTAACTCTCAAAAGCATAATGTTGTGCAACAGAAGGCAAATTGCAAAAAAGATACTTTACAGGGTTACTATTATGTAAATTTTGCAAACACACAATGCAAAATTGAATATTGTTTGTGGATATATACATATATAGTAAAAGTAAAAAAAAATGCATGGGAATGGTAAGCACAAAAGGGAAGACAATCTTGCTTTTAGCGAGAGAAGGTGAAGAGGAAATTAGGAAGAAATGGATCTATTAGTGTATATATAATGCTTATTGAGAGAGAGGGAGAGAGAGAGAGAGAATGCCCTTAGAGTAACATGTTTACATATATAAAATCTAGATGATATTTACATGGATATGTTACTTATTTTCCATGTATTATTTTTCTGTTAAATTTTATTTAAAAATAGTAAGATTGGAAACAATGAGACATCCACATGCAAAAAAAAAAAAATAATAATCTAGACACAGACGTTACACCCATCACAAAAATTAACTCAAAGTGACTAACAGACCTAAATGTAAAACACAAAATTATAAAATTCTTAGAAGATAACGTAGAAGAAAATATAGACGATTTGGGGTTTGGTAATGACTTTTTAGATACAACACAAAAGTCATGATCCAAGAAAGAATTTATAAGCTGGATTTCATTGCAATGAAAAACTTCTGCCCTGAGAAAGACACTGTGAAGAAAATAAAAAGTCAAGGCAGAGACTGGCAGAAAATGTTTGCAAAAGACATATATGATAAAAGAACAAAATCTCGACAATAAGAAAAGCAACTTGGTTAAAAAATGGGCCAAAGACTTTGACAGACACATCACCAAAGAAGATATATAGACAGTCAATAAGCATATGACAGGATGCTCCATAACATATGTCAACCAGAGATATGCAAATGAAAACAATGAGACGCCATAACACAACTATTTGAATGGCCAAATCCAGCACGTGGATAATGCTGAATGCTGATGAGGATGTGGAAAAATAGGACCTCTCATTCATTGCTGGTGGGAATGCAAGATGATGCAGTCACTTTGGAAGACAGTTAGCTACCAGAAGATATGAGACTCCTGGATCAGAGATGAAAACAGTTCATTACTAATAGCAATACAGTTGGAAGACAGTTAGCTACCAGAAGATACGAGACTCCTGGATCAGAGATGAAAACAGTTCATTACTAATAGCAATACCTGTACAATGTATCAGGAAGTCTCACTTTGTATCCTGTCTTACTGCCTTGGATACTTGGCTGAAGTATCCAGAACCGTTTTGTAACCAATTGGATACTTGGCTGGAACTTCCAGAACCGTTTTGTATAATAGTGGTTCCTTGGTTTGTTTCTAACTATAGCGATAATGCCCACATTGAGTCTGATATTGTTTGTCTTGTTAAGAAAGCGTGCCTATTTAAAAACGATAATGATGTTAAATTTTACCAAATGCCTTTTCTTTATCGGTAGATTTAATTATATGATTTTTCCCTTCATCCCTCCCCCCATCCCACTTTTCTTCCTAACAACGTGCTGAAGTGGTAAAAGCAGTAGCTCTAGTCTTTCCTAGTTAGTGAGCATTACTTCTTGAATTCTGTTTCTCTCCATAATTTTACTGACAGAAATTCTTCATAATTTCTCACCCATTGATGGCATCTTTGAAGTCTCCAGCTATAAAAATGGTTTCCCCACATCTTAATGTATCTTTTTAGGCATTTCAACCACTCACTCACTCAATCAATCAATCAATTAGTTTAAGTAACATAAAATAGAGGCTTTGTAAATTCTCGAAATCCACCTTCCTTGATGGTATGTTTCTTACATAGTGATGGGGCTGAATTGACTAATATTTTTGTCAATATCAACACGTGAGATTGATATCTTGTGTCGTCTCATATATAGCTTTGTTAAGTTTCAACTTCAAACTTATGCTTCATAAAATTAATTAGAAATATCTTTGTTCTTTTGCTGTGCTCTAGAGCAGACTGTACAGCACTGGGGATTTGAGTAAATTAGTCACAAAGCCCTCCAGAGATGGATTCATTTATGCAACTGCATTAGCACCCATTGCTTTCCTTTTGTTTTTCCCTTGGATAAATTTCAGAAATTTGTATTTTCTGAGAATAGCATCCATTCATCTAAGAGCTTCCAATTCATTAATGTACAGTAAAGGTCAGCAAAATTTCGTATAACGGGTCAGATCCTATACTTGTTTTCCTATTTCTTATTTTTATATTTTTGGAAAGAAATTAAAATTTCAGTGTTTATTTTTATATATTTAGCAATCCAATTATTTAGACAATCTTCTAGGCTTGAATGGCCTTAATGCTAATCTTAAATTTTTCCATGCATTCCTTATTCTTGTTTGGCTACAGTAGATATTCAAGCAATTTGGGATTTTTTTGGTAGGGAAGAAAACACGAGTGGTATGACCTTCTGATTTTTGCTGTACTGAAAATTCCTTATTGCCTTCACAAATGCAAAATATATTGTTTCTCTAGACAATTCTTGTGCGATGTTACTTGCTATCCTAATTGTATGAAACTTACTCCATTGTCCTCTACTGATGGTGACTGGCAAAACACTCCCAACACACAATGCATGCTTTTTGAGTTGATGGGCATGAACCTTTTTGAAGGCCAGGACCATTTCTGTTTGCTACTCAGTGTTTTCTCCAAAGCACTCACCACTGTTGATGCCTGGTAGGTGTATTAAAACATATTTGTGGGAGTAATGTCAGTGAAATTAGTCCAGAGAAAATAAACACATAAATACTGTTGACATTAATATGCATTAATTAGTGAATCGGCCTTCCATCCATCCAGAGCAAAGGGAAGGAAATCCATTCTGAACCCCCCTTCATCTTCTCTGGGACGGAATTCTCTGGTTGTGATGCATTTACTTGCTGAGAGTACTTGTTCTCAAATTCTTCAGTCACATATTTTGCACTGTCACAAGTTTAGGCCACTGAGGTCTCTGGTTCTGATTCTCGCTGGCTTACAGGGAAACCCCTGTGTATTGCATTGGTCTCCTATTGCTGTGTGACAAACTACTACGAAATATCAAAAGCATACAACAAAAAGTATTTATTTAGCTTTTGAACCTATGCATTGGCTGACTGACGCTGCAGTCTAGTTGAGGAGAGTTGGCTCTGCTCCACATGTCGGGAAGCAGAGTGATTTATTCTGTCCGTGAAGGCGTGGGCGTGGGAGGGAAGCTGCAATGTTACATGGCAAAGGGGGTGAAAACAGAGAGAGGTGAGGAACTGGAGCCCCAAGATGCATCGATTGCGTTCTTTTCCCCTGCTACAGCTGTGGCACTGGGTGTAACCCGGATGTAGACACCCTGTCTACTTTCTGCAGTTGTAATTTCAAGGGAATTCACAGAATTCCCCTCATTTGGGCTCCAGCCCTTCTTTCCCCAAGTTAGGCGATATTAACAGGCTTGTGCCATAGTCCTCTTTGCTTTCATCCTAAAGATATTAGAGTTGGTGGAGCAATGTAGGTGGAGTTTGCCTGCTGTGTCTTCCTTCTCCTTTCTAGTTCTTTCTATAATTTTACTGGGAAAACTCAAAATTCCTTACCTGCTGGGGGTCTCCTTCTAAAGTCTCCAGCTCTAAAAGTGGCTTCCCCACATTTTAATGTGCCTTTATGCATTTCAGTGGAGGGATGGGCGAGATCTGGATAATTGTTTTCATCAGTCTTATTCAGAAATCTCTAAATTGCCGCCTCCTTTCCAGATGTTAGTTTTTCTAGCACAGTCATGAGCTGATCTTTTCATTTCTTGGTTTCTTCCTCCCTGTCCCTTATCCTCAAAGCCTCTGCCCTCCACTTGGTTGAGTAGAACAAGCTTTGGTCTTTATCACTTCCCCTCTTCCTTTCCTGGGGACCCTGATTTGCCTTTGAACTCTTTTGATCACACAAAATTGTCTAACTGGGCATTTGGAGATATTCTCTTTCTCAATCTATCTGTGGGGTGCCTATGGACATTAAAATAGGACTTCTAAAGACACACATCTGAAAGGAAAAATGTTCTTTTGCCAGGGAATAATAAATCAGTAACGCTACCATCCATCAAGTTCAATTTTGGGGCAAATTTTAGAGGAGGAATTTTCAAAAAGAAAGGGGGGAAAGTCACCAAGAGGAGGAAAAGAATAAAATAAAGACCAACCATCATAACCTTTCTTTTTGTCACTATTTATGTTTTGGCTTCTCTCTGCGGTTTGACCTTATAAGAGCAAAGGAAGGAAAGAGAAGACAAGTGTTGACATGGATTCCATGAAAAGAAAAAGTACCTTCTGGCTTCATGTGAGCAGTGACATATGATCCAAGGCAAATCCTTCCTGCTACACTCTACTTTTTCCTCCCAAAGTATAGGCTGAGGAAGTAGGCCTCTGGCTAGGCTGCCTTAAATGCTGACTAGGAGCTCAGACTGGCAGTAATAGTGGTCAAAGTGCAGCCTGAAGTTCAGCTTTGAAAGGGAACTTCATATCCTCAGAAACAGTAGCTGCTGAGAAACAAAATAGGGCCTTTGGAGAGGTGAAGAGAATGGAAGATGTTCAAGTCTGTGCTTGTAAAAAGTCAGGAGAAGGGAGCGGGGAACAGAAGGGGAGGTGACAAAGTTCAGCGGGCATCCACCGCATAGGGAAATTGCCTCTTAATCATGTCTGGGGAAAACATCATTGTTCAACACTCTGTAGATGGCTTCGGAAGGTTGCACGAACAAGAATACAGGTTGTTTACTTGAAGTCAGAGCATCTCCACATTCAAAGGAAAGAGTCGCTGAAATGGAGTTCCAGTGTATAACTTGAAAGGTAGTTCCTCTTCTATTGTTTTTGTTAAAATTGTCCCGAACTGTGATTAGTTCTCATTCTGAAGGTCTGACCAGCTGGCCAGTCTCAATGTATTCATGACCTCTGTTGACACCTTCACACCAGTGCTTTGATGACTGAACGCAATCTTGGAACTTGTCCTGAAGTACCTGGCCATTCTCACTCTATCTCCTGTGAGTCCTTCTCATTCTTCCCAATGTTTGTATCTCGGGTGGCCACGGTCCTTCCAGCCCCTGCACAGCTCTCAACCCCTGCATGTACATAGCTGTCACCGCACTGTGGATCATACCACACTTTCCCCTCACCCACCTCGCAAGCACACAGCTCTTTGAATCACACTGGCACATAATATTATTTTTTACATAATTATTTTATGTAATCCTCTCTTCTCTCACTCTTCTTAGACAATGTCTTCCATGCATTCCCCTCTTGAATGGAACACTAACTTTTTGAAATTGAATTGCTCAAAATGGAAGATATCTTTGCCGATAACACATTTTGTTCAATATACAGTTGGCCTTTGAACAACACAGGGGTCAGGGACACGGAGCCCCACCCGCCAATCAGAAGTCCACATAAAACCTTTGATTCCCCCAAAACTTAACTATCAATAGCCTATCGTTGACCGAAAGCCTTACCGATAACATAAGCAGTGGATTAACATGTTATATGTATTCTAAACTGTACTCCTACAATAAAGCAAGCTACAGAAAGGAAAATGATATTAAACAAATCATAAGGAAGAGAAAATACATTTAGAGTACTGTATTTATAAAAAAAACCACATATAAGTGGACTGCACAATTCAAACCTGCATTGTTCAAGGGTCAACTGTAGTGCAATTGTCACCTCACTGTCACCAAACCTTATAGTTGGATTTGGGGGGTGCAAATCTGAGATACAACTAGAGTTGGCTTCTCATTTGATGTTAGCCCTTCAGATCTTCATGTTGCCCCTGTGACTTTGCCGTAACACATACCCTTGTCGGGTGTCCATCTTTTACTGATAAATCTTATCACAGTTTACTATTCAGTGTCCCATTTTCTAAGGCTATATTGGGAGTATTTGCTTCTAAATTCCCTTATATGGCATGATGATTTATAATGGAAAAAGCTGAGGACCTGGGTTCACATCCAAGTTCTATCACATCTTATCTGTGTGTCCTTGAGGAAATCTCTTTACCTTTATGCAAATAGAAATGATAAAAATTTACTTGAGGTTGTATAAATAATGAGGATTCTTGGCACATAGACATCACTCCCAAAAGGCTTGGTTTAAAATGGGAACACAGTATTTTAAGAATTATGCCTTACCGTTCATGGGAAATTTTTGCATTATGAAGAGAGATTTAAATTGAAAAGGAGTCTAGGGGTGCCTGGGTGGCTCAGTCGGTTAAATGTCTTGACTCTTGATTTCGGCTCAGGTCATAAGCTCAGAGCTCATGAGTTTGAGCCCCGCATGGAGCTCTGTGCTGACAGCACAGAGCCTGCTTGGGATTCTCTGTCTCCCTCTCTCTCTGCTCCTCCCCCACTCACTCTTTCTCTTTCTAAAAATAAATACATAAACATTGAAAAAATGAAAAGGAGTCTTAACCTGCTAGTGAAATTTCACCCAAGTTGACAAACCAGTCATGTTGGTGTGTATTTAGAATGGGGGCTTGCAGCTGAAACTTTCATACCATATTATTTCAATAACAAGTTTTTCTAGTACAGTGAGAGACTAGCTGTGGCATTTGGAGACATTAAGACTCGGCCAAGATGTCTAGGTAGTTCTTCACTTTGTTCTATTCAGATGATTGGATCTGGTTCCCACATGATTCAAATTGGCCATTTCCACCTGACCACATTTACCAGAATGTTCATCTTCTCTTTATGCCAGAGTCTCCTATGCAGGTGATGGCTCTAGGTCTTGACCATCTCGTCTTATTTGACTTGCTACACAGAGCCACAATGAGTATACGATTAATATACTCAAGCTTTAGAGCCAGGCAGGTCTACACTGAGACCTTGATTCTGCTAAGGCTTTACCTGGCACAGGTTTACCTGTTATGTTGAGCAAGAGGCTTAACTGTTCCAACCCTTCCGTCCCCTCTTCAGTACAGAGACCAAATGACTCCCCTCCCCAGGTTGGTGTGAGGGGTAAAAAGGTTAATGTTATCAATCACTTAGCACCTAAGATGTGCTCAGAGAAAGGAAGCAAAAACTCCCTTAGCTGTTAGTTTATTTTATTTTGTATTTTATATTATACATCGTATTGCATTGTATTGTATGTATTTGATTTGCTTTTGGTGTGGAATTTCTTTAAGGCAACTTTCATGTAAAAGTGAGCATTTCTGAAGCAAAAGGATACTTTAAATCAGCGATTCTTTTCTTTCTGCTCTGATCACGGGTCATCATGCTGCCTGTGTAGTCAGTACTTTGTCATCAGGTTTTACCAGTAACATTAGCCTCGTCTTTCTAATGCCAAGAAATTAGAGGTAATTCAGACTGACAGCATTATCTGCCATATGACCAAAAATGAAGATCTGCAAAAATATTGATCGACCCCCAGAGCAGGAGGCGGAACACGAGGGCAGAAGACATATGGAGGCAATGGAGAGGAACAAGGTATCCTCCCGAGTTTAATTCCTTCAGAAGAACATTTCTTCCACAGATTTTTGATGCGGCTTCCTAGTCTCAGAAACACGAGACCCCCATGACCAGGCGGATGCTCATTTTTACTGTCTCCGTTAATCATATTAACTGGATAATTGCTGAGTACTGAGTCCACAGACCTAGAAGACTCGGCCATCTGATCCATGAAATGAGCCGCACCCATAATTCAGCTAATAAAATCACAGAAGTGAAAAGAAAATTGTTCTATTAATTTGTGTCTGTGAATTCTGAATCTTGGCTTCAGTTTGCGTCCTATTGAGCAGGGCTTTTCAAGTGCAAGTGCATATCCTTCGGGGGTTATGAGCTGAGAAAATGCGAAGCCAAGGGATAAACATGGCATATCAATGACTTAATTCTTTCATTCACTTAACAAACACCGATGAAGTATTTACTCTGTGTCAGGTACTGCCTCAGCCCAGGGGATCCAGCAAGGAAGAAATGAATCATAGGTCTTGTTCTCTCGGTGCTCATGGAATAGTGCTGTGAACTATATATCAAAATGAGACTCACACAAATCTAGCCACAGCATGAATTTTTACTTAAAAGTTTGGTGGAAAAGTGGTTAAATGGGAATAGACTCAAGTACAAATTTTCACATTGTCTTTTACATTAAGAAAAGCACATTTTTTCTTTTGTGCAAAAGCCAATATGTAAATTACATTCTTCCAGCTTTAATGAAGTACAGTTGACAAATAAAAATGTATATATTTAACATGTACATATAAGTGACTTGTTAATATAAAACATAAAGCTTAAAGGGTATGTCGTGATTTGGGGCTAATTTCCACATGCCTCCATCGTTAGAGGCATGTTTAGGAATGTTTAAAAGTATGGAAATAGACAAAGCTAGACAAAGTTTGGGAAAATTACTTAAGATAGCATTGATCACACCTTCAGGGAACTTTTTCTGGTGACACAGACCTGGGCCACCTCTATGTTAATGACAGGAAAAGGGCCATGATAGTGCCCTGGCTCATTGCCTCCTGTTTGAATATCTCACTTGGCAGGTGTTACTTCTTCCAGGAAGCATACATTTTAGCTTTTTCCAGAATACCCTGGGGCTTTTTCCCCCCTTCCATCCTTGGTTCTTCCAAAGCCTACAAAGAGATAAGTTTGGGGTTGTCCAGACTATTTCTGCAACAGTCTTTATTTAGTAACTGCCAGAATTAGTTTTGATGGAGGAACATGCCAAAGTACTGGGCTAGGACTAATTTTTTTCACCAGCTCATAAGTGGAATGGCATTCTGCAATCTCATTTTTATGAAGGTATAAAAACAAATGCTGTGCATGAAGAAATTTATTGTGAAGTCAACTATGAAGAATTAGACTTGTTTATAGGCTTGTTCTATCTCTTGAAATAACAACAAAAATATTGTCAATAGGTAGTTTCCCTAGGTCAGCATGCCAATCCCTTTTACCTTCCTGGGGGTGGTGTAATAGCAAAACATATCAGAGTTGACACTTCTGGGGAAATATAGAGAGAGATAAAGGAGAAGAAAAGGGAAGGAAGTGATTTAATATTTATTCTTTTTTGATATTATATTTACAAATGATAGTGCTACCACAATATTACCTTTAAATTCTCTGGAGTCAGGGGTAAATAGAAAGGAAATTGTTCTTTTTCTCCCTCCTTTAAAAACTTAACACCAAGTGACAGAGTTATCAACCCATTCCTAACATTAAAGGATTACATATTTTTATAAAAAAATAGATCAAGTATGGAATTATCATGAATAATGCTTTTCAATTTCATTTTGTGAAAAACACAGATGTGGAATTAAAAATTATATTATAGACTTGAACCCAAATCAATGAATATTAAATTATATTATTTTATCCTGTGAATGATCAATTAGGTTTTCATAGCAACGCATTAACTTCAAAAAATTAGATTTACATGACAATTTTAATGCTGATGGGATATTTTAGTGGGCAGTGTATGCCTAATCTTTTTTCTTTTTTATATAAAGATCTGGACTATGTAATTTACATTCATTTTCTTTTTTTTTTTTTTTTTTTTTTTTTTTTTAATTTTTTTAATGTTTATTCATTTTTGAGAGACAGTGAGAGACAGAGCATGAGTGGGGAAGGGACAGAGAGAGAGGGAGACACAGAATCGGAAACAGGCTCCAGGCTCCGAGCCATCAGCCCAGAGCCTGACGCGGGGCTCGAACTCACGGACCGCGAGATCGTGACCTGGCTGAAGTCGGACGCTTAACCGACTGCGCCACCCAGGCGCCCCTACATTCATTTTCTTATCTCTTTCTCTTAAACATTCCTATGTTATTATCCCCAGTTTACATCAGAGAATAGGGAAGCCCATGCAGTAATTTCCCCCAAGTTCTTTCAGATAGTATATCCCTGGGTTTCCAGTTACATGAGTCAATATAGTCCTTGTTTAATTAAGTCAGCAGAAAATGGTTTCTGTCACTTACAGCTTTAAGCGTCCTTTTTAATACATGTCCTTATGGAGATTAAATTCTGGTAGACAAGATGCAAATAAATAAGAATAGTACATGATAAAAGGGGTAAGTACCCTGAACGTCACAGGTAGGTTGTGTGCGTGGTGAGGATTCATATCATTTGTGTTGATTAGGAACACATTCTTGAACCACTGGATTTGAATTACATGTAGCTATTGTAGGAATTTAAAAGTGTCCTTCAAAAGCTCTGTTGAAATGTATGTTATTATCGGAACTAATTTAAACACAGCACTTTTAAGTACATATACGTTCAAAGTAATTTAAAAATGCTAAAAATTATATATTGTGGGGTTTCCAAGAGACGGATTCCATGTTGGAGGATTATTTTTCCTCCTGTCTACTGCAATCCAATTTCTTCCCTCCAATGCCCAGTTACTTAAGCTGTCCTTACAAAACAATACATACAAAATATTAAATAAAATTTCAAGAGAGAAATTCTGCAAATCATATGTTACCATTCACTCTGCTAACATTGGTGCGTCCCTAATGTTCTGTGCTTTGCAGCTCCTGAAAATGATTCTGGCTGTGACTTTCAAACAGAAAACAAGGGATAACATCGGCCACCTCCTGGAGAAATGGATTTAGGCTGCCTCATCGGATAATTAATACACTTAACACAAGTTATTCAGATTATCTGTCTCTAACCATCGACTTGAAGAGGCACTTGTCCAAGTCTCCCTTTTAAGACTTGCTGTGGTCGTGAAAACAAGTTCAGGCAAATTAAAACATAAAGAAGAATTTGCATGCAAAAGAGTGAAAGAGGCCAACAAACAAAAGCATAAGTAAAACATGTCTCTAAGGCAATAGAACCAGAAATTGCACCGGAAATATTAAATCTGTTGGGTTTTTTTTCAGGGCTCTATAAATTCATAGTGGTGATCCTAACCCTTGAGGTCAGCCGAACTCATCATGCTAATAAAGATGGATTACCAGCTTGGATTTATAAGATCTTTCCTGGGATGGACAGAGGTGATGAGATACAGCCTTGGGCCAGGCTTCACATACCTTAGAGGCCCAAACATGGGCATAAAAATGAGATTATGTACTCAGTTAGAGTAACACGGACAAACCTGCAAGAACATACAGCATTAAACTTTAAACTTGATTCCCCAAACTGGGCAAACCCAGTGCTCCAGAAATTACTGTTTTGTTTTGGTTTTTTTCTTAATCAGAAATTTTCTGTCTTGTGAATGGCACACTTACATTGCATTGGAAAGCTTTTTTTTTTTTTTTTTTAAATTTTTTTTTTTTTTAACGTTTTTATTTATTTTTGAGACAGAGAGAGAGACAGAGCATGAATTGGGGAGGGGCAGAGAGAGAGGGAGACACAGAATCGGAAGCAGGCTCCAGGCTCTGAGCCATCAGCCCAGAGCCCGACGCGGGGCTTGAACTCGTGGACCGCGAGATCGTGACCTGAGCTGAAGTCCGACGCTTAACCGACCGAGCCACCCAGGCGCCCCGGAAAGCTTTTGTTAAGATAGGGTTGATTATACCTTCAGGGGGCTTTTCCTTGTGACACTGTCCTGGGCCACCTCTACGTGTAATGACTGGGAAAGGGCCATGACTGTGACTTAGCTCTGACTTTCTATTTCAACAGGTGTGTTTATTATTTTGTAAGGACAACTTAAGGAACTGGGTGTTGGAAGGAAGAAATTTGATTGCAGTAGATGGAAGGAAAAATAATCTTCCAACGTGGAATCCATCACTTGGAAACTTGTCACTTAAAAGTTAATATCAAACTACATCATAATTTTTATACTTCTGATTGGGAATTTATTACAATGCTTAAAATACTGCAATATTCAAAAGATGAAAATGGCCAGGACCTTTATCGTTCTCTGAGACACCCTGGCATATGAGGGCATTTCTGGAAGGTTTGACCTTTGCTAATCAACCTACCTTTCCTCTACCCAGAGTCCTCAATTCTTGCCTTTCTAACTTCTCCTTAACCCCCTATTCTGGCTCCCAATTAACTTGGGATTTTATATACTCTCCTTGGTACCAGGACTTGGTTTTCCTTCCATTTTCTTGTATTTTTTCTACCACTCTAGCTCCTGATATTTTCTACCATAGGAATCCCCTACTCCACAGCTGGAATCCTACTAACTCTTCCTTTTGCCCCTAAAACTTGGGCAACCTGGCTTTTCCATGAACGAGCATCGCCCACCATATTCATCATCATGGTGCAGATTTAAATATATCTCACCAAAAGTACATAAATTGAATCCTGTGTCTATGTATTGTCTCAATACACTCTAATTCATATGTTTTAGTTCTTTTGCAGGCTCAAGTGAGATATAATATAGGTCAGTTTTCATATGATAAAATTCAATGTTAGCAAAAACAGTGCTTCTATTTATTGAAGACTTAAAATTGACTGTGGAGATGGAAAAGTCTACTGGACCCTCTAGGACCACGAGAGAGGGGGTAATCCATCTCTAAGCTCCTTATGATGGTTTGAAGAAAGATAAAGTTTGCTTCCTGTTTGTTCCTCATCACAGAACCTTACGCTGGTTTCCAGGAACAACAACAACATATCTTCATATATACAGATAGTTTTTGTTGTTGTTTGCATAGGAGGACTTTAAGAAAAGCTCCAGGCAAATTAAAACATAAAGAAGAATTTGCATGACACAAAGTAACACACAAAAATATAAATAAAATTTGACTCCAGGCAAAGCTACCTATCAGAGATGCATTAGAGAAGTAAAACCAGTCTTTTCTGATAAATGCTGTGACCATAAGCCCCTAAAATTCTAGGGTTGTTCATGATGAGGTGTTATCGCAGAAAAAGTTGATTGATACATAAATGCAAAGAAAGGAGAGGAACTGAGAAAGAAGAGTTAGCATTAAGTGGGGGAAGGAAGAAAACTGGAAGAGAGAGACGTCATAAACCACAGGAGAGAAGGTATTTGGTAGATCTTTTAAAGGTTCTTTGCTTTTGACTAACGAAGAGCTCATATTGAACTAAAGGAGTGGGGGGGCACCTATCTAGCAGCCAGATCAGCATTATTAACCCTGAGGATCATCTGGACAGCCATAAAGTAAAATATCATGCAATTATGTAATACAACACAAGTTCTAACCATATATATCAACTAAGAAGAATTCACTCTCTATACTGGGAATGGAGAAAAACCAGTTGCAGAGAACCCCATATCATGTTATATTTGTGATGATTTCTTGCATAAAAAGACCCATCACATTAAAATCACCCTAGATGAGTATATTATATATTTTTGCAAAAGCCTTTATGGGTCATGGAGAAAGATCCAGAGAAACACACACCAGGCTGCTAATGTTGGCCTTAGTTGGATGAGGTGGGAAGGGAAGGGGAAGAGGGTTGGTAGGAGGAGAAACAGGTGGAAATCCAGTAAGAAGTAGAAGATGAACAAATACAAATCTGAAATAGAATACAGGATGGTATGGTGAGCCACTGTTTTGGTCTTGGGTGGTGTTTGTAGTTTGGCTTGTTTTGTTGTTAATATGGTTTTTATGATGAGTACAAAAAGCCACGAAGGAGGAAGAGAAGAGTGCACAAGGTGGAGGCAGATTTTTAACTTGAGAACTGCACACTTGTAACTGGGTAGAGCAGCAAGAAGGGGGCTGTGACTGTGCTGACGGGAGCTTCAGAGCAGTGGTGGAAACAGATGCTGGATTCACTGGGTTAACGTGCAGCTGGAGGCAAGCAAATGAAGGTAGCATGCTTTCTAGAAGTTTGTAAAAATGAGAGGAGGGAGGGAAGGAACTGGGGAGAAATCAGGGTGGGAGAAGACAAAACTGTGCCACTCATGTTTTGTTGGCCTCTTCTCCCAGGCTTACTTTCTTCTCTGCCCACTCTCTGCCCAAGCCTCTGTGCCATTGGATCCAGCAGTGATCATCCGACTGGGGAGTCCCAGCAAAGGCTCAGAGAACTGGGGCACGGGGGTGGCTCAGGTGGTTAAGTGTCCGATTCTTGATTTCTGCTCAGGTCAGGATCTCAGGGTTCATGAGATCTGTGCTCATAGCACGGAGCCTGCTTGGGATCCTCTCCCTCTCTCTCTGATCCTTTCTTTCTCTCTTTCTTTCTCTCTCTCTCAAAATAAATAAACAAACATTAAAAAAAAATCTCAGGGCTGCCTGGGTGGCTCAGTTGGTTAAGCGTCCGACTTTGGCTCAGGTCATAATCTCATGGTTGGTAAGTCAGAGCCCCGCATTGGGCTCTGTGCTGACAGCTCCGGTTCTGTCTGGGGCCTGCTTCGGATTTTGCTTGTGTGTGTCTCTCTGCTCCTCCCTTGCTCATGCTCTGTCTCTCTCAAAAATAAATAAACATTATCTATCAATCAATCAATCAATAGATAAATAAATAAATAAAATGCTCAAAGAACAAAGAAGCTAGGGTATTTATTCCCCTCTGTTCCCTCTCTGTCTAGTCAGTTTGGGTGGGAATTTCGCTCTTCTCTGGGTACAAATCCTACCCATTGGTGCCTCTTCCATCATGTCCATGCATGCTAGGTTCTAGAAACCCTCTCCCCGCCACCATTTTTGTCTCCTCACTCACTGTTGTTAATTCCTGCAGGCTTCACAATCCCGTATGGGTGCTTTGAATCTATGGAGTGTGCCATTAGTTCCTGCTAGAACTCTGAATAGTGATACACAAGTATTCTTTTTTTTTTTTTTTTTTTTTTTATGGGAAAGAGGAAATACCAGAACTGGATCCTTAGGATTGGATATAGAGCTGGGGAGAGGATTAGTTCATGCTCTCTCTGTGACATCACAATATACATAGTGTTTATAGAGCTAGTCTGTGGAATGCTGAGATATTCAGAACCCAAAATGATGTAATAAATCAAGGGTGTAAATGCATATGGGTGGAGAACTGCTGTCCATTCTCACAGATAACATGAGAATGGGCCAGCCATGCATTACTGGGTTTCCTGTTAGAGGAATGAGGCCCTGGATGGTATCCTGTAGGTCATCTTGGCTGTTTGTACACCATGAGCATTCTTGCCAAACATCCCTTCCATAGGCAGAGAAAATACACCACTATCATCATAAGGGATCTAGACCAAATATTGCAATGCATGGCGATTCCATATGGATCTGCATCTGGGGAGCTCCTGCCCTGATGTGGCTTTTTTCAGGGAAATGATAAGGTCTTCTTCCTTGGGGATTACTATAGTGAAGCAGGAGTTATGGGATGGTGAGAAGAATTTTACCCGCAGTGAAATGGAAAAGTTGTGACAAAGTTCATCATAGTTCCATTCATTCATTTATTTTTATATATTTGTTATACTTCTGTATATTTAATTATGTGATGCCTGGTCATGAGTGTAAGTCCACTGAAGGCAAAATTTAATGCTTTTTACAGCCACTCTATACTTCATATGGACACACATAGATATGTATACATACATATATGTTAAACTCATGCATCATACATTTACTCATTTATTTGAATATTTATTGAGCATCTTTTTTTTTTTTTTTTTGGAGAGAGAGAAAGGAAACGTGCACGCGAGCAGGGCAGGGGCAGAGACAGAATCTCAAGGAGTCTCCATGCTCAGCTTGGAGCCTGACATGGGGCTTGATCCCATGACTCTGGGATCATGGCTTGACCTGAAATCAAGAGTTGGACTGAACCACTCAAGTGCCCCTTGGGCATCTATTTTATGTGGAATACTCTGCTTCTACTGATACACTCGGGGTTAGCATGGTTGCTTGCCCATGGTAGCTGTTTAATAAATACTAGCTTCCTTTCTCCTTCATTTGCATTAATGAATGTTACTTTTAGCCAGAGGAAGACCATGGGGAGGACTTTGTGCTTCTATGAAATCAACTTTCCTCCATGTCACCCCACCTTCCTCAAACTGTGGAGTCAGGAACAGAAGGCAATGTGCCATTTTTCTCCATCACATTGCTGTAACCTCGTTGATCAGGGACTGATTTGTTTTCTGCCAACGGCTAACTTGTTATTGACAATGATGGGTAAGCTATCCAACACTTACTCCAAGCGAGGTAGGCACCTGATCGTACGTGTGTCATATGCCATTAGCTGATTTCATACATGTGTTATGCCATTAGCTGATTTCAGGCACAATTTAGGAGGTAGGATGATGAACCAGCCATGTAATTATGATTATATGCTTCATTAATTCCAAATGTCACTTACCTCGTGTTGTCTAATATATAAAGTAAGTTAATCTGACTTCCTTCCACCCTCCCAATCCCCACTTCCCTCCCCCAGTGTGCATAAACTCCTCAATGCAATGTTTAATATGGATTTTTTATTCAGTATAACTCCCAGTGACTGACAGTCCCCAAATGTCAGATCTTTGCTGAGAGAAGCATGTCTGAGGATCTCTGAAGGCTAATTAATGCTTCAGTCACACTGTGCTCTGAGGGAAGGCACGGAACGACTTAATAAGAGATGAAGAGAGCTCCGAAAATTACTGTAATGGAACAAAGAGAACTCTTTTCAAAATTCCCTTCCCTAAAATAAAATAAAATGAAACCCAGACTTGGAAAGTAGACCATTTCACAGCTTGGAAGAAGAGAGTGATGTGCAATTTACGATCTCTTGACCACCAGTGATGTCACAGATCAGGCGGCATGCACAGCACATTCCTCCTTAGCACCTGTTTCACGGGAACACGGTGAACCATTTCTCCCGAAGTCTCACCTGGATATGAGTGACTGTAATCAAGCTCCCTCATGACCTGAAAATGGTTAAATGCCTGCGGAAGGCCCAAAGAGAAATCAACAAAGGCACCGTGTTCATATTCTGCAAGAGTCTATGTAGAGGAAATCAGGAGTAAGAGCAGGACAGCGAACGAAGCATAGAGCTGATCTCTGTCTCAGCGTAGACGCTGTTTGTAGTCACCTCACGCGGCAAGATAGGTGTCACAACAGAAAATGTGTCACTACACGTCTAATTCTGTTCAGACGGTCCAGGTGCTTAAAGCCCAAGTCCACGCTTTGTTACTCTGAAATCACTTATTTTAGTTAATGCAAGAAAAGAATGTTCTCTTCTGTCCAATGTTTTCAGGAAGTGGGGCTGGGGAGCCAGGACCAAAGGAAGGGACCACAGACACCAGGACCAAAGGAAGGGACCACAGGCACCAAAGGAAGGGAGGTTCGCATTTGATGAGCACGGAGAATGGTTAAGCCATCCTTTCCTGTGTGTTGTCTGAGGCCAAAGATGCAGACACAAGCGACAGAGACTTGAACGCCCAGTCTCAGAACAGCTTCACTCTTTCTGCAAACCTGCCCTGGGAACCAAGGGAAGCCTGGACAAATTTCTGGGCCCAGGATCTGGAAGGGAGCCATTCTTGTGCCATATTCTTAAATAATAATGTAAATAGCCATCTTCTTGTGTGTTTAGTTTTAAATTTGGTGTCCACTTTCGAATATGCTTCTTTGAACATAGCAGGACACACTCTTGAAAGCAGTTTCCACCAACCCGATGTGAAATAAGTGATTTTGCTTCACGTTTTCCTCACCAAAACCTTCCTCACTTCCTCCCCATGCCCGGCCATTGTTCTGTATTATCCTTGACTTTTGTACAACGTCAACTGGCGTCTCGAATAAGTCAGGGACCGTTCCTGCCCATGCACCGCTGTGTTCCCAATGCTGAAATTGCCTCACATACAAAGTACCTGAAATAATATTTGTTGAATGAATGGATGGATGGATGAGTTAAGCATTTGGAATTATAATTATTTGCTTCAATATTTTCCTGTCCTCTCAACTATATATTTTTAAGTTTGGGAGCCATGTCTCATTTTTTTTTTTTTTTTTTTGTCTTTCCAAAACAATGAACGCTACTGTCAATTCTTAAAGTTTCATGTTTGCTCTTTTTGTGTTGAGGATCTTACCCCTCGTCAATAAACAAACGATCCTGTTGACATGGTGGTTTATCCACTTGAATGTTACTTCATCCTCCATTATTATTGAAACCTCAGCTCTCTTTAGTTCTACAGTGAACTGGTGTTTCTTGGCCTATCCTTTTATTTAGAACCTCTTGAAATCATTTACTTTACGTCTTGTAAATACCTTGTGGCAGACTTTTTTAGTGAATCAATTCTCTCCTTATAGCTTTCGTTTCATTTATTACTATAACATATATGTTTGGGCTAACATGTCATTAGTTTTGTGCCTTCTTTCTATCACTTTTTTCTGCAATTCGAGTGGTCTGAGTTGTTGATGTTGACTGTGTATAATAGACTTATGAAATTCTATTAATGGCATCATGTTAGACTTTTACATACATGTGTAAGTATACACACGTGTGCGTGTTCTTCAACCTTTATTTCTGTCATTAGTAACAACAGTGCTGTGATAACCTGAATTTAGACCAACTCTTTTAGCCGAGAGGTAATTGCATGCTTAGTTTTTCTATTGCACACTTTTTTCAAAGCACAGATTATTATCTGTTTTTTACTATTATATATATACTCTTCTCATGGTTTAAGTGTTTGCCTCTAAGACTTTTATACTAAAGATTTCCCTGTTCTCAAGCTCTTAATTTTGCTTTATCCTTCAATAAATGAGGTGTATATTCACATTTCATGATTTTTTTTTCTCCAGGAATGCAATACTTTCTGAGCCCTGGATTACCTGAAAATTACCTTCATCCATGAGCAAATATGGTAGGCCATTAATTTTTGGATTGACCTCATATCCTTTCTAAACTGTGCAGCTGGCCTTCTGTTGTACAACTCAGAGTGTTGTAGATAATTCAGAAGCCAGCCTGCTTTGTCCTCCCTTATTAGGGAACTTTATAGTTTCTTCGCTAGGATCCTTGGGTGCTAGTTTACTTCCTCCATGTAATTTAAAAATTACAGCCAAGTGTACCTGGTTGCGGTTCCCTTCTCTCTGTTGTTCCTGAGAACACAGTGCATTTTTTCAGTTTTCGTTTTTATATTTTGCTACAATCTGAGAGATCGCTGTTGTCATTATAAGTAGATGCTATATTTTCCCACCCTTCCTGTTCATTCTGTTCTGGTCTTTTCTTCGGAAGCCTGAGCACAGATATCTTAAATCTTCATTCCGTATCTCTACATCGATTTCATGTTAGCGACTCCTTTTTCTATGTTCCTAGAAAACTTTTCACATTTATCCTTTGTGTCAAAGATGTGTTTTGCTGCAGAGGGGACTCTTCCTCAGTGCCTGCAATGTGGATTATAATTCTGCTTCTCCGTTTTAAATTTCCTTAAACTGTTCCCTAATCTCATCTATCTCTTCTGATATAAATGAACTGCTCCGTGCCTTTTTTACCGCTTGACTTCCTGCTTCTGTTTCAGAGAATGTCCTTTTTGCATTTTATTGAGGACAATAAACACATTCATGCAAATTTCTGCTAGTTCCTGCACAAATAATTTCCAGAGGTATAGTCTTTATGATATTTCAGGGCCATTTTTCCCATCTATAGTTTTTGTAGATTTTTTTTTCTAGACAACACTCTGTTTTCCTCTTTGCTCCTATCTGAGTGAGCTGAGGCCTCTCTGAATTGGGGATGGTCTTTGCCCTAGCTCTCTAGCTGTGTCAAAAGGGTCCTATCAAGCTCTTTTACAGATCAAGAGAGACCAGACCACTTTATTTTTGCAGGCTTCCAGTATATTTAAAACTGAAAAAAAAAAGTCCCTATAAAATATACAAATGTTGTGGTGTATTTAAAATGTTTAGATTTGGGGCGCCTGGGTGGCTCAGTCGGTTAAGTGTCCGGCTTTGGCTCAGGTCATAATCTCGCGGTTCGTAAGTTTGAGTCTCGGGTCAGGCTCTGTGTTGACAATCAGAACCTGGAGCCTGCTTCAGATTTTGTCTCCCTTTCTTTCCGCCCCCTCCCCCACTCACTCTGTCTCTGTCTCAAAAAAAAGTAAAAAACATTATAAAAAATGTTTAGATTTAACAAATAACTACTTTGTAACATGCACACACAGGAAAGTAACTGCATGTATAACCTTGCTGAGAAAAATGCATAAATATTTGGTTCTTTGCTAATTTTATATAAATGTCTTTCTTCACATCCTTCAATGAGAGTTCCTCAGTCAAGTCTTTTTTGCAGATATACAGCTTGAATGAATGTACCAATAACATTAACCAAATATATTTAACCTAATATATTCATTTTAACCTAATATATTTATTTTAACCAAATAATTCACTTTCAGTGTTTATTACTATGTCTTGCTGTACTCCTTGGGGCACAAACATATCACTACTGTTTCCTGTTCAAGTTCTGAACCAACCATGGGATGAGACAAAATAGTCAGCAGTTGGGAGAGCCAACCATGACTTTTATTACTGAAAATATCTAGGCTGAAGATTCTAACTGTAGGAGAGCCAATCATACAACCCATGCAGTCCACCCACTCGTCTGCCTTCCACCTCTAGTTCTCTGGTGGAGAAGTGGGGTATCGCATCCCCTGACTCGAGATCTTGTTAGATTAGCTCCAGTCAATCACAAATCAGAGACCACCCAGCCCCCCATGCATCAACTAAATTATTGGCCTCTACTCTATGGGAAGAAGGGAGGGAAAAGTAGGAAACCAGGAAGGTTTCACAAATAGCGATGGGGAAAATGATCCCCGTTGAATGTAAAGTCTTCCTCTACCCACAGTGTTTAAATCTAATTAAATGAATGAGGTTTTTGAAACTAAAGAAAAAAAAAAAAAAACCAAAACATCTATCGTCTCTAGCAAGCTGTGACTACAGAGATTCTTGTTATCAATGCAGTCCTTTGGGGGGATTATTCTCCTCTTAGGGCAATGGCTCCTCTGCCCCACCACACCCCCACCTTCTGCTCTGTTGTCTCCTGTGAGGGGCTACTCTAAGCAGACAGAGAAGGTGAGCAGGGACAGAAAATTGCCTCATCTTCTGTGTTTTATGAAACGAAGGCCAGATCCTAGAACTTAAATGCAAGGCAGACTATCTAGTCCCCTCGTTCCCTGATCTTGTTACATGCCCCATACATGTCATGGCGGCTGAATTTTCTCTCAGGGCCTGGCAATAGGTTCATCTGGTGAGAAGGACCGTTTGTAGTTGTAATGCAGGTTTTCTTCTTTATCTACCTTTTTTTTGTTTTTTGTTTTTTAAAGTTTATTTATTTTTGAGAGAGAAAGAGAGAGAGCATGAGTGGGGGAGGGGCAGAGAGAGAGGGAGACACAGAATTGGAAGCAGGCTCCAGGCTCCCAGCTGTCCACACAGAGCCCGACGCAGGACTCAAACTCACAAACTGCAAGATCATGACCTGAGTGGAAGTCAGACGCTTAACCAACAGCCACCCAGGTGCTCCCCTTTTTCTATCTTTTCAAAGATATTTTAATGGAATGATGTTGACTCAGGTAAATTTGATGTCAACTTAAATATAGTAACTTCCATTTTTGTTTCTTTCAAAAAATATAGAACATGGAGAGTTTCAAACTGTTGCCCACTTTAGAGGGATGCAGCCTTTATTTTCCTTGGAGGGGCTTACTTCCAAAACATCACACCCACCTGAATCAACAATGATGCCTTGGTAAAAAAGTGTTCTGTTTTCACATTTCTATCTATTTTTTTCCCTCGGTTTTCAGAAATTGAATGTGTTGGAATTAAGCAGTTTCCTTTGACTCAGAAGAAAAGGACAATGAGTGATGGTTGGTGGACGGGGAAATAGTATTCGCTCATTGGAGGAGAGTGTTCACATCTAGTTTGTAAACCGGGGCTTTGCTGGTGAGGACACCTAAGGAGTGGGGCCAGAGCACATGGCTGTCATGAATGGTCCAGACCCCACTGGCACAGATGTCATTCTTCATCAGCTAATTGGAGACAGCTACATCATGCTTCATAAGATATGTTCCCACGGTCGGCTTAAAAAAAATGACAGAGTGGGGGCCCCTGGGGAGCTCAGTCGGTTAAGCATCCGACTTCAGCTCAGGTCATGATCTCACAGCTCGGGGTTCAAGCCCTGCAACGGGCTCTGTGCTGCCAGAGCAGAGCCTGGAACCTGCTTCGGATTCTGTGTTTCCCTCTCTCTCTCTGCCCCTCCCCTGCTCATGCTCTCTCTCTCAAAAATAAATAAATGTTAAAAAAAATTAAAAGAAAAAAAAGAATGACAGAGTAACGAAAGAGTGACAATTTGCACTATGTCCCAATGGGCACATTTTGCTGTGATATCATCACAATAGAGACCAAATCCAGAGCTGAACATACATAGTCCAGTTTATTACGGGAAAGGTGGGTTCTTCACCCTGAAGACTCTCATTTTATTATCAACATAATTGTCATAACACTTCAAAGGCAGTGCTTCCTCAACTCTAATGTGAACACAAATCACGGGGAAATCTTGTTAAAATGAAGATTCTGCATTTTGGAGACTCCTGAGGGCCTGAGACTGTGTAACAAGTTTCCAGGGGAGGCCAGTATTCCTGGCCCACAGACCCTACCCTGACTGTCAAGGAGCTAAGCTATATCTGTGTGTGTGTGTACCAACATACACACTTCACGTACACACGCTTCACACACACATAAAGATGCTTTTTAGAAGGCCCCGGACATCCCAGATGGTTGATAATAGTCCTCTCCAATGCAGCAGTAACTAACAGAAGCAGGATTTTTTTTTCATGTGTTGCTTTCAATATTTTAAGCAATAGCACTACATGGATTTACAAAAGTCATCAATCCCTCTATGTTAAATATTGGCCTTAAAAAATGGCAAAGGCAAGAAATAGTTACCGACACGTAAAACTTTGTAGGAGGCCAGGGTGAGAAATGATTAGCTTGTGCAGAGGCAGTAATTTACAAAACCAACGGGGCATTGAAGGAACCACAATATTCAAACTCCCATCAATCACCCCTAAACTCTAGCTTTAGGTCTCCCCTGAAAGAGGAGAGGGAAGTTGAGTAACACACTTAAGAAAAAGAACTCTGGTGTAGGCTCGCATCTTCCTTTGTTATAAATGAAACAAATCAGGCATATTTATGGCGCGTCTCAAAAACGAGTCACATCTGGACTTGGCTTTATTCTTCACACCAATAAATCTATGTGTGGCCCTCAACCTTCTCCTTTCCTCGTAAATTGCCTCCATCCACAACCTCTGTCCCCAGGATCAAATTAAATGGAGATGCTCACTTCTGCGAGGGGAGTGAATCGGGGAACTTCCCAGAGAGAGCGATATTGAGTGGTATTGATAAGAAAAGGCGCCATGTGTTATGGGAGAAGCAATCTCTCCTGACATCTCTCCCTGAAAGGCAGCATGATTAAGAGGAGGCAGAGAAGCCACGCCGACAGAGAACGTGCCTCTCCAGACACTTCCACGGCCTCGTAATTTCCACTTTGGTTGGTATTAGGTTTGACTGGAGCCTTCTGGGGTTTGTATGAAATTCACATGGGAACTTAAGTATGGAATTTAATAAGCAGGAAAAGGTCTCCGAACTTAGATACAAAGTCCATTTTAGAAAGTATGTAAAGAACGGCCCAACATTCCAAGGATGCGCAGCCTTGGCTCCCACCTTGAGTTTTATTAAAATGGCCCAAGGAAAGTGGCTGAACGGAATCTTTTTCTCCTTTGGCAGCCCCTATATTTTCTCTAGGTGTGTGAATAATGGCAGTTTATACCTTCCTCCGGTGTTACGGGCCTGGTATGCACTCAAGTGTGTTCAGTTTTCATTCAACATTTCTGTGGGGCAGGGACGCTTGATCTGGGTAGTTTCTCATGTATGTGAGAGAAGGCTGAAGCACTGAGGGATAGAAATCACATCATCAGTTCACAGAAAAGTCGGGGACTGGTTCCCAGGCATCCTGATTGCAGCAGAGACTGCTTTTCATGTCTCAATGTGCCTCCCTTCCATTTCAGTGACAACATCACAGCGATCTCAGGCCAGACCAAAGCAAACAGAAGATGGGTCATTTTTGAAACACATCAGGCCCAAGAAAACAGACTCAGCTGAAGGAAACAAGGCATGCATTCTCAGACACAAAAGTCGGGGCATGTAAAGATAAATAAGGAAAAAAACAAGTTTCCTTCTTCTAAAAAGAAAAAGCTAATTTTCTCCAGAAAGAAAAAGATTAGAATTGATAGGAAAAATTGCTAAGTGCCAGGGCTCAGAGGAAAAGAAATAATTGTGCAGTAGGGACTGAGGGAATGAGTGGAAGATGGGGTGGCAGAGAGGTGCTAGTTTTTTACCCTGGTGCCGTCATCTTGCTGTCTCCACCCGCCAAGCGCTCACCCGGCAAAGAAATCAGGCTAAATCCCACTGAGAACCTAACCACCTAAGGAACTTCCTGTGGACTCCAGGCCGCAAATTCATTCTTAGACCCCGATGACTCACCTGGTCTAACTCTTCCTGAGCTAATGCACTGTCTAAATCATTCCTTGATTTGAATTTCATTTTATGGTCTCAGTGTCCATGAATTTGGATGCTTTTCAGCTTATTCCAATATAGAAGCATGGGGAATTTATTTGTGTGTACTCAAAAAATATACTTTTTAAAACATTTTTTAATGTTGATTTATTTTTGATGAGGGGGGAGGGGCAGAGAGAGGGAGACACAGAATCCAAAGCAGGATCCAAGCTCGAGCTGTCAGCGCAGAGCCCATCGCGGGGCTCAAACCCACGAGCTGTGAGATCATGACCTGAGCTGAAGTCAGACGCTTAACTGACTGAGCCACCCAAGCACCCCTCAACAAATGTTGCTGTTGTTGTTTATAAGGAGAATCATACTTGTTTTTGTTTTTAGTGTTTATTTTTGAGAGAGAGAGAGAGAGACAGAGTGTCAGTGGGGGAGGAGCAGAGAAAGAAGACTCAGAATCCGAAGCAGGGTCCAGGATCTGAGCTGTCAGCACAGAGTCCGATTTGGGGCTCAAACTCATGAACCGCAAGATCATGACCTGAGTCTGAAGTCGGACGTTTAACCGACTGAGTCACCCAAGCACCCCTCAACAAATAGTTTTTTAAATTAAAAAAAAAAAGAGCATCAGAGATTGCTCTCAAATGAGCATCCTATAAAAAGTAAAGCCCTGAGATATTTTTAGCTCCCAAATTAAAGCTGGGAGTCCACAATTACAGTGTCTGAGTGAATCACAGATACAGATCTTAAAGGTCTCATTTACTTTCTGATACATTCAGTAAGGTCGGCTTTAGGACAACAGTATTAACTACAAAACAGGGGACCGATCCTTGGGACACCTCCAAGCTTTAAACAGACATCTTGGGGCGCCTGGGCGGCTCAGTTGGTTGAGCGTCCGACTTCGGCTCAGGTCATGATCTCGCAGTCCGTGAGTTCGAGCCCCGCGTCGGGCTCTGGGCTGATGGCTCGGAGCCTGGAGCCTGCTTCCGATTCTGTGTCTCCCTCTCTCTCTGCCCCTCCCCCGTTCATGCTCTGTCTCTCTCTATCTCAAAAATAAATAAATGTTAAAAAAAATAAAAAAAAAACAGACATCTCGCCACGTGTGTTACGACAAAATTTGGTGCTGGGGGGGGCTTTTGAAATACTTTATTTTGGGACACTTGTAAACATGAGAATATTTTTGACAGATCTGTGACAGTCAGTGGGTGCCAGTAACACATCTTTTATGTACAAGTCTTATCCAAACTGCTTTAAACAAAAGGGAGATTAAATAGGTTATATAACTAGAATCATCAGAGCTATTAAGCTCCAGGCACAACTTGATCAGAGGTTAAAATTATGTCACGAGCATATTCCCTCTCTCTTTCTTTGTCTCCTTCTTCTCATTTACACTCCCACATGTTGCTTAACTGACTGAGCCACCCAGGAGCCCCAACACTCCTACATGTTGGTTCCAAGCTCAGTTAGATAACCTTTCCTCAAGATTGCATGGTGGCTGTAGCAGCTCTAGCCTTTACATCATCTGTTCCCATCCAGAGAGAAAGTGTTGACTCTCTGAGAAGTTTCAGCAAATCCTCATGCTATCTCAAAAACTCTTATAGGTCCCCTAATCACATCTAAGCCAATCAATGTGGCCAGAGGAATTGGTCTCAGATTAGCCAAGACTGAGGAACATGACACATTTGAGACTGAGCAGAGTCATCTTCACAGAAATAATGTGCACCCAGTAGAGGATGGATAGACCTTCAAGAATATTCAGAACTATTGTCTCAAGATAGCCTGAAGTGGAGAGAATTCAGGTTTGGAGCTTCTATGTAGCATCTTGCTCCCGAGTATAACCTGAATTTGAGGCTAACAGGGTCTAGAGAAAGACTAATTCTTGTGACAGTATTTGGAGCTTCATCTGAAATTAAATCTACTCTTACATGTTAGTTTCATGTTTTCTTTTGCTTAAGCCAGCTTGAGTTGTGTTTTTTGTCACTCATCATAAAGCAGCTATGTAAAAGTTGGATGGAGTCACATGACACGACGTCCCTGGATAGAATTTCAAATCTTTTAAGTTGTGCTTTTCCAAAAGCTGCTACCGTCAGACATCTGGTCTACCAAATATCTAGATTTTTTTCATTTATTGGCCTTAGAGATAAATACTTCCTGATATCGTGGGCAAAATATTGTAAGTGTATATGTACATACATGTACGTGTGTGGTGTGTGTGTGTGTGTGTGTGTGTGTGTGTGTGTTTGTGCATGCTTTCTGTGCAGGTATTTTTCCTGGGAGAGTGTCCAGAATTTTCAACAGAATCCTAAAAGGGTTTGATAATGACACAACCCATTATGGACTCCAGTGTAAGTGTTTTTCTCTAACCTTGATATTACCATTCAAGCTATCTCTCCAATCATAAAGCCAGAGCTCCCTTTTTCTCTACGGAAGCCTATTTAGTGTATCGGTAGTTCCACGCTTTGATCTAATCCTGGGTGCTGCCTGTATCCTGAATACTCTTCTTTCTCTCCTTACACAGCAACTCCCTCTCTTCCGAACACATCCCCCAAATTCTAGTTGCCAATTATCTAAGCTTAAAGCCTACTTATCCTTCAAGGTTCAGCTTACATGGTACCTCTTGTGCAAAGTCCCTCTCCTTCTACCTGGTAGCCAGATCACCTGGGAGCATAAATCTATAATTCTTGATTCCTCAAAGAATTGTGGGAGTGAAATAATCCGTTATTGGGGTTCCTGGGTGGGTCAGTCAGTTAAGTATCCAAGTGTTGATTTCAGCTCAGGTCACGATCTCATGGTTCGTGGGTTCGAGCCCCGAGCCGGGCTCCGTGCTGTATCAGCACGGAGCCTGTTTGGGGTTCTCTCTCCCTCTCTCTCTGCCTTCACCCACTCATACTCTCTCTCTCTCTCTCTCAAAATAAGTAAGCTTACAAAAACAATCCATTATTTCCCACAGAATGCCTATGGTTGGTGGAATATGAGATGATATCTTAGGGACTCTCTGGAGTAGTTGTTCTTACTATACTAGTTATACGTTTATGTTAATCTGTTAGAAAAATACTTACCTACAGCTACTAGTACTCACCTAGGCTTTCTAAAAAGCATTGCTGAGTATAAGACTACATTTCAAACCTGGTTTGATTTAAAGTCAATCAAAAATAAAAGGCGATTTAGCACCTGTGACAAAAGTTTTGAAGGCAGCGCACCAATGATTTGTTTTAATGGATAAGGAAGAGCTGTCCAAAGGGGTTAAGTGATTCTGTCATCAAGCTTTCAAAATTTATTAGTAGTAAATCCAGTTCTAGAACCTGACTCTCCTGATGCTTGTCTATTATTAATCTCTCCTATAGATCTCCGTCCTATTTTATCTTTGATCTCCTCTGTCCTCATAAGACTCTGGTCCTTATAGGCATGTGCCTTGCAATAAACTCTGCAATTTGATTAGTGCTTGCTAAGTTTGTTACCTGCATTGCTATACCAAGATCTCATAGCCAACAACTTCAATGATTCCATGAAGTGAGCACGATAATAATGTTTACTCTACACTCTTGGTGCTCAGAGTCCGTCCCCTAAATTAATGGCACCAGCATCACCTACAAGTTAGTGAGACCTACAGGACGCGTGGGCCCATGTCACCTCTATGGAGTTTGAAACTGCCTTTTCCCAAGATCCCGGATGTGCCTTTGCATATTGAAGTTTAACAAGCATGGATGCACTTTGCAGAAACTGAGGCTTAAAGAGTTACATAGTAAGGGGTGTATTTTTAACTCAGCCTTATTGAGTAATAATTGATGATAAAAATTGTATATGTCTAAGGTATACAAAGTGATGATTTCATATGAGATGATCGCTACAATAAAGCTAATTAACATATCTGTTGCCTTACATAGCTACCAATTTCCCTCTCTTCTTTCTTTTTGTGAGAACCCTGAAGACCTACCCTCAGTAAGAGGCTTCTATATACACCCCAAAGGGTCTACCTGAGAAGCTGATGACATAAAGCTCAAGATACACATGTGTCAAATAAAATGAGGGATAACCTTAAACATTTTATAAACTAAGGATAAATTTAAAAATCAGTATCCAAGATCAGGTGATCAGGCCATTCATCCATTTGATTCCCACTTCCCTGAATGCCTTTTATATGAGAAAAAATAAGGAGGGAACTATACGTTTTGAGTCCTACATCTGCTTCTGTCAAGCTCCATGTAGATTCCACAATGGACTGGGGCCATGATGATCAAACTCTGAGTCGGTATGGCTCAGTCCTGATTTGCCAGGACAATATTGTGTTACATTGTAAACATGAGCTCTTCTGTGAGAGGTGTATTAATTGATTTATTTGGATAGCCTCGTGGGTTGGACTAATTGAGTAATTAAGAATTTGATTGCTAATTACCTGCACTGGGGAATAAGTACAGGCAGAAGCCTGAGGTGAGAAAGTGAGAAATTTTGTTAGAGTCAACCAGGAACTGCTCAAGAGAACTGAGTCTCCCTTGCTGTGAAATTGTTTAACTCCTGCCGCAGAGGATGTCTGAATAATTGTCCCCTTGGAAATCATTCTTTCTTTAGCAAACTCCTGCTGCTATTGGTAATTTGAATTAATTACTCTTATTTTTTTGGATTAAAAAATGTGTTTCTTTTCTTTATACATATGGCATTATTTATTAAAATTTAAAGTTAAGTAGAAGTATTTAAATTGAGCATAAATATTAACACTTGATAATAATAGCAAACGTTGATCTTGCTTGTATAACGTATGAAATGTTAAGTACTATACATGTATTAGTAACTCATGCAATCTTCTCAATAACCCAATGAGAGAAAACTTTTAATATTACTAGTTAAAAGGGAAACATGTTGAGATATGGACTATCGAACAGTTTACTCAAGGCTACACAGATATTAAGTGGTGGAGATAAAACTGTAAATCATGTTGTCTGATGCAACCCATACGATGAGAATATTAAAGATGTTTTGTACTATTTTCTGGTCTCCATTGTTTCTGATAAGAAATGAGTGGATAGATAAGTCATTGTTACTCTGTATACAGTATATTACTTTTCTCTGGCTACTTTCAAGACTTTCTTTTTCTCTTTGATTTTCATCAGATTAACCATAATGTGCCCAGATGTGGGTTGTTGTTGTTGTTGGGTTTTTTTTTGTATTGATCCTGCTTTGTGTTTGCTGGGGTTCTTACATTTATGAATTAATGTTTCTCACCAAATTTGAAAAATATTTGACCTTCCCTTTCCTTCCATTCCCTTCTCCTTCCCCTCCCCTCTCCTCCCATCCCCCCTTCCTCTCTCCTCTCCTCTCCTCTCCTCTCCTTTCCTTTCCTTTCCTCCATTGTCTCTCTTCTTCTGAGATTCCAATTACACATACATCAGATCTCTTGATATTGCCCTACAGATTTCTGAGACTCTTAAATTTTTTTTCACTTTTTCCCCCTCTTAATTTTTTCAGATTGGATAATTTTTATTGATCAAAGTTCCACTGGCTCTTTTCTTTGTTACATCATTTATGTGACTAATCCCATATAGTGAAATTTTTAAATTTCCAATATTGTATCTAAAATCTTAGAATTCTTATTTGTTTTATTTTGAAATAATTCCCCATATCTGCTAGGAGCTCTAATCTTGTCATTTATTTCAAGCATACTTTTCTTTATGTTTTCAGCCTAGTTATAAGAGCTATTTAAAATACCTGTCTGCTAATTCCATTATCTGGGCCAACTCAGGATTAATCTTCATTGATTTTATTTTCTCTTGAGAGTAAGTTATATTCCCCTGTATTGTGGAATAATAAATAATTGCAGTTACAGCTTTGTATTGTGAATAATATGCTATAGAAATTTTAGATTCTGTTATGCTCCTCCGAAGAGTATAGTTTTGTTGTTGTTGTTGTTGTTTGCTTTGTTTGTTTGGTTTTGTTTTTTTTTTTTTAAACAGGTAGTTAATTTGGTTAAACTCAAATTACAAAATTCTGCCTCTCCTGCTTTAGATGGCTTATATCAGTTCAGTCCTTCTACGCTGCAGTGGCCCTCTGGACTTTGCTCCATGCGTGAATGGTAATACAGTCCATCAGTGATTGGGGCAGAGTTGATAAGACAGAATTTGGTGCATCCTCTTTCTGGCTTTGTTTTTTCTGTTACTTCTACCATTTCACTTTTCAACAGCTAAGATTACCTCATACCCTACTCTCTAACTATTCTCACCAGTAAAACTACAGGCTTTATGTTATAGATTGAACTACACTGCATAACATAGACTGAGCATGCCCCTGGGATAAAAGCCATTTAAAAATGAGGAACTCACTCAGCCCTACTCCTTTTCCCCATATGTTGACTTCCCTCCCATTCCAGCCTGCTTTTGCTAACTCTCCAGGGTCCTTGATCACTTGTTTCTCTATTTCCTCAGAATGTATAGCTGTTGTCTGAGAAAGAGTGGGCTTGAAGGAGATTCTTGGGTATATTAGAAGGTCCTACAGCCCACACCACTTAATCATCGTTCCTCTGTCATATGTGGTTGATACCCATAAGGATTAATCCAAATGTTATCGCTGAAAATGATTCTTAAAATACCGCCATTGATCTATCAGCTCCGATAAGAAGGTGCAATGGCTTCATTTTATTATTTCCATAAGCCTATACATTTTAGTGCTTCTTTAGCTCTGAAGCTTGTAGGGGATATAACAGAAAAAAAAACCCCAGCATTTTATGTAAAACTTTACAATGATGCTAGATATTACCTCATCTTGTTTCTTAGAGCTCTATCAGTTAGGTTTTGTGTTTATGCCCATTTATAATAAGTACAAAATGCCCCCAAAGTGGTTGAATCTCTGGCTTGTTCAAGACATACAAAAGCCAAGTCTTCCAACAAGTTGACTGACAGATGCTAGGATGTCCTCCAAAAATCCTTTTTGCCTAGAATCCACATGTTTGTGTAATTCTCTCCCGTTGAATATAGATGAAACTGTGACTTGTTTCTAACCAACACATTATGGCAAGGTCATGAACTATCATTCCTTGGATTAGATTGAATTACATGGCAAAAATAACAAGATGTTATTTCTTTGATTAGAATATATCATATTAGACTCCACCTCATGAGAACGGAGCAAAAGATTCTCCTTGCTGGCTTGATTAAGTGAGCAGTCAAAGTGAAGAAGCCAACCTGGCAAGAAATTGTGAATGGACTCTAGGAACTGCAGATTTCAGGGTGGTCCTTGGCGGACTGCCAGGAAAAAAAAATGGAGACCTTTTCCCTACAGCCACAGTGCAATGCATTCTGCCAACCACCTGAGGAAGCTCTGAACTGGGTCATTCCTTGGTCAAGCCTCTGATGAGGTGCAGCCCTGGCTGATACCTGGATTGCAGTGAGGGGAGATCCTGAATCAGAGAGCCCAGCCAAGCTGCACCTGAACTACTTAGGCACCACAACTGGGAGATGATAAATAATTGTTACTTTAAGCCACTAATTTTGTGGTAATTTATTTCACAGTATTAAAAAAAAACTTATACAGCTACAAAGTCAATTTTCTTTCTACAACACCGCTGTAGACTTACGAACAGAAGCATGTATCGCCTTGTTAAGGACTCAAGCCTTCTCCATAGAAAGCAAAGACAGACCCCCTCATCTTGTACTATTGGCAAAAATGTCTACTGATTATGGACGTTCAGTAAAAGCAGAGACACATACAGGCTAGCATACCACAATGAGATATGGAAAAAGTCATTTTATCCAATATAACCTCATTAATCATGGTTGGCTGTTTACAAATCATTGTGAAACACTTTGTATACATAAATAAATTATCTTGCCTTTCTTTGTTCATTACCCCACTCCAGAAAGAAAGAAAAATACAAAAAATCAACTCCGTGTGGACTCTCACCATATTCATAATACTCTGACTTAAATACAGGGTTGTGGCATTTCCAAATATATTTGGTGGTACATGGTGGTGGGAGGGCATGCCAAGGTTATAGCAGTCATCCTCCAGAACAAATCAGAGAGTTGTCCACTAAGACCTCAGTGTTCAAAGCATTGCCTGCAAACCAGCTGCACCGGCAGCATTTTGAAGCTTGTTTGAAATGCAAAATTGTGGGCTGGGGTCATAATTGCTGAATCAGGACCTGTATGTTAGCATGATCTGTTGGTGATTTGTGTTCACATTAAATTTTGAGAAGTCCTGCGCTAACAGTCTATGTGATTCTCATCAGGGGAGATTTGCTGTATCCATTAAGATACCCGGGGCACCCGAACAGAGGTTTGAAAAATCAGCCCCAAGTTGGCAGTCAGGATGGCAGGGACTCTGGTTAAAGTTGGTCATTTCTGTTGAGTTGCTTCTTCCAGGGGCATCTCTATGCAGTGTGTTGCAGAGGGAGAGACAGAACCAAAAATGAATGAATCTCTAGAGCAATCAAGAGGAAGTCAATTTGTATTAAAATAGAGCACCTCTGCATGGATAAGGCTTTGTTGGTCAATGAGTGAGTTTTTGAACCTCTCCCCTGATCCTGAGAGAACAACCAGAATCTAGGTTCCCAGTCTTGGAAGCCTATGGGCAAATACTCAGGTCACCCCTCAGACAAACTGTTATTTTTTTAAGTTAAAAAAATTTATTTAACGTTAATTTATTTTTTGAGAGAGACAGAGACAGAGCACGAGCAGGGGAGGGGCAGAGAGAGAGGGAGACACAGAATCCAAAGCAGGTTCCAGGCTCTGAGCTGTCAGCACAGAGCCCGACACGGGGCTCAAACCCACAGATGGCGAAATCATGACCTGAGCTGAAGTCGGAAGCATAACCCACTGAGCCACCCAGGTGACCCTTCCCTCAGACAAATTAAACAAGAATCTCTGGGCATGAGTCCGGGCATGGGCATTTTTCAAAGTTCCTCACATGACTACTTAGGCTTGGATACCTGAATTGGGTATCAGGTTCATCAGATGGGAGTCTCTCACCCCAAGATACTGATGCACAACTACAGTCAACAGACTAAACCCAGCCGTATTCCTTGTTGGTGAATAAAGTTTTATTGGAACACAGCAATGCTCATTCATTTACATATTGGCTAAGTCTGCTTTTTTGTTACAACAGCGTGGACTGCAGGTCTAAAATGTTTACTACCTGGCCCTTAAAGAAAAACATTTTACAACTCTATTCTAAGACAAGTTTATATAGTGAGCTAAGAAAGATTAGCTGAAAAACCCCCATCCAAGGGAAACTGAACTTTTTCCTTCCTCAGTCTTAACAGGTAGAGCACTGAGAATTTTAACGGTTTTTTTGTGTGAGTTCACAAACTGAGATTGAGGTATAACTTTTTTTTTGGCAGAAGTTCTAGTGAATACACCCTTTCCTGTGAAGAAAAAAAAAAGTGGTGTTCAATCTAGCAACTAATCACAAGCCCTTACCTTCTTGTTCCAGACAAAGCATTTCCTTCCAAAAATAAGAATAGCATTTTTAAAAAAAATAATTGTGGTTGGTGTCTATTTTTTTTTAAGGCAAGAAGAAAAAGAACATGTATGAAATGGTGCAGAAGCTATTCATCTCTTGAAACCATAGGACTTCAGGAGAACATAGGTAAAATCATCACCTAGTAAGTGGTTTTGAGTAAGTGAGCCCTAGATTGACATCATAACATCACCTGGGAATTGCTGGAAATGCAAATTATGCCCTGCCTCAGACCTAATGAATCAGAAACTCTGGGGATGAGACCCAAAAATCTGTTTTAACCAGGTTACTCTCATGCACATAAAGTTTGAGAATCACTGATCTAATAATTAGCAAGTTTAATTACCTAATAATTATTCATAATGACATGGTTTTTTAATTGAAATCCAAGTTGGTTAACATATAGCGTAATAATGATTTCAGGAATAGAATTTAGTGATTCATCACTTACATACAACACCCAGTGCTCATCTCAACAAGTACCTTCCTTAATGCTCCCCACCCATTTAGCCCTTCTCCCCACCCAACACCTGGCCAGCAACCCTCACTGTGTTCTCTGTATTTAAGAGTCTCTTATGCTTTGTTTTAAATGACTAATCAGTACACTTCCATATGAATCAACAGTCTGGGTTCACCAATTAACGCATTCCATACAAAGTAATAATAATGAGAATAATAATAGAAATCCTGCAAACTCTTTTAGAGTTAAGGCATCTACTCCCACAACTGAAGTTAGTTTGAGACTGTTTGCAGAGAAGCGGGGGGCTCAGCCACAGTCCCCCAGGGCAGCCACACCAGTGCTTTATAGCTAGTCCTTATCTGAGCAGGCACAGGGTTTTAACAGCACAGGCTGAGGGGTTTAACTCATTGTTAAGTATTTTGGTGGAACTGTCCTTGCACTGCTTCTTTGTGTCTCTGCCTTGTACTTCTTTTCCTCTGACCTCTTATCCTGCAGCGGGGGTCATGGGGCACAGGAAGAAGCAGGAGAGGTCTTCTCTGAGATCTCATCAAGGAGACCTAGCGTTGTCCTCTCTTCTCTGTGCTTCTGGGTGGTGCGGGGGCTTCCTCTTCCTCTAATGGGGATATAAGTACATCATACCTATATATGTGGCCATATCAGGAAGTATCCCTCAACCTTCGGGCATCCAAAATTTCTGCTTAGAATGCTTCTTCCATCCAGGTCACTCTTTTGATTGGGACAGAAAACAACTCAAGGTCCTCTTTCTCTGGAATGGTGCTCATGTTGACCATAACACATTCATGCATCTCTTATTGCAATGACCTTGGGGACTGAAGGTCATCATCCTTGGCCTATCCATCAGGCCAAGTGGCTAGCTGTATACAGACATCAACCTGTAGATTTCTCAGATACAGTCATGACATCTGTACTGTTTGTCCCTTAAGCTCAAAAAAACCCTGAAGCATCTCCCACCCCAACTAAGACTGGGGTGAGCAAAAGTATTTCATTGCCTCCCCATTTAGAGTGCGAAGGTTCACAGCACTCCTCTGGCTCTCTCCAAACTCTGTTTCTCCTCCCCGTTCATCTCTCTCAGCCACTAGACCTTTCCTTATGGCTGGGGGGGTGGTGACCAGTTGAAGGTCACAAAAGTGGGTCCTGTCTATTGCCTTTGTAAGTAAGTTTGGTTTCATTGCTTGAAAATACAAAAGTAGTTTCAATGTTGTATCATTGCTTCAGCCAAACTAGAGGTAGGAAGATTCCAATTATAATACATTTTTACTAGAAAAGTATTACTTATTTTCTTGTGTGCAAATCAAATTCTTTATGTTTTTTTAATATTTATTTATTTATTCTTGAGAGAGTACATGAGTGTGTGAGAAGGGGAGGGGCAGAGAGAGAAGGAGAAAGAAAATCCCAAGCAGGCTCTGCACTGTAAGCGCAGAGCCTGATGCAGGGCTCGAACCCACGGACCGTGAAATCATGACCGGAGCTGAAATCGAGTTGGCAGCTTAACCAACTGAGCCACCCAGGTGCCCCAAGTTCATTATGTTTTCTACTGACTCCCCTCTCCCATAACTTTCCCTGTGGTCTTTTAATATTCATCTGTTCTATCAAAGTAATTTTCCTTATGAAGACAGTACTTTTCTTAAGGGTAATCTGGGGACCAGCTGTACAAGTTCAACCAAGCTGACCTGCTGCCCCCTCTTTCCTCCTTAAAAGTCAAGTAATGCTGGATAATGTACTGAATTTCTCCAAGCTTCCTTTTTCTCTTAAGCAAACACTAACAATGACCTTTTGGGGATATTTTGAGGATTAATAATAAAGGTTATAAATAATTAGTTACAAGGCCTGGCACAATGACAGCTTTTGCTATTTTTAGGAAGAGAATTTCTCTATTATTCCTCCACCTGGTTTGTCTCTCAACTTCTCCACTGTTGACATTGTGGGCTAGATAATTTTGTATAAGGGGCCTGTCTGTGCATTGTAGGATGTTCAACAGCATCCCTGACCTCTACCCATTAGATGTCAATAGCACCTCCCCTCACTCAGTTGTGACAACAGAGCGTCTTCAGACTTGGTCAAATGTCTCTGGTTTGTGGGGTGGGAGAATCATTCCTTACTGAGAACCACTGCTCTAAGTAAGGGGAGAATCCAACAATTCTCTATGGGTACATATGCATGTGTGTGTGCATGTATGTGTGTGGGCATGTATGTGTGATTGTCGAGAAGGCCGTGTTCTTAGTTGTGATTTTTAAATCTCCTTCAAAAAATGTCATAAGACCCATGCTCTGCAGTCCCTATTTTTATTCTGCTTTTTCTTTTATGAAAGGCTAGATGGCCTCACTTAGTTTCTTAACCTCAGACAGTCTGGACACTGACTGTCTGCCTGACTTTCACAAAAAGGCATCAGATTGCAAGTTGGGCTCAGTTCCCATCTGACTCAAGCTCTTGATTGTCAAATTAGCGAGCAGCTGATTTGGTCAGAAAGTCTTCAGGGTGATTTTAAATAAAACTTTATAGATTCAAGATAGCTTTCCACCCATCAATATATCCATCATCTTTTTATTCATTTATTTTTGAGAGAGTTTATTCATTTATTTTTCAGAGAGAGAGAGAGAGAGAGAGAGAATGAGCAGAGGAGGGGTAGAGAGAGAGGAAGAGGGAGAATCCCAAGCAGGCACCAAGCTGTCAGCACAGAGCCTGACTTGGGGCTCAATCTCATGACCCTGGGATCATGACCTAAGCAGAAACCAAGAGCTGGATGCTTCACTGACTAAGCCAGCTTGGAGCCCCCCATCATCTTAAAGTCATTTCAAATGAGAAGAAAATTAGACAGGTCTCAAATTCTACAACCCAAGACCATATGGTAGGAACTCTAAAGTGCTCCCCAGTTCTAAAATGCTAAGATTTTATGATTCTAGTATCCATATTTATAACCACAACCTCCCTACCCTTTCCTCTCTCATACTAGCTTTCTGTGTGCCTCATCCTGCACCCCAAGAAATTAAAAATATTCCAAAATAGCCTCTGAGTTAAAGAAGTAAAAATTATCCAGAAGGCAGGGACTCTCTTCAGTTGAAAGGCAGGGTCTTTTTATTTTGATGATATCACATGTTTTAATTTGTAATTACATTAAAATTTTTTTTTTAATGTTCATTTGTATTTGAGAGAGAGAGAGAGAGAGAGAGAGAGAGAGAGAGAGAGAGAGATTGAGAGCAGGGGAGTGGCAGAAAGCAACAGAGACAGAATCTGAAGCAGGCTGGAGGCTCTGAGCTGACAGCACAGAGCCTGACATGGGGCTTGAACCCATGAACTGTGAGATCATGACCTGAGCCGAAGTCAGACGCTCAACTGACTAGGCCACCCAGGCGCCCCAGCAATTAGTATTTAATGCACATTTCTACACTTTATATTTCCCTTGAGTTATTTTCTGGACGGGAAGATAGTTTTTTTTCAGCCCTGTATTCTTCCTCAACCACAATCTGCTCCCTGCCTTCTAGTGTTGGAATCATCTGTCTTTCTCTCCCCCTTCCCATCTCTCTCCCCTGCGTACCTCCTCCTTCCCTTTCCCTTCCCTTCTCCTGACCTCTCTCTCTCTGTCCATGCAGGACATCAGAGGCTTCCTCCTGTTTCCTGCCCTTGTTCCCTACGGCAGGCACTGTGGCCAGCGCCACCAAATGAAACGCGGTGCTGCAGATGTTAGAGCTTATGAGGTTTAGGGCACCAATTTATCTTTCTTTCCCCCCTGGTGTTGTCACCACTGCCCTCCAATTCTCCACCCTTCACAATTAGGGACGGAGAGGATGAGCAGCTGCTTTTCCTGCTGCTCTGAATAATTCATGCCAGTTTAGCTCCAGCTTGGTAATATCATTGGCCTTTTTTAATACCAAGGGGAAGGGAGAGCCTCTTGAGATTTTCCAAAGCATGGATTTAAAAGAAATAACATTTTTTGAAGCCTCCAGATTCTTCAGATTTTTTTTTCTTCAAAACAAATAAAATACAACAAAAATTAAACTGTCAATGGAACTGCAGTTCTTTTCAAAACTTCCTGAGGATGAAATTAATTGGGCACATTACTTAACATCTAGTCGGGGAACTATGTCATCCAGTCAATGCTAAGTACTGAGTACTTGCTATGATACAGGCATTCCACCGGGCACTGGAGGGGGTGGGTGAAGACACACGTATCCCACCCTCAGGGAGCTTACATGCCAGAGGAGGAAACCCACATGATGAAAGGAACAAATGAATAGCCATTTACAAGATTCTATGCACGTCCTCTGCCCTAACAGTGGGACTCACTACGTTAACTGACTCTACAACTGCTTATGTTTAAGGGCCGTGCACCAGAGACTACTAGATGGTGAGAAGTGAAAACAATGGCTGCCTTTATGGAGCTCTGGTCAAGTGCAGGATCTAGACGTTAATCAAATGTTCACATGGATAGAAATCTACAACCCGAGGGGAATGCATTGAGCTTCTCAGCAGGAGTATTTTCTAGAACTTCACATAGAGCCACTTATCCATCCATTCATTCATTGAGGTGCTATTTACTCATTGCCTTCTCTGAGCGAGGCACATAGATTTCAGTGTCAGCTGAGTTAGACACATTCCTTGTTCTCATGGAACCGCAGTCTTGTGAAGGAGTGAATAGTGAAAGAAGCAAAGACATAAATGCTTACATATTTAAAAGTGTGATGAGTTTGGGGTCAAGGTTACAAACAAAAAATATGGCAGGCCTTGTACATGAATTCTCTTACTTAGGGCTCCTAACTGCCCTTTCTACAAGATTAATCTCTTTACGCATGCAGTCAGGGGGATGTTTTAAAAATTTTTTTTTTCAACGTTTATTTATTTTTGGGACAGAGAGAGACAGAGCATGAACGGGGGAGGAGCAGAGAGAGAGGGAGACACAGAATCGGAAACAGGCTCCAGGCTCTGAGCCATCAGCCCAGAGCCTGACGCGGGGCTCGAACTCCCGGACCGCGAGATCGTGACCTGGCTGAAGTCGGACGCTTAACCGACTGCGCCACCCAGGCGCCCCAGGGGGGATGTTTTAAAGACCCCAGACTGATCGAGTCACATCCATGCACCACCACCCATGGCTTCGCATTACTTTAGGATAAAACACAGTCCTTACCATTTTTGAGGCCCAGAATGAGCTGCCCCTGTATTGGAAATGGACTGGTGAGATGAGGAACAGGCTGTTGGCCAACACATACAAGGCCAACAATGAATGCGAAGACCTATCTTTTTAACGTTAAATTAGCTCCTTGATCTGTATAATTCTGTGCCTGTACAAAGAACCCATTCAGTTCCAAAAAGCCCGCAAAGCCTAATTCTAGTTTATTGTGACTTCACGTATTTTTTCACGTTTGCGTCCTTTGCTCAGATTTTCTCATTTTTATCTCTGGTTTAACAACATGGCTCTTGAACAGCTGCCAGATGTTGCACTACAGCTTTGGCCAGATTTCATGCTAAGTAGCATCAACTCTGCATATAAAGGAGCCCAGAAATTGGGATTTCTTTTCCTGCCAAGAATCCCGAGAAATATTGATCCCAAAATATTGTAGACGCGTTTTCTCTTAGCTTTACTAAGTTTGGCTTCTGAGGCATTTGCTTGGTTAGTGAGTGGTGCAGTTTCGTGCTACAAAAATCAAAACAGAACAGCATGCTTCCGGGATGAAAACTGACACACTTTATCTAGATGGGGAAAAAAAATTAAGTTGGGCATATTTCTGCCGCTTACCAATCCTGAGCGTGACCTATAAAGCTCAACTGTGGGAGAAGCATATGTCTGGACCTACCCAGGAGACGTCTCCCATGATGTATATTTCCTTTCCATGTTTTCCTCCTAATATCCAGTTACAGTGTTTCATGATCGTGTTTCACATCACTAGTATTAGAGTGGTTGATTGATATGAAACCTGACAATTAGGTTTGGGACCTATGACCTCAAGTGAAGCATGATTTGAATTGGTTATGCCATTGCTGTTGCCAAAATGATTTTGAGTTTTTACAGTGCTTTCTGTCCTTTAAATTAACCTGTGGAGCCTATGATTACTTAAATACCCGTATCAGCTAGAAATAGGTTTTACAAAGACTTACTTGTATACTTTTAAAAATATAACTTTTTCTGCTTTAATTCTTTAGTTATAATCTCATTTAAATAGCAAAGGCAGAAGAAACCCTCCAGGTAATTTATGGATGTTGATTATAATCTTATATCTATCTTCAGTGGAAATACCATATCAAAATGTTTCTTTTTCACCAAACCAACTTAAAAATGCATTTTTAAATCTATTCATCAAGTACCTGCTGAGGACCCATTATAAGCTTTTGTTAATTCTTTTGGTTTTTGAGTAGAGAAAAACAAACATACAAAAAAAAAAAACCACATTTTTTTCTAAAGGTGATCATGGTATACTGGGAGACAAATTTAAGCAGATAATTAAAATCTGATATGATACTTTTGTTCTGCCATTTTGTTTTCTAACAAGAAAACCTCTTATTATGAAAATTCCTGTAAGGGAAAAAAAAGGAAAAAAAAAAAAAACTTTGTTAAGATGGAATTCTAAAGCCCTTTAACTCCTAACTTGATTTTTCCCATTAAACAAATTGCTTTCTAATATTCATTTTGGACAATGCAGAACTCATATTGAGGGAAGCAGGGTATTGGTATTAAGAACACAGACCCAGAGTCTCCTGCCTGGGCACAATTCCATTTCTGTCACCCTCCAGTTGACCAGTGACTTTGGACAAGTTCCTTAGATAGTTCATGTCTAGTTTTTTCACCTGTAAAATAAGATAATAATAGTAGCTAGCATCACAAAGGTACTGTGAGGGCTAACTGAACCCCTAATTGTGAAGTGCTCAGGGCAATGCTTTGTATTCCATAAACACTCGGTAAGGTTATCTATCCTGATTATTGACATTATGATGACAGATCGTCTCCTGCATTTGATACTGTTTTTAATTTTAGACACTACCTTTGCAATCCTTTTCAAATCTGACCCTAAAACAGGCTGGTAGGACAGGGAAGAGAACATTGGCCATCAGAGACAAGGAGTCCACATCTTGGAAGCGGAGGCCCTCTCAAGTTTGTTTCATGGAACATGAATCCTCTTTCTTCTTCTGGGGCCAGGCTGTACGTCCAGGTGGGACTGATCTTTTTGGGGCCGCCTGGGTTCTCTTCAGTCATGCACAGTAACCAGACTGAACGATGCACCTGGGAGAAGTTACAAAACCACCTCCCAGGGAGAGAATCGGAGAAGGCATTTCTATCCACATATCCACAGGAGAGAGTGTGAACCCGTCTCTGAAGCACCCAGATAATACTTGCAACACTTCCAAATTAGAACGAGGTGAGCTATGCCTAACCTGGGTCACCCTCAGGTACTTCTCATTGATAAGAGTAATTATATTTTTTGTAATAAATTAGCCAGCCCCCAAACCTGGAGGAATGGAGCCTGCAAGAAGGCTGGCCAGCAGGCTGTCCTAGGAGATAGGCATGATATCTGAACACTCTGCCCCAATCTCAGTTGTCGAAGCCTCATCTGCACTGAGTGCTAATAAATATGTATTTGAATGAATTAATCATAGCGTTGCTTTAGGACTTGAATTCATTGATTTAACTGAATGTTGTATGTTAAAATGCCTGATGGAGTGGCACTAAAAATGTCCACTTCTCCCTTGCAAATAAAAATAATGGTTTCAGGGGTGCCTGGGTGGCTCAGTTGGTGGAGCGTCCAACTTTGGCTCAGGTCATGATCTCACAGTTCGTGGGTTTGAGCCCCGTGTCGGGCTCTGTGCTGACAGCTCAGAGCCTGGAGCCTGTTTTGGATTCTGTGTCTCCCTCTCTCTCTGCCCCTCCCCTGTTCACGCTCTGTCTCTATCTCAAGAATAAATAAACATAAAAAAAATTATAAAAAAAATAATAGTTTCAATCAGATGTGCATTTTCTATATTTAATAGGAAGGGATGGCTATTCATTGAATGGCTAAAACTCGCTGCCCTTCCAATTTATAACCTAGAGAAATGGTTATATTGGGGTACATATGGAAGCTCAGTAACCTCACAGTCATCAATATTTTTTGAATTGAGTAAGTGGTGAAATATACAAACCAAAGGCCACAGGACTCCCGCCTATTGTTCCATGCAGGAATGTAACCACGGTGTGGCCAGGCTAATTTCAAGGGAATCCAAATATATAGGTGATTATTTGAAGTCTCTAGATTGTTATATATTGGCCATTAAATAAATTTAAAGTAACATATCAGGCTCTTGGTTCTTGCCAAAATGGAATAACAGGGACTGGATTTACTGTTCCCCTCGAAAAACAAAGACCAAAACAGACACAATACTTAAAATCATGTTTTTCAAATCGCTGAATGCACGTTATGAAGGACAATGATCCCCGAGAAACAGGAAGCACAGGAGAAAATCTATAAAAGAAAAAAACTGATAAATTTGACTTCATCCAAATTAAAAACTTCTGCTCATCCAAAGACAATGTTACAAGAATAAAAATATTGGAAGAAAATATTTGCAAAGCACATATCTGGTGAAGTACGTGTGTCCAGAATATGTAAAGAGCTCTCAAAACTCAATAGTAAGAAAACGAATCACCCAAAACAGACAAGATTTGGACGGAAGGTGTACAGATGGCAAATTAGCACATCAAAAGAAACTCCATGTTAGTAATCATTAGGGAAATGCAAACTGACACTCCAGTGTGATACCAGTACAACCCATTAAAATGTCTTAAATTTATTTACAAGACTGAGAACACTAAGTGATGGAAAATATGTGAAAGAATTAGAATGCTAATAAACTAATGGTTGGAAATTAAAAGATTACAATCACTTCATAAGCATAGTTTGTAATTTCTTAAAAAACCTATGTATCCACCTACCAAAAGGATATATGCCATGCGAATTTTTTATAAAGATCCAGAAAATGCAAACTAATCTGTTTAAGTGCATCTGGGCTGCTATATCAGAAATACCATAGACTGGGAAGCTTATAAAGAATAGAAATTTACTCCTCAGAGTTCTGGAGGCTGGAAGGGTCAAGACCAGATCTGGTGTCTGGTGAGTGTCTGCTTCCTAGTTCACAGACAATTTTTTTTTCTCTCACTCTGTCTTCACACAATGGAAGGTCTCTCTGGGATCTCTTTTATGAAGGCACACTCATTCCATTCATGTGGGCTTCACCCCGATGATCTAATCAGGGGAGACCTCCCAAAGGCCCCACCTGCTAATATCATTACATGGGCGCTTAGGTTTCAACATAAGCATTTTGGGTGAAGGTAAATGTTCAATCTATATCGTAACCTATAGCAACAGAAGGCAGAGTGAGGTTGTATAGAGGTGGCAGTAGGATAGAGGGGCAGGAGGGAGTTAACATGTGGGACACAGGAAAGCATTTAGAGATAATGGTTAGGTCCGCGATCTTGATTGTGATGATGTTTTTACGGGTGTAAATGTACACAGGATTCTATGAAATTACACCCTTTAAATATGTCTGGTATCGAGTGTCAATTATTTCCCGATAAAGCTCCTAGTAATCAACAAAACAACAATACAGGTTTAAAAAAAATAAACACCTGGCTGGCAATACACAGGGGCCCCTGGGCTGTGAGTTTGCAAACTCCGGCATGGGCATATGCATGACTTACTCTCAGGGAAATGTGCAAAGCCATAAATACCTGTACTAACATGCAAGATGAAATGTTTGCTAATCGGGGGCTCTTTTGTGGGCTTCTTTCAAACAAAGCAAGTACCATTTCCAACTCTTTCTTGAATGGCCCAAACCAAGACTCCTCTTTCTGAATGGTTTGAATGCATCTGTGCCACAGTTCTGATTAAAGTCCAGAATCTCTAAATAGCAAATGACGGCATGCAAGGCAGAGCTCATTTTCCTTTTGATGTTCACACATAATTCCTCTTCACGGTGACAGGAATTATGGGTTTAATAGCGCCCTGAATCTCTGCTGACAAAGCCCCTTTCCTAACATGACTTTCCCTTGTAGAAGAGGCTCTCTCAATGACACTAAGCTATTGTTCCCCAAAGGACTACGGAAGACATCTTTCTGAGAGATTCCACAATACTTTAAGGAACGGAAGATTTTCCTCAGAGTGGTTTTTATAAATGTATGAGGTAGAATAAAGAATTTCAAATCAGCATTCAGGAACTTATTTAAAGCAGTAATATATAACCTATGGATTGAACCAGTTGAACTTGGCAGGATGTGAACAGAAAATAATTTTATTCTTTCTCCTGCTCTTTCAAACTACCTCTCTGCAAAGCTCCTTTTTTTTTTTTTTTTTTTTTTTTTTACCCAGGGTGCAGTCTTGAGCGAGGCACATAGTTTTTCATGATCTTCCATTTAGAAGAACATTCTGATAGTTATAAAGATCCATTCGTGCTGCACAAAAACCACCCGTCTTTCAGCCATTGTATTGCTTGTTTCTCTCTCCCCTGACCTATGCATTGGCTTCTTCTGTCTTCCTTGTTGCCGTCCCTTCCTCCTCACCAGCTGCTACGTACAATGGCTATAGCGTTCAGTGCACGGGGGAAAAGGAAGCAGTAGGGAACAGAAAGCTTTTACCTCAGTGGAACAGTTGTTGTCTGACTTTGGACCTTCCCAGCAGAGTGGAGGACCCATTTTTGGCTCCTTCTCTCATGGGGAACATTCTCGGGTTCCTAAGAGAGGTCCTGCTGGGAATCTCCAACTATGTTCCCTTGAAAAGAACAATGCCTTCTATCTCAGCTACTGGACCTCCAGGTGTCCACCTCTCTGTGGGTGTTACAAGATCTATGGGTCCCTCTTGGGTGACTCTCTTTTGAGACAATTGTAGCACAGCTCCCTTCAGCTGCACCCACGTTCAGTCCATGAGCAGTGCACATCCTTGCTCTATACGTAGTTAAGGTACAGTCAGTTTTCCATGCAGCCCTCCCTTCTTTCCACCATCAAGCACCGGGGGCTGATTCCTATGCTCCCCAAACTCAAGGAGGACACAGGTCTAGCTCTCAAATGGTTCTTTAAAAAATCGCCCTTTTGCTTAGCTTAAAACAAGAAAGAAACACCTATGTATTTCCCCACTGTGAGATACAGTTATGGCTTACACCACAGAACAACTTCTTCCCCACAAATAGCCCCCAGATTGGCCCTTTAGTCTATTTAATGGAGCTGCTGGGCGGGCAAGATGCCATTGCTAGCAGGACCCCCGAGGTCACAGTCCTGGGCAAGCCCTTACTTATGGGGGCAGAGAATTGGACTTCTCTTGCCCTGTTCTAAGCTTTATAAAACAGCAGGAGGGCATCAGAAAAAGTCGTATTTAACCTTGCATGGTTACATAGAAAAAAGGCAAAAACTGAATGTTATGGTTATAAACCAGTCAATGTCTTTATATCACTTTACTCTATGCTCTAACCACCCAACTATAAAGCACACTCCAGCTTTCACCTTAAAATTAGTTCCATGAAGGGGTACCTGGGTGACTCAGTGGGTTAAGCATCCAGCTTCAGCTCAGGTCATGATCTCATGGTTAGTGAGTTCGAGCCCCACGTAAGGCTCTCCACGGACAATGCAGGGCCTGCTTGGGATTGTCTTTCTCCCTCTCTCTCTGCCCCTCCCCTACTCGTTGTCTCTCTGTCTCTCTGTCTCTCTGTCTCTCTCTCTCTCCCCAAAATAAACAAACATAAAAAAATTAGTTCTATGAAAACCTACTTCATGAGACATTTTGAAAATTTTCTCAAATTACCACCCATAAATGGAAATTGATGAAAACATAGCTCTGAATAACTCCAAACTAGTATGTCAATGATTATCACCTAGTTTTAAATGGTCTGTGACATGAAAGTTAACCATTGAAATCATCTAAGATTCTCTGTGCTGAACTGTCCAAATGTTTAAAAGGAAAGTAGGTGCCATTGTATCGTTTGGTTTTATTTAAGTTAAACAAATAATTGCCTAACTTGCCTTCTTCAAGATTTAGGGAACTTGGGCTGCATTCAATTTTCACTGCCTGTTTAATATGGGATATGTTTAAAGAATATCGGGCTGGGGGGTGGGGGGGGTGGGTGATGGGTATTGAGGAGGGCACCTTTTGGGATGAGCACTGGGTGTTGTATGGAAACCAATTTGACAATAAACTTCATATATTGAAAAAAGAATATCGGGCTAAACTGGGTATTCGCTAAACTGACACTTATCTCTACTTTTTGATTAAATTCTTGTAATTATTTTTTAGTGACAATATTCAGGCTCAATATAAACAAAAATAAAATTAGTATAAATGTGAAAAGGCACACCTCTCCCATCACACACACACATACGCACACACACACACGCACATACATGTGTACACACAGGTACAGGTACACAGACACGCACATGCACACGTACACACAGGTAAACATCTAGTGGCACATATATGCATACACGGTGCTTGACTGCCTTTGAAAAAAGGGGCCATCCTTAAGTATAATTCTGCAATCAGCTTTCTCAGCTCTCTTTTATCTTGTTCTTTCCTCCACCATACATCATGGCCCTCCTTTGGCATGGGTATGTATGGCCTACGGTCCTTTTTAATGTGGCTGATATAGTTAATATTTAGTAGGTAATTTGTTTCATCATTCTAGCCTTACCTGGTGTTTCAGGCCGTGTTTAGGTTTTTACATGGTCGCAATAAATGTCAATAATAAGACGTAGACATGTGTGTGTGACATTTTCTTGTTTAGGGTTCCCATCCCTCCTGCTTATATTTTGGCACTTTTCAAAAACATAAAATCTAGACATTAAGACTAGCAATTAATCCAAGAGTGACGCAAGGGGACTGTATAGAAGGAAGAGGTTTTTATGATGTCTGTGGCAGTGATCAGACAAGTAAAGTAGATGAGATTTAACCGAAACTCTCTCCCACTGGGGGTAATATGTCTGCCCTTTGCTCAGACTTATCTGTAGATATTGCGTTGTAAGTACCAGATGGTCTATGATGCTTTGGATTTATTTTATGATTTTCAAAGGTTAGAAAGAAGCAGACATTCCAGGCTGCTCCCCTGCTGGACATGAAAGATGTTACAAACTTTTCCATGGTCCCAGTGAGAGCCAAGTGACCTTCGGTCCCTCTGAACGTCCTGGAGGGATACCGCTGTCCTTGGGAGAGGGCCAGTTTGCTTTTCTGTATGTTCATTTGGGGAAATAGACTCTTTTTATTAATCCAGACACAGTACTCAAGCAAATGAAATGAGCAAAAAGGGACCACCAGATCCATTATAATCGGAATCTTCTGTGTATGTGGATAAGATGAAATGGATTACATTATCTACATGTATACATTAAATGTTCATTTTTCATATAAACGGTTCTATTTAGTAAGTAATGGCACCTTAGTCCATTAAGTTTTGTGGCTAATACATCCCTCCTCCCTCTGAATCTTGTTTAAAGAAAAACATTTGGTTGGGTAATGTGCAAGATGTACCTTGGGGTGGCAATTTATAGTACTCTCTTATCAGAAATTGCTTCCAAATGCCTCATATCCATATTTGAAATTCTGCAGGCAATGATTTCCCTAAATCTCACTCATGGAGCTACATGGCAGATTACTTCAATTGACTATATCGAGGATCAGGTGAAGAGTGCATGGGTAAAATAGAAGAAAGCCAAGTAGAAACAATATGACTATCAATTTTGCAAAGATGGCTTATTACATAGAATTTGACATAAAATGTAACCATGCAATTAGCATATTTAAAACTAGATTTTATGTATTAATATTATAATCCCTAGAGTATTGAGTATACATGTCATTATTAAAAGAAATTTTATACACAAATATTATATAAGTGTCTTCGGATTTTCTGTTCCTTCCATCTTTAATCCTGGAAACCCCTTTTGTGTGGCTGTATCTGGCCCATCATTTAGCTATTAGTCAATGTCACTTCCTGATATTAGAAAAGACAGTTTGGGGGGGGGGTGCCTGGGTGGCTCAGTTGGTTAAGCATCTGACTCTTGATTTCAGCTTAGGTCATGATCTTATGGTTTGTGGGATCAAGCCCTGCATGGGGCTCCGTGCTGACAGCGTGGAGCCTGCTGGGGATTCTATCTCTCTCTGCCCCTTTCCAGCTTGCGTGCTCGCTCTGTCACTCTCTCTCACAAAATAAATAAATAAACATTCAAAAAAACAAAGAAAGAAAAGATAGTTTTGGTCCAGTTGGAAAATTGCAAATATGCACTCTATTTTAGATTCTATTTTTTTGTGTTAAGTATCCTCAATAGGATGTTGTTACGATGGTCTGTATAATGACATTGTTCTTAGTAGAGACACACTGAAGTATTTAAAAGTGGAGGGTTAAGGTGCCTCCAATTCTTAATTGGGTCAGAACAACATAAAGAGATATATATAGCAAATATGGCAATGTGTTAGCAACTGGTTCAGCAACGTGAAGGAAATACAGAGTTAATTATACTATTTTTGCAACATTTCTGTAGACTTGATGTGTTTTCAAAATAAACAGTTAAAGAAAAACAAAATTACCTCCTGAGAGAGGCTGAACCATGTGGCTGAAGTTATCCCTGCCTCACACCATCTATTCCATTATTTACTTTACAGAACCTTCATTATAACATCAGTAGTATGTTTATTTATAACTTTATCTGTTGTACCTTCTGGATAGAATATGCACAAGGTCTTTATTTTAATCACTCCTGTATCCTGAACATCTAGAATGGTAAAAGAGGCTCAAAGAATATTTTTTGAAAATCATAATCCTTGGCAAATTCACATCAATCACCCAATATTTTTCTGAGGTTTTTGCCCTTACAATAGTTGCCACATTTTCAGGAAATGCAAGCCTTTTGATATGAACATACAAAAAGTCTAATGTCTAGACATACTGAATCAACAAGCAGCAGAGAGCATGGTATTCTCCGTGGAGTAAGTTGTAGAACTCAACTTACTTTTAAATTCATCCACTGTTTTTGAATATCTATGGTATTGACACCATTCATCAGCATCCTCCAGGAAAAATAAGCCATACTTGACTAAATTTCCTTTAACATGGGCTCCTTAAGAACCAACATTTAACATTATTGGAAGAACCATTAGAACACTAAGGCAGTGTTACTAAATATTTGCATATTTTGTTAAAAGTTTCCGGTAAATGACATGTGTTCACAAACATCTGGGCTCAAAACAGGCATTTATACAAAACACATCTCTCTTTGTCTCATCCACATTTAGAGAAGTCAACCAGCATGTGGTTTGTCTGTGCCTTTTAATGGAAATTTGTGGCCAATGTCCAACCTCTGTCTTCCTAATTGCAGCTGATTTTCCAGCATGAATTGTACAATTGAATTCAATTTGTGTTTATTTTATTATTTAAGGTGTTTTTAGAGTTCTAAATTTGCATGTTTCCTTTAGACAAGGAGTATTTATTTTTCATCAAGATAATGGATGCAAAGGACATGGTTAATGTTAATTATCAAGTCAAGTTTATATAACACATGGGGTGCATACTTTTATGCTTTGAGGTGTTTTGATTTTTGTTGGGCAAAACAGGCATCTGGCATATCAAAGAAAACAATTCTAGTAAATTAAAAGGATCCTTCAACCTAAAAATAATGAACTTCATGTGTGTAGCTCATTTTTTAGTTAATTGCCCTTAATTTATTCAGCTGAAATACCTACAGTTTTCCATGATTAAAGGGTACCATGTTTGACTTGTCATTGAATTAGTTTGATATTGATATAAATGAGCTATAAAGTATCTCCATGATTACTTTCTGAATAATATGAATGTATTTTCTTTTGTTACCTGCTCAATAAAGAATGAAATATACCTGAACTTTGGGTTTTGAAGCAAATCTTCTGCAGTTTAAAAATGAGGAAGAGGTGGAATTAACCAGGAAGGAACATATTTCCACAAAGAAATTAAAGCTTTTGCCGGCAATGAAGCATATTTATTGTGATACAAAAATTAATAATGGTACAAGTTTCCATTTCCATCTTAAACCTGATGGAAATAAATCTCCAGAGAGAGAGAGAGAGAGAGAGAGAGAGAGAGAGAGAGAAAGCAAAGAAGAAAGAACACCAGATAGATAGATACCCAATTCTAACCCCTCTGTTGAACAACGGTTTAATTTATAGTAGGGTATTTATGGAATCTACTGCTGTTTGCTACAAAAGTGTGTATTACAAACATAGAAAAATCAATTTATTGTACAATAATTTAAGAAAATAAATTAAAAAGAGAAAATCTACTTCTGTTAGGTGTGTTTTCAGGTAAAAATAACTTATTTGTACTAAATTTTCTCCATGAGCCATGTTAGAATCTGTTTGTCAATGATCTGAAGAAGCATGCGGCTCAAGGGTCATGATCTATATGCAACTTTTCCCCCTCTTCAACGAGAAAGACCCATTGAAAGGAGAATAACTGGTGGCCCCTAAATGTCAATAAGTTTTGCCTCTGAAAACACTGAATGATACCCTCCCATGTTCTTTCATTGAATGATGCTTCCATGTTTCTAGATGAGTCCTTTGAAAAACACATCTAGAATTTCATACCCGACAACATAGATCTGAGCCCCCTTTATTCCATGAAGGTTTTCTTCCTTTATTTCTGACCATGTCCTTGTAACTTTTAAACGACCATCGATCTTTTTAATTGTGCCTCCTGACTCCTTTAACTCACCCTGGTGCAGGGAATCTGAGACAGAGCTGTCTGACAGAAATATAAAGTGAGCCACATGAGTAATTTTATTTATTTATTTTCAATTAATTAATTAATTAATTAATTAAAGTGGGCTCTGTATCCAATGTGGGGCTTGAACTCACAACCCTGAGATCAAGAGTCCCATGCTCCACTGACTGATCCAGCCAGATGCCTCTCCCCTTGCGCACCATATGTAATTTTAGATTTTCTAAGAGCCACAATTAAAAAACTAATTAAAAAATTAATTTAATAATCTATTTTATTTAACCAAAGATTTCTCAATATTATCATTTCAACCTGTAAGCTTAAGAATTAATATTGTGCTTTATTTTTTCATACTAAGTCTTTAAAATCCAGTGTATATGTTACACTTAGAGCACACACAATGGACTGAATGTTTATGTCTGCCCCCCCTCCCCAATTCATATGTTGAAATCCTAACCCCCAATGTAATGGTATGAAGGAGTGGGGCCTTTGGAAGGTGATTAGGTCATGAGAGTGCAGCACTAATGAATGGGATCAGTGTCCTTATAAAAGAGACCCCCTCCCCCCCCACACACACACCAGGGCTTTCTCACTCTCTCTCTGTCATAGTGAGCAACCAGTAGTCTGAAATCCAGAAAAAGGCTTTCACTAGAGCCTGACATACTGGTACCTTGACCTCAGACTTCCCAACCTCCAGAACTGTGAGAAATAAATTTCTGTTGTTTATAAGCCACCTAGTCTTATGGTACTTTGTTCTAGCAGTCCAAAGGGACTGAGGCAGCACATCTCCACTCAAACTCTCCACATTTCAAGAACTCAAAAGCCAGTATGTGCATAGCGCTATTGTACTGGAAAGCACAGTTCTAAGAGAAATATTAAGGGCACTAGAATTGATATCAGAAGCCTAGGGGTTTGTGATTGCCTGCCACCAACCATTTAGAATGGGTTAACTAAGGCCCTTAACCTATGGGCTATGGATTTTAAATCTCTGAAATAAACAGGTCAGGGTAGATGGCCTTAAGTGTTTGCTTTAACTCAAAGACTAGAATACTATTATCATAATGAAGAAGCTTGCTTCCCTGGGGTTGCTCTGAAAAACCATTACCCATGGTCTAGTCAATAACATTCCTGCTGTGACCCACTGCGGAGCAGCTACACAGGCTTGTCCTGCACGGAGCCACAGCTTGCAAATCAGAGCCTACAACTGGGTGGGCCTGCCCTAGAGAGTTTTTATTGGGAGGCTCATATTTGAAATTGCTGTCTTTAAATTTTGTTTTTATTTGTTTTTAACAGCACCTTAATGAATCTGATGTGCTTCCTCCAAATGCATTCACAAAGGTTTCTTTCTGCAGTTTCAGGTGTGCTAGTTGTTGCTGTCTTCGAGTGTCTCTGTGGGGCACATAAAGCACATTTTGGCATCTCCCATTGTCTGCATTTTCAGTGAGACCTCCCCCAAATATCCTCCAAGTCACAGAAACTCGGTCATCTTCCTGTAATTATGTTGGATGCAGAAACTTAATTGTACTGATGCAGATCTTAACTAGATTGCATGATGCTAGTATTTTATTGGTAAGTGCATGGCAGCCATTATTTATGAAGTCATCAGTGAAGAAATGTAAAGTTGGAAAGACCCGATGATTTTCTCCAGATCACCCTACTATTTGCTAGTGAAGCTAGAACCTGAACTGAGATCTTCTTCTGACAAAAAAGAGGAGGTTCTTTGTCACTCTTGTTCTGCCTGACTGTCCTTCCTGCTCAGGCGATTCAGGCATGTGGACGGCCAGACTAAAGTTCACTTCTCTCTCAGTGATTTTCTTTGTCTTTTCCTTTCTTTTTTGTTTGTCATTTTAATTCCAATATAGTTAACATAGAGTGTTATATTAGTTTCAGGTGTATAATATGGTGACTCATAATTCTGTACATTACTCAGTGCTCATCAAGATAAGTATACTCTTTAATCTCTATCACATATTTCACCCTTCCCCGCAACCCACCTCCCCTCTGGAAACCACTGGTTTTTCTCTACAGTTAAGAATCTGTGTTTTGGTTTGCCTTTTCTTCCTTTGTTGATTTGTTTTGTTTCTTAGTATCCACATATGAGGGAAGTCGTATGGTATTTGTCTTTCTCTTATTTCACTTAGTGTCATACTCTTTAGCTCCATCCATGTGGTTGCAAATGGCAAGATTTCATCCCTTTTATAGCTGAGTAATATTCCAGTGATTTTCAACACTGGCCGTATAGTAGAATCAGCTGGGGGCTTTCTAAATAGGCCAACGTCCTGGCCCCTCTTAGGGCACCCAGACCTATGAACTCAGAGTTTCGAAGGTTCGTTTGGTCTGGGGTGAGGGGCTGGGCACTACTTCAAAAGCTCCCTAGATAATATTGCAAACCAAAGTTGAGAACTGTTAATTTAGTCAAAAGTAAACCTAAGGAATGGGTATTTCCATTCAGCTCACTAAATGTATAGGTCTGCATGCCAAGAGATGTAAGTAAGTGGCTAAACTTATTGTATGAATATGGGTGTTGGCCACATAGAGTATCTTTTTATTAAAAATTTGAAAGTGTAGAGATCGTATGTGTTTTCTAAAATTTCAGTTTTTCTTAAGCATGTGTTTGTATAGACAGAACCAACCATTGAGCCAACTTCAGTTGCTGGCACTTCTATACTTAATTCTATTCCAGAGCGTCCACCTCTTTTCCTAAGCAAATAAGTCCTCAACACTTCCCACGCTTAATTAGGACTTACATTTGCCTATGAGCAAATACACATTTCCCCATAAATTTGGTGTTGTTTTTCTCTCCTATATTGGGAAGCCCATAGGTAGGAACCCAAGTTCCCTTTGTCTTTACACACAGTCTTGTGGTTCTTGCCTCAAGGTCACAAGATGACCACTTTCCACCTCAGAATGTTGTCCAAATTCCGGACTAAAAGACTAGTGGTATTGAGCAGACAGTCCTCTTTGGAAGCCATGTCTCTTTTCATCTGGTCAGATCTCTCTCTTACTGGGCTGCTCTAGTGGAAAAGGATTCTGGGAAACGTAGTTCTTATGAGCAGAGCATAAAGCCCTCACTCCCTGAAAAAACAACAACTACAAAAACAGCAGTTTGATTGCTAAGGGAAAAAGGGGAAATTGGATGGCAATACACAGGGTCTGCCATCCCCTCGTTCTGGTATTGCTGTTTTTTTATTACTGTGTTCTGGCACTCAATGTAATTTGTAGTCATATATTCATTTATTTATAAATCTCTGTGTATTGTCTATATATTGTCCTTTGTCCCCGTAGAGTCAATGGTGTTTTTCTCACCATTGCCTACACACCAGCTACCATATTGTTTGGTGCTTAGAAGAAGCTTAACAAATATTTGTTCACTGAAAGTTGAATGAATGAGTTGCAGGGGTGAGGACAAGAGGGAGTGCAATCCTTTCCTTATTCAATTTAGATCTCCTCTATTCTATTTGGTTCATTGATTTTTTTTTAAATCAAAATATCCTTAGTGTTTTAATGCTACCAGGGTTTTAAAGAGTTTTTATTGTGTTTGCTTTCAATGTAAGCTTTGGAATAAATTACCAAATCCTGAGTTGTAAGGAAGACCAACAATGCTTTATGAATAGATGAAGTAAAGGTTTGTTTTCAGAGTTCATATATGATGCAGGGCATTACATTAAGACTTCCATTAAGCAGCACAAAATTTAATGAAATGTCTTAAACACATATACTATACATTATCACAGGAATGAAATTGACATTAACCAAAAATATTAATCAGTCATATGGATGCTAACTTTAAAAGTGTTGACTTGGACTATTCTAGAAACTAGTAAATGTTGCATCAAGGCACATTATTTCATTTCATAGAAGTCTAAACATCACAAAATCCTTTTTATACACTCTGGCATTATTGAGCCAGACTGTCTGAAACCCACTGTGGGGATCGCCCCTTCCCTCTGTGACCTACATTCCTTCAGCTCTAATCTCTCCTGATCTTTCCCCCAGATTGCAGATCATCAGCTAAGCTTTACGAGTTGGCATGGATGGTGCGGATGCAGACTCAGCAAAGACGTGGGTAAAAGACTTGGAAGAAAAATAAGGAACAGCATTATACTAGTGTTTCCTTTGAAAGATGAAGTTTAGCTTACTTTGCAAAGAGAATTGAAAAAAATCATGGTACCACATTGTGTCTTTTAGCAGTGACTTTAGAACCGTCCCTTTCCCTTCTATCAATTATTAAACACAGAGCTCCAGTTGAGAAGCAGCCAATTCTCGCTTGCACTGCTGTAAAATCCTCATTGTTTCCTTTTACCCAAATGACCTTAGATAAAGCAAATGTCTTCTCTGAGCATTGGTTGTGTTCTTGTAAGATGCAGTATGAAAAGCTTATAGTCCATGTTTGTGGTGATGGACAAATGAGATATAGATAAGATGGGCATTGTTTATTGGAAAATAATACTCACAGTAATGAGATTGCATCATTCCTGTCTAAACCCCATGAAGGCTTCCCAATGCTTTCAAAATAAAACCAACTCTTCATGGATATCTCTTCACATCTCTCAACTCACCTCGCACTACCGTTCCCCAAATCCATTCAATCCAGTGCACTCACCCTTTTTCTCCTCAATTCCATCCTTCTCACAGTGCTGGACAGCTTTTACCCCCAAATTATCCCATGGCTAATTCTCATCATTCATATCTCCACCCAAAACCCTTTCTTTTTTTTTTTTTTATTTTTTTTAATGTTTATTTATTTTTGGGACAGAGAGAGACAGAGCATGAACTGGGGAGGGGCAGAGAGAGAGGGAGACACAGAATCGGAAGCAGGCTCCAGGCTCCGAGCCATAAGCCCAGAGCCTGATGCGGGGCTCGAACTCACGGACCGTGAGATTGTGACCCGAGCTCAAGTTGGACGCTCAACCGACTGAGCCACCCAGGCGCCCCCCAAAACCCTTTCTTAAGTGGCTTCCCTATCCAACTCCTTGCTAAGACCCTCCCTAGCCAAACACCCCCCTTAATACTCTTCATAGCCCTTGATGAAATTATTCCATTTGTCACAGGTGTGTATATTCTGTTTCTTCTGCCTAACATGAAAGATCCATGAGGGCAATGTTATCTACCTGGGACAGTGCATGGTAAATGTGAAGTATTAATGAAAAATTAAACTGAATAAATAATGTATGTTTAAGACAATGTGAGCCTTTCATCCCATGCCTTGTGAAAACACGCAACATTTGAAACACCCAACATTTTCTCTGCAATTCTGCATTGGGTAAGGAGTGAAGTAGAATGATTCCCTCCTTCTGAATTCCCTTCTCTATGCATGAGCCATGTTCTGCCCACAATCCATCACCCCAGACAGGGGGTATTAATGTCTTCACATGAAAGTCCCTACAGATCCAACATAGACTTTCTCATGATAGGAGTGGAGCTGGTAGAAAGAGGAGAAGCTTTCAATAAAGTAAATGCCTTACACAGGAACACGCATATTCTTGGAAACTTCTTATCCACTCCGTACTAGTTCCCATCCTGCAATCTCACACACCTGTCAATTCTCTGTTAGCCCCTCCTCTTGACCTCTTTCTGACCTCTCTTCTCCTCCCTTTCAGGGATATTCTTCTTGATCTCTTCAAAGAGGCACTTAACATCTCAGCTGTGCTTGAGGTCTATTAGCCAGATTCTCAATGTTTCACCCAACACTCCATGTGGCTTTAAAAAACTTTATAGCTAAAGCAATATCCTTTCTAATATTTCTAATAACCATATTAATATTGCTTGTATCTTATGTCACTGAGGCATAAGAAAGAAAGAAAGAAAGAAAGAAAGAAAGAAAGAAAGAAAGAAAGAAAGACTAGTTAGGGAAAAGACTAATGACAAGGAAACCAGGATACCAGGGTACTAAGTATATGCCTCATGATAATTTTTTACACTGATCATAATTGTTAAAACATAATAATAACAAAGTGAATGTTGTTTTGTGACAGCCACTGTTTTAGGCACTTTATTATCTTATTTGCTTTTCATATTTGCCATATATAGTGGCTACTGTATCATCCCTATTTTACAGGTGAAAAAACTGAGGCACAGACAGGTTAAATAACTTTCCCAGCATCACAAAGCCCTACAACTGTTCCCCCAAGTCACCGTTCTGACAACAATTTTGGTTTCCAAAAGCAGAGGGGTCAGAAGGAATATTCTCTTTAATGAGCTGGAATTATATCTGTGAGCACTGGTGTCTTCTACTCAGAGAAAGAAATAGAAGGAGAAGCCCAGACACAGCATCTGATGGAGAGATTCAAGATAATTTTGTTCTCAGTTTATTATTAAAGCGAGAAGCCAATGTTTACCACTGCTTCATACATGCCAGACTCTGCTAAACATTTTCAAATCTTAATCATATTTCAACTCTCCCAAGTCTCTGAGGCAAGTATTTTATGAATATTTTTAAAATGATTCTCTAATAGCTTGAAACCCTTAGGTGGCAAATTTGGTGAGTGGTGAGACTGTACTTTTCCTTCGATGACAAGAATTTTTCACTGCTGTACCATACTGTTTCCCTCCATGTTAGCTCCGAGTTTACCTGGGATAGGGTTAAGACACCTGTCACCTTGCTGGCTTATGTCCATACATCATCTTATCTCTTCTCTTGTATTACTGGTATAGATTGCACATGATTACAGTTGATCCTTGAACAACACAGGGGCAGTTGAAAATCCACACATAACTTTGGACTCCCCCAAGACTTAACTCTTAATAGCCGGCTGTTGACCAGAAGCCTTACTGATAACATAAATAGTTGATTAACATATATTTTGCATATGCATTATATACTGTATTCTTATAATAAAATAAGCTAGAGAAAAGAAAACATTACTAAGTAAATCACAAGGAAGAGAAAATACATTTACAGTACTGTCCTATTAAAAAAATCCACATATAAAGGGACCTGCATGGTTCAAACCTGTGTTTTTCAAGGGTCAGCCATTTATTTCTCTCCTATTAAAAAAAAGAGAGAACCAAAAGTAATATAACAGGAAGAAAAGATGTCAATAAAATCATTCTAAGCAAGCAACAAACAGTTCTTTGCTTCAACTGCATTTCATAATATACTAATAATAATAAATCCACAGAGGTATTGATGATAAATTGAGGAGGCTTTAACTTTTACTCAAGACTTTAAAACATTATGGAGTCTTGGCATATTGATAACAAACTTTTTCTGTAAAAGAGATTTTGGAAGTGCCATGTTGCTTCAGAGGTCTAATCTTAGTAATCTATTAAATATAAACTAAAGTATTGCTAGTTGGGGAGGATAATGTTGAAGATCTCTCAATTTACCTGGATTCAGGGGTTTTTCAGATATGTTTATCTCCTCAGAGGTTCCTGATAAACTCTAACTAGTCAAACTTCTGAAACAACTGAGAATAAGCAGTAGGTTGTCTTTAAGCAGTAAGGAAGCTTTTAAAGGAAGACATAAATCATATGGCTGGTGATTCCTTCAAGCTATGTCACAATGACAACTTGAAATGCTTTTTTATCTTGCCATGTGATATGGCTGAGGCTTGAAATTTCAGATGCTGGACCATGCCTTGCTAATCAGAGGCACATAGTAAATGTTTGCTTTTGTGTAGCTGTTTGTTTGTACAGGAAATGCTCCTAGAAAATTGAGTTTTAAGCTACAACATTTAACAGAGCATTCAAGATATGTGTTGCTACAAAATAAACCATCCTAAAATCAGTGCTTTACAATGACCATTTATTGGTACCCTGCATGGTCTATGAATTGACTGGGCTCAGCTGCCCAGTTCCCACTCTGATTGTTTCATGCACTTGCCATTAGATGATGATCAGGCCAGGCATCATCTCGAAGAGCCACCTCTCTCGATTAGGACAGATGTCCCATATGCCTCGCACAAATGTCTGGAATCGCTGGCTACTGGCTGGGAGCTCAGCTGAGACTTCCAACAGAGAATTTATACCTGTGCCTTCCATGGAGATTGGGCTTCTCACTGCAAGGCACTTCAGTTCCCCAAGATAATATCCCAAGATTGTCTGTTTCAAGAGATTCCAGCAGGTTTGAAAGCTATTGGATCCTGTTCTCAACAGTCCCAGAATGTCATTCATGCCACAGAATTTGGCAGAATAGTACAGATTAAAAACTGGGAGCCTCCACCTCTTAAGAGGACGAATCACAAAGAAAGTGTGGCCATCTGAAAGTGTGTCTACACTCTTCTGCACCAACAATGGCAGACCAACCACTCCTTTGCCCAAGACCATGGAAGATGTGGCATTATTGTCCTTGAGCTGAGACCAAGCCCCATAATGCTGCTTAAAAATAATTGTGGGAATTTTAGATTGGTGAAGGAAAATGAGACAAAGCCTCTTTAGAATATCATGTTTAAGGTTGAGGCAGAAAAGCTTGTGACTTTTTTTTACTTAAAAGAATTTGGGGTTTTAGAAGAGATTTAGATTTATAGAAAAGTTGCACAAGTAGGATAGTGTCCATATAGCCCTCACCCATTTCTTAGGTCTTATATTAGTATAGTACCTTCTTCACAAAGAACCAATATTGATAAAGTATTATTAACTGAAGTCCATATACATTATTCAGTTTTCCTTAGTTTTTAATTAATACCTTTTGTTGCTGTTGTTCCAAGATCCCATCCAAGGATCCCATATGAATGTCCCGTGACACTTAGTTGTCATGTCTCTTTGGGGTCCTCTGGGCTGTGACAGTTTCTAAGATTTTCCTTGTTTTTGATGACCTTGGCAGTTTCAAGGTGTACTTGTCAGAACTTTCTTAGAATATCCCTCAATTGGGATTCATCTAATGGCTCTCTCACAATTAGACCAGGGTTATGGTTTCCTGATAGGAAGACCAACAGAGGTACCATGGCATTCCTATCACATTATATGAAGAGTGTGCAGTATGAACACGGTTTATCTCTGTTGTTGACCCGGATCACCTGGCTGAAGTACTGTCAGGTTTCCACATGGCAAAGTTATTCTTTTTTCCTCCTTTCCATAGCATTCTGTTTGGAAAGAAGTCGCGATGTGCAGCCCACACTTCAGGCATGGATAACTAAGCTACATCTCCTTTTAGATTTTTTTAAAAATGTTGTATTTATTTTTGAGACAGAGAGACAGAGTGTGAGCAGGGAAGGGGCAGAGAGAGGGAGACACAGAATCTGAAACAGGCTCCAGGCTCTGAGCTGTCAGCCCAGACCCTGATGTGGGGTTCGAACTAGTTAGCCACGAGATCGTGACCTGAGCTGAAGTTGGACGCTTAACCGATCGAGCCACCCAGGCACCCCAAGCTTCATCTCTTTAAGGGCAAATAAATTATTGGAATTTTTCTGCACAGAAGATTTGCCTGTTCTCCCCAATTTGTTTATTTATGCAATAATTTATTTATACCAGTACATACCATAACTAGTGATTTATGTTTTAGGTTATGTCCAATATTTTGTTGCTTATATTTCAGCTTTGGCCATTGGAAGCTCTTTCAGTTGGATCCTATGTTCCCTTGACATACTCCCATCAATGTGGTTTTTTGTTTTGTTTTTGTTTTTGTTTTTGTGAGTACTTCCTTCCTTTCTGGCACAAGACTCCTCTAGCTCATTTTGCACGTTTCCTGCCCAGCCCTAGAATAAGCCATTTTTTTCTTAAGAAGATATAGTTCCTTTTATTGAAGAATGTAATTAGAAACCAAACTCTGGGCTCCAGATGTGCTCATTGCTGCAAGTGCATTGCTGACTCTAATATATGTACATATACTAATCTGTGTATACACGTATATCTATAAAAATTCCTAAATATATTTATCCGTATCTACCTTAAGCTAAAAAAGAGTTCCTGCTAATGACTCCAACTCTAATCTTTACCACAGCCTTTTCCTTGCTTGTCTGTAACTTTCCACCACAACGGTGTCATATCTGGTCCTCCCATCTGCCATCCATTTACTTAATTATTCAATTCCAGTGTCCGTGCACAGTGGTTTCGGAATTATTATCTGCCACCCCTGTGGGAAACACCTTTATCAACTATAGTGCTTATGCAAAATCCCTTTGCCTTTAGTCTTACGCTTGCTCATTTGCAGTTATGTAGATCAGTATCTCTCCCTCCCATCCCTTTCAGTGAGTTTACTTCATATATTTGTAATGCAGTTAGATTCTTTGGTCATGGTCTGTATTCCATACTAGGATCCCTCAATCTCTTAAATGCTTCACTTTCGATTAGCATACATTAAAGTTCAATCCATGCTATAAAGTTCTAAGGGATCTTTACAAACACATACTGCTAGTTACTGTTAGTATCTACCATTGCAGCATCATATAGAACAGGTTCACCTCCCTCCACCTCCCCAAATCAACTGTTCTTCACCTGTTCCATCAGACCTCCTTTCCACCTCTGCCAATCACTAATCTATTTATCGTCTCTATAGTTTTGCCTTTTCCAGAATGTCATATAAATGGAAATATAGAGTATCTTGGTTTTTAATATTAGATGGCCTATGAATTTTGAAGGCAAAAATTAAGGAAACGGGAAAGGAAAGTAGAATACTCTTAAAAATACATGCAGTATAATGGTGAAAGAAATGGATTTTTAATGAAAAGTGGCATTTGACTTTCCAATGAAGTAAAATATCCATGCAGAAAGGTGCCAAGTGATAAGGGTAAAGGGTATGGTCCTGAAGAGAGGAGAGGCAGATAGATCAATAGAACAGATTAGAAAGTCCAGCAACAGACCTACACCTTAGGGTTGATTGATTTTCAAAAACATGCAAAAGCAATTGAATGGAGACAGGATAGTCTTTTCAACAAATAATGCTAACATATACTAAAAAAAAAAAAAGAAGAAGAACCCAACCCATATTTTTCACCCTATACAAAAATCAACTCAAAATGGATCATAGACCTAAAAGCCCAAAACCCTAATACTTCTAGGAAAAAAAGAAAAAACACACACACAAGAGAACTTCTCTGTGACCTTGAGTTAGGCAAAGATTTCTTAGATATGACACCAAAGCATGACCCATAAATTAAAAAAAAAAAAAATAGATAAATTGGACTTCACCAAAATAGAGAACTTTTGCTCTTCAAAAGACAAAGCTAGGGGAATTAAAAGGCAAGCCACAATGATACAATGATGAGAAAATATTTGCAAAACTCCATCTAATCAAGGACTTCTTGGAAGAATGTATAAAGAAATCTCAAAAGCTAACAGCAAGAAAACAAAGAATTCAGTTAGAAAATGGGCAAAATACTTAACAGATGTTTCATTCAAGAAGATATAAGCATGGCAAAGAAGCACATGAAACACGGTTCATGATCACTAGTGATCAGAGAAACACACATTACATCCTCAGTCAGATGCTTTTCCACACGTAATACAATGGAAAAAAGGAAAAAGGAAAAAGAACCAACCTGACGTTTCCAAGATGCAAAGCCACTGGAATGTGTATTCATTGCTGGCAGGACTACAATACGGTACAGACACATGCGTGTTGAAATACATTTTAGCAGTTTCTTATAACATTAAACATTCACTTACCATCTGACCCAACAATTCCCATCCTAGGTATTTATTGAAGTGATATGAAAGATCATTGTCACACCAAAACCTATACAGAAATTTTATGGTGGTTTTATTCATAATTTCTAAAAACGAGAAACTGTCCTTCAACTGGAGAATGGATAGAAAACTGTGGTAACTTCATAGAAGTGGAGCAATGCTCAGCAATGAAAAAGAGTTAGGGCGCCTGGGTGGCTCAGTTGGGTAAGGGTTCAACTCTCGGTTTCAGCTCAGGTCATGATCTCACAGTTTGTGACTTCGAATCCCGCTTTGGACTCCGTGCTGACAGCTCAAGCCTGATTGGGATCCTCTCTCTCCCTCTCTTTCTGCCCCTCCCCTGCTCATGCTTCCTCTCTCTCACAAAAGAAATAAACAAATTTAATAATAATAAAGAACTAACTATTAACACATTGGGACAGCATGGATGAATGTCTAATGCATTAGGCAGCATGAAAAAAGGGGGACTTAAAAATGATTCCACTTATAAAGGAAAAACTATAGGATGAGAAACAGATTAGTGATCATATGGCTTGATGGTGGAGGGGAGGATTGACTACAAAAGAGAAACACAAAGGACATTTTTGGGTGATGGAAATTTTCTGGATCATGACTGTAGTGGTGGATACGTGATTCTACACATTTGTTAAAACCCACACAAAACCATGTCCGTAGAGTGAATCTTACATTATAAGCATGAGAAATGAAATCAACCAACTACAATAAAGCTGTCACAGAGGCCAAACAGTAGTCCATTAGGATGACTGGTAACTTCAGTTGCCCACCTCCCAGTTCTAAGAACTTTGTTAAATGCGTTTCAGATCTTCACCTATACAGTGGGATGAGGTGAGTTTGCAGGGGAAGAGTCAGTATTGAGGCCGGCAGTCCTACAAGGGTCCAAAGCCAAATACTTGGTAAATCTATCCAAATTCACTCTGGCTGTGGACTCTCCATTTTTTATTTTTCTCTGTAGACAATAAATCTTTACTTTGCCATCCTCCATATTTAAGATAAATTCCCATCTTTATCCCTCAAGTCAAGACTTGTGCTTAGAAGGTTCTGACTATGGCTGATTCTCATAAAATGACTCCTAAAATATTTTCAGAAACTATGCATTTTTAGGGGTGTCTGAGTGGCTCAGTCGGTTAAGCATTCGACTTCTGGTTTCAGCTCAGGTCACCATCTCGGGGGCTCCACGCTGACAGCATGGAACCTGCTTGGGATTCTCTGTCTGTCTCTGTCTCTCTCAAAATAAAAATAAATAAACTTAAAAAAAGAAATTGTGCATTTCTGCCCTTTCCTTTATCTTACCACTGGGATCCTGATAGAATTTTGTCAGGTAGAAACACACACACATCTGAACAGTTTCTGAGACTTGGTATATCTCAAATAAAAACTCATGGAAGTAAGTGCTAGCCTTCTTGTCAGATACTATTTCAGTATCATTTGACAGATGGATGGATGATAACCATAATGATTAGCATACACCATAGTCCACCCCCATCCCCTGTATTCCTGGTAAACCCTGGATCTGAGCCAGGGAAGAGAGGAGATGTTCCTCCCTATTCCCCAAAGAGCTGTGTGAGTAGGTGTTATGAAATAGATTTTTCTTGGATCAGTATTTTACAGGGCAAATTCAAATCAGTTACAAAAAGAATGTTAAACATCTCAACTGTAGCTAAATCCCCCTGATTTTCAGGAAATCCTGAAAACACCTTCTGAGGTCCTTCCTTCCATGTTAGTTCACACCAGCACAGCTTGTTTCCCTATGCTTAGAAGAAAGAGCTTCTGGTTCCCATAACCTAGGCAAGGTCAACATGTCACAGACAGCGTCCACACATAATATATAAAATTGTGTTCAGGGTTTGTCATGGCTATGAGCCGCAGGAGTGGAATTAGAGCCGAGACAAAGAAAAGCAAAATTGCCCTTTATAAGTGATGACACAAGTGCCTGGGAACACAGAGAGGCGGCCAGGATCTCCTAATTACAGCCAGTATGCACTGGTGATGCCACCTCCAGCCCAGACTATCCCTGAATGAACAATGAGGACTTTTACTTTATATATTTTTTCTCCTGTCAATGTTGCAGATTCATTTAGACAGAAACATGGCAGGGTGATATTGTCCAAAAGGCAATTTGACAGTGATACACAGACTTTCTCTGTAGCTTGCTGCCCACTGAAATGATTTAGGGGAAAAAGGAAAAATAAGGTGATTTGTAGTTGAGAGAAACCAAATAATAAATTAGTATCCTTTTAGAGGGATGTAGTCAGGAAGCTACTGGAAAAGAAGGCAGGATGTCGCCTGTAGTTCTGTTCTTTTACTTACCAGCTCTGTGAACTTGGAAAGGCTGCTTAATCTCAAGGAACTACCATTACTATGTAGACAGTAATGGTCGTCTTGCCTAGTTTGGAAGATTATTTGGAAAGACACTAAAGCAAAGACACAATGAACATTTGTTTTTAGGCAGCCAAGTATCTGCTTGTCTTCCTAATGGCGACCTGGTTTTTTCTTGGGTGAACTTGTCCCTCCTTCATTGGAGAGTGGGCGGGGACATGCAGGTGCCTGCCCACTCCCAGGGAAGCCAAAAAAGATTCTGGAGGGTCCTCACACACCATTCTTCCTTTTCGTCAAAATCAGCATAATGAGACGTCTGCCTTGGCTCAAGAACTTATTTCCAAAGAACATTCTTTCCTAAGCAAAACCCGGCTGTGTTTGCACTCACACGACCTCCTGGCCTTTTTTTTTTTTTTTTTTTTAATTTTTTTTTTTTTAACGTTTATTTATTTTTGAGACAGAGAGAGACAGAGCATGAGCAGGGGAGGGTCAGAGAGAGAGGGAGACACAGAATCTGAAACGGGCTCCAGGCTCTGAGCTGTCAGCACAGAGCCCGATGCAGGGCTTGAACTCACGGACTGTGAGATCATGACCTGAGCTGAAGTCGGCCGCTTAACCGACTGAGCCACCTAGGCGCCCCAACGACCTCCTGGCCTTTGATAGCTTTTTATCTCCACATCCATGTCCATGTCATGTTCAGGTCCATGTTCACATGCATATGTATATGTATATCTGTGTATCTCATCTATATCTATACACAACACTATGTCACTATCTCTATCTCTACACATACATATACTATATACATAACTATATCTATACTATATGTATATGTGTTTACATGTATATCTGTATCTATAACTACAGATACATGTAAATTTACACATATACAAATATCTATCATTTAACTATCAATCACCCACTTATCAACTTGTTATTTGTACTTAAGAAAGCTAGATGTACTTTCCATCAAAGAATGGTCCTACGTGAAACTTAGACATATGGCATGTACAAAAGCCACTGAGTACGGGCATGTGGGGAGAGACACAAAAATAGAGAAACTGCTATCAATCACCTTTAGCACACATGGCATTTTCCTTCACAATAAATCAAGAGGTTTTTTTTTTTTTTTTTTATCTTTCTTGATTCTAGAAGGGACTATAGACATTACATGTATCCAGTATCTTTCATTCACAGATTATAAGATCATTTATAGATAGGTACCACCAATCCCTAATATCTCACTGAGGGATGGGAGGAAATGAAGAGCTTATTGAGTAAAATAATTGTTACTTATTGAATCCCTACTCTTTGCCCTGTATACACACCATCTCATTTCATCTTTACCATGAATCTCTATGGTAGGTATTATCAGCCCCATTTCATAGATAAGAGTGTTGAGATTTGAAGAGATTAAATAACCTATTTCACATGACACATCTGTCTCCAGTGCCAAAGCTAACTTTCCATCTCAGGATAGAGAAAATGTCATCATGTATCGGCCTCAAATCACAGAGCCGTCACTCTGTAAGTATGTTGCCTTCTTTACTTCAAGTAAATGCCTTCCTCACTAGCTTTCTTATGTGATCACACAATTTTCATAACAATGAAAAATGTAGGATCCTTGGTCATATTGCCTTGATTCAATATCAGCTCCACCACTTACTCGTTGTGTGAACTTAAACTACGTATTACTTTTCCCAAGCTTCAGTTTCCTCGCCTATAAAATGGCATAGCAATAAAATCTACCTTAGGTGCCCTTGTGAAGACTGAACGATATCGTGCATACACAGGGCTTATGATTCTGCCTTGTATATATCAGTGCTAAATCTAACTAAATCTAACTTACTAAGGTTAGTCAATATCATCATAACAAAGACGTTTTAAAACTAATACTAAACACGTGGCCATGCAGTCAGGGATGTCTACACATGGCACAAAATTGATTTGACTGTTGGCAAAAAAGGAATATGGTGCCTGGCTTATTTCCCTTACAAGTGTTGTTGAAGATGACTCGGTTTTTGCACTCCTTAGACAGGTGTGCATTTAATTAAACTTGGAACCTGGCAATCTTTCTTTCTTTAAAAGGAAATGCAAAAACAGAAAAACAAAATTACAACAAATATTTATAAATTAATTCTTCATTTGATAAGTACTTTTGGCAGATTGCTTAGCAAAAAGCCTGAAAACAAAACAAAAACAAAGTAAAAAGGGTTTTCACCGAGAGAAAATGGTTAAGAAGGTAAAGAGTATCTAGATATTCTTAGAAAACGTATTACACCTATTTGTGGTTTTATTTCTTTTTCGTTTGCCCTCAAATCCATAAAATGTATTCAGTTGACCTTCTCATTTCATAATGTAGCTTCTATAGGCTGGGGAGGTAGAACCTTAGAAGATGATGTCAATTTTGAGAAATCTGGGTATAAGAATTCTAGAGTGATGGCAATATTGTGAATCAGTAGCTGACAGATCACATGACGTATCTGCTACCCAGGGGCTGCTCGTTACGTTTGCTCACAAATGCCCACTCTATCCTGGCCTACAAACCCACAGTATCTGGCCCTGCTACCATACCCTCTACTGTTAGTCATTCCCTGAATTCATCAGGAAATTCATCATTACAATGTTAGGTTGTAATGCTTTAACAAACAACTCCACCATTTCAGTGGCTTAACATAAGAGAAGTTTATTCCTAGTTCCTATAGTTTCTTCCTGAGATGGGCGATACCCAGACATCCATCGTTTTCCATTTGATGAATGAGCCATTTGAGCACAGACCTCCCACATTCACTCTTACAGAGAAAGAGAGACTGGAGAACCACAAATAGCTTTCTACCGCTTCCTTGGGGAAAAACATGCACCATTGATCTTTGCATTTCAATGGACAGAAAAGTCAGATGTCTCTAAGTGCAAGGGAACCAAGCAATGCATGCTTTCTGTGTGCCCAGAACAAAAGGAGAAATGGATACTGACGGGTATCACACCTGGTCTCCCTCTGTGCTCCAGTCACGCTGACCTTCATTCTATTTCTGGAATACTCCAAGATTATTTCTATCTTAGGATCTTTGTACCAGCTCTTCTGTAGTGCAATAAAGCATTCCATGTATAGAAAATAATGGGAACAAACACCCAATCCAGGAGGAAGGCTCTTTCCTGTGTTTCTCACGAAGGGGGTCCCTGCTTGTCACTCTTGGCAAATGCCACCTTTTCAGAGACACCTTTTCAGTCACTCCCTGCTGCTTTATCCTCCTTTAAAAGGAAGTAGAGTTTTTGCCATTATTTAATGTTTTCTTGATCTTTAAGCTTTACTTCTTATCCCCTTCTCCCATTGGAATATAAGCTCTATGGGATCAAGAATTTATCTTATCTTCTTTGTCAGCTGGAATTGTAACACCTAACATGATCTTCATACGTGAGGGCAGTCAAAAAATATTGGTTGGCATAAATAAATAAATCAGAAGGATATGCAAAGCAGAGTAAGTTCATATGTGATGATCAAAACTGACTTGACCATGGGGCGCCTGGGTGGCGCAGTCGGTTAAGCGTCCGACTTCAGCCAGGTCACGATCTCGCGGTGCGGGAGTTCGAGCCCCGCGTCGGGCTCTGGGCTGATGGCTCAGAGCCTGGAGCCTGTTTCCGATTCTGTGTCTCCCTCTCTCTCTGCCCCTCCCCCGTTCATGCTCTGTCTCTGTCTGTCCCATAAATAAATAAAAACGTTGAAAAAAAAATTAAAAAAAAAAAAAAAAAAACTGACTTGACCAAACAATCTATTCCAACCTCCAATTCAACACTGCAATCTCATACATACGATTCCAAGAACATCCAGATACTACTACCTTAATATACCTGGGGGATGGGGCACTCACCACATCACATCAAGGGCAACATAGCTGCATTTATTGAGGATGAGTGCTGTTCTAAGAACATCTCATTATAATACAGTTCTATTTTGATGACAATGCTGTGTTATGAGTATAGAATAGAATCTTAGTTCAACTTTAAATTTACCTGAAAAACCAATCATTGCGATGAAAATCACTTTGAGAATTGAGAACTCGTGGCTCAGAGGAGTTTAGCAATTTGCTCCAGATCACACAGTTATTTTAATCTCAAAATTAAACTTTTGAATACAATGATGTAACATTTTTTCAGAAGGTGACTAATATCTTCTAAATTAGAAGATATTTCTTCCTTTAAATCAAATAATGATTCCCTATAACTTTTCATTCTTAATATGTATTTTTTCCTGCTGAGTACAGCCTCTCATAATATTGTTCCCTCTTCCATCTGGAAGTCAAGGCAAAATTTGAAAGACAATCTTAAACAAGGTGACATCATTTCTAGACTATTCTCTATCATGGTTGCCATTTTCTTTTTCTTTTTTTCTTTTTCTTTTCTTTTGTTTTCTTTCTTTCTTTCTTTCTTTCTTTCTTTCTTTCTTTCTTTCTTTCTCTTTCTTTCTCTCTTCTTTTTTTTTTTGATGTAGAGGGGCTTGTCAACATCCCCTTCAAAATGTGTTGGCAGGTTGGGAATGAATTTTTTCAGTATCATCTGAGCAGCACACAATATGATGGCTCCTTTATTATTATTGATTTGTATACCATGTTCCAGTTTTGCAGCCCATTTGTTCCTTTAGCTAATGTAGCAGATGAGTCTTACTAATAAGTTCTATTGAGCTTCCTATAAAATACTACAGATTATTAAGAACGATCAGTTTTTGTGTAATGCATTCTTTACACTGAAATGATCTTACGCATTTATCCCTATTAAACACAAAGAAGGGAAAAAAAGAGAACAGAGTTTTACCTGCCTTGGCTATTAGGAAGGGCCCAACCTCATTCTATAAATACCAAAGACTATTTTCCAGAATATATTCCATTATGTTCAAATGAAAGGAAATATCTATTCTTGTTCTGAAACACATTGAATTTACACGGCAGTGAAAACCCAGAGGAATTTCACCCATATCAGAGAAGGTAAGGGGCAGAAGCCTTTGGAGAATAGACGTTTCGACCCACCCTCAATCATGTGTGTGTGTGCAAACACATGCATGCACACATACACAGTCCGTTTTCCTACTGACAGTATTCAGGGGCAGAGCTGACAGAGCATGTAGACAATATACTGAACTCTACTACATGCAAGGGCAAACTGAGAGGTCACTGGAAGAAAAGACTTTCTGGGTTTTTAAGTGGGCATTCACATTTGTTGAGAGAGGTCCACAGTGGCTTCCAGAAATGACAAATCCACATAAACACCTGATTAAAAGACTGAAACGTGCCCCCCCCATGAGTGAAACAGCTTTTATTCCAAATAACTTCTTTAAAAGCTAAATATTACTCCTTTTTTTCTTTTTCTTAGAGAGAGAGAGAGAGAGAGAGAGAGAGAGAGAGAAAGCATGGGGAAGGGCAGAGAGAGAGAATCCCAAGCAGGCTCTGTGCTGAAAGCTGACGGGGCCTCAAACTCATGAATCTTAAACCATGAGATCATGACCTGAGCTGAAATCAAGTTGGACACCTAACCAACTGAGACATCCAGATACCTCTACAAGTTAAATATTATTCTTACTGAAATTCAAGAAGATGCTGTGTCATTCCAACAATACAAGATGCTAAGAAACAAGAGGGACTGAGAATAGGATATTTGAAAATAGAATACAATATTTTTTAATTAAAATATCAGTAGAGGCAATGAATTACATTCTTGAATAGTGTACATTAACACAAAAGCATGACAGTAGTTTATTTAATACTACATAGAAATGTTGAGGGAAAAGTAAGATATGGGGAGATAATGGATAGATCCAGGAAATCCAATGTCAGTATAGTTTCTAGGTAATGGGAACCTACTGCAAGGGTCACTAAACTTTTCCTATAAAGGACCAGACAGTAAAGATTTGAAGGCTCTGCAGGCCATATGGTCTCTGTCACCATTCAAGTATGCCCTTGTGCATGAAAGTAATGAATGCTGTCGTGTTCCAATAAAACTTTATTTACAAAATAGGTAGCAGGCCAGATTTTCCCCATGCATGGCATTTTGCTGACCCCTGAACTATGGGATAGAGAGGAAATAATAATCATCAGTAACTTAGGATCATATTTAAACATAGGTCTGGATTCAAGCAGACCTGACTTTAAATGCCAGCTCTATTGCGTACCTGTGTGATCTCAAACACATTTATCCCTCTATCTGAAGTTTCATCTTTTGTTAGGTAAATTTCTTGCACGGTGCATAGCTAAGAGAAAAACTTTATATAGTTCATATTATTAAAATGGGAAAATTTAATGGCATATGAAGAAATGCATTTAATATATAAAGCATTAGTAAAAATCAATAAGAAAACGATAGACACCTAAATGTTTTAAAGGTGTTAGAATCAAGGAGCTGGCAATTCACAGAAGAAGAAATACGTTAAATTCTTAATATGGTAAAAATGGAATCTCACCAAGAATAAAATATACATATACCGTATATAATAATGATTGGATAAGAAAAGAAATTAAAACTTTCTTTTTCTGCTTTGGGTGTTAGTGAATATGTAAAGAAGTAAGCATGTTCATCTACTTGCAATGGTGATGAAAACTCATACAATTTGGAGGGCAAATGCACACTTTCATTTCAAAGGCCACAAACACGTGCACACCCTTGGAGCCTTCGATTTCACTTCCAGAAATATATCCTATGGAAATAATTATGGATGGGAAAGAATTCACCTCAAAGATGCTTCTTAAAATTTTGTTGGGAATCATTACGAATAACAATGATAAACAATATTTATTTATTTATTAATTTATTTATTAATTAATGTTTATTTATTTTTGAGAGAGAGACAGAGAGACAGAGCATGAGCAGGGGAGGGGCAGAGAGAGGGAGACACAGAATCCAAAGTAGGCTCCAGCTCTGAGCTGTCAGCACAGCAGGGTTCGAACTCATGGACCATGAGATCATGACCCGAGGTGAAGTTGGGCGCCCCTAAACCATTTAAATATACAAGAGTAGAGTTTTTGTTCAGTAGTTAAGCCACAACAGGTACTCAGCAAAACCCTTAAAATGATGTCCTAAGATTTATTTTTTTAGTCTTTGCCTTTCTGTATTTTCCAAATTTTCTATAATATTCTCATGTAGTGAGAAAACACGATAGATTTTCTTTTTAAAAAAATTAAGGTTATTGGAGTACATATTGGAATTTTTGGTGGCACAAGGGCAAACACAGTGTATTCCTTACTTAATCTAAAACAGAATTTATTGTTTGGCCTTACTAGAGAACAGAGTGAATTTCATAGTTTATTTTACTTAATGTCTTACCAAAAAATAGAGATATGGCTGGATTGAGGGTCGGCAGCAAGGTTGCCTGAACCAGTTTCTTTGTTTCTCTGCTTTCTTCTGTGTTGGCCTCATTTGCGGGCAGAGTGTGAGGTATAACAGACAAGAGAATTCCCAACTAACCACAAGGCTGGCTCATTCAAACTCCAACTTATGAGCCTGAGCTTTCATGTTGACCCAGTTTAAAATAGAACCCACCTCCCATACCTTCCCCCTGCCCCAGCTTTAATTTTCTCTATGGTGTTCATCAGTACTAGAATTCTAAATACTTGAGTAATTCTCCCTCCTCTGTCTCCCTTCATGAGAATACAGGCTCCTCGGTGGTATAAATTGTGTTTGTTTTCACTACAACATCTCAAGCACCTAAAACTTTTTTGCACAAAGTAAGTGCTCAAAAAAATACTTGTTTCATAAATGAATGAATGAATAAGGGTTAAAACAAAGGAGGAAAGCAAGTAAAAGATAACATTAGGGAGACTTCCCCAGTTAGAGAGCTTCCTAGCAGAGACCGCTGAGTCCCAATGATGGCTCGCTCAAACCGTACCAACAGTAATTAGAGTAGTCATAAGGTACATGGGAGGTCACAGGAGGGACAGAGAAAGTAGGACTTCAGCTTTAGAACCCCTGGGGAGACTGATAACGCTTCAAATACCTGAATTCTACCACCAACCAATCACAAAAGTAAAATCTGAGAGTGGGGCCCAGGAATGGGCCTCAGTGACCCTTGAGTAGGTTAAACTGTGTGACTCATTAGCAGAAGCATCACAGTCACTGCGGGCTGACCTTGGAAACGTGGACAGCTTGAAAACAGCTTACGAACTCATGTGTCTCTCCAGCAGAAAAGAAAGGCTGATGCTCCTCAGGGTTTGGATCTTGGTGAAAACCAAGCCTTCATTTGCTTCGCTTAAAATCCCTCCCCATTATTGCAAGTCTCAGGAAGGGCAGTATTGGCCGAGATGGCGAATGGGGAGGATCATTTAATAAGTTTATGGAAATTCAAAATAGGTGTGTAGTTACTCCTGTGTACTACTTATTTTAATCAAAGTATTTACCTTGACAATGGAAGATTAAATGGAACACTAATTAAGGAATTTCCTAATTATTCTTCCTTGTTGAGGATATCCACGGCAGATGGGTGTTTAGCCCTGACAAGATCAATTGTGCTCCAAACAAACATGGTTGATTACTTGAGGGAGTCTATCAGGGCTTTTCACTGGCATCTGAAAGGGTTCCTAACTTTCTCCTAGTGTTTGCCCCACCTCCCTTTTTTATTTTTCTTTTTTAATTTTTTTTATGTGTATTCATTTTTGAAAGACAGAGACAGACAGAGCACAAGCTGGGATGGGGGGGAGAGAGAGGGGGACACAGAATCTGAAGCAGGCTCCAGGCTCTGAGCTGTCAGCACAGAGCCCAACGTGGGGCTCAAACTCATGAACTGCGAGAGCATGACCTGAGCTGAAGTCCGAAGCTCAACCGACTGAGCCACCCAGGCGCCCTGCCACCTCCCTTTTTAAAATATGCAATCACAAATCTTGTGGAAGTCAAACCAGTCAAATAATCAGGATAACGTAAGGGACAGGGCAGGCGTATCTAACTGATGGCAGGACTCTTGACAGCATTCCGTTATTAAACTTGTTTTCTTTTTCAATGTTTATTTTTGAGAGAAAGAGAGAGAGAGAGAGAGAGAGAGAGAGAGCAAGCAGGGGAGGGACAGAGAGAGAAGGAGACACAGACTCTGAAGCAGGCTCCAGGCTCTGAGCTGTCAGCATGGAACCAGATGTGGGGCTTGAACCCGTGAACTGCGAGTTCATGACCTGAGCCAAAGTTGGATGCTCAACCGACTGAGCCACCCAGGTGCCCCTGAACTTGGTTTAATAGAGGAAAACTTTATAGTTGCATGATTAGTAGGGGAAGATTCTGGAGACGTCTCAGCCAGTCAGTTTTTTGTTTTTGTTTTTGTTTGTTTGTTTGTTTTTGACACAGCACATGGGGAAAAATAGGAGAATTTGGAAAATAACTTATCATCACTGTTCCAAAGTACATATGTGCTTAGTATAAATATATCATGTAGGTACAGCACACACACTGAAGCCAGTACAATCCATCTATATGCGCCTAGCAGCCAATTTTAAAATAATAATTAAAATGAGACAAAGGGCTAACTTCAACAGTGCTGACTGTTTGCTCCTGGCAGCCTTGGGACGAGCAGGAAATGGAAGGCATGAATCTTGCTCTCCCTACTCGGGTCTCAATCTTATGTCCCTCTCCTTGTGCGCCGATGATTCTAACGTGTGAAGTTGGGTTGCTTGTTGTTTGTTTGGTCCCTAAACACAAGTCACCTGCTTCATCTGATGTTCAGCCAAAGAAGTAGCAAGTGTTCCAACACTGAAGGAAAACGTGGCTGTGCTGGATTTCTGCAGATAAATTGTTAAGGCCAATTGTGATTGCACAAGACGTGTGCCTTATCTACCGACTAGAACTTAACCATCTCCTGTCACCCACACAAGCGCATGCACCCACACTTCTGTCTATACCCATCAAAATAAACCGTGCCCTTCAGCACCAGTTTTTAAGAGGAAGCGCCTCTCCTTTCCAACAATAGTCACAGGAAACATTCGCTCATTTGTAAGTATGGCTGGGTAGGCTGGGGGCAAAATTTGATCCACAGTTATTAGAAATATAGAGGGGGGAGTATATCTGGGAGAAAAGAGAAGAACGATAAGAATAGGGGCACTTGGCTGGCTCGGTCGGTGGGGCATGCACCTCTCAGTCTCAGGGTTGTGGGTTCGAGCCCTGTATCAGGTGTTGAGATTACTTAAAATCTTTAAAAAAATTAAAAAAAGGAAAGATAAGAATAAGATGTTGTTTACTACCAATACAATTTGCTCTATCCGCAAACCCAAGTATTTATTAAATTCTACTTTAGGAATGTGCCAACAAAGGCTAGTTTTCCTTCTAGTATATGTGCTGCCCAAGCGAGCACTAGTTTTCCTTCTAAAACTGGAAGCGTGTTGGGGCATGAGGACCACATCTACCCATGTTGCTAAAGACTAGGAAACCAACTGAAACGGCAGTTGCTGAGAGGGGTTTCTTTGAAGAGTCCTCTTGTATGGATCATTAAAGGGCAGCCAGGAAATATTCTGACCTCTTGGTGATTATTATTCTGAGGAAGAATCTTGTTTAGCTTCAGAGCAGAACCACTTACTTTTTTTCATCATAACCATTAAAAAGTGATTCTTCTACACATGTTGACCTTCCTAGCAAAGCAAAGGAACTTCTGGGTGACCTTCAAGGGCATCAGAGCTCTGATACAAATCAAGAAAGAATGTTTCCCATTATGTCTATCCACATAATTGTGCTTAATTTGCTAAAGGAAAAGAAGAAGCTCAAGTAAAATTATTTTAGATCCTTCCCATTTGCCTTTTGAATGCCCTGGTAAATGGAGATGTAATTCTGCAGGAAGGTCATTGCCATTGAAGCCCAGTCCAAGTCCGGCCTGCCTCCTAGCTGTTAGCAACAGGGCTGATAGCTAGTTACAGGTCTGAAGGGATACACAAGTGGCCTGCATTCTGCTAGGAGACAGCTGCCCGCATCACAGCATGAGCCTTTGTAGAGTCTCAAATCAATCTCAGAACCCTGCTTCCAGTGGTTTGGGGAAATGGGTGCCCCATCGTTCTCGACGGCTTTTCAGAAAGACTTCTCCTCCCTTCTCATTAAAAGTAACATAGTTACAGAGAAGTTTCCAACTATATCCTTGCTTCCAGAGTTAAGAATTCTCCTAAATTAGCCTTTCAAATAGGTCTCCCAATACTACGTTTGGCCTGGTATTGGTGTCTGGTTTCCACTGCTAAGCTTAGAGTCTTTATTTATTTTTTTTTTCAACGTTTATTTATTTTTGGGACAGAGAGAGACAGACATGAACGGGGGAGGGGCAGAGAGAGAGGGAGACAGAGAGTCGGAAACAGGCTCCGGGCTCCGAGCCGTCAGCCCAGAGCCTGACGCGGGGCTCGAACTCACGGACCGCGAGATGGCGAGATCCCGCGAGATGGCGAGATCCCGCGAGATGGCGAGATCCCGCGAGATGGCGAGATCCCGCGAGATGGCGAGATCCCGCGAGATGGCGAGATCCCGCGAGATCGCGAGATCCCGCGAGATCGCGAGATCCCGCGAGATCGGGACCTGAGCTGAAGTCGGACGCTTAACCGACTGCGCCACCCAGGCGCCCCAAGCTTAGAGTCTTTAAACCAAACTCAATGGAGTCCCTTTGCAAGCTTTTGCGGACAGAAACAGAAGCACAAGTCAACAATGTAGGTGAACAACAAACACTGAAGATGTAGGTGAATGTTGCTTCTTTTACGCAGCAAATGCTTAATTTCACTGTGGAGTTTCCTCTACGATTTTCAGATTTTTTTAGTCAAGAATTTACCTTCACAGGAAAAGGAAAATGCATTTTAAAAGAAAGCACAATTCCTTCATGTAAAGTACTTTGTAACATTATAAAATGAACAAAGCAAAGCGCATTTCTGAAATGCTGACTCACAAAATAAGCCCCCAAATCTAGTTTTATTTATTAGGGCTCTTTGCTTTACAGCAGCTCTAACTTAATTTTTGGGAGAATATGGGATAACTCACAGATTCCCAAAGAAGTTTCCAAAAGCTGAATCACAGGTAAGCAAGAAGACAGGCAAAACCTCTCCCCAAAGAACAGCGACACAAATGGACAAAGAAACACAACCACTTAAACACTCTGGAAATTGACCAGTTCTATACAACAATCTGAGAAGCGTTTGTTTGACTTTTTCTTTCTTTTTTTTTTTTTTTTTTTTGAGAGGGGAGGTTGCAAGTGAGCGAGCGGCAGAGAGAGAGGGAGAATTCCATGAGGGGTAGAGGGGTGGGGGGAAAGAGAGGGCAGGAGAGAGAAGTGGGGCTCACCTGAAGCTGGGCTCGTGTTCACCCAAAGCAAGTACAAGCCACCCGAAGCAGGGCTCAAGCTCACAGATGCGGGACTCAACTCGCAAACTGTGAGATCATGGCCTGAGCCAAAGTCAGATGCCTAACCAACTGAGCCACCCAGGCACTTGAGAAGTGTTTGCTCTTGAAAAATCTGCTGAACTTTGGATAGAGTCTGCTTTTATCCACATGGGTCTGCTCCCAGCCTATCTCTGCTTGGTAGGCATGCAGGTTTTTCCAGATGGAACAGGCCATGGGGGTTGTGGAGTTCACGCAACTTGGAGAAGGGGGCGATGGTCACACCCAGCAGCCTTGTTGTTAAAGTGACTCTCAAGGAGTTGATCAAATGGGGTGGGCCAAAGGATACCTTCTTTTTTAAGCTGCTAAATTTGTTCTGCACAGATGAATAGGTTCCTGGAAGTGGGAGAGTGGCTGATGGCAAATGAGGTAGAAATGCCACATGCCAGGGCAAGTAGAAGAGGGGAATAAAAGGCTTGGGAAGGAGCAGCAGGTATGTTTTGTTAGTTTGGGAAAACCCACCAGATAACCATGTACCAAGGGGGCCCGAAAGGTCAGCCCTTAACCAAAGCTACAGGAAACCTGCAGCTGAGAGAGACAGTGCATCATGAAGATGCCTAGTGGTGGCTGTCTTCAGGGCTAATCGTAGGAGATGCCACTACTCAGCTGGGTTAATAACAACACGGATAATGGAACCTGGAAACTACAGAAGCTGGTGGCAGAGCTTAACCATCAGAAGTCCGGTGAACATGAGCACTCCAATGAGTGGCAAGGTTGGCATCACAACCAGAGGGCCAGACCCAGAGAATTGTGGAGATGATTAACAGAACTTATCCTCGGGGCCAAATTGATGGATACCCACTAAGTATACAGCTACACCTGTAAAATCAAAAGAAATTCAGCACAGAGGATTCGGAGGCTAGAGAAAGGGGCCTCAATAACATGTTATGATCTTGCCCTAGTTTCGGCAGCAAAGCCAGGGTTCAGACCAGAAATCTTGGAGTGAAGGAGAGACTAGGTGGCTGGGAGGAGGGACCCTACCCCATCACGTGGTAATGATTCCTCCAGTCATCTTCCCAAGGGATCTGGGTAAAAAACGTTGGGAAGGGGAGAGGCAAACACTCAAATGTTCACGGGCTGTCAGGAGCGCCCCGGCTGAAATGATCTGCCAGTCCCCATGTCAAGCTTCCCTTTTTGGGGTGACCCCTACTGCATTGATTGGTCAACAGGGATCCATAAAAGCCCACCCACCTCACCCTAGCTCAGGACATCCCGGAAGGACCACTGCATCACACAGCTCTCCCCCTCTCCCCAGTCCTGCTCCTCCCTCTTCCTTCTCCAGAAGGCGCTGCGCTCAGTTTCCTTCCTGCCTGTCTCAGTCTCAGAATCTGTCTGCCTAGGAGCTCAACCTGAGATTACAGATGTACAGGTGCTTTGTAAACTGTAGAGCCCCATGCACGGACAAATGATGACAGTTCAGCTATTGACTTCTTGTTTGGTTGTCCTCTTAGCCACCTGGGAAACAAATATCTATCAGAACTGTGAAAACGGCTATTAGGACATCTTTAGGATCCTACTACTTAAGAAATCCTTCTTAGGGTAAATAGAACTATGGCCCAGCCCATCTTTTAAAATCCAGAAGTGAAAGAATCAGTCGTGCATCTCGTTAACACTTTATGTGAAAAATTAATGCCAAAATATCCCCCAGTCTTTATTGCCACTGTAAAGAAGGTCATGTAGACCCCAAAATGGTGTTCCTGAGTGATTAACTGAGCATTTGCATTCAGCTAACCATTCGCGCTTGCACATTATGGAACCTAAGGCCTTTTTCTTTTACAGTTTTAGTAAAGAAGCAATATAAAAAAATAAGTGAAATAAGCTAGGATGTCATTTACTTTTTCATGTTAAATGAGCCAGTGATTAGAAAAAAATAAAACTAGTTAATATTCCGCTCCTCCAAAATTTACAGCGAGTGAGTGTTTATGAAAATATGCCTTTGACACGAATAGGGGTATATAAGCAACTGGGGTTGCTGAAAGCCCCGATTCCCTTTTTCCTCAACTTTACTGAGGTATGATTGACAAATAAACATTGTATATATTTAGGAAGTGGGCCACAAAACAAAAGGATTTCACGTTCCTTTTCCTGGGGCATGTCCGTTGCATCCCACACTTATAAATGAAAAATGACAATATTTTTGACACTGGAAACAGGGAAATAAAACATCATTGACAACATATCACCAATAAAAAGTGTTAAGATGAATGTTTAATATTTTTGAAAAAAGTTAATCGTCTAAGCTTGAATTTGGAAAAGTCAGTTGTCCTAAGTTCCGCAGATATATAAAATCTAGTAAAGACAATAGAAATGTGCCTTTGGTGTCTACTAAGGCACAAATTCAAATGGCCACAGATCCTGGCAGGTATTAAAACAAACAAATGAGAAAACCCATGTCGGTAACAGTGGCTAACGCTTAACCACTTGCAGAACGCACACATACAAACAAAACCCAGTTGTAGACAGACGGTCCCGGCAATCATGTGCTACCTCTGTTTTATATCATATTCAAATCTTTCAGTGGGAGAGAACCATTTTGGTTCCACTTAGTTGGAGGAATAGGGAAGGGACTTTTAAACTGTTGATGGATATTTTAAATTGTGGCAAACTATTTTCAAGATCAGTGGGTGTAACTATTATCATTACGATATACTTTTGTATGCATGGAGGATTCCATTTTTATATTCCAGAATTGATTGCAGTTCTGATGCTAATTGCCAATTTCTATTTCATTGACTAATTTTTTAAAACTGAGACAATTTATTTAGCCTCCCTCTGCTTCATGTTGCTATGTCTCTAGGCCCAGAAGATAGAGACTAACACAGATTTGAGAAGATGGTATCAGTAGTGGGGCAGGTCCTGGGTGAGACGGTTACAGCTTTTACAAATGCCTCATGGCCAAGGGGCGCCTAGTGGCTCGGTGGGTTAAGCGTCTGACCTCGGCTCAGGGCATGATCTCACAGTTCATGAGTTCAAGTCCCGCATCAGGCTCTGTGCTGACAGCTTGGAGCCTGCTTGGGATTCTGTGTCTCCCTCTCTCTCTGCCCCTCCCCCCCTCATGCTCTGTCTCTCAGAAATGAATAAACATTAAAAAAAAATGCCTCACAGAAGAGATGGCCAGGAAACCTCAGCATGAGGATACCTCTTATTTAAAGGTAAACTGATACGCATACTGTTTCGCACGGTTCTGTTGCCTTCCTCAATTTACTTCAACACTTCAGCTACAACAGTTATGATAATACTCTGTGTGGGGCTGCATGGGCAAGAAGAGAAAAACAGATGTAGAAAGTGATATGAGAACAGGGGTATGTAATTAAATGGGAGCAGAAACAGCAAATACAATATTATCTAACCTTTATTAGTTATGCTAGGAAAGTTGCTTTCGGAAGACTTAATTCAGTTACATGACAGAGCTATGTAGGTAATCACACGGCCCCATTGTACAGGCGAACACATTGAGGCACAGAAACATTAAGCATTTTAAGCCCACAGACTGAGTCAGAAACGAAGTCAGGATTCAACCCAGGAGTCTAACCAGAGGGCTTGTTCCCTTCAGCGATACAAACAGTACAAATTTTGGTGATATTGGACAGGACTCACTAAGCTTTCCACAGTTCACTGGAAGGAATGCAAAAGGTCAATACTGACCTGAGAAAGTCAGAATATTGGGGACAACCAGAGAGCAGACTCTTAATCTATTTTTTTCTCCATCTCTGTATGTGGAATATATATTTACTTATTTTGAGAGAGAGAGAGAGAGAGAGAGAGAGAGAGAGAGAGAGAAAATCCTAAGAAGGCTCCAAGCTCAGCAGGGAGCCCAACCAGGGCTCAATCCCATGACTACAAGATCATGATTTGAGCTAAAGTCAAGAGTTGGCCACTAAACCGACTGAACTACCCAGGTACCCCCAAATGTCACACTATTAAATAAAGGAAAGACTCACCAACCCACCCAAAAATGAAAAACACAAGCCTAATATTGGGTTTTATATACAGATATGTGGATGCACAAATATACTTTATATGTGTATTTATAAAAACTAAAGAAATCACAAAAGAACTCGAAGAAGTATCTCTACACGAAGAATATAGGGTGTGATTAAAATGTCAAAATGAAGAAAATATTTAATATTTTATGTGATTACAATTATGATGAAAAATGATCATTTTCCTAGACTTCAATCCAAGTTTGATTTTAGTTGCTGTCCCAGGGAATTATTTTTTCTTGTTATTATTCTTTTGGATGGCATTGATGTTGACTGTTCTTTATCATTGCCACTGGTTACTAATGTGATCTTGTAAATAAGAAAGCAATAAATGCCACGTGGTCCAAATATGTAATTGATGCTAGTTGTGAGGTATAGGCTATGACAAGATTCATAGTCCATTTTCAGATTTCCAAAGCAGCTAATTCCTATAAAACAAAACAAACAAACAAAACCCAAACATTCTTATGTTGATATCCAGAGGGCTCTAATTTATCAAAGATTAAGTCATATTAGAACATTCTCGTATATCTTTCCTTTGCCTTTCTCTATATAGAACTCTAAATTCTTTCAAATATCCCTTGGGCAAAGAGCATGATTGCCTTTGACCTTGAAATGCCCATTCCCTGTAGCAGACAGCTGGTTGGCCACCAAAGTGCCATGGTTTCCTTGTATAGTACAGAGTTATGTTGGAAGGGGAGACTGAAATAAAGATGGGCTGATTCTCCAGGTCTCCCTATGTCATGACTTATTTTCATAAACGGAAGGATATATGTCCCTTCCAGGCCAAAGTAGGTAAGAAGATATGCTTTCTCCATGACTCTGAAGGAAGGCAATCACAAGAAGGAAGAATGGAATCTGAACACAAATTTACAAAATGCCAGTAAAAGAAATGTTATAAAATACAACATATTTCATATATATATATATATATATATATATATATATATATATATGCCAAAGAGGTGTGTGTATGTGTGTTTAATATAAATATATACACATGTACACACATACATATATGATATTTTTTGCTTCCCCGTTGTTAGGGAAAAAAAGTTTGAAAGACAAAAAACGAGAAGACAAAGGGCATTGTTGCTTTTCCTTCTACTTTTACTTAATACACATCAATGTAAAACTGGAGACAGTAGAGACTACAGAAAATTTCTTGCACCTATTACCTTAAGGGACTGTCTCTGCTGATTCTTAATCACAGCTAGAATGTGAATAGCTTGCAAGCAAGAGAGCAAGAAAGCCTATCAATTTAGTATTTAAGTATCAGTATTAATTACTTGTTTGAAGAAATGTGTGATTGTACAAATTGCTCCATGATGATTACAAAGGAGTTTGCATTTGCAAACAAATGCCTGTGCCATTTGCCTGGTAAGTACCACTCACAGCATTTAAAAAGTGTAGCCCTTGAAATCAAACAAGCGTTTCTTACAGTGCCTCCTGCTCTTGCCTTGGAGGTGTTTTCTGTTGTGACTGCGTTCACTTCTGATGGCTTCTAACTTCGTCTCCAAAATTTGCTCATTTCAGTACACCTCAAGGTCCTCACACCTTATGACCTGTACTATTAATTGCTTGATGTCTTCCCCAAAAGCAGCACCCTTGAAAAGTCACATAAAATCTCTCTCTTGACCCCACTTCTGCTACCGAATATTGCTTCATGGGTCTGCTCCCTTGTGCTAGAAACTCCTTACGAGACTTGTTTCTATTCTGTGTCCGATTCACCTCTGGTCCTTCCCTTCAAAATTCCTTCCATATGACTCTTGTTTTATCATTCTACAAACCATTGCATCCTTACGTGGTTATGAAGGAACTTCACATTTCTGCATCCAGAGGTTTCTGTCCTTCCCTTACGTGGCTACCAGCAGCATTTCACACCATCGATGAGTTCTTCCTGAAACACTTTCTCCACTTGGTTTCCCAAGTCCTACCCTCTATCGATGATCCTCCTGTCCCATTGGTCACTCCTGCTAACTCTCCTTCATTGTCCCTCTTCTTCTCCATAACTTCTCCGTGCCCCGGGATCTCTGATCTGATCAGTCAGTAGCCCTTTTCTCTGTCTGCACTCTCTTGTTTGGTAACCTCATCCAGTTTTCTAGCTTCAAAGTGATTTATTCCCAGCAACATCCACACTTAATGTCTTCTACAAGCTCTGGACTCTAATTACATATTTGACATTTAAAGACACTTAGCTGCCCATAACAGACAAGTATGACTTAACATGCACCAAACAAAACTCATCATGTACCCCCAATGCCATATAATCTCTTCTACCCACAGCCTGCAGCATCCCAGATTTTCCGGTTGCTCAGGCAAAGAACTTTGAAATTTCCTTGATTTATCTTTCTCTCTCACAATCTCATACCTTATACCCAATATCAGGAAATTCTATTGATTCTGCCTTACAAATATACCAGGAATCTGACCATTTCTCACCTCCACTGCTACCATCTTGCTGGGATCCCATCATCTCCTTTACCTGCATTGCTGAAATAGCCTTATCATCCTTTAACATGGAAGTAAAGCCATGTCAGTTCTCTTTCCAAACTTTCAATGCTTCCTATCTTGGAGTGAAAAACCAAGTTTTCACATGGTCCATTTAGACTTGAATTATCTCTTTGTCTTCATCTATCCACGTTTCCCTTGTTCTCTCTCCTTCATCCACTCTGGCCTCCATGCCGCTTCTCAAATACACTAGATATATGCCAACACAGGACATTTGCACTGGCTGTTACCTCTACTCAGAATGCCCCTCCTCCATGTATCCACATGGCGAACTTCACCTCCTTTGTGTCTTTGTTGAAATGCGATCTCCTTACAAATTTCCCTATTTCCTTGCCCTGCAACGCTTCCTTTATTTTCCCATAGCAATTTTTAATCCCAAACAGATTGTACAGTTTACTGATTAAGTACATCTATTCTGTGCCAACCATAGCCCCTTCCAGAACAAACTCCCCATGTGCAGGAATCTTTGCAATTTTTATTCACTTGCACACCCTCAGCAATTAGAACCATGTCTGGAACAAGGCAGACGCGCAAAAATATTTGTTGCAGGAACTGAACAGTTGAGTGAAGCAAGTGTGTGTGCTACGAGATCCACTCATTCTTCCAAACCATTGAGCCTAATTGATCGTTTGACTTGTGCATTGTTCAAATGAGTAGGTGTGGATTATCTAAATATTTTAGTAAGTTTTCCGTTGTTCATGTGAGTGGTTCTTGGTGAATCCAATTATTTAATAATGACATAATCTAGTAAGTACCAAATACTGAGGAAACCAAAATGTAGATAGGTCAGCAATTTGCTTAAAGCCATGTATCTTGTAGGAAATGCAGACTACATCTGCCTCTGCAACCCCAGTTCATTGATTCTCAAACTATCTGCAGTAGAACTTCCAACCCATTACAGAACTTTTATAAAATGAATCACCAGAAAAGTAAAATTCTAATAGGTGCAAACCCTGCAAAATCCACTTGTTTAGTATCAGAACTGATGGAATTGTTGGATTGTTAAACATTGCTAAGTGCTTACTCTGTTTTTTTTTTTAATTTTTTAATGTTTATTTTTGAGAGAGATAGACAAAGTGTGAGCGAGGGAGGGACAGAGAGAGAGAGAGAGAGAGAGAGAGACAGACAGACAGACAGATAGACAGAATCTGAAGCAGGGTCCAGGCTCCGAGCTGTCAGCATAGAGCCCAATGCGGGGCTTGAACTCATGAACCACGAGATCATGACCTGAGCCAAAGTTGGATGCTGAACCAACCGAGCCACCCAGGTGCCCCATCTTACTCTCTGTTTCTGCATTTATCACATCACGAAAAGTAAGGAAGGGGCGGCATGCTTTTGTGGGTCCTGGGGCCACACTAGGTGGGGTGCCACCCTTACCTAGGATCCCCGTTCTCGCTTCTTTCTGTACTCTTGACATGAGCTTGTAGACCCCACATGAAACTGCTCTGTCACCACTTTGTTGCTGCCATCTGTCCAAATCACATGCCATAAACTGTACCGTATGCACCTTACTCTAATACGGGTAGTGTGGTCGTGGAAGATATGAAATAAAGATCTAACAAAAAGTTTCCGTAAGTTTGCTCCCTGGGGGCCAAGATGATTTGTTATTAGGCTAACTGTGGCTCTTCTAGAAAGTTCCCCAGCAGTCAGACAACCTGGTGCCTGCGGACCCGGGGGCTGCAGGAGGCTGGGAGGGCAGGGCTCTGCTCATCTCCTTGGCCACCCCTTTCATCAAGAAGCTCAACAAACTGGCCTCACAAACAGTGGTTTCCCTGTCCGACTTGTCATTGGAGAGAGCACATTTCAGCATCAATGACTGTGTCCAATGGTCGTCCAGGAAACAGTTTTGCAATCTGCGTTTAATCAAATTCATTGAATTTTCACAGCATTACAAGCAGTTCATTACTGTCATTTTCCCCACAGATGACTCAATTCCTCAGTACCTCTTACGCACTTAACACCTCCTGGCAATGGCCAGTGCCAGCCATCTGCCTCTATGGTGCCAAAAGTAATAACTTCTGGTGCAGAGCGTGAACATTATGTTATTATATTTAATCTTTCCTCTGTGTGTTATCATTCAGCATAACCACCCTTCAGGATTACAGAGAATTAGATGGCAAATAATATTGCTTCCGTATTGTTTTCTCCTCCCGGTTTCTGTGGTTCTCTGCCAACAATTAGCCACTCTCTGGACCCAAGGCAAACCGTAAGCTATTGCTACGAAGCCTGATTATTGCTCAAGGCCTCACTGAGTCGGATTTTTTACGGAACGTACAAGTAGCACTGTGCCTTTTGCTGAGTCTCCCTACAATGAGTTTTTGAGATTTTTAGCATGGAACACCATCTAAAGCATGGCTTATACAACATGTAATTTTGATTCTCTCTATCATAATGCCATATTTGGTTTCCATTCCTAAATTCCTGTGCGGAAGGAAGTGTGGGATGAGTTGTATAAGCTGAGCGTAGCACCCTGATGAATTCCACTGTGAAATCGTAAGCAGATGAGATGTAGCTAATGACATCAAAAAACCACTCAAGTCAGCATAGGCGAAACAACAACAACAACAACAACAACATCCCACCAAAATTGGTAGATAGCATCTTGCAAGCAAAAGCTAGCTGTTGGACCTAGGATTTTTATTTTTCAACATTAATGCAGGTGTTGTATGGGATTTTGGTTCCTCCAATTCTGATCAAACAGGTGTCCGTGGATGTGAAAAGTGACTTCTCATTCATTTATTTAACGTTCCGCCAATAAATATCTATTAAGTGTCCATTATGTTTTTCTCTTTAGTATTTCAAGATGCCCTAATGCAATATTTCTCTAATGTGAGTTAATGGAATATGAGGTTCATGGGTATTCTAGAAGGGAATTATTCTATCAACTTACAAAAAATAAAAATAAAAACAACCAGATTAAACCAAGATAATCATGCTTATTTGTAGAATGGTTTCTCACAACTGAGAAAATGGGCGAATGTGTATTGAGAATTTCCAAGTGGGGAATTTAACAGGACATACATCAATAGTGTTATAGTTAACCGGATGCCCCTAACTTTCTGCATTTTCCTGTAGCCTATCTTATAGTATGACTATTTCTCAAGATATAATTGTATCTTTACATTCTATTGCTCACTGAGTATCTATGTGACCCTTGAACCTTTTCTATTTTCCTTGTGGTTAGGAGGGGTGCTCTGACTAGTTTTGGCCTGTGGTCTTAAGCAAATCAAAGCAAAACAGAATGGATATGAGTTCTACGGCTCTCTTTCCCACTAGGGGCGATCCCAGTGGGGGAATAATGAGATGTTGAGGTTGAAAATAGTAAAGTTCTTTATGTCTAAGTCAGAATTTTAAGAAAGTGGCTTTGAAGGGCAACAAGAGTGCAGTGGAATTTGCATGAATAGGGAAAAAACTCCTATGGTTAATTCGCTGAGATTATGGAAGATATTAGTGTAGTATAGCATAGCTGATATTGACTACTTTATCCATAACGAAGCTACCGTGGGTGACATTGTTTATCGATGGCCTGGGATTATAGCCATACAAAATGGAGTATCTTCCTGACCATGATCACGTATTCCCAATATGTGTTCATATTTTACAGCTCATCATCACTTACCAAGTATTTGGAAGAAAAAAGTTTGTTTGTTTTGAGAAGATACGAGGAGAGTCAGTATAGTAAGTTGTGTCTCTTACTGTAGATTTCCAGCAGGTGCCGCATCTGAGACAGAATGTGCTAGAGCCTCTGAGTGCCCCTACGTGTGGGAGAGTCTTTCTTTGCCTCAGAAAGGACTGTTTTCACTCAATTTATGAATCTAGGTAAAAAAATAAATCCCCTTCACCTTCAAGCAAAGTCTTTGGTCCTAAAGCAATCGCCTGAAGAAAGAAGCCATTTTATCAGAAACCGAAGTATCTTCTTTATAACATCAACAGCATTTATCATGTCCACTGGATGGCAGGACGCTCTCCTGAGTTCCATGAGAATTTACATAATTTGGCCCCTGGGATTTTTATAGTCAAAAGCAGCGGCACTTAACATTTCTCTCCACCCTGAACACACATGATGAATGACATTTACATGAATGATGGATTTGCATGTTCAAACTCACGCTTATACACCATTTCCAGCAAAAGTTGGCCATTCTTCCTTTTCTACACCAGTCAAGAGAGCACATTGCAATGCAAATAAAGAAGAGGGATATTCAAGGTGTAGCCTTGAATGTGTCCTATTTGTTTAACAGAATACTTTTAAACTCTGGAATTTTAATTCTGTAAGGGAAAAGTTACCCGGGGCTTACAAAACAATGGCCATGATGTGGATGACAGCAGCTAATATTTATGGAATGTTTCCTACTTACAAAAAACCACATCAAATATTATATATACATGTTGATGCGTAGTTGATTTCTATATCAATTTACTTTCTTAGTCCTCACCACAACTATCTAAAATGGCATTATTGTTTTCTCCCATTTTGCAGAAGAAGAAACCCAGGCAGAGGAGAGCAAGTACCTCATGCAGGTGGTAATAAGTAGAATTAAGATTATGTCATTTGCCAAAATGCCTTCAAAGTTCACATCCCTTTTACTACACTAAAATATTATAAAATAGTGTCATAAAATGGTATGTCAGAATATTTACAGTTGAGAACAACTAAACATCCCTAGGTTGCTCTTAGTTTATTACTGGATCTTGGGAATCAATCTATCCCTGTTTCTGGAGGAGCTGGAAAGATTTACCATAAGTCCCCTGCAATAGTAAGAAGTTATAGCTCTTTATATACTCACTGTTGCCACCACACTGACAGTTCTGGGGTCAGAGCCCCAGGATTCAAAATGTGGCTCAACCACGACTAGCCTGAATCTCACTTATTCATTTGTCCATAATTATTGATTGAGTATGAACTCTGTGTCTAGCATCACTCCAGGCCATGAACAGACTGAATGGGGCAGGACAGGCCATGAGGCCATCCTTGCCCTCATGATACTTACACTTCTGATGGGAGGAGACAGAGGGACTGATTTCAGAGAATGGTAAATTACCTAAAGAAAATAACACAGAATAACATGAGCTACAGAAAGCATAGAGAAGCTACCAAAAAAATCACTGAAGAAAAACAGCATATGTGGGGCATAATGTTAATGGAAAGTATAGAATATAACATTCTATTCATACTGTTTTTTTATGATATGAAATTGAAGATGTACACAAATAAAAAAATGATGTTTTCAGAATGATATTTGTGGGTAATTCCCTTCTTGTCTTGATATTATTTTCAAACTAGTCTGTAATAAAACAATAAATTTTAAATCTTTTCCCTTCAAAAACAATGTAAACGCTTCAATAATAGTTTAGTAAAGAAATTAGGGGTGTCTGGGTGGCTCCATTGGTTGAGCGTCCGACTTCGGCTCAGGTCATGATCTCACGGTTCATGAGTTTGGACCCCGCACCCGGCTCTGTGCTGACAGCTCAGAGCCTGGAGCCTGCTTCAGATTCTGTGTCTCCCTCTCTCTCTGCCCCTCCCCCTCTCGCTCACACACACACACTCTCTCTCTCTCTCAAAAATAAACATTAAGAAAATTTTAAAAAAGCAAAATTATGAAAAAAACACAAAAATGAACACTCATGTAATGTTGATATGGACTACTCAGTTCTCATAAAAAAGGTAACCAGAAAGACAGTGTAGCAGCCAAAGAATGTGATACAGTAAGAGAATGCAGAATACAAACTTATTTATGATAGCTATTATCATAACTATATAATATTTTACATGCATAAAACAAAGAGATGAACATTGCCCAGACACTGTGTAGTCAGTTGAATAGTAGGGAAATTGAATTGTAGACAATATTTTCTCACATTTGGTGTTTACGAAGTAATTTTTAAACCGTTCAAATGATTTTGAAACAAGGCAAGTGTTCTAATGATCTGGAATGATCCTCACTGACTTCATTGAAGAGAAGCAAAGGTTTTCCTTATTTGACTTTCATATAAAGTGTTTTTCCATCAAAGTTTTAATATATGTTGCTCTTACAAATGGGTATCTTAAACTTCACATAAATTCATTTTCAAACCAGTAGTTAATCATTGCCAGACAGACACATACTCTAGGCAGGCTGCTTAATCCATCAAAGAGTTGATCTCTTCAAGGTTAGTTACAAGGGGTACTCGACTTTGTTCTTCTCTGTTTATTTGTTGTCTATGTGGAGGTTACTTTCCTATAATTTGCAAATTTTCTCCTCACTGCAGTGTCTGGTAAAATGGCTAAGTTTCGCCCCTAAGCTTGTGACAATAATGACTTTCGAATCTTTTCTAAATTTTCTAAAATTTCTTTTTCCGTTTCTCTGTATGCCCAGCAACTTTTATACTAACTTTTGATACTATAACACATTTACTTATTTATTTAATGCTCATTTACACGTGAAATCATTTTGGAATTGCTTCCCCATTCCTCTATGAGAAACAGGTTTACAAACGAAAGCCTGGTATTTTTATTTATTATTTTTTTTAAATGTTAATTTTTGAGAGAGAGAGAGCAGGTGCACGAGCAGGGGAGGGGCAGAGAGACAGCAGGACAGAGGTTCCCACATGGGCTCCACGCTGTCACCACACAGCCTGATGTGGGGCTCGATCTCCCAAACTTTGAGATCGTAACATGAGCCAAAGTCACTTAACCCACTGAGCCACCCAGGCACCCCAAGCCCATTATTTTTAAAGGATTCTCATATGCCTTAAGCCTTAGAGTATCTAGTCAATCTTCCATATTTACTGAGGTTACTTCTTTCTTTCCCCTTTCAGGGAAGTTCTATTATTCATTTGTGATACGATTAGGTTCATTTTTTATTGTTTATGTCCCACATTGGGTTCCCCTCCCATCCTGCTTTATTTCATATATATACACATTTTGCATATATGTTTATTTTCTGTGTTTTTTCCCCCATTACTTTGTTTCTAAGAGTCAAAGAGCTACAATACTGTTTACTCAGAAGTCTCCCCTTCCTTTCCCTGGTACTCTGTTCCAATTCTCCACTGTTTTCCACCCTTTCCCCACCTACCCCATGGAGGTCACTGATCTATTTTGTTTCTCATTTATGTATCCTGCATTTCTTTTGCACACATGAGTAGATACATGTATCTTTTCTATAGCCCCTTTGCCTTACATGAAGGAGAATATGCTATAGCTACTTTTCCGCCCTGAGCTATTTTCACAGAGCAGCCGCTCTAGAAATCACTCCAAATCAATTTCTGGACCTCATCCTCATTCTGCCAGATGCACAGCACCATTTTGTGGATGCACCAACTTCTCTGCCACTCCTGTCCTGTGGATTGGCATTTAGGTTTTCTCCCAAACTTTGCAATTACTAACGATGCTGCTGTGGATGCCCTTATGCATATGGCTGCCGAGGATGACCTTATGCATATGGCTGCCGAGGATGACCTTATGCCTATGTATTCTCATACCATCAGGAATGTGTCCTCAGGGTAGATTCGTAGATATGGAACTGCATGACAAAAGGCACTAGCAGGTGAAGTTTTGTTAGGTTTGGCCAAATTCCCCTCCTGAGGGCCTATCCCTTTCAGCATCCTTCCACAGCAACATGAGAAAGAGTGCTTGTCTTGCCACAGCCTCATCAACAGAACCAGGCATCACACTGTCTATTTTCTGCCAGTCCAATAGGTGATTCTGTGTCCAGGTTTTAATTTTTAATTTTCATTTCTCCAATTAGGAATGATTGGTTCTCTATATACCGAAGGGCCATTTTTACATTTCCTTTTGTGAATTGTTCCTGTCTTTCCCAATTAAAAAAAAAAAAGTTTTTATTTATTCATTTTGAGAAAGAGAAAAACAGAGAGAAGGAGAGAGAGGGAGAGAGAGAGAGAGAGAGAGAGAGAGAGAATATGCATGACTGGGGGAGGGGTAGAGAAAGAAGGAGACAGAGAATCCCAAGCAGGCTCCATGCTATCAGCGCAAACCTCCACGGGGCTGAGCCCATGAACTGTAAAATCATGACCCAAGCCAAAATCAAGAGTTGGACACTTAACTGACGGAGCCACCCAGGTGCCCCCACTTTCCCCATTTTAAAAAACCTGCTGTTGGGCTCTTGTGCCCCAATCTACTGGGGGCATTGCTTGACTGATTGTGGCATATGTTGTACATATTTTCTCTCAGTTTTCATTTGTCATTAAAATTTTTTTTTATGTTTATATCTAGAGAGAGAGATGGAGAGGGTGCACATACATGTGTGGGCATGCATGAGCAGGGGCAGAGGCAGAGAGAGAGAGAGAGAGAGAGAGAGAGAGAGAGAGAGAGAGAATCTGAAGCAGGCTCCATGCTCTTAGTTCAGCACGCAATGCGGGCCTCGATCCCAGGAGAACTGTGAGATCATGACCTGAGCCAAAACTAAGAGTCGGATGCTCAATCGGCTAAGCCACGCAGGCACCCCAGGTTTTAGTTGTCTTTTGACTCCATTTATGTTGCTGAATGAACATAAATTCATTGCACCGTGACTTCTTTTTTTATTGTAATGAAATGTGTCAGTCTTTCCTTGCATTACTTTTGGATCTGAAGCCATCATTAGAAGGCTTTCTGTGCACTACACACGAAGTAGAGTTCACCCATGTTTTCCTCTGGTACTGGCATCGTTTCATGTTTTTACATTTAGAACCCTAGTCTGTTTGGAGCGTGTTCTCATACACGGTGTGAAATATGGATCCAATTTTATCTTTTTTCCAAATGGCTACCCAGTTGTCCCAACACCATTTATTAAAAAGTTCTTCTCTACCCCAGTGCTTTGAGATGTCACCTTCATTATGCACTAAATTGCCTTAAGTACTTGGAACTATTTCTAGGCTTTACCTTCTATTTCACTGGTGTGTTAGTCTATACATGTCCCTGTTGCACACTGGTTTAATTATAGAGGCTTTATACTGGATGTTTTAATGTCTGCTGGGGCTAGACCCCCCTCAGAGTTTTTCTTTTCAATTATTTTTCCCTTGCTATTCTTATATGTTTGTTTTTCCAGATGAACTTTAGTATCAACTTGCCTAACTCCTTAAAATAGCTCATAAATGAGACATGTAGGTAAAAGTTTAGATGAGAATGATGGGGAAAAGGAAGGACAGAGAAAGGACAGGCTCCCACCACAAGGTTCTTACGGTCCGGGCGGGAACACCGCTCATGTGCTGTAACAAACACATTAGTGGGCACCTGCTCTTTGTCCCTGCGTCAGGGCAGGCTCTGAGAATAGAGCGGTGAACCCCACAGAAAAAAAGGGGTCTCGCTGTGAGGATGTGAACAAACGTCTTGACATCGTGAAGCACAGTTAGGAAGTGGTCCTTGTACATATATGCTTTTTTCATCTTGCTACGAATTCCCAGGAAATAAAATAGAGAATTTCGAGACTCCAAAATGGAACCCACCATCTCCCCAGTTGGCCAACTCATTCATCTCAATGTTGCTCTTGACACTCTGCTCTTTTTCCTGCGACATCCCATCCATCACTCTCGTCTGTGGGTGTCACTGCCATGGTGCCTCTCAGGTCATCTCTCTCCAGCTCACTTCCTCGCTCCCAATCCACGCCTCCAGCATCATCTCTATCTAGACCACTGCATTTATGTCCTAAATTCTGTCTCTTTCCCTCCATTTCCCACTCAGCACTCAGCAGCCAGAATGAGCGTGACTCCAATCATGTCTCTCTCTGGTGCCACACCCTTCAGTGGCTTGAGACCACCTTGGGCACATGTCCCAACTCTTTGTTATCATGGATTTCTTGGCCCTACACGATGGGGTCCCTGCCAAAGCCACACTGCTGCTGCTTCTCCCAGTCACTCTGCTACGCCACACTGTCTTTCTCCAGATTCCAGAAAGTTCCCTGCTTCTCCCATGGGCTCTTCCAATCCCCGTGACCTCCTGCACATGCTGCTCTTCTGCCAGGTAAACTCCTAAGGATCCCATCTTTTAGGTTTAAATGCTCCTTCTTGGAGGAAGCCTTTCCTGTGTCCACATCTTGCATCTGAATTCCCTGTTCTGCACTCTTAGTGAACTGTGTGCTTCTCCTTCAGATCACTTAGAACACTCTAATATTTAATGATTTTAAGAAGACTGGGGAGCGGCGCCTGGGTGGCTCCGTCAGTTAAGCGTCCAACTTCAGCTCAGGTCATGGTCTCGCAGTTTGTGAGTTCGAGCCCCGCGTCGGGCTCTGTGCTGACAGCTCAGGGCCTGGAGCCTGTTTCAGATTCTGTGCCTCCCTTTCTCTCTGCCCCTTCCCTGCTCACATTCTGTCTCTCTCTCTCTCTCTCTCTCTCTCACATAAATAAACATTAAAAAAAAAAAAAATAACGAAAACAGGGAAGAACAAAGAATCCGTCGAGCCCCAAACTGAAACCTTCTAACATCTGAGTGGTACAGTATTTTGGGTGATGGTGTTGATGGGGTAGTTGCCGTAGAAAATTGAATAAAGTTTACTAACTTGCAGATAGACTCATTTAGATTTATGAATTTAAAATGCATACCTTTTTATACAGTCTTCTATAATTACTGTGGTTTGGATTACAACTTGCCATTTGAGATTTTTATTTCGAGCACTCGAATAACAAAAGGCGACCGTTTCTCACATTATCTCCAACACTTCCAGGTGCTCTTCCGTCATCAAATTGTTAAAGAAAACACACAAAACATATGTTTTCCATTGTTCCCTGCATAATGTGGAGCTATAGAAATGCAGGATGCTTACACTCTCCGCAGAAATGAGTGAGCATGAAATATTCATAAGCTTGGTGTTTGTGATTATTAAGTAAAGGCCAATTCTGGTGAGTTTGTCATTTTAAAAATATGCAGTTATTTATTAAATAAGTGAATATTTGCTATATGATAGGTCTCGTCATAATAGAAGCTGAGACAGATTCTTCAAGAGCTATAGTGAAGATTTCTGAAAATAAAGTACAGGAAACCCCAGGAAACAGACGTGCACTCAGGATATAGCACAACCCACACACATCACATTCAAGGTCTTAAAAGGGTATCGGCATCGTATGTATTTCAACATTCAGTAGAGAAGCAGCATTGGAGGCTTTGGTCCTTGGAGATAGCCACATCTGAATTTGAGGCTTCCGTGATCACTGACACATTCTCATGACATCGGGTGAGTTACCAGATTGTGCTTAGCTTCTGTTTGGTTTTTCTAACCTGCAAAATGGCACTGGCAATACAAAGAGACTCCTGGGGTGACAGTCAATGGTACGGGAGGTAAGGCAATGCCAAGTGTTCATCTCAAACGTGGCCCATGTAACGAGCACCCTGCATGTTAGGTGTCGTTTTATGTTCACTGCTTATTTTATCTGGTATCTTCTCCTGCAAGTTGGCATTAATCCTATTCAAGTGGAAACAAAGTGGGGCCAAGCCCTGGGTCGAACCTGCTGATGTAAGACCGAGAGCACATAGTATATAGGTTTGGATTCCAAAGAGCTGAAGTTCAGAGAGGACTGTGACGCTTCCTGTCTTTGGTGACTTCAAATCAGGGGATCCCGCTTCCTGGGCGACAGTATGAGGATGATGTCTGATTGGTTCATATCAATTTAATCAGATCCGATGAATCAATATATGTTCTACATTGTAATTGTCCCAAACATGGCAGCTTTTGTGATTGAAGTCTTTCTTTAACGTTTATTGAGCATTTGCACTCTGAAGGGACCATTTTGAGTTGGCTGCGAGAGTAGGGACGCTTCAGAGGTCCCATGTCCATAGGTCCCTCTCCATGTCTCCTCACAGCAAGAAGAAAATGAGCGTCAGTGCTCAAACCCCAGCAGATCTACTATCATGACTTGATTACTTGATATTACAAACACGTCCACAAAGCACATATACACAAAGCACCAGTGCAAAGATAGGTCGTGAAATATCAGAAGTTTGAAACACTGCTTGCAGTAGCAAAATGTAGGAAGAAAACCCAAGACATCATTAACAGTGTAGCCTGCCCACTATTCATTCTATTCATTCTATTCATACTATTCATTCATTCAAAGGAATAGTATGCGGCTCTTAAAACGAATCAATGAGAGGCAGTGATTTCGTCCTGAGAGGTAATGCGGCACTGTGGTTTGGGGCGTGGAGTCTAGTTCGGATCACATTCCAATTCTCGCCGTGAGACTTTGGGCAAGTCACTGAACTGCTCCATACCTCCGTTCCCCTCTCTCCCCAGCTGGGTGATGCTAGCACATGTCCCGTAGGATGTGGTAAGGATCACGCAGAAAGAGCTCAGAACAGTGTTGGGATGAGAACACGTACCACAGACGTGTCCGTTTGCTGTCACATCACCATCATCATCACTACTGAGGTCGCCTACCTCAAAGATATAGTATTAAATAAAAGCCAACATGCATAATTATGTCCACACGCTGCTGTCAATGTACAAAAAAGCACATGGCAAGGGATGGGAAGTAGATGTCTGCGCTTAGAACACATATTTCTGACCGGGTGACATGGGAGGGAGGAAAGGAGAACTGGTCCAAGTTTGAAAAAAAGACATGTAATCTGTTTGGAATATTGACCAAACGCCCATATCATCTCTTCCAAAAATACAAGAAAATCAAGCTAGAGCAAATGAATATACACAACCATTAATTAAACAACAGTTGTACATTTTCAGCATCTTTTCCATATGGGCAACAACGACGAGCCTAATATTTGTCTGTGTGTGTGTCTGTGTATGCATTTGTGTGTGTGTGTGTGTGTGTGTGTGTGCGTGCGTGTGTGTGTATTATTGCTGTGAGATGCTGGCATCTCTGTTCTGGGATCCATTTTCATGAGAGTCGGGCAGGGTAAAACCTGTAAGTTCTTGCCTAGACCTTTGGCAAACCTCAGATACTTGCAGCAGTTAAATACGCTGGAGTGAGCGGAAGCATCTCAGGCGCAGGAAGCCTGAGTCGTGGAGGATGGGCTCCTCCAGCAACTTGCAATCCGAGGCCCCAGGACTCAGGCGCTGTATGTGGGAGGCCCCAGAGAGCTGCCTGAAATAGGGCCAATTGGAGTCTGTCTCAATAAATTTACAAGCCCGTTTTATGAAAAAGAGTTGCTTCTTTGAGGCCTCTGGAGCTATTAAACTAAGGGGAAAAGCAAGTTTTAAAAAAATTCAAGCCACCCTCTCTACCCTCCTTGAACAGCACATCCGTTTATGTAAATTGTTTTTTATAAGTAGCCGCAAAGTCACTGAAAGCATTTTATTTAATCTGTGTGGGCGAAGCCTCAAGGTTTCAAGCTTTTGTGTTTGTGCTATATGGGAGCTTTTCCACGTTGTGTGACTTTCAAAAGGTGCTTGCAAGCTTTTCCAAGAGGAACCGTCAGCACGCAAGCAAGCCTGAGACAGGGATCTCATCCTCGAGACGGGAATCGGGACATACTTATTAGCAGCAAGACAGGTGATCTTGAGGGACCACATTTCAAAGCACCGCATCCCCCCTCCACCATCAGTGATACATGTTTCTCCTGCCTGTGAAGGCATAAAACACTGCCTGGATCCTGCTTCTGGGGAACACAGAGTGACCCATAGGAGGATCTGCAGGTTCTTCTGGTCCAGGGTGTACGAGAGGAGAAGCAGACCCTTGAGCTCTGCACCAATGTGCCTTGACACTTGCTGTTCCCCCTGATCCCAACGTATTCCCACTTCCTCCTTTGCCTGGAGACACGGAGCTTGGCGTCTCATAGAGGCTCTGGTCCTCACTAGCCATATGGCTCCACACACTCTACGCAACCCCCTGGGCCAAATTTTCAAATCTGCATAATGGGAATACGTAAGTTCACACTGTGAGTATGTGAGCTGGTATCCTGTGCAGGACTTGGACTTATGCAGTAGCTCCAGACGGTAGTGACAGGGGTACAAAAAGGAAGCCCAGGGAGCCTCCATTCTAGGGCATCTTAATGGAATGTTCTTCCTTAGGTTATTGATAATGATGGAAGCTTCTTCCTAAGCTGATAGATAACGGTGGGATTCTCTTCCTAGATCAGTGAGGGATAATGCCTACTTCCAAACTTTGATGCGTGAAAATCAACACAATGTGATAAAGCTGTTAGCAGTGCCCAGCACAAATTAAGCACCAAACAAGCAAGCGCATTTTTTATCTCAGCCCAGTTTTCAGTGTCTCAGAGAAGCCACCCAACTGGTTCAAATCCCCCTCTTCCAAGCTTTCAGAAAACCTGGTACCTCTCCTTCATGGAACTACCACAGTGGTGATTTTTTATTAACCTGGGTCATTATTTGATTAATTTTTGACTCTCCCACCGGATCTTGAGCTCCATCAGGGCAGGGAAACTGAATGGTTTTTTTTTTTTTTTTTTTTTTTTTTTTTTTTTTGGTTGGTTGGTTGGTTGGTTTGTGCTGTGATTGTCCTCTATTCTGTTTCAAGGACATTGTCCAATGCCAGGAAACACTCACCTTTCAAGGAATAAATGACCATATTGAACCACTCTCTCTCCCTTTCATTTGAGACAAGCAGACTAAGTATTTCCCTTGGGTGCCTAAGCCAGGATCTAAATATCTAAATCTAAATGTCTGTATATTCAACTTTCCTACAAGATAACTCACTGTGCGTCAGTTGCAGGACTGGACTGCTGCCATGAAGCTTGAATTTCTCAGGGTAGTGCTGGCATTTTCTCTGACCTAGAACCTCTGCTTGATCTTGTTAGGATTTTTGGTTCCTGCTACATCTTTTGTGTTGTTAACCACACTGTGAATCTGTTTAGCTCCATGGCTAGTTTTTGATGGCCTTAATAGGCCTTATAAAAGGTAGGATGGAGAAATTGTCCCCCAAATTCTTTCGGTGCACCCCTCGGCACATTCTTTCATAACATCTACCTGGCAGGTGCACTGGCCATACATTGCATTCAGCAATAATTACCTCTGAAATCCTGAACCACATACTGTTTAGCACCTGGGAGGGATTACGCTGAATGCCCATGTTAGCTTGAAGCTCAGACTGAAGAAAAAAGAAACACCTGCTTTTGACATTTTAACAAATCCATGGGCATATTCTGTGTGCTGTGGGAGGGCACAGCCCTACCTTGCTGCCCTGTGTTCTATACTTCTCTTCCACTGTGAGTTATTGTCTTCCCTGGGATTTGCCCACACTCAATTTTCATTGCCACTCCGAACAGCATTTTCATTTTGGATCTATGGAAGACCAAGGTCATGTCAGAGAATAAAATCAAATTAGCAGGGTCAAGCATTCAGGACAACAAAGGCCAGACATGAACGTGAAATTGTTAACAAAGGGGCAGCCTTCAAGGTTTTAAGGAAACGGAAGAAAATGCAGATGAAGACAGGCTACAGGGCTGGCTGACCAAACCTGGAGTCCCCGTAAGAAACACACTGGCAAATAGTAGACACTCAAAGTGGTGTTTGAGTAATCTTGTAGGGACCAACTGTCCCATTTGTCCCAGACTTTGATTTTCAGTCTGAAAAACCAAAAAAGTCCCAGAAAAACTAGAACAAGTTGGTTACCTTAGATTAGCCTCTACTGACTTTGGAATTTTCTGATAGCCTAGACTCATCTAACTAGCACCCTATGATAACCAACATCTCACATAGGATCATGCTTCCTTCCCTCTTCCTCTCTTTCTTACCTTGAAGTTCAAAGCCTATGCCCGTATTGTGTCCCTGTGGACAGTGCCCTTGGAGATGGGAATGATGGACCAGGGAAGAAAGAAGTGTTGCCCTTTGATACATCCAACATATCCCTTCTTCCCTTTTATCCCCCTTCCGGCAAAGAAATGTGGACCCAGACATCTAAGAGCTTTTAAAATGTAATTTCAAAGGCAAGGCTGATTCTCTGAAAAGTTATCAAATGCACTGTCCAAGAGCTGTTCATGCCCAGCGAGTGAACGAGATGCCCATGGCACCCTGATATGACTATTATGGCATCTGGGCCATGGAGATGTAGAGAGTCAGTGACAGAAGTGACACAGATATAACTCAAAACGGGAAACTGTACATCCTTGGACACTGGTCCCTGGAGTATAGTTTTTACTCTTGCAATCAGGAAATCACTTGAGCCATCAAAGACAGGAAGGAAAACTGAAGAAGGCAAAGATCTGAAGTCATAGTTGAAGAGATAAGACTGCAGTTGCTACATTTATAGTCCAGAAGGTGGAAAAAAGGAAAACGCTGCAAGGTAAGGAAAGGAAACTGATCAGAGTTCCCTCAGGGCATCAGTAAAATGAAGCAAGAGACTCCTATGTAGGAAGATAATGATACTGGCAACAATGGCCAGAAGCTAACAAAGTTCTGGGCCTGATACTCCAGTTACCATGCAGCTAAAAAAAATCAAAAATCAAAACTCCTAGGATCAAATCCGATAGTTGGGCAGCTCAATCCACTCCAGGAATTCAAAACAAAGATGGTGTTCAGGAGGAAACCACAAACAGAGCATGTGGCTCTCTTGCAAAAGTAAGCAAGGTTTCTGGGGCTGGCACTGTCTCTAGGCACACTTCTAACCCTTTGCTTATTTGGTGTTTAATTGGACCTCAGCAGCATCGCCAGAGGAACAGGAAAAGCTAAACTGGACCCAAGTCCAGGAACACCATTGCCCACACAAACCCAGCCGTGTTCCTCCTGGCTGCAGCAGACGGGAAGTCAGGGGGCCATTTTCATAAGGGAAAAAACAGCCCCAGGAAAACCCTCACGCGCTTTCCTAGGTAATAACCATATGCAGCTAAGAAACAAACCATGCATCAAATCCTTGATTGTTAGCAACTGCAGGCGTGGATTGAGGTGCATTTAAAATGTTGCTTTGGGGCTCCTGGGGGGCTCAGTCGGTTGGGCGTCCGACTTCAGCTCAGGTCACTATCTCACAGTTCGTGAGTTCGAGCCCCGTGTCGGGCTCTGTGCTGACAGCTCAGAGCCTGGAGCCTGCTTCACATTCTGTGTCTCCCTCTCTCTCTGCCCCTTCCCTGCTCATGCTGTGTCTCCCTCTGTCTCAAAAATAAATAAACATTAAAAAAAATTTTTTTAAATGTTGCTTTAAGGTACCTGATGTGTCCTCAGTGAGTACATGCCTGCATTGTGCCTTGTACTAGCCTGCTTAGTTATCATAGGATATGTATTCTGCCACAGTCATGTGCAACATTCAGCACATATGTATTAACTACCCACTGTATATGGTGAACTATATTCTAGGTACTGGAGATACAGCAGTAGATAAAACAAACAAAATTTCTGTTTATGGAAATTACATTCTAAGGGTCAAGACAGGTTAAACACAAATATACAATAGACATTTTATGTAAGTACTGCCATAAAAGAAAGAATAAAGCAGGGTAAATTAATAGTTTGATAGGAGCCATATTTTAGGTAGGGTGATCAGACAAAGCCTTTCTGGGAGGGATTGAGCCAAGACGCATATACCAGGATATGTAACGATTATCTCAGGCGGAGGGAATAGTGAGTGCAAAAGCCCGTGCACTTATCATATTGGAGAAACTACAGGGAGACCACAGAGGAGGCAGAGACTTGGACCAGAGTGAGGCTCACCCAGACACCTGTGATGCATATTCTAGTGTGGGTCCCCTTGGCAATTAACTGAAGATGAGCATGACGTTTAAAAGAGAGAAAGCAGAGAATTTCCTCATGACGTGATGCCTCTATTTCATTCATTCATGCATTCCTTCTTCCATACATTCATTTTAGAGGCATTTATGTAGCATCGAATGCCTCTCCAGCACTGTGCTGAGCCTTGGGGAAGCAACATGAATGAGGAATAATCCCCATGTTGAAGGACCGAATCTCTCTGATGAAGGCAGACAGATGATTACAGATTGATAAGGTAAGTGCCGTCATAGTAATTGATGCAAATGCTCTGTAGGATTTGAGGAGTGCAGGTCAGCTAGGGAGCTCTTTGATGGAAAGTGAGGATTGGAATCCAGTGATAGCAATGAAAGTAAGAGGAGGAGCTTTTGCCCAGGCGAAGTTGGGGCAGGGACCAGAGTGGGGAGAGGGAATTGTAGGCAGATGGGCATTGGATTAAGGGACTGAGCAGGTGGAAGGTGGGGGTTGGGCAGGAGTAATAAGTACAAGGAATATCAACAGGCTGGTGCCGCTAGAATAGTGTTTCTCAAATTCACTAATGACTCTATTCCTTGCCAACAATGCAGACTGTCAGACCCCTCCCTCGGAGATGCTTATTCAGTAGGCACATGGTGGGAGGTGATGTACATATGGTCAGTACCCCTGAGGAACTGTGATTCCTAGGAAGACTAGGATCCACTGTTCTAGAAGACAAAGGAGAACAGGGATGGGGAGGTGGGCGACTGCAGACATGGATGGGATTGAAAAGGCCGGGTATGGAACATGCATATGGGCACACGTGGACTTTGTATGCCAACGATTCAACTTCATGACACAGTTTAAATGAGGAAGGAAGGACAGAAGAGAGGAAGTGATAGGGAACAGAGGGAATGGAGAGAACTAACAAAGGTTAATTATATTTTATTTTGGCCAGGAAGAGAGTAAACCCTCTGAAAAAAAAAATACACACTACCATTTTCTATTATTTCGTTCAAAATAAAAGAATGTTTTAAATACCCAAAAGCCAAAAGATAGGATCTCACAAAAAATAATAAAAATATTGTACTCACTTTCTGTGCTGCCATAAAACATCACCACAAACTTGGTAGAACAACTTTATAGTTCTATAGTTCAGAGGTCCGAAATGGATCTTACGAGGCTAAGGTCAAGCTGCTGGTGGGGCAACACTCCTTTCAGAAAGCTCTAGGGGAAATCTCTTTCCTGGCCTTTTCCAGCTCCTAGAGGCTGCTCACATGCATCAGATCATAATCCCTCTCTGTCTTTTAAGCCAGCAATGATCGGTTGAGTGCTTTCACTTCAAAACTGAGGGAGGTTTCTCATTCTCAAAGATTCGAGTGATTACACTGGGCACACCTGGATCATTTAGGATCAACTCTCAGTCTCAATATCTTTCACTTCTGCCAAGTCCTTTTTGCCATGTAAAGTGACATAATCACAGGTTCTGGGGATTAGGAAGAGGATCTCCAGCAGGCATTATTCTGCACTTCACAAATACATTACATTGAACAAAAGATAACTTTATGAGAAGCTCCTTCCATTGTCCTTAGTTCCCTCACCTCACCCTGTACCAGCAATGGCCCTGTTAGAAAGGGGCCCTCCTGGTCTATAGGAGAGCATTGAGAACAAGTTTACATCGGCATCCTGCAAAGGACTTTAAGTCTAAAAGTAACAAGGTCACATCTCTTTCAGTGAAAAGAATTCTGCAAGTATCCATTTAACTCCGATACTATAGTTATTTACCAAAAAGAGGCAACTTGATTCTTTTCTTTTTATTCTCAATAAACTTGATAAGTTCCTTCAGTATTATTTTATAGTCAATCTAAATTGATGTCCTCAAGAACAAAAGTTTTCAGTAGTTCTGTCTCCAAGTTAGTTGCTAAAGTCTTTGCCTTAGACAGTCTATGGAGTTCAAGTTTGTAACATGCAGTAATTTTGTGAGTAAGCGTTCTGTCTGTAGATTTTTGCCTCTCCGTGAGGAAGTCTTTGTAAGTTTGCACTGACGCAGACAAATAAACCCAGTTAGCACAAAAGCTGGTCTGTGCAAGTATATTAGTCATTTCTTCCAGAGAATTTTTTTTTTTAAATAACATCTCACTGCATAATAAATGAATCTAAAGGGAGTGAAGGAAGTTCATTTAGAGGCAGGAGAGAGAGCACAGTGATACATGACAATATTTAATAGTGGAGAGAAATGACTGAGCTCAGCATAAAGTCTGGTGCCTCTCAATCACTCCAAAGTTTGCAAGCTTTGTTTTCTTCCTTTGTGACAGATGAAGTTTAAGAAAGTGTATTTACTTTTATGGTTTCCCTTGACTTTGGCTCTAAGTCACGTTCCTTTGTAGGGGTTCAGAACAAGTTGCCCCAAGATGTGCTACTTTGACATGCAGATTATTTTGCGTTGAAAATAATCAAGGCCCAAAGTCTCAGGAAGAAACTTTGACGCTGCCCTAGAATTGCCTAGATAGAGGACCTACTTCAGGAAGAGAGCTCTCACTGCAGATAATTGCAGCATACTATGAGCTAGGCATGATAAGGAGGAATTCGGTAAAGTCTACTTATTAAAATTCCTCTCTATGTTCCATTGCTTCTGTATGGCAGTGTGTTTACCAAACATTTACTCTTTATCATTTTCCTATGAATTGTTTTCCTTCTCTTTGAAGTTCTGAGCCCCCGCTCCCACCCCGTTAGCTCAAGATGACTTATATACCTTATTTTGCCTGTCTTTGGAATCTCATGTTTATATGGATTTGTTTTTCTCCTGTTAATCTGTCTCATGTCAATTTAAGTCTTAGACCAGCAAGAAGAATCTTAAAGGGAAAAGTAAAATGTTTTCTCCCCAAAACCTCTGACTCTTCAGTTGACTCTTGGACACTCTGGGGGTTAGGAGCACCAATCTCTGAACAGTTGAAAATTCTCACATAACTTCCAATTCCCCTAACATCTAACGACTCCTGGCCTGCCATGGACTGGAAGCCTTACTGATAACTGTCGATTAACACACATTTTGTGATGTAAAATGTGTTATTTACTTTATTGTTACAGTAAGCTAAAGAAAAGAACATGTTAAGAAAATTATAAGACAAAATACATTTACAATACTATATATATATATATATATATATATATATATATATACACACTATATATATAGCATATCCATGTATAAGTGCTCTGCACAGTTCAAACCCATCATTGTTCAAGGGTCAACTGTAGTTTTTCTTAGCCCAAGAGTTAAAGAGGGAGCACAATTATGGAAAACATTGGTTGCACAGGCTGATATCACCAGAGCTGCCTGTCTGGGATTTAGTCAAAGAGGAGATAAACGGGAACGTAGAAGGTCTATGTTCAGTGTTTCCTCAGTGTTTTCTGTATTTGTCTTTTATTTATTTAAATTTTTTTTAACGTTTATTAATTTTTGAGAGACAGAGCACAAGCAGGGAGGGGCAGAGAGAGAGGAGGCACAGAATCTGAAGCAGGCTCTAGGCTCTGAGCTGTCAGCACAGAGCCCAACACAGGGCTTGATCTTGTGAGCCATTAGATCATGACCTAAGCTGAAGTGAGATGTTCAGCCAACTGAGCCACCCAGGTGCCCCTTAAGGTTGTCTTTTAGATGAATCACAGAAGTACTTCCTGTCTTCCTACACACAGACTGTAGAATGATCTACTGAAAATTTCCCCCCCTTGGAAAATTTAACTTTTTAAAAATAAACTATACAAAAGAGTGTAAGGAAGAAATAGATCATTCATACCACTGCTACTCATAATTAACCACTGCTAATGTTTTGTCCTATATGTGCTCAAAATCTTTTTAAGAAGTGACAGGGCTCCAGTTCTAGGTAAGATGGTGCAAGGACACTTGATGATGTCTATCCCACTGGATGCAGCTGTAAAACCTGGATAGAACACATGGAACAGTTTTAGAAGAACCCTGAAAAGTTTCAAGTACCATTGGGAATATATATATATTTACGTACAATTAATTATATTATAATCAATTACTATACTAATTACATTAGGTATATGATTATTATATATATGACTAATCATATAATTAATATAATAACCGAGTGAGATAATTGCTTATCATATAATATAGTTATTTATAATATAAAATATATAATACATATATGTATTTTTTCCTTCTGGTATATCTAGGACTTGAAATGTTGTAACTCAAAGCCCAAAAGCTGGCCTCAGTCTCCAAAAGAGGGCTTCAGGCAACTGCCCCTCCCACGTCATAATCTAGCTGGAGGATAGGAATAAGGTCCCAATGTTCAGAAAGCACACTGCCCTTCCCAATGTAGGTGGCCCTTCCCAATCAGTTAAAGATCTGAAGAGAACAAAAACAGAGCCCCTTCTGCTGGTAACAGGGAACTCCTCATGGCTGGCTGATTTGATCTGGGATGTCGGTCTCTTCCTGCCTTCCAGTGGGAACCACATCACTGACTCCTAACCTCCAGCTTGCTACTTGCAGCTCTTGAGATTTCTCAGACTCTCAGCCTCTATGATCATGTGAGCCAATTCCTTCCCTCTCTCTCTCACTCCTCTTCTCTCTTTCTCTTTGTCTTTATATATATCTATACACATATCCTATTGGTTCTATTCTCTGATAAACACTGTGATTCCATTCATAAGACATTTGCAAAAAAGCCACGACTATAGTGATAAGGAGAAGAGTAGCTGAAAGGGCTCAGAGACCCAGGGGAAGGACGTTACCCCAGTGGATAATGTGGGGAAGTTTCGGGGGTTATGGAGTTGGTGTTTACCTTGATCGTGATGGTGGTTACGTAGATCTACATGTGTGTTAACTTTCATAGAATTGTACGCTAAAGAAGAAAACAATTTTACTGCATTTAAAAAGTAAAGCTTGAACACACAGCACTGTATAAGTGCAGCATAATGATATAATGCATGTCTACCTCATTTCAGTAAAACTAGCGGAAAACCTGTTTTTCCTAAAATAATGATGCTTATTACAAAGATATGATTAATGAAGAAAAGTGAAAAAGGTGAAATTTAAAATCAGCTCCAAATCCAACTCACTTATGCAGAAATAGCATAAGTGATTTGCATAAACATCTTTCCAGCCATCTTCCCACAAACCTGCACAGATAGATGGATGAATGGATGGATGCAGAGATCGATGGAAGAGGAAAGGGCAATGCTCTAGAGAAATGTGATATTACGGATGGCTTAAAAATACAAAATATTAAATATTTTGTTAAATGTAACTGAAGAAATAAACTTTACATATATAAAAGTAGTAAAATGCAAATACGTGATTCTACCCCAAAATAATAGATCCTCTATTATCCGTAAAATTTAGAAAAAATTTATTAATAACAATGGGGATCAGGAGTCTTTTTTTTTTTTTTTAAGCTGGAGCTTTACAGTTTTGATCTAGTCAGTTGTATAAATAAGGACTCTAACACTTCTTTTTAATACCCTCTGCCACCTCGGATTTGTTACTCATTCATTATAGTATTTTTACTTTTTCAGGTCTACCATATACACCCTCGAAGCATAATGTCTGTAGTTGTTGGTCATTAATTTGGTGTTTATATCTGAGTTAGCACACACACTTCTGTGTGCATGGTTAATGTAGACGTGTAAACACATCACTGTCACTGCTTGTCACCAGTGAATCCTTTTGCCAATCCTCTATCTGAAGTTCTTTATTTAGATTAAAATCTTAAATGGCTGGATTGCCAAGTGTGTTTTCAAGGAGGAATGCCTAGGCATTTCAGACGGAGAAAGTTGGCCCAATGCCTTTCTACTCCAATAACTTCTCGATCACGTAGAATGTCTTGCCTGATACCTTCAAAGCTTTGTTAACATCTCAATTTTCTTCTTAACAGCCTACACCACCTGTTCCCACCATACCTTGCCTGCTTGCTAATGCCACAGTCTTCCATGAAAACCTAGGACTGATTGATTCTGAAGCATACCTTCCTTAACTGCCGAGTTTCCTCAGGCTCCTTTTAGAGCCTATCCTCTGTTACGATGGACTCGTGAAATCATTCGTAGGGCAAACTTTTGAACGTGTACAACATGCCACACACTCTAAGCGCTAGGCACACAGAGAACGAAATGATCTTGGCCAGGCCCTCAGCAAGATATCATGTCATGAGGGGGATGGTTAAGGCAACAGGAAATTACACTGTAAAGGTATTATGGTATAGGGCCTGCAATAGAGATATTTGCAGACAGCTGGAAGGAAGCATTGGTTAGTTTCACATCCATTTTTCTTATCACCTTTTACTGCTTTTTTGCTTTGCGTGGAAATTGCGTGGAAAAAAAGTGTAACGGAGGACCAGAAAAGTATAATGCCAGTCGAGCAAAGCAGAAGTCCTTTGAAGGGTTTTCTCAACCTTGGCACTATGGACATTTTAGGATAGATGATTCTTTGTCAAGGAGAGTTGTTCTGTGCAGGGAGGATGTTCAACAGCACCCAGGCTTCTACCTAGTAGATGCCAGTGATGTCCCTCCTTCTAGCTGTAACGATCAAAAACATCTCCAGCATTGCCAAATGTTACCTGGGGATGCAAAATCCCCCCCCCCCCCCCCACAAGAGCACTGCCCTAAATCAACCCCCCTTTGAATCTCCTTTTTGTGTGTGTGGTTTGTTTTATTAACTGCCTTGCAAAGTGGAGACATCTGGTGGTGAGTTCTTTTTATCTTTTCGAGTCCCTTATTCACATCTCATTATTCCTTTGAAATGTTATGAGGGTAAGATTAATGAATTTATTATCTTTAAGCGTCCATTCTGCTGTCACTCTGAGAAATGATAGTGTTCTCAGTTGATAGTGAGGGGGTCCAAATTTTCTGGTTATCAACTGTGCTGTTCAGCAAATCACCAGGACTAATGTCATATCTAGAGCTATGAGTAATTGTATTATTATTTTTTATATCGTTATCCCATTTCCCTGCTTAAATACAACATAGCTGATATTTTGATTGATATGCCCCAGGGAGTTACTGGTCCAGAAAGTGGTGCAGAGTGGGGGTCCTGGAAAACAGTCAGATTATGCTCAACAGATAGATCAAATCCAGGCTTCTGCATTCTTGACACTGACAAACTAATTATAATAAAATATAGCCTGCAGGGTTTCATCTTGAAATGTGTGGATTGAAACTAGAAAAACAAAACAGAATTGCTAAATGTTTAAATGAAGAACAACATTTTGACACATGGAAGCATTTAAATCGTGTTTTCAAGGAGGTACAGTAGTATTTTAACTTCATTTTTTTCTTATAAAAGTACTGAAATTCTTTGGTCTCATTTGCAGTTAGGCATTTAATTCTGTAAGTGTTATAATTCTGTAAAGCATGTATTCAGACTAGGAGTTATAAAAATGGGAGTGAATTTTTTTTTTTTCATTTCATTAACTAGAGTCAGAAGAAACTACACGAGAAATTGAGAGAGTGAGTACATTTTACAAACACGGTTGGGCTTTACAAATATTCATTAATTCATTGCTCATCCCAACTTTTGTAGGTAACATTTATTTTCATTCTTATGCTACAAATGGGGAAAGAAAGGGACAGAGAGGGTAAGTATCAGCCTCCAAGTCGCAAAGCGAGGCAATAGCCCCGCCAGGGTCTGAATCAGTCACTCTTGGGCTCTGACAGGTCTCCGTTGTTAATCACTCAATCACTTTATGCGATTTCTCAACAAAACGAAGCTAAAGTTCCCATATCCTTAATAAGTTAACTGGAGGTTATAATTCTATAGGTTCACATCCTCTGTATCTGTATCTTGGGGCTGACCAAGAGTCATCTGCAAACACCTAAGTCTCACAGTGCATGGGAGTCCCTCTGCCAATGGGGCTGACTGATGGCTGCAGCAGGGCTGAGGAAGAGACCAGAATGCCCTCAGCTCTACCAACACTTTGCTACCAAGTCAATGCAACAGGTCTTCCATAATCTACTCTTATAATTTTGTATCAGACTGCAGGCATACTGCTGGCCCCCCCGCAACGCCTAAACTAGGGTCACTAGGGTCAGTAAACTAGGGGATTTCAATTAATTTAATGCACAAATGATGTATCAGGATTCAAGGTAGTAAAATTGTTTTCAAATTTACCTTTTTATTTGCCCTCATGGTAGATTTGTACACAGTTGGAAGAAATAATACGAAGGCATCTCCTGTACTCTCTGCCCATTTTCGCCCATGGTAACATCTCATACAACTAGAGGACAGCATCACAGCCAGGATACTGACATTGATACGGTGAAGATACAGCACACTTCCATCGCGACTGGCATCATTCCTGTTGCCTTTTCATAGCCACACACTCTTCCTTCCCACAACCATAACCTTCTGGAATTCCTGGCAACTACTAGTCTGCTATCTATTTCTGTACTTTTTGTCATTCATCTCAAGAAGGTTGTATCATTGAGATCGTCTAACGTATACCTTTCTCGGGTCGGCATTTTTCACTCGGCGTGTTTTCTGGAAATTCATGTAGGTGATGCATACACCAATAGCTCATTCCTTTTTATTGCTGAGTAGTTTTCCATAGGCTTACACTGTTTAGCTAACCATTCACCCATCAAAAGACATCTGGGTTATGTTCCGTTTGGGGCTGTTATAAATAAAGCTGCTATAAACATTCACACACAAGTTTCTTTGTGAACACAGATTTTCTCTTCTCTGGGATAAATGCTCAGTGGTGCAACTGCTGTGTCGTCTGGCAGTCCCATGTTTAGTTACTCAAGAGACATCCTTCCAGCAATAAATGAGTGATCTGATTTCTCTGCATCCTTGCCCGCATTTGGTTTTGTCACTATTTTTTATTTTAGCCATTGTAACATGTGTGTGGGTGACATCATATTGTGGTTTTAATTTTTACATTCTTGATGGTTAATAATGTTAAACATATTTTTATGTGTTTCTTTGCTATTTGTATATCCTCTTTGGCAAAACGTCTCTATGTCTTTTTCCCACTTTCTAAATAGTTTTTTTTTAAGTTTATTTTGAGAGAGAGAGAGAACGAGCAGGGGAAGGGCAGAGAGAGAGGGAGAGAGAGAGAGAGAGAATCCCAGGCAGGATTTGCACTGTCAGTACAGAGCCAGACATGGGGTTGGAACTCATGAACCATGAAATCATGACCTGAGCCGAAACCAAGAGTCGGACGCTTAACTGACTGGAGCCACCCAGGTGTGCCTAAGTAGATTTTTTTAATGTTGAGATTTGAACATTAATTATATATTCTTCAGCTTTCATCAGATATGTAGCTTGCAAATATTTTCTTCCCATCTGTTGCTTGCTTCTCATCCTTTTAAAAGATTCTTTTCAAGAATAAAATTTTTGAATTTAGATGAGGTCCGGTCTATTGATTTTCCCTTTCATGGATTGTGTGCTCAGTGTAAAGTCTAACAACTTTTTGCTAGCTCCAGACCTTTAAGATTTTCTTTTTCCCCCTAAGTTTTATAGTTTCAAGTTATACATTTTCAACCATGATCTATTTTGAGTTAGTTTTTATATAAGGTATGCGACATAGATCAAGTTTCTTTTTTTCTTTTTTGCCTGTGGCTATTAAAAAAACTCCAGTAATGTTTATTGAAAAGGCGATCTTTTCTCTACTGAATTGGTTTTGCACCTTTGTTCAACATCATTTGAGCACGTGTAAGTGAGTCTATTACTGGAGTCTATTCTGTTCCATTGACCTATGTGTCTATCTCTCTGCCAATACCATACAGTCTTGATTACTGTAGCTATATAACTCTTGAAATTAGGTAAACTCATTTGTCTTATCTTATTCTTCTTTTTCAAGACTGTTTTACCTATTCTAATTTCTTTGCCTTTCCATCCAAATTTTAGAATAATTTTGTGTATATCTACAAAAAATCTTGCTGGGATTTTGATAGGAACTGCGTTAAAACAGTGTATGAATTTGGAAAGCATTAACATCTTTACTATGTTGAATCTCCCAATACACGCAAACAGTAGAACTGTTTTAATCTTTGATTTCCTTCATTAGCATATTGTGTTTTTCAGTATACAAGTCCTATGCATGTTTAGTTAGATGTACACCTAAGTTTTCTCTTTTTGAACAATTATAAATGGCATTGTATTTTTAATTTCTGTGTACACATACTCATTACTAGTACAAAGAAATACAATAGATTCTTTGTATATTTATCTTGTGACCTCCTGAACTTACTTATATATTATAGAAGCCTTTTTTTTTATAGACATCTTGTGGTTTTCCATATAGACAACCATGTTATCTGAAAATATGGACTGTAATTACTTCTTTCTTTTGATATGTATTCTTTTTATTTCCTTTTCTTGTGTTTTTGACCAGCTATAACTTCCAGCACTATATTGAATTAGTACCATTAGAGCAGACATCATTGTTTTGTTCCCAGTCTTAAAGGGGAAAGCATTCAGTCTTTCACCATTAAATATATATTCACTATTGGTTTTTTAAAGATGCTGTTTATTGAGTTAGGAAGTCTTTATTCCTATTTTTGTGAGAGCTTTTATCATGAGTGGCTTTTGAATTCTGTCAGATGTTTTTTTATCAATTGATATAATCACAAGGTTCTTCTTTTTTATTCTGCCAACATTGTGAATTACACTAATTGATTTTCAAACATTGAATCAGCTTTGCATCTCTGAAACAAACCTCACTTGGTCATAGTTTATAATTCTCTTTATGTATTGCTGAATACTACTTGCAAATATTTTGTTAAGGACATTTGTGTTTCTATTCATGAAGAATATGGGTCTGTAGTTATAATTCTTTTTTTTTTTTTAAAGAAAGTAGTATAAGCTTCACAAAATATAATGGAAAGTTTTCCCACTTCTATATTCTGGAAGAAACCGTGTAGAATTGGTGTTAATTCTTTTAACATTTGGTAGAATTTTGATTGAATTATTCTGGCTTGAAAATGTCTTTTTGGGAAAGCTTTTAAGTTATGAATTTAATTTCGTAATAGTTAGAAGAGGATTCAAATTGTTTCATATAAAGTGAGTTGTACTAAGTTGTATTTTTCAAGGAATTGATCCATTTCATGTAAGTTTTATTTACATGTGGGGTTCTTTACAGAATTCATTTATTATTCTTTAACGTCATCAGGACTGTCCAGAGGGTCTGTAGTGATCAATGGATTATTTAGTAGTGTGTTATTTAGTTTCCAAGTATTTGGACATTTCCCTGTTACCTGTTATTGATTTCTAGTTTGATTCCATGGTGGTCAATAAACACTATATGATTTCAGTTCTGTTAAATTTGTTAAGATTTGTGTTGTGGCCCATGATACGGTCTATCTTGGCATATGTTCCATGGGCAATTGAAAAGAATGTGTATTCTGCTGGTTTTAGGTGAAGTGTTCTATAAATGTCAAGTAGATCCTGTTGGTTGGTGGTGTAGTCGAGTTCTTCTATATCCTTGCTGGTTTTCTGTCTAGTAGTTTTATCAGTTGTTCAAGGAGGGATGATGAAGCCTCCAGCCATAATTATGGATTTTCCTTCTTTTCCTTTTAGTTATACCTTCTTTTTGCTTCATATACTTTCTGGCTCTGCAGTCTGATTGCATGCACATTTAGGATCTCTACGTCTTCTTTGTGGATTGATCCTGTATTATTATATAATGTCCTTCCCTATCTCTGGTAATTTTCTTTGCTCTGACATTGATTTAATATTAATATAGGCTCTCCTATTTCCTTGTGATGTTTGCACAATATATCATGTTCCGTTTGTTTATATTCAACCTGCTTATATCTTCTTACTTGAAATGAAGGCAGCATGTAATTGGCTCATGTTCTTTAATCCACTCTGCCAATCTCTTTCTTTTGTTATATTTAGACCATTTGCCTTTAATTTAATTATAGCGTTGTTAAACTTACGTCTGTCATTTCAGTTTTTATGTTTGTTCTCTTTTTTGTTCCTCTGTTTTCTTTTTGCTGACTTCCTGTGGCTTAGTTGAACATGTGTTAGAATTTCATCTTTATTTATCATTAGTGTTTTTCAGTATATCTTTTCGTATAGAATTTTAGTAACGTCTTTAGGTATCACATAACATATACATAACACAATATATAGGTGTCGTCATTTTATCAGTTCAATTAAATTATATTCTCTAGCTATCTATATTTACACTTAACTACCTTTATAACATTTTCTCCTCCCCCATTTATAAGATAGTTATCTAAAACAGTTTCTCTACATACATTTAGAACCACATCAGACAGTGTTATTTTAGCTTTCACCATGAAACATAATTTAGAAAACTGAAAGGAGGAGGAAAGTCTACTGCATTTATGTATATTTTTGTTTATTGATTTTTTTCTTCCTGGTGTGCTAAGATTCTTTCTTTGATCATTTTCTTTCTGTTTGGAGAAATTCCTTTAGCCATTCTTTTAAAGTAGATGTGCTGGTGACAAATTCTCTTCATTTTTCTTCATCTGTGGATGTCTTGATTTCCCCTTCATTTCTAAAGGATACTTTTGCTGGATATAAAATTCTGCATTGACAGTTCTTTACTTTCAGTAATAGAAAAATGTTGTGTGTCTTCCTTCTGACATCCATGCTGTATAATGAAAAATCTGCTGTCATGTGTATTGTTTCTCCTTCTAGGTAAGGTGTTATTTCTCTCTCTGTCTCTCATACAAATTTTCTTGCCTCTACTTTTCAGATTTGTGTGGTACATTGGCATGGATTTCTGTTCTTGGGGTTGGCTCAAGTTATTGAATCTGGAAGTTAAGTCTTTAGCCAAACTGGGGGTAACCTTGACCATAATTTTAGTACTTTTCAGCCCTCCTTTCTTTCCCCTCTCCTTCCATGACTCCCATGGAACCAGTGTTAGGTCTTTGGTTATAGTCCTGCAGCTCCATGAGGCTCTCTTCATTTTTTTTTTTCAGTTAAATTTTTCCCTGTTGTTCACACTGTGCGATTTCTATTGTCATATTTTCCAGGCTTCTGACTCTTTCATCTGTCTTTTCCTTTCTGCTATTGGGCTCAACTGAGCTATGTTTGTTGAGATTTTCTATTTCTGTATTGAGGTTTTCTATTTTTTCATTTGCTGTAAGTATATTTACTGTTCTCCTCATCATTAGACTCAGGTTACAGGTTTTTAGGAAGACCAAAGGAGTGAAGTGTCATTCTTATCCTAGCCAATCAAGACTACATACAATCTACATGATTTATTGCCGTTGATGCTGACCTTGATCATATATGGCTTAGGCAGTGTTTGTCAGTGTTCTGCACTGTTAAGTTACTCTTCACTTCCCTGCTTTCTGTACTGTATTCTTTGCATAGAAGTCACTATAGGCAGCTCCCAGTTAAAGGTAGGGAGTTATGTTCCACCTCCTTGGTAGAGGGAGAGAGCATCTGCATCAATTATTTGGAATTGGGTGAAGGTGCCAACCATTTTAACTTCAATGTCTCATATCCTCATCATAATTCTATTACCCCATGTAACATGAGAAAACGTAGGCACTGAATAGGTTAAGTTACTCACCACAGTCACAAATCAAGATGCACTTATATTGTAGTCTGGGACTCCAATTCCCATTATAGTACATTTCTGTGCTCATATGAATTATACCAGGGACCATCTACTTTGGTTCTTTACCTCCATAACTTGTCTGATTTCTGTCAGGTAAAGAATGTCCCACACTCCCGGAAATGGCAGGTGACTGTGAATCTCCCTCTCGATCTAATGTTGGCATTTCTCTCATGATACCTCACTTGAGCTTCTCAGGATGTTGCATATCCCTTTATTATATTAAACCAATGCTGAAAAGACTCAGCTACATGGTTTGGTGTCATAATTAACGGTTAGGGTTGAAGTTACCTCAGAGACTAGTTGGTTTGGTTGAGTATTTAAAGCTAGAGGTCTAAATATGGTGGATGGAAACCATAACTTTATTTTTAAAGTTTATTTATTTATTTTTTGAGAGATAGACAGAGAGTCCATGTACTCAGGGGAGGGGCAGAGAGAGAAGAAGAGAGAGAATCCCAAGCAGGCTCCACGCTGCCAGCACAGAGCCCAACACAGGGCTTGAACCCACCGAACCATGAGATCATGACCTGAGCTGAAACCAAGAGTCAGACACTTAACCAACTAAGTCCCCCAGGCACCCCAAAATCATAGCTTTATTAAGCTGCTGCATGCTAACTTTTTCGGACTTCCTTGTTTTAATTGGCAAGAAATGCTCACCTATTTCACACCGTAGTATGACCTTCAGGTCTGAGACAGAACGTATAGGACAATATGATGTATTTGTTTTCTCTAGACGTCCGATCCATGACCGCAAGCTCCAATTTCTTTTGGCAAGTAGCCAGAGCTTCACCCTTAATTCCCAGCTTTTTTTGCTTATCTGGCACACTCCCTTTTCTCCTAACCATCAACCCTTATGCACCATTGTGCTCACACTGAGGTACAAAACCTCTTTGATGGAAAATGTAGAAGCTGTAGATAAATAGTGTAAGTGTCACATCACTATGGCTAAAGTGACATAAAATGCCGATCTTCATGTGAAATATGAGTAGTCTCCTAAATTTATGGTCATATCAAGGGCTCATCCATTTTAATATCCTGAGTACAATTCTTATTTGATGATCATTGGGGGCTACTGTATACACCACTCTGCCTGTGTAAAGCATTTTTTACTTTTCAAAGGACTTTTACAAGCCTCTTTTTATTTGCTCACCAAACAGCCCTATAAAACACGAGGATTGGGGATTAGTAAGAGCTTCTCAACCCTGAGTGAACATCCAAATCACCTGCAGAGTTTTAAATCTTTTTCTATTGGCCCCACCTACTGAGAGCCTGGTTGTGGGATTTTTGCACACATCATTTCTTTTCCAGGCATGGCCCTTCCCGTTTATTTAGTTAATTGGCTCCTCTTTCGCCTCATCTTTAACATCTTAGTTCGTCTTTTCCTTACTCTAGGAATTTGCCTAATTGCCTAATTTCAGTAAGTTAAAGACCACTATCATAAGTGCTCCTTTGAAATATTTATTTTATTTTTCTTATAATGATGACTTGTTATGTTTGTCTCCACTAATATCCTCTCAATAACATTTAATTTTTACTCCCCCAGCTCCTAGCAGAGTATCTGGTGCATATGAAGTGCTTTGTAAACAGGTGCTCAATAAAAATATGCTGAATTAATGAATGGATAAATAGTATGTCTGAGACAGGGTTTGGACAGCTACTTTTTTAGCAGCTCCACATGGGTGATTCTGAGTTGAGATTCTGCATATTAGTGGTCTCTATTGTAGAGATGAGAAAAATAAGGTGCTGAGGGAAGAAGAATTTGGGTTTTTTTGTCACACAGGGAAAAGCAAAGGAGAAGCCGAAGTCCAGAACTAGCTGTCTCTCTTGGAATCCTTGACTGGATTGTCCTCTGTCTGTACTATATCCTTTGCAGTTCAGGACTTAGTCTTCACCCTGTGTTGTTTCCCCCTGTTCCCCTAGGTAGAGGGAGGAGACCCTCTTCTGTGCTCTTGGGAGAATCCTTTACCTGTCATCATTAAATATTTATCCCATTACATAAGGTTGATGAACTCATCTGCAAATCTCACTAAACACTGAGCTACAGGAGAACCAAGACCAGTTACATTACCCGTTGCTGTATCCCCCATGTGGCACAGTACCAATGATGAATTCCTTAAGCAATGTTTACTAGGGAAATGGATAGACAAGTGAATATATGGATGAATATTTATAGAAAATTGAAGAAAATGATAAGGGAATGTTTTGGACCTCTTTAGTGACTACTTTTTTTCCTCCGGAATAGAAATTCAATGGAAATAAAAGTGTAAGAGAAAACACACAAATGCATCCACAGTAGACAATAGAATATTTATGTGCATGGCGGTCTGTCTTTAACTTGTATGCGATCAGTCAGGAGTCCACAATGCCTTAGCAAAGACAAGTGAGCCATAGGAATATACTTTACCAGAAGATGAAGAACTGAGATGGTTTTTGCCTAGTAATAATGTAATGTTCCCCTTACAAGTTTGTGTCTATTTTACATGTTATTTATTTATACTTCAACCTAATTTGTAGAGGCCCTGGCTGGCTGGAAAAGGCAGACCACTGAAAGGCTTGTGTCAGTCACACTCCCCAGGCTTCTATGAGGTTTAGCAGGGTTTTATTTCATGTGAGCTGGTGAATACGTTTTTTTTTTTTTTTTTTTTTTTTTTTTTTTTTTTTGCAGGATTTCCCAGAATACTGCCCAATCAAGAGAGATGCCACAATTATAGTCTGTAATGGGTAACAAGGATAGTTTGCATTCACAGAGCAGTTAACTGGCACGATTTCAGTTCATTCTCCCAGCAGATTTATGAGACAGGTACTAGAGTTGCTATCACTGTATTGCACAAAAGACACTGTGTGGTTTAAAGAATTTAAGGATCTTGCCAATGACCATGAGCCGGGAGTGGTGGAACTGGGTTTAAATGAAGTCAGTCTGGGGGCGCCTGGGTGGCGCAGTCGGTTAAGCGTCCGACTTCAGCCAGGTCACGATCTCGCGGTCCGTGAGTTCGAGCCCCGCGTCGGGCTCTGGGCTGATGGCTCGGAGCCTGGAGCCTGTTTCCGATTCTGTGTCTCCCTCTCTCTCTGCCCCTTCCCCGTTCATGCTCTGTCTCTCTCTGTCCCAAAAATAAATAAAACGTTGAAAAAAAAAATTAAAAAAAAAAAAATAAATGAAGTCAGTCTGATTTCCAAGCCCACTGACCTTAGCAACTATGTTAACCTGTTTTTCTGAATATTGACCAATAAATTATCAACTAAAGATATGAGAGAAGATAAGAGCCCAAAATTATATCACACACAGAGATTAGTCAATGAGATTCTTACATGTAAGTAACCTAGTAACTAGTGAGCAGCATATTAAGTAACAGAGGCGGGATTAAACTCATGACCACCACTTTCTGAGGTCCACATGCTTCTTTCTCTGATGCAGGCTTCATACAAGAATGGCCCTGAGATACTTCTTTCTTTCATGCATATCAACTTGTCCCCGATAACTGATATGTTGGAGCAGTAATGCAGACGTGGGCAATGTGAAAATACATATTTTCCCCATCACAGATCATGTATGATACTCCAAATGCTTGCCTTTCCTCAACAAATCTGCTCCTGCAGTGGTTCTCATGGCTCAAATATTGTGTCAGACTGACACAGCCATAAATGTAGCAACTGCCAAATTTACAGACCAGTAAAGAGGGCCAGTATGCCGATTATCGGTGAACCAAAGAAACTATCTCCAGTAGAATAATATAGAAGGTGGCTGATGAAGGGAACCGGCGGGGGCTGTGGTTGAATGACGGGACAAACACGCTAGTGGCGTCGCCCCCTTCTGGCCCCACCAAACATAGCAGGGCTAAGACCGTCCCTGATTCTCACGCAGCAAAAGCTGGGCTCTCAGTCTAACCTCATCTACCTGGGAGAGGTACTCAGTTCACAGCGTCATGCTTTTGAAGAATATGAGCACTACAAAACAAGCAGACTTTTTCTTTGTTTTTAAAAGTTGATAAAAATAATAAACATTGTGTAGGTAAGCAATGAATCATGGGAATCTACCTCGAAAATGAAGAGTACACTGTATACACCGTATGTTAGCTAACTTGACAATAAATTATATATACATATACACACATATACGTATATATGTGTATATGTATATATAGATACATACGTATATACGTATATATATACACACACGTGTATATATATAAAAATAAAAATAGAACCGAATATAATAATAATAATAATAATAATAATAATAATAATAAAGTTGTGATAAGGATTTAAGTGTCTTTATTGGCTAAATTCTTGGCCCTCTGATCCCAGGAATCTGTCCTTTGTGGCAACTATAAAAGATACACCGTGGGAGTACCTGTCTCCATTGCTTGCCCTCAACTTCAAGATGAAGGTTGCACACAGATAGCCCTTAAAATGCCCTGTTGATCACATCAGAAATATTCACCAGAACCCGTTGACGTTTAGAAGTACTTTGACTTCATGGGGTGATGAGTTCTCTAAGCGCAATACCCTGTGCATGGGTTTACCTGTCCTGGCAGAATATCCTTCTCAGGCTTCTAGGAATGTTCCCTGAGGTGCAGTGAACAACTCCAAGTCTCTTCTCTGAATGCTCAGCCTCCCCTCCCTCATTTGCACTCCGCTGGAATCTCTGGAAAGCCCGCCCCCGTTTCACAAAGACCTCCTAACTGATTCTCTCACAAAGTGAGGGCTGGAGGGACAGCCATTTCATTTTAATATGAAGGAGCTTCGTGACAAGTCAATAACATCAGAGACAAGGGACTTTCCCAAGGGACTCGAAAATAGTGAGAGTGTAGGAAAAATATAAGAGAGAAATAGAGTAGAGAAATAGGGGAAGTGAAGGTGTATCTATCTGTTAAGATTAAATGAAGAAATTAATACAGAAAAAAAAACCCTATCTTTTAAAAATAGAATTTACGTTGGGGCGCCTGGGTGGCGCAGTCGGTTAAGCGTCCGACTTCAGCCAGGTTACGATCTCGCGGTCCGTGAGTTCGAGCCCCGCGTCGGGCTCTGGGCTGATGGCTTGGAGCCTGGAGCCTGTTTCCGATTCTGTGTCTCCCTCTCTCTCTGCCCCTCCCCCGTTCATGCTCTGTCTCTCTCTGTCCCAAAAATAAATAAAAAACGTTGGAAAAAAAAATTTTTTTTTAAAAAAAATAGAATTTACGTATCACATCGTTATCCGAGAATTGGCACTGCAAGGTTGTTAAATGCTGCATGGTTTCAGGGTCCTAGGCTACTACTCTCTTGTTCATTTACCATCTTAGCCCATGGTTCTTTTTACATTTGACTATCTTTCTCCATGGTCCTTGTTACCCGATAGTTGCTTCAGTTCCAGTCAAGCCTGTGACAAGGTGGAGTAAGAACAGGTGAAGACTCTGTTCCATGTAATTCCCTTTTGGAAGACTTCCTGCAAATGGCACTTGTTCCTTCTTTTTATGTCCCATTTGTCAGAACTTAGCCACATGCCATAGGTTGCTGCAGCAGAGGTGGAGGTAGGTAGACACTTCAGTGTGCCATGTGCCCCAATGATAGGTTGGGGATCGAGTACTGGGGGAGGAGGGAAGAACAACCAGTGAGAGAGACAGAGAAATAGAGAGACAGAGAGTCAGAGAGAGAGAGAGAGAGAGAGAGAGAGAGAGACTGTCTCAGAAAAAATATGGGGTATCAATCCTATACCCAACCTGTGGAGTGGGTGAGGGAAACAAAAATTAGTGAAGTCAATAGGAGAAAAGGGTCAGAAATGAGGAAATTAAAGATTATCTTTGGGGCGACTTCCTGACTCTATCATCTCCTTGACTCCCAGTTGTCTTACACCCTTGGTTCCTTCATACATCTCTAGAGCCACATAGAAGAGACACCTTTCAGCTTCACCTGGTTCAGATAGCTTTTGTTGCTTGAAATCTGAAATCTTCAAAACACAGTCTTCATCATCTGAGAGATGTTGATCATTTCTTATCCAGTGCTAAAGAACCTAATATTGCCTTCTGACCTCAGAGAACACTTTGGCTTGGCTTCGCATATTCTTGGGAAAAGAGGAAGGGGGAAAGTGTGGACAGCCTCAGGTAGCCCGTTGAGAGACCTGTCAGAAAACTTCTGCTCTATGTCCCTAGAGAAATATCTGTGCCCTCAGGCAGTCATCACAGAGATTGTCTGGGCCTCAGATAGAACGGTTCTGGTTGGGCTATATTAAATCAATAACAATAATATAAGCTCCATACATTTTTTTGAAAATCAGAAATAGAATTTAAGTTCACAATGACTCAATACAGAAGAGAAATTCAGGTCTGATCTCCCATTTCCAATGTCTGCTAATTGCAAACTTCTTTGTATTAGTACCACACTAATTATTACTTATTCAATGTCTTAAGACTTAACTACATTAGGCTACTTAGTGATAAGCATATATCTACCTTATTCTTGTGGTATCACCAGCTGTCAGAATAGTATATCGCTTAGTTGGTGCTTAATAGTTTAAAAAAATGTTTGGCATTATTTGATCACTGAATCACTTATCATAATACATATTATCAGGGGGAAATATCAATCGTGTAAGAATTCTAAGAAATTAAACCAATATATAAAAATAAATTAAAATACTTTTATAGTTACTGAATTTGCATTTGGTACCGGGCAGTGAAAATCCAATGGAACCAAACATAGTGCTGAACGAGGGAATCTGTGGTCACATTCCTTCCCTATTCCCCAACCTGCAAATTTTCCAACTCTAATCCTATATTCCTCTAATTCTAACATAGAGAAGTTTTAAATGAGAAACCTAAATAAGAGTTTTAATAGACATCTTTATGATGGACATTAAAAGTTTCTTACTTAGTCTTGAGAAATCATGCAGATATATACACACAATATACTTTGTTCAGTATTTATGGTGATGTGCATAGCCTTATATTTATTCACGTATCGTTTACAAAACCTGTTAGTTCAGCAACTATTCAGAACCCTTCTGGGTGCCAGGCACCAGGGATATAAGGAGAGTAAGACACTCATCAAAGGCATGTTATCTCATGGGGAAGTCAAGCTTAAAAATGAATCACAGATGATAAAATGTTAAAAAGACACCATGAGAGAACTTGTTCACAGGTGACAGAAAGAAACATCCATTTATGTCGTTTTGTCCAAAGATAAAGCCATGGCCATATCTAAATGATTAGGTGCTTCATGAATGATTTTTAGTGGTGACAACAGACTTGACGTGGAAAGCACAAGACAGATAGCACTTACTCTGGGGCTCTCAGTACTGTTGGTGCGGGGAGAATTTTCCAGCAAAAGCAAGATTCAATTGAAGGAAATTATTGTTCAGTGAACTGTTGCTCAAACTTGACCCACAATCTTACAGCTGGGATAGACTCACTTCAGTGTCAGACAGAAAGCTTCTTATACAAAAAAGGAAAAAAAATAAACCTTTGGCACAGTGAGTTTTCTCTGTATGAACGCAAGGAGAGAATTTGACTGCATTTTAAAATTTCTTTGTATGACTGGAAAGGACTAGCAAGATTCATACCACTGAAAATATGTACAAGTCGGTAAGATACAAAGGTTAATCATTATCCTAGCATTCACTGAATCAAAATACACCTTGAAGGTTCTACATGCCATGTTTGTACTTAGGCGGTTATAACCCAGAATGCCTCCCTCTCTGCCATCCTCCAGTACAGAGCCCATTCAAGCCTAGTTGCAAGCCTTTCCTGATGCTCCAAGGAATAAATTGGAGCATACCTTAACCAGTCACTCTCTTATAAAGTGATATTCTACCATTAATGTGTAATCTTTCAATAGTAAACACTTTTACTGAGAAACTACCATAGCCTAGTTTGGAAGGATATAGTGGCAACCAGGACAGGCAGTGTTGTAAGGCCTTCTAGAGCTAACATTTGAGACCTCCACACCTAATTTAACGAATTAAAATACAATGACATAAACAAGGCAACTCAGATATTCATCGTGACAAGTGTAGGGAAGCCAATAGGATAATGTGATAGCGAGAAAGTGAGTGGGTGAAAACGGGGCCAGAGTTGAGGCTGATGTATAAAAGGGAAGTCAAGAATGGTCTCGTTGTAAGCCAAAGTGGATGATTCCACTTTACTTCACTCACACAGCTCAAGCCTTGGCCAACTGAAGAGACTCAGTAACAATTGCTGAGATAAATCCTGTGAGAGAACCCATTTTCTCTGGGTCTAGAGCAGGACTGTGGAATGCAAGGCAGGGAAGGAGGAATGCCCCTCTCAGGAGATTTCTACTCTCAGAGGTATGGCATCAATTATTTATTAATTTGCATTGTGTATTGAGATCTGAGAGGCAGTGAACCATGACCCTTCTCTTCTCCTCTGAGTTCTGAATAAGCTCAAAAGTAAAGAGAAGAGTCAGGCAGATGGAAATCAAAACTTCAGCCTTTTTATTAGGCTTTTACATGAATGGACTTTAGTCTGAAGAGTTTCATTTCAATGTGCTGCTATGGTCAAGCTCTGTAACGCTTCCTGAGCTGAATCTGTGGTCCATTCCAAGAAGTTCGCACCTCAAGAGCAAAGCAGATACTTTTCCAGATACCCAGAATCACTTTCTTTGCCCTCAGTGGGCACACACAGATCTGATCCTTCACCCAAGGGTCCTTACAATATGGAAGCAAAAACACCACCACACAGCCATGTCCCGGGAAGAACGAAAAACACACTGAATCAGCCATGCTCATATCCAAATGGCACCAATCCAATGAGTGTAGATTTAGGAAACAGACCAGGTACTGAGGATCCTGCTACTTCTAAAAGGGGGAGGTTCCTACTTAAAGCCAAAGTAGGACCAAAGGGAAAAGGGGGAAAATATTTCTCCAATGGAATATTTAGTGGCCCCAATCTTTAATCATCTATGATAAAGTCCAGACTCTCTTGGTCACTGCCCAGGGTTTTCAAAGGATTCTTTCCCCCTGGCTTTATAATTGTGCTCTATGGGGATGAAGGCAAGGCAGTAGGGTGGGAAGGGGGAGAATGATCTGACAGAGCCTTTCTGCCATAGCCAGAAGGAAAACTTAGATTTGTGTAATTTTGCCTGGTTTTTATTTTATTATTTTTTTAAAATTCTTTTTATGTTTATTTATTTCTGAGACAGAGAGAGACAGAGCATGAGCAGGGGAGGGGCAGAGAGAGAGGGAGACAGAATCCAAAGCAGGCTCCAGGCTCTGAGCTGTCAGCACAGAGGCTGACATGGGGCTCGAACTCACAAACTGTGAGATCACAACCTGAGCCAAAGTCAGTCGCTCAACCGACTGAGCCACCCAGGTGCCCCTGGTTTTTATTTTTAAGAGTGCAATTCACTGTTCAAAAAAAAAAACCCAAAACAAACAAAAAACATTGTAAAACAGAATTCCCCAAACATAAAAACAATCAGGAGCCTGAAGACTCAATGTCTTTTCATTTAGCCCTCCCCATATCCCTTAGCATAAACCTTTGAGGCTCTCAAAGATTTTAAGACACCGTGAGAAACATATATATCTAGGTGGTTTGTAAGGATCATTTGCTTTTTTAAAAAATGTCTCAGCCAGCAAATTCTAGTTCAATTGAGTGTTAAGTTCTCAATGCAGAACTTAAAAAATACAAGTCTCCTTTTGCCTACATTTCCATGCCTGTCTCCACTGACGCCGGCATTTACAAGATAAGCTCTAAGTGTATCCATCACCACCCATTGCCTGAACATACTCTGTGGCCTCAGCCTTTGCCCATGATGATTCAACTACACGTCTTTCTCCTTTGTACCTGCGTAAGAAGCTCTGATACATCATCAAGTCTTCTGAAATATTCCCCTTCCGTGATGCCTTCTCCAATTCCCATTGTCTCCTCCTCCCAGCCTCCCTTAATGTACTACTTTCCATGAGCCTAAACCCACTGTAAATACTTCCCTCAAAGCACTTATCATCTTATTAGTGGAATTTTCAGTTTGCATTGTACTCTCTTCAAAAAGGAATGGTCTATCGCTGCTGCAAATACTGTTCTCAAAATCTTTTCAGATGGAGGGTTTTCTCATCATTTAGATCCAGTGTTACTGGCCTTTTCCTTGACTGTCAGATTGAAAGTAGCACTCCTCAACACTCTGATGTGTTGCCTGTTTCATTGTCTTCGTACATCTAGCATACTCTAGAAAGTACTCATTAATGTATTACCAGTCTCCCATAGATTGCATGAGAACAAAACTTTGTTTGGTTTGTTCCCTGTGTCATCCACAGCACGAAGAATAATTCCTATTATATAGTAAGTATTCAGTGAAGATTTTGGAATAAATATACGAATCTCATAATCATCTGTTTGTCCTTGCAAATAGAAGGAAACTATTGGTATTTGTGGAATAAGTGACCGACTGAGTAGATGGATGGATAACTTCTTCGTACAAAAATAAAAATAAAGTAATGGGACAGACAACTAGATAGGACACATTAATAATGGGGATTTGGGGTCAGAAGTTTGCCTTTGGTGATAAAAGAAGTCTGGCAAATTAGTCACTGAGGCACACTTCAGCACAAATCATACATTTCCTCTCTTGGGCATTTCTGCAAACCAGTAGTCTTTTAAAATCCACTACTGAACAATTGTCAATGTCTCAAACACGTGCTTTTAAAATCCCTGTGACAGAATTTATAGTGAATTTGTATCTGGCATCAGAAAACAAAACAGAGTAGGCTGTTGAGGAAATTGACATTTCCATTATTGATTTTATTTTGGTGTTGTTCAATGTGTTTAGTTTAAGGTCTTCCGAAAATTCTATTATATCTAACAGTTTTATCTTTTCTTAGGTATTTATTTGTTCTCCAAGTAAGATTGAGGTAAAATACAAACTGGTGAGAACATTGCTGATGTTTCCGTTAGATATCAATTTCCCCTCCTTCATACTTTTGATACAGTTTATACTTTTGACATTTATCACAGTCTTTTCTGAGATACAGTCATTGACTTACCCTTTCTGCCAGAGGGCAGTCCTTCATTTTTGGTTGAAAAACTGTGACATACATTTTTATAACCCCTTCCCCGTACCTGAGTGTTGCCCAAATAAGGTGCTTGGCATGCTCGTTTCTAAAAAGAAGATACATGTAGCCATTGGCTACCTTAGTGATGTTGATGTCCAAAAGACCCAAGAAGGAGACACTGTCGTTGACTAACAATTTTAGATTAAGAGAGGCTGGATATGGTTTGTAAACAGAATCATCCTGAAATAAAATGAGTTCAATAGAAATCATCTCACTGTGGGATCAATAAATCCATTCATTAAATGACAACTTCATGTCTCCCTTTCTTTTCTTCTTTCTTTCTTTCTTTCTTTCTTTCTTTCTTTCTTTCTCTCTCTCTCTCTCTCTCTCTCTCTCTCTCTCTCTCTTCAGTCAGTCTGGAGGGCAGTAGTGGTTCATCTGAAGAAGGTATTGGAGTAGAGTGAAAAAATAGCCAAGTAAAACCTATAGTAACACTGAGAAGTTTTACTTAGTCTCAAATTATTTCTTCATAAACTATTATTTTGTGAATGAGGGGAGGAGGTACTTTTGTAGATGCAACTGTACTAGGTAAATTCCATCTTAATTAAGTGATCAGGGTCAGCACCACCAGCTGTGGAAGAAATCTGCATCACAAGCCATGTGGTAGGAAGCAAGTAGAACAAAAACATCACAATAACCTGGCCACTGAAGGAGGGGGAAGGGGAGGGGGGAGGGGGCAAGAGGAGGAGGAGGAAGAAGAAGAAAAGGGGGGGGGGAGAGACAAGAAAAAGAAAGAAGAAATGCATACCTGGGTCTAATCATGAAGAAATTGCAGAGAAACTCCATCCCACAAAATAACTGGCCTGTAAACTTTGAAAATGAGTATCAAGAGAGGATTAGGAGCCTGTCCCAGACTGGAGGAGAGGACAGAGCTGACAACTGCTGGGTGCCATGCCTGATCCTGTGTTGTATTCTTTTTCTTCAAAGGATGTATATAGGAGTTCTGGACACTCTACTCTCAACTTAGCTGTCCGTTTGAAATTCTTTCTGTATCTTCTACAGTTTCATGCATCCGTTCTCTCCTGTTGTTCTGATCCCTTATACAACAAGGCTTTGGGATGTATTCTAGTCAGCCATTACTATCATGGTTCTAATCTAAGTAAACAGCACACATGTTACCATATCTTCACATTTACTACCTTACTTAGCCCATCTCCTGCTCCCCATCTTGTTTTACCATTTTATCCACCCTCAGGGTGCCACCATTCATGTCACACCATGCATGTAACGGGGTCTTTCTGTACCACCATACATGTAACGGGATCTTTGCAGACCCTGGAACAGTCTTCCCATCTTTTCACAAGGGCTGGCTTGTCCCTATGTTTCAGTTCCTTCCATTCTCAGACCACATGTGACTTTTCAGAAGTCTCTAACTACTCCATCTACTGAAAATAACCACCAGCTACTTTCTATCACATTACCCCATGTATGACTCTATAGAAATTATTGATTGATTATGGTTATTTACCAGTTTATTCAGCTGCTTGTTTCTGTCTCATTATCCTTTAAGCACTATAAGGACATTGCTTCTGTCTTTCTCGTTTACAGCTATGTCTCCAGAGCCTAGCATAATGCTGACGATCAGGAGAGTCTCAATAAATATTGGCGGAATTAATCAGGTCTGCCCCAGCATACTTGAGATCTGATGTTCCCTTTCCTCATTTGTTTCATTCAACTCGATACTCCCAGTACCTTAATCTCATGCTCAAGTGCATATTTGTTGAAAGAACGAATGAATGAAGAGATAAATGAAAGAAGGTAGGCTTGGAATGAAGAGGCTGAGTTTAACCTACGGAAATCATTGCTAGTGGTTATAAGTTTAGTCAATTATTAACTCAAAATTTTAGATACTTTAAGACAAATTTTTGGGCAAATACTGCCCTTTGTTTTTCTCAATTTATCCCATATGAATGATCCACAACCTTGGAGGAGAAAGGATACAAAGAAAGTGTTTCTCATCTTTCAGTTACCTTAAAGGTCAGACATACAAAAATATTGTAACTTTAAAGTTCTGAAAACTTCAATGTTCTCACTCTAAAATGAGGCCAGGATGTCTAAAATATCTGATCGGAAAGGCTGAGAATGTATTTTTTATTTGGTTCGGTACTTCTACAATGAAGAATAAATTCCCAGGGCTCAACAGAACATATTTTAACAAAAGAAAGAAAAGTAATTTTCTAAAGCATAAAAAAACTAGATAGACATCTTATCCAGAATTTAAAATATTCATGCTCTTTACAAAATATGTCAGAAGACATGTATAGTAGATTAAACCGTCACTCAATAATTATTCATTGAGAACTTACTATGTTGAAGACATCACGTAGGCACTCTGGATAATGGGAAATGCATGCAAGACAGACATGACAGCATGCCCTGAATTCCTGGATCCAACCCCTGGATGTTCTGATTACGTGAGTGAGTGAGTGAGCGACTGTTCAGCTTACTTGAAATGGGTTTCTGTCACTGACTATTTTGAAACCATCATAAGATAGTCTTGGTTATTACCTAATTTCCAAGGCTGGGTTGTGGGGTATTGGTTCACAACCATAGGGTGAAAGGGTCTTAAGCTGACTGTCATAGGGATGAACTTGGCACCAGAGTTGGTATTTGGAGAGCGCACCACTGAGGGTAGCAACCTTGTAGATGGAACATTCTAACCACCCCTCCCATATCTATAGCTCTTTAGGTATCATACCCTTTCAGTCTTCATAGTCTTTATGGAGAGGGGGCAGAACAGAAAGAGATGGCAGAAAGGTCAAGGGTTTTACTCAACTTTGCCCACTGTGTGAGGGATATTCCCAGAATTCTAACCTAGGCCAATCAGTCTATAGGTGGACTGTTTGGTTCTGATACCACCTTCCCATTGATCTCCATGATCAAATGCTGACTGTATTTGGATTAACCTTGACGTTATTTTCTGAATATTGGCCATGATTCTGAGGACCCAGCTCCTGCGAGTCAGGCTGAAGGTTAACACGTACGGAATGTTACTGGGTAGGTATAGTGACATGTTCCCAACTGGCAAAACCAATGGGGATCACTGAATCTAAAAAAAATGGCAGGTGTCATTCATTTGTATTATACCCTCCACGGGTGAGGCTTAAGCATGTAGACGTAGCAGAAATCTATAGATTATCCCACACAAGCACCTACGTTTGACATCTGGTCTAGAGTCTCCTATACTGGCTGCATCATAAAAATACTTGATTGGCTGGACAGCGGAACCTCAGGGTCATAAAACTATATGCTCCTGTGATCTCTAGACTTGCTGAATCAAAATATCTAAAGCAAGGACCTGAGGGTCCATGCTTTCATAGGCACCCTTAGGTGATTCTTAGGACTGGGCAGGTCCTCAGGACTGAATTATTAACACAGAAACAGGATGAAGTCAGGAGTCAGACCTGGGTTCAGTAACAATGACAGGCAATGCTTAGACAGCCCTCCCTGTGTTCCAGACTCTGTTCCAAGTAGCTTGCTAGTATTTACTCATTACATTTACTTCTCCTAACAATTGTATGAGCCCCATTTTATAATCTCTTAACAGTCCTATGAGGCGACTGAGGCAGGGAGGGGTTGGACACTTGCCCAAAGTCGCACGGCCAATAAAGAGCAGTTGGGATTGGATTCTAGTTACCTTTTAGTTACCAAAGTCTAAGCTTTCAATCATGATGCTGAACAGCCTCTGACATTCATCACATGTGTGACTATGGGCTGTTTATTTAAAAGTTTTGGACTTTGGTTTCTTCTTTGATTCACACCTACCTTGCAGAGAATTTTTGAGGACTAAATATGAACATGATTAGCATATACTAATGACCATCATAGCTAATGATATTAGCATATACTAATGATAATCACAGCTGGCTATTGCCAGTGATATTAAGAAAGAAATCCCTTAATGTTCTCCCCCTACTTAATCCTTAACGTAACTCTATGAGGTAGACGCTATTAAGCTCTAATGTTAAAGATTAGGAAACTGAGGCACAAGGACGTCGACAGGTCCAAGGACACACAGCTAGCAAGCAGGAGAACCAGATTAGTAGGTGTCCAGTGACTGTGAAAAGAACTATATAAACTGCTGAAGCAACTTTTAAAATGGCAGCTCCACAGAGGCCAGGGCCCCGAGTCTCACTGCTCTTGCCATGCAATGCTTTCTGACAACTGTAAGAGTGAAATAGTGACTCCCAGCCTACAACTGAGCCTGGTGACAAGCTAGCCCCGCGATTTGCTCATCTGCTTTATTCTCCCCCTTGCACTCATATTTTAACTTAAAAAAAAAAAATCAAAAGAGTAAATACGACTCTTGTTGGTGGAAGGTGGTTGTATGAGCTTAAAAATTAGACATGCAGCTGGATTTGGACTTGGAGGAGTGCCAGAGCCCGCAGGTAGCAGGCACCAGCAACGCCTGCCTGACTTTGCGTCATTTTGTGACATGTGAAATCACTCCCTTCACACCAACAACAGAGATATTCTTAGTGTGTGGATTTTGTTTTGTAAGAGGGGGAAGATGTGCTTTATTTGCAATTGGGGCTGTGCTGTGATCTCGGAGCTAGACCACATCTCCTTGGTTTCACCCCCACCTAGAGACCCAGCTGATGCGCACCAAGGAGCTGGGGTGTGGAGTCAGCATTTGGATTCGAAGTCGGGAGACCCTGGGCCCCTGACCCACAGTGACCGCTACAGGTCTCTGTGTCCTTGATTGTCAGTTTCCTCATCTGTAAAATGAGTGATTCGCACTCCTGTGTTTGCCGAGGGCCTTGACTCACTTCACATCACAAATGCACTTCTCTGCCCCACTTCACATGTGCTTCTAATTTCCATTATACTTGGGAAATTACTATTTTCAAAACTGTATTTCTAAAATTTACAAAGAACTAAACAATAGTTTTGTTCGTATATTAAATTATATATGTAAAATATATATTTACATATATTAAATGCACAAAGTATATTTTATAATACGACACTTTGTGCATTTAATTGCAACTTTTGTTGAAATCACCCTGTCAAAAGCTATAATGAGAACATTTGTTTGTACTCGGGTTCCCAGCATCAATACGTTGCTCTGTTTATCTTATAATAAATTGTTACTGCCCCTCAATAGATTTACCATTAATGAGAACTTTACTAGGAACTAAGTTCCTTAACAAATGATTTTTACCTTTTCCTTATGAGTTAATTTTCTACATGTGTTTGAAAGATGGCTATGGCTTTTGTCCCTCTGGAGGAATTTAATGATTAAGAGTAATTTTACATAGTAAAAGGAGAGATGAGTCTAACCCAGAAAAGGCTTAATATGTGTGCTGATAATCTTTTAACAGATCAATCAAGTTCTATTTTCATTCTTATCTTTTTAGATATTGTCTCTCTTTTCATGCCAAGTTCCTGATGGAGATGATGTCGAACAGTCACGGTGCATGTTGATTTCCACGCGCCGGTGTCTTTGAGGCTTAAAACCGCGTACAACCAAAAAAAAAAAAAAAAAAACCAAATCAAGTGGCCCTTGCATGTGCATTAGGGATTTATTACAGAGGCAGCCATCTAAAAATAATGTGATAAAAGCCCCACATCCAATCTTCTGAGAGACAGACGCTCTAGCTTTCTAGAACTTTAGATTCTAACCTTTCGTACTGATCCTTTTTATGTCACAAAGGTGGGAAAAGATGGAGGCAGACGGTACCTTAACAAGGGGGTGAAGGGGGAGAAGTGGGATCACTTTTGCCAGGAGAATGAGCCTTCCCTTTGTGAAAACGGTCTCTTCAGATTTGAAGAGTGAGGGAAACAGTTGCATAAGTGTATACACCTTTAAAAGACTCACTGCAAGGTGGTCTTGGCAGGAGTGCCCGGGTAAGGACAAGGCAGGCAGGTGGCACTTCAGTCTTCTTGGTGCCGGGTGACAGCGTATCAGTCAGGATTCAGTCAGAGAAGCAGAACCCTAGACGGGATATGTGCATAGGGCCACGTGGTAATTGTGGAAGCTGGATATGTAGTCTCTCTAAGGCTGTTGTCTCCGTCTCTGATGTTGGAGCTCAAATCTGCTGGACAGGAGGTTGGGGTTGGCAGGGGAGACTGATACACAGTGTGGGGAAGTGAGGGTACGCTGGACACACAAGAAGGGGCAGATGGCTCCCTCAGATCTTGTCTCCTCCGCTCATAATGAGCCGAGCGTCCTACACGCCGGACCCTTCATCACAGAGCTGAACACACACCCGGCCCAGGAGTGGGAGAAGCCGAAAGTGGGACCAGCAGAAGGGGATCATGAGCTGACCTGGACGTCGCCTCAGGCAAATGAGACGAACCAGCAGATGAGCGACAACGTGCCTAAGCCACAAAAGCGCTGGGGCTTCACCCCCCGCCCCCCCCAAAGCTCACACCAGAATCTCCCTGAGCACACACCTCCAGGGAAGGGGATTCTGAGAGGGCCTAGCTCAGCCTGGCCACATTGGCCCACACAAAGCCACCGCAGGTACCCCAAAGCCGAACTTCCACACCGGAAATTTTTCAAGAAATTCAAATATATAAACCAACTTGAGGTAAGGCATAAATCTCCTTTAGCATAAGTTCTATGTTGTTTTTTTCCTGACTTTAAAAATAGTACAAAGATCGTTCAATAGTACTGAGATCACTCAATTAGTACTGAGATCACTCAATTAGGATAAAATAATGAAAGGTCTTATAAATTCTATCACCAGATAGTATCAGTTCTCCAGCTTGAGTTACACAATAGGGGCCCAGTTTACTTATAGACAGATGGTCTCTCACTTAAAGTGGTACAACTTCTGATTTTTCAACTTTTACAAGGGGGCAAAAGCAATATTCATTCAGCAGAAACAGTACTTGGAATTTGGAATTTGATTCTTTCCCCAGGCTAGTGATATGTGGTCTAACTCTCTCTTGTGATGCTGGAAGCTGTAGTTCCCAGTAAGCCAAGTGATCATGGGGGTCAACAACAAATACACTGACAACAATCCTACCCATTGAGACATTCTGCCTCACTTTCAGTAGAGTATTCAGTACTTTACATGAGATACTCAACACTTTATTATCACATAGGTTTTGTGTTAGATGAGTTTGCCTAACTGTGGGCTAATGGAAGTGTTCTGAGCATGGGTGAGACAGGCTAGGTGAAGCTATGATGGTCGGTAGGTGTATTAAATGCATTTTCCACTTAAAGTATTTTCAACTTGGGGCACCTGAGTGGCTCAGTTGTTTAAGCGTCCGACTCTTGGTATCGGCTCAGGTCATGATCTCACACATCATGAGATTGAGCCCCACGTCGGGCTCTGCACTGCCAGCATGGAGCCTGCTTGGGATTCTCTCTCTCCCTCCCTCTCTCTCTGCCCCTCCCCCACTCTCTCTCACTCTCTCTCTCAAAATAAACTTTAAAAACATCAAAAAATTAATGTTTAAAATATTTTCAACTTACAAATGGTTAACTGAGAGGTAGGTAACCCCAACTTAAGTCAAGGAAGATCTGTACTCAGATTAAATGCCTTTTGAGCCATCCTCTCACTGATTTGGGTAATTCCACTCTTTGTTTCTTAAGGACTCACTCTTAGGACCCAGCAGCTTTGGTGTGCTAATGGTGGTCACAGAAGGGAGGTGAGATTCCATTCTCCACTGCTGCTGCTACTGCCTCTGTGTGTCATTGTTCCCCATCAGGCAGGCCAGCCATCTAGTTTTAGATATAAAACAGATGACACATTGGCCTTCTCCCAACCACACTCAATGTGCCTGAGTAACTGGGATGGGAAGAGAACAAGTATAACTCACCTGTTGTATGTCCCGACAGGAAAACTTATGAGTTGGTGTCTTTTCTGGGACATTCAGTCTAGTTCATTATGGCTAGAACCCTTTAGGGATTTGTGTTTTGTCTCCTGCCAGTGGGTCTTAGTTATAGTTCCTTCTGACATGTTTAATAACATGGAAACTCAAGGGAAGAAAATCTGGATCATTATCCTTTCCCTGGGCTCCATATACAATTTGTCTACTTTCTCCTTAAACTATAAGGTGGGAAAAAAGAAATTTTACACCAAGATAAATAGATGGTATTATCTCTAGAAATGGAAATAAGCAAGGACTTTTTAAGTGTAAGTTCTTTGATAGAGAGATAGGTAGGGAGGGAGGTAAGTAGATAGAAAGAAAGAGGAAAGAAAGGAAGAGAGAGAGGGAGGGAGGGAGGGAGGGAAGGAAGGAAGGAAGGAAGGGAGGGAGGGAGGGAGGAAGGAAGGAAGGAGAAAGGAAGAAAAGAGAAAAGAGAAGAAAAGAAAAAAGAGCAAAGTTCTGTCTCACTGGGCATCATGCTTCAAATGATACCAGAAAAGAAAAAAGACATCACTTGAAAAGGTTATTTTGTTAGTAATTCCAGCTGAGCATTTTGTAGTTAAGGTTTATTGCAAGCAAGAACAACTGAAGTGGGAAGAAAATTACTCATTGCAGGCAGGAATTATAAAATACCTTTCTGTTAGCACATATATAACACGCCCTCACCTATCATTATCAGATCTGGGCACTGCCAGAGATATCTAAATTTAACATGACAAACAACAGATGGAGAGAAACATCACCACACTTAGGCTCCCCTGGTGTGAACCGTGATTCACTGAGGGGAAATTAAGGGTCATAAACAAATTGGCAGCATAGTACCAGGCTGTGTCAAAGATGGACAGATGGATGGATGGATGGATGGATGGAAGGAAGGAAGGAAGGGAGGGAGGAAGGAAGGGAGGAAGGAAGGAAGGAAGGAAGGAAGGAAGGAAGGAAGGAAGGAAGGAACGTAGGTAGGCAGGTTGGTTATCAAAATCACCAATGTGCTGTTATTAAGAAAGACATAAAATAATTTTGTAAGATGAGAATCAGGATGATATGGAGATAGGCATTGAATGAAGAAAACTGAAATAAGATTTCTCCTTGGAAAATTCTTACTCATTTGGGGGGCTATTCTTAACACATACAGGATTAAAGTGGCCTCAGGGACGGTACGGAAGAAAGGAAAAAGATGGTTTGTTATTCCAGGTCTTTTTTTTTTTTTTTTAATTTGTCCATTCAATTGACAGAAAACTGGGAGATGTGTTTAGAAAAATTTATGGAATCTTCTCTCACTACTTATCTTTGCAGACAGTGTGGAGACTGTGGGGCAATCTTTTTTGCATTTAAAATTTTCCTATTCGTGATCAAATCCTATTTTATAACAGCTCATATCCAATTCTATTCTTTTTATTTTCCTTTGTTTCAGCAAAAAAAAAAAAAAAAACTGCAGTAACTTAATATCTTGAAAATTAGCTCAGAAAATGTTGCTATAACTCAGAAGTACTTATTATACTTTTTAGCAGTTTAATTCACTACCACTGGGACCAAGAAAAATTCTCCCCATACTTTCACATATAATGTGGTATTGGGTTTGTATCACCACTGGCAATTCAAGAAGAGAAAATGATTCAAGCAAACATTAACAGTGGTTTTAATATACCGGAAGCATAATTAAATGATTATGACTGTTCCTCACACATATCTGTGGAGATTTCTTTGGAATTGTAAATTAATTTAAGGGGAATCTTACATGTTTCTCTTGTTTATTTAAGCAAAACTGATATAACTGATAAATCATAGCTCTTCAAATTATAATTTCTCAGTAATCTCTGAGTCTTGAGACTGTGATAATCTACAACAAAATGGTTATGAGATACAGTGATTTTATGAACTTTGGGGAAATCAACAGTCAGAATGATTCTCCAGTGTGAATGAGAGAAAGTCTAATCAAGATTTTGACTCTGGCTAGTTTCTCACCATGAGTCCAGAAATCTGGAACCAAAAGCAAGCTGTTGGGGGTGGGGAGAAGGTGTCCCACCTTCACCCACCAACCTACCAACTTGACTATTAAGGGATCTGTTTATTTTCTTTATATTTTCCGCTAGAAACCAGACATAGTACAGAGCATATTAGGGTGTGAACATCTGTGCAGTCAGAAAATACACAAAGTCCATCCATTTAGCAAATTCAATAAATATTTATTAACAACTTACTCTGTAACAGATATTATGCAAAAGAATACAAGGAAGGGGGGATGCCCATCCTCATGGTATTTACCCATTTAGTGGTAACAACAGGCATGTAAATGATCAGTTGCGTGTTCTGTAGAGTGTAGTAACTGATGATAGAGCATCTATGCAGTGTCACAGTATCACTGGGCATCTGACCCAGACTAGGGGTTCAAGAACAGTTTCTAGGAGGAAAGAATATCTATACTGAGACTTCTACCAAGAAGAGGAGGTAGATGGTAAGAAAAGCATGTTCCAGAAATAAAGGAATAGCCAGAGGTAAGAGAATTAGATTAGCGAGGTACATGGTGGTCAGACCACAAAGAACCTGGTAAAGCCTGTAATAGAGTTTGGGCTTTATTGAGGGTTTTTAGTAATAATAATAATAATAATAATAATAATAATAATAATAAAGAACTAACATCTATATAGTTCTTAAATAGTATGCTTTTCAAGTATTAACTCATTCAATCTCATAACAGCTACATGAGGTAGGTATGCTTATCATTACCCCCATTTTACAGAAAAGAAAATTGATGCATGGAGAGGTAAACTAACTTCCTCAAGGTCATGACAGCCAGGATCACACCCAAGTAGTCTGGCTCCATAGTCCCTGCCATAAACCCCATGCCATACCAGAAACAAGGGAATGGCATGTTCAGATTTTCACCTTCTTTTAATGTTTATGTATTTATTTTTGAGAGAGAGAGAGAGAGAGAGAGAGCATGCACGAGCATTCACGAGCTGGGGAGGGGCAGAGAGGGAGGGGGAGAGAGGATTCCAAGCAGGCTCCACACCATCAGCACAGACTCTGATGCTGGGCCCAATCTGATGAACCATGAGTTCACAACCTGAGCCAAAATCAAGAGTCAGACATTTAACCGATTGAGCCACCCAGGCACCTCAGATTTTCATTTTTGAATATTCACTTGCTTTACAGCATGGAGCTAGGTTTGGACAAGTGGACAAGAAAAAATAGAAACCTCTTTAGAAAGCTGGTGGACTGATTCCTGAAGATAGATGCCAGAGACTGTATATTAGTGGCAAAGGCAGTGGGGAAAAGGATAAATATTGGAGAAACATATAGAATGTGGTCAGTAGGTATTGGTGATTAATTGGCTACATGGAATGAGAAATAGTCAAATGCTGGCCACAGGATGGCTGATGGTGTTCTTCATTGAAAAGAGAAACATGGAATGTGAAATTCGTCTTTCCTTCCTCCCTCCCTTCTCCCTCCCCTTCCCTCCCCTTTCCCTCCTTATCTCTCTCCCTCTTTCACTGTCTTCAAATTCTTTCTTTACCAAATTTATAACATATGTTTTGCAGAGAGGTGACTGAGTTCATTTCTGGACTTGTTGAATTCTAGACACTAGTAACATTTCTGAACGAAGAAATGGTTAGAGTCAAGGAACTGGAGCACCAAGAAGACAAATGGGGGGGGGGTAGGATTTGAAATCAAGTGGCATGTATATAACAACATGGCCCATGGACCTGAGTGAGGTCACCCAGAGAAAGCAGAGAGAGGGAGATTAGGGACTAGACTGGAATCTTGATGTCCAACAACTCAAATGTGAAAAGCTAAAGCTTAATGTTAAATGCCATTATTAACAACTTCTATTTTATCGGTAGGAATTTTTCAACTCATTGAGTTGTCTTCTTAAGAAGAAGCTGTGGAGGACAAAAATCATAGGGTTAACTAGACTTAATAACTTTGGCTCCTTGGTGTGCATTTTATTCTCCTTTCCATGTTTAAAAATAATGTGTCAGGAAGAATAAAAGGTAAAGAGGTTAATATCAAGTAATTCTTAAGCTTATGAGAGAATGGCAATCAAGTGAGTTTGATAAAATATTTTTTAATGTTTATTTATTTTTGAGAGAGAGAGAGAGAGAGCGCAAGCAGGGGAGGGGCAGAGAGAGAGGGAGACACAGAATCTGAAGCAGGCTCCAGGTTCCGAGCTTTCAGCACAGAGCCCAACTTGGGGGCTCGAACTCATGAACTGAGAGATCATGACCTGAGACAAAGTTAGATGCTTAACCAACTGAGCCACCCAGGCGCTCCTATTAAAATATTTTAAATGGCGAATATACCAACACAGGACATGGGGTCAAAATGATGTAAGTTCAAATCCTGATTTCACCTCTTAGTGTATGAGTGATTTTTTGCAGGTAGTTTCACCCACTGAGCCACAATTGTCTGAACTGAGTTCCAACACAGGATAAATGAGGTAATGTCTGTGAATTGCTGTTTTTCTTTTCTTTCTTCCCTAATTAATTAATAAATTTTAGTGCTACTGATATTTTATTAATTCTGCCTTTTCTGGTATTTCAAAAGAAGATTTTTCCTGTCATCATCTGGAAAAAAAACCCGCAATGCATCCTCTTGGGAATGCCATAAAGAGTTGCTTAGGGTCATAATTTGAACCCAGGAAACCTGTACACTTGGAATTGCGTAACTTTATAAAGAAAAACATCACCTTTGCCAATCCTCTGTTTTTCAAGAAGTCGAGAACACATCTCTCCTTCATTCCATGCCCACAGGCCTTGAAAACAGCAATCTATGTCTATAAAACACTCCTAAATTTGATGAGCTCATTTATCTTGGAGTACTAGTCACTTAGATGTATAAGCAGGTACTGAGAACCAGTCTAAATCATAAACTCAGTCTCTGTACAGCCTAGTGGTCAAGGGCCCCAGCTTCCTCATTTGCAAAGTGATGGCAGAAGAGAGTGCGGCTAACATTGTAAATCCGCAGGTTACTGGGAAATGAAGCAGTGAGGTTATCGCCTGGCACTTAGTGTGATTATTCTAAATAAAGGTTAATAGAAAACATATTTTGGCACATTTAAGGGCAAACTTTATATTATCGTGAAAATTCATTTAGGCAAAATAACTCTTTCTCACGTATATAATAATTCTGAGTAAATGTTTATTTCAAATATTTCATTATGTCTATTAACATTTCTATTAAGTCTATCATTCTAGGAATATTTACTTTTAGCTTCTCCTAGAGAACGTAGTAATATAGGATAAATGGAATGAATACCCACAGCAGGTTGCCCTCTATTTTCATACCAAAGACAAATGGGAATAATAACTAATCTTGGGTGTGAAGTTTGGCCTTTCAACAGAATACATGAATTCTAAAGACATCTGAAATCCAGGAGTAACCACAAAATGTAAACATAACTCTCATCCTCTCTGTGGACAACACTACTGAATTTCAGGATGGTCTGTAAAATGTCTTATTTGGAATTAAATAATAATGTCTTAAGTATAATACTTTTCTATCCATTTTTAGATGCAAATTTACAGAGTGAAATACACAAATCTTCAGTGTGTAATTCTGAGATTTTGAACCCACTTCCAACAAGTTGATATGGGGAGGTAGACTCCCGCTAATGCTGGCTATGGCCAGGGGTCTCCATTCCTCTTCAAGTGGGCTTTTCATGGGCCATGTTAATGTCTTTATAGTATGCGGCTGGCTGGGTGCCCTACAATTCAATTCTATCACCAGCTGGGTGTCCTACAATTCAATTCAATTCTAACACTGTCTACCAGAGGTAGCATCAGTCCTATAAAACTGACCCTCCCCCTCCTTCTCTTAAGACACCAGACATCACTTCAAGTCCAGGTTATCACCTGTGTTTCTGGCCAACCAGCTATATAGATCAGATGTCCTGATGACCCTCCCCTTGGGTATGATTACTGTGCTAGAGTAGCAGCTCATGGAACTCAGAGAAACATTTTACTCACTCTATTACCAGTTTATAATAAAAGCAAATAGCCCAGAAAAGCCAGATGGAGGAGAAACATAAGGCAAAGTAAGGGGAAAGGGCACAGGGCTGCCATGCTGTCTCCATGCCTGCCACTGTCCCCAAATCTCCAAGTGTTTACCAACACAGAAACCCTCTGACTCTGGTCCTTTTGGGTTTATAGGGAGGCTTCATTGCATAGGCATGATTGATTAAGTCACTGGTCTTTGGTGATTGATGATTGATTGAACTTTTACCCCCTTTCTTCTCCACAGAGGCTCTGAGGTGGTACTGAAAAGTGACTAAAAGGGGGGCTGAAAGTGGCTTCTCTAGCAACCAGCCTCCATCCTTAGGTGCAATCCAAAGCTATCATTAACACAACAAAGGACACTTTTATTGCTCCCACCACTCAGATTATTCCAAAGGTTTGAGGAGCTCTGTGTCAGAACTAGGACAAAGACCATAACTCTTAGTACCACAAATTCAGTAAGAGTTGATAAATGCATATACTATGTAATGCATATCTCTATAGAGATACAGACCATTTTTGTCATCCTGAAGGATTCCCTTGTGCCTTTCCAGTCCATTCTTGACCACTAATTCAGAAGCAGCCATTGTTCTAATCTTTACAAAAGTGGACTAATATTTAACTATTCTAGTACTTTATATACTGGGATTATCCAGCATGTATTCACTTTGATCTGGCATTTCTCATTCAACACTCTATTTGGTGGTGGTGGTGGGGGGGGTATATCCATGTTGTAACGTATATTACTTTGCTCCTTTTATTGCTAAGTAGCATGGATATGACACTTAAAGATAATTCCATTCTTCTGATGATGGATGTATGGAGTATTTCCAATCTGGGGATATGAGCAAAATTGCTATGAACATTCTTGAATATTCACCAGGTGAAATTATTTACTCAGGGAAATACCTAAGCGTGGAGTTGCAAGGTCACAGAATTGGTGTACGGTTTATTTATAAGAAAGTGCCAACTGTCCTCAAGATGGTTGTACATTTTTACACTCCTTCCAAACATGTATGAGAGTTTCAGTTGCTATGGACCCTTGCCAACATCTAGTGGTTAGATTGGTGAGTCAGTCTATCAAGTGCATATACAGTGGTGTCTCATTGTAGCTTTAGTTTGCATTTTTCCCTGATGGCTAATGACATGAGCATTTTTTTCATGTACATACTGACCATTGTTCTTGTCTTCTTTTGTGAAATACCTGATATTGTATTTATTATTGGGTTTTTCCCTTCTTTATTATTGTTGTAGGATTTCTTCATTTGTTTTGCATATGTTCTCCTAGCCATGGCATGTGTGTTAATTTTCTTAATAATGTCTAATGAACAGAAGTCAAATTTATCAGATTTTTGCCTGGATGCTTAGTGTTTCTGTGTCCTAAGAAATTTTTGCCTAAACCAAGGTCATAAAGATATTTATTATGCTTTATTTTAAAAGTGTTACAGTTTTAGCTCATATATATATATATATATGTGAGCTTATATATATATATATAAAGTTTATATATATGAGGTTATAAAGTTATATATATAACTTATAAATAATATATAACTTATAAAGTTATATATATAAAGTTATATATATATATAAAGTTTATGTATGAGTTTATATATATATATTTTAGCTCATATATATATATATACATATATATATATATATATATATATATATATATACGAGTTTTAGCTCATATATTAAGTCTATGTTTATCTTGACTTAAATTTTGCATAGAAAGTGAAGAAGGCATCAAGGTTGATCTTTTGTTCCATCTATATCTCCAATTGTCACAGCATCATTCATTGAACAGATGCTCTTTTCCGCATTGAAATGTTTTGGAAGTTTTGCTAAAATAATCGATTAACCATACACACATATCTATTTCTGGTTTCTCTATTCAGATCTCTTGATTCATTTATCTATTTTTGTACCAATGCCATGCTAGGTTAATTACTGTAGAATTATGGCAAGTCTTAAAATCAGGTAAGGGAAAGTCTTTGCTATTTTTTTAAGTTTATTTTGAGAGAGAGCGCACACATGCGTGAGAGAGAACACGGGCAGGGTAGGGACAGAGACAGAAAGGGAGAGAGAGAATCCCAAGCAGGCTCCACACTTAATGTGGAGCTGGATGCAGGATTCAATCACGCAACCATGAGATCATGACCTAAGCCAAAACCGAGAGTCGATTGCTTAACTGACTGAGCCATCCAGGCCCCAATCTTTGCTATGTTTATATATATTTTTTTTGGTCTCAGGCTAGGTTAAGGTCTAGACCTTAAGCATTTCTATATAAATTTTAGAATCTGATGGGGCGCCTGGGTGGCTCAATCGGTTGAGCATCCGACTTCAGCTCAGGTCATGATATCACAGCTCGTGAGGTTCGAGCCCCATGTGGGGCTCTGTGCTGACAGCTCAGAGCCTGGAGCCTGCTTCAGATTCTGTGTCTCCCTCTCTTCTGCCCCTAATCCTCTCGCATTCTGTCTCTCTCTCAAAAATAAATAAACATCAATTTTTTTTTAATTTTAGAATCTGTCAAATTAACAACCACCATAAAAATACTGAGATTATGATTAGGATTGCATTTATTCTCTAGATAAAGTTGACAGTTAACAATACAGGGTCTTAACATACAGATATGTCTATTTACTTAGATATTAATTTTATTCTTAGCAATACTTTGTAGTTTTCAGTAGAGGAGTCTTGCACATCTTTCATAAAATTTATCACTATTTTATGTATATTGATGCTGCTGTAATTAGTATTTAAAAATAAATTCCAATTTTGGGCAAGTATATAGAAATACGTTTTCTTTTCATATATTAACACTGGATCTTGCAATCTTGTTAAATCCCCTTATTAGATTCAGTAGCCTTAGAAATATCTACATAAACAATTACTATTTATTTTAAAGTAATCTCTACACCCAACATGAGCCTAGCATTCACAACCCTGAGATCAAGAGTCACATCCTCTTCTGACTGAGCCAGTCCGGTGCCCCTACATAAACAATTATGTCATCTGTAAATAAAGATAATTTAAAAATTTCTTTTAATGTTTAATTTATTTTTGAGAGACAGAGCAGGAGTGAGGGAGGGGAAGAGAGAGAGGAAGACACAGAATCTGAAGCAGGTTCCAGGCTGTGAGCTGTCAGCACAGAGCCCGATGTGGGGCTTGAACCCATAAACGGTGAGATCATGACTTGAGCTGAAGTCAGACACTTAACCAACTGAGCCACCCAGGTGCCCCCATTTTACTTATTTTTAATGTTTATAGCTTTCCTTTCTTTTATTACTTTTTTTCACATATTTGCATATATATTTATTTACTTAGGCATTATCACACTTACTGGTACCTCCAGTAGCAAGATGAATAAAATTGGGTGTTCTCAATATTACAGAAAACTTGTTCTGTCTTTCATGATAGATCTTTGAGAGATATCTTTACAATGGTACTTGTGTATTTTTCATATATCCCCCTCAGGAAATTTAACAGATTGAGGAAGTCTCTGATTTTGTTCAATGCTTTTGATGATTCTATGTCAATGGCTGAATTGAATTGAAGCCCTCACATACTTTATCCAGTTTTATTGTTCTGTTTGGTGGGGAAAGGGGGATGAGACACATTATTCTGTTATAGTTGAATCAGAAATCTGTTACCCACTCTTCTGAGTGAAATATAATGTTTATGATTAAATTGGTGAACATTTAATAATAAAAATAACCATGACAATAATAGAACCAAAAGCGCATGGAGTACTTACTATGTGTGTGCTCCACATTCTCTAATGCAATACTAACAACAGTCCCACAAGACAAGTCTTGGTGGAGACGTGAACCCTGAGATTGTCTACAGAGTAAGTATCTGGCTCAAAGAAACATAGCTTGGAAAATGAATAGTCTGAATTACCTTATTCTCAAGACACACTTGTTTCAATACTATGTAATATTATTGTTTGTTACCTTTGACACCGAAGTTCTTTTAATGGCTACCTACTACATGTAAGACATTGTTGAGTTATGGACGTTCTTTCTGAAGGTACCTTTGAACTGCTGCTATGTCTACTTCACTCTGGGTACATTAATTCTCTTTGTTGACAGTTTTTGTGTCAAAACGTCTAGCCAAATTCTGAGTTTGACAGCACAACCTTCATTTTTCATTTCTAAAACTCGGATTATAGAGAATATGAAATATGCATGGATACTTTACACAACCCAGCCATGGCTCTATAGAAGTAGATGCCTTCTATCAAAAATAGATTGTCTCACTCAGAGAGATACAAAACCTATACATGACAGACTACAGCTCCCCTTTGACCCTGAAGCTTCTCATTCACAGAATGTTCAAATTTGATGCAAACAATAATGGTTTAATTCAGAGGGCCTTTTGAAGATCATCATCTAATTGAGAATAAATATGAAAGGACATATCATGTATGGGCTACAGATCCCTGGAAATCAGCAGGTAAATGGTTCAGCCGAGTAATTCATCAATTATGAGTACCAGCTTCTTTCATTAGTTTAAGAAGTATTTATTGATGGTCTACTGAGTGCAAAATTGATGGCCTCCTATGGCCCAGACTGGAAAAAACGGTGATGAATGACAGATGTGGTCCCAATCACCCCCAAACAATCTAGATTTGCAAGTACCACGTGCAAAACCCTCTGTGATAGATTCTATAGGTTGATGTCCATAGCAAGGGTTTATAAAAATCACTAACATTTCAAGTGTTTATTGGGTTGGAGGCTATGAGGTATCTCAGGAAAGCCTCATCTTAGAGACTGGGAAACTGAAGCTTAAATATGAGGAACTTGCCCAAGGCCACGCTCTTTTACATGACAGACATGAGGTTAATATCTGGTCCCCCGATTCTGCTTTTAGCTGCTGTGTTTTACAACCTCCGCCAATGATGTAGGTTAGATCCGTGCAGGCAACTGAATTGTTTGAAAAATTATTTATAACAATTTGTAAGGTTAAATATTCCTAGAAACGAGTCCTCTCCTTGGAATTTTCATTCCCCCCCCCCCCCCCCACTTAGGCTCTCTGATTTTCCTTTCCTTCACCTGAAGACCATCCAAATGCCTTTCACTACATGACACATTTAATCCAACCTGTGTCAAATGACCCCTGCCCCAAGTCTTTCATAATATCACTAATTCTCAATTAGTTACATGCTAGTCTACCATGTGCTACCTGGACAAAAGTCACAATGGACTTGTATCTGTCCTCCTGAGTCCCAAGCTCTTTCCCTCTTGGCACTAGCTGCCCCCACCCAAGCCTGGTACACCTTGCTTCCTGATCTCAGCATTGATGGTTTCTCCTCACCAGGTCTTGGCTCAGAAGTCGCCTCGTTAGAGGATTAAGACTTCAACATATCTTTTTTGGGCAATGCAGTGTGCAACCCATAACATGCTCATTCATTTGATCCCTGTCTTATATATGAGAAAATAGAGAATTGGATAGAAAAATTTGCCTAAAATTGTATGCACAGCATGAAAGGCAGCCTAAATTCCAATCCCATGGATTTGACTGAAGGGTCTCTTCCCCCACAATGAGGCTTGCAACTTGCATAGAAATCACATGAAATTGGGTAGGAAGTGGAGGGAACACACAACCGGCCTAAAACCTCCTAACGTAGGTCGTCGACCCTTGGCAATTCTCGACTGGGGTGGTATCACCCTCTAGAGAGCACATTAGAAGATGTCCACATCTCCTTGTTATAATGACTGGGTGTTAGTCACGGTCACAAAGAAACAGAATAAATGGGCAAAAATTGCTGGGCCAACGCCTCAAAGGGCATCTATGGCCTGTGTACCATTGTCTTTGCTGAGAATGGGTGTTTCTGCCATTGGCGCTAGGGTTCACAGGTACACAAAGCTCTAGTAACGCCTGGAACGTTTCTCCTTAACAGAGGATTGTCCCTCCCAAGATGCCAGTTGAATCTCTGTTGGCAGGTGGTCGTTACACCTCTCTGTTCCAGTGAGATCAGCATCTTTGATGCCTTCTACCTGTACTCACCTTTTCTCCTTGTGCCCTCATTCAATGTATTTGTCACTTTGCCCCTCACCAGAATGCCCCTCCTTGTTTTTTAGCTGAGTCTACTCATCCTTGATAATTCAACTGAAGTCCCATTTCTCCTCCATGAAATCCTGAAGCAGGGTTCGTAGCACACAATTTAACATATTGCTATATATTGTTTTATTTTGTTTTGATCGTATCCTGTGTCTAGGTCTTATTTCCTTCCCCCAATTAGATTCTGAACTTTTTCCTGGGTCTCCACAGTACCCAAGACAATTCTGGGCACAGAGATAGCGATTTTTAGAAGCAGGCAGTATCTAGAGCAGCTTGTTCAGAGAACAGTTAATTCCTCTCAGGCCAGGAACCTCGTGTGTTTAGTTTTCAGAAACCTCATTATGCACAATTTAGAGTTAGGAAAGGACTTTCTGCAGAGTGTTTGGCCTACTCTGCTCTTTATTATGTCGTCTGTAAACTAACAACCGAACTTTGTATTATAAACGTATTGCACATAATAAAGCATAATTAAGCATAAGAAGAAAACACAAATAGTCTGCAATCCTGCCACCTAGTATAGCCACAATTTTTGTATATACCTCAAGATATATATTTTTGCATAGTGTAGAATGGGAATAAATTAGGCCTACCTTTGTAATTGGCTTTTTTTTCACTTAATATTTCACGAGCACCCAACCATATTAATAAACATTGACACCCTCACTTTGAAACAGCTGGATAGTATTCTCTTTTATGAACGGAGCATCATTTGGGTCGAATGTTTCTTTTTTTTTTTTCAACGTTTATTTATTTTTTTGGGACAGAGAGAGAGACAGAGCATGAACGGGGGAGGGGCAGAGAGAGAGGGAGACACAGAATCGGAAACAGGCTCCAGGCTCTGAGCCATCAGCCCAGAGCCTGACGCGGGGCTTGAACTCACAGACCGCGAGATCGTGACCTGGCTGAAGTCGGACGCTTAACCGACTGCGCCACCCAGGCGCCCCTGGGTCGAATGTTTCAATTATTCATGTCTTTCCCAAATATTTCCTGACTTCTTGCTACAGAGCAGGCACTGTTCTAAGGGCCGGGGATAAGGTCTAGACAAAACAGACAAACCCCTTGCCCACCAGACGCTATTGTTCTAGTGAGGAAGTCTTTCTAGTCCATGTTTCTTGTGAAGACTACGTCAGCGATTCTCAGGGTGGTCTGCCCTCCAAGAGTGATGTGTCTTGCAGCGGACATTTGGCAAGGGCCGGAAAGATTTTTTTGTGGTCTCAACTTACCAGGGGGCAGCTAGGGTTGCTACTGATAGCCAGTGGGTACAGGCCAGGGATGCTGCTGATGTCCTCTCAGGTACAGGGTAGCCTCCCAAGACAAAAAAGGATCTGGTCCAAAATGTCAATAGTGCCAAGGTTTAGACACATGGCTCTACTTTGAGACAATATACTTCTAGCGAAAACAAATACACTTTTAATTTAGTCTCCCTGTGTAGAAGCCTTAATATGCTTCGCCACTTTGCTAAGAACTCTGTTCCCCTTTGCTACTTCCGCCAAGATTTGAGGTCCAGAGGCTGCCAGTTAGAACCTCTTGTTTGACTGAAAGTCAGAATATTAAATAATAGAATGTCAGGCACCAAAGAATAAATTGGGAAGGTGACTGAGCACAGGGATGTAAGAAGAACTCCACTTATCTTAATATCCATCATTTGATTTGCAGTTAGCGCCCCAGATTATGATCCTGATAGTGGGGGTGCTGTTTGAAGATTATGGGGGCTAAATATAGTTTCATTGCAGGAAAACTAGCTCTAGACCGCTTTCTCCTTATTGCTGTGACTTTTTAAAAATTTCCTTCAGAAAAAGAGCAAGTATTGACCTGAATGTAAAAATCAATGTTTTAAATTTTTCTTTTCTTATGAAGAAAGCTTATTTCATATACACTTTGAAAATATTTTTTGTTTGACCTAGAAAGGGGATGGATAATTTACAGAGGACATAGTGAAAATTAAGCAGCTGGATGTGAACTGCACCCACATCTTATGAACACAGATAGGATACCAAAAGTGAACCATTTATTAACACATGGCTTGGTAGACATATGTACCCAAATCTCAGCCCGAAAATTACTTTTTGGAAGGAAGTGGGGGGAGGGTAAGAATAAAAAAACACAACCCAAAACAAGTTTGCTACAATCTCTTACATTTATACTTGGAGGAATTTAATCATTTTTATTTATTTTGCTGTCACCGTGGTCATTATTCATTTTGTTTTATTTTTTTCCTTCCCCTCCCCCATGGGTTTCTGTTAAGTTTCTCAGGATCCACATAAGAGTGAAACCATATGGTATCTGTCTTTCTCTGTATGGCTATTTCACTTAGCATCACACTCTCCAGTTGCATCCACGTTGCTACAAAAACATTATTCATTTTAAAACATTTTATCATACACAATCTAGATATGTGAATTGTTAAAAAGTGACTGTTATGAACATAGGACGTCACCATCAAAATGTATTAATGGGCTATATTAGGGGGTGGGAGCAGTTGCCATATTATGTTCTTTTGTGTTAAATAAAGCAGATTTTAAATGGTAAATGATACCCCTTCATTATGGGCTTGAATACACAGGATTCACAAACTCACATGTAGACAGCCAATTTGAATATTTTGTAGAGTGGAATAGTCAAGTAATATGCTCTATTTTCTACTTCACTTTGTGTATAAGACTGCTATGATGGAATTCTTATATGCAACATATAACAATAGAGTCTTTCTGATTCTTTAAACCTGAAAACTTCAGTGTTTGAAATGGAAATTCCTAATATTCAACTATTTCTTCTGTTTCCTAGAAAAATAGAAATATTTGTATAGTCCATTTGGTAACGGAAAGAACAGCCCATATATATCCTCCAAAACTGAGTATCTTCTTAAACATTTACACTTGATATGTTGCTTGGAATTATGTCCTATGAACTTAGGACATAATTCCAAGCAACATATCAAGTTGTTTATATGCTGTAAGACTCATTTTTTCTAAATGTTCAAGAAAGGAAAATGTGAAAGATAATATCAATTTTTCAAGCTTATTGCAATTTATATAAATTAGACAAAAGCAAACTGGCTTAGCACAGACTGGTATACAGACAGCTGGTACAGAGATATTAATGACTCTCTTTTCTATAAAAGAAGTCATAGATTGTTTGAATTAAAGCTACATATATTAAGATGAATAAGTCTTGGAAACACTATGTTGAGTCAAGAGCAAGGGCAGGGAGACGGTATAGTTGGAGAGGACACCCAAGATGATTCTATCCATGTGGGTAATGAGGTGGGATGGTAGAATCTATAAGTACTGTTGTGTTATTCTTTATAATTTGTTGCCTGCCTTTATTAAAAATATAATTGAGTATAAAATTGAGCCTGTTCCCTATTTAGTGATCATCAGAAAATGTGGTTAATATTGGCCACACTGCATGGCACCTCTCTATCCTCATCTATCCCCCAGTGAGCAAAAGTTGAGCTCAGTATTTCTGTAGCACAGAAGCTTGGAATATTATTCATATATTGTTCTCTGTGTGTACTCACTCAGTGGTTTTTATACCCAATAAGATGGTTTTCTTTGTTGACTGCCATTATAAGGTTTTCTTCCTCTCTACAAATCTCTATACCCAGGTGCTTATCTATTTATGTTTTGTAGCTCCTCACAAAAGCTCATGTCAAACAAAATAAATACTATGTATTTTTAATATAGCTAGGAAGAATAGTGAGATTTGATGTTAGTCACCCAACAATTGATGGGATGTTTCTGGGATTCTAAGCTCGTATGTTACCTCCAATTCACATATGCTTGAAACCTTCACTGGACCGTGGTTATGAGTTTCAGAAAGGTCTGTCTTAGACTTGCTATGGTAGTGGTAAAAAAATGTAAGATTTTTGCATTATCTAAGTATAATGCTCATAATAAAAGAAAGACCTGACTTAGTATTTTTAATCTTTTTTTTCTAACGCGATCCTCAAATAAACACTTGACTGATTGACAGTTAGTAGGTGTTACCTTCTAATTTGAAAATGGATTTTAATTCAACCTTCACACTGTTGAAGAAAAGTATTACTATTCACTCAATAATTAGGCTTAATTGGTCTGAGGATTTAAAAGCTGCCTTAACACCAAACATTTCAAACTGTGTCTATTTCACAACTTTAAGTGGACTCCTAAGACTATAACTACAAGATAGATTTTATCAGCCTGTGCTATATTTCCATAAGCAAACAAATGTAAATGCCCAATTGCTGATATTTGAAAATAAAAATCAAAACTGAAATAGAAATAATGTATTTTCTGATTTCTGGACTGCATAGGATACTGATTTTTTTTTTTCATATCAAAGATGGACTATATTGCTTTCTTATCTGCCTTTTAATCTGCATAATCATTAAATATCTACCAATCAATAGGACACCAAAACCACAATCAACAAAAGCAAAATTAGACAAGTGTGACAACATTAAAAAGCTTCTGGGCAGCAAAGAAAACCATCAACAGAGTGAAAGGCAACCTACAGCCTGAGAGAAAATAGTTGCCAACCATACATCTCATTAACATCCAAAATATATAAGGAAACTCCTACAACTCAAGAGAAAAAAAAAATCCAATCACCATTAAAAACTGGGCAACGGATATTTCTCCAAAGAAGAAATACAAATGGCCAAGAGGTATATGCAAAGGTCCTCAGTATAACTAATCTCTGGAGAAACCCATATCAAAACCACAAAGAGCTATCATCTCACATGTTAGAATGGCTATTTTCAAAGCAAAACAAAACCAAATAAAACACAAAACCTGTTGGTGAGGATGTGGAGAAACTGGAACCCTCATGCATGGTGGGTAGGAATGCAAACTGGTACAGCCACTCTGGAAAACTGTCTGGAGGTTCCACACAAAATTAAAAATAGACCACATGAGCCAGCAATCCTGCTTCTGAGCATATATCCAAAAAACTATGAAATCAGCATTTAGAGGAAACATATGCACTCTGATGTTCATTGCAAGCATTGTTCACGCTAGCCGAGATACAGAAACAACCTAAATGCTCGTTGGCAGATAAAGAAAGAAAATACAGTATATACGTAAGTAATTATTCAGGCTTAAAACAAAGGAAATCCTGACAATTAGGATAAACCTGGAAGATGTTGTGCTAAGTAAAATAGGCAGACACAGAATAACAAATACTGTATAAGTTACTTATACGAGGTCTTTAAAATAGGCGAGCTTATAGAAACAGCAGAATGGTGGTTACCAGGGATGAAGGAGAGGGAAAAACGGAGCTGTTGTTCAAAGGGCATCAAATCTCAGTCATGTGAGATGAATAAATTCTCGAGATCTACTACTCAACATTGTGCCAATGGTAAATAATACTGTATTGTGTACTTAGAAATGTCAAGAGGGTAGATCTCATGTTAAGTGTTCTTGCCACAATAAAAATATTTTAAAAGTATATCTATCAATCATATTATCTGCCATTAAACATCTCCCATATTTCAAATATTCGGTCAGACTTTTTACATGCATTAAAAAGAAGCCTCACAATAGTTCATGAGATAAATTATTGTTTCTATTTTAAAATAAGCAAGTGAATTCCAAGAAAGTGTGATAAATGTTGCTTTTGTCTGACTAATAGAGTTTTGCCACCCCTCACCTTGAAGATGGGGACATGGCCCATGCTGGGAACATTGTAACATCTACAGGAGTGATTTTGTAATGATCACAAGATCAATCGAACTTGGACCAATCCAATGAATTCTCTGGTATTTTTCTGATTGAAACTGATTCTGATTGAAATGTTCCTGAAACTAAGGAAGACTTTTCTTCTAATCAGGTCATAGAATTGGACTTAAGTGAATGTGATGTAGACAGCAGCCATATTTCCTGCTATTCAAACAAAGAGAAAACCCAGCTTTGATCGAAGACATGAGGGGAGAATACTAAAGAATTCCTAATGACTTGGAGTGTCTGGACCTAATTATACTCAGAGTTTCTCAATTTTGGCACCACTGACATTTTGGGCTAAATATTTCCTCATTGGGGGAAGAGTCTCAGCCTCTTGTGCTGACCTCTACCTGGCACTAGATGCCAGAAGCACCCACTTTCCTGCAGTTGGGACAAGGATGCCTTCAGACTTTGCCCAATTTCTCCTGGGGAGAGGGATGAGGAAGGGCAAAATCACCCTCTATTGAGAACCACCGAGTTACAATGAAGACTATCATTACCACTGTGCTTGCCAATTATTCGAGCTATAATCTCCATTTGCTTAAACTAATCTGAATTTGGTTTCTGTAAATTATAACCTAAGGAATCTTGACTAATTTGAAAATGATCAGTAACTTGGCCGACGTTATAGAACACTTTGCTAAGGGAGGTGAACGTGTGCCGTAAGTAAAACAAAAGAACTTACCAAATTTTATACATTTGCATAATACATTACACAATACATATACATTTTTTATCATTTTATTATTTATTTTTGAGAGAGAGAGAGAGAGAGAGAGTGCGCGCGCGCAGGGGAGGGGCAGAGAGAGAGAGGGAGACACAGAATTTGAAGTAGGCTCCGGGCTCTGAGCTGTCAGCACGGAGCCTGACGCGAGGCTTGGACCCACAAATTGTGAGATCATGACCTAAGCCGAAGTCAGACACTCAACTGACTGAGCCACTCAGGTGCCTCTATCTATCTATCTATCTATCTATCTATCTATCTATCTATCTATCTATATCTGGGCCTGGGGTGGAAAAGGATGCGATGTGTTGCGGGATCTGGGGCTGGGCAGACAGCAAGTGGGATCGAGGAGACCTTGAAGCAGCACTTGGAGGACACAGTGTAGAATCTATCCATTTTTGGAGTCTTACACACAGATTCACAAGAACTTAATCTGGCCAGGGGACCCAGTCAGAGGACATGCTGGGGTGATATCAGTTCCAGCCCATCCAGCAGCTCAGCTAACCTCAGACCCCACTGATATCCCTATGGTGTATCTAGAATCAGATAATGGGAACATCATGATCCAGAAACACGATGGCATCACAGTGGCAGTGCGCAAAATGGCCTCGACATGAGTTCTCCAGCAGCCTGTCATAGGGGCTCAAGCCTACCGATGCTAATTAACTTGCAGAACTATTAAAGTTCCAGTGGTTAGGCCAATTATTTAGTGTGCATTGGACACTTTGCTATTAATTATAGAGTAAGCTGCATTTTGACACTCAATGGACTGACTTATCAAAATATTAGTAAGAAAGGATCATGTTTTTGAAGGAGCAGATCTAGGTCATTTTGTACACAGTTTTGTTGTGTTCAATAAATCTGGTTGGAGGAAAAAAAATAAATTGTCTAGACTGTTGACCCATGAAACACACTGAGAGGTATTTCCAAAAACTGTATTCCGAGTTCAGCTATGTTTGGGAAATGACTGGTTAAACTAGCAAAATCACTTTCTTTTTTATAATAGGATATCTCAGAGACTCTAGTATGATAGTGTGCTTTAATAATCTCCATCAGTTTCTCAAGTTTCTTTGGCCAAGTCTTTTTTAACAGGCCCAGATAACATCTTTCAAGACTAACATTCTGCAGAACTCAACATGGTAAGTGCCATGGCCTACCAATATGAAAGGCAGGCCAATTAGGGCGGACAGAAATTTAGGGATAGAGCATGACGTGTTCTCTGTACATGAAGAAGTAGAAGCCTGGCCATGTTGAAGATCATAGATTCCCTTCGCTGAGTAGACTTATCTGCATTTGGAGAGAAGTGGGGAGTTAGGACAGAGCCTCTAATCTGCAACAGAGAGTTTGGACACTACCCTCCAAAGGCAATTAGAGAGAGTTACTGAGAATAACCTGACTGCCTGTGACCTTGGGAAATCTCTCTGTCATGTGGCGGAGGGCATGCGTAGGGTAAGACAGCAGGCAAGGCAATCATTTAGGATCCACTAGAGTCAATAACGGAAGTGGTGAGGGCTTCAACTAAATCAGTGGCAATGAAAATGGGTGAAATAGAGTGACTTGAGAAATATTAATGCAAATTATTGCATGTTGCTAATCTTCCATTATACAATGGCATTTTTAACCACTTTGACAGGCCATCTTAAGTTCAAAGACTCCATTTTTTCACAGCAGTGAAGAGAATTCTATAGGAAGGTGATAAATGTAAGTATTGTGGCTGGCTTAGAATCTGGCCTCACTAGAAGAGGAATTTTTTATTTTTATTTTTTATTTTTTATTTTTTTTAAATTTTTTTCAACGTTTATTTATTTTTGGGATAGAGAGAGACAGAGCATGAACGGGGGAGGGCAGAGAGAGAGGGAGACACAGAATCGGAAACAGGCTCCAGGCTCTGAGCCATCAGCCCAGAGCCTGACGCGGGGCTCGAACTCATGGACCGCGAGATCGTGACCTGGCTGAAGTCGGACGCTTAACCGACTGCGCCACCCAGGTGCCCCGAAGAGGAATTTTTTAAAGAAATGTTTCTAGAAGCCAGTTCTATGAGCTCTATAAGAGACTCCATTTTTATCCATAAAACATAAAAATACTAATGTATCCTATCCTGATATTCCAATACACAGGTGTCCTGTCTGCTTTGAGCCCCTTGTGTGTAGTTTTCTTTGTAAATTTGCAAGTGGAAAACATCAAGTCTCCCCCCCCCCCCTTACCCCCTTCATGTGTTAAAACCATTGGGGTTGTAATGGGCATCTTTGGATCAGATACCTTCTGGCTCTTGCTGTTTCGGTTGCCTGCATGCTGGAAGATAAGGATTTGGCCAACCGGCAAGGGCTTGCACAGGGGAGCTCGCAGGGTCTCACTCATGCCTGGCAGCATGTGAACACTCAATGTCATTATGCAAGTTATCATCAATCAGCAGGCAGCTGCTTTCAGGACTTCCAGCCGGCAAGGCAAACATTTGTGCTCATGGCTTCCTCCCTGAGCGTGCTGGACCCAGGGCCCATCAGACAAGAGTGCTGCATACACAATCACTGCCCGCTGCTCTGGACCACTTGAGCAGATGTTCCAGGCTGGGGTCAGGATGCTCACCTGGAAGCCCTATTGGAGCTCAGAGGAAGATGTGCAGATTAGAGACTGTTTGCTCGACACAAAGGACTTTCTATGAAAGGGCTGGGCAGGAAGAGGCAAAGCTGAGGATAAATCTAACAAAACATTTTTCAATAAAATAGCCTGGATGATGTAGACACAGGAGCGTGGGAACAGCCTAAAACAAAATGCAAAAGACAACAAAACCTTTGGATTCTGATGTAATGACAGGGAGGCTGGCCAGCTGTGTGAAAGGAAGAAGAAGAAAGAACGTTGGTTCCATAACCAATAAATACTTCTGAGGCACACACACGTGCCCAGCGATCTGAGGGATACGAGATGAGAAGCTAGGACCTACCAAGTCCGAGAATTTGCAAGCTCCTTGGGCAGAGAAGACAAACCGATGGGAACAAAGTGGGTATGAACAGAGCTTGCTGTCAAAATCTTGACTTTACTCTATGGAATACATAGGAGGGGTGTGTTCTAACTCCGGAAGTTTCTGTGAGAGAAGTCCTTTATGCCTCTCAGTGGATACAGCCCTGAAACCCCTCTCGTTTAAGAGGGAGGGGTCAAAGCGAGTCCAAATAAACAGGAAATGCCCTGGGGTTTAGGGTGTATATACCAGAATCTCCCAGGAGCTCTTAAGATTTCACTGCACAGAATCACACACATGTAGTTGTTAAAAAGCAGAGACCTGGACTCCACATTAGAGTGACTTTTTTTTTTTTTTATAGATCGCAGATAGAGCCCTAGGAATCTGCATTTTAAGCAAACATCTCAGGTGTTTCTAATGCAATTGACCCAAGCCCTTACTTTGAGAAACACTGCTTTAAAGGTAAAAACAAGGGGCACCTGGTGGCTCAGTTGGTTAAGTGTCCTACCTCAGCTCAGGTCATGATCTGACAGTTCATGGGTTCAAGGCCCATGTTGGGCTCTGTGCTGACAGCTCAGAGCCTGGAGCCTGCTTCAGATTCTGTGTCTCCCTCTCTCTCTCTCTACTCCTCCCTCACTCACGCTCTGTCTCTGTCTCTCTCAAAAATAAACAAAAAAATAAAAAATAAAGGTAAAAACGAATGAAAGGAGTTTAGACTAAAGTTTTCCTAGATTATTAACCTGCCCCCATTATAGGGACTTCTGTGAGATCTCTCTCAAACTACATTAAAGACTTTGTGTATTCATTTATGGGCATTATACTCTTGAGGGAGAAAGTCTATAAATTTCATTACATTCTTCCAAGGGTCTGCCCACTTCATCTACAGCCATTAATCTCTGAGGATATTTCTATTTGTTTTGAAAACAAATTCCTTGTTTAATTCTTCTATTTCCCGGCAAGACCTGGAAATCTCATTCTCTTTAACTTCTGTGGTTTCCAACACCAAGAAGTCCTCTCCCAAACTGAAGGTGACAAATCCCTCCAGTGATTGAGCTTCCTGATCCTTGATATCTACCTGTCTTATTGGACTCATCACACGACATCATGGTTATTTACTTAATGTATGTTTTCCAGTGGAAATTTGAGGCAGGGGCCATGCCATCGAATTGCTCTAGACAGTGTGCATAACCTAAGATGTGTCTGGTGCACAGAGAGTTCAATTTATAATTTCTAATAATTGAACGAATATGTGTGTAGATGTTGAATGTTGGGAGAAACAGAGAATAGAGGAAATGTATTCCTGCTTTTAATTCTTACTTGAAGCTGTAACAGAGGAACAGTCTGGTATTGAAGACAATCTGAGATAAAGAGATTGCTAAGGTCTTTATGTCCCTGGATATTGGATCAGAATCTTGGCACTGCTGGTTCCAATGGTGTGTGGTTCAGCTTTTCAACGAGTCAGGGAGAACAGAGTCCTTACATCAAATATGATACGATTATCAGTTATAGCCAAATTCAACCAAGACAGGTCTGTTTCTGCAGTGGCATAACGAATGCCATTTCACATTTAGAGAAAAGCTAAATCTTAATGCTCCCAGCCTTGCCTGATTTCTGCCCAGGACCTCCCTGGTTTGAGGAACGATTGCTAGTTATCACTCCCTGTGCCTTCCCCAGGCCTGCAAGCCATGCTGCCTGCCACAAGTCCTGCCTAGACTTCTCTCAAAACACACTTATTTTCAGCTGTGGAAGACATTTACTTTCCTTCAAACGGAGAACTGTTTCTGGCCAGAGGCTTTTAGCAGATGAGCAAGGGCTATAAACAACTCTTCATCCCCTTCTGCCTGTAATCTGGAATTTTCAATCACTCGACCTCAGCATCCGTAGACTTCAGCCTGGCAGGAGCAGCAACTCCAAACTCATGTTTGCAGTTACCAAGTAATGAGGCTGTTTGTGAAGCTGACAAGAATAGACTTTATTGGCAGCACTTCTGTGTGCCTGAGATTGCATTCACACCTCTGGAAACGAAAAAAGATACCATCTTGGAAGCGCTGGGGCCCCTTGTGAGAACACAGTTAATCTTACTGTTGGAAGACAAAGGGCTGTAATCATTCCTCTGTGTGTCACAGATAAGTCTACTAGAAGCCTGTGGTGGGAGAGAGTTACTCTGGATGGAAGAAACAGCTAAATGGATCATCTGAGAAAAGCTAGTGGTGGCGGAAAGAGTTGAAGATGCCCCTCAGTCCAGGAAAAGCTTGGGTCTGGCAACAGGAAAAGCAAATATTAATTAAATTAAATAAAATCAGTGGCTATCGATCTTTGGTGTTTGATGATTTTTTGGGGGGTGTGCGTTTATCTGCAGTAGTTAGCTAAAACACTTTCAATTGGTTTTTGCTTGTTTTGTTTGATTGGCTTCATTGTTTGTTGTTGTGTATTAGCCAACCAGTGACGCAGAAGAAGTTGTCTCAAGGTTAAGGATCTGGGAGTGCCCATCTATCTCAGGTTACTGTTCTTTTATTAATTATTTCATTAAAAAAAGCCAATGCACACTTATTGACCCCTTATTCTGTGGTGGTGGGGGTCTCTCCTCTAGATACTGAAGATTATAGATAGGAACAAGATGGGGATGACTTCACCCCCAAAGGTAGCACATTCCAGTTAGTACAGGCAGACAACATGTAAATTATCATGGTAATCATTAGGAGAAAAGTAAATCCGGATTCATGATAGTGACTAGAGTTGAAAGGGCACTTTACACTGGGTGTCAATGAAGGTGTCTCTTAGAAGAGCTGAGGTCTGAAAGATAAGGAGGCAGCTATGCAATGACCTAAAGGAAAGATTTACAATCAGAGACAATCAGAGCAAATTCAAAGTCTGTAAGATGGTTAGGAACACGAAAAACTCGAGTAAAGTGCCCAGTGCGGTTCGAACGGAATGATCTAAAAAATAAGTAGTATGTGGGTGTTTTTTTGTATTATTCTTCAATTTTTCTGTTTATTTTATAATTAAAAAAAACTGGTATGGAATAAGGTGGAGAGCTAGGGAGAAGCCAGATCTTACGAGCTTTATGGGTCATGACAAAAGGCTCGAGTTGTGTAATGAGCATAAGGAAATGAAAAACCAATGAAACATTTTATGCAGGAAAGTTGCACAAATCTAAATTACCATAAAATTAATCTTACAACTTTGTGGGAAAGGACTATAGAAGGACAGAGCAGGAAAGCAGGTGGATCATTGAAGACACCACTGCAGTCATCCCTAGTGGATATGATGGTGGCTTGAATAAGAATGGGTGGTGCAGATGAAGAAAGGAAGGTTGATTCAGAATATATTTAAGGGTATAACCAAAGGACTTGCTGATGGATTTGATGTTGAGCATGAGGGAGAAGGATCAAGGATAAATTTTATATTTCCGAATTTTTAGATTTAGCAAACTTACTCTTTTCCTGGTCAACATTTCTAGGCTGCTCTTCAGTATGTTTAGGGGTGATTTTGGTGATCACAGTTATTTCAGATATACACAAGTTACTCATGTGAAGAAGAGGAGTGGCATAAACAGATGGATAACTCACGCGGGTAGAGTTGGCATGAAGTTAAATAAATCAAAACGTAGGTGGAAATAGAGATTGAGAGAAAATGGATTCTACATAATCAACTTTGGAGACAATGCTCAACTTTGGAGACAATATACTTCTGGGTCCATTCGCTGAAAACCATAAACTAGTGATTGTAAGATCTTCTCCACCTTGAATAGTTCATGATTTCATGAACACTGAAAAGAGTGTCGTGAAGTAGTCATGCAGGACAAGAGTTTGTAAGTTAGTTGGGGTGTGTTCAACTGCATATTGGAAATTCAAAATACCAGTAGCTTAAGCAAGAGACTGTTTCTCTCACATATAATGATACAGAAAAAGATGATATGGTCTCCCTATCAGAGAACCAGGCTCCTTCTATCTTAGGGTCTTACGGTCATGCCCATAATCCAAAATGATGCACCTCTATGTCCACATTCCAGAACATAAGAAGAGAATACTTTTTCCCTTTGAAAGAATGCCTGATCATTTTGACTGATACCCTGACCGTCAAAACTTAGTCACTTGGCCACACCTAAATACAAATGATACTAAGGCTAGTGTATTTATTTTTATTCTAGTCATATCTTTTGCTTAGGGGGAAAAAAGTATTCTCTACAAGGAATCAAGCAAATGATTAAAGGGTTTAAGCAGGACTCTCCTTTTAGAGATGAAATAGGGGCAAATTCCTTTCCCAGGAGGCAAATTAGCTCTGATCAGTCTGTTTATTATTTACATGTTAATATCTCTTTCTTCCATTAAAATGTTTCTGTATTTCCATCCCTTTGGGCAGTGTGTGCTCATACTATACACTCAATAAAATTTTTACTGAAAATACAGATGGATGGATAATTATCCAGTCCATGAAAGATCATAATAAGAATGGAAAATAACTGATGATTTATTTGTTCATATATTCTTTTCTTTTGTCTTTGTTTTCTTTCCCTCTTTTCCCACAAAATAGAACCCAATCCTCAGGCTAGATGAAGGAGGGTGGCAAAGGTATACTCCTATGTGTAGAATATCTGGGAGACAAGTTATTCTTCCTTAAAAGGTTGAAGGCAAGGGTTATAGTACTTCGTAGAAACTCAAGACATGTTTGTTGAATGTTTAAGGGAGCGAAATATTATATAAAAAGAAACTGAAGGACAGAAGGGACGTCCCTGGCCCTCTAGGATAAGGCAGATATAAAAAGCCTTCCTCCTTAGGTAGGGGTATCTCAGAGTTTGGTGGGTTCAAGAGCATGAGCTTCTCCTTGTGAGGTAAAAGTCTGTATTGTCAGCAGCAGTGGGACTTCAGACACTTTCACCTCAGCCACCACCACTGCAGAGGGAAGAGCCCTCCAGAAGAGGTACCAACAGGCACAGCAAATCCAGGAGAAATTACAACTTATGATGAAGCAAGTCAAAACTTTTGCCAAAAAAGTTTCCATGGAAGAAATACTTCATGATAATTATCTCTGGGAAGATACAAACATTACTCTGCTAGTTTATAGGTGCTGTTTATGGAGATGGAAGAAAAATTTCAAGGGTTTGGTACCAGAATGCCAATCAACAGTTATGGATCAGACTGGGTTGTAGTCCTACCACTTTTCATCAATTTGTATCCTGCTTTCAGTCCTGGTGGATGATGAGTCAGTATAAAGAATATCTAGGTCTCTTAGAAATCTGTGGACCAGATCCTTAATTGTCTCCAATGGCAGACTGATGGAGATGCCCTGTCCTGAAACAGATTTATATCTTATTCAAAATTCACAAACTCAAGAATCATCGGTGGGTTTTTTTGGTTGTTTCTGGCCATGAGATCGATACCAATCAGTCAAGTAACATTTGGACGTTCGCAATCTTCTGGCCACCTTATGGTGCCTCTTACCTCCTGGTAACACACACATACTCACTTGGTGGCTACCGTGTGGTTTCATTGAGAGCCATGAGATTTTCTCTTGCATTCCCAAGGATTCCCATCACTTTTGTTGTCATCCCAGGTGACTGGACATGGTAGACCTGATCATAGACATGGGCTGGAGCTACAATAGCACCCTTAATCTCTCTTGCTATTCTTTAAAGATTTGCCTTTATCTCCTCCACGGTGGATGTTCCACATCCACGAATACTAAGATGAATACATCCCTGCTTTCAATGAGTACACAGTCTAATGAGCAGAGAGGAATACAGACATAAGCACTTAGAGTGGCTGGTCAAGTAGATATTAAGAAATCAGAATCCACCAGATCTGATAACAACATTCTCCAGGACCTATATCTGAGCTTTATCTGGTTCAAGATACAAATAGAATTAAGGAGAGGTGATCAAAAGGAAACAGTACTAATCAAGCATCTTTGTGCCACACTCCAACTGTATTAACAAAATAAACATATCCTCATAAAAAGCTTAGTCTATATTATTTTTCTAACCCTGATGTGAAGCAAGGTTCACCATAGAATTCTTCAAACATGAGTATTAACAGGAGATGCTCTTTCTCCTCTTTCTTATCATTTTCTACTGGAACAATTTCCCTAAAACACACATTAAATCCTAAATGAGGAATGACAAGCTGCTCTTGCTTTGAACAGGAAGGAAATCCGCCCACTCTCGCTCTAATCCTGCAAACAGCCAACAGGTGGGTGGCATAGGTGCGTGCCAAATAAGGTCCATTATTATAACAGCATGTCTAATACTGACACTTGTGTCTCAGCACAATGCTAAGACTTTACATTCAATGGGCACTTGGATTCCTCTCACTACTTTTTGGTTAATGGTTATCTGATGATCCTCTGTGTCTAAAGATCCAAGAAGTAAATTCCAGCTACTGGGAAAAATTGCTTCCCTACCTGCATTTGGCTGCATATCCTACAGTGCTATAGGCAATGTTAACACACAGACTCTTTCTTTTCTACTCCCTTTCAAAGACAAGGTGCAAACTCTCTACCAGCGTAGTTCTTTGTTATTATGATTACGATCATTAGTAATAATAGGTTGGTGTTGTAGAGTGCTTTTCTTACCAGCTGAAAGCACTTCCCTTTGATATTAACTCAATTACTCTCCCAAACTATTTCTTCTTCTTCTTCTTCTTTTTTTTTTTTTTTTTTTTTTTTTTATGAAAAGACACTCTAATGATGGGGTGCGTAGGGGCAGCAATGTAAGATTCATATAGGTTCCTTAAAATTTTGAAATTACATTATTTACAGTAAAATCCATTCTTCCCTTTGCATTGCTACTGCATAGCCAATTTTCTATTTCAATCTGATTCTATTCCTTTCTTTATACGTCACATTTCAAGAACTCTTAATGTAAAATGTAAGTATGAAAATAAATATTCCTTCCTTGGTCCAATTGTACCTATTTTTCTGCCACTTCTTCATAAGTGGGGATTATCTTCTTTATACTTAATAGTCTCAATTTCAGAAATGATCTTTTGTGATAATGCTTTCTCTAGGTTTGCTGTACATCTAAAATGATTATTTTCACGTATCCTTTTTAGCCATAAGAGATCCAACAGAAATCTCATTAAGACCATTTTAGCCTTTATCCCAGTCTTCACTGTTAATGTTTTTCCTTGTTTTCTTAAGATTCAGTCACCATGGCTCTATCCTGTAATTTAACCCCAATTAATCTCAATTAATATTCTCTTCTGTACTCCTCTGCCCTTCTGTTTCTGCATGACTTACTGTCTTTTCCCCTTACTAAAAGATTCTGTCTCCCGATTCCTAACTTGTTTATTCATCTTTGAAGACCCAATCAAAAGTCAGCCTTTCTCTTTAATTCTTTCTAGACGCCTACAGTCATTGAAAAAACATAATTCTTTAATGAACATCTGTATCACTTTACTTGTAGTTGTCATATATTTGGACATTCACTTATATTTGTGGATATGTACACAACTATACTAAAATAAAATGTACCTTGAGGGTGGGAAATAGTCCTGGTCCTTGTTGTATCTAATACATAATGATGATCAATTGATACTTGTTGAATGTATTAATGTCATACATGTATTACTTACTCAATAGATACATGCTGAATATGAGGTAAGGGAATGAATAGCTTAATGAAAAAAGGCCTCAAAATTAAATGTTGTCCAGAAATATGTTAGTTGACAAGGAAAGAAAATGACATTGTGGAGAGGGGTAGCTGAGTCTTGCTTATTCCCCCCAACTTTTGTTTCTGACATTTCTTCATCTCTTTGTGGATATACCACCCTATGCTGGCTCATGGTGGCACTATTCCAGTCCAAATTTAGAACCATATGTATCTCTTTAGCTTCAATATGTGAAAGCTTCTATTATTACACATGCATAGCTTCTCCAATTGTCAACATCACCCATCAAAATGGGTATTTGTTACAACTGATGAAACTACATTGACATATCATTATCGCCCAAAGTCCATAGTTTACATTAGAGTTCACTCCTTGTGTTGTCCATTCTATGGGTTTGAACAAATGTCTAATGACACGTACCCTTCACCAAAGCATCATACAGATAGTTTCACTGCCCTAAAAATCCTCTCTGGTCACCCTACTCATCCTTCTCTCCTTCCCTAATCCCTGGTGACCATTAACCTTTTTGTGACAACCAGTGACCTATGATGACCATTGTCTCCACAGTTTTGCCTTTTCCAGAATGTTATATAGATGGAATAATATAGTATATAGATGTTTAAAATTGGCTTCTTTTACTTGGTAATATCCATTAAAGTTTCTTCCATGTTGTTTCGGCTTGATAGCTCATTTCCTTTTAGTGTTCAGTAATCTTCCATTGGCTGGATACACTATAGACTATTCACTTACTGAAGAACAATATGGTTGCTTCCAAATTTTGGCAATTATGAGTAAAGTTGTTATAAACATCCACTTTTTGTATAGATAAAAGTTTTCAGCTCCTTTGGCTAAATATCTAGGAGCATGATTGCTGATCATATGGTAAGATATGTTTAGTTTTATAAAACAAAAACACCCATCTCTTCTAAAGTAGCTATGCCATTTTACATCCCCCCAGCAATGAATAAGAGATCTTACTGTGACACATCCTTGCCAGCATTTGGAGCTGTCAGCATTTGGGATTTTGACCATTAAATTAGGTATGTAGTATTTTCCTAATGATATATGATACGGAGCATTTTCTCATATGTTGATTTGCCATCTCTACATATTCTTTGATGAGGTGTCTATTATGGGGTTTGGCCCATTTTAAAACTGGATTGTTTTCTTTATTGTTAAGTCTTAAGAATTCCTTGTATATTTTCGATAAGAGCTCTTTACCTGATAAGTCTTTTGCAAATATTCTCTCCTAATTTATGTCTTTTTTATTCCCCTGGTATTGTTTTTTGCAGAACTGAAGTTTTTAATTTTAATAAAGTACACCACCTCTTCAATTATTTACTTTATGAATTGTGCCTTTGGCAATACATATAAAAAGTCATTGCAATACCCAAGGCCATCTACATTTTCTCTTATGTTTATCTTCTATGAGTTTTATAGTTTTGCATTTTATGTTTAGATCTGTAATCAATTCTGATTTAATTTTTGTGAGTAGTGTAAGGTCTGTCTATAGATTTTTTTTTTACATGTGGATATCCAGTTATTCTAGCACTGTTTATCCAAAAAATGATCTCTGCTGCATTGCACTGTCTTTTCTCCTTTGTCAAAGATCAATTGACTGTATTTAAATAGATCAATCTCTGGGTTCTCTATTTTGTCTCATTGATCTAGTGGTCCATCATTTTGCTAATATCACATTGTCTTGATTACTGTAGCTTTCAGGTATGTGTTGAATTTGGGGGCCATCAGTCCTCCAACTTTGTTTTTCTCCTTCAACATTGTGTTGGCTATGCTAGGTTTTTTGACTCTCCATATAAATTTTAGAATCAGTTTATTGGTATCTATAAAATAACTTGCTTAGATTTTGATTAGGATTGCATTAAATCTACAGAGCAAGTTGGTATGAACAGACAACTTGGCAATATTGAATATTCCTATCCATCAACATGGAATATTTCTCCATTTAATTTAGCTCTTTGATTTCTTTCATCAGAGTTTTGTAGTTCTCTTCATATAGATCTTTTAAAAAATGTTTATTTATTTTTGAGAGAGAGTGAGCAAGTTCGGGGGTGGGGCAGAAAGGAAGGGGGAGAGAGAATCCCAAGCAGGATCCATGTTGTCAGCACAGAGCCCAATGGGGGACTCGAACCCACAAACCATCAGATAATGACCTGACCTGAAATCAAGAGTTAGACATTTAACTGACTGAGCCACCCTCATATAGCCCCTCCTCATATAGATCTTGTACATATTTTCTTGGATTAATATCTAAGTATTTCATTTTGGAGGTGGGTAGTATAAATGGTATTATGTTTTTAAATTTAAATTCCACTAGTTCATTGCTGGTATATAGTGAAGTAATTGACTTTCATGTATTAACTCCAAATCCTGTGACCTTGATATGACTGCTTATTAGTTCCAGGAGTTTTTGTTGTTGATTCTTTCTGATTTTCTATATAGATTATTGTGTAATCTATGAACAAATATGGTTTTATTTCTTCCTCCTCAAACAGCACACTTTTAATTTTCTTTTCTTATCCTATTGCATTAGCTAAGACTTCCAGTACATTGTTGAATAGGAGTGGTAACAGGGGACATCCATCCCTTGTTCCTGATTTTAGTGGATGCTTCTAGTTTCTCACCATTAAATATGATTACAGCTATAGGGTTTTTTTTGTTTTTTTTTTTTTTTTTTTTTTTTTTTTTTTTTGCAGAGATTCTTAATCAAGTTGAAAAAGGTTCTCTTTATTCCTAATTTACTGAAAGTTTTTATCCTGAATGGGTATTAGATTTTATCAAATGCTTTTGTTCTGCCTCTACTGACATGATCAGGTGCTTTTTCCTTTTTTTACTCTATTGATGTGATGGATCAAATCAACTGATTCTGAATATAATTCAGCCTTGCATACCTGGAATAAATCCTACCTAATCATGATATATGCATACCTGGAATAAATCCTACCTAATCATGATATATGCATACCTGGAATAAATCCTACCTAATCATGATATCATGATATATACTTTTTTAGAAACACTGTGGATTCAGCTGGTTAAGATTTTGTTGGAGCACCTGGGTGGCTCAGTTGGTTAAGCCTCTGACTTCAGCTCAGGTCATGATCTCACAGTCCAGGAGTTTGAGCCCTGAGTCAGGCTCTGCTGAGAGCTCAGAGCCTCGAGCCTGCTTCAGGTTCTGTCTCCCTCTCTCTCTCTGCCTCTCCCCTGCTCGTGCTGTCTCTGTCTCAAAAATAAATAAAAACATTAAAAAAACTAAAGAAAAAGATTTTGTTGGGGATTTTTGCATCTATGTTCATGAGAGATACTGGTCTGCAGTTTTCTTATAATAGCCTCCTCATTTTGGTATTAGGGTAATGCTGGCTTCATAGAATGAGTCAGGAAGTATTCCCTCTGCTTCTATCCTCTGAAAGAGATGATAGAGATTTGGTATAATTTCTTCCTTAGATGTTTGGTGGAGTTCACCAGTGAACCATCTGGTCTGGCAACTTCTATTCTTTAAGGTTATTAATAGTTGATTTAATTTTAAACAGATATAGGTCTATTCAGATTATTTATATCTTCTTATGTGAGTTTTGGCAGATTGTGTCTTTTAAGGAATTGGTCCATTTCATCTAGGTCATCAAATTTGTGGGTAAAGTATTGTTCATAATATTCCTTTATATTCCTTTTAATGTCCATGGGATCTATACTGATGTCCCTTCTTTCATTTCTGATGTTAATAATTTATGTCCTCTCTTTTTATCATAGCCAGCCTAGCTAGAGGCTTATCAATTTTATTGATCTTTTCAAAGAACCTGCTTTGGTTTCATTGATTTCTCCATTGATTTCCTGTTTTCAATTTTATTGATTTCTGCTCTAAAAGTTTATCTCTTTTAAGCTTGCAGTCACAGGATCCTGCCTCCCTGACAATGTCCCCACCTAAGGACATTTCTTGCTATCACTTGGGAATACTTCTCAAAGTATAGACCTATGAGACCAAAACCACAGGGAAAAAATGGGGCTTGCGTTTCAAGTTATACTGTCTACTCTGAGGACCTGACTTACCCTCCCTAGGAGACTGATAGCGGGAATTGTTCCTTCTCTGCAAGGAAGGTATCATCTACTACTCACAGGGGTGTCCAGGTTTTTATCTGGGAAAGACAGCCAGATCATAATAAAACAACATAGTATGCATAGAAAAAAAGTCATGTATAGGAATGAAAAATTATTCAGTTTTCAACCTCAATTCATTATTCAATTCAATTATAATACTGTAATTCACTTATTCATTGGAGGCATTCAGTAAACATCAGCTAACTAAAGAGATGTTTAGATGACTGAGATGTTACATAGTTTTCCCGTCCTTTACATAATTTGCTTTTAATGTAAACCTGACTTCTTTATCCAAGAAATCTCACCTCCTATCATTATCTCTGGCCTATTTACATAATTTTGGTTCTCTCTCTTCATCAGACACTTTAATATTGCAAACATCATCTCCATCACCTCATTTCCTCTTACGTCTCCAAGAGCATTTAGGATCTGAAGTAGCAGGAAACATTACATTCATGCAAGCAAGGTTCACTAATAAAAAAAATAACTATCTTGGTTTACAAAGAACATTTCTAATGCTCCAGTTCAATATTCTTTTCTACCACAGAAACTATGTTACCTTTTTTATTCTTGATGTTATATTTTCAGCTGTGAATGTCTCCACATTTGGAATTTTAATGGTATTAATGGTATCATTGTCAAATTGGTAAGCCCAGTCTTAAAGTTGCTAGAAGTGGCAACTTTTAGGGGCATCAGTGGCGCCAGGTAGGTCTGGGTGGCTGAGGCCTACATTATGAAGAAGGGTAGACATACAGAGATCCAAGGAAGAGAGAAGAGTTGAAATAAGTGAATGGGGAAGGTGGAAAATATATAGAAGAAAGAAAAGTGGTTGGGGAAGGAATAATAATGTAGAAATTGGTAACTATCATAGGCTCACCATGGCATTTAAGTGTTTAGGACTTCCCTAGAATAAAGGCTTTGGCCTCACCCTGACATAGGTTTTGTATTCTGTTCATTTTCTTTTATTTCTAGAATTATAATTCTGTTCCCATTTCTAGGATATAAATGCCTCCTGAAAATTGCTCTTTCAATGCAAGGCTAGTATGGTTCTTAAATAGTTCATATCTCAATGGATGAATGAATAAATAAATGATATAAATATCATACACACACTTGTATTTATTTTTATGTACTATATTAATAGGTATTTTCTATAGGATTCATCCAAAAGATTATTTGGTTTTTAAGGTTTCTGAATTTTATTTATTGAAAGCAAACCCCATCATTTCCTAAGTTAATAGTTTCTCCCCATCTTAAGGGAAATTTCCTAGTATTTTGGTATCAGTTTTAACCTTGATTGCATCTAAAAGTTATATATATACATGTTTATAGAAAATCCAAAACTAATAAGAGGAAGTTAAATGAGTTTCCAAAATGAATAGCCAGTCCTAAATCTGTATAAGATGGCTCTTTTATATATCAATATATCTATATCTATATATAGAGATACACACACACACATATATATATGTATATATATGTGTGTGTGTATATATATATATACATATATATATATATATATATATATATATATATATATATACACACATACATACATACATAAAAGCCCAGTGTGGGGCTCAAACCCATGAACCATGAGATCATGACCTGAGCTGAAATCAAGAGTTGGATGCTTAATGAACTGAGCCACCCAGGCACCCCAATATATTTATATTGTTAAACCAGAAATGCTAGATCCAAATACTTTTTTTAGATTTAAATATTTTTTAAACGTAAAATAAGATATCACATCTACTTAACTCTACCTACTCCTAGGACACAGACCATGAGACAGAAATACAAATTTATTACAGTTCCTTAGCATTTGCTATTCTAAATATAATTTTGCACATTCACTCCCTGCCCTGTCTACTCTTCTCCTTCCCCTCAACCAATGGCTCAGCCAACTTGCCATCACCTTTCTATATCTATGTCAGGTGCATCGCCACATCAACTCAAGAAAGTTTCCTAAGGGATATGTGCAACCACATCCCTCATCTTAAGATTCAATAGAAGAGGGGGGAGAAGGAAAATCCATGCAATTGCCAATTTGCAGATACTGCTCTTAGAGACAAGCATGAGGAAGCGGAATTAAGGTGACATACAAACCATAAAAACAATAGGACATATTTATGGCAAGTAAACTTAGAAGAAAATGTTTAGCCTTCCAAGTAACCAGTGAAATAAAAATGAAAAGAATAAAATTTATTTTCAACTATAAAATAGACAAAATAAAATTATCCTCAGTATTAGCTAAAGTTTTGTGTAAAGAGTACCCAATATTGCTTGGCAAAAATTAATTAGAAAACTCTGGGGGTTTTCTTGCGTGTGCGTGTGTGTGTGTGTGTGTGTGTGTGTGTGTGTGTGTGTAAGTATAACTTTATATATTTTTTTACTGTATTGTATTAGTTTCATGTGTACAATATAGTGATTCAACACTTCCATACATTACCTAGTGCTCATCACGACAAGTGCACCCCTTAATACCAACAGCACTTTTCCCAGAACTAGAATAAACAATTCCAAAATTTGTATGGAACCACAAAAGACCCCAAAGAGTTAAAGAATACTCTTTTTAAAAAAGACATTTTGCACATGTATCATGTGTCTTAAATTATGTGTGCATATAGGGTCGGGTTCTTCCGCCAATGTACCCTAAGGAAATAATCAAATTCATAAATATATCTGCATTTTATGTATGTAGTTGCTAATCACACATGTGAAAAATTAGAAAATAAGATAGGCATTGAATGATAAAAAGATTTTTTAAGTGGTAGAACATTCATATCAGAACATGATCTAGAAATATCCTATCAATGGATATCGCCTACCCATTAATATATTAAAAGAATTTTTAATAACTTAGGAAATACATGTACTCATCAGTTTAATTTAAAAAATACTGAACATAGAATGATCCGAGTTTGAAAAATAGAAACCATATCTCTAGGTACAGGGAAGGTCTGGAAGGATATAAACCATGTTTAGCAGTTAGAGGTCATATTTTTTTCATTATCTTAATTATTCCTTCCCTTAGTTATACATCTCTTTAATTATTCAAAAATATCCATTGAGCTTCTTGTTCTGTCTTCTGGAGTACAGTAGACACAATGAGTGAACAAGAGACCTATATTTTAGGCCCTCACAGAGCTTAAAAGTTTTAAAGAATTTTCAGCCCATATTTGTTTTCCCAGATATTTGGATAAGCCTTGCTGAGGCATGTCCCACTCTGTAAATAAATTGAACTATCATATGCATGTGGATTTGGGGGTATTATGTGTGATTCACGGTCACATTCACATCAATTGAACAATAATTAAAACATTTGAAAATGTTTTAACAAAGTGATAATGCCTACTACATATCAGACCCTATTGTAAGTCAGTGAAAGAGACTCAATCCTGCATATTTGGAGTGTGTGTTTAGAACAATAAATTCTAAACACTCGTGCTTGTATGGCATTTATCTGCAAAATGGGAAAAGTAAGAAGAAATTCATATAGTTTTCAAAGATATGTATACTCAATATTTGGCACTAAAATATTTTTTGTTACCATTTGCAATCACTCCTAAAAGCATAAAAGAATATTAGATATAAATCTAACAAATATGTTCAGGATCTGTGTGCCGAAAACCACAAAATGCTAATGAAAGAAATCAGTGAAGACCTGAATAGAGACATTCCATGTTCACAAAATGGAAGAATCAACATAGTAAAGACATCAATTCTCCCCCAAATTGATCTATAGCTTTAACATAATTACTGCCAAAATCCTAGGAGGATTCCTTGCAGCTATAGATAAGTTGATTCTAAAATTTATATGGAAAGGCAAAGGAATTAGAACTGCACAATTATTTTTGAGAAAGAATAAAGTTGGAGGACTCACACTACCTGCTATTTAAGACTGATAGTATAGCTATAGTAATCAAGACAACGTGGTAATATCAAGAAATTAGACACATGGATTGATGAAACAGAATAGAGAGCTCAGAAATAGTCCCACATAAAGTATAGGTTTTGACATAGGTGCAAAAGTGATTCAACAGAGAAAGCAGAGTCATTTCAAAAAGTCGTGCTTGAGCACCTAGACATTTATAGGCAAAACGAAAAAAGAACCTGGAACTGAAGCTCACACCTAAAAAACATGAACTTGAATAGACTATAGATCTCAATATGAAGAGTAGAATTATCAAACTTGTGGAGAAAAACAGAAGATAGTCTTCACGACCAAGGACTAAGCAGAGTTCTCAGACTTGACACCAATCTCATGATCCTTAAAAGGGAAAACTAACAAATTGGACCTCTTCACAATTAAAACGTTTTATGCAAAAGACTTTGTTACAACAAAAAAGGAAGGGCACAGAATGGGAAAAATATTTGCAAATCACACATCCTAGCATATGTAAAGAACTCTCTAGAGTAAACAGTAATAAAACAAACAGCCCAGTTAGAAAATGGGCAACAGACTTGAACAGACACTTCACCAAAGATGATATGTGGGTAGCAAATACATATATGAAAAAATATATTTATTCAGAATTTGTGAAACTTCATTTTATGTGCCAACTTCATTAGTCTAAGGAATGCCCAGATAGGTTGGAAAACATTATTTCTTTCCTTCTGTGTGTGTATGTGTGTGTGTCTCTGTGTGTGTGTATAAGAGAGAGAGAGAGAGAGAGAGAGAGTATCAGAAAGAGATTAGCATTGGTAGACTGACTAAAGAAAACAGACTCACCAACATGGGTGGACATCATCCAGTTAGTTCAATGAGGGCCAATAGAACAAAAAGGTAGAGGAAGGACAAATTTGCTCTCTATTTGCATTGGGACATCCATCTTCTTCTGTCCTTGGACATTGGTTCTTTGGGTTCTCAGACCTTCAGATTCACACTAAGATTTATAGCATTGGCTGCTCTCATTTGCAGACCATCAGGTTTGGACTGTAACTATAGCACTAGCCTTCCTGGGCCTCCAGCTTGCAAAGAATGGATCGTGGGAATTCTCAGCCTCCATAAGCACATGAGCCAATGCTTCATAATCAGTCTATATATGTAACAGACTGGTTCTGATTCTCTGTAGAACCCTGACGAGTATACATACCTCTTACAAAATGCTCTAAGAGAATTCAAAAGTCTGAGAAGATCTGGTGTAGTGAATATCGGTTGTTCCCCATATATTCCCCAGTCCACTTTTCCAACCCTTGCCTTTCTGAAATGCTTGAAATGTGATGATCCCAAAAAACTCTAATGTGATCTTAGGAAGGCAGGGGCCATATGTAGTTTTTCAAACACCTATCTTTTGATTAGTACCTGCAGCATAGTACATGCTCATTGGAATAATGAATGAATGAGTGAATTAGTTAGGGCTTATGACTTCATGTGTAATTAAGACAAAATGAGAGTCACCAAGGCAGTGTTTTCTCTCTTTGGGGATTTCCAAACCTGAGACTCTTCAGCAGACACAGCATGATGACCATAATTAATAAAACTGTATTGTGCACTTGAAATTTGCTAAGATAGATATTAAGTGTTCTTACCATCCAATAAATAAATAAATAATCAACCACATGAGGTGATGGATGTATTAATTAACTTGACTGTGGTAATCACGTCACCATGTATATGTATATGAAATCATGTTTTCTACCTTAAGTATCGATCATTTTAACTTGTCAGTTAGACCTTAATAAAGTCATAAACGAATTAAAAAAAAAAAGAATCTCTGGTCAAGCATTAAGTATAACTGCTAGCAGAGTTTTGGATAAAACATACCAAAATGTTATAAAAATAAAAATACTTGTAGATATTTTTTCATAAAAACTATTTAAGTTGGCATCACAATCCCAGACTTTAGCCTCTACTACAAAGCTGTCTTCATCAAGACAGCATGGTATTGGCACAAAAACAGACACATAGACCAATGGAATAGAATAGAAACCCCAGAACTAGACCCACAAACGTATGGCCAACTCATCTTTGACAAAGCAGGAAAGAACATCCAATGGAAAAAAGACAGTCTCTTTAACAAATGGTGCTGGGAGAACTGGACAGCCACATGCAGAAGGTTGAAACTAGACCACTCTCTCACACCATTCACAAAAATAAACTCAAAATGGATAAAGGACCTGAATGTGAGACAGGAAACCACCCAAACCTTAGAGGAGAAAGCAGGAAAAGACCTCTCTGACCTCAGCCGTAGCAATCTCTTACTCGACACATCCCCAAAGGCAAGGGAATTAAAAGCAAAAGTGAATTACTGGGACCTTATGAAGATAAAAAGCTTCTGCACAGCAAAGGAAACAACCAACAAAACTAAAAGGCAACCAACGGAATGGGAAAAGATATTTGCAAATGACATATCGGACAAAGGGCTAGTATCCAAAATCTATAAAGAGCTCACCAAACTCCACACCCGAAAAGCAAATAACCCAGTGAAGAAATGGGCAGAAAACATGAATAGACACTTCTCTAAAGAAGACATCCGGATGGCCAACAGGCACATGAAAAGATGTTCAGCGTCGCTCCTTATCAGGGAAATACAAATCAAAACCACACTCAGGCATCACCTCACGCCAGTCAGAGTGGCCAAAATGAACAAATCAGGAGACTATAGATGCTGGAGAGGATGTGGAGAAACGGGAACCCTCTTGCACTGTTGGTGGGAATGCAAATTGGTGCAGCCGCTCTGGAAAGCAGTGTGGAGGTTCCTCAGAAAATTAAAAATAGACCTACCCTATGACCCAGCAATAGCACTGCTAGGAATTTATCCAAGGGACACAGGAGTACTGATGCATAGGGGCACTTGTACCCCAATGTTCATAGCAGCACTCTCAACAATAGCCAAATTATGGAAAGAGCCTAAATGTCCATCAACTGATGAATGGATAAAGAAATTGTGGTTTATATACACCATGGAATACTACGTGGCAATGAGAAAAAATGAAATATGGCCTTTTGTAGCAATGTGGATGGAACTGGAGAGTGTGATGCTAAATGAAATAAGCCATACAGAGAAAGACAGATACCATATGATTTCACTCTTATGTGGATCCTGAGAAACTTAACAGGAACCCATGGGGGAGGGGAAGGAAAAAAAAAAAAAAGAGGTTAGAGTGGGAGAGAGCCAAAGCATAAGAGACTGTTGAAAACTGAGAACAAACTGAGGGTTGATGGGGGGTGGGAGGGAGGAGAGGGTGGGTGATGGGTATTGAGGAGGGCACCTTTTGGGATGAGCACTGGGTGTTGTATGGAAACCAATTTGACAATAAACTTCATATATAAAAAATAAATAAATAAATAAACATTAAAAAATTAAAAAAAAAAACTATTTAAGTATTTTTTTACCCAAAAATATTTTAGTTAAAAGAGGTTTGTTTTCCTTAACTTGCTTTCACTTTCCCCTTTTTAAATTGTGTTTCTTTTTGAAAAAAAAATGCTAGTTCTACAATTATTTTTGCAAGAGCAGAGCACAATTCTAAACTCTCATCAGATATGCTCCCATTTTCTCTGGTACCTCCACCTTGTTTAAAAGGTATTTTCACCTCTGCCATTCCTCCAATTATGCACACACTGTAATTAACTAATTGAAAGCATTAAGAGCATTTTAAAGTAATTAATGTTGTAGATACTCTGCTGTTAGTGTAAGACAGTTCTAATATATTTTTCATAGGTATTTATATTAACATAAAAAGAGTCAATTAGGGATAGGCAGAGCTTGGGGGAAGTCATGCTGCCTTCCTGATTAGGGATCAATCTAGAATTAGGAGAGCTGTAGGTAAAACAGAGCCAACACCTCTCAAAGCAGCACAAGAAGCAGATGTAAGAAGGAAATCAGAAGTAAGAGATGTGGGCTCCTGTGTTTCCAGACTGGGCCATTCTTTTTTTTTTTTTTTTTTTTTTTTTTTTACATTTATTTATTATTGAGAGGCAGAGAGAGCATGAGGCAGAGAGAGAGGAGGAGACAGAATCCGAAGCAGGCTCCAGGCTCCGAGCTGTCAGCACAGAGCTGGATGCGGGGCTTGAACTCACAAACCGCGAGACCATGACCTGAACCGAAGTCGGACACTCAAAGGACTGAGCCACCCAAGTGCCCCTCCAGGCTGGGCCATTCTAAGCTGCATTTCAGGCTGTGCGGAGGGGACAGAAGGGGTGTCTGATACTAAGCACAGGCAGTGGGTGGGCCTCATCCTCCTGACTCTTTTTCACCCAACACAACATGGCTCATCTATTCCACAACAGCTTTCCTGTTCGAGACATGATTTACAGATTCAGAAACACTGACGTCCTCCCCACATGCATTTGTCATCTAAGGTCGTGGATGGGATTCAGACAGCTGTGGCACAATTTTAAAAAATCAGATAACACAAAAATTTGAACACAGGAAATGCACAAATTGGGTGTGAATACTACAAGAGAAAAGTTAACCAGAGAGACCTGTCAAAGGATTGTCTCTAAACATGTGGCCTGTGAATCCCTCCAGCACAAATTCTTACCGTGTTTGTCTCAAAGTTCGGATTCTGGGCCTTTCTCAGAGTTGCGGGGGGAGCAGGATCTATGGGATTGAACCACAGTAATCCAGTATTTAGCATTTATCTGGAATAATTCCTCAGCCCCCTAACACTGAGCATTACTGATTTAAATAAACCAATTTCTCACCATTTCAAACATGTGATTCAATGTATCAGAACAATTTTTAGGTTTTCATCCTTGAACAAATATAAGCACAAGCACCTACCACTGCTGGGCAATTTAGTAATTATTAGGACAATATAGTGGGACTCATTCATCCCCTTGTCTGTTCTCATTTGATCTCACACAGCCCCATGGCTTTAAATGTCATTACCAAGTGACAACACAAATTTACATATCTAGACCAAACTCTTCCCTTTGGATGCTAGCTTCTTTCATCCGACTGCCCACTCGAATCTCCCTTTGTGTGCTTAACAGATAGGTCAAATTTTAACAGACCTCAACTGAATTGAGGATGTTTCCTCCACACCTGCTCCTCCTATGGTCCTCCTCACCTCACAAGGGAGTAACTCCTTGTTTAACCTGAGGTCAAACTCCTAGAGGCATTGTTGATTTCCCTTATTCATAGGGGTTTTTTTTGGTTTATTTACTTTTTGTTCTGTTTTGTTTTGTTTTGTTTTTGAGAGAAAGAGAGAGTGTGAGCAGGGGATGGGCAGAGAGAGCGGGAGAGACAATCTTAAGCAGGCTCCGTGCCCAGTGTGGAGCCCAAGACTCCACAACCGTGAGATCATGACCTGAGCCGAAATTAGCTTGGACGCTTAACTGACCAAGCCACCCAGGCGCCCCCGCTCTTTCATATTTTTACACTCACTTGGTCAGTGCACTAAACTTACACCCTAGGTTCTGCCTGTTGTCCTCACATAATTATTAACAGCAGCTACATCCCCATCTCTGCTGCCTTTGTCCACGTCCCCACCGTCTTTCATGCAGATGACAGGATAGCCTCCTACTTCCATGTGTGCTCCATAGTCCTCACATAACATCTGAAGCAACTATGTTCATTTCCTTGGGCCAGCATAACAAATTACCACGAACTGGGTGGCATAAAACAGCAGAAATTTAGTCTCTCACAGTTCTGTAGGCATGAACTCCAAAATCAAAGTTTTGGCAAGATTGTGGTCCCTCTGAGGGCTCCAAGAAAGAGTCTAGTGGTAACCAGCAATCCTGGATGTTCCTTGGCCCCTAGATGCATCATCCCAACCCCTGCCTCATTCTTTTCGTGAATTTCTTCTCCGCTTTCAGATTTCCCTCTTCTCACAAGGACACTGGTCATATTAGATTAGGACCCACTCTAATCTAGTATGACCTCATCTTAACCTGACTGCATCTGCAAAGACCATATTTCCAAATACTGGGGACTAGGACTTGAACATATCTTTTTGGTGACATAATTCAACATGTAAGAGTGATTCACTTAAAACAGAGGAAAGAACACGTCCTTCCTCTGTCTCAAAGTCCACAATGTCTGTCATCTCCCTAAGGATTAAGTCTCCAGCGCTGGCACTGGTCTACATAATCTGGCCCCTGACTCTTTCTTTGAACTCCTCCTTCTCATTCTCAGCCCACTTACTCGGCTCCAGCCATACTGACTTCCTTATTTTTCCTCAAACATTTCAGTCACATGACCATTTCAGGCCCTTGGTACGGCTGTTCCCCTACCTGGGCCTCTCTTCTCCCAGATACCTGTAAGTCTCAAAACACCAGTCTTCCAGTGAATGTTCTCTGTCTTTTCATTTCAGCATATAGTGGGTTTTCTCATGGTTGTATCCCTAGTGTATAGACAGAGCCTGGCAAATGCTAGCCTCATTTGAAAACAAACAAACAAACCAACAAAAACAAGGAAAAAAACCTGAAGGGATAAGGAGGGGAAAGAATCTGCATTTATTGACAACTTACTATCTTATAGATACTATGTTAGTGCATGAGAAAAGAAATGCGTAATCTCAAAGAAACCTTGACATTTGAGTAACATTATACCCCTTTAATAGAGAAAGAAGTTGAGATCCAGAAACTTTAAACAACTTTCCAAAGATGACACAACCCACAAATGACAGAGTCAGTCTCCTTCCCAGGTTTACCTGTTCCTCCAAAGTTGCTCCAAATATGATACAGTATGTGTTTAAAAAACTGTTACCAAGATTTTGTACAAAAAAAAAAGGAAATGAGGGAAATATCATATAAAGAACTTGAAACAAGAAAGCAAAAACTGAGTTCTAACCCCAAATCCAGTAGGTTCTAGGACAATTCAATCAACCCATTTGTTTCTGTTCATTCAGAGGTCAAATGGGCTAAGGATATATGTGTTTATTTGATACAAGTTACTGGAAGAGAGCAGATATTGGAAACAAGCTGTATATGTAATCTCAGAAAATCCTCTCGGGGCACCTGGGTGGCTCAGTCAGTTAAGCGTCCGACTTCTGCTCAGGTCATGATCCTACGGCTCGTGAGTTCAAGCCTGCATCAGGCTCTGTGCTAACAGCTCAGAGCCTGGAGCCTGCTTTGGGTTCTGTGTCTCCCTCTCTCTGCCCCTCCTCCACTCGTGCTCTGTCTCTCTCTTTCTCTGTCTCTCTCAAAAATAAATAAACATTCCAAACAAAACAAAGAAAATCCTCTCCCCAAATTACTTACTAACGACAAACTGAAAACAAAAGAAAAATAACCTCACAGTGGAGAAACCTGGTAGGCACAATCTCAACCTTGGTACCACCCTAACCAATGTTAAGGTAGGGATCAATGTTGCCATCAAAATTGGGAAAACCAACATCATGGGCATCCTAAGAAGATACAGTGAAAAGGACAAAAGACAATGCACAAAAAGTACATAATCTGAATTTAATCATGCAATAAAAAGTCAGAATAATTCAAATTGAGGAATATTCTACAAAATAACTAGTTGATATTCTTCAAAAATGTCAAGGTCAGAAGTGACAGAGAAACACGATGAAAATATACAGTGATAAAGAAGTCCAAAAATAACTAAATCCAATGCATGGTATTGTATATAATCTGAATGAGAGAAAACATAGTTTAAAAGTAACATCATTGGGGCAATTTAAAAAGAAATTAAACAAACTATTGATTTCTTAATAGCATTATTTCAATGTTAAATTTCCTGATTTTGCTCATTGCTCTATAAGAAATGTCTTTGTTTTTAGGACATACACTGTAGAATCTAGGGAAAAGGGCACAATGTCTTCAAGTTTCCTTGTAAAGAGGAAATATAGAGCTAATGAGGAAAAATATAAATAATTGATGAATCTGGCTGAAGGAGAAGGGAAAATTGCTTGCACTATTCTTGTGGTTTTATGTAAGTCTGAAATTATATCAAAATAAGGTCTCACAGAACATGATCATGTTTTATAAATTCATTCCTAACTTGTTTTAATATAAAAAAGAGAAAAATCTTAATTGAAAAATTTCACCAATGTGTTGTATAAAACTCCAAGAAGAAGGGTAAGATTCTGATAATATGGAAACCTGGAAATATTTCCCGCTTATCATATTGACTTTAAATAGCTTAACTTATAATAATGCTTGGCAATTATTTGGGATGTTCTTTTTTTTTTAATTTTTAATGTTTATTTATTATTGAGAGATGGAACATGAGAATGGGAAGGGCAGAGAGGGAGAGAGACATAGAATCTGAATCAGGTTCCAGGCTCTGAGCTGTCAGCACAGAGCTGGACTCAGGCTCGAACCCATAAACCATGAGATCAACACCTGAGCCAAAGTCAGATGCTCAACTGACTGAGCCACCCAGGTGCCCCTGGAATGTTCTAATAAGTGTCTATTTAAACACTTTTAATAACCAATATACAGGCTGAGATTTCTGATATTCTAATTAGATCAATTAGATCAAGATACAGTAATCATTAATGATCTGTTACCTAATCGAAAAGCAAATGAAGACAATCCTGGTAAATAAGATGTCAATGCAAGGAAATGATCCCTATGAAAATACAGTGACAGGAATCAGAATATCAGAGGGCAACATTTAGCAATAGTCACCCAGAATGCACTGTGGGTATGGAGAAGAGGGTGTACATGAGCCTATTGAATGACAGCCTTCTAAGCAGGTATACCACTACTATTGGAATGCATTTATTGAAATATCAATCTGAGAACTGAGAGAACAAATTGCACAGCTAGAGGGAGAAATGAAAAGAAAAAAAAAATCTAGAGGCCACTTTGTGGAAGGTAGGAGCTGCAGAGATGTGATTTGGGGGAGAAAAGAATCCCTGGTGATAAGAAAGAGCCCTGATCAGGGAGAGAGGAGAGAAAGAGGGAATGAGATGGAGAGGAAGATAGAGAGAGAGAAAGAGAGAGAGAGAGAGAGACCGAGAAAGAACAGAGCACAGGGCATTACACAAGAAAAACACTTTCCCGACACCATTGATGGGGGAAACAAAAGGGGTTGAGTACTGCAAACTTTTATAAGTAGTGGAGCTCAGAGTCTGAAATTTTAGAAGTCTGTGCCATTGCCAGGTAGAGCCTGGTGGGCATAGAGGTGCTCCTGTGGAAAAGGCTCTGGAGCAGACAGGGTGCTCTGAGGATACCTTGGGTCACACTGGGAGAGATAGTTTCCATTCTTGGAGTGTACCTAGGAGATACACTGTCAGTATCCGTCCGTCTCTATCTGTCCTTGACTCTCCAGGGACAAAGAGGTGGTGGACACCACTGAGAAGCCCTGTTTCTTAGCATTTGAGCAGAGCTTCCCACTGAGGGCAACTAACCTGGACACTGGCTTTTTGCTATGCTTTACCGTAAACTCCAAGCCCCTGTGCGTTCATGCAATTGGCCCTCTGGGACAAACTGGCACCTGCCACGGTGTGGTGTGACCCTCCCCCAGAGGATCAGTATGTGTCCATGCCATGCCGGTCCCTAGAATTTGGACTTTTGAAACCCAGCTAGCCTGCCTGAGATAAAACATAGGAGCACTGTACCACTGGGTGGGCAAATGACTCAGACATACACAGAGTGAAGGCAGAGATCTGAGGGCAGCCTGGAACAAATGAGGGGAGGTTGTCTGCTCTTATGTGAGGGCTTCCTGAGCAGCAGTGGTCATGAACTCCCCTCTCTGGGGATGAGAGAGCCGACTGATGCCATTTTTGCCCTGCCCATCAGTATGGGGAGACTTCAGTGAGCAGCACAGCACCCACGGTGGAGGCTTGGGCTACTTACACCATGCCCTGTCCCCCTGCAGTCTGCAGGTGCTTCTGAACTAGGGCAAGTATGCCTGAGAGTCAGAGTAGTGGGCCCCTCCCTCAGAAGACCAGCACAAACTCCCCACATACACCAAATCTACTGACCATAGAGGGCTGCAAAGTTTCAGCTCTAGGAGAAATAGGATCTAGCCTCTTTTAACAAGCAGACCAAAACACACCTAGTTAAAACTCACTACACAGTGGGAAAGGTCCAAACATTCCCTACTGCAGGCAAGAAGAAACTCTGCAGAGGACTGACCTAAGGGAAAGAGCAGCCAAAACAAAACAGCAGAGTGCATACAGTATACACCAGAAACACTTCCTGAAGCACCAGGCCCTGGATAGAATAGGACCTCTTCTTAATATAGCCATCATTCTCAGCAGCAGGAAACATAATGGGCTTCCCTAACACACAGAAGACAGAGACCTAGACAAAGTGCCAAGATGGAGGAATTCATGCCAAAAGAAAGAACAAGAAGAGGTCGTGGCCAGGGATCTAATCAAAACAGATGCAGGTAATATGCCCGGACCAGAATTTAAAACAACAATCATAAAGATACTAGCTGGGCTTGAGAAAAGCATAGAAGACACCAGGGAGTCCCTTTCCAGAGATAAAAGACCTAAAAACTAGCCAGGCTGAAATAAAAAATGTTATAACTGACTGAATGTAATGACCACAAGGATGGAAGAAGTAGAGGAATGAATAATATGACATAGAAGATAAAATTATGGAAAATAATGAAGCTGGAAAGAAGAGGGAAAGAAAAATACTGGATCATAAAGGGAACTTAGTGACTCTATAAAGCATAATAACATTTGTATCGTAGGAGTCCCAGAAGAAGAGAGGGAAATGGGGCAGAAGGTTTATTTGAGCAAATTATAGCTGAAAACTTCCCTAATTTGGGGAAAGAAACAGACATCCAAACCCAGGAGTCACAGAGAACTTCAAAGTCAACAAAAGCAAGCCAACACCGAGACATAATGTAGTAAAATTTGAAAAAATACAGACATAAGGCAAGAATCCTGAAAGCAGCAAGGGGAAAGAAATCCCTAGTCTACAAGGGAAGACAAATAAGGTTAGACGGTCTCTCCACAGAAACTTGCAGGCCAGAAGGGAGTGGCATGACATATTCAATGTGCTAAATGTGAAAAACATGCATCCAAGAACACTTTATCCAGCAAGGCTCTCACTCAGAACGGGAGAGATAAAGAGTTTCCTAGACAGCAAAAGCTAAAGGAGTCCATGACCACTAAACCAGCCCTGTAAGAAATATTAAAGGAGACTCTGAATGGAACAGAAAAACCAAAAGCAAAAAAGACTAGAAAGGAACAGAGAAAATCTCCAGAAACATGGACTCTACAGGTAACATAATGGCATTTATAGATATCTATCAATACACTCTGAATGTAAATGGACTAAATGATCCAATAAAAATACAGAGGGTATCAGAGTAGATAAAACAAAAACAAAAACAAAAACAAGATCCATCTATATGCTGCCTACAAGAGACTCATTTTAGACTTAAAGACACCCACAGATTGAAAATGAGGGAATGGAAAACCATTTATTATGCTAATGGATATCAAAAAAAAAAAAGCTGGAGTAGCCATACTTATATAAGACAAACTAGATTTTATTTTTTTTTCAATATATGAAGTTTATTGTCAAATTGGTTTCCATACAACACCCAGTGCTCATTCCAAAAGGTGCCCTCCTCAATACCCATCACCCACCCTCCCCTCCCTCCCACCCCCCATCAACCCTCAGTTTGTTCTCAGTTTTTAAGAGTCTCTTATGCTGACAAACTAGATTTTAAACCAAAGACTATAACAAGAGATGAAGAAGGGCACTATATCATAATAAAGATGTCTATCAAACAAGAAGATTTAACAATTGTAAATATTTATGCCCCCAACTTGGAAGAATACAAATATATAAATAAATTAATGACAAACATAAAATAACTCATTGATAATAATACAATAATAGTAAAGGACTTTAACACCCCACTTATAGCAATGGATAGATCATCTAAGCAGCAAATCAAAAAGGAAACAATGGCTTTGAGGGACACATTGGACCAGATGGAATTAACAGATGTATTTATAACATTTCATCCTAAAGCAGAATACACATTCTTTTCAAATGTACATGGAACATTCTCCTGAATAGATTACATACTGGGTCACAAATCAGACCTCAACAAGTACAAAAGCATAGGGATCATACCATGCATATTTTCAGACCACAATGCTATGAAACTTGAAGTCAACCACAAGAAAAATTTGGAAAGCCCTCAAATACATGGAGGTTAAACATCCTACTAAAGAATGGAATGCGGGGGGGTGGGGGGAGGGTGTGCTAGCTCAGTTGGTTGAGCATCTGACTTGGGATTAGGTCATTATCTTGTGGTTCATGGGTTGGAACCCCACGTTGGGCTCTATGCTTATAGCTCAGAGTCTGGAGCCTGCTTCAGATTCTGTGTCTCCCTCTCTCTCTGCCCTGCTAGCACCCTATCTCTCTTTCTCAAAAATAAAAATAAACATTAAAAGAAAAAGATTTTAAGAATAGATGAGATAGCCAGAAAATTAAAGAAGAAATGAAAACAATACATGGAAGCAAATGAAAATGAAAACATCACCGCCTAAGATCTTTGGGATTCAGCAAAAGTTGTCATAAGAGGGAAATACATAGGATATAGGCTTATCTCAAGAAGCATGAAAAGTTCCAAATACATAACCTAACCTTACACCTAAAGGAGCTAGAAAAGGAGCAGCAAATAAAGCCTAAAGCCAGCAGAAGAAGGGAAATAATAAAGATTAGAGTAGAAATAAGTGATTTAGAAACAAAGAAGCAAACAAAACAACAGAGGAACATATCAATGGAATTAGGAGCCGGTTCCTTGAAAAAATAAAACTGATAAACTTCTAGCCAGACTTATCAAAGAGGAAAGACAAAGAACCCAAATAAATAAAATCACAAATGACAGAGGAGAGATCACAGCCAACACCACAGAAATACAAACAATTGTAAGAGAATATTATGATAAATTATATGCCAACAAATGGGGCAATCTGGAAGAAATGTATAAATTCCTAGAAATAGGGGCACCTGGGTGGCTCAGGTCATGATCTCGCAGTTTGTGAGTTTGAGCCCCATGTTGGGCTCTGTGCTGACAGCTCAGAGCCTGGAGCCTACTTCAAATTCTGTGTCTCCCCCTCTCTCTACCCCTCCCCTGCTCATGCTCTGTGTCTCTCTGTCTCTCAATAATAAATAAACGTTAAAAACATTCCTAGAAATATATAAACTATCAAAACTGAAACAAGAAGAAATAGAAAATTTGAGCAGACCCATAACCAGCAAATAAATCGAATCAGTTATCAAAAATCTCCGCAAACAAAAGTCCCTGGGAAGCCAGGAAAATTCTACCCAAAATTTAAAGAATAGTTAACGCGTGTTATTCTCACACTATTCAAAAACCAGAAATGAAAGGAAAACTTCTAAACTCCTTCTATGAGGCCAGCATTACCTCGATTCCAAAAGCAAAGATTCCACTAAAAAGGAGAATTACAGACTATTATCCCTGGCAAACATGGATGCAAAAATTCTCAACTTGATATGTACTAGCAAATCAAATCCAACAGTACATTAAAAGAATTATTCACTACGATCAAGTGCGATTTATTCCTGGGCTGCAAGGGTGGCTCAATATTTGCAAATAGTTCAACATGGTATACCACAAAAATGAAAGAAAGGATAAGAATAATATGATCCTCTCAACAGATACAGAAAAAGCACTTGACAATATATGGCATCCATTCTTGGCAAAAACTCTCAACAAAGGAGGGCTAGAGGGAACGTTTCTCAACATCATAAAGGCCATAGAAGAGAGACCTACAGCTAATATCATCCTCAATTGGGAAAAACTGAGAGCTTTCCCCCTAAGGTCAGGAACAAGAGAGGGATGTCCACTTGCACCATTGTGATTTAACATAACATATAGGAAGTCCTAGTCTTAGCAATCAGGTAACAAAAATAAACAAAAATATCCAAATTGGCAAGGAAGAAGTCAAACTTTCACTATTGGCAGACGACGTGATACTCTGTATAGAAAACCCAAAAGACTTCACCAAAAGATTGTTAGAACTAATAAGGCTAGAAATACACAATGACCTAGCAATTGTGCTACTAGGTATTTATCCAAAGGATACAAAATTACTGATTCAAAGGGGGCACATGCACCCCAATGTTTATAGTAGCACTATCAACAATAGCCACAGTATGGAGAGAGCCCAAATGCCCATCGACTGATTAATGGATAAAGCAGATGTAGTATATATATGTATATACATACAGTGGCATATTACTCAACCATCAAAAATTATGAAATTTTGCCATTTGCAATGACACGAATGGAGCTAGAGAGTATTATGCCAAGTGAAATAAGTTAGGGAAAAACAAATATCATGTTATATTTCATTCCTATGTGTAATTCAAGAAACAAAATAGATGAACATATGGGAAGGCAAAAGGAGAGAGGGAGGCAAACATAAGAGACTCTTAACTGTAGAGAACTAACTGAGGGCTGCTGGAGGGGAGGCGGGAAGGGGATGAGCTAAATGGGTGATGGGCATTAAGGAGGGTGCTTGTTGTGATGAGCACTGAGTGTTATATGTAAGTCACTAAATTGTACTCCTGAAACCAATATTACACTATGTGTTAACTAACTAGAATTTAAATAAAAACTTTAAAAAAGGGATGCAAACATTGAGTAATAATAGTTATGAGCCACAGCATGTCCTTATATAATTAATTCCCCTGAATAAGATTTCATGTTGAACTACTACTCTATTTGGTTTTAATCCATCTTCCATGAGGTTTTATACAAGGAGCTGGTCAGTGTGGCTCAAATTTTCTAGTCAACTAAGAAGTTATATTTCGTATGAACAATTAATAAGCGAGAGTTCTGGTTTCCGTTATCAGTCCCTATGAGTTGGGTGGGCATAAGCTATTATCCCAGAGACCAAACGCCTCCTGCTACAATAACAAATGAGATTTTTAGATGTGCAAATCTCACAGACTCTGGGCCACAGTGACTCTTTTAGGTCAAGTCACCATGAGGCCCTAATGAGGCAGCAAACAATCTTCTGTCTGTATCACACAGTAGAAAACCGTGTGGGCAATTTTGGTTCTACTTTCTGGTAACAACAATCAGGCTTTCCTCTGGGAAACTACTCATCTCCCATCCTTATTTTGCAGTTTAAATTGGGATGGCATAAACCCTGATGTCAAACCTAGCCAACCCCATCATCCCTTTGAATTGGCTAAATGAATGAGCAACTGCCCCACTGCAATCCAGTGAATACCTCTCCCCACTTTCACTACAATCAATGGGACTGGCATATTCTCTTTCCCCTGGGTGCTGCTGGGAGCTGCTGGCAGCTGTCTTGCCACAACTTGAGACCAGCCTATTTGAGAATGAAGCCTGCAAATGGAAAACAGGCTGGAAGAGGGTAAGTCTTGATGATATCATTTATGCACCTGGATCCAGTCATGCCAACATTGTTCAGCTATGTGAGCCAATAAAATCCCTTTGTTGGCTTATGACTGTTAAGATAGACCTCTCTCATTTTTGACCAAGAAACTCCTCTCTGATTCACACCTTCAAACTGCAACATCTGAAACCAGGAGGTGCTTAAAAATAAAGCTACTTTTTGAAAAACCACACGATATCAGTTTCTGAAAGAAATTACATTCTAATTCATTTTCAACCAGCACTTCATGCTTATTTAATTTATTGAATGACAGAGCACCCAAGGTCATCTAGGACATTCTAAGAGGGGAAGAGGAATACCTGGGGCAATGCTGTGCATTTACCACATTCTACTTCTATCTCCTCCAACAGACACATTTGGACCACAGGTGGCAGAGATGGGTAGGGACCACCATGCCTGGTCTCATATCCTTCTGAGTACCTGGGAAGACTTCCTCCCAAGCCCTTGGGCAGTTAGGCGGAGTCACAGGACTATAGCCAAAATTCTTGATGTGTTTTGCTTCTCAGTTTGAGGCATTCAAACCTGGTGTATATCTTGACGTTCTCTTTATGGAGTAATCATGGAATCCATAAAGCAGACAAAATGAAAGCATCCTGGATTCTAGGCCTCTCCATGGAAGCAATATACCCTAGAGAATTACTCAAGCCATTTTTGCATTGACCCAAATGCATTAGAATTTCTGCAAATGGGAAACTTATGTCAAGAACCTGTGGATCTGGGGCACCTGGGTGGCTCAGTCGGTGAAGTGTCCAACTCTTGGTTTCGGCTCAGGTCACAATCTCATGGTTCATGAGTTCAAGCCCCACGTCAGGCTCTGTGTTGCCAGTTCAGAACCTGCTTGGGATTCTCTGTCCCTCCTCCACTTGCACTCTCTCTCTCAAAATAAATAAATATATTTTTTTTAAAAAAGAACATATGTATCTATTCATCACCTAGTGTAACCAGTCTAGTCTAATTATTAGATACTACTTCTTAGTGTCTCTTGCAGTTAAGTGCATGGAACATGATAGACATGATACAGCCACTTCCGGGGCTCAAGCTTAAGAAATAATATGTGTGATTCCCCAAATTCATTATCTTTCATCACTGGCTTAATGGGGGGGATCTGGTAGATGACCTAGAGACCCTGGAAAATAATACTTTTTGGTTGAAGGGCCTGGGTCTCAATGATCCTATGGAGTAGATACCACCCCCCAACACATCTTATTAACCTGTATTATCACAGTTAACATATGAATAATAATGGAACTAATTTGGTGATATTTGTTTGATCAGCTAGCACATTGTAAGTGATGAAGGCTGGAGATTCCCAGGTGTTCGTGTAAGACCATTGTTTAAAAAGACTAGGGGATTCTGAAGGTTGAGGCTATGGATGGAGTTTACAGAGACTAGATTGATCCAAAAATGATGTCAATAGATGCTGCTGCTGCTAAGACCTGAGTGATCTTATGGGGCTTTGCATCTATGGGCATCATGAATACTTAGCTACAGATGCAAGTCAATGGGCCCATCCAAGGAGTAGGAGTAGACCTAGCACCTTCCAAACAAGGATAACAAATCGATTTGATCTCTTGGGTCAGTACTAATTTATTTGGCCATCTGTACCAGTATACTGGGTCAAAGGCAGGGCTAAAGGTCAGTGAGAAGGTAAACACTAAACTATTACCAATGTCTGCCATGGACAAAGGAGTAGGGATGGGAACAGCCTGGATGCACACCTGGCATTGGTCTTTTAAAGATCCCTGGGGTTTCGGGGCGCCTGCGTGGCTCAATCAGTTGGGCGTCTGACTTCGGCTCAGGTCATGATCTCGCAGTCTGTGGGTTCAAGCTCCACGTTGGGCTCTATGCTGACAGCTCAGAGCCTGGAGCCTGCTTTGGATTCTGTGTCTCCCTCTCTCTCTCTCTCTCTCTCCCCCTCCCTCACTCATGCTCTCTGTCTCTCAAAATTAAAATAAACATTAAAAAAATTTTTTTAAAGATCCCTGGGGTTTCTTGCACAAACGGTTCTGCACTGCAGGGGTCCCACGGTACATATTGGATCATCAGGTAGAGAAAGGATTGAAAATATCTTCAAGATATATGGGCAGAGGCTTCAAAGAGCCCACACGCCTACAGAATTTAGGCGTGCAGGCTGGGCTTCAAATGGAACACTCACAACTTTATGTCTGGTCCAGAGAAAAGAAGTGGTCAGCTCTGCCTGAAAATACCACCCTGGAGGGAGGGTTGCATTCCCCAGAATATGTATGTATTCGTATATATCCCGGGGAATGCAACCCTGCCACCACACACACACACACACACACACACACACCCTGCTGCTTTAGGCAGGCAACCTGTTTTATCTTCATATATTTGGCATCTGTAGTATCACTATCAACAAATACAGGAATATTGGCTCTCAATGGATATTCTTTAAATGAATGAGCAAATTAAGAATGCATGGAACTCCTATAACAATGGCTAGTGTGAAATCTAAATCTACCTGCATAGATCATATTTTGAGAACAAGAAAAGATCAATGGTAGGGGTGCTAGCACATAATTAAAGACACTGATGAACACCTCTAAAGGATCTTTTGTGAGTCCTGGCAAATTTGTGACTTCCTGTGTTAGGAAGGATGGATGCAGTGGCTTCCTGCAAAGAGGCAGCAGCAGCAGAATGCCAGATGGCTCGCCTTGCCCAAGGCATTGCCGGCTGCAGCTGTAGGGCATTTAGTGCTGAAAAAGACTATTCTCTGTGTTACTGAACCCCACCCCAGAGGCCTTTCTCTCTCTTCATTCTTGATCAAAAAATGTAGCTATAACTCTAGTTTCTGGATCAGATGACATTTTCTCATCTCTGTCTTCTAACAGCGCCGAGAAAGCGGCACCTTTAAAACGGAACCACACCATCAGAAGGGCTTTAGCTGCGCTACTTTCTAATGTGGCAGGCAGAAGAGAGTGCATCTGCAGGTTTGCTGTTGCTTTATTTATCTGCTTGGCCTGGCTTTGCAAGTGTGGCTTATCAGACACGAGTAGCATTAGCTGACTTGGAAACAAGGCTATACAAACCTACATTTGCTTTACTTTAATACAGAATCTTTATCATCAAAAGGCAGATCCTGTAAAAGAAAGAGCATCCGTGGCTGTGTTTCCCAAGCCCTGGGAATACCAGGAGGTGCCACATGGCTGCTACGTAAGTGAAGCTATTTCTGCATGGAAAGGGCATGACCCAACTCTGACAGTTGCACGGACAGATGTGTTTCTATACACACCAGATGCAATGTTTTTAAGCTGTACATAAAAAACGCAGTGCCTTTCAGCAGCTGATGTTTTCCTTGCTCCCTCTGAAATGATGTGATGCTGCAGTTCAAAAGAAAATTCCCAGAGGAAGGATTCAGAATAAATAAACTATTTATTGGGCTGTCTACACAAACCGGAGCTTATTTAAATAAGACATCAGTGGTGACTGAAGTCACAAAGGAAGATGTAGCTCAGGCATTTTCCTGAGATTTCCAACACTCTGGGGTCACAGGAGCGATGAAAATGACTGGGAATGGTATCCGCCAAGTGCCGAAAAGCATCACCAAGAATTATTCAGTGGCGTGTTTTTTGTTTTTTGTTTTTTTTTGGAATGCACATTCGTGCACCTATGATTCCCCTTTCTAACCTCACAAGGCTGTGGGAGTAAATGGGGCAGACGTTACTTCTGATAAGCAGAAAAAGGACTCGAAGAAAATTTGACTCAAGGACATATTTCAAGTACGGGAGGGTGTATACTCGAAGATATTCATCTGGACTAAGGGCAATGTTCTGTCTGCCAAAAGACATCATAAAGCATGGTAAATAAGATTTAAAAATGCACTATTTAAAGTACAGATGCTTTTAGGGGCGCCTGGGTGGCGCAGTCGGTTAAGCGTCCGACTTCAGCCAGGTCACGATCTCGCGGTCCGTGAGTTCGAGCCCCGCGTCGGGCTCTGGGCCGATGGCTCAGAGCCTGGAGCCTGTTTCCGATTCTGTGTCTCCCTCTCTCTCTGCCCCTCCCCCGTTCATGCTCTGTCTCTCTCTGTCCCAAAAATAAATACAAAACGTTGAAAAAAAAAAAAAAATTAAAGCTATAAAGTACAGATGCTTTCAACTTGTAAGCAAAAATAAGTGCAAAAGTTAGAATTTGAAAAAATTGCATGGTTTATATAGACGAACTGAGAAGCATTAATTAAGAAGCCCAAAGAAAGAGGTATATAATGAGGCAGAGAACAAAAGGAAATTTTTTGTTTAAACCTGGGTTATAACATTGCTGTTCCAATGGGGCCACAAACAAAATGAGGGTCACCTGGGAGCTTGTTAGAAATACAGGAATTCAGCCCCACCCTATAATTACTGAATGAGATTCTATACTTTCACAAGATTCCAAGATGATTCACATGCCCATCAGAATTTAAGAAGTAATGTTTTAGAACATATATACTGCTGATTATCCTAGGATTAAAAAATGATAGGTTTGGTCAACTTAGTGATGATGGGTATACAATTTGCTACAAAGGGGCTCAGGGGCAACTAATATCACCAACCCTTAAATTTAAGAATGGTGCTGCTTAGAGGCACCTGGGTGTCTCAGTTGGTTAAGTGACCGACTCTTGGTTTCAGCTCAGATCATCATCTCACAGTTTCGTGGGTTGGGGCTGCACATTGGGCTCTGTGCAGGCAGTGCAGAGCCTGCTTGGGATTCTCTCTCTCTCCACCCCTTCCCCACTTGTGCTGTCTCTATCTCTCTCAAAATAAATAAATAAATAAATAAAAAAAAGAATGGTGCTGCTTAGTCCTATTTCAATGTGGGGAGAAGATGTTGGCTGATGAAGCAGTCTCCAACTCCTCGTGCTACAGAAAACTCCAAGAAGTGAGAAAAAGAATTGAGAAACCTTGAATTGTTTGAAATTAAGTTTCTACAACCTGGCAGGAAGGGGCCTGAAAACAGAATTTTAGGCCTAAGAAAACAATACAGAGAGTTACATCTCAATTCTGACTTGGCAAATGAACAATTTCACCCATTGGAGATGGACTTGTCTCATGTTACCATAACAAAGAAAGGGGATGAATGGATGGCAATCAGGGATTCCAAGTTCTCGTGAATTTTTCACTCACACTCTGCCAGTTACATTTTTTTTCATTCTGTGTTTTCATAAAGACTTTTTCTGCCCCCCAAACCCACGTACCATAAAATATGGTCATCAGAGGCTTCCCAGATCCCCAGTAGAAACAATTCCCAGACAAGTGATGGTTTGGCCCCATTAGGTCCAATCAACTCTGGCAAGCAAGGGGAAATCTCTTGTTTATAACTGTAAAAGCTACTGCTGTACGTATGTAGATAAAGACGAAAGAGGAAACAAGCATCATAAAGGGAAGGCCCAAGTATACATTGGATAAGTGTCCACTACACGTACTAAGAACTCTCTTCTAGGCACTAGTTGTTTTTTTTTTTTTTTTTTTTAATTGATGCAAGTATTGGGAATGGCAGCATGGAATTCAAAATCCAAATGAGAAATGGCTTAAATCCACATGGCTTTAGCCTGTTATATTAAAAAAAAAAGTCTGGAATCAATCATGCAGAGCTGCTATGGCAATCTCTGCTTACTAAATATCCAAGAAGCTCACAGATTTTGACCTCGTCTTCATGATGGTGTGTTCCTTGTCATCAAGATCCAAGTGGCCACTAGATTCACCAAAATGTCCATGTTCCAACCAGTAGAAAAAAACACAAGGAAAAGAGAAAGGCATACACCCAACTTAGCAGAAATTGCATCCATGAAGTGTGCTTATATCCTTTGGTCAAATTGAACTATAAGACAGGTTGGGTATTTATTTCTCAACAGTCATATTCCCAACTAAAACTGTGCATGTAGGGAACTCGCAGTTTTTATTAATGCAAATCGGGAGGTAGGGCAGTGGGGAAGCCTAGAAGTGTCTAAAGTAATTGCCCCCTCCCCCAATAGATAAAATGTATTCATTTTAACATAGATCCCCCTTCCTGAAGTTGGTTTCATGTACATCTTCATTGGAAGGCACTACTGGAATATAATCCACCTAAAGGGAGAAATGTTATCACCCTAGAGCAAAAGTCAATAAACGTTTTTCTGCAAAGGGCTTGAAAGTAAATCTTTTAGAGTTTGTGGGTCAGAGGGGCTCTCTTTTAACTGTTCAACTCTGCTCTTATAGCACAAAAGAAGCCACAAACAATGAGAGAACAGATGGGTAGGGCTACATTCCAATGAAAATTTATTTACAAAAACAAGTGGCTCAGAGGCCAGATTGGCCTGAGGATCATAGTTAGTTGACCCCACCCTACATAATAATAGCATTTGTCCCTGTGTGACCTACAGGCTGACCAACCAGTTAGCAATGTCAGAAGAGCAGAGTATGCACAGAATAATGAGAAAGAAACCTAAACAATGGACTTTCTCACAAACCCATAGTTGAACAGATGGCCAAATATCGTCACTTAAATACACACAGGAAAAAACATTAAAGTGTCCTAAGTTCATTGTAATAGTTTATTATCTCTAGACTATAAAACTCCTCTGTTCTATAACTATCTCATTACATTTTTGGAAAAATCAAGGTCCACTCTACCCTCTACCAACAACTGCAACAAAACACATGGAAACACACCAAACCACCACCACCAATAACCTATTTTGCTTCAGCATAAGCCCCTTTTAGTACATGTTAGAATATTGATTAAAAAGTCTCATAAAAGATTTCCAATCTCACACTGTAAGGAGCCTACTCTCTTTGACTGCCAGGCAAGGCCTTCTCTCAACAGTGACAAGTTAACTGTTCTAAGTTATATTTACTATAGTAAATGCCAGTTGCAAAATGGTGTTATTATGTAGAGTGGAGAACTGTTTGGAGTTGTAGTGAGTCATTTTGTTCAAACTGTGTGCCTGAGGCAGCTGACGGGAGGTTCACTGTGAGAACAGACCGTCCAGGAGGATTATGAAAATGCTTTTTTAAAAATATATGAATCCAATGCTGAAACCACAGCATTTTACAAGTTACTGTTTCATTGTCTGGAAAGGCTTGTGGATAAATGGTTGCTGACCAAAGTTTAAGTTGAATACCTTGTTTTGTCCTTTATTCCTTTGAATTATGTTAAGGTTACCTTCAGGTTAAAAAATTTATTTACAGAAGTACAACTCTCTGATGACCACTGAAAATCGAAATTCAGAGACTATGTTTATTTGTTCTATGAGTGTAAGCAAACTGGGTTCTGGTTTCTTATCTGAATATGTATTTTATGTATTACCTTAGGTCCTTTGAAGCAGAAGGCCATTTAGTGATCTGACTATACAGTAGAGACAGATCGATTCTTGACATTCTTTTTCAGTCTCTCTTCCCTGTAATTAAAAGTATAATGTTGGGGCACCTGCGTGGCTCAGTCAGTTAAGCGTCCAACTGGGGCTCAGGTCATGATCACATGGTTTGTGGGTTTGAGCCCCCCATTTGGCTCTGAACTGATGATGTGGAGCCTGCTTAGGATTCTCTTTCTCCTTCTCTCTGCCCCTCCCCTCAACCTCCCCACACCCCCCGCCTCTCTCTCTCTCTCTCTCTCTCTCTCTCTCTCTCTCTCTCTCTCACACACACACACACACACACACTGAACTTAAAACAATATATAACTCACTCAGGAACATACTCAGCTATGTGTTTAGTATAAAATGACCTTCACATGAGATTTTCACCATCACTGGTCATTTATATTTTTAATTTGGTGAATGAAACAAACCAAATCAGACTTAAAGTATTTTATCAGAACAAACTATGCTAGATGTTGTCTCAAACAAAATTCAAATTTTTAAAATGAGTCATAGCAGAAAAATGAAACATTTTAACAGCCTAGTGTACTTACATAGCATGTTATTATTAGTGATTTTGGGTTTCTATATTTTTCATGATACAAATGACATGTATTGACTAATATCAATATTATTCTCTAGAAGGAAACTAATTAATGTTTACTTAAAACCTGCTTAATTTAGTCAATAGAGAAAAAAGTATATGTGAAATTATATAGAATTATTATTAAACACATACCATAGAACTTTCACCTAGACTATTGGGTATTGCAGATACAAACTTCCTTCAATATTGGCTGATGAGGAACTATTGCAAGGTGAGTTTATTATAGCAGCTCAGTATTTAAATAGCTGAAGAGATTTCTGTGGGAAAACTTTTTTAATAGATGTTTCATAAAAAAAGGTATATGAATGACCAATGAGCATTTGAAAACGTATTCAACATCAGCACTTACTGGGAAAATGCAAATAAAACCCACAATGAAAGACCACTGCACATCCAATGAAATGGCTAAAATTGAAAATACTGATAGCATCAAGTATTGGTAAGGCTGTGGAACAGTCAGAATTTTCCCACATTTTAGATGGATATGCAACATAATACAATCATTTTGGGAGAGACTCTGGTAGTTTCTTATAAAGTAAATATATACCTACCCTATGGGTCAAAAAGTCAACTGGGCATTTTCCAAAGAGAAATGAAAATATATGTTTGCAGAGAAAAATGTGAAGAAGGGCCTACAGCAGGTTTGTTTATTTATAATGTGAAATTTATTATCAAATTGGTTTCCATACAACACCCAGTGCTCATCCCAACAGGTGCCCTCCTCACTGCCCATCACCCACTTTCCCCTCCCTCCCATTCCTCATCAAACCTCAGCTTATTCTCAGTTTTTAAGAGTCTCTTTATGGTTTGCCTCCTTCCCTCTCTGTAACTTTTTTTTTCCCCTTCCCCTCCCCCATGGTCTTCTGTTAAGTTTCTCAGGATCCACATAAGAGTGAAAACATATGCTATCTGTCTTTCTCTGTATGACTTATTTCACTTAGCATAATACTGTCCAGTTCCATCCACGTTGCTACAAAAGGCCATATTTCATTCTTTCTCATTGTCAAGTAGTATTCCATTGTATATATAAACCACAACTTCTTTATCCATTCATCAACTGATGGACATTTAGGCTCTTTCCACACTTTGGCTATTGTTGAAGTCCTGCTATAAACATTGGGGTACAAGTGCCCCTATGCGTCAGCACTCCTGTATCCCTTGGGTCAATTCCTAGCAGTGCTATTGCTGGGCCATAGGGTAGATCTAGTTTTAATTTTTTGAGGAACCTCCACACTGTTTTCCAGAGCGGCTGCACCAGTTTGCATTCCCCACCAACAGTGCCAGAGGGTTCCCATTTCTCCACATCCTCTCCAACATCTATAGCCTCCTGATTTTAGTCAGTCTGACCGGCGTGAGGTGATATCTCAGTGTGGTTTTGATTTGTATTTCCCTGATGGGGAGTGATGTTGAGCATCTTTTCATGTGCCTGTTGGCCATCTGGAATGTCTTCTTTTTTTAAAATTTTTTTTTTCAACGTTTTTATTTATTTTTGGGACAGGGAGAGACAGAGCATGAACGGCGGAGGGTCAGAGAGAGAGGGAGACAGAGAATCGGAAACAGGCTCCAGGCTCTGAGCCATCAGCCCAGAGCCTGACGCGGGGCTCGAACTCACGGACCGCAAGATCGTGACCTGGCTGAAGTCGGACGCTTAACCGACTGCGCCACCCAGGCGCCCCTGGAATGTCTTCTTAAGGGAAGTGTCTATTCATGTCTTCTGCCCATTTCTTCACCGGATTATTTGTTTTTCGGGTGTGGAGTTTGGCGAGTTCTTTATAGAATTTGGATACTAGCCCTTTGTCTGATATGTCATTTACAAATATCTTTTCCCATTCCGTCCATTGCCTTTTAGTTTTGTTGAATGTTTCCTTTGCAATGCAGAAGTTTTTTATCTTCATGAGGTCCCAATAGTTCATTTTTGCTTTTAATTCCCTTGCCTTTGGGGATGTGTCAAGTAAGAAATTGCTGCGGCTGAGTTCAGAGAGGTTTTTTCCTGCTTTCTCCTCTAGGGTTTTGATGGTTTCTTGTCTCACATTCAGGTCCTTCATCCATTTTGAGTTTATTTTTGTGAATGGTGTAAGAAAGTGGCCTAGTTTCATTCTTCTGCATGTTGCTGTCCAGTTCTCCCAGCACCATTAGTTAAAGAGACTGTCTTTTTTCCATTGGATATTCTTTCCTGCTTTGTCAAAGATTAGTTGGCTGTACTTTTGTGGGTCCAATTCTGGAATCTCTATTCTATTCCACTGGTCTATGTGTCTGTTTTTGTGCCAATACCATGCTGTCTTGATTACAGCTTTGTAGTAGAGGCTAAGGTCTGAGATTGTGATGCCTCCCGCTTTGGTCTTCTTCTTCAATATTACTTTGGCTATTTGGGGTCTTTTGTGGTTCCACACAAATTTTAGGATTGCTTATTCTAGCTTCGAGAAGAATGCTGGTGCAATTTTGTTTGGGACTGCACTGAATGTGTAGATTGTCTTGGGTAGTATTGACATTTTAACAATATTTATTCTTCCAATCCATGAGCATAGAATGTTTTTCCATTTCTTTGTATCTTCTTCAATTTCCTTCATAAGCTTTCTATAGTTTTCAGCATACAGATCTTTTACATCTTTGGTTAGGTTTAGTCCTAGGTATTTTATGATTCTTGGTGCAATTGTGAATGGGATCAGTTTCTTTGTCTTTCTGTTGCTTCATTATTTGTGTATAAGAATGCAACTGATTTCTGTACATTGATTTTGTATCCTGCAACTTTGCTGAATTCATGTATCAGTTCTAGCAGACTTTTGGTGGAGTCTTTCATGTTTTCCATGTATAATATCATGTCACCTGCAAAAAGTGAAAGCTTGACTTCATCTTTGCCAATTTTGATGCCTTTGATTTCCTTTTGTTGTCTGATTGCTGATGCTAGTACTTCCAACACGATGTTAAACAACAGCGGTGAGAGTGGACATCCCTGTCGTGTTCCTGATCTCAGGGGGAAAGCTCTCAGTTTTTCTCCATTGAGGATGATATTAGCTGTCAGCTTTTCATGAATGGCTTTTATGATGTTTAAGTATGTTCCTTCTATCCCGACTTTCTCAAGGGTCTTTATTAAGAATGGATGCTGAATTTTGTCAAATGCTTTTTCTACATCGATTGGCAGGATCATGTGGTTCTTATCTTTCCTTTTATTAATGTGATGTATCACATTGATTGATTTGTGAATATTGAACCAGCCCTGAAGCCCAGGAATGAATCCCAATTGGTCATGGTGAATTATTCTTTTTATATGCTATTTAATTCAATTTGCTAGTATCTTGTTGAGGATTTTTGCATCCATATTCATCAGGGATACTGGCCTATAGTTCTCTTTTTTTGCTGGGTCTCTGTCTGGTTTGGGAATCAAAGTAATGCTGGCTTCATAGAATAAGTCTGGAAGTTTTCCTTCCCTTCCTATTTTTTGGAGCAGCTTGAGAAGGATAGGTATTATCTCCGCTTTAAATGTCTGGTAGAATGCATACTTTCAGACCACAATGCTATGAAGCTTGAAATCAACCACAGAAAAAAGTCTGGAAAACCTCCAAAAGCATGGAGGTTAAAGAACACCCTACTAACGAATGAGTGGGTCAACCAGGAAATTAGAGAAGAAATTAAAAAATATATGGAAACAAACGAAAATGAAAATACAACAATCCAAACGCTTTGGGACGCAGCGAAGGCAGTCCTGAGAGGAAAATACATTGCAATCCAGGCCTATCTCAAGAAACAAGAAAAATCCCAAATACAAAATCTAACAGCACACCTAAAGGAAATAGAAGCAGAACAGCAAAGGCAGCCTAAACCCAGCAGAAGAAGAGAAATAATAAAGATCAGAGCAGAAATAAACAATATAGAATCTAAAAAAACTGTAGAGCAGATCAACGAAACCAAGAGTTGGTTTTTTTGAAAAAATAAACAAAATTGACAAACCTCTAGCCAGGCTTCTCAAAAAGAAAAGGGAGATGACCCAAATAGATAAAATCATGAATGAAAATGGAATTATTACAACCAATCCCTCAGAGATACAAACAATTATCAGGGAATACTATGAAAAATTATATGCCAACAAATTGGACAACCTGGAAGAAATGGACAAATTCCTGAACACCCACACTCTTCCAAAACTCAATCAGGAGGAAATAGAAAGCTTGAACAGACCCATAACCAGCGAAGAAATTGAATCGGTTATCAAAAATCTCCCAACAAATAAGAGTCCAGGACCAGATGGCTTCCCAGGAGAGTTCTACCAGACGTTTAAAGCAGAGATAATACCTATCCTTCTCAAGCTATTCCAAGAAATAGAAAGGGAAGGAAAACTTCCAGACTCATTCTATGAAGCCAGTATTACTTTGATTCCTAAACCAGACAGAGACCCAGTAAAAAAAGAGAACTACAGGCCAATATCCCTGATGAATATGGATGCAAAAATTCTCAATAAGATACTAGCAAATCGAATTCAACGGCATATAAAAGGAATTATTCACCATGATCAAGTGGGATTCATTCCTGGGATGCAGGGCTGGTTCAACATTCGCAAATCAATCAACGTGATACATCACATTAACAAAAAAAAAGAGAAAAACCATATGATCCTGTCAATCGATGCAGAAAAGGCCTTTGACAAAATCCAGCACCCTTTCTTAATAAAAACTCTTGAGAAAGTCGGGATAGAAGGAACATACTTAAAGATCATAAAAGCCATTTATGAAAAGCCCACAGCTAACATCATCCTCAACGGGGAAAAACTGAGAGCTTTTTCCCTGAGATCAGGAACATGACAGGGATGCCCACTCTCACCACTGTTGTTTAACATAGTGCTGGAAGTTCTAGCATCAGCAATCAGACAACAAAAGGAAATCAAAGGCGTCAAAATTGGCAAAGATGAAGTCAAGCTTTCGCTCTTTGCAGATGACATGATATTATACATGGAAAATCCGATAGACTCCACCAAAAGTCTGCTAGAACTGATACATGAATTCAGCAAAGTTGCAGGATACAAAATCAATGTACAGAAATCAGTTGCATTCTTATACACTAACAATGAAGCAACAGAAAGACAAATAAAGAAACTGATCCCATTCACAATTGCACCAAGAAGCATAAAATTCCTAGGAATAAATCTAACCAAAGATGTAAAGGATCTGTATGCTGAAAACTATAGAAAGCTTATGAAGGTAATTGAAGAAGATTTAAAGAAATGGAAAGACATTCCCTGCTCATGGATTGGAAGAATAAATATTATCAAAATGTCAATACTACCCAAAGCTATCTACACATTCAATGCAATCCCAATCAAAATTGCACCAGCATTCTTCTCGAAACTAGAACAAGCAATCCTAAAATTCATATGGAACCACAAAAGGCCCCGAATAGCCAAAGTAATTTTGAAGAAGAAGACCAAAGCAGGAGGCATCACAATCCCAGACTTTAGCCTCTACTACAAAGCTGTCATCATCAAGACAGCATGGTATTGGCACAAAAACAGACACATAGACCAATGGAATAGAATAGAAAGCCCAGAACTAGACCCACAAACGTATGGCCAACTAATCTTTGACAAAGCGGGAAAGAACATCCAATGGAAAAAAGACAGTCTCTTTAACAAATGGTGCTGGGAGAACTGGACAGCAACATGCAGAAGGTTGAAACTAGACCACTCTCTCACACCATTCACAAAAATAAACTCAAAATGGATAAAGGACCTGAATGTGAGACAGGAAACCATCAAAACCTTAGAGGAGAAAGCAGGAAAAGACCTCTCTGACCTCAGCCGTAGCAATCTCTTACTCGACACATCCCCAAAGGCAAGGGAATTAAAAGCAAAAGTGAATTACTGGGACCTTATGAAGATAAAAAGCTTCTGCACAGCAAAGGAAACAACCAACAAAACTAAAAGGCAACCAACGGAATGGGAAAAGATATTTGCAAATGACATATCGGACAAAGGGCTAGTATCCAAAATCTATAAAGAGCTCACCAAACTCCACACCCGAAAAACAAATAACCCAGTGAAGAAATGGGCAGAAAACATGAATAGACACTTCTCTAAAGAAGACATCCGGATGGCCAACAGGCGCATGAAAAGATGTTCAGCGTCACTCCTTATCAGGGAAATACAAATCAAAACCACACTCAGGTATCACCTCACGCCAGTCAGAGTGGCCAAAATGAACAAATCAGGAGACTATAGATGCTGGAGAGGATGTGGAGAAACGGGAACCCTCTTGCACTGTTGGTGGGAATGCAAATTGGTGCAGCCGCTCTGGAAAGCAGTGTGGAGGTTCCTCAGAAAATTAAAAATAGACCTACCCTATGACCCAGCAATAGCACTGCTAGGAATTTATCCAAGGGACACAGGAGTACTGATGCATAGGGGCACTTGTACCCCAATGTTCATAGCAGCACTCTCAACAATAGCCAAATTATGGAAAGAGCCTAAATGTCCATCAACTGATGAATGGATAAAGAAATTGTGGTTTATATACACAATGGAGTACTACGTGGCAATGAGAAAAAATGAAATATGGCCTTTTGTAGCAACGTGGATGGAACTGGAGAGTGTGATGCTAAGTGAAATAAGCCATACAGAGAAAGACAGATACCATATGGTTTCACTCTTATGTGGATCCTGAGAAACTTAAGAGAAACCCATGGGGGAGGGGAACAAAAAAAAAAAAAAAAGAGGTTAGAGTGGGAGAGAGCCAAAGCATAAGAGACTGTTGAGAACTGAGAACAAACTAAGGGTTGATGGGGGGTGGGAGGGAGGAGAGGGTGGGTGATGGGTATTGAGGAGGGCACCTTTTGGGATGAGCACTGGGTGTTGTATGGAAACCAATTTGACAATAAATTTCATATATAAATTAAAAAAAAAAATAAAAAAAAAATAAATGTCTGGTAGAATTCCCCAGGGAAGACATCTGGTCCTGGACTCCTACTTGTTGGGAGATTTTTGATAACTGATTCAATTTCTTCACCGGTTATGGGTCTGTTCAAGTTTTCTATTTCTTCATGTTTGAGTTTTGGAAGGGTGTGGGTGCTTAGGAATTTGTCCATTTCTTCCAGATTGTCCAGTTTGTTGGAATATAATTTTTCATAGTATCCCCTGATAATTGCTTATATTTCTGAGGGATTGGTTGTAATAATTCCATTTTAATTCATGATTTTATCTACTTGGGTAATCTCCCTTTTCTTTTTGAGAAGCCTGGCTAGAGGTTTATCAATTTTGTTTATTTTTTCAAAAAACCAACTCTTGGTTTCGTTGATCTGCTCTACAGTTTTTTTAGATTCTATGTTGTTTATTTCTGCTCTGATCTTTATTATTTCTCTTCTTCTGCTGGGTTTGGTGTGTCCTTGTTGTTCTGCTTCTATTTCCTTTAGGTGTGCTGTTAGATTTTGTATTTGGGATTTTTCTTGTTTCTTGAGATAGCCTGGATTGCAATGTATTTTCCTCTCATGACTGCCTTCACTGCATCCCAAAGCACTTGGATTGCTGTATTTTCATTTTCATTTGTTTCCATATATTTTTTAATTTCTTCTCTAATTGCCTGGTTGACCCATTCATTCTTTAGTAGGGTGTTCGTTAACCTCCATGCTTTTGGAGGTTTTCCAGACTTTTTCCTGTGGTTGATTTCAAGTTTCATAGCATTGTGATCTGAAAGTGTGCATGGTATGATCTCAATTCTTTTATACTTATGAAGGGCTGTTTTGTGACCCGGTATGTGATCTATCTTGGAGAATGTTCCATGTGCACTCGAGAAGAAACTATATTCTGTTGCTTTGGGATGCAGAGTCTAAATGTATCTGTCAAGTCCATCTGATCCAACATATCATTCAAGTCCCTTGTTTCTTTATTTATGCTCTGTCTAGATGTTCTATCCATTGTTGTAAGTGGAGTATTAAAGTCTCCTGTAATTATCACATTCTTATCAATAAGGTTGCTTATGTTTGTGATTAATTGTTTTATATATTTGGGAGCTTCTGTATTCAGTGCATAGACATTTATAATTGTTAGCTCTTCCTGATGGATAGACCCTGTAATTATTATATAATGCCCTTCTTCATCTCTTGTTACAGCCTTTAATTTAAAGTCTAGTTTGTCTGATATAAGTATGGTAGTCCAGCTTTCTTTTGAGTTCCAGTAGCATGATAGATAATTCTCCATCCCCTCACTTTCAGTCTGAAGGTGTCCTCAGGTCTAAAATGAGTCTCTTGTAGACAGCAAATAGATGGGTCTTATTTTTTTAATCCATTCTGATACCCTATGCCTTTTGGTTGGAGCATTTAGTCCATTTACATTCAGTGTTATTATTGAAAGATATGGGTTTAGGGTCATTGTGATATCTGTAGGTTTCATGCTTGTAGTGATGTCTCTGGTACTTTGTGGTCCTTGCAACATTTCACTCACAGAGTCCCCCTTACGATCTCTTGTAGGGCTGGTTTAGTGGTGATGAATTCCTGCAGTTTTTGTTTGTTTGGAAAAAACCTTTATCTCTCCTTCTATTCTGAATGACAGACTGGCTGGATAAAGGATTCTTGGCTGCATCTTTTCTCTGTTCATCACATTGAAGATTTCCTGCCATTCCTTTTTGGCCTGCCAACTTTCAGTAGATAGGTCTTCTACTACCCTTATGTGTCTACCTTTGTATGTTAGGGCCCATTTATCCCTAGTTGCTTTCAGGATTCTCTCTTTATCCTTGCATTTTGCCAGTTTCATTATGATGTGTCGTGCGGAAGATCGATTCAAGTTATGTCTGAAGGGAGTTCTATGTGCCTCTTAGGTTTCAATGCCTGTTTCCTTCCCCAGATCAGGGAAGTTCTGAGCTATGATTTGTTCAAGTACACCTTCAGCCCCTTTCTCTTTTCTTCTTCTGGAATTCCTATGATACAGATATTGTTCCATTTGATTGCATCACTTAGTTCTCTAATTCTGCCCTCATACTCCTGGACTTTTTTATCTCTCTTTTTCTCAGCCTCATCTTTTTCCATAACTTTATCTTCTAATTCACCTATTCTCTCTTCTGACTCTTCAATCTGTGCTATGGCCGCCTCCATTTTATTTTGTACCTCATTTATAGCATTTTTTAATTCATCATGACTATTCTTTAGTCCCTTGATCTCTGTAGCAATAGATTCTCTGCTGTCCTCTATGCTTTTTTCAAGCCCAGCAATTAATTTTATGACTATTATTCTAAATTTTTGTTCCATTATATTGCTTAAATTGGTTTTGATCAATTTGTTAGCTGTCGCTACTTCCTGGAGTTTCTTTTGAGGAGAATTCTTCCATTTTGTCATTTTGGTTAGTTTTCTAGTCCTGCAATAGCTCCAAACTGCAGAGCACTTCCCCTGTTCTGTCCGGAGAAACTTGTGTTGGTGGGTGGGACTGCAGTCAGACCTGATGTCTGCCCGCAGCCCACCTCTGGGGACACAGTCAGACTGGTGTGTCCCTTATCTTCCCCTCTCCCAGGGGCAGGACTCACTGTGGAGTGGTGTGGCCCCTCTCTGGGCTGCTTGCACACTGCCATGCTTGTGGTGCTGCTTCGATGGGATCTGGCCAAGGGCGTATTAGATGGGGTGGATCCACAAGGTGCACAGGGGTAGAAGGGGCAGGCTTAGCCAGCTTTGCTGTCGGTGGTCCCCTGCGGGAGGGGCCCTGCAGCACTGGGAGAGAGGCAGGCCCATCGGAGGGCTGGATCCACAGAAGCACAGCGTTGGGCATTTGCCCAGTGCAAGCAAGTTCGGTGGCGGGAACTGGTTCCCTTTGGAATTTCGGCTGAGGGATGGGAGAGGGAAATGGTGCTTGCCAGCGCCTTTGTTCCTCTGTCGAGCTCTGTCCTTCTGGGATTCAACAATTTCCCCTCCCATAGGCCCCAGGCATTTTTCAAACTGTGGCTCCAGCCAGTATCCCCGCAGTCTTTTTAGAGGGAGGACTCGGTGTCCTTTTGTCCTCCCGGCTCTCCGAGAGCAGAGCTGTTGACTTTTAACATTCCAGATGTTAAGTCCTGCTGGCTGTCAGAACTCATGGAGTCTGGCCCCTCCACTTTCACAAGCCAGACTTGGGGGCTCTGCCTTGCCGGGTGGGCTGGCTGCCCCTCCATGGCCCTGGCTCCCTCCCGCCAGTCCGTGTAGTGCATACTGCCTCTCCGCCCTTCCTACCCTCTTCTGTGGGCCTCTTGTCTGCACTTGGCTCCAGAGAGTCCCTTCTGCTAGTCTTCCGGTGGTTTTCTGGGTTATTTAGGCTGATGTGGGTGGAATCTAAGTGATCAGCAGGACGCGGTGAGCCCAGTGTCCTCCTAAACCGCCATCTTCCTTCTGCACCAGCAGGTTTATTTATAATAGCCCCAGATTGGAAACCACTTAGATGTCCAACAATAGAATGGATAAAGAAATTGTGGTTGATACACGCAATGAAGTACTACTCAGCAATAAGAAGTAATAAACTACTGATACATTGAATGGATCTTAACACTTCACCCATAAATCTCAAAAACATCACCTTGAGTGAAATTAGTCTTCCACAAAAGAACACATCCTGGATGATGCGATTCATGTGAAGATATATTTTATCACCACCCCCGGAAAGAATGAATGGATATAATTTCATGTAACTAGTACTCCACAAAATTGTGATTTTGAAACAGTGCACGATATATCCTCTATTTTGTTTGTGTGTAATCTCAAATTAAAAAGTGCATTTACAATATTGTGGACAATTTACATAAACAAATTTGGGAGCAAAAACACCGGAGCATATAATTCCAGGGTGGGAACGAGGTGTTGAGAAGTGTGCTAGATTACCAGAATTAGTGTATTAACCCAGCATCCATTAGGCTTGGAATGCTTTACAAAGGACAATATGAGAATCAGTTAATCAGTTAATTCTGGTTAAGTGGCAAAATGCTAACAGTAGATTTACCGATTTGTTGAGCTTGCTCTATTTTCTTGGCCCTAAGAGACTGTTGGCAAACAATTTGTCATGTCCTCTAATACCATAACCCTTTACGTTTCTAATCCAAGTGTAATTGAAACTCATAACCCCTAAAGTAAAATCTTACAATGGAGTGGATATCTGAAGGCAGTTAGTGATTTCAATAACCACATAGCCAAGGGTTTTCTACCAGGATTCATCTGTGGAGTAGTTTGTAAATATGTGGGGGCTCTATTTACTGTCATAATGATTGGAAGGTGGCATTGGAATTTAGTGGGTGGATCCAGGGATGGGAAACATCCTAGAATCCTTACATCTGTTTTACATGGCAAGGTATTATTCAACCCCAAATGCAAATAGTATCTCTTGAGAAGCAGTTACAGTAATTTTGGCTCTTTTTGCCACTGCAAGACTTGATCTTAGTGACTCAACTAATCTCATGGATGAAATACTATCTGTATGTTGGTGTTCCCCAAATTTGGATCTCCAGTCTTGAAGTCTTCCCTCAAAACAGACTCTCAGTGATTCAACTGCCTAGTTCAGAGCTTCCCTTGGGTGTCTAAGAGGCACTTCAAACTGATTATTTCCAACAGTAACTCTAGATCTCAACACCCACACTCTCTTCTTCCAGAGTGTTCTCCATCCTAATAACTGGTATTTCCATCGATCAAATTATCATGCCAAAGATTTAAAGTCATTTGGGGATCTTGCCTTTCTCTTACAATCCACAGCCAATTAATCAGTAAATTCTACTGACTCCTGACCTTGACAAATAGTTCTTGAGTCCGCATGTAACTGGTACCCTACTTTCCACAACCATAGGAAGACTTTAGAATAAAATCTGATCACCTAACTTCCCTGCCCTGAATGCTTCAACGGCTTTCTGTCATCCGAAGAGGAAGGTCCAGTCTTGCCATGACAGTCTGAATGGTCCTGGGTCTCTGATCCATTGTTGCCTCTTAGACCTCCTTTTCGACCCTCCCCTTCCTTGCTCACTGCCTTTCCAGCCACACTGGCCTGCCTGCTCCTCCATGAACCTTCCTCCAATTCTTTCCTGCTTTAGAGGGTACAGAATGTTCTGTGTGTGAATTGCACTTGTTATGGTCTCATTTCTGAGCTTTTCACCATCACTACATTTAAGATAGCATCCACCTGTCTCCACCAGGCACACGCTCTCCTTTCTTACTGTTTCCTTTTATTTTCCTTTATAGTATCTATCACTATTTGACATATTGCTTATTTAGTTTTTATTTTGCCTGTTTGTTTTTTCTCTCCCCGATAGAAGGTAAGTTTATGAGAGCTGGAACCTGGCGGGAAAAAGAAAACCTAGAATACCTTTGTTACCTAATAAGCATTCTGTTATTTGTTGAATCAGTGAATACATAAGTGTGGCTGTATCCCCAAGTGTGTCCTATCTGAATTCCTTAGGAAGACTTGAAATACAGGCTTCCAGAGCTAAAGCCCAGGAGAGTTGACTTCAATATATCAGTTGGGTCTGATATTTCGGCAAGGTTTGAAACCACTAAAATAGTGTAAGCCCCTACTGGATAGTACAGCCATCTCTGTAATATTCAGATAGGTGATCCTACAGATGATTATATATCTAGGACATTTCTATCTTCCTTATAAATGTGTTACTTTGTTCATCCTAGGAGGAGAACCAGTGGTTTTCATTCTTAACTACAAGATACTAGATTACTGGTTCTGTTATTTAGATTTGGTTAGCACATTGTCTTTTGATACATTCCTTCTCCTCTCCTATCATAGATAATTCTTCTTGTGGATATTCAATTACCCTGGATGTATCCTCCTATCTGATGTTGCTGAATTGGATTCCTCCCCCTTTACATGCTCATTTTTTGCTCTGAGGAAGGTTCAGTAAGGTGAGAGTCTAAGAAGAAAATGAACAAAGTATCTTTTTCCAACTGAAATCCTCTCTTTCAAGCCAAAAAGGCACTTGTTCTCTTTCCAGGGACTGAAATGCAATCTGTGTTAAAGGGGGCTTTATTAACAAGCTGCATATGTGGTGTAGATTTAACCTCCTTGGAAAGAACGTAGTGGAGGAAGGGGCTGCTGATTCCTCTCCTGGGCTATACAGCACAGACCCCTTGCCAATGTGTTATCAGTAAATATACAACATTTTCAAACAGTTAAAGCAGGCTTAGCTGCTTTGAGAAACTCAAATTAAATGCTCAATATTTTATGAACGCTTGAGTGGTAATGTTTACCTGATTGGATATGTTCTCATTGCACAGAAACATGAGAGGGCTGGAAAGATGATAACAGGTAGCCGTGAGTTCTGAGACTACCAATCTGGCATTTCATTATTTAGACGGTACTTCATAGGGCAGATGAGACCTCCCCTCCATGAAATTATTGTTGAGGTGAAATCCGCCATAACATGACTGTCATAAGATTATTACCCCCAGAAAGACTATTACCTCCAGGTAGGTGTGGTCAGATTTCGCAAATAAAAATACAGGATGCGTAGTTCAATTTGAGTTTCAGAAAAACACACAAAAATTATTTTAGCAGAACCATGTCCCATGCAATATTCAGGACCTATTCATACTAAAAACAATATTTGTTGTTTATTTGAAAGTCAAATGCAACTGGGCTGTTTTGTTTTTTTTTTTAATCAGGCAATCCTACTTCTAAAGCAAGAAAAAGCACCCCGACACTATGTAGGAAGATATTTTCAGCTCCCAAAGAACCCTTGGTAAAGACACAGGTCTAAGTACGTGGGGTTGTCAGGGCACACAATCTAAGGAGGTCCTCACTATCAGGGTCACTCAGTGGCAGAATCACCACTCAGGCAGCCCCAGGAGTAAGAACCTCTTTAAGTTCTGCATCCTAGGCACACTGGCCTCACTGGGCAGAGGTTTGTCGCTCCTTTTCCACTGCCTTTTTCATATTCTAAGATTGACGTAAAGCAAAGTGAGGAAGAACTGTATTCCAGGTCTTACTGGGAAAGTTTTCATTGTACTCTGCTGCTCACACATGGGTGCGAACTGCCTCATTCCTCATTGAGATGGGGAGTGGGGAGGGGGCGGCACATTTGACCTTTCAAGGAACATATGTTTGAGGACCCATTAAGTACACACATTGAGCTCAGCGTTGAGACAGTACAGCAGTCCATGGGCCACACAAAGTCCCCGCTCTCTGGTGGCTTGTATTCTGAGGGAGAAGCGAAGGAAACCAATGAAACGTGCAAGGGGAACATGGTTGGAGAGCAACATGGTTGACAGCTGGGGCTGCGTGGGATATTTGACCTAGGTCATAAAACTCTCAAGAAAGAGGGGTTTTGGCTCCCGAATAGAAGGAGAGAAGCGGAGAACTCCAAGGAGGAGACAGACACTGGTCACTGGGGCGGTCAAAAAGCAACAACCAAAGAAGAAGGGAACACCATCAGTTATTTCCTCTCCCCTGTCACACTTTGCTAATGTTCCCCATGCAGTGTTAGAGGTGAACTTTGAAGTCCAGCTTGAGATATCCCCTCCAAGAGAAATTGCCTTGTTGTAAAAGCTTCAGTTCTGGCTTATCCTGTTCAAATTCGGGACTCAATTTCCTACGGCCACACATTATTCACTGACAAAACAAAACAAAATGCCCACAAAAACACAAAGCAAAAGGCTGAAACTAAGATGCGCCACCAAAAGAAATGTTTATATGCTCACATTGTCTTCTTTTACTTCTACTACAGACTAACATCCAGATGGCTATTGTGGACGAAAGTCTTGGCTTTAAGGGAGTAGAAATAAGATATTCAGTATAGGATAAAGAAAGGATCTGTGTTAAAGTATTAGGTGAATAATGACCCCAGGCAGGATAATTTCTTGCCTAGATAAGATGTTGCAAAAGAGACTTAGCAAAGACCATGTCTTATCACGATCACACAAATTCTAGCTTTATCTGCCTCAAAAGTGTTGGACAGGCACACATTTAAAAGGTACAGTCTCACTGGAAAATTGTTAGAGGGAAATAAGGGAAGTGCCTGAACATGGACAATGGCAGAAAATAAAAATTGAGCTCCTAATGAGAGATTTGAGAGAACAGAAGAGGAGAAAAGAAGAAAAAGAACTACAGAGCTTTAGCCAGTTATGAACGAAAAGATAGCTCTTTGAAAAGGCAGAATTCCTGGAGATTGTCCATCTCATAACCCACACTGAACCTGTTTGGAATAAGTGAAACTGAGTATGTGAGCATGAGAAAAATAGTAGTTTACAGGTAGATGCATGCTTATGTATACAGGATGATAATTAACATTTGCATGTGGGGGGGAAAGAAACGTTACAGAAAGATGATGACAGGAGCACAAATATCAGAGTTTGGAAGATTTTACGTGTGATACACGTTGAACAGCATTGCCAAAAAAAAGGTATCTTGAGCTCCTAACCCCCGGGACCTCAGACTGTTACCTTATTTGGAAACAGGGTCAGTACAGACTCAGTTAAGATGAGGCCAACACAGGAGTAGAGTGAATCCTTAATCCAATCAGACTTGTGTCCCTATAGGAAGCAGGAGAGCAACATCAAGACAGATACATAGAAAACAACACTCGGTAACAAGCGGAAAGTGCAGTTGTCCAGCTGCAAACAGAGACACATGAAATATTGCTACGACCACCAACAGCTGGAAGGGGCAAGGAAGCATCCTCACCTAGAGCCTTCAGAGAGCATGATCCTGCCAGCACCTTGAGTTCCGACCTCTGTCCTCCAGAACTACGACGAAACAGATTTCGTTGTTTTAAACCTTCCCATTTGTGGGACTTTGTTACGGCAACTACAGAAAACAAACACACGATGCTTTGTTGAATTTCTCTGGCCATCAAGCCAAACCTGAAGACTTTTCACATTTATTTCAAAGCAGTGAGTTAGGAAGGAAGGATGTCCAATGACGTCTGCATGTTTGTGAAGACCAGAGCAATCCTGTCAAGAGCACAGGCAGAGTTTGGCCGAGAGAAACCAAAGCCTCCACCATTTGCGGTTTCTATCTGCTCTGGTCACAGAGTCTCTTTAGGTTCAAGATGCCAAAAAGGGAAAAACTACATCACTATGAAATACACACTCATCAAGGACAAAACGATGCATGAGATAGTCGGTTCCATGTGGAGGAGAGGACCAGAACAAGTTTGGCGAGAGTTCGTCCCATTGAATAAAGATGGAATTACAAGAGGATGGATTTAGATGGAAAAGAAATTCTACTGAGGGTGTCTGGCTCCTGAGAGCCAGCCGTGGCTCCTCGAGTCAGAACATAGGTAAATGTGGGTTTTACAACTCACAGTGGTGTGCCCGTTCTGTCTGGGGAACCTCAACTGGCAGATGGTAGGTCTCCATCTCTGGATTGCCAACGTGAACAAGTTGGGAGTGCTGGCTATTTCACAAGACTGCTGCTTAAATTGCTCTCTCTAGCCTTGCTACAACCAAGGATTTTGAGCTTATCTCAAGGAGTTACAGAAATAGAATAAAATAGAAACACGGAAAGACTGCATACTACTCAGTAACTATTTTCCACTGACATTAATTTTAGTGATATATAATATTTGAGGGACTGGGTTATTAAGCATCAAGTAGCAAGTGCTGTTAATAAAGTGCTTTGTAAATAACTTAATGTCTTCTAAGCAGATTTTGATGCTTCCTCTGGTATCAATTTTATATATTTGGGGCCCACACATTGACTTTTTAAATCCTCAGTAATATTCTACTTTAAGGTTTTTATGGGATATTTTTTTCCACCAGAATAACCATTTTGTTTTATGATGTTTAGAAGTTTCAGAAATCTGAAGCCATTTAGAGAATGTCATGTCAATATCAAATGGACGGTACTAGATGGGATCAGAAGCTTACTTAGAAGATAACTTTAGTTACATTGTTAGCTATTAATAGGTACTCAAGACATTGTAGAAATTTGAAGTAAAAAAAATACTGGTTTTAATGAGTTAAGATAGAAGATAAATCATCATTCAAATCTCTGCCACATTACTTCCATTCCCAGATTCAATGGGGTAACAAGGACAGGACTTAACCTTCTGCTAGAAAACTGGAAAAAATACAGGAAACTACTGTTTCATGCTACTGGATAACAGGCAGTGGAGGACTGTGATTCAGGAGAGAAAAAAACAGAGGAGGTACACTCTGTGATTGTCTTGACTTTTTACCTGGAGGCAATTTTCTGCCCACAGGTACTGAGCGGGAGAAAACCAAACAGAAATTGACAGGAAACTCATTCTAAACACCAAGACATACACAAACGGAAAGAGAGAAGAAAAACAAGAAAGAAAGGGAGAGAGAGAGAGAGAGAGAGAGAGAGAGAGAGAGAGAAAGAGAGAGAGAGAAAGAAAGAATGAAAGAAAGAAAGAAAGAAAGAAAGAAAGAAAGAAAGAAAGAAAGAAAGAAAAAGATACACTACATATACACTGATCAAAAGGAAAGAAATCACTGTATTGATATCAAAGCAGACTTCAGAACAAAGAATATTACTAGAGATAGAAAAAAGTAATACTTCAGAGTGATAAAACACTTGCACTATTCATCATGGTAAACACTTTCCATAACTTACACGTCCACCTTCAGCGACACTTTATTGGAGAAGTATTATTTTTATTCCCATTTTACAGATAAGAAAAATGAAGTTCTACACAATCAAGCAAATTGAAGAAAGGGTTTTAGAGTGGAGCCAAATTGGAACCCAAATCCCTGTCATCTGTCACCGAGCCTACTACCATTGCCACCAAACTGCTTCGCATTTGCTCCTGAGTTCTTTCAAAGTATTCTTTCTTCATCAAGTAGTTAGCACTTTTAAAAGTACCACTCTGATCTTTCCCCTTCCCTGTTTAAAATATTTCAGGGCATGTTAGTGCTCTCATGACCTCTCTCCTGGCCTCCCTTCCCAAATTCATCTTCGTCTATTCTTTTTTTCCCAAAGCTTGCTGTCTTTGGCATCAGCCTCTTAGTACATGCTATTCCCTCTGTTTGCAATGCCCTTCCATCTCTGCCCATGGGCGCAAGCATCACACTTGCCTACTTAACTACTCTTCATACTTCAGATCTCAGCAAAAGAGCCTCTTCCTCCAACAGCCTTCCTGGATATGCAGCCTCGATCAGGTAGCCCGGATTACACTTTCACAACAAACTATACTTTTTTGTTATAATTATGTATCTATAAATGTGTGCATTTGCTCATCTGATGGTCTTTCTCCTTCCAACTAAAAATTCATCGGTACCGAGATTACTGAAAGGCTCCTCCCTATTCTGAGGCCCAGAATAGGGTCTCCTACATAAATATTTGTTAAATGAGTAAATAAAAGAATGGAAAAAGACGCCGGAGAGAGAAGAAAGGGGAACATGTTAAGTACATTTGAAAAATGGAGCGGGACGCCTGGGTGGCTCAGTTGGTTAAGCGTCCAACTTCGGTCCAGGTCATGATCTCATGGTTTATGAGTTCAAGCCCTGCTTTGGGCTCTCTGCTGTCATCACAGAGCCTGCTTCACATCCTCTGCAAACGCCTGCTCCTCCCTGACTTGCGCTCCTATCAAAAATAAATAAAAATTTAAAAAAAGGAACAAAGTCAAGTAAGTATTTATGAACTAATTCAATTAGAGGATAAATATACTTAAATCAAATTTGTTTTTATCAGCAGTGCCCGTAACACACACTCTGACTTGTATAGACCTTTTGAGATGCCAATGTGACATAGGAGATGATTTCAAATTTTTTTTTTTTCAACGTTTTTTTTATTTATTTTTGGGACAGAGAGAGACAGAGCATGAACGGGGGAGGGACAGAGAGAGAGGGAGACACAGAATCGGAAACAGGCTCCAGGCTCCGAGCCATCAGCCCAGAGCCTGACGCGGGGCTCGAACTCCCGGACCGCGAGATCGTGACCTGGCTGAAGTCAGACGCTTAACCGACTGCGCCACCCAGGCGCCCCGTAAATTTAGGAGATGATTTCAAATGTGACTGAAGGTCACCAAAATATAGCAATTATTTCCAGGATTAATTTTTAAAAATATTTTTAATGTTTATTTTTGAGAGAAATACAGAGACAGAGCATGAGCAGGGGAGGGGCAGAGAGAGAGAGAGAGAGAGAGAGAGAGAGAGAAAGAGACAGAACCTGAAGCAGGCTCCTGACTCAACATGGGGCTCGAACTCGAACTCTCAAGCCCTGAGATCATGACCTGAGCCGAAGACAGATGCTTAACCAACTAAGCCACCCAGGTGCCCCTATTTCCAGGTTTAAATCTCTGAATTCTGAAAGCAGCAAGATCTCACCCACTATTTCATTTTATTTAAAGACTGTCAGGCCTTAGCACTGAAAAAACAGAGTGGTGAGACCAGACTTCTTAAAGGATTTATTTAATTTTGATGTGCCTCTGCTTTTCTGAGCCCTGCAGTTTCAGGATGTGACTGCTACAGAATCTTTCCGGCTCTTTCTGTTCTGGACTAGCTTCACTTGCTTCAATCTGCCAAGGTGATTTTTACAGAATGCCATCACTGGTGTTTACACATTCAGTTGCAAGTGATAGTGGAAAATTGGGAATTGTAGATACTCTTTACTTCCTGAATTCAGGAATCTTATCCTAAGAGTATGCGAATTAGGAAGCTTTCAACATGGATTAACATGGTCCCCACCCAAGGTAAACATCAATACACAAATACTATTACGTTCAACATGATAGTTCTGATAGGTCTGAGTTACACAAACACTAGCAAATCTCAACAATTTCAGTCCATCAGTTGATTTGAAAAATTATTATTATTTTTACACACATGGCTATCCTAGGGCTCAAAGAACGAAAGCTGCACAAATCAAGTGGGGATTTATTAAAGGCTGAGCACAATGGAGGAGTCCTTTAATATTCTTTCCCTTGGTAAAGACCCCGTCCATTATTCCATGTGGATCCAAGGAATTGCCAGTATTTGGATCTATATTCCCTTATCATAAGGGTAGACAAACAAGGCCCACAGGACATTCCTATATTTCTGGGACGAGAGGCAGTTTGTGACAGCACTGAAAAGAAATCAGCCCTGTGATCTCGTGACTAAGGTCTCCTGATTTTACTGATTCTTTTCTCTCATGAGGTCTTTTTCAGCATTTCAATCCTGTAAACTATCGAGTAGCTTTCTAACAAACACTTTTATGTGGCTCCTTTTGTAGGAAGGTAAGGTTAAATTAGTCAGCTGGATTCTGTGGCTAACAAAAAACCCCAACTGAAACACAGGCACTGAAGTGAAGCAGGCAATCTGGATCAAGTCTGAATCTATTGCTTCCTAGAAGTGTCACTTGGGGCTCTCATTTCTTTAAAAAAAAATTGTTTTTAATTTTTTTATTTATTTTTCAGAAGAGAGAGACAGAGCATAAGTGGGGGAGGAGAGAGAAAGAGGGAGACACAGAATACGAACCAGGCTCCAGGCTCCGAGCTGTCAGCACAGAGCCCGATGCGGGGCTCGAACTCACAAGCCGTGAGATCATGCCCTGAGTTGAAGTTGGTCGCTCAGCCAACTGAGCCACCCAGGTGCCCCTCTCGTTTCTTAATTTCTAAACTAGGGTTAAAAGTATTTCTCACTCTTTAAAAAAAAAAAAAAACCAGCTTTACTGAGATATAATTTATATACTACAAATCTCACCTTATTTCAAGTGTACAATTTAAAGATTTTTAGTATATTTGCAGGGTTGTAGAACTACCGCCATAATCTAATTTTATAACATTTGCATTACCCAAAAAAGAAACTTTGCCCCTGCTAGCAGTTAACGCCCCGTCTTCCATCTCCCAATTGCCATTAGCCCTAGGGAACTACTATTCTACTATCGGTCTCTATAGCTTTGCCTATAGTGTGGCCATCACATAAATGGAATCATACATTATATGGTCTTTTTTCACTTAACCTAGTATTCTTACGTTCATGTATGTTGCAGCACGCAGCATTCCTTTTTATTGATAGTGATCAATTGCACGACGATACTACATTTATTTATTCATGCATCAGTTGATGGGTACTTGCGATGTTGTTCTGAATAATTCTGCTATGACCATCCACATACAAGTTACTGCATGGGCATAGTGAATGAACACCAAATAGTATCTGGGAACTAGTAGAAGATGCTCTAGTTCCCTGGATTGTATGGTACACGAGTATGAAGTTTGGAATTGCTACACTATTTGGTATCAAAAGGAAAAGGGCTAGAAGTTGTGGGGTTCAAAAAAATGGAGTTAGAAAGTAAAGATTCTACCATGGAGCAGAACAGAGATGGAGACAGACCCTGTTCTGAACAATCTTTTGAATTTCTGAGTCTTTCCTAATAGGAAACCAATACTACTTTGGAATGTCCACTTATAGGAGACTATGGATTCCTTTTACTATTAAAGCCAGTGTAAGTTGGGTTTATGTCAATTGTAATTAAAAGCCCTAAATAATACTATGGATTTAGTCATCTCAACTGACTGGCTATTAAGTTCCAAACTCTTATGAATGAGACTTATTTGTCATAGGTCAATGTCATACTTGAAAGAGTTGTGTAACAACATGGCGGCTTCCATGGGAACCATGTGGTTGGGGCCTGAAAAAGGGTACTTAGCAGAAGGAGGGGACTGGGCGAGGAACATAATGTCATAGCTATCTAGTGCTACCATGGAGACTGGTTGGCATAGTGCCTTACCAAGATCCATCACCAAAAGATGATGGAACCATGTCCGTTGCACATGTATCCATGCTTCCATCAGAATTCTCTAAAATTTAATGATTGCCACACAATTACAAGTTTCACAGCATTCCTGTCAAAGACAACTGTGTTAATGCTCCAGACGCAGCCATTTATTTTTCTGATCGATATGCCTCCATTTCCCAGTTTGTAAAACAGGGGTTTTACACGCACTTCATAGTGATTTGTTGTGCGTTGTTATTTAAGATAATATTTGAGATCAGGTATTGCAAACGTTTGCCACACAATATGCAATCAGCCATTGTTAGCTTCTATTTTAATCATTCTCCTATTTTTCTAATCACTCTATGACAGACGTATGACATATGAAATAGAGTAAAAGTTGAGTATGACTGTGCACTTACTTGAGTGAAAATTTACCTTATGGACAATGTTTTTGGATTCCCTCATTTTGTTGTAAATCCACTGAGGGCAGGGGGCAATTCATCTCTGCATCCCCAGTCCCTAAAAACATTGTCCTAGTATATGTCTATTAATGGATGGAAAGATGGGTAGATAACAGGTCATTACTCATATTTCTGAGTGGTTATATATGCCAGAAATGGAGCCAGATTCCTAAATATTAATTTAGCCTCAACAAATATGGAAACCCCACTTCACAGAGGAAAAACCAGTCTTCAGACTGGCACTATCACCAGTGCAAAATCAAGCCACCTACCAATAAATGGCAGAGCCCAGTCTCATCTTCCTCAAATCCTTCCTATGGAACCCAAAGCCCAAGCTTTGCTAGGAACAAGTGAATTACAAATTTCTCAAATGCGATGCTCAGACTATAAACTTCATTTTTTTTTTGCTTTTTCATCCACATCTTCTAGCCATACTAAGCACATAAATAACTGATTATGCATTATTTGCTTATTTATTTATTGGCTTAGCTTACACGGACATGTGTACAGATGAAAGAAAATATAAGTTTACTGTACTGGAATTAGTTGTGGAATAAGGGCAGACTAGAATTAGTGGTGAAAAAACTCTTTACTTCAGCACTAGAAATACTAATTTTTAAATAAGCTATAAAAATAGCCCAGTGTGCTGTTATTATTCAACCCAAAGCCTAAGGAAAAAAATGACTAATATTTCTCACTGTGTTGAATACACTCTAGCATGTTTTTACACCTAAATCTACTCTATTTTCTTCTAAATAATAGATGGCTGGTGACTTTTAAAAGCACCAGTATGTCAGTGTAATTATCTAAAATCTAACAAAAAATTGTATTCTTTGTAGACTAGAAGGGCATATCTTAAATGCAAATGGAGTATTTTTGGAACTTGTACATCATCTTACCCTTTGAAAAAGTTCCCATATTTCTTATTCTTCACTGTTAAAAATTCCTGGTTCCTCTTTCCCTGTCACCATTATAGGATAAAAGAATTCTGGCTGCAGACTGGTCTTTCTTGAAGAATCCATTAAAGTTTAAGCTTGTGCATTGCATCAAGTAACGTGTTCATTTCCCCAGAGCAGCAGATCACAACTCTTTTGTGTCACTTGATACAAGGGAAAAAAAAGTAAGAAAAAAAAAGGAAGAAACGAAAGGATGTTTGTACTGCACATGAAGGGTTTGGGAGTCAGATTTCACAACAGGTAATAAGTATGCATTAAGTTCACTAATTAGTTCACTAATTGGGTAATAGCACTTTGAAATTCCAAGAAATATTCCATAAATAGAAACACAGAAAAATTAGAAATATTTATGACTCCTCTTATGAATACATCAGATATTTTTTGGAAGTAAATTTGGGAGATATCCTGGGACTAAGGCACATACTCTGTGCTGAGTTTTTCAATCACTGTTTTTTCTTTACATGTGTTTGTTTGGGGGGGGGAAAAAGTCAGGCTCCTCGATGGAACTACCCCAAAGGCTTACTTTGGGAATGTATATAAAGTGATTCCTGATTTGAATAATATAGACATTCAAAATATTGCACACCCAATATAAGTATTAGTATCTGTGACTAGGATCGGCTACTTGGCTGTCCAGACTGATGAATTCAACCCAGTCCAGGACCTGTCTCTCAGCCTTCCAAGCTCAAATACATGGTCACGTCATTGTCCTGGATCTGATTGGACTCGGGAAGACTGAATCATACTAATAAAACTCAAAGAGACTGATGGGCTTTGCCAAAATGGCAACCACTGAATTCAAATGAGACATAAAATTATCAAGTAAACAGGATACTAGTATCAGCTTGACTGCACATTCCTTCCCTGTAGGCCAGCTGTGACAAAAGCAAAATTATCAGAGGGTTATTTAGTTTTGTAGTACCAGATTAAGTGGAGTTGATAAATATCCATTTGCATGTTTAATGGCTCACAGAGTCCGATGGTTCATATACCTCCCTACTAGAGACACAGCTTTTTAGACACAAAGATGCTCCCATCCTCTCCCAGGGATGGGTATCTCTGAACTTTCTTCTGTGCATGTTCTCATTCTGTTAATCTCATGGTTGCCTACTACTCCTTTTCATGGATACATTCCTTCTTTCTACATATAGTATTACTATCTTTAACCATGTTTTATCTGATCTAGATGCTATTTTGGTTACAGGAGAATATAGCTTAAAGGAGGAGATTCATAACTTTGAGTGATGACCCATATAATGTTGATTTTGCCTAATATCTCAGTGGTAGAAGCTCCTATGCCTTCCATATTGTTTCTTATATAACTAACTTATTCAACATTCTTTCAGAAATGTTGGCAAATGCACAGAAGTCAGAATTCTCATATTTGTAGAACTCACACACATTGAACGGTGAGATATAATAAGAAGTACTCAAAAAGGGCATTCATTTGGTCAGCAAGGTTTCTTGAGCGCCTACTACATGCTAGGCCTTATTCTAGAAACTTTATACACAAGGAACAAAATCAAGTTCCTGATTTCATGGAGTCCACATTCTGGTAGGAAGAATATACAAATAAACCAAAATGAGTACAATCAAATAAGGAAATATAAAGTACTGTGGGGGAAAAAAAAAAAAAACTAAAACAAGGGAATAGAAAATGATGGGGCAATGTTTAACCACATAGGATATTCACAGAGGTGACCAATGAATAAAATTAAAGCAGATTTTGCCTCAACTTAGGGAAGCATTCATTAGGGGCACCTGGGTGGCTCAGTTGGTTAAGCGTCCCAACTCTTGATTTCAGCTCAGGTCATGATCTCCCGGTTCATGGGATCTAGCCCTGTGTCGGGCTCTGTGCTGACAGTGGGGAGCCTGCTTGGGATTCTCGCTCTCCCTCTCTCTCTGCCCCTCCCCCACCCCGTACACAAGCTCTCTCTCAAAAAATAAACTTAAAAAAAAAAAAAAGGTACTCCTTAACAATCCCAGCAAGAGCTGTCTGGCCACAAGTTACTTAGACTCACCAGAGAGTGAGCTGGACTCAGTGAAGTGTTCTGGAATAGAGGGTTAGCCAAGACTAAGGTCTATTTCAAAGAAATTTCTAGGATTCTAAACAGAATCTGATAAGCAGTCCTCAGGTAAGCCTGCTCCAAAATTATACTGAAATATTGATACAAATTTGGAAATAAAAACTCATAATTCCAACCAATCTATTGCATCATTAGTTTTCTAACACATACTTAACCATCTGATAAAGAGAAAACTTACCATCATAAAAGCTGCTTTCACTCTCCCTTTCTCTTCTCTCTGGTTTAGAAATACACAGGATGGAAATAAAAGAGAATAGCCCCCTTTCTATTCTCTACAAAGACTGTTTCTTCAAATGCCTGAGTACTATTCCCTTGCTTTCCCAACCACACCTACATGCTATTTGCCTTCAGATAGAAATACTAATATTATGTTGACCTTATATATTGTGATAACTAAATGAAATATATATGCAGTATTTAAAACAGAGACTGACACATAGGTAAGCTATGGTAAAAATGATTGCATAAATGGCCTCAGTTCGTCATCTTTCCCCATATGGCTTTGTAGCTCCTTCCATCAAGGGGCGGAGGTGATTTCTCCCTTCTGTGAATCTGGCCTGGCCTGGCCTGGCCTTTTGACTTGCTTTGTCCAACAGAATGTGGCAGGAATAATGGTTTACTAGTTCCAAGCCAAGGTCTCAAGAGGTCCTGGATACTTTTATTTTCTCTTGGAACCATGCATCCACCATGAAAATAAGCCCAATCTATCCTGGTAGATAACGAGAGACACACAGAAGAGAGATGAGGAGATGGGTCCCAGCCAAGACTTCCATTTGCCTGCAGTTAGCTTACCTTGAAAAGGCTATACAAGCACACGTATGAGCCAGCCAGCCCTAAATCAGCCATGGGTAACCCTAATTTGCAGAACTTCCTAACCAACCCACAGACTTCTATCTTTAATCCAATTTAGTATCGAATCCAATAAACGTTGAGGTGTTTAGTTACATGGTAATAGTTAACTGAACCATTATGTGTTCAATACCTGTTATCTCTCATTCTTGTCATCATTCTGCTACAAAAATAGAAGTTTGTATGCCATAAAGTATATCTCAAGAAATGAAAACACTTGCGATATAAAACATGTGATAGAGATTGTTTGTTAACATACTCTACTGGTTTATAGTGGGCATAGGAAAAGATTAGCCCACAATTAAAATATTAAGTGAACAGGATTCTAGACTTGGTCAAACTACGAGGCACAGAAACCATTTTCCCATGTTTTGAGAGCCCGGGTATGTTGTCAAGAAATGCACACGGAGGACAAAACCATCCTTTGTAGTGACCCACATGTTCTGCTCCCTTTTCATAAAAAAATATTATGTGCTACCTGGACAATTTGCTGTTTGGATAGAATTACCAAAGTCTTATTTCCAAGAATGCATTGGTAAAAAAAAAAAAAAAAAAAAAAAAAAAAGTGACGTTGTTCAAATGTTAGTGGGTAGACCCAATAGCCATTGAAATACTTAGGTGTTAGATACAATTTTGTTACAGATCTCTCCTTCTTAAAGATAAATAATTAGAAAAAGAAACTTAACTATATATAGCCAATTAAAGCCAATCAGGGGGTGCCTGGGTGGCATAGTCAGTTAAGTGTTGGCTCTTGATCTCGGCTCAGGTCAAGATCTGAGTTTGAGCCCCACATCAGGGTTTGTGAGTTCCAGCCTCACATCATGTTCTGTGCTGATGGCGTGGAGACTGCTGGGAATTCTGTCTCTCCTTCTCACTGCCCCTCCCAGGCTTGTGCGTGCATGCGTGCATGCTCTCTCTCTCTTTCTCTCAATAAATAAAACTTAATCAAACAATAAAGCCAATCAGGAAGAGAAAACATGAACCTTAGTACTTTGAGAGGTGGTTTCTAGAAAGTCAAGAATGAAATAACCAAAATAATCCTTTTAAATATCTTAAATAGACTTCAATAAGATGTTTGACATAAACATGAAGATAAATCCACAGTAATCCTAAAACAAGAAAACAGAAGCCAGCAAAGGCATGAACTCAGCCAAGTAAGGAGACTCGCGAGTAGTATCTGAACACGAACATCCACCTCTTCTCTCAGATCCCATTGAAATGCCCAATGGAAAGCCGAAAAATCGGTAACAGCACTATATACAAGGCAAAGGGCTACTCACTTAACAGAAACTGGGAATACTGGCTTTGAAGAAGTACATACAAAACTGGGACTGAAAAGAGTCTCCATTTGTCCTGGATATGAACACATGCATTCCATTTGGGGGAGTAAAGAAAAAAGCATCCGGGATTTTAAAGAGGAAAAGAGGGTGGGTGGTCACCTGGCATTGGGAGGGAACATCCGGATTGCACCCACTCCTCTGCCGTGTGCACCAGGTAGCAGCGGCCACCATGAAGGCTGTGCCAATATCGCTTTTTCTCTTCTTACCTTCAGCAGGTATGGTTAGATTGGGGCTGCTTCTAAGACAGACCCCAGGCTGCCGAAACAGATAAGAAGAAAAATGCTTTACTGCAGAAGCAAATTCAGTCTGACTGCCCGCTGCTTGGCTCCTTCCAAATCCTCCCAGGTATCCGAACTGAGAAAATTAACTCTAAATTCAATCTCCACTTTTCCCTGATCTTTTCATCTGTGCAGAACCTCACACAGTCCTTGAGAGATTTAGTAGCTTGCTCAAGGTCACATAGCTTTGACATTGATTCAAATAATGAAAGATTAATTCATTCACAACAAGATCATTTGACAAATGGTCAACAATAACTTCCACTTTCTTAAATGGAGTTAAACATTTTCTTAAACATTAAGAAAAAAAGAAAACTATCTGAAATCAACAGTCAACATCATTATAATTAGAGAGCACTATAATTAAAGTGGAGGAAGCCAATTTTAACTATTATTTTAGTTTTGCGCCAGTAATGAAAGAAAGACGTATACAATTACATTCTATTTTTGCCCAGCAAATATTTTTAAAAATTAGCCACGCTAGTTTTTTTAAGCTTATTTTTCATTTATTTTGAGAGAGATAGCAGGGGACCGGCAGAGAGAAAGAGGGAGAGAGAGAATCCCAAGCAGGCTCCGCACCAGCAGCACTGAGCCCAACGTGGAGCTCGAACTCACGATCCAGGAGATCATGACCTGAGCCAAAACCAAGAGTCAGATGCTCAACCGATGGCGCCACCCAGGTGCCCGTAGTCACACTCGTTGTGGTGAAGATATGGAGATGACAGGATACCCAGCGGATTTTCAGAGGATTAAGTGGGAGATGGGATGACTCTTCAAAAAGGTAATCTTGGTGTGTTTATAAAGAGCTCTAAAAATCATTATATCTATTGTCTTGGCGATTCCAGTTTAGATGTTTACCTAAAGGGACTAATTAGGAATGTGTGCCAAGACGTGCATGTGTATACACGAGGGTATTCACAAACAGCACTAATCATAACACTGCAATCTGGAAACCAACTAAGTATCCTACAATAAAGAATCAGGTAGTAAATTTAGGTGTAGACACTTATCAATTCTTGTGCTGTCTTGTGGAGGCTGTCCTGTTCATTCTAGACTTTGGCAGCATCCCCAATCTCTCCCCACTGATGTCAGTAGCATCCCCACCAGTTGTAACAGCCCAAAATGGCTCCAGACATTGCCAATGCTCCCCTGAGTATGAAATCACTCCCAGTGGAGAACCACTGAGATATAATTGTATGTACACGTCCACGTCTATGAATACATGGTGATACACAATTTTTGTCTGCTAATGATATTTCAATAAAGAAAAAAGAAAAAGAGATATTGAACTGGAGTTAAAATCAGGGTTTCCCAATAAATCCCACTTCTCTTCTGCTCCTTTTGTAAGAGCAATGCTGCTGGATAAGGTTTTTTGATTATAAACCATTGAGCAAAGAGCAGGCAGTAGACTAGCAGACCTACTGTAATCCTATTTTTGTATGTGAAAAATAGTATGGGAAGGATCTTCACCAAAATATTAAAATCTGTTGTTTCTGGGTGGTGAGATTATAGCTGGGCTTTTTTGGGGGGGGGGTACTTTTTTGCTTAGATATTTTCTTCTCCTCTACAATTTAGCATGGGTTGTTTTGACCACCAAAAAATAGTTTTAAAGTAAATATCTACAGATGCTTTATCCATTAGGTTCCGAGTTGTAGGCTACAGGAACCATCTCCTGGCTACTTAAGTAGAATGCAGGTGCACATGGGCTACTGGCTGGCTCACAAGAGAGACAGGAAGCCAGGGAACAGGGCTTGAAAGGTGCTGGAGTCAGTAGGCAGCCAAGGCCAAGTTGCACAAAGAGCCCTGTCAGCATGCTGCTCCTGGGCCCCACTGTCACCACCGCAGAAGGACACCACAGCCACTGGCCTCACTTTGGCTGTCACCTCCTGAAACAGCACGGCCCTGAATGAAATCCAAAGGTCCTGCCACTTTTGCATCACGGGCTCAAAATTCAGAATCCCAACAGGAAGACTCCATGTGCACGGGCCTAACTCACATGCCCACAGCTCAGCATCTGGGGAGGAGAAAAAACATATATGTATTTGTTCCCTTTAGGCTTCTGAAGCGGGGAGGGCCTTCCTCTCCACCAAAGTCTTCATTCTTCCTTTGAAATGTGGGTTTGGACACTGGTAACCAACAGGGGAAAAAGGCAGAGGTCTTTTTAAAGGTGCTATTTTCATCTTTGTACATGTCTGTATTTGCTAAAGTTTATGCAATAACAAAACATTCCAGAAAAAGAAAAAAAGTAACCAAAATGATTCTTCCATTCTATAATCAAAAGTAGCATCTATCTACCCAGCCACCTGTACACCCATCCACGCATACAAAATAACTCATACAGTCGAACAGTATCAGTCACTCTCATGTGTATTTCTCAGAAATGGTTAACTCGGAATATCAGACTTTGTTTTTAACATTAATTCAAATCTCAGTGGTCACCCTGACATTCAAGGCAAGAGAATTGCTCTTCACTTAGATGAACGAAATACATGTGGTTGTCTGGTGCGGTGAGTATTATCAGTGAGAACAGCCAAAGGATTGCAAATCTTTTGTTTCTTTCTAAAAGGAGCTGAGCTAAATCATTTAGTAAATAATTTCAAGTGACCCTGATAGAAAAAAAGTGTTCCCCTCTCCTGAAGATATTTAAAACCTCCTGCAACCCTGCCTCCAAACATCAGTAATAAGACTTATCTCCAGAAAAAAATATACACCAGTAATTTAATCCAAAGGAAAGAAAGTTGTCACTTTTTTTTTTTTTCAAGTGGATTAGGGTTGTGTCTGGGCTTTCACATGTTTCCAGTTCTCGTTTCCAATCCTCATCTTTAGGGGTTTGATTCCTGGGAGAGGTAACAGGCTGTGAAGTCCAAGAAACAAATCAGTTGTTTTTAAAGAGGGAGTTATAGAGCTTTATGCAATCCCTTTACTACTGGCCCCTGGAAAGAACACTCTGTTGAATGGAGGTCCCAGGAAGCTAAAATCCACAGATAATTTGGAGACCTCAGTCTACTATTAGTTTTATCCTGTACCACCCCTGCCCGCTTTATCTAGGTGGCCACCGCCCATTGCTGAACCACTAAAAGCATCCCTGAAGTTGAGAAAACTGGTTTAAGTGTTACCAATGTTTCTGTACGCTCTCATCTCTTCTGGAAAGGACAGTTGGGAAGGAAGAATGAGAGACAGAAACCCCAGAATCGGGGCAGGCGGTCCAGGCGGAGTGGGGTCTGCTGCGTGGGCTAGGCAGTCAGGAAGCTTGGTTTCAAACCCAACTCTACTATTCCCTACCTGTGTATATGGGCAAGATTCTAGACTCTTCTGGACTCACCTTCCTTATATGAATATGGAGAATGCAGAGCACAGCCCATGAGACATAAGAGACACCCAAAAGATTTTAACGGTTATATATTACATATTATATTTCTACACCTATGGGTGGAGAAGGGACAGAGCCAGACCAAAACAAGATGCTTTCCTCATTTGCCACTAAGTGAACATGAACAGTTCCCCAGTTCTGGCCCACAGAAGACGCCATTAAAGCCCAGGCTAATGACTCTAGAAATAGACATACTTTGGGTAATGCAAAGTGAGTTCAAGTATCAGGCTAGTAAGACTGATGACACGCACTCATAATTGCAAGCTACAGAAAAACGGTAAATGGTCCTGCTTGCTCAACCTTCAAGTGTGTATCCAGAATCTTACCACTTATTTCCAAGCTTGTATCACATTTTGTCCATACCATCACCATGATGATAATAGTGACAAACAGGTGACCATATAATATAGGCCAGGCATGGTTCTATGTATTTTACATATAATATTTCATTTATTTCACACACCAACCGTCTGAAGTAAGTACTACTATCCTTAGTTTGTGGATGAGGAAACAGGCGCAAGGAGGTTATGGAAGTTTGTCGAAAATGGCAGAACTAGTATCTGTGCTTCCTCCATCTGGGGCCTCTCAGCATGGCAGCCAGAGCCAACACCTAGATCCCATCATGTCAGCCCTATGCTTGAAACCATCCAAAGGCTTCGTGGATCATGCAAAGAGAAAAACAAAAACAAAAAAAAAGAAACAAAAAGCCCAAGGAAGGCTCCTGGCATTTTCATAACTGCGTATCACACTACTTGTCATCCCTTCCCTGGAGCTGTGTGCCAGCCACAGGATGGCTCCCTTGTTGTTCTGGAACATTCCATATATGCTCTGCAGCAAGTCCATGCATGGATATCTGCATAGCCCCCTCCCACTCATCCTCCAGCTCTTCAAAGCTTACTGTTCATTGAAATCAGCCCTAGTCCTCTCCTCACTCCCCAAATTTCCAACCCACCTATCCTGATTTTTCTCCTCAGTATTTACTATACTATACAGAATATGCTATACAATTTGCTTCTGTCTTATTAGCTTTCTCCCCCACCAGATAAAAGCCACCAATATTTGTCTTCATGGCTATATCCATACTGCATAGGCTAGATGGCACACAGTATGTGCTTAATGCATCAGATGAATACATATATCTTGTAGAAGAAAACCAACATCTAGCCTGAAAAATTACGTAAGTGTTCAGCTGATATAGGGGAAGACTGGAAAGAATGCACGTGAATCTTTGTGATGGTTATAGAATGGACCAGTGGCTTATAGGGATTACATTTAAACAGGAGGTGGCCAGCTCTTCTCCCTGCCAATCACATCTGCCTTTAACTTAGCATGTACCTCTAATTTTCCACCTCATTCATTCTTCTCTCCAAGACTATGGACCTTTGTCTTTTCTTCTTCTGAGTTTTGCTTTCATATTAATATGATTTTGCTATATAAAAAGGCTTGTGAGTGGAGTTTCACCCAAAGCAATTTACCAGCGGCCCTCCACACCATCGGCCTGGCCCGTGTAGTATATAAATTGGATGCTTGTCTCCAATAATCAGGAAATAACCATAGTTTGAATTTACCTTGTCCTAGGAGGATTCTGACAAGCCAGTCTCTTCTATCCCATTTTTCCATTTCTATCACCTTCTTTCTCTAGTATTCCATATCTTTGGGCACTTGAGCTGTATTTTAATTACTTCAACATCCTCTTTCCCAGCCAGGAAATGGATTCTACTAATGTGATTTCCGTGAAAATATACTCATGTTAAAATTGTATGGGACATTGGAATGTAGGTTTTCATTTTCAAAGACTAATGCATAAATTTGTTTTATTTTAGAAGCTTGTGGCATCAGTGTGGGATAAAAATACCTCACACATTTAAATTTTAGGTTTGTTATAACTAAGAAATCTTGTACATTCAGATGACACAGGAGATCAACAAACCAAACCAAAGTAAACTAAGATTTCTCTTGCTTTTATTTAAACACGTTCACACACCACTTAAAGCTTAGACTTTTGCTCATCTATTTATGTCTTATTCATAAAACAACTCGTAAAGATGAGCTTTCTACACTACCCCTAATGGTCCTTTGAAGTAAAATTAAACTAAGCTATAACACAATGTCCTAGAGTCTGCAAGTGCTTTAATTTACTAGAATTACTGTAGAGTCTCATTTCTCATGTATTAGAGTATCTTACGAGCAGACAGCTTTGTATTAAACTCACTGACACTTGCATCTTAACACCATATTAGGTAAAGAAATTTGTTGGTTTTTTAAAAATTGTTTAATGTTTATTTTATTTTATTTTTTGAGAGAGAGAGTGAGAGACAGAGAGAGAGAGAGAGACAGGGAGGGAGGGAGACACAGAATCCGAAGCAGGCTCCCGGCTCCGAGCTGTCAACACAGAGCCCGACGCAGGGCTCAAACTCATGAACCGTGAGATAATGACCTGAGCCAAAGTCGGACGCTGAACCAACTGAGCCACCCAGGAGCCCCTGATTGTCTTTTTTAAAGAACTTTTTTTTTTTTACAGTCTGCAGTATAACAAATTAAAAGCCAAAAATATAAACAGGTAAATACAACTTTTAGGTGTTACATCTCATTCTTTATATTAACACTATCTATGAAAATTGTGTTTCTATCAAAACAGAAAATTCCAGATACCATGATGATCAAGGTATTACCTGAAAGGAAAATAACTTTTAAAATGTGATTCTATTTTTATTAACATTTTAACTTCCTACTTTTTAAAAGTCTGTTTGTTAGTTTTACTACATGCAATATTTAGAAACTATTTACTTGAGTACAAATCAGATGAAAAAAAATTAACATCAAACCAGAATTTAAGAAATGTTAACATCATTTAATTGGTTTAACTGTTTTTCCCCCTCATGAAAACCACCCAGTTCTAGTTAGAGATAAGTAAAAAAAGAACTAGTGTTAAATTTGTTGGTTAGCTAGAGGAGGTCATAAATAAGAATTATAGGCTTAGGGTTTAGCTATAACTTTGGTAGATCAAATGAGGTTTCTTTATTTTACTTGCTGCTTTATATTTTTTCAAAAATTTTTTGTAATACAATGTCATTGCAATATGTCAGTCTCCTCATAGGGTATTTGATGGACTTAGGCAATGGCTATAATGTATTATGAATAATTAAAAACTACATTTACACAACATACTGAATATTTCACTTTCTTGTTGGTGTGGAGTTTATTTCCACTGAGCAGTAGTTGACTTCTGTCATTTCATTGTTTACCGATAGTTTCAAGCTATACTTGAAGTGAATTCACCTGCACGGAAAGAATATTTGTTTAATGTGCATTTGTGTTAATGATCCCAAATCTGACACCCCTTACCGAACCATTAGATCAACCTATGGATCTGACAAGAACTCTTGAAAAAAATATAGAAAAGAAAATTAAACATATCAAGATATGTGGGATGCAGCTAACGCAGTGCTGAGAGGGAAAATCATAGTACTACATGTTTCCCTTAGTAAAGAGGAGCCTCAAGTTAATAATCTAAGTTTCTAATTCAAGAAACTAGAAAAACAAGACCAAAATCCAGAACAACTGCAAGAAAGAGAAGTGAACTTAAAAACAGAAAAACAAAGTCAAGGGAGCAAAAAGTTGGTTCTTCAGGAAAAAAAAAAGGGGGGGGGGGTCTTTAACAAACCTGACAAAGATACAAAGTCAAGGGACACAAATTACCAATATCAAACATGAAACAAGTGCTATCACAACAGCTTCTGTAACTATGGTAAAGATAAGGGAATTAGTGTAGTAAGATTTTAGGATTTAGGTGAAATGGACCAATTCATCATAAAGCACAAACTAGGATATCCCTCCTGACAGGATATAGATCATTTAAATTGCTATAGGACTATTAATGAAATTTAACTCCTAATTTTAAAATGCCAGCTTGACTGCTTTTCAGATGTTGAGCCAGATTCCACATATGGAATAAATCCAATTTTGTACAGTATAGAATTCTTTTTACATATTGCTTAATTCTTGTCGCCAATATTTTGAGGATTTGTTTTGTTTTTGCTATCAGGGCAGGGCTAGCCTCATAAAATGAGTTGAAAATGTTCCCTCCTCTTCTATTTGAAAGAGATCGTACAGAAGTCATATGGATACTTCTTTAAATGGTCGGTAGCATGTTCTAGTAAAATGATCATCACCCAGAGGTTTCTTGTACTGGATATTTGGCCTATTTCTATTCATTTGTTAAAAATAGTCAATATCTGACTCATACCAGTATTGGCACCAGGTGACTTAATTTTATACTATTTTCTTGGTATGAGTGATTTTTAATTGTATCCACAAATTTTTTGAGGAGATTCTGAATCCTATTTGCTATTCTACTGTCAGCAGACAGTCCCTCCACTGAGGTATGGCACAAGGGATACACTAATGTGTGTGTTCAGCTTCCCGCTGGACCTTGCCAGTAACACTCTAACAGAAGTGGAACACTGGATCCCAGACCCACTGAACATGGTGAGGCCAAAGTTTAGCACCCCCAGCCCTTCAGCTTAGTGGATACCTCCCACGTGTTTAATTGTCTTCATGTGGGACTGTATGAGGAGCTTCCCATTAGATCCTGCTGATACCAGTGTAGGTGAGGGAGAGAAGTCAAAGCCAGGCAGCCCAGCCTCCCTCCACCTCATTCCGCCTAACTGATGCAGAGCCAGGTAGAGGCTTAGCTTCCCCTGGGACCAGCTGACATGGAGAAAGAGAAAGCAGGTTACCCACTACCCCGTCCCATCTCGTACCACCTAATTCTGCTTCACTGATGCCAGGTCAGGGTGCAGACTCAGCTCCCTACTGGTGTCCAGCTGACCCGAGGGAGGGGTGAAGCCGAATGGTCCCTAGCCTGACCTCACACTGCTTCTTTAAGTTTAGTTGCTACAGGTGAGGGTAGAGGCAATTTGTTCCTCCAGGAAGATCACCTCACCACTCGGCCCAAACAATATTGCCCTGTCATGGTTATTGAGGCATCACCCAAGGAAGGGGACGGAAGTTCAAGTGGATCTCACGGACTCTACCCCAGCAGGAGAATCTGATCTGATCACAGTTGCCTGCTTCCTCAACATGGAAAATGGAAGACCACCTCAGTTCAGCCTTCTGATACCACCTGTAAAATTGGAGCCTGTATTTTTCCCTTGGGACAAAGATGGAAGTTAGACTTCCCTCTTGACCAGTCAACACTATGCGAGGTGGAATTAGGTCTTAAACCCTGTTTCTGTGGGGCAGCCAATAAAACAGAAGACCAGGCTAAAACTGAGGAGGTGGGGTAGGGGAGAAAAGTTTTATCACTGGTGTTCAGCTTGAGTAGGGCTGTTATTGACAGAACATTTTTCTTTCATTAGGCCAATTTTTCCCCTCAGACTTTTGGCTAGGTGGAGATAGGCTTTCCTTGAACGCTTCCCCCACCCCCTTGTCTATTCCTGTTGGAAGTTCCAGGTTGGAGATTTCTGCAGCATCCTGTCTGTACAAATGAGAGAAGAAAATCCTGAGAAGTCACCTCTAGGCCATCCATCTTCTTGCTTTCACCTCTCTGATGCTTGTTAGGTTCGAACCGTGCCTTATTATTTGTAAGGAGGGGATCTTGGGAGGAAATAGGGCTATTTGCTCCTGGCAGAACCAGAGGTCTGTTGGCTCCATATATTCTCACTCTCTCCCCTCTTTCCACTTAAAATATTTAATATAATGATTTTTTTGTAGAGCTCCTCAGAGTCTGAATTTAAATGATTATGTCACTGATGGTGTTTCTAAGGTCCACATATCCCCAGGATTTCCTGGAAATTTGGTATTTAGATCTGAAAGATTTATTAGATTCAAATGCAATTGGAGAGTGGTGAATGCAAAATTAATTCACAGTTGGGAGCACAAAATACCTGGTTACTGCTTGATAATTCTTGTCTAGATCCTTTAATTCATTAGGTGTTATAAAGTGATATTCTAGTTGCATAATTCTGTATTCATTCATTAGTCAAAACACTATTAAGAGAATCTTCTCTCAATCATTTGGGTACCTAGAAATAGCAGGATATCTTTTGTTTTTTCACAGCTATGTAGTACTCAATTTTGTAGATATACCTTAAGTTACTGAACAAGTCCCTATTAATGGGCATTTGGACTATTTCCACTCATGTTATTAGAACTTATGCTACAGTGAATAGCCTAATGCTAACCACTTTGTACCACTGAAAACTAGAAAGTTCAAGGAAGGTCACAAAATTTGCCAAAGGAAAATTTTTAAATATTTATTTATTTATTAAGAGAGAGAGAGAGAGAGAGAGAGAGAGAGAGAGTTGGAGGGGCAGAGACAGAGGAAGAGAGAATCCCAAGCAGGCTTTGCACTGCCAGTGCAGAGCCGGATGTGGGGCTCTAACTCATGAACCGTGAGATCATGACCCCAGAGGTAATCAAGAGTCAAACACTTTGCCAACTGAGCCATGCAGGCATCCCAAAGGAGACCTTAAGACTAGAGAAGGAATTGCTCTGGAGATCATTAAACTTCAGAAATAACTCAACCACAAGGAGCAGAAACTCAACTGAACAAGGTCATCAATAATATTCGTTACTTAACACTAGTTTAAACCCTGTAACTTTTGTAAAAAGCCTTTTGCACCTACAGTCACATCTTTAGAGCGATTCCTGGAGGTTGCAGGAGAATGAGAAAAGAGAACTAGTTAATGGATTCGCTAAAATCCATGTAAATAACCGTAAAGGCTCTTAACTGCCAGAATAATCATGATTCAACAGACTAGTTGGTGAGAGTCTTTATTGTTTCCAAATCAAAAGTGCTGGTATTTGTAATTGAAACTGTGGGTACTGTTTGCCTTATGGGATTATTCTCTTGAATTAACTGCCTGGGGCACAAACTAACGCAGAGAAGCTCACTAACACACACAAGGAACCTTCCCAGGATCGTTGTTGAATACGACGATAGCCCCCCTCTTAGGCTCTGACAAGCAAAATATATACTAATTGGATTAGCAGTACAGAATCATGATTCTATTAGTAAAACCACAGTTCACTTCAATGATTCCCATTACTGGTCTTTAGTTATTGAGTAAAAAGTAGAATAACTAGAAGCCGGAAGCTTAGTTTGTTATTCCTTTTCTTTATATGCAGATTGCTTACTAAGATAGTGTTTATCTGAGAACAAAGCATGTATTTTTTTTTTTAAGTATTCATTTTCTATGCTGCTGTAACAAATTACCATAAAGTTTGTAGTTTAAAACAATACTCATTCGCTCACCGTCCCGAGTCCACCAGCAAAGCCGACTGGGTACTCTGCTTTGAGGCTGTTGGCAGAATTCAATTGCATGCCATTGTAGGACTGAGGTCCTCGAGTCCTTGTTGGGTTATTCTCAGCTTCTAGAGACTGCCTGCACTTCTTGGCTTGTGAATACCTTCCTGCAACTTCAGACCGAGCAGCGACGGGTTGAACCCTTTTTACACTTTGAACCTCTCTGCCTTTAAAGACTCAAGTGATTATACAGGGCCCACCTGGAGGACCCAGGACATTCCCATGAAGGTCCGGACCATTAATTCCATCTGCCAAGCCCCTTCACCGCAGTAACTAGGTTAGTTTTGATTGACCAACGGGGGATGGTAATCTTGATGATGGAAGCAGGCTCTAGAACTCTGCCTGTACTGTAACCAATAAGTACGTCCCATTCCAAACTTGTCTTTTTTTATTCCTCAGTGTTGCAAGGTACAGAAGACATCTTTTTATCTGACTAAATTTGGCCAAAATGTGAAAGCTTTAGTTGACAAGTAGCCAGGCACCTGCTGCCTGCCACACTGTTCTGACACCAGGCTGACATAGAACAATGAAAGAAGGGCCCTGCTTAGTGGAGCTTCCATTTTGACAGTGAGACAGACAAGAAAACAAATAGATAATATGTGAGAGGATGAAAAGGACTTGGAGCAAAATAAAATAGGTGAAATAAGAAATGTCAAGGGATTGGGGACCCGTTTTATCAGAGGTAGTTTGAGAAGGCCTTGCTGATAAGGTGACGTAAGGGTAGAGACCGGGAAGAATGGGAGGAGGCCACAAGGGGAAACGGGGGCTATGTTTTCTAGGCTGAGCAAAGAGTAACATTCAAAATCTCAGGAGGATGCCTGGGGTGTTTGACGTAGAGCAAAGCTGAAGCTGAGTGGTCATAGGAGTAAGTGGTAAGAAATCATGTCAGGGCGCGCCTGGGTGGCCCAGTTGGTAAAGCATCCAACTTCGGCTCAGGTCATGATTTCTTGGTGCATAAATTCGTGCCCCATATCAGGCTCTGTGCTGACAGCTCAGAGCCTGGAGCCTGCTTGCGATTCTGTGTCTCCCTCTCTCTCTGCCCCTCCCCCACTCCCACTCTCTCTCTCAAAAATAAATAAATCATTAAAAAATTAAAAAAAAAAAGAAATCATGTTAGAAATGCAGTGGACAGACAGATGACCCTATAGAAAACTCTGAGATGGGGAACCCTTGGAGTTTAGAGCAGTGACTTGACATACATTTTATGGGTTTTTGTTTAAGCGTATTTATTTTTGAGAGAGAAAGAGAGCATGAGCAAGGGAGGGACAGGGAGAGAGGAAGAGAGAGAGAATCCCAAGCAAGCTCTGCACCGTCAGAGTGGAGCCAGATGCAGGACTCGAACTTGCAAACTGTGAGGTCATGCCCTGAGCTGAAATCAAGAATCTGACGCTTAACTGACTGAGCTAGCCAGGCGCCCCCGACACGTGTTTGAAAATGATCACACTGTCTCTTGTATTGCGTATACACTAGAAGTAGAGTAAAGGCAAAAACAGGATGACCAGTAAGAATGTTACTTAAATAATCCAAATTAGAGGCGACGGTGGTGTGAATCATCGCAGCAGTAGAGGTCGTATTTTGAGGTAGAACTGGGATAAAACGTAAAGAGAGAAATGAAAGATAACTTTTTTTAGTCTGAACCGAAAAGATGTCATCTTAGATGCTCTGATAGACCACAGAGATCCCTCCGTTGGGTTGACTGACTGATCTCCCCAGTTGCAGGACATGCCACCAAGCAGGGAGCCCTCAACTCCCAGTGGTCGCTGGAAATCGATTTCAGCTGACCAGAATTCCCTTGCTGAAGGTCACTCCCCATTGCCGGCAGTGTGCATCCAACAGCTGGCTGGTATGGGGGTTGGGAGATAAGAGCCTGACTCACCGGATCCTTCTAAGGATGACTCAGGAAATCTATTCCAACTTCAGCATTCTGGAGAGCTCAGCTGAGGCTGTGTCTTACCCCAGCTTCTCCCTTTGCCCATCTCACTTCCTTCCCTTTCCCCACACTCATTGATTTTGAGAGCACTCTCTGATTAAACTTCCCACACAGTAATTTCCATCTCAGGGTTTGCTCCCCAGAAAATACTCAGTCTGCAAAAGATAGAGCCACCATTTACCGAATGGGGAAGACAGTAAAGGAAGAGCAAGTTTTGGTGACAGAACCGGGAGTGCAATAGTGGAAAAACTTAGAGCAAATGCTATCGCTGTCTAAAATTTACTGCACACTTACTCAACAGACACTCTTTCTAGTATTTTACAGAGTTAATTAAAAAACATCGAATGAAGCAAAATATTATTTATACTCCCAACCACTCTGCTGTAATGCATCCCGGGCAATTTAATGTGTGTTGCACACAAACCGTCTTTTGCTAAAATCTCCTCTTTTTGTGGGTCATCTGGTTACACAAGTTCACAACACCGATTAAAAAAAAAAAATCCATTCCACATACAAATATGCCATTTGTAGATGTCTTTCTGATACTGAATCTGTCTTGTTTAACAAATATTTTTTGGATGGTCGGGTGAATGGATGAATGGATAAATGGGTGGGTGAATAAAAGAAAGAATAAATAAATAAAACACATATAGTGAGGGTACCACTTACACAAACACATGAAAGTGTGACAGAGCACAAAAACTATGGAAACTTCGCGCTAAGTTTAGTATGACAGGACTCAGTGGTTAGGACTGAAGAATGACAAGAGTTGGGCTGGACAATTAAGCAGTAATCTGATCATAAAGGACCCAGTGTCAAGTTTCTTAGTTTCTCACGTATAGATATCTGGAGAAAATGCTAAAAACTGAAAGAATAGGAGTAACCATCTAATTATAGATGATTATTTACAATGATGTGCCAGCTTAACTGAGTACCTTTAGCAGATACCCAGAAGGCCCCAAACCAACTAACAGAGAAGAAACAAAAGCATCAAACAGGAAAAAGCCAGAAGTCTAGAGCTGGGCTATCTACTATGATGACTTTTAGCCACATATGGCTATTTCAATTCAATTCAATTAAAATTAAAATTAAGAAATCATTTCCTTAATCACACTGCCTACACTTCAAATGCTCAATATCCACATGTGGTCAGTGGCTAGTGCATTGAACAGTGCAGACTTTATAGAACATCCTACCATTACAGAAAGTTCTACTGGACTGTGCTGGAATAGAGCCATAGGTACCCGCCACATTATTGCTGGATAAAAAGCATCATTTGTTGTTTAATGGATCATTTAGGACTCTTTTAGTTGCAGATAACAGAAATCACTCTAGCTCACAAATAAAAATGGAGGGTTTTATTTTAAAGATACAGTGATAACTGTTCAAGGGAGAGATGGGGCTAAGTTTTGGGAAGGTATTGCAATCTGGAACCACTCTCCAGGGATCCAGATCTCTGCCTTCTGTTCCTTTACTTCATTCTCCCATTGTTCTTGTGATTAATCTCATAGTTCATTGGCTGGCCACATTCCAAGTTTTCATGAAAAGGATGCAACTCACCCTTACTGGGTCATTTGACTGCCCTTGGTCCTCTTATAAGTTCGGATTCGAGAGGTAGACTGGGGAGGTAGTCTACATATGGGGGGGTACTCTATAGGTATACCTGCTGCAGGCACCTTGGTGGCTCACTTGGTTAAGTGTCTGGCTCTTGATTTTGGCTCAGGTCATGATGCCAGGATCAATCAAGTCCCACATCAGGCTCCATGGATTCTTTATCCTCCTCTCTCTCTGCCCCTTCCCTGCTTGCACTGTCTCTGTCTCTCTCTCAATTAAGTAAATAAACATATTTTTAAAGAGAGAAAAAATAGACATATCTGCCTAAAATACATCCCAGTCAACGGGGGGCCAGTGCTCTGGAAGGAAGAACATTGTGAATTGGGAAGATACCTTTACCAGTGACTATAACTTCAGTCAGCTGCTGTCCATAATCATCCTTCCAATGCATTTTTCTTTGTCTCTATAGCTTCTTATTTTCAGTCCCTGGTTTGGGGTACAGAGTGATGCGTCTGCAGTATATGTTACCCCATGTGGGATAGGGACTCGCAGAGAATGCAATTTTATAAAGGGACTTCATACAAAGATGTAGGCTGAGTGTAGGGAAACCACAAGGGATGGTGGAGCACTATGGGATTGGTAACAGGGCTCCATTATCATTATAGAGGCTTGAAGGGGTGATAGGAGGAAGCCAATTCCCATCCCTGGAGACAAAGATGGCCATGGGGGAAGGGATGCTTACCTGTGACAGAACAATACATCAGCCCACAGGAACCCGATGACCAGAGAAATGGACTAAATAATTCAAACTTACTCCCTTCTCTCTTTCTGATCTGCTAGACACTTTCCATTAGTGGACTCAACTCCCAAGTCAGGAGGCAAGGGAGCTTGGTGATAATTTCCATACCAATTAGCCTCCTGAGGGACACAGCAGGGTTAATAATAAAGGCTAAAGAGTCATCCAGAGGGACAAATGGACATGAGTACACATCGTGGAAGCCATCCCATAAGGTGGAATATGGCTGAACTGGCTGGCCAACCAGACAACACTGGTTTTCCTCCCCTGACCTAGGATTTCCATCCATACACTTTAGCCTCTGCTGAGGAAATTCCAGCTTTTAGTCATGTTTATTCAAAAAAATAAAATAATAAAAAAGCACCATATTCTCAAGCTTATCTGGAAGAAAGCAAATGTGCAATAGATTTAATCTGCCAAGTATTATTTTCAGTGAATTGCAACTTTGCCACTTTGTTTATTTGCAATGAAAAAAGTAAACGAGCAGGAGAGGAATCTCCAGAAGCTGATGTGTCTCAGCTGATAGGGTGAGACAGAGGCAAGGTTACTCAAGGACAGCCGCAGAAAGACAGCTCATACCTGGAAAAGGTTTCTGGTGATGGATTAATCACAATCACTAAGTTAAGCCAGAGATGCTCTTGGTAGTTTTGTTCTTGGATTTCTTCTCTTTTTCAGGCAGCCTCGGGCTGCTGTGTATTTCAGGTGACGTTTGTCCAGATGCTTGCTTGCCTGCTCTCAGTCAAAGAGAATTTAGTAAGCTCACTCCTTAGTTCTTCCGTGTTAATAGTTAACCCTGGAGCCATCCTGTAGTTAGAGTTTTCAATTACGCTCTTCAGCTGTGTCCTGGGCTTCTTGGGCAGCGATTGGTCAGAGGTTGGTCATCATAAGACACAGTGTCCTCCGATGTGAGGTTGACGGGCTGGTACTGAGGCTTGATGAGAATTTGTGTTTCAGCACGAGCATGGGGAAAAAAGAAGTTTTAAAAGAGAACAAAAAGAAGGCAAATAATTTTGTTTGCTCTTCAACATAATTCCTTTGCTTTTGGAATAAAACAAATTCTTGTGCTCTCTCACTTTGGTGATCTTTTCCAGGAGAGAAGTTAAAGAGAAACAGCCTGTGTGTGATAATTTTGCCAGATGCTGATCCTGCCCCAACTACAAACTCAGTTTATCATGTATTCCAATCATTAATTAATTTTCCATTCCACAAATTTTATGATCTGCTAAGGCTTATCTACCCACTCATTACATATCGGAGCAGTAAGGCCAGTTTCTGTGTCTTTTTCTTTCACTTCACAATACTTGCAGGGAAATGTCATCCATACTCATGATAAAATAACCATCTCTAGTCTAGAGTTCTATTTTTTTAACTTTATTTATTTATTCTGAAAGAGAGAGAAAGAGACAGACACTGAGAGAGGACATTAGCAAGGGAGAGGCAGAGGGAGAGGAAGAGAGAGAGAATTCCAAGCAGGCTCCACACCATCATCATGGACCCCACTGGGGCTCAATCTCATGAACCGTGAGATCATGACCTGAGCCGAAATTGAGAGTCGGACGCTTAACTCGCTGAGCCACCCAGGCACCCCTACAGTTCTACTCTGGATTTGTTATTTATCTGCTTGTCCTCTCCTGTTTGTTTTTTTTTTTTTCCCAAAAGCACCTCAAATTCAACACATCCAGGGCTAAACCCATGGTCTTCTCAACAAACTTGACTGGGGTTTGAGAAGCATGCAATGTTTCTATCCTCAGTGAATGACACAACTCTTCTCATAGCTGTATGTCAGCAGCCAGGAATACATTTTAGCATCTCCTTTGTGGTACCTCCCCCCATTCAATCCATACCAATTCCTGTCAGTTTGTTGGCAAAATATTTCTGGAATTTTTTTTAAGAAACTTGTTTGATGTTTTTATTTATTTTTGAGACAGAGAGAAAGCACAAGCTGGGGAGAGGCAGAGAGAGAGGAAAACAGGAATTAAAGTGGGCTCTGTGCTGAAAGCAGAGAGCCTGGTGCAGGGCTCCAACTCACAAGCAATGAAATCATGACCTAAGCTAAAGTCAGACGCTCAGCTGACTAAGCCACCCAGGTTCCCCCTGCAATAAATGTTGATTGGTATTTTCACGTTTTCCTCCTTCGAATGCACTATTCATTCTACAACCAGAAGGCTCTTTTAAAAACCAAACGAATGTCAGGCAAGTATGCACCCCTGCCCTTAGTTTCACGTTACAGGAAATTCATGCTTCTCCCACCGCTTCAGTGGCTCATAATGATAAGGAAAATCCCCTTAATATGGCAACACGTCCTGCCTGGTCTGGAGCCTGCCTACCTTTCTGCTGTGACTCCCTCCAGGTCAGCCCTCACTTACTCCAGCCAGCCATGTGGAGCATGCTCTCTTTGGCCACAGAGTATTTGCACCTGCTCCCCCTGCCTAGAATATTTTCTCTTGCTCTTTATCTCAGGGAAGTCTTCTTAAATCTACACGACTTAATCACATACCTGTATTGCGGGAGCTCATAATTTTTTTAAAAATAAATTTTTGTCCGTGGTTTTATTAGATCAAAATTCTTTTTATTCCTTGTTGGTTTAAAATGCTGTTAAGTCTTCATTGCCTCATTTTTCACAGCTGGGATCTTACCTTCATTTCAGAGTTAGCTGCAGGGGAGCAGAACTGTCCACTATACATACAGCAACGTGCGCGTAATAGGAATGCTTTGCGCTCAGCCGACTCATCTATAAAACAAGAATAATAATATACGCTTCACAGGGGTTCTTTCTTATTAAGTGAGATATATCATCTTCTCAGGACAGTGTCTAAATCGTACAGAAACAGGCATTAAATGGTAGCCATGGCAACAGTTGAGTCTGTTGTTTTAGAATCCGTATTCTTTGAGTTCCACAGTTTATCAACAGTGGCTGCCCTACTTATCTCAAGAAGATTGGAAGATTGAGTGACTTTCTAATTTCGATGCCAAGTGAGGCATCCTTAAATTGGCCTTTCACAGTTGAATTGAAAGTTTGGGTCTAAGCATTACACCTAATTGTACACCATTCAGAGTTCTTGCCATTGGTTTGCTTTCTAAGTACTTTTCGGAGCACGTGCATTTCCCCCAAGGGCTGGCAGGGAGGAACTCAATTGAAGCATGAAACTTTAAAACAATGTTTGGTTCCCTAACGGGAAACTCTGCCTTGCTGTTTTAAATGTTCTCTTAGCTGACAAACACAATGTGCCACTTCAGGGAATCATGACCGGTAACCCCACAGACAGTAAGTCATCAATGACATTGTCAACCTCGGTAATTATGCCTTTTGTTGGGAGATTCTTGATGTTGCAAGTTCAGACTGAGCTAGTTTAGCAGCGAATTAAAACGAATCAGTTACAAATTGGTAACTGTTCACTCTGAAGGGAAAACGGCTTTGGAAACATGGCTGGCCTCACAGCCCAGGATGGCTGATGCCAGGAAAAACAAAACAAGAACAACAAAGGCAAGGTGTTACGGTTGTATAAAAGACACTGCCGATTCCCTGCTTGGATCCCCTTTACCAGACTGGTGCTCCCATCTCCTAGTTACTAGGACGGTTGAGTGCTCACAGCCCATTGCTCCACCCTTCTCAAGAGATCTTCCCTGGGCCTGATAGGAACCAATTCACCTGGAAATAACCTGACAGGTCACCTCCTTCCCTCTGGGACGGCCCACTGCCAATGACTGGTGTTAAGTGGCATAAAAGCCCAGTCCTCCTTCCTCAAGCTGGGATGCTTTGTGGAACTGTGTATGCTTCCAGAGTTCCCTGTGGGGTCAGACTGGGGAAAGACAGCATCTAAAACCACATCTTATTTCCCCTTTTCCTTCTGCCCTATTCTGCTTCCTTCATATCCTTGTAGTTTTCTCCTGAGAGCACCCCCTCAATGAATCAGAATCTGTCTCAGATACGATATTCAGAAACCCTGATCTAAGTCCCATTGTGATCTAACCCTGATCTAAGTCCCATTCAATCCATGCCTAAGCATAGAGACTAGAAGCTCTGAATTCTACGTGGGGGTTTTTGGATGGACCCATGATGAACACAAGCAAAAGACCAGATGGTAGAGTTCTGTTCCTCGTGAAGCAACAATCTACTGATATTGTGTCTACGTGATCCGGTTCTCATGACATGATCCAGAAAATCTCTTTGAACTCTAAGATCTAAAAATCCATATTGACGACAGCAGGAAAACCCAACAATGGGCATTTTTTAAATTGTTTTTGATGTTTACTTTTGAGAGAGAGAGAGAGAGAGAGAACCAGGAGGAGAGGGCAGAGAGAGAGCGAGACACAGAATCTGAAGAAGGCTCCAGGCTCCGAGCTGTTAGCACAGAGCCCGAGGCGGGGTTCAAACTCATGAACTGTGAGATCATGACCTGAACCGAAGGAGGCTCAACCGACTGAGCCACCCAGGCGCCCCAATAATAGGTATTTTTGTTGTTCAGATCCGCTGTGCTTAGACTGGAGAAATCGGAAGTCCCCTTGAGTAATAAAACAAGTAAGGAGACTTAAAAAGTGGCCATTAGGGATTGTCTCAGCAAAAGGGATTCTCCCACATTGAGTCAGCAGAAAATGATCATTCATAAAATCCCACAGATATGAGGAAGCCTTGTTAAAAGACTACCAATAGCTTCAGAATATATGAAATACAGCAGGTTAAAAAAAAAATCAATGAAGAGTTATTTTTCAGGCCTTTGTGTTTGTGGATGTTTAAAGAATCTGTCGTTATGATGATGCCTCTGAGCAACTTTTAATAAAAACAAACATCTTTCCCCAGCTGTGTTTTGAAGCAATTTTTTCATGTATTTGAGCATGTTATGATCCATTTAGCATAGCTTTTAATTTTTTTTGAAACAATGATGGAATGTCAATTGCTGAATATTTTTTCTGTTGTTTGTTATTCCACTGCTTCTTGGTATCTTGAATCTAGAGAAATTTAAAACCAGCTTTGCAAAAAGCAGTACCTCTTGCCCCAAGCCAGAGGTAAAAGTCAAGCCTTAGCCCCAAAATGCTGTCAATAACTACCCTGAATTAGGAGGGAGAGCTATCAAAAGTTGCCAGCCACATAAGAAACAGTTTCTGTGGAGAGGGAAATCTGGTAGAGTTTTTTTCATTTGTGCGGTTTCAGAACCTTAGAACTAGAGGGGGATAAGATGACAGTAATATGAATTCAAAGAGGGAGAAATGCAGGTTATAAAAATCGTTACAGCGCTTAGAATAATGGTGATTAAATAATTATATTTAATTATTTGTGGAAGTTTTTTTTTTAATAAATTTTCATTTATTTTTGAGAGAGACAGAGAGAGAGAGAGGGAGAGAGAGAGAGAGAGGGCATGAGTGGGGGAGGGGCAGAGAGAGATGGAGACGCAGAATCTGAAACAGGCTCCAGGCTCTGAGCTGTCAGCACAGAGCCCGACTCGGGGCTCGAACCCACAAACTGTGAGATCATGACCTGGGCCGAAGTTGGACACTTAACCAACTGAGCCACCCAGGTGCCCCAATTATTGGTTGAAGTCTTAATCAGCCTGGAATTCTCCATGCCCAGGATTTTCATGGCTGATTCACTGCTGCCAGGCAGATGTCAGCTCACACGTCATTGCTTCTGGGAGGCTTGACTTCCGGTCTCCATGGACATTCAGCCATGCTCTATGACACCATGCTTACTAGTTATCTCCCTGTGCATTTCTAGTCCAGGTATCACCCATCTGCCCACATCCTTAATGATCAGCTTGGTTACTTTCCCTTCCTTTTGTTATGGTTGGCTCTACCTCTAGCATCTAGACCAGAGTCTGGTTCATGGTAGATGGCCACCAAATACTTGTTGGTTGATTAAATGAATTATTCCCACCAGACTCTAAGTTCTGACAAAAGAGAGGATGAGGTCTCTTTCGCTCTGTGCCTTGATGGTATCCTCACTGCCTGGCATGGAGTTAGGTGTTTAATAAATATTTGTGGAATAAATAAATTATCCTGGACCTTGAGGGTAAATGGGAAACACATAAGAAACGGTCCTTGGCCGTGGGGAAGCAGTTAAATCGATGAACAATACTTGAAGTGGCTCATTAACTCCTGACTTCATGGGAGCAGGGGTGGGGGAAGGAAAAATGTTTAGAATGAATGGGCCTCCACTTGGCAATGAGGCTTCAATATGTTCAGCTACACTGTTTATCTGTAAATGGCTTGAAGCCTGAGCATGCACAATTGTACATAATGTTTGGGAGTGTCTGGTGTCGATTTCTGTGTTCTCCTGAGAATCTGGGCTAAGAAAATGTTCTCTGCTGTCACGGGGTCAGATCTGGTCTAGTCTCTTCCGAAAGCCGACTCTGTGGACCTTGCCTGACATGTCCCTCCATGCCACCTGCCCCGGGACTGGTTGATTTCTTTTTTGGGAGAATATATGATTATATGCTGCTGCTTCTTAGACCCCTATTACTTCCATTCCTCAGAGTTCACTTTAGCTTCAATTTTTTCAGTTGAAGTCTATGAAAGGTTCGCTTTCTTCCAACACACACTGCAAAATGCCAGAGTAACTGTGAACCCAGTAAGGTGACCTTAGTGCATTTGTTAGGCTCTATAGCTACTGCTCTTACCTAACTGCCTTCAAGAGTTGCTTTCTTTTCACTCAGAGAATGGAGGACAATTCAACTCATTTTTTTACTAGTATATTCAATCTCCTATAGGCATCCTTGTTAAAAATAGACTTTCCCATTGTCCAGCTCCATGCCAGGTCCTACAGACCACCATCAATGGTCCCCTGGCCAGGAAAAGTCTACCCTGTTTAACCATTTTCTGCCTGACATAACACCAGCTTCTCTGGCCCATCAAATGCGCTGCCTTGAATGCTTTCCTAAGTCTCATCCTGTCCATGCTGCCCTCACCTTTGGCTACTCCAGATTTCCTGGATCTTGTCTGGAAGCTCAAGTATATGATGTCCCTCTTATCATGTTCCTTACTATTTGTAATTTCATGGCGGCTGAATCATTTATGTTACATAGTATTTTGAAAATGACCCAATTTTAGTATTGGAGAGCACATTAGTGGTTGCCAGAAGTTGGGGATTGGGGCCACAGCAAGATGGTTTTGTTTATAAAAGGAAAACATGAAGGATCTTCATGGGGTTGGATCTGCTCAGTATCTTGACTACAGTGAATACACAAAACTACATAGGGGATAAAACTATATGGAACTAAATACAAGCAGATACATTCACACACAAACACTGATGGGTAAGTAAAACCAAGGATATCTAAATAAGGTTGATGGATTGTATCAATGTCAGTATCCTGGTTGTGATATAATAGTATATTTTTGCAAAACATTACTATTGAGGAAACTAAACAAAGTGTACTGAGGTCTCCTTACCTTATTTCTTATGGTCGCATGCACATCTGCAATTATCTGAATAGACCTTCCAATCAAAAATGAATGAGAAGTGAAATATATGGATTAGGGAGGAGGGAAGGCAGCGAGGAAGGAAAGAAGTGGGGAGGGAAAATAGAGAAGGAAAGAAGGAAGAAGAAGGAGGGGAGGAGACAGTAGAGGAAGAGCATACAGAAGAGTTGGTGAAAGAAGAAAGGGAATAAAAAAGGAAGGAGGAGGATAAGGAAAGGGGATAGAAGAGAAGAGGAGAGAGAGAAGGGTGCAGAGGTGGCGAGAGGGAGAAAGGAGAAAGGAGGTGGCCAGGAGGCGACGGGAAGAACAGGAAGAGGAACTAGACTTGAGCATCTTGGCTGACTGTAGCTCTCAAAGGGGGAATCTTGCCACTCAGCGGAGACACCATCATCCAGTAAGGGACATGGAGTATCCCTCAAGTTTAGAAAAGAGAACTCCTCATTTCTCCCATAGCTGAACACGTCCCAAGCTGAACATGTTACTATAATGGACAGTTAGACATTTCTCACCCAAGTAGAGCCATTCAAGCAATTATTCATCTTAATAGCTCTAGTCCCTGCCAAATATTACTCTGGTGCCTTCAAAATGAAATTCCACAGAATAATCCAAAACACAACCAACAGACTCATGTTGTGGATGAGTATTTGGATGGCCCCTCGTCTGTCAATCCTCTGAGCCAAAGAACAAGCTAACTACAATCCAACTAGCTGTTGAACTGACTAATCTATAATCCTGTTGGCTGATGATAGTGTTCATCAATTGTTACTTGATGATCATTGGTGTTCCAATTTAGACCCTACTGCTAATTAACTGAGTGACTGCAGGCAAAACATTTGACCAGCTGGAATCTGTATCCAACTTTCCATATCATGAAGGCAGCACGGTATACTTTACAACAGCATGTTTTCAGAGCCAGACACATCCAGGTTTAAATCCCAGCAATGTCACTGGCTCTGTGACTTTAGGTAAGTCACTTATCCTCCCTGAGCTGTAGGTATTTCATTCATAAGGGAAATAGTTGCCTGACCACAGGCTTAACTATTGGTTCAGAAAATGAAGATATTATTGTATATGGACCCTCTGACACATGGGAGCTCCTAAGAAAAGTATTTTGCCCTGTTTCTGTCCTAAAAAAAAAAGTTGTACTAATAAGAGTCAAATATTCTGAACAATTAATATAGGGCCAGGCAATAAATTAGGTATCATATGCGCTAGGTCATTTCAAATTCAAAGTACTTCTGCAATATAGGTATTCCCAATTTCATTTTACAGTTGATGAAGCTAAGGTTTAGGGAAATTAAATAAATTACCTGTGATGCCACAAAGTGTATGCATCAGAGCTCAACTACCATACAGGTCTATCTAGAGTTCTAGAGTCTCTCTAGTCGGGTTCTGTCTATATTTGCATTCAAATATTCAAATATTTGATATCGGGGCTTTTGGCTTGCAAGAAGGGAAGGGAATGGAAGCAAATGGGCAGGAAGGGGAGGGGAGGGACATAACGTGAAGGAAGTGTACCCTGTGGTGATGGGGTATAGTGCTAACGCAGTTCTGCCTACTACGGTTTTAGAAGTAACACACCAGTATTGGGGTTTGGAAAGGAGTTTGACGTACATGGTACATTCAGAGGCCAGGTTGCTTCCTTCAGTCCTGCTTTTACCGTGAGCACCCTGGCTCGTACAAGAGCAGCAATCAGGAGAGAGCAAGACACAAAATCATCTTCCACCATCCAACCAACCAGAAGGAATAAACGACTGGTTCACCTCTTCCTACAGCAACTTCCTGGTTCCACTGTCATTAATGATTCTAGCTAGGTATAAGACTGCACAGGTCAGGATGGATGCCATGAAACCTCCGTACTTTGTGGTCTCTCAATTCTTCAGCGTCTTGTCAGGTGTCCTCTTGTCCTCCCCTGATGACCCAGATGCTCACTGCTCTGTCTTCTCCTTGGTTCATCCCTTACCACTTGAGCCTATATCATCTCTTCTAGTGCAGCAACAGATTTAATTTAGTAACATTTGGGGGGGATTGTTTCAAGCAGTCAAGATTCACCTTCCTTGTCAACATTTTTGTACATTTTTTAGATTTAGGGACTGAACATTCCTTATTTGCTATTTTCAACAATGGTTACAGAGTGAGGGGATGTAGTAGGTAGGCAGTTATATTTTCAGTGAGTTAAATTATAAAATTACAAAGCCAGTACTGGCACCAAATGTGTGTGTGTGTGTGTGTGTGTGTGTGTGTGTGTGTCTGTAAATAAAATAATGTTCAGAGCAATGGCTAGAAGACACATACTTTGAAATCCACATTGTTAATGAACAATAGGATCATCTTTGCTCTTGTTTTGATATAAATATTGGAGACTACTCCTTTCTGTATTGATATGGTATCTAGCACATTTTAGGAAGTTGGTAACGTGTTGTAAATAATTGTTGATATCATCGTTATTTCATGGAATTTAGGAGACCACTTAATCTATTGCAGTTATCCATGTATTTTTTCAGTAAAAATTTATTAGGCATCTATGTGCCAATTAATACAGAGACAAGGGGGGCGCCTGGGTGGCGCAGTCGGTTGAGCATCCGACTTCAGCCAGATCACGATCTCGCGGTCCGGGAGTTCGAGCCCCGCGTCGGGCTCTGGGCTGATGGCTCGGAGCCTGGAGCCTGTTTCTGATTCTGTGTCTCCCTCTCTCTCTGCCCCTCCCCCGTTCATGCTCTGTCTCTCTCTGTCCCAAAAATAAAAATAAAAACGTTGAAAAAAAAATTAAAAAAAAAAAAAATAGAGACACGGGCAATATAGTCCCTATCCTCAATTATTCATAGTATATGCGGTGGAGATAAATACGTAACTGAAAAGAAACAAGGATGTTTCACTTTCTTTTTTATTTATTTAAAAAAAATTTTTTTTTTCAACGTTTATTTATTTTTGGGACAGAGAGAGACAGAGTATGAACGAGGGAGGGGCAGAGAGAGAGGGAGACACAGAATCGGAAACAGGCTCCAGGCTCCGAGCCATCAGCCCAGACCCTGACGCGGGGCTCGAACTCCCAGACCGCGAGATCGTGACCTGGCTGAAGTCGGACGCTTAACCGACTGCGCCACCCAGGCGCCCCGGATGTTTCACTTTCTGAATCACTCTGGATAACAGGAAGTTCACTGTTTCAGAACTTTGACACATCTAAAATTACGTATGCTTTTCAGATATATTAACTTAAGAGAACGTGTCTTTTCTCATGCTGTTTGACTCCAAATCAGTTCCATTTCTGCAGTAATGCCAGGGAAAAAGAAAGCATTATTGTCAATGTTTTATTAAAGGCATCAACATTGCTGTTTTTCATTACACAAAGCACTTGGGGGTACCTGAGGTATGAATGCCGACAAAGAGAAGCCAATTCAATTCTCTGTTCCATTGATCTGCAAGGAAAATAATTCCAGAGATACGCTGGTTGGGGAGGGAAATTGAACTTCCTGGGTTAGCTTTATAATAGTATTTCTAAATAGAGCTATCTACATAAGCACTGTTCCCCAAGATGGATGGGCTCACATTTCCATGATGAAGTACAATTTCTCTGAGAGTGAGAATATGGTCCTGGAAATCAACTCACAGAACAAACAACCTTTAGAGGTTGCAACCTGATTGTCAGACTTTCTTGTCTCCTTGAACATTCTGAGACACACAAAAATCACATTTCATTCGGCACAGACTGCTGTTATTATTCCTATTTCTGTTGAAACCTCATTTTGTAGCTTCAAATTTCATATACATTGGCAACAATTAGAAAATATCTCTTTGATTTTTTTAAATACATACATCAACAAAGATGTTAACATTTGGATATTATGAATATATATATAAATACATATCACGAACATAAAATTCAAAATATTTGTACAATTTTGAATAAAATTATCAAGATAAATTAATAGATTATTATTATAGCTTAATAAAGCAGCATCTATCAAGTATTATGATAGCTTATTAGCAGACTTACTTTTTTTTAAATAAATTTTTAAAGTTTATTTATTTACTTCAAGAGACAAGAGAGACCATGACTGAGGGAGGGGTGGAGACAGACAGAATCCCAAGCAGGCTCTGTCTGCACTGTCAGCACAGAGCCCAAATGGGGGCTTGAGGTCACAAACCATGAGATCATGACCTGAGCCAAAACCAAGAGTCAGAGGCTTAACCGACTGCGCCACCCAGGCGCCCTGAGACTTACTTTTAAAAGTTTTGTGCAAATATCTTAGGACAGTTACTGGAGATTTTATTTATCTTGATGTTTCTGCTCTACACCCAAACAGGGAGCTATGTAAGGCAACATTTGAAAAGGGAAGTGGAGAAAACAGACCAATGCCTCCTTTTACCTGGGATCATGGTAGTGCCAGTGGGGCCATAAATCGGGACAACCATTTTGGAAAACAATATGGCAACTGTCTGACAAAACTGAGGATGCACACAACTTACGTTCTGACCTATACTTACGAGGAAACTTGTGCACCAAAGGACTGCTCCAAAGTGTTTATACTGTGGCGTTTATAACAGAAAACAAATAGAAACAATCAGTTGAGACTAGATATTTTACAAAAAAGAAAATTCTTACAATGTGATTAATGGCCTGGAGCATGGGTCAGCAAACTTTCTTAAAGAGCTAGGAAGGAAATGTTTTAAGCTTTGCAGGCCAAGATGCAAATTTGAGGATATTCTGTAGGTACTTGTATAGCTATTATATTTACATAATTATTTAAAGTATAACAATTTAAGGCAAATATCATATGATTTCACTCATGTGGAATTTAAGAAAAAAACACATGAACATAGAGGAAAAGAAGCAAAAATAAGATAAAAACAGAGAGGGAGGCAAACCATAAGAGACTCTTAAATACAGAGAACAAACTGAGGGTTGCTGGAGGGGAGGCAGGTGGGGAATGGGCTAAATGGTTGATGGGCATTAAGGAGGACACTTGTTGGAGTGAGTCCTGGGTGTTGTATGTAAGTGATGAATCACTAAATTCTATCCCCGCAATCATTATTACACTATATGTTAACTAACTTGGATTAAAAAAAAAAGAACTGGCAAAAAATAAAATAAAATAAAATAAAATATAACAATTTAAAAATGTGAGAGGAAAAAAACATTTTTAACTAGCCAGCTGTAAAAAAGTAAAATCAAATAAAGCAAAATAAACTCTTGTACATATTAAATAATTCACAGCAACTTAAAATGTAGGTTAAAAAGTATTTTATGAAATGTCATGTTAATTTTAAGTGACAAAAACAAAATGCAACAGGGTCAAAAATCAGAGATACGGCATCCAACAACTTCCGTAAAGAAGACTTATAATAAATCAGGATGGGAGGGGAAAAAAAAACCCAAAACCCTGCTTCACTTCATGTTTTAAAACTTTGCCCTAAAATTTCCAAATGAGGAAAATGAATCATGGCCCTGTGACCACTCCCACACAGCTGAATCACCAGTGGGAGCTGCATAAACCCTTTGATCTTCTCTTATTTTCCTTTGTTCCAATGAGAACGTTGCAATTGTCTGAATATCAAGTTCTGGGAACACTTCCACAGGTTAAAAAAAAAAATAACATAAACAGAAAAGAGTGCCCTCACTTGGTCTGCAGAGTGGCATCTGTGATGATTTCAATCGGGCTCACATTAACTTAAAGAGGCCACTGTCCCTTTATCATCCCTTTATCTCTGCTCTCTGACACCTGTTCATAAATAGTGACACGAACAATCAGGAGAGCTTTGTGGTTCCGGGGAAAGGGGGGAAACAGCCTGGGACAGGGCACTTTATCAACGTCACTACCTGTGTCAAGAGATGGTCATTACTGCCCGGAGGATTTATCGCCTGGGTCAAAGCAAATTACTTTCTCTTCCGCTAGCCCTGGCTGCTCAGATTTTCAATCTTTCTCCTGTGCCTTGTCTTCTCTCTTGCTTGGGGCTGGGCGATGAGCCTTACCAGAACTTTTTTTTTTTTTTTTTTTATGATGATGAAGACAATTAATGTGATTGATGTATCAGAAATTGTGAGTCCATGAGAGATGAACACAATTATTGAATTGAAGGATTAAAATTCCTAAAACATGGGGCGTCTGGGTGGCTCAGTCAGTTAAGCATCATCTCTTGGTTTCGGCTCAGGTCATGATCTCATGGTTCTTGAGTTTGAGCGCCGCGTTGAGCCCCATGCTGACAATGTGGAGCCTGCCTAGGAATCTCTTTCTCCCTCTCTCTTTGCCCCTACTCTGGTATCTCTCTCTCTCTCTTTCAAAATAAATAAACTTTAAGAGAACCAAATAAAATTCCTAAAACAAGAAAACAACAATGTTCTCAATGCAATCACCTAAACATAATTTGCAGCACCCCCTTCCTAGTGTTCACCTACAACGATCATGTCCACCTCCCCCACCACCACTGAATTTCCTAATCATTCGTACTAATTACACAGGAGTATTTTTCCATCATGTGATCTTTTTAAAAATATATCTGTTCTAAATTCACCTACTTCAGCACTATTGGTCTTCAATGGCAAGCTTCCAACACACAAACACTCTACCTGCTGATTTTTCTACCACAGGAGTCTTTTTGTAGATGTCCTTGTCATAAAGGTGCAGGCATCCAAGGTCCGGTGGGCTCTAGGACCCTGAACCCGGGTACAAAACTCAGTGACTGGGTAGACCAAGCTAGCCCACAAATGAGTGACAACGTGGCAGGGGGCTGGCATATCACAGACCTCATCCAAGGGCTCAGCTACTGTTCTCCCTCATCAATGGGGTCAGCCTTGGTCACCACATCTCGCTCCTCAAGAAAAGGCAGAGCTTCCTATTTTTAAGTAAAATTTTTCATTTTAAAAACATGGCGGAAGTTCAACAAAGCATGGGTGTGAGCCAACCCTAGTTAAAAGTAGCTGTTTTTTAACTTCTGACATATTATGAATCTTTTCTATACTTCTCTCGAGCCATTCCATAACTCTCAAATTTACTCTCTGACTCCTACATTTGAAATGCATTCTCAAGACCCTGCTCAAAGGTCACCCCCCACCAACCATTTCCCCTTAATGTTTACAGGGTGCAGCATGCTTCACTTTGGGCACACATCTTACCGATGCTTCTTAGCAGTTGTGTGTGTATCTGCCTGTAGCCGCCCTCCAGGAGGTGGTCTAGTCACCAGCAGATGTGTTAACTTGGCTTATGGAGCTCCTATTTCAATGGACCAGACACTGTTATCAGTGCTACTCCTGAAGCAGAGAGCACAGCTGTCTGTGTCCATGAACTCAGGAAGCTCACACTCAAGTGATTCAGAGAAACAAATCAAGAAAGCAGCACATTAAAAGAGAAGACAGTGTTCCTAAACTAAGCCATCATAAGCACCAACAGTCTTTGAAAACTCTGAAACTTTTCCATTTTTTTTTATATACTTGGGCAATGTTCAGAAAGAGGATCTGTGTCTGCAATCGTATTCTCCAAGAGATCCATGACCCCAAATAAATAGGAACAACAGCAATATTGTTCTAAAGAGAAAGTAAGGTGCCTGTTCCCTTACTTCACTTCAATCTTCTTTAACATCAAGTGGTCCTTATAACCAGCTACTTCTTAGTAGTAAGAACTTGAACTTCTATAACTTACTGGCAATTTTCAAAGCACATTTCCTTGCATGATTTATTCGCGTTCCCATAAAAATACTATGAAAAAGTTATTATCATCACGCGGCTTTACAGATGAGAAATTGAGGTTCAGAGAAGTTAAGTGGCTTACTCAGAATCACATGCTTGACTGGAGCTAAACCAGTCCCTAACTTGAGACCCAGCATTGCACCATGTCACGTTACCTCAGGTTGCCTCTGTGACTAAGCCAAACCACTGCCCATACTGGGAGCTCTCGCAGATGAAAGATGTGATCTTAGCATAATGAATTCACCTACCAATTACTAATCAACCCTAACTTGTTTCTTCTCCATTTTAAATTCTTATTTATTATATTTATTATACTCCCCCCCACCCCCCGCCCCAATGGACTCAATGATCTGACCTAAGTACTATCGGCTTTCCTTACCTCAAAAGTAATGTTTCCAAATCTTGGAAGGAAGCACTTCAAAGAATGAAGAAAGTTTAAAAGAAAATCTATGGAGTTTCAGAATCCAATCCAAATCTACCTAAGGACCACACTTAGCAGACAGTTCCTGGGATGTGTATTTCAGCTAGTTTTTCAAAACCCTGCAAATGCAGCCATTTTAAAGATTAGCCTTTGGGAAACAACACTTGAACCATTGTATCCATAAGCTCATAATTTTTCCCAAATTCTAGGCACCTCAATCTAAGGACCCTACTCTGTTGAAGTTGTACATTTGTGGTTGAAATAGTTATATTTTAAAAATAGACATAATATATAAAATATACCTATGTGTGTGTGTGTATATGTGTGTGTGTGTGTGTGTAAAACGCATATATGTTAGTTATATATATTGAGACTTACTTTAGTGAGACAAAGACAATTGTAGAAACTTCACATAGTTAATGCAAAATAACTCGCACCCTGAGTGAATTTTGAAAGGTGAACGACAGAAAAGAATAAGTCCCTACATAACATCTTTCTGCTTTGGATGTAAAGGAGTGGGGATGAATTTCATCAGACCAAAGAACAGACAGTCCTTAGCCTCTACCAGGGAGGGACCAGTGGTATGAAAGGTCAGGTGGAGGGAAGGTTGTTCTCCAGTTGATGGTAATTTGGATTAGAAAACAGACCCAAAGATACAACTGTCACTGTGACCATCAGCCCATAAGCTAACTACAACAGGATCATTAGGGGAGGAGAAAAGCTGACAAAAATTTTCACTCTAAGTGCAACAGATGGGCTTGCAATTGAGCTAAATATAACCCTCAGACTCTAAGTCCTGCACAATGTATTCAGCGTCCACCCTCTCTTGGCTACAGGTGACAGAAACTAACCTCAAACTTGTTTCAGCAAAAATTCGAACTTAGTAAATCACATAACTGGGGTGTCCACTTCAAGCACGACCACTTCCAATACCTCAAATTTATATATATTTCTCCCCTCTCATTCTCTTTTAGCTGTGATTCTTTGCTTCTTTGGATATTTTGGTTCTACTCTTTCCTTATAGGAAGCTTTCTCCATTAGTCTGGAAAGATTGCCACAGTAACCCCAAGCACACATGCTTCTGAAACATGATACAAGAACACAGAGATTTATCTCTCAAATTCTGGTTTTTAATATTCTGGATAAAGACAGATTGGTCTGGTTGTGTTACTTGCCCCAAAAGACGTGGTCCTATGATTGCCTAGCCTGTGGTCACTGAGTAACTCCCATGGGTTTCACCAGGACCATATGGAGTAAGTGAGGAGTGTGCATAAAGGAAGGATACAGAGCAGGCAAAAACAAGAGACGGAAACAATTCTCCATCGTCCTGGTTAAGAATACTTAGTTTGTGGTAAAGATGAATAGCACCTGAGAGTTAATGCAGACCTGATTCAAATTGCACTTTTGTTTATACATTTTAAATCCTCGGTATACACAAGATCAAATGGTTGATGTCTGTAAAGTGAAGACTTGTAGACAACAGTGACACTGTTTTGAAGAAGAGTTAAAACCAATCAATAGCAGGAATGAGCGGGGGGGGGTCTCTGTTTTCATAAAGATGGAGGCTATTTAACAATCAAACCTACCCGAAAGAGACGGTCCACGGTCATTTATGAATGCATTCATTTCTTCACTGAATGCACATGAGGCAGATGGCATTAGCAACTGTGGCGGGACTTAATTTATTACTTCTAGTACACGAATCATTCACAGACTTGAAAACTTTAACTATCATGAACAATAGGTTCATATTTAGAGTGGCCACAAAAACCAGGCAAACTTTACAGATCCACACTATAAAGAAACGGCAGAACTTCTAAAGGCTATGGGCAATGCTCTTACCATAATGATATTCTCACTTCTATTTCAGGCAATCATTTATACCCTAGGTTGACCTCCCTTTTATAACATCCTCTTACTGACTTATGTCGAGTTCAGGGTTTACAGTGTCCCCAATTTGTTTTCTGGCCTTTCTTGGAAAAAAAAAAAACCCTGCATTATGAAGTGACCCATTTTTTATCAGTCTCTATTTATCCCCATGTAGAATTATTCATCCTAGAAAAGGTCTGAGGAAGATGGAATAATTCTCTAAATAATAAAACCTTGCAGCCTTTTTCTCTGACAATACCCATAGTGCAGAGGTACAGGGAAGTTACTGCCAGGCAGAGCCAAAAGATAAGGTCAGACACTGGCATTTATTCATGAAAATAGTAGCAAGATGGTTCAGATTTATTATTTTTTAAGGTCCCTTGGAAATGCATGACAATGCTTTTAATAAGCATTTTGCATAAGAATGTCAGCACAACACTGCATGGGAAACTGGGGCTTCTGTCTCAGAGGTGTTTGGGGGAGTCTATAAAGCTAATGGCTTAAGTGCAAATCATCATTGTAGGAGAGGCTGCTGGCATTGCTTAACAAAACTCAAGCTCCAGGAGAAGAAAGTCTGCTTTTCAAAGAATACTTTCCCTTCTCCTGTTATTATAAATATACCCACAGGCGTCTGAGAGCAAGGGGTAGTCTATGGAGTTTTAAAACGCTAAAAAAGAGTAGCTTTCCAACTGGAACTATTCTATGAAGGGCACAGACATTTTAACATGAATTTATTCTCATGCAAAACAATAATTGTTGTACCTATCTTCCTTTTTTTCCTTTGGCACGTGCTTATGTAAAACTCTTTGATGAATATTTTTAAAACACGAACTCTGGAGATATAACCATAATGAAACTATCCGTATTTTAGGTCTTGTTCATATTGGGGGAATGTATTGAGTAACATATATTGTCTTTTTGAGAAACCCAGCTCCAAACATCTTATAAGCAGTGAGCTCTAAAAACCATGGAACCTGAGGAAAATGGTGAGAAGGACTAAATGTTGATTGCTTGGAGAAAGGAAAGAGAGAAACTCCTGATGTACGAGTAACTGGAGAGCAATTTTTGAAAAACGGTCCCATTTTCATGAAATCAAACAAAGCGACAGATCAACATACATACATAAGCTCAATATGAAGCGCATCTAGGAGTAACATGAAACAATCTTATCATCTCGGAACTTCAAAACTATCACCTGCTACAAGGAAGGAGTCAAAGTATACTTCCTGATGTTATCATGCAATTCATTTGTTGGACTTTCCACTCAAAAATGAGAAAAGAAAGGTAATTTCCTGAACTAACGAACATTAACAATCAAAAGCTCCCAATACGGCTCTGTTGAAATCATAGGTAATTTTAACACAGGTAAAAATATGATGAAAGTCTCAGTGGCACTGGTAGCTGCGATAAGCAGATGTAATTGTAAGGTCCCAAGGCGGAGAGATGAACTGGGTTGCTTTCTTTTAAAGGAGACACCAAGGTTTAGAGCAATGTTACCAAAGAGCAGGATCTGTTGGAAAATAAAACCCAACAAAATCCTTTTAATCTTTCTGTTAGTGGGTATGCTTTTCTTCTTCCTCTTAGGTATATTAATTTACAAAGCACCCTCCATAAAAGCAGGCATCACCATGGAGACAATGCATGGAAACTGTTTATAGCAGAGTCACCAAGACTTTGCTGTTCTGTTGATTTAGCATTCTGTTGTTTGTTAGCAGACAGGTGTGTGTGTGTTTGTGCGTGGGGAGGTGGGGTGGGGAGGAATGGTGTATGCCCAAGTCCAGTCTTTTCCGACAGAGACAGATATACTAAAATTGCATTCCTGTTGAAATTTCATCCAGACTCTAAAAGTCCACATGCAGCCTCCACCATCAGGCTTGTCTGTTTCATGGAATTAGCTAAGGAGTTTATCAAAATGGATTCAAACAAATGATGTCTCCATTTGGCGTAATCCAGTAGATCAACGAGGGCAAATTCAGCGTCTATAGAGCCCAGGTAGATAAAACAAATTAGTACTATGAATCTGGTATGGAGACCTGTAACTCCATGGCCTGTATATAGAAGGCAATCTCTACTCAGTGCAATACTCTCTTGCCTTGCCATAATGCACCTCCCAGTATTGGGGGACCTGTTTCTTTATGATAAGTCAAAAAATCAGGCCATATGCATGGAATTTTCTGAGTTTTCCTGTTGAAAACGAATTCAAACTTTTAAACCGTTGCCATATCCTCAGGCCAGATTTCAGGTTGGTCTGCAACCCCAGCAGATCGGGTTCCCATCTCCTCAAAGAAGGAAGGACAAAGTCATGCCTGGTCTGTGGTTAAGTAAATACTGTTGAGACTAGTGCTGCTTCTCAAATCGGTTGGGGACCATATCAAAAGAAGGAAGAGTATGAATTGGCTTTTAAGCCACATTCTGGTAAACTTTTTCACAGATTTATAGTATTGGTTTTTGTCTCATTCAGTAACGATTGATGGGGTTCCCAGACACCGTTGAGGAAATATGGGGACGGTAGAAGAGTTTATGTTTGTTTGTTGTTAAATGTGGGATCTCATTTCATCTTTGCAAGCAAACGGAAATGACCTAACTGAAAACAAAACTAGGACTTTGCTCAGCAGAAACTGCAAGACCACATATTATTATTAAATGTGAAACACAGCATTCTCTTGCACACAAATCTCCCAGAGTATTCCACCCTCTGGGGTGATAGCCAGTTCCACTTCGGAAGTTTCTCATGGAGAGGTGCCTAAGGCTTAGGTCTGGCAGTATCTTTTTCCTCCTCTAGAGTCCTCTTTCTTGGTCTCCCTGTTGTTCTGTGGTTGGTTAAATCATTTTTGTCAAGATAATTGGAGTTTGTAGAGTTTGATGCACCAATTTTAGGTTAAAGGGACACATTTACTTTCTCACATAAAGCAGACAGATCAATTTTCCCTCGCAGCAGTCTGCTAATAAAATATTTTCTCTCTTCACTAAACGCACGTAAATACTCATAAATACTTCTTCACCAGTAAAAGGTTTAACCCTTCATCCCATTTAAAGCCTGGGGATTGGTGGAGGTGGGGCTGCGGGAGGAAGATGCACAATTGATGGGGTTCCGAAGGAGAAGGCTTTCTTCAAACATCAATTTAACACAAACCCGGCATTTCCAGTCTTTCCTGCTACCTTCCTCTTTCTTTCTGTCCCCTTCACACGCCTAAAGCATTTTTTTAATTATTAGAGGAGGCAAGACGGAAAGTGGGAGCGTATATGCAGAACACAGATAAATAGCTACTAAACACAGAAACAGGCATTTCAGTTTCGTGGCAACTGGGGCCTCGGAATCAGGGCTGTGCTTCTTCCACAGTATTGGTTGGAAGATGTTAGCTTCTCCCGTATTTGTGTAAAATATGTGGAACGAAGTTCACTGCCTATACAGAACACGCTCGGGAGGAAAATACACTAGGTAGTTATCAGTTTGATTGTCTTTATTCTATATATTTATAGAGTAGGGACTATACATTAACAGAGACATAAAGAAGCATGAGCCCAGACACATACAGACATTGTGAAACACCCTGGATATTTCAGACCCAAAAGGCACATAGGAGAGACTGTCTAGTAGGCCTCATTGTAGAGGCAAGGAGATTGCGGGCCGAAAGACCAAAAGTCACATGGCTAAGCTAATAATACAACTTGAGATGGAATCCAGATTTTCAAAATCCCCAACTTCTAAACTTATACCTACATTAAGTGCAGAAAGGGAGGAATAATAGTAACAGAAAGCTGTAAGTGCAGTAACGAAAATGTGTTCTCTAAGTGCCCTGCATGGTACACCATGTTAAGCGTGATGTGTCTCATTTCTTCTAATATTCTGAAGGTACTATTATAATCCCAATCTGATAGTTTGAGAAAATGTAGTTTAGACGGGTTCAATTGATTGCCAGGACTCCACAGTATTCTCTATTACCCTGAGATGAGAGTCTCCAGTGGCTTCTAGGGCATGCTTGCCTGGGTCCATTCTTTAGATTCCTAACTATGTAAAAAATTGATGACACTTCAGATGCCTTTAAACCCACCCAATTCTGAACTCAGAATGAACTGATCCATTTTATTTTATTTTATTTTATTTTATTTTATTTTATTTTATTTTATTTTATTTTACTTTTATTTTAAGTCAAATTAGTTAACATACAGTTAACATAGTCCTTTCCCTTTAAAAAATGCTGTTTGTTGCTTAATATCATAGCAATAGTTGACAGGGTGTAAAAAAATTACTTAAATGTTTAAAAAGTATATTTAACTTCTTTCTTCTTCCTTGATGAAATCAAATAATTGTTTAAGCTCACTTTTATATTGAAAAAGTGAAATTACAAGCTTTTTCTGCAATATCGATGTAGTCTGTTTTCCAACAACATGGCATCAGCTTTCCTCCTCTTAAATAGGACTGGACGTTCACACAAGACCCAGCATGTCCTGCGTGCTTTGTGTGTCTTCTATATGCTTTTCAGGATGAATGCCTGACTCCACTGAATTCTCAATTGCTTCAGTGCCAGTTCACTTCCTGGACTGTACATTTATAAGTCATATATATATATATATATATATATATATATATGCGCGCCATTTTGGGTAAATCTAAAGCTGTTAGGTGTCATCAGATTTCATTGAAGATTTGGAGTACTGAGGGGAGAGAGCCCAGAACACATGATATATTACAAGGATGTGTTTGTCCAGACTCTTCTTAGGCCATCAGACATCTTCCATTTTTCCAGTTACCACCCCGAGCTATGTCACTTGACCCTTCTCTTCCTACTGAGACTCTTCTCCTTTTTCATTTTTCTCTTCCCAACATTTTTAAGCCTCCAAATTCCGCCCCCCCCATCCACTAAGACAAAGATGCAAAATCCCATCTACTTTAATGCACAGAGTTATCATTTGCAAGTGACAAAAATGCCCAAAACAAGCAAAAAAAAAAAAAAAAAAACCCAAAAACCCAAAAAACAAAAAACAAAACTGGAACAGACTGTATCGCATCACCAAGTCCCAGAGCACAGCTGGTTTCAAACAGAACTGAGCACGAAGGTTCAAGCAGCGACCAGGACTAGGCCTCCTTCTCCGTGGCTTGGTCCCAGTTCCTCTGTGCTCACTCCACTTTTAGGTTCCATGTGAGGACAGCGGCATCAAGCCCTACAGTGTTATGTTCAAGTGCAGTGGGAAAGGGAGAATGCCTTCTCCTATAGCCCTCTAAGAGTGCTAAAGTTTATTCTTATTGGACTGGTCGTGGCCAACTCAAACAATCATGCTGGCCATGGCTTAGGCCAGGGTCACCATTTCAACCCCAGGGAGGTACCAACAAGATCACAGAAATGAATAGTTAAGCAGGAGCACAAAATTTGGGGATACTGTCCCCTATGACAGAAAAATGAGGGATGGTTCTACTGAGGCAAACGACAATAGATAACTACATTCTTTTTGTCTAAATGTCTTCTCCTAAATTTTATTTTTTAATTTTTAAATGTTATATATATATATATATATATATATATATATATATATATATTTAGTTAGTTAATTTATAGCGGGAGGGAGGGAGGGAGAGAGAGGAAGAGGGAGAGAAAGAATCATAAGCAGGCTCCCTGCTGAGCAACCCTGACATTATGACCTGAGCTGAAATCAAGAGCCAGACTCTTAACCCACTGAACCACCCAGGCACCCCATCTTTTCCTAAATTTTAATATAACTTTTTCCTCAGAGTAGGGCTCATTTTCATAACCAACATGTCCATCAAAGTATTTTCCCCCCACAAATTCTCTTTGTAATAAGAAGACGCCCGTTCTACTTTTAGCCTAACCTTCAACCTTAACTTTAAAAATAGTCCCTTTCCTCCCATTATATTGAGAAACTTTATGAAGTCATACAGATAGGTTTATTTCTATAATTCTTTAATGTTCAAGTACATGGACCAACTGAATGAAAGCAGGCCAAGCGTTGCTTAATGGAGGGTCTGTTTTAATGGGTTGATAAAAATGATTTGCAATTTAAGCACAGCTTCTTTGCAGAGATAGGAGAGGCTCGGATAGGCTGTTGCCATTATTTGAAGGTGCTCATAAATTAATATTCAAACCTGTGTGAAAATTAAGTTCCTGTTTTATGCTTTGTTTAAAAGTTGATATTTATCAGCAAAACGGATGACTATGTGTATTGCAGGTGGAACTTTAAAGGTTTTATAAGCTATAAATATTGATTATCTATTTATAGCTTATCTATTGACAGTCTTTACTGTTTTTCTCCTCTGTGAATATGGTGAGAATATGCGCAGCGTAACACATAAGAAATGCATTGAGTATTTAAGTGATAGAATGAATATAAAATGCACTGCACAGTTCTTGACTCTTAATAAGCTTTAGAGCGATTTCTGCTATTATTATTATTACTAAAGTAATGATGAAGATTACATAGCTTGGAGATAGAGGTCCTAGGTAGAATTATTAAAGATTAGATAATATCTGACATCAATTAAGAGACCCAATGGGAAAATGAGACTTGTATGAATCCATCACACTTACAAACTCAAGTGTGGGACTGTGTGTGCATGTGTGTGTATGTGTACAATAAAATGCACACATATGCACACACACAAATACCCGGTGTTTAAATTACCAATGGAAGGCCTAAAGCCCCTAACATCCAAAAGGATTCCTGATCCAGTCCTCTTGGTAGAACACAAGACTAAACAATATGTATAAGACTGTAATATCCTCACGGCGGTCTCCTGACAAAGATGAGAAGCTACAGGCAATACAGCTGATAAAACGGAGAACTGTATCTCACACCACAATTTTAACAGTTTAGAACACAAATGTATTCTTACTTCCATCGGTATCAGTCGTAGCAACTCTTTCTTGCTCTGTCACTACAGATTTTTCCAAGGGTGGCAGCATGTCATTACCAATCTTTGGCTTATGATTTCTTATCACATTCCAGCACATATAAAGTAGTTTTAAATAATTCTACAACCTATATGATAAAAAGGATTTTAATATTACTTTTTCCAAAGAGAACCCTTTCCATCGTACACATGTGTGTCTTACAGGCTGACAAATGTCGTCCTGAACAGCTTCCAGTCTTCGCTCTGCCGTCTGTGAAATGGAGTGACTCCCACTTCTCTTGAACAGGGCATCGGTGAGATCGTGTGTAGCCTTCCTGGGCCCCTGGAGTAACCCCGTCCTCAGATCCTCGGATGCTGCTGTCTGCGTCCCCACCCATTGTCCTCTTTAAGCCAAAGCTCTTCTCCATTCAGCGCTGTGGAAGTGTGTATTTCAACTGGCAACAAAATGACTTTAGGAGATGGTTTGCTTCTTCTTTCTTCTACCAGGCTTGTTCTCCACATTACTAATGGGACGTCCAGACAGTTCATTTTTCATGGATCGTTCTCAGCATGCTGTGTGGGCAAGTGCCAGCTGACTCAGCACATCCTCAACTAGAGAAGTGTTTCTCAGTGAATGCAAAGCTGGGACCTAAATCGCTAAGGGCGATGAATTGTGGGTACCTAATTTCATCAATCTCTTCTACCAGTTTATTGTGTAGGAGGGTTTTTCATTGGTAGTGGCTTTCCCTTGAAATTTCAAAGATGTGTGCATTTGTCTTGGGTGAGAGTCTGATTTAGGCAATGGCTGCTTCCCTTCTCTTTCTCTATTTGCCCTTCTTCCTTTGTGAATGTTGGAACAAAAGCTCCCATGTCTAGAATCCATTTAATTGGGTTACACAACCATCAGAGGTGTGACAATTTCTATAGAGGTTCTACTCATAAAATGTACTGTGTGTCTTCAGACCCAGGTCTCTGGAAAGAATGAATGAAGACAGAGAGTGATTAAGGACGAAAGGAGCGAGGGAGGGAGAAAAGGAGGAAGAAAGTAGGGAGGAAGAGGAAATGTCATGTAGAAGAGTCCAGGCTCTGAATTTAGACAGAACTTGTTTCAAGTCGTGGCTCTACAACTAAACTTGGACCCTAGAAATGGAGATATAAAAACACAATTAAAAGTCTACCTGGAGGGGCTCCTGGGTGGCTCAGTCGGTTGAGTGTCTGCTTTAGATTTCGACTCAGGGCACGATCTCATGGGTTGTGGGTTTGAGCCCCATGTCAGATTCCACACTATTAGTTTGGAGCCTGCTTGGGATTCTCTCTCTCTCTCTCTCTCTCTCTCTCTCTCTCTCTCTCTCTCTCTCCACCCCCCACAAAAATAAATATATAAACTTAAAAAAAAAAGTCTACCTGGAATCTGATTTATGAGCAAAGGGATCTTCCTAGACCGTTCCTAGGATGTGAGAAATGGCAAAAATTGATTATTTAAAACTGGTTGTCTAGACACTGAAAGTCAGGAGGAAGCACCCGACTGATGTTTGCCCAACCATTTTGAGTCATCAGAGAGACTGAAGGGTGAGGTAGTTTATTTAGTGACTCACTAGCGTTACTCAATTTCTGTTAGTAGATTTTAACCTTCTGTTAGAAGATTTTAACTTCTTGAGATTTTTGCCAAGGAACAGATTGTAAACCCCTTTCCTCAAATACTAACAGTCAGTGGCTGGGGAGCAACATGGTGGGCAACACAGCAAAGGACACTCTGTCACTGTAACACCAAATGGAAATGTAATCAACATGCCAGACAAAGCTTTTATTACTTGAAGATATTTTCGATTAGATTAGATAAATGACACAAACAAACAAACAAACAAAACCCCAAGAAATTCCTTTTGTTCCTGACCCGAATCATAAAGCTTTAATATTAGGAAATGATGAGAATTGGATCCCATGGAAAATATAAATAATCCAAGTTAGCTTCTGATTGTATATTATCTTGAGCGGACAGCTGGTTAGTTTATAATACTCTTCAGAAAGCTCCTTAACCCATTTCAAAGTAGCTATACTACCCAGAACCCAATTCCTGGCATCAACATCTTCTTAACTGCTGAATACGTTATTCTCCTTCCTGTCTGTACTGGATACTTGTCACCATCGATGGTAACCTGAGCCTCCATTAGGTTCTCTGTAACTAGCTTATTTGGTTCACCAATCTTATTTTTCCCCCAGTCTGTTTGCAGGAGTTTCCTTTTTTCTACACTTTACTTACATGGCTGTAGGCGTCTTCCATTCTCACTCTGCGTGCTCTCCATGGACAGCCTCAGCTAGATTCACAGCTATAGCCACCCTTTATGACCTGCTGGCTTCCCAAGGCTGCACCTTCGAATCTGACCACTCCCCTGAGTTCGGCACATCCTATCCAGCTGCCTGTGAGTCAGCTCTCTTCTGAAGTCCCGTGGGCCTCTGAAACCCCGTGCATACAAAAATCTATTAAATCATTTTATCTGTGCTACCTCCTTTATAATAGCGACTCCACGTGGCATCACTGAACTAGTGAATAGCATTACTCAGTTGCTCAAGTGAAAACTGGGGCCATCATCCTCTATTCCCGTTTTCCCAAGCTTTTCTGATCCTCAGCATCACCTGTGCTGGGTGTTACACACGGATTCCCAGATCCCTACCCTGAAATGCGGATGCAGGAAACCCGGAGTTGGCTGAGAATCTGGGTTGAATAGTCATTTCGATTGATTCTTCTAATCAGACAGGCTTGGAAAACACTGTACTCTCTCTTCTCTCTCCCCAATTAAATCAATTTTTAAAATCCTACATATTCTGATTGGTGAATAGTTCTGGAATCCATTCAATTTCCATCCTCGTGTAGAAAGCTGGAATGAAGACCCTGTCCCAGGTCAATTCCGTCACAACTCCCACCTAACTCGCATGTCTTGCAGTCAGCCCCTGCCCTCTACTCATAGCTCCCGTCCTTCCTCCCTTGCCACCTCCTCCGTGCTCCTTACTTGACTAACTTTCACCCATCAGTCAGACATCCACTTGGATATTTATTTTTCTAAAAAACGTATATTGACTTCCAAGTTTTTTTTTTTTTTTCAACGTTTATTTATTTTTGGGACAGAGAGAGACAGAGCATGAATGGGGTAGGGGCAGAGAGAGAGGGAGGCACAGAATCGGAAACAGGCTCCAGGCTCTGAGCCATCAGCCCAGAGCCTGACGCGGGGCTCGAACTCACAGACCGCGAGATCGTGACCTGGCTGAAGTCGGACGCTTAACCGACTGCACCACCCAGGCGCCCCGACTTCCAAGTTCTAGAATAAGAGCTTTCTAAGTACAGTAAAACCTTCGTGTGCGAGCATAATTCGTTCCGGAAACATGCTTCTCATCCAAATCACTTGTATATCAAAGCGAATTTCCCCATAATAAATAACAGAAACTCAGATGATTTGTTCCACAACCCCAAAATATTCATGTAACAATGATTACAATATTGTCATATAATATAAAATGATAAAGAGAATACAAATTATGAGGAAAAATGAACAAATTAACCTGAACTGACCCTTGTAATCTTTGTGGCTGGTGTAAGGGAGACAAGAGAAAGGAGGGTTATTGTGTAGGACGACTTTGACGATCACTAACGATATCACTTCTACCTACTGGCTCAGTGAAGTCTTTTCCTTTTCATGCAACTTTAACAAGGAACCTACCCAATGACACTTGATTTTGCTTTCTTTTGAGCATTCCTGGCAATAAGGCAGCAGAGGAAAGGGTCTAGATCCGCAGGCAGCCTGACCTAGAATGAAGCAAAGCATTCCTAGGCTCACTCTTGTCTGGAAGAGCAAAGGACTGTCCACAGGTGCTTGGAAGTGACAAAAAATACAACAGTGCCAGTTGTGGGCACCTTCCAATGTTCTGAAAAATCACCGATTTCTGCCAAACACCGTGGCCCAAGTCTGAGCATCTGAGCATGAGAGATAATTACCTACAATCCCACAGTGAGAGAGAGCGTGTGCGCATGAGACAGAGAGAGAGAGGGAGAACCATTGGCTCAGTTGTGATCAGGTGACCTTCAGCATCACACACGACTCGTATTGCAAAACACTGCTTATTTATCAAGTTAAAATTTATCAGAAATGTTTGCTCATCCCGCAGAACAGTCACAGAACAAGTTACTCACAATCCAAGGTTTCACTGTATTCACTTAAGACCTGTTTTGGGGTGTCTGGGTGGCTGTGTCAGTTAAGCCTCTGACCCTTAGTTTCCACTCAGGTCATGATCTCACGCTTGTTGAGACTGAGCCCCACATTGGATTCTACGCTGTCAGCCTGGAACCTCCTTGGGATTCTCTCTCTCCCTCTCTGCCCCTCCCCCCACACCTGCTCCTCACCCACCTCAAATAAATAAATACACACATGGGGCGCCTGGATGGCGCAGTCGGTTAAGCGTCCGACTTCAGCCAGGTCACGATCTCGCGGTCCGTGAGTTCGAGCCCCGCGTCGGGCTCTGGGCTGATGGCTCGGAGCCTGGAGCCTGTTTCCGATTCTGTGTCTCCCTCTCTCTCTGCCCCTCCCCCGTTCATGCTCGGTCTCTCTCTGTCCCCAAAAAAATAAAATAAACGTTGAAAAAAAAATTTTAAAAGGAATATTTGCCAATGAAGATCTATGTCTAAAGCAAAATCCTTAAAAAAAAAAAATAAATAAATAAATAAATAAATACACACATACACACAAAAAACAGGTGCCTGGGTGGCTCAGTCGGTTAAGTGGCTGAGTTCAGCTCAGGTCACAATCTCGCAGTCTGTGAGTTCAAGCCCCGCATCGGGCTCTGTGCTGGCAGCTCGGAGCCCAGAGCCTGCTTCGGATTCTGTGTCTCCCTCTGTCTCTGCACCTCCCCTGCGTGCTCTCTCTCTCTCTCTCTCTCAAAAATAAATAAACATTAAGAAAAAAAGACGTGTTTTCATTGGATGACGGTATCTTGTTTTGTATTGCTAATTTCCATCATCAGATTTGAAGTACAATGAAGGCAGAAGCCATATAGCATCCCTGACACCCGGCACAGCAGTTTGCCACAAGTATTCATTGAACAAATAAATGATTTTATAAAATAAAATTATTAATGTGCAAAACTATGATTGAAGGTATCAGTTCGTTGGTCGATTAATGAACAGAGACTACAGCTGCAAATTTGAAAGGCACATCACTTAAAACTGGAGGAGTCTGGATTGGATACACAGAAATGACAAGTGTCCTAGGACTGTCATATGCAGACACTACGTCAAAAAGATAAAACATTGACCCCAATAGCATGAAACACGCTTTAAATTTGCGTGTAAAGAAACTTCGACAACCTCTCAGAAAGTCATCTGGCACAGATTCATAGATTTGTTTAAATTATGATAATTGCTATTAAAATAAAATTAATTGAACATGCTATGTAAATGCCCCTTAAACATATTTAGATTTTGAAAACTGCCATTAGACAGATGAGAACATAATGGAAGTGCACTTTCAGCATAATTGTCATTACGATAGCTAATTGTTTGTGTTCATTTAAAGCCGAATCTATAACTAGTCACTTATGGTGCAATCTTTCCAGCTCAGACCAGAGAAGGCGCGGGTAACACAGAATAAAGAAACAGCTGAACCAACGAAATATAATGTCATGAGTGTGGGGATAATGAAAACTGAATTAGGAAAGACTTCTCCAGCTGAAGATGGCAGTGTCCAAGTGGAGGATTTTGTCACAGTCCTCATGTGTCTCCCCACACGTTTAGTAAAATACACAAAGAGATGCAAAGCTGTAGCCATGTTTGGAACAGTGAATGAGAATTACTGATACGCAAGAACTTTGGGCACCACGCACCATTTCTATTTTGGAAAAGGAGTAAAAGAACACCAAACAGAATCACGGGTTCACCCCCCCTCCACCACCATACACACACACACACACACACACACACACACACACACACAGACATCACTTACTCCATAACATATATCCTATCTTCATGTTTTGGCAAGTATATGGTCATGATGACAATTCTTAAAAATATGTAAATGTAAGACTTTTATATGACTGAAAGTTGGCCAACTATCAAAAAGTACTAAATGTAACTATTACAGATGTCTCTGTCGATAAGAAATGAAACAGATCATTCATAAAATGCTTTAAATTTATAACATGTAATATAATTTTCCAGTTTTCATTTCAGCAAAATCACAAATTATAATATTATCATCAAGATTTTCCCATTTGTGCCCTATTGAGAACAATGAGCTAAAACATTAAAAAAAATGCAGCTATGCAAAGTACATGAAGTAAATGATAAAGATAAAATGCAATTAATTTCTCCATGTTTTAAAAGTTATTTGTTTTAAAATATTAAAATTATCTCTTAAAATTCAAAGATGAAATACAAATTTAAATAAATGAATGTCAACATTTTAACTCAAATTATTTATGTAAAGCAAAACAAGTAGGGAAACACACTCCTACTGGTCCTACAGATTTTTTTTCTGAGTGTGGTAGGAAGGTACTAAGAAAAAGGTATCTGAGGGGGGTGCCTGGGTGGCTCAGTCAGTTAAGCATCTGACTTCAGCACAGATCATGATCTCGTGGTTCGTGAGTTTGAGCCCCACTTCGGGCTCTGTGCTGACAGCTTAGAGCCTGGAGCCTGCTACGAATTCTGTATCTCCCTCTCTCTCTGCTCCTCCCCTGCTCATGCTCTGTCTCTCTCTCTCCTTCAAAAAAAAAAAAAAAAAAAAAAAAGATACCTGAGAAAAGTTCATAGAGAAAGACACAACTCAGGGTGAAATTCCTGAACTTCAAGATTAATATCAATATAAACAACTTTGGAAAAACAAATAATAAACCATTAAGAGTGCTTATTTTGGGGTGTTGGAATCAAAAGTCCTATGTATTCCTTGTACCTTTCTGTCCCTTTCAAATTCCCCACGAAGTGCATACACTACTTTTAAGTCAAAGTGAAAACATAAGTGCTATTTTTTTTTGTAAAATTACACAAGCTCGTATCTATTAAGCACTTGCTCCCAAGTTTTCCCTTAACTGTTATGCTATTATATTAAAGCTATTTGTTAACAACATTTCATTGTGAAAAGAACACATGAATAGGCATTTAATTGCATAAGGGATTTGTGCTGAAACCATTTTAATAAATCAAGCTTGGAACATCTGCAAACATTTTGTACCTAAACTACATATGTGAAGGAATAACAACCAAAAAGCACAAAAGCTCTGAGTCAAAATGAAGATGAAGTTTTTTAACACAAACCTGGTGCCAAAAGTCATAGAAAATCACTGTTTTATACACAATTCTGATTTGTGTGATGAAGTATCGGTAGGCTTGATGCAAAATAGCAAAGCTTTCCAAATAGAGTAACAGTTTTCTTTAACACATACCCAACAAAAAAAACACAGAAAGTCAAAAGAACAATACCAAATTCAATGTTCTTTGCTTTATCTTATTCCAAGAACAATTGGTTTTCTTTCCAACAAGAGCATATTGCCACCATTCTCAAAAATAATAGAATACAATTGAGTTGCTACATCCAAAGAATGTCACAAAGAGAAGGCACTCACTATCTATAACTGAGAGAAAATAAGTCACTGAATTCCTTATTCACAGAAATTTATCTGAAAACTGGAGGGGCAACTATTAATTCCCCTGTATTTATCAGTGTATGCGATATGTAAAACACATGATGCTCAGTCAGTTTTTAGTTTTTCTTTCTTCAGTTCCATTTCTTGAACGGTTATTGGGTAAACTAAAAGAAGTAAACTGTGGGCGAAAAGAATGGCAACTTGCTTGCTCTACATAAACGTCCCTAGTGTTGCAATGGTTTCCATACTCCCATGGACTTGAAAACAGTTGGTGGTGTTAATACAGCAAGGTATAGAAATTAATATCACTTCCCAAAAGGTTTAAATATTGAATTACCACATGACCGGGCAATTCCACTCCTAGGTATATATCCAAGTGAATTGAAAATATATGTCCACACTCACACAAATAAACTGCCACACAATTATATCATAGTAACATGAATAATGTTGTAAATAAAGACAAAAAGTAGAAATAATACTATGTCCGTTAACTGATGAGGGAATCAACAAAAGTGATAATATCCACAAAACAGAATATTATTCAGCCCCATAAAGGAATTCAGTACTTATACATGAATGAACCTTAAAAACATGAAAAACAAAAGAAGCCAGACTCTATAGACCACATAGTATATAATTCCATGTATATGACTTATCTAGAAAAGGCAAAATCATAGAGATACAAAGTAGATCAGTGGCTTCCAGAGGCTGGTGGGGGTAAGGGGTGGTCAGGGGTAGACTGTGGTTGCTAATAGGTATGGAGTTTCTTTCGGGGGTGATGAAAATATTCTGGATCAGTTACGATTGCACAGCTTTGTGACTATACAAAGACCCATGAATTCTATAGTATGTGAATTATATTGCAATAAAAAAAGGAAAAGAAAAAGAAATGAATGCCTTGGCAAAAAAACTCCACATTGCATGTGCCGCTGGAACCCATGCCCAATATTATGTCAGATTGTTGCAGTGTTATGTTATAAAATAAAAGGTCTCATGGTCAACACAGTTTGAGGAATACTGAATGAAGTAGATTTCATTTCTGAAAGACATCACAGAGTTTACTGATGTGCTCTGTGAATGTCTGCACTTCCTACACATGTTTTCTGTCTTCTACTTATGGAAACTCTCTGAGGACACGTGTTCTGCAAACTTTGGGAACTGCAGCCTTAGAAGACCAGTCTAGGGGAATGTACCGATGAAAATGGATTAAATTTTCCTTTGATCAAAATGCAAACCATTATTTATTTAGAGGCTTTATATTGCTTACAAAGCTGCTGATATTTACACTTTGCTTCATAATGTAAGTTTTTGCCTTTAAATCTAACAGTCACAAAATTAGAAACCTCAATACTTCGATAGGAAGTATATGCTTGACAAACTGCATTAGTGTGAAACAATCCAATAAAGTTAAGTGACTAGAAATTTAAGCAAGATTACTCATTATGAATCAGATCCCGTGGAGAGCTTTTTGACAATGTCCAACAAAATTACGAATGCATATACCATTTGATGTAGCCATTGTATATCAAGGAATTTAGCCTTATATATGAATGAAATATTTTACAGAGATGGATAGATATGAAATACACGTAGCAATAGATGAAGAGATGGAGATATAGACAAATATATATAAATATTATTTTAGCTAGCTTCCAACATGGTTTCTAATGATGATTATCGCCTTGTGGTATTTATGACCTGGTGTAGTCCCCTCCCACACTGAATGAGGTTGACCCACTTAACCTATAGCACCTGATTAGAAATGATGAAGTGTAACTTCCCAGCTTAAATCATAAAAGACATTGTGGTTCCCACTTTACTCTCTCTCCTGGATCGCACACTTTGGAGGAAGACAGCTGCCATGTCACAAAGACACTAAAGCAACCCTAAGAAAAGATTGATTTAGTATGGAAAGGAGACCCCCTCCCTCCCAACATCTAGTGTGAAACTGACTACGGTTATGGCTATGTCAATGAGTCATCTTGAAAGCAGATTCTCCAACCCTGGTGAAACCTTCAGTTGACTTCAGCCCCCTGACTGCTAGCTCTACAGATTCTGAAACAGAACCATGCAAGCCAAATGCTCCTGAATTGCTGACTTACAGAAGCTGTTTTCACTTGGGAAATCCGGGGTAAGTTATTACACAGGACTGTATGTCCAACATAGCTCCCTATTATTTTATTAATTGTAGTATGTTTAGAATAGCAAAAGGTTTAAAAAAATCTCAGTGTTTATAAGTATTGAATATGCAAAATTTAATATACATATATTCAGTGAAACAGTGGACAGGCATAAAATTAAGAAGTATCTTTATATGTGGATGTAAAATATTCTAACAAAATAAGTATGCAAAAAAATTTATGAAAAAAAAGAAAATTAATATATGTCTACACCTGCTAATATATACATAAGATATCTCTCAAAGGGTGCATAATAATTTACTGACATTTATTGATTCCCTTCCAGGGTAGCTGGAGGAGACAGATTTGAAGAGGGGAGTTTTCATCGCAATATACGTTCACTGCATTTTCAATCATGTGAAGGTATTACTTTTTTGTTTTCAAGCATTCATTTCTGTTATTGGTATAGCAGCGTGAGACGTTCAGACAACTCCCCTCCATAGGAAACAAGCATAAAACCGTACAAAATTATTTTTAAAACAACTGAAAATGACCAAACACAGGCACCAACTTGAGAAGTGTTTACTCACGGGCAACTCTACTGTTTCAAATAAGAATGGTGAATTTGTAAAACTTCTTGCTTGGAGGCATGTCCGTCTCTCCCAGCTCAAGCGATAAAAAACCCAAAGTCTGATTAGCCAGAGGTGGTAGAGTCAGTTTGGGCAGGTGGCAAAGCAGTTAGGAATTTAAATGGAAGATAATGAGAATAGAAGGCCTTTGGAAGAGCTGAGAGGATATATTCTTGGCACATTTCTAGCTGACTTTTCAACTGTGTGCAGGGGAGAGGATGAAACTAGAAAAAATAGAAAGCCCAGAGAAACTTTATTTATTTATTTTTTCAAGTTTTTATTTAACTTCCAGTGAGTTAACATACAGTGCAACACTAGTTTTAGGTGTAGAATTTAGTGATTCATCCCCTATCTACAACACCCAGTGCTCACCACAAGAGGCACCCTCCTTCGTATCCATCACCCGCTTAACCCTTCCCCCTGCCCACCTCCCTCCAGAAGCCCTCAATTTGTTCTCTATAGTTAAGAGTCTGTTTTCTGGTTTGCCCCTCTTTTTTTCTTTCTCCCGCTATGTTCATCTGTTTTGTTTCTTAAATTCCACATATGCCTGAAATCATGCATTTCACTTAGCATGCTACTACTCTCTAGCTCCAACCACATCATTGCAAATGGCAAGATTTCGTTTTTTTATAAACCTGAGAAACTTTAAATCAATGGCACATCTAAATGAGTTCCACATAAAATCTGGGCAGCAGATAAATCATTGGCTGACTGCTAATTACACTATCAAAAGGATGGTAATTGGGGAGATGGAGACCAAACAAACAAATAAAACTTCAGCATAGATATCTGTGGCTGCTCTGAGTGAGGGAGACAGATTTTCCAGTTGGAGCCCAGGCAAATTATGTGCGTGCAAAATAAAAACATGAACAACATTTGGAGGAAGAAATTGAATCCAGAGTTGCTACAAGGCATCAGCATGATATGCAGTTTTAAACTGAAAATTATTAAGACATTTAATTTTTTTTATTTTTATTTTTTTAATTTTTATTTACTTTTGAGACAGAGAGAGACAGAGCATGAATGGGGGAGGGTCAGAGAGAGAGAGGGAGACACAGAATCTGAAACAGGCTCCAGGCTCTGAGCTGTCAGCACAGAGCCCGACGCGGGGCTCGAACTCACGAGCCGTGAGATCATGACCTGAGCCAAAGTCGGACGCTTAACCAACTGAGCCACCCAGGCACCCCTTAAGACATTTGAATAGAAAGACATTTTAAAAGAAAACAGAAAGTCTTACCTGTGCTCTGGAAACAAGAAGACAATAGAAACAGACACTGAGTTGGAACACATTTGGGATTGAGTAGATGAATATTTCAATACATATATTATAAATGTACTCAAGTAATTAAAGGAAAGTATGCTTAAATAATCAATGGGAGATATGCCAATAATAAGTGAATAAATGGGGAATTGTGCCAGAGAGGAGGAAACTATCAAAAAGAAAAAAAACAAAAAATTAAGACTTGGAAATAATAAAAATGGAAAACTTATTAGATGAGTGCAAGACCACATTTGACAAAGTAGAAAAAATAATCAGGGACTGGAATATAAAACAATAGAAATTTTACAACAAAATGTCAGATAAAACATATTGAAGAAAAATAAACAGAGCCTCAGAGACATGCAGGACAATATTACACATCCCAACATTCATATGATTGGAGTCCAAAAAGAGACAAAAAAAGGGCAGAAAAATTATTTGAAGAAATAATGGTGGGAAAGTCCCATTATTTAGTGAATTTGGTGAAATTTAGTGAAAAATATTACTCTATAGGTTCAGGAAGGTAAAGAAAATCCCAGTAGCATAAGCAGAAAAAAAAAGTCATCTAGACGTATCATACTCAAAAAAGATCATTTGAAATCAATAGAGATAAGTAGAAAATCCATAAGCAGCAAGAGAAAATTACCACAAAAATACATGGATGAATCAGAAATGCACATTGTTAAGTGAAAGAAGTTAGTCTGAAAAGGTATGTACTCTCTGATTCCACTTTACAACATTCTGGAAAAGGCAAAACTATAGTGAATATAAGATTATTGGGTTGCCAGAGGTTCAGCTGGAGGTACGGAGGGGTTGAATAAGTTAAGCACAAGGAATTATTTGTGGCAATGAAACTATTCTGTATGATATGACATTTTAGCTGTGAATATAAGATACTATGCACTTGTTAAAACCCACAGAGTTTTACAGCATAAAGAGTAAATCTTAATGTGTGCAAATTTAAAAATCATTTAGGAGGTCAGAGGATCCCCAGATGGAATGCTGAAAGTGACAAAATAGTTTAATTGTATTACAAATGTATGAAAGAATTCACTGAAGAGGATGGGAGAAAAAAGTGCTGACCCAACGCAAATAAGCAAAGTCTTTAAGGCAAAGAAACTATATGCAAGCACTGTAGTTTACTGTGGTGTCTCGATTAACAATTGTGATATTACTATACATGGTTACTGTAATTGAACAATAAAGAAATAGATAGTGGGTGGTGGGAACCAGATTTCCCACTGTTGGAATAAGAGGTTACCAATAAACAAGAGTAAAAGACTAGAACGATCCATGTGGCTTAATAGATTAGAATAGGGGATAGCAGTATGAACTCAGGTTTAGCTTAATATAGATAGAGAAGGTTATATATAAAATTGTTAATAGATCTGTGTGTATACATTGTTAATACACACACAAGTATGTCCTTGCTCTACTGGTTAAAAGAATTGACATCCCAGTAGCATTGAGCATATCAGCATACAGATCTTGGTTTCTAATACCATTAGCTAGTAAAAGAAACCAGGGATCCTCACAGAAATAGTTGATTCTAGGAATGGGGAAAATATACAAGATGAATCTGGAGCATTGTATAGTGCTGGGAAGGTTCTACAATTTATATGAAAGGACTCAGAATAACCAAAGTGATTTTTAAAAAGAGGAAGTAGGAAGATTTGGCCACCTAATTGAATGACTTATTATAAAAGCTACAGTAATTAAAATCATTTGGCACCATGAAAAGATAGAATTATATATCGGTGGAATGGAAAAGAGAGGTCAGACACGGATTCACATATATATGATTACTTGATTTTGACAAAGATGCCAAATCAATGTAATTGAGGGAGAAAAATTCTTTTTAAACACATGAGCTGGATCACCTAGCTATTCCATAAGGAAAACACTGAACATTGACCTTTTCCTCACATCATCCACAAAAATTAACTCAAAATGTAAAGCCTAACACTGGAAAGGTTCTACATGAAAATATAGGAGACAGTCTTTGCAAACTTGAGGTAGGCAAAAGTTTTGAGAACACAAAATGTGTCCAAATAAACTAATGGTAAATGGGGCTTCATCGTGTCTGTCATAAGGAGATACAAGGATAAAGCCTTCAGTTGGTTACAGTTCTTTGCTCTGATTAGGAAACTGTTTAACACTGAAGTTGAGCTGGGATATTTTAAAAGGTGTAGTAGGTATTTAAATGATATATTCGAGGATATTAGTTGGAATAACCTATCACTGATAATGAAGAGTTCTGAATGATACAAGGAATTATTGGAGCAGAGATCCAGACAGAGAGAAAAAAGAGCAAAACCCCAAAGCAGTTACTAGGCCAAGGGAGCTAGTGACCTGATTGGGTTGAAGATCACACTCTACTTCTCAAACATCAATGGCATGAGAACTTGGAACTGCACAACAGGGCAGATGGCTAGTCTGAGGCACAAGAAGGACCGACTGGAACTGGTCAGTGTCTGCTCACGTGAACACCATGGACATTGAATCGGGACGTCGTGACACGTCTCACTTACTTGATAAAGAGGAGGCCATAGTCCCCATTTGCCCTATGATTATCTAGAGCAGGAGCTACAGCCTTCAAAGGAAGCCAAGTCTCTCCCGTCTTTAGAACAGCTGGGTGATTGCACAGCGTGAAGCAAATCCCATAGCGTTTAAACAAATCCTGCTCATATGAAGGCACTTTCTGGGGAGTGTGTGTGTATATTGAGAGGAGTTGATGTGCCAACCACCATAATTTACTCTAAACCCAATAAGATCTGGTCAGGATGATTTAGATCTTAAATTACGCTCTGACAATCCCTATCCAGATGCCAAGGAAAATCAATTTAAAAAAAACCCTACCTGTTTAGTCTCCATGTATAACAAGGGAAGAATGCACATTTGTAATTGAAATGGCAATTGACCATGCTAGGTATCATTGTTGTGGTGGGGTTTTTTTTCTTTAATGACACAATGAACAACTAATCCGTCATTGTTTTAATCTTCGACATGACATTATTTAGGCCGCTGATCCACTGGTGCCCTTCTGATGACACTTAATCAGGCATTATTTTGTATACATCAAACTTCCATTTGCAGCAATAGTGCTATAATTATGCTGTTGCATAGATCATTTAGGAGAGCTGGAGTCTCCATGGCCTGAAAATATTAATGTGATACGGTCATCGTGTTAAGCTCTATTTTGCATTTTCTTATGGCCTCTTGTTCATTTCATATTACAAATCTGTACCGGGGTCAAATTCAATTAGTTTCTGAGACAGGGATACTCATTATGATTCATAAATTAAATGTTACCTGCTATTACTCAACGGAAAATATGTTTCACTACTAGGAAGGAGTTGAGGCTTCTTTTACTTGATTCCTTTTATTTAAAAAACCAAGTCAACAGGCTTCAAACAGAAAATTATGTTTTTTTTTCAAGAGGTGCCTATGCATTCAAGCTCCTGTCAAAAGAATTTCGACTCACAGAAAATGTAGAGACTTTCTCTATCCCATAAGTTGTTTCTCAAGTCTACAACACTAATCAAGTTATGAAATTCAAAATAAAGATACATTCACACTCATTAATTCATTCAACCAATTTTTAATAAGTAATGTGTGTGAGGCATCATGTTGCAGGCTAAGAAGGAGAGTTAGAAACAAAGCAAATGCTGTTCCAATGGAGATAATGGTGAAAGGGCCCCAGGAGCTTTCTTCAAGAAGAACTATAAGGAAAGGAAATACTAAGGAATTTATACCCAATTCATAGAACAGGAAGGGCCTAATGGGATAGTTGTATCTTCCATACTGGTAATGCAGTGCATACTTCCTTCTTTCAACATCACTTTTATATCATTTCATGCATGCGACAAATACATTAGCAAATCGGAAATGTTTGCAGTGTCACTTGCTCATGTTGAAGCCTAATTTGTTGAGGTACTTCTTGCAACGAACACAAAGCATGCACCTGTTGTTTGCTAAGGAAGCCGCAAGAGAAATAAAAGGCACAGATTCTGCTCTTGAGAATGTACCCTTCCCATTTAAAAACAAATCTGTAGAGTCAGCATGTTTTCCAGTAAGCTTTGTTCATTGAATAGAACTGTCTTTTCAAATTATCAACTGATCATTTGATCTTTTTTTTTCTCTTGTGGAAGCATTCAAGAGATTGTCTCGAAAACTCATCTGAGAGAATACTGGATATTTCTAAAAACTTCATATCATGGGAAATATGACATATTAATAATCTCTGGAAATAATAGAATGCTCAAAGTCACCATTCTGCTCATGTCTATGAGGTAAAATAACACTGTCACAGGAGAATACCAAGTTCCTGAGATTGTTGTGTGAGGCATTAAAAGTCAGATTGAGGATATTTTAAAGGAAATACTATTGGAAGAATTAGTGGGTTTCCTTCCAAATTACTACCTACCAATAATATTGTCTCCTTTTGTCCAGCTCCGTTTCTAGACAATGTCAAAGCTACAGCATAAAGGGCAAAAGAAGAGAAGATACATATAAAATAATATTTTTCTTCTGTCAACCAGAGCTACAACCTTGCAACAGACAGGTGTCTCAATATAATGAAAGTTGGCTTAACTGAAAAATATTACATAGAGAATACAGTACTCCAAAACACAGAATTTCCTCTCTTACTGCATTCATTCCTGGGTCTGGCAATGACAGTTCAATTTCAGTAAGTGAAAACATGGGTACAGGGTAAACATTGTATTTTGTTCACCCATTATCTACCCATCCTCACTTCTGGCACCATGATTTTCTTCTCAGAGCCCATGTCTGACATTGTTTCCATCCTTGTGATTCAGTGAGACTGACATTTCCTTCATATAGCTCAGCACTGAGTGGGTCTCTCAGACCTGGGGACAGAGTGTTCAATCCACTGGGCACGGGGACCCTAGGCAGATGACCCAGGCTGGCACCAAAGAGCTTCCAACTTATGACTTCAACAGGAGCTCTTGGGAAAGAGCATTTGCCTTTCCACTGGGGTTTCTTTTTTTTTTTTTTTTAATTTTTTTTAACGTTTATTTATTTTTCAGACAGAGAGAGACACAGCATGAACGGGGGAGGGGCAGAGAGAGAGGGAAACACAGAATCGGAAGCAGGCTCCAGGCTCTGAGCCATCAGCCCAGAGCCCGACGCGGGGCCGAACTCGCGGACTGCGAGATCATGACCTGAGCTGAAGTCAGACGCTCAACCGACTGAGCCACCCAGGCGCCCCTCCACTGGGGTTTCTAAGACAGTGGGGACTGGAATTTAGCTGTCATTGCATTACCAGATGGGGTGTGTTTGTCTCAAACAAAGCTAATACAATAGAGGACACAGTTCAGAGGTGGAGAGAGAAAATTTTGATCCCAAGCTTGATATAACGTATGTCTGGACTTCTTATTCAGTTCGACTACTAATTTTGCTAATTAATTAATTCCTTTTTACTTTTTAAGCTTGATTGAAATGAGTTTCTATCTTTCTGCCATTAGCAATTGAGTCCTGAAAAATACTGTCTTTTTAAAAATTTTTAAATTATATATATAATTTACTGTCAAGTTAGCTAACACACAGTGTATACAGTATGTTCTTGGATTTGGGGATAGATTCCTGTGATTCATCGCTTACATATAATACCCAGTGCTCATCCCAACAAGTGCCCTCCTTAATGCCCATCACCCATTTACTCCCTCCTCTTTCCCCCACCTCCCATCAACCCTCAGTTTGTTCTCCATATTCAAGAGTCTCTTATGGTCTCCCTCTCTGTTTCCTTCCTTCCTTCCTTCCTTCCTTCCTTCCTTCCTTCCTTCCTTCCTTCCTTTCTTTCTTTCATCTATCTATCTATCTATCTATCTATCTATCTATCTATCATCAGACACAGTCTAATGAAAGATAGCCTTAAAGCCTGATTACAAAGGCACTGCTTATGGAGTCTGGCTGCCTAACATTCAAATTCTAAGGCTACCACTTAGCATAAAACCCTGAGTAATGGATTCAATCACTCTGAACATTAGATTCCCCATGAAGAAAGCATAGATACCAGAATCTTGCCTTGCATTTCTATAAGTATTTAACTCGGACATAGAGAGAAGCTGAGTTGCCCATTTTAATCCATGTAAATAGCTCCTAGGAAGTCCTCCAAGAGACACCATTTATTTTGAATAGACTGACTACTGAAACCAGGAACTGCATAATGGGGCAGCCGTAAAGATGTATTTAAGGCCACCTAGATCAGTGCACCTACAAATATTTTTCTTTGTGTGATTGCCAGAACGTCAGACCTAGAAACAATCCAATGACCACTTCATTTAACTACTTCGTTATACAAAAGAGAAAACGAAGGTCAAGAAAGGGGAAGAGAGATGTTATTCTCAAATGGCCAGCTACAGGCAGGTATACGTCCAGGTTTCTTTTTTTTCTATCATTGTCCTTCACTTGCAACAATTGGGAAAACAATCGTGTTGTACTTAAAACGCAGATCTGAGCAGCTCTGTTTAGAATGCTACCAGCTGGCTTGCTTATTTCTAGAGTCAAAAAAAAAAATAGGAAAAATGAAAGATGTTGGACTAACCTTTTGCAGGTGAGGTTGAGTGTCAGTTGCTATGCAACTCAACAGGGAGGATTTACAATCTGCAGGAGTTGAGTGGGAAGCAATTGAATCTGACTGAAAGTTGAGGTCTGACTGAATAACAGAAGTGTGTGTGTGTGGGGGGGGGGGGGTGGAAACAACCACGTCTGCCTTTGGTGCATATATTTATAATGGAATATGAATGGTAAAAAATTAGATTTTCAGAGTTTGGGGGCCACATGTTTACCTAAAATTATTAGATAATTGTTCTTAGTTTTTTAATTGAATATGTAGACATAGCCTATCACAGATGAGAACTGTATTATCTTTGTAAAATTACCAATTTCCCTTTTTGAAATTCAATCCAGTATACGAATTGAAAGTAGGGTCAACATAATCCCAAAGCAGCGGCCTGGATATTTTCTTCTAACAATCAACAAATCAAAACTACACAGTTCATGAAAACAAAAATGTGTCAAATCAATTTTGTGATTCGAACAATAAAGACGTAGAATTTGACAGTTTTAAATAATTATCTGATACACACAAGTAAATTTAGGTATTAATGAGAGAGAGCATTTAAAAAATTCTTAATACAGGTATTTGAGCAGTCAGCATCTATTAAATTTGGAAATATGCAATTGCTATCTTTTCGCACCATGTCCTTTTCATGTTTCCCTTAGTCTCTTGTAATTTCTCTTCCATAAAAAGTACCTGGAGTTCTGTATGACTTTGTTAGTTTTCCAAAGCCCCAGTGTCCTTCCCCTACTGTGTTTCCTTTCTCAAGTTGAAGAGCCTCTCTAATTGAGCTTTGTTTTTCTCCAACATTACATCAAAATGTAACTGTAGCAAATCTAATTCTCACAAGAATGTGCTCTCATCCTAGGAGCTCACCAAAAGAGCAAACAACCAAGAGGCAAAAACCTAGCTCTTGAGAAGATGTCAGGTAGTTTGCCTCTGTCTTTAGTTTTTAATTGGCAGCATGTAGTCACTTGGTCACTTCTAACTATAGTAAACAGTAGATTAGTTTCAAAACCTAATGCCCTACTTTGGTTCTAGTATGAATAGATTGACCCTCGTTTCCAAAAATATAGTAGACCATATATATTTAAATCCCTCCTGCTACAAAATGTCTAAAACTCTGAAAGATACATTTAAAACAACGCTTTAAACACATAGCTGTGATACAAAGGAGAATATTCATCCCAGAGGGCACCGGAGGCAGGAAGCGATCTAAAGGGCATTCAGTTGAGAGTCCTGAGGAAGATGGGAGACTGGCCTTAGTCCCTTGGAAGGCAACATATTGGAGCAGAGATGCCTGTGTTATCTAGAATCTGCAATGGTAGTATCTTCGGTGATAAGCTAACCTGAAGAATAATGCATCCCATTTTACAAAAGCAGTAGTCAAAGACATTCTCTGTATGTTTTTACTCTATCTGCAAAAGAAAATTTGTTCATCTTGAAATGTATGATCTACAACTAACCTTTACATGGATCTAGGGTTCAAATTCACTATCTGTGTAATGTAAAGAAATTCAGTCCCAGAAAATCTTTTAAAGTGGTCTTGGTATAGTAGAGTGTCCAGATGTTCAAACTAACAAATGTAAATCCTCAAAGTAGTTTTCACAGAATTCCCAGAGATCAAGTTTTAGCAAGCATGGAATCATAATGAACATCACAAGACATGGGAAAACGAGGGAAAATGAGGGAAAAACAGCAGAAGCCACAAACAGCAGTATGAAGTCCACAATATTCTAGATATTGAAAGTATCAAATGTAGAATATGAAATAAATGTATTGCATATGCTTGAAGAAATGAAAGGGCAACTTGAAAACATTAAGGAGGAATAAGAAAATTGTTCATATATTGAAAAAATAAAAGAATACTTCTCTAATGGATAATAGATTTCATTTTAGTTGAATTAAAAAAAAAAAAAAAAAACAACAGGGCGCCTGGGTGGCGCAGTCGGTTAAGCGTCCGACTTCAGCCAGGTCATGATCTCGCGGTCCGTGAGTTCGAGCCTCGCGTCGGGCTCTGGGCTGATGGCTCAGAGCCTGGAGCCTGTTTCCGATTCTGTGTCTCCCTCTCTCTCTGCCCCTCGCCCGTTCATGCTCTGTCTCTCTCTGTCCCAAAAATAAATAAACATTGAAAAAAAAATTAAAAAAACAAAAAAACAAAAAAACACAACAAATGTATGGGTTAACAGCAAATCTGAAAGATGAAGAAAGAGTTGGGAGAACTGAGAGATATAAATGTCTTCCCAACGCCCAGAACGTCAAAGCAATGGAAAACTACGGCAAAAGTTAAGAGCGTGCAAGGCAAGAAAAGTTTTATATGTTTAACCGGAGTCCCAGAAGGGGAAAAAAATGGAGAGATTTAGAGAAGGGATATAAGAAGAGAGAATAACTGAGAATCTTCCAGATGTTATGACAGATATAAATCATTAGACCATTATAGTTAAAGTGCAGAACACCAAGCACTAAAAGAAAACCACAAGAACGGTCAGAATGCATAGAAAACTACCGACAAAGCAAGATTGTAAAGCAACAGTTGATTTTTCCACAGCTACAAAGGGAGCCAGATGACACATAAATAATATCTTCAGATAACAAAAAATAGCATCAATTCAGAATTTATACTCTGTGAAATAATCTTTGAAGAATGAGGGTAAAATTAAAAAAAAAACATTCTAAAATAAAAACGGAAAGGATTCACTAACATAGACTATCACTTCCAAAGGATATCCTTTACAAACAAAGAATTCCACCTAAGAAGAAAGCTCTGAGGGGCAGAAGGGAGGAGGGAAAAAAGATACTGCTAAACCTACAGGCAAATCCACCTCTGAGTAAGACTGTCTGCATACAACAACAGTAATAATGTATAATTTGTATGAAAAACATTATGGACTAAAACACTGAATAGGAACTTACGCTCTGAGAAGGGAGTTGTCAGAATTATGGGACTCCAGTGACTTCAGGAGTACAGAAGGAGGATTGATTTTAGAGTTGATTCTGTATGCCTGTTAAAATTTTAAGGATACGGTGCCTGGGTGGCTCAGTTGGTTAAGCATCTGACTCTTGACTTCAGCTCAGGTCATGATCTCATGGTTGTGACATCGAGCCTCAGGTCAGGCTCTGTGCTGAGTGTGGAGCCTGCGTGGGGTTCTCTCTCTCTCTCTCTCTCTCTCTCTGTCTGTCTGCTCCTCCCCAACTTGCGCTCTCTCTGTCTCTCTCAAAATAAACAAATAAACTTTAAAAAATTTTTTTCAAGGATAAAACCAAAGTGAATAGAAAGATGTTAACTTCTAAAGCATTAGAAGCAAAAGTGTTATAATCGCAACAAAAATAAGATAATCCAATGTGATGAAAGGAAGGAACAACCAAAATGTAAATATAAATGTTTTAAAATGTAAAACAGGGGAAATTAAAATAATAGAAGGTGACTGGGAAACAAATCCATGTGTATCAGTAATCACAATATATGTCAATTTATCTGCTTAAAAGACAATGATTGTTTAACTGTAATTTAAAAAAATCCAAGTATATACAGTTAACACAAGATAGACAAAAACATAAGAGTAATAGTGAGAAAAGGTATAATAATAAATATTATACACATATTATATATAAATAAGTATTGTACACATATTATATATATATGTATCTATATATTGGTTAATATACTATTAACCAAACAATTTGGTGGCAATATACCAAATGAAGTTGACCTTCAGGCAAAAACCATTAAGACAAACTGTACCAGCACACTACAATAAAAATTTTCAACTTTTCAAGGACATAAAAGAAGTTGAAAATTGTATGTCTCTAAACACATAGCTTCAAAAAGTATGAAAAAGTATGAAAAAGCTACAAAAAATACACCTGCCTGACCAAACTTGATCCATGGACATATATTGAATCCTGGACCCAACTATTAAACAGTACACATTATTTTTTCAGGTCTATAGAGAATATTTACAGAAGCAACAGCAAATAGTTAAAACTCAGGGGATGCCATAAAGAAAAAAATTAGAAGAAAACATATAGTCTTTAATTGCTGAAATAAGAAAAAAGAATGTAAATTAATAGAGAAGGGAGACTGAGCTAATTAAACAGATATTACAGCTACAATAAAGAAGCTCAGCAGTATCTCTGGAAATATCCATAGCGTTAGGTGAGTTAGATACCGGAAAAATATACAAGTGACTGCAAGAGAATTTCATAAATGTAAACAGGTGATGGAGAAAGTGCTGCTTATTTCGTTATTCTGTATGTACTTGTATGTATTGAACGTACTATTAACGAATTGGACATATGTAACAATAAAACAAAATATAAAATGACAAATACCCCTAAAATGCATACAGGGTCAGTGTTTCCTTGTTTTGTTTTGTTTTGTTTTTTAAACAGTTACTCTCTTAGCGATGTGATGCTCTTTCCCTAAATACAACTTTACACTAGAGCCACCCTCTAAAGAGTGGATTTTTTTCTTTCTTTTGTGACTCACGGCTTCTGTGACAACCACTTCTGTCTTTCTCCTTCCTCATCATCTGGGTCCTCATTGCTTTCTGCCCCATTTCTACCCTACTTGCAGAATTGTAGGTTTTTTGGTCTTCCTCCTAAACCTCTTCTTTCCTCTCTGTTGGATCCCATTAAATTCCACGAATTGAACATCATCCTTAATTTAATGGCTCTGAATTCTCTGTTTTTATTTCTGAACTTGTCTCTGATTTTCTGACATATTCTAATTTGCTTCAAGAAGGAAGCAATGTTTTTAAGAAGCCAACAATACCTAGACATGTCCTGAAGACATTTCTGAAATTTTAGGATAAGTTAAAAAAAAAAAAAAACTACCAGTGATCTGATCAAAGAAAAAAAAAGCCAGCAATAAAAGAGGGAGAGGGAGACAGAGTTAGGGAGGAAGAGAGGGAGGGAGAGGGAGGGAGGGAGGGGGAGAGAGAGAGAGAGAGAGAGAGAGAGAGAGAGAGAGAGACTGACATATCTTATATTTTCACATGTTAAAAGCAATACCCAGGGGGTCTTTGAGTATTTGGATACTATTTGCAAATGCAATTGAAATGTATTTCTAATGTATAAGTTCTCAGAAAGCATTATATTAATATCCTTCCTGAAAAAAAGACCTTTCAAATAATTATTTTAATCAGAGATAAAGAAATACAAATTTAAAAAATGGAATTATAAGACATGTAACAAAGTAAATCATGAAAGACAGATTGCCTTAGTTATTGTTCCCAAGGTTTAAAATGCACTGAAATATTAAAATATTTATTAAAAGAAAAGATTTTAAAAAATTTTAATGTTTATTTATTTTTGAGAGAGAGAGACACAGTGCAAGTGGGGGAGGGGCAGAGAGAGAGGGAGACAGAACCTGAAACAGCCTTCAGGCTCCAGTCTCCCAGCTGTCAGCACAGAGCCTGAAGCAGGGCTCAAACCCATGAAGTGGGAGATCATGATCTGAGCTGAAGTCTGACGCTTAACTGACTGAGGCATGCAGGTGCCCCAAAAGAAAGATATTTAAAGCAAACTATGGGGCACCTGGGTGGCTCAGTCGGCTAAGCGTTGGACTCTTAACTTCAGCTCAGGTCATGATCTCATGGTTTGTGGGTTTGAGCCCCTCATCAGGCTCTGTTTTGACAGTGTGGGGCCTGCTTGTGATTCTCTCTCTCTCCCCCCCCCGCTCTGTCTCTCCCCCCCATAGTGCTCACTGTTTCTCTCTCTCTCATTCTCTCTCTCTCTCTCTCTCTCAAAATAAATAAATACGCTTAAAAAAAAGATTGCCTTAAAAAAAATAAAAGAAAACTATGATGGGGCATCTGGGTGGCTCAGTAGGTTAAGCATCTGACTCTTGATTTTGGCCCAGGTCATGATCTCACAGTTCATGGATCCCCAGCCCCACATCAGGCTCCATGTATCAGTGCAGAGCCTGCTTACGTCTCTCTCTCTCCTCCCTCTCTCTCTCTCTCTCTCTCTCTCTCTGCCCCTCCCTGACTTGTGCTTTCTCTCTCTCTCAAAATAAATAAATAAACTTAAAAAAAAAGATAAGAAAACTATGATAATATTGTGGTGATAACAGATAACAAAAATACCTTAAACTTTTCATTTCTGAAGACAGTTAATAGATCATGGTTTAATCTTGATGATTTTATGTTGTTTTATATTGAAAGCAAAGACTATCAGAAAATAAAATGGGTCAAGTTTCAAATCCCTAAATAAAATAGAAAAAGAAACCCAAAACAAACACAAAAAGCATTTGGAAACAGAAATAGGAAAACATAAAAGAAGCTCATGTAAACAGAATCACACAGAATGACTGCTTTATGAGATTCCTTGCTCTGAGCACAGTGTTTTCAGACCCTACCCTACTCTTGTGTGTATGGTCAGATCAATTCAGTAATTGCTGAAGAGCATTCATTTGTGTAAATGTTGCAAAGTTTGTTTATTCTTTCTCCCATTAATGGTCATCTGGGATATTTCCAGGTTTGGGCTATTAAATAAAGCTTCTGTAAATATTCCTGCACAAGTCCTTTTGTGAACATATGTTTTCTTTTCAGTCTTGGGTAAACACCTTAAGAGTGGCATGGCTGGACCCCAGGGAAATGTATGTTTAATTTTATTAGAAGCTGCCAGAACTTTTCTCAAAGGAATTGTGCTCTTTTACATCTCTGCCAATGATGTGTCAGACTTCAGGGTGCCCAAATCCTCACCAACTTTTGTTGTTGATATTTTTTCAAAAATAGTTCAGTGGGTGTGAAAGTTATCTGTCTCTTAACAAAGAATGCACATAGCCATAAATAATTTTTTGTCAGAAACACATATAGATAGGTAGATAGATAGATAGATAGATAGATAGATAGATAGATAAATAGGTACATAGACAATAGATAGATATGATAGATATAGATAGATGATAGATTGATAGATGATAGAGATAATAGATGATAGAGAGATATAGATGATAGATGATAGGTAGATATAGATGATAAAGAAAGATAGATATAGATGATAGAGATAGATTGATAAATATAGATGATACATAGATATAGATAGATATATGATAGATCGATTGATAGATAGATGATAGATAGATAGATAGATAGATAGATAGATAGATAGATAGATATACATGACAGAGAGAGATAGAGATGATAGAGAGATGTTAGAGAGATAACAATCCACAAAATCACACCATGAGAAACTCTACAGGAGAAATGAGATTCTTTTTTTATAGACAACAGTTATATGTGTTGAAGAATGGATGGGATCTATCCAATGAAAGGGTCATGGGGAAAGTTTAGCTCCTGATGTAGGTGGCAGGTAAAAGGGAAGTCACATCGTAATCACATTGGTTTTGTGTGCTTTTCTGCATTTGTTTTATATTTTACAATTGAAAATATTTTTGAGAAAAGTCACATTGTATGTAGCAACAAAAGACTATTTGTAAATTCTCTGAACACATTGCAATAAATCTGTGAATGAGAAGCAAAAGGTCAATGACTCAAACCAACTAAAAAACTTGGAAGGATGAAAACAATTCCAAGTTCTGAAAGAAAACAGAAGCTACCATAAATGATTATTATGAAAATAATCATGAGGATTCTATTAGTACATACTAATGTCTGAAGATAATATGCAGAGCTGTATTCAAAGAAAGTACAATTTAATGTCAAGTAACTGCTAAAAATAAGCTATATAGAGTATACATTTTAAAATCTCCTAAAAATGGAAATTTTCTAGAAAGAATACAAACATGTTATTTGACTCAAAAAAGTGAAGGAAATAAGTAAATCAAAAAACATGGAAGAAACTAAAGTTACGTATAACTAAGCTGAAAAAAGATAGCACATTTGCATATTTTAATTGCTGTGATATATATATTCTAGAGAACAGTTCATATGTATGAAAGTTTTAAAGAAAACTAAAATTAACACCCACTTATCCATGAATAAGCTTAAGAAATAGAAAAATGATTTGAAAGCCTCAGTACACTCTTTCATCAATGCTAGTTCTCAGAGGAAATATCTGTTGTGATTTTTGCATATCATTTCCCTTGAAAATCCTTCCTTTGCCTTTTTAAAAATAGTATTAACATATTCACACACATCTCTAACAATATATTGTACTCCATAGCTTTGCCATGCGTAACCTTGATAGAAATGGAGTTATATTCCAAGAATTCTGTGAATTCCATCCCCACCCCCAACCCAGATAAACATAAAGTTTTTGAGTCTCATCCCACATTCATTCATTGACATTCTTCCATAGTGTTCCATTGTCTAAATATTAAAAATGTGTCTATCCATTCTATTTATCTGTTCTACTGCAGATAGATATGTGGGCTGTTTCCAAATTTTTAGCTATTATAGAGAATTCTACTCTAAATATACCTCCATGTGTCTCCTTGTGAAAATATGCGAGAGGCTCTCTAAGTATATTCCTAGGAATTGAAATTTTGAAATGTACATGTGCACATCTTTAACTTCACTGAATAATGCCACCTCCCTTTTCAAAGTAGTTATGGACCTCCCAAGGAAATAAATCACTTGATATTGTCTGACTCTTTAATTTTTGCTAATATAATATGTGTAAAATGGTATCTCATTGTGGTTTTGATTTGCATGCATGACTACCAACGATTTTGAGAATGTATTACTGTTTACTCGTCATTCCTGTTTACTTTTCTAACATCTTTAGCAAAGTGAGTTTTCTTTTTATCATTGATTTGTAGATGCTGTTTATATTTTCCAGATGCTAACGCTTGGTTATGGATCTTAAAAATATCTTTTCCCATTATGTGGTTTGTCTTTTCAGCTTCATAATATTTTTTTGGTAAAAACCTATCTTTAATATAATTCAACATATTCATATTTTCTTTATGATTTCTCATTTGTGTCATATTTATAATTCAAAATTCCCTATTTCAATGTTATAAGATATTCTTCTAAGTTTTCTTTTAAAAATTAATGTATTATCTTTCATATTTAAAGCATAAATCCACCTGAAATTGATTTCTGTGGCTAGTGTGAGCCTGAGATTCAATTTTATATGTTTCTATATAGAATTGACCCAGCATAATTTATTAAATAGCTCATCATTCCTACAGGGACCTGAAATGGAGGCTGTGTAATACATAAAGTTCAAATATATGTGTCTATGTTTTATGGCTTTCTATCCCAATCTATTGGGTTTATTTTTTCATGCCAAGTATAGATGTGCTTATAGGATGAATTGTTTTAAGTAAAAGGACAGAAGATACCTATTTTTTTACAGCATCACAAAAAGGGAAAAAAAAATCCTATAGAGAGAATGATCCCTATTACATAATTCATAGTACATCTTTTATAGCAAAATCTGAAAAAAATCTCAAACACATGTATACACACACACATACATCAAGGTACTACCTCTTTTGTAACTACAGAAAAAAATATTTCTGAGTAATTATTAGTCCACAGAATCAGCACAACAGAACAGAAATTACATATATTATCATCTCTCTCTAGATATATAAACATAAATATGAAATCCACGAATCTATTTTATGACATTAGAAAGCCATACTATATAATCCACAGAGCCTATAAATGAATAAAAGCATTTCATAACATTTAACATCCATCTCTAATAATAAATCAAATTAGTAAACTAGGAATTTAAAAATTACTTAAGATAAAGAAAATCCACATGAAACCAATAGCCAATCTTGTACAAAGAGACAAAACACAGAGACATTCTGACTAAGCTATAAGCATCTCATTTCTGTTCTCACCATTCTAATTTAATAATGTTCTGAAATCCCAGTCAAAACAATTATAGAATAACACCAAAAAATTTTAAGCACAGTGATTACCAAGATGAGACAAAATCATTGTTATTTACAGAAGATAGTATTAGCCTAGATAAAAATAAAAACACAAGGGAGAGTCAACTGAAAAATCATTTTAAAAACAGGAGCTTCAATAATCTTGAAGAACTCAAAAATAAGTACAAAATAGCAATAATCTCTATTAATAATAACCAGGAAGGGCTGATGGAAGAAAAAGCCCCACAAATTTCCTTTAAACACACTAACACAAATGAAATACCTAGAGATAATATTAACCCTACATCTGCTGAACCTATTTGCACGGACTTCACCAAATCTTTACTGCGGAGAGTACACAAAAATTGGATAAATGAGAAAATGATTGCCCCATTCAACTCTGAATATCAGTGGGCAGTGTGAGCCAGGAAACATTTTAATCTACGAAAGAAAGATAATGCTTTACATATAAAATTATTGAAAACTGTTTAAAATCAGAAAAATGGGTGAAATGCAAGAAAAAAGGTCTCACGGCAGCATAGGAGAGAAGTTTAAAAATATAGATCCAAGGCCTTTATAACATATATGAATTATTTTCCTTTTGGTAATTTTTTTTTCTTGCCAAGATTTTATTTCAGTTCAAGTTAGTTAATATATCGTGTTGTAACGGGTTCAGGAGTAGAATTTTGTGCTTCGACACTATGACACCCAGTGCTCATCACAAGTGCCCTTCTTAATAGCTATCACCCATTTAGCCCATCCCCCTACCTAACACCCCTGCAGCAACCCTCAGTTTGGTCTCTACCATTAAGAGTCTCTTATGATTTGCCTCCCTGTTTTTATCTTATTTTATTTTTCCTTCCCTTTCCTTACATTCATCTGTATTACTTCTTAAATTCCACATATGAGTGAAATCATGTGATATTTATCTTTTTCTGGCTGACTTTTTTCACTTAACATAATACACTCTAGTTGTATCCAGTTCATTACAAATGGCAAGATTTCATTCTTTTTGATGGCTGAGTAATATCCCATTGTAGATATATACCATTTCTTCTTTATCTGTTCATCCGTCAATGGACTTTTGGGCTCTTTCCATAATTTGGCTATTTTTGATAGTGTTGCTTAAACATTGGATTGCATGTGCCCCTTCGAATCAGTATTTTTGTATCTTTTGGATAAATACCTAGTAGTGCAACTGCCGTGTCTTTGGGGTAGGGTATATGAATTCTGATCCTGCTTTTTCACTTCTAATATTTTATTGCATGGAAAGAGTTTTAGATGAGGATAAACCTTACCTATTAAGTTGTCATCAAATGGCTGTGAATAATAACAAAAATACTGGAAATATTTAGCATGAATAAATTATAGGGATTGGTTAAGTTGTGGAGCATTAATAAAATGGAATATTATATAATTTTTAACATAATGTATAAACTAACTCATGTCATGGGGAAAATATTCATACTGTTTTCAATAATTAATTGCTTCGAAAATGGGTAGTTCCTTTTTAAGGAGTACACAAGCATCTATTAACCTATCAACTGATCCCATATATACTAAACAAGATGGATAATGCTCTCAGCATATGACAATGATTAAAACTGTAGGCGTTGAGGGACACCTGGGTGGCTCAGTCTGTTAAGTATCTGACTTCGGTTCAGGTCATGATCTCACGGTTTGTGGGTTCGAGCACCACATCACGCTCTGTGCTAACAGCTCAGAGCCTGGAGCCTGCTTGGTATTCTGTGTCTCCCTCTCTCTGCCCCTCCTCTGCTCACGCTCTGTCTCTCTTTCTCAAAAATAAATGAACGTTAAACAAAATTAAGGATTTTTTTAAATGTTTATTTTTGATAGAAAGAGAGCGAGCGTGAGTAAGTGGGGGCAGAGAGAGAAGGAGATACAGAATTCAAAGCAGGCTCCAGGCTCTGAGCTGTCAGGACATTGCCCGACACGGGACTTGAAACCATGAACTGTGAGATCACTACCCAAGCCAAAGTCGACACTTAACCGACTGAGGCACGCAGGTGCCCCTAAAAAACATTTTTAACTAAAATAAAATAAAATAAAGTAAAGTAAAACAAAATAAAATAAAATAAGTAAAGTAAAATAAAATAAAATAAAATAAAATAAAATAAAATAAAATAAAATAAAATAAAATAAAATAAAATCTTTAAATTCGGCCAGATCTGTGTTTGAATCTTTATTAATTAGCCACTCCAAGCCTCAAATTTACTCATCAATGGGTTTACACATGACTGGGTTGAAGAAAAAATGAGTAAGATGATATATACAGTATTTTATATATTTAGTGGTCAATATTCCAAACTTTCATAACATTTATTATTAGTAATAATTTGTCTCATAATTAATATCATAGTAAATTTAGTATAAGAAATAAACCATACAATGAATATCATCAGATGAAAAACATATGTATTGATGTGTGAACCCAAAGAGAACAATGATATGTATTATTTTCATATTTTCCTTGAAAAAAGCATAATGAATTGCTACCATTTCTGTAGCCCTAAGCAAAAGCCTCAGCAATTTCCCCACAAGTATAAATTGTGTCAGCCATATTATGTAATTATCATGCAACAAACATAGCAGCTAATATAAAAGATTAAATATCTAAAGTTTATCAGCCTTTGGGAAAACAAAAACTGCTTAATTCGCTATTGAGTAAAAGAAGTAATTAAAATTGCAGCCAGAGGTTATTCAGAAAATAAAAGAACAAAACACCAGCCCGAGAGGGTGTGGCCCCAATCTGCAATGCAGGCCAATTCAGCATCAGTTAATTCCATCATTACATATGGGAGAATGACGATAAGTAAAATAAGGTGAAAAATAATGACAATGGAAATTAATGAAAGAAAGAATGAATCAACAGAAGAATAGAATGCAGACAAAAAGAAATCAGAAAAAGCAATGGATCTGTTGATTATGTGTAGGAACAAGTTTAAACTTACTAACTCAGTGTGTTTGCAACAGCCTTCACAGAATGGTTGAGGAAAAACAAGAGATAAATCACAAAGCACAATATTAAGGCTAATGAGGGAGATTGTCTTTCATATGAATACAGGATATTTAATATGGTAGCTTTCTATGGATATAATTGGTAGCAGGGCATCTGGAAAACTAATTTCCTAGGGGAAAAAAAATGACCAGTGACTCAGGAGGTAGACAGTCCAGTAGAACAAGAATTATCCTGGGGTGCCTTGGGTAGCTCAGTCGGTAAAGCGTCTGACTTTGGCTTAGGTCGTGATCTCAGGGTTTGTGAGTTTGAGCCCTGCGCTGGGCACTGTGCTGACAGCTCAGAGCCTGAAGCCTGCTTTGGATTCTGTGTCTCCCTCTCTCTCTGCCTCTCTCTCACTCACACTCTGTGTCTCTCTCTCTCTCCCTCAAAAATAAATAAAAAGAAAAAAAGAAAAGAATTATCCTGAAAGCTTTTAAAAGCTATCAAAGAATTACTCCCTAAAAAAAAAAAAAATTACACTTAGCTTATTCTCCTGATTCTTTTTTTTTTAAATATTTATTTATTCTTGAGAGAGACAGAGCGTGAGCAAGGGAGGGCCAGAGACAGAGGGAGACACAGAATCGGAAGCAGGCTCCAGGCTCTGAGTTGTCAGCACAGAGCCCGACACGGGGCTTGAACCCACAAACCGCAAGATCATGACCTGAGCTGAAGTTGGATGCTTAACCGACTGAGCCACCCAGGCACCCCTATTTTCCTGATTCTTTGAGTGAATTTATTTCTGAAAAATATGTGTATTATTGGGAGCCTGTGACTTGCCAGATGTTGCTCTAGGGCCCAAGAAAGAATCCAGCAGGAATCCAGCTGTGGGCAAATCCCCAGTCCTAACAAGGTAACTGCTGAAGAGATCTAGGATAGCCGGTGGTGGTAAAGTATGACATGGGGACAAATCAGGGCAAGGACTGGGTGTTGTAGAAAGGATGAGTGGCTGTGAGGGCATCTGTCTGCCCAGCTGGGATCCCCACTACCCTACCGAGCAGCTGTCGTGAACGTGCATAGGTTACCACAAGCACTGTGCCTCATGCTTCTCGTCTATAAAGTGGGATTCATACTTTTTACCCCACAGTGTCATGGTGAAGATTCAGTGAGTTAATATGGGAAATCTTTAGAAGAGTGCCTGGTATATAATAAACAAATGGGGGTGGCGGTGGGGTTCTTAGTGTGCCGGGAAAACGCTTCTGATAAGAGATCATAGTAGAATCCGTGAAGGAAGCGAAGGAAGACAGCTGGGGGCGATCTGGGATGTATTCTGTTTCATTGTAGAAACAACAAAGAGAACTCCAAAGGGCTGGGGAGAGCGAGGGGCGAGGAGCAGAGAAGGGTGAGTGAGGCTGGGTTATAGTCTTAAGTGTGTCACAGGAAGTTCTGGAGAGTTCTCAGCAGAGAAGGGACATGTGCTGACAAATATAAGGTTCATTCTGGCTGCTTGCTAAACACCATACCAAAGGGAAGGTAGGGGTGGAACCTGGAACATCAAGTCAGTCCAGACAAGAGATTATGGAGGTGCTTGGACAAGCGTCAAAGCATGAACTGTACATTCACACTCTAAAAAAAGTAAGTTCCAGGTTGTTTAAACTTTTTTAAAGCCCAGAAGAAAATTACACATTTTCCAATTCAACTAGGAAGGCTCATATTTCTATATCGCCAAATCTGAAATAGTACACACATGCATGCACACAGATGCTTGTGTGTGCGCACACACACACACACACACACAAACTCATAGTCCTATCTCACTTAGAAACTTAGAACCAAATTATAAATTAAATATTAGTATATTAATGCCAGATGCACTGCAGACACCGTGGTTAAACTGTAAAAAAAATCTTAAACTCTCTCAGTCAATCTCACCTGGCACTTAATGAAAATGCAACAGACATTACCCCTTAGAACTAACGGAGAAAACAGGCATAATCATAATCAGCACATTATATTCTTCATCAAACTGTAATCAAAGCAATAGACAAAAAGGAAGAAAGGAAGAAAGAAAGGAAAGAAGGAAGGGAGGAAGGAAGGATGAACTGAGAGAAGGCAGGACAGAAGGAAAAATAATATACCTCGGAGATGATGAAAGTAAATTACCCTATTTTTTTAAGAAGGGAAAGTTATTTTGTCTAGATAATCCACAAAAACTATCTGAAAAAATCATTGAAAGTTTTAAGAGAGTTTAGTACATTGACCTGTTACAAATGAAATATTTGGAATCAATAGCTTACTTACGTAGTAGCAATATTTATCTAGAGTAAATAAAATGACCCACCTAGCATGATAAAGAAGGGAACATGAAATCACGTTTAAAAATAAAAATGGGGGGGCGCCTGGGTGGCTCAGTCGGTTGGGCATCCGACTTTGGCTCAGGTCATGATCTCGCGGTCCGTGAGTTCGAGCCCCGCGTCGGGCTCTGTGCTGACAGCTCAGAGCCTGGAGCCTGTTTCAGATTCTGTGTCTCCCTCTCTCTCTGACCTTCCCCCATTCATGCTCTGTCTCTCTCTGTCTCAAAAATGAATAAACGTTAAAAAAATTTTTATAAATAAATAAATGGGGACACCTGGGTGGCTCAGTCGGTTAAGCATCCGACTCTTGGCTTCAGCTCAGGTCATGATCTTGTGGTTTGGAGACTGGAGCCCCACATTGGGCTCTGCGCGGAGAGCACGGGGCCTGCTTTGGATTCTCTCTCTCCCTCTCTCTTTGCCCCTCCCCTGCTCATGCTGCACTCTCTCTCAAAATAAAAATAAAAATGAAAATGAACAAAGGATCAGTGTGTAGGATCTCAGTATAGAAAATGACAAATCATTAGTGAGGCCATTATATATCATACATCACATATCACATATCATATATCATATAACATATTATATGCTATAAGTTATGTGCTATGCTATACAATATGTCAAGAAAGATACATTAGCTACCAAAAAATGAAGATAGGAAGAGAGTTTGGCATGTTTAATAAACACAATCTATAAGATTATACAATAAATTCCATTTCAGGTGAGTGAGATTAAAAGCCATTCTTATTTTATTCTTTTCCCACTTTTTCTACATTCAGTATGTATGTGACATTTTTAATGCTTCCAAATTTTGCATTACTTATCAGTAACTTATATATGTCTACATTTTATTCTTTGCTGTCTTAATTCCAGAAATGTATTCTGAAATCAAAGCTGTCTACAAAGATTTAGCTTTAAAAACATGCCCAGAAATGTTGTTTATAATATTGAAAAATAGGAAATTATCCAAATGTCTAACTATTGGAAGCTCTTTAACTGAGTTTGGATTCACCCATGCAATAGACTTTGTGTGTGCGTGTGTGTGTGTGTGTGTGTGTGTTGTGTTTCACAGAAGATCACTTGGCTTGGAAAATGGTCTCAACATAATGACCAAGAAAACATGAGTTAAATACATTTATAAAACAGGTTGTGAAGCATAGTGGAATTTTTTATGACATAAATATTTTGAAAAAAAAAAAAAAAAAAAACTAAAAGCATCTGTACTAGAATACAAAGACCAGAATGAGTATCTGTATTTTTTTATCCTGTTACATATTTTCCACCAATGCTATCATATATATTCTTTTTTTCAAAAAATTTTTTTTCAACGTTTATTTATTTTTGGGACAGAGAGAGACAGAGCATGAACAGGGGAGGGGCAGAGAGAGAGGGAGACACAGAATTGGAACCAGGCTCCAGGCTCTGAGCCATCAGCCCAGAGCCTGACGCGGGGCTCGAACTCACGGACCGCGAGATCGTGACCTGGCTGAAGTCGGACGCTTAACCGACTGCGCCACCCAGGCGCCCCTCAAAATTTTTTTTAACATTTATTTATTTTTGAGACAGAGAGAGAGAGAGCATGAACAGGGGAGGGTCAGAGGAAGAGGGAGGCATAGAATCCGAAACAGGCTCCAGGCTCTGAGCTGTCCACACAGAGCCCGAAGCGGGGCTTGAACCCACAGACTGCGAGATCATGACCTGAGCCGAAGTCAGACGCTCAACCGACTGAGCCACCCAGGCGCCCCTCATACATATTCTTATAATGAAAATATTATTACACTTTTTTTTTATCATATGTAATGTCCAGAAACTAGGAACATAATAAAATGCCCTGAAATAATAAAATTACCAAGTATATGGTGTTGTATTTTTATAATGGGTAACATCTTTATATTTTTTATTCTGATAATGTTTACATAAAAGAATAAAAAGCTGATGAGAACAGTTGATAACACAGAATTTGTCTCCATGAAAGCAAAGAATACTGTAAAGTGGACACATAAGTTTGTAAACTGGTAACAACCAAACTTAAAGTCATCATTTCTAGACGAGGCCAGTGAAACACAACTCATATTTTCAAGTTCGCCTCTGTTTGGAATTATAAATTCCCAAATTCTGGAGACTATAACTGAAATCAGGAAACTCTTATGGCCTAGGATAGATTTTCCCCAATTGGAAGTTTAAAGGGGTGGATTAAAATTGGGTTCGTAAAGTCAGAGACGAAAATAACTTCTAAAGAAATTCTTTTAAAACAAATTACAGGGTGTTCTAACGGTCCTAATGTGTCACGGTGTGTTCATTCGTTATGCCACCAAATATTTGATAATCACAGGTTTGAGGCAAGAGATGAGGTGGGTGCTATTGATTCAAAATAAATAAAAGTATCTGTATCTTCAGTGAGTCTATGATTTGATGAGGGAAAGTAGCTAACATTTATATAGTGCTTTATGTTTACACATGAATTCATAAACACATCAAGGTTTGGCATAATCCTCTCCAGCCCATCTGATCTTATGAGTCTCGCAAGCTATTAAATCCATTGGTCCATTTCAGTCCTTTTCTTGACCTCACTGATCACTTTAAAATACTGTTTTTCTCTCTGCTACTGTTACACTGCATGCTCTTGGTTTTTCTCCTCAATAATCTGTTGACTTCCCTAGCTTCTCTTCCTGTCCATCTTCAGAATCCCATCCTGGACACCGTATCTCCTTTAATTCTGTACTCTGCTTATCTCAATCACTCCATTGCTGGGGAGTCCCAGGTCTCTTCCATCAACATTTCAGATCCCAGTAAACCTTTATCCGTTGAGTTGCTACAGTCAGAAACCTGAGTCCTTCTTGACACCTTCTTATGCCGCCAACTTGATTTACAGTCTTCAATTCCTGTCAAGTAAAACTCCTAAGTATCCCTCAAGTGCATCTCTTCTCCCCACCTGCACTGCAGTTGCCTTGACCCAAGCCACCATGATCTTTTAGCTGGAATCACTGTCAGAATCTCAAACTCAACCTCAAACCAACTTAACTGCTTTCCTGAAATCCTTACTCCATACCACACACCATATTCTACACCAATACCAATTCAAAACCCGTATCTGGCTACGAAGAAGGTGTCTGGGCCTATTTGGGATGCCCACAGGAGAGAAGGGATTGAGAATGGATGCTCTGTTCAGCAAACCAACAGTTTAGACACCTGGAGGGTGTCTCCAGGCCATGATGAAACTTAGTATCCCAATAATCCTTTCCTTAGCATAAAATTTTATACAGTTGAGAGGCTTACAGGTGCTGATAGCAATTTAGGTGTACTTTAGAATCACCTGGGAGTTTGAAACCAGATGGGAATGAATTTCCAGAGCTTTAATTTGGGATTTGTCAGCAAAAGAAAAAGAATGGAAGGCTTACGTTAAATGACAAAACTTCACCCAATACTTTAAAAAAAATGTTATTTATTTGGAGAAGGGAGAGGGACAGAGAGAAAGGGAAAGAGAATTCCCAAGCAGGCTCCACACTCAGCACGGACCCCAAGATGGGGCTTGATCTCAGGACAGCGACCCGACATCAAGAGTCAGACATTAAACTGACTAAGCCCCCCAGGTGCTCTGGTTTATTTATTTATTTTTTTTAAGTATTTCTTTCTTTCTTTTTTTTTAACGCTTATTTATTTTTAAGAGACAGAGAGAGAGAATGAGCAGGGGAGGGACAGAGAGAGAGGGAGACACAGAATCTGAAGCAGGCTCCAGGCTCTAAGATGTCAGCACAGAGCCTGACACAGGGCTCGAACCCACGAACTGTGAGATCATGACCTGAGCCGAAGTCAGTTGCATAACTGACTGAGCCACCCAGGCGCCCCAGCATTTATTTCGACAGACAGAAAGAGAGAGCAAACTTCACCCAATGTTAAAAAAAAAAAGAACACTTGCATTAATATTCATCGTTATTGATGATTACATTTTAAATAATGCTACATTAGCCTGCCTACCTATCAGATTTTCATTTTTCTTTCACAACTGTTTAAGGGACATGGCATTTTATTAAAAAATAAAAATAATAAAGAAAATGCTGTTGGTTCAGCACAATAGGAAGCAGTGTTCACCTACTTACAAATCATAGGATATTTAGGAAGAAAATGTTGCAAAAACCATGTTCAAGATACAAGCTTTCTCTGAAGTCTAATGGGAGCGTAAGGTTACATTCACGGCACTCCGCTAAGATTTTAACAACATAACTTATTCATGCATGCTCTTGGCCATTTTGTATACTACTTTTCCCTAAAGAGGAAGAAATATAAAGAAAGCCCTTAAAGAGGATCAGGTCATATTAGACAAAATGTCTTATGCGGCTGATAGGTATCTTTAAAGCTATAACACAGCAACGAAAGACTCATAATGGCTACAGCAGAAATACGGAGGAGAACCTGACAAGATCAAGACATATTTGGTTATACTCAAACAGAGGCCTGAATATAAATGGGTAATGTTAAAATTCACGAAAGAACAAATGAATATGATGATAAAGGGTGAATATCTCCGAGAGTCACAAGCTCACTGGTGAAAGACAGAAGGAACAAAATATAACCTTGTCCGTAAATAATCTACAGTAACATTTGCTCTAGGACCTGCCTGTAACAGAACATCCCATCCAGAATGTAACACATCCTCCCCATAGGTAATGGGGTTTTATTAAGAACAACATATTCTGGGGCGCCTGGGTGGCGCAGTCGGTTAAGCGTCCGACTTCAGCCAGGTCACGATCTCGCGGTCCGTGAGTTCGAGCCCCGTGTCAGGCTCTGGGCTGATGGCTCAGAGCCTGGAGCCTGTTTCCGATTCTGTGTCTCCCTCTCTCTCTGCCCCTCCCCCGTTCATGCTCTGTCTCTCTCTGTCCCAAAAATAAATAAACGTTGAAAAAAAAAAATTTGAAAAAAAAAAAATAAAGAAAGAACAACATATTCTTAGCTTCCCAGAACACACAAAAGTACCTTCTATTGAAATAATAAGTGAGATTCAGCTATGTTCATGTAATTTGACATGAATAAGGAAATAGATACCTTTCCAGGTAATGTAAGTCAGTGGGATAATTTACAGCCAAAAAAAAAAAAAAAATCTCCTTCAGTAAAATGAGTCATTTTACTGAAAGTGACAGCAACCGTTGTTCAAAGGAACTGAGTTAGAAGAAAATGTTCTCTTCCTTTTCATCTGGAGGCCCTACCTCAGCAGAGTTTAAGACAAAATTTTGCCTACCCGTGGTTGGTGCTAAAGCAATACATAACACCATGACTCAACTGCAGCCTTTATATTCATTCCATTCTGATCTTTCTGGAAAAGTCAACTAGGTATCTTGAGCTGGAAAGTAGGAGAATATGTAGGCTTCTGCCTCTGAGGGAAAGCATGCAGCTATCGGAAGGATGGGGTTGAGAAGTATGCCATACCTAGGCTCAGAAGAAGAATGTCCAATTGATTGGCAATGCCTGCCACGGCCAAAAGATGAGTAGATGTGCTCCTCTGGACCCTTCTCCTATTTGGATCTTATATTTCTTGGGCCCTAAATTTCCTTTTGAACCCTTATTAATACTGGGTTCCTGACCTGCTAATCAAGCTGACATTGACCTATGCCTCAATGACTCAACCTTCAATTACGTCTCTGCTTCAACATTCTACTTACCATGGCATGATTACCTTTGTTGTTCTATAAAAAAAAAAAGTATCATTTCTCAGAAGGGAAAAGAAGGAAAAGATGCCTTTGAAGAAAGAAGACTACTTGTCCATCATGCTGGATAATTTCTGGTAATTCACACTGCCTCTTTCATGCCCACTGTTTAGTTTTTACCTGCGGAGATGATCTTGGGCTCTGTTCAGTCTTATGCCTGTATGAAGCTCAGGCGTTCTGCACAGCTGCTGACATTTCTCCATCCAGCTGTCCCAGACTACGTCCCAAGTCGCTGGGAATTTTCCCTATATGAATCACTGCACAGATTTGTGACTTAAATTCTAGATAAACAGTCTCAATTTACCAACACCAGTTTTAGCAACCCAGGCAAATAACAGACTCTAAAAATTAAAGGGGTAAGATGTCACAACATCTGTTTTCAGCCTGCGTCCCAACAGTGCTTCATCTCCGCCAACTTCTACATCACTCAGAAGGATAACTCGAGGAGGAAGCTGCCCAGAATCCCACAGTAGAGTGCTCAAATGCAAGCTCTTGCCACTATCACCAGACCAGACTAGCTTTCTGGATTAGACAGATGTTGGCATGAACGCTTACAGCTTTTCAAGCCTGAATCGCCTTAATAGACATGCCGAGTTGCTGTATTTTAAAAATTTTTATCCCAAAATGTTCACATACTTCCTATAACAGCTATATATAATGAATAGTAAATTATGCGATTTCTACACACTAAAAAGAAAATAGTACCAGATTGAGTCTCAAATTGTCTTGTAAATGCAATAATTATCATACAAGTGACAACACAAATTAGTTTCCTCTGGCATGGAACTGGTTGGGCAAAAGTATGCTCAGATAGCATGCTCAACAGAAATAGTTTAAAATCACTTTTAAAAATAGTCTTCGTGTGTATCTGCAGACCAATCCAGTAATAACTAAAAATAAATTATGGCTGGTGAGAAATTATGGTTGAATAACACTGAATTTTATTTTTTTGGTTAAAAAAAAGTAATTTAGTAAATCGGCCAGCAGTAACTGGGGATGTGACTCTGGCACCTAGAAAGCATGTGCCCCATCAAAAGACGTCAGCCTCTACTCAGTCCTAGCTGACTGCTAACATGTGAAAATGGGCCCCAGCACTGTACAATTTTCCAGTTGTTTTTATACGAACAGCTAGAAAATCCAGGTTTTTATGATAAATCTTCCCTTAAAAGAAATTTACCACTAACCAAAGTTACAGCGAAATTTGGGCAAATGAGCCCAATAAAACATGATTGAGGGAACCCTTGGTCCATGATCAGTGAGGAGCAAATAAAGATTCATTCCAAGTTTCCTTCCACCTGCAACATTCTGTAAAAGTCACCAATCCAAAGCCACATATAGGGACTCCTCCGTCAGGGAGCAGACATTGGTACAAACATTCTGCTAATTAAATTGAGGAAAGTGAAATGGGATGACTTCTTACAATTCTAGGAATCTACAAGACAATTTTTTTTAAATGTCCAGTGAATCAGCAATAAATACCAACCACAAGAGAGGGGAAGAATGATTTTGTATTTGATCGCCTTTCTTTGGAATGTGTGCTTATCACTGGACAACTTTAAATTGCTATTAAAATATTATTTTGATGCTCTATTGTAGTTGAATTAGTGAGTGATACGGATAATTTCTTTGAAATAGGAAAGACAGAAATACATCACTTTCAATTCATTGGCAAATTGTTTTGTCGACTCACAGTATTTAAGATACTATAAGTATCTTCAGATGTCCCCTTATCCAACTAGCAGGTAACCTGGACAGACCATACGTCCAGAAGATGGTTTAGAATATTTCTCCATCATTCCTGCCGGCCATGTTTAATACCTTGCCAAGTCTACCTCATACTAAAGAGATAAAAAATTGATGAATTCTGGTAAAAGTGTGTTAGGAAGACAAGAGTTCAGCTTACTCAGCGCATTGGGATATCCAGGCTGAACAGCACCAGACAAAATAATTTTCTGGTTTTCATCCTTCATGGTCACTGGGATCCCATTCTTTACCTACAGTTCTTTCCAATCTACATGTTGACTCTGGCTCAATAGTCCACTCCCATAGTTTCAGCTGCCTTGTTAATGAAGCTCAAATACAGGCCTGTATCCAGTCTGTTATCCAGTCCCAATGGCCTGCTGAAATATTGCCACCAGGATGGCCAGAGGTCATGACATATTATCTTTTCCCTTAAATAATCTCTCCTGGATTCTCCTTTCCAGCTACTGGAATCATCATTTATCTACTCACTGAGGCCAAGATCTTAGAATTCTTTCTTGATTCTCCCCTCCCTCTTACTTCCCATATGCAATCCCCACTCCCTGCAAATTTCACAGAAAAAGGGTTTGTCTTCCATTCTTATTCCAACTAACCTACCTACAATCATCTTTATCTCTCATCTTCAATATTTTATCAACTTCTTTTTACTGGTTTTTTTTTTTTGAGAGAGAGAACATGTGCAAGTGGGGGAGGGGCAGAGAGAGGAGGGACAGAGGATCTGAAGCGAGGTCTGTGCTCACAGCAGAGACCCTGACGTGGGGCTCAAACCCACAAAGCATGAGATCACGACCTGAGCCAAAGTCAGACGCTTAACCCATCGAGCTACTCAGGTGCCCCTTACCAGCTTCTTAATTGGTGCCCTGGCACCAGCAATGCCCTCCCCATACAATTCTTGCTTCCCTCAATCTCCATGACCATCCCCATGGCAACGAGGAACTGCCATGTGGTTCATCCGAAAACTAAAGCCAATTAGGTGACAATAATGGCTTAAAACTTTCAAAATATCCTGATCACGTACAGAAGAAGAGCCCACTTTTAAAATACGATACACAAGGCCCTCCACGTTCTAGCTAGTTCTGACATCTCTAGCTTCATCTCTTACGACTGCCTATTTTACTGAAACAGAAATTACCGTAGATGCTACCCACATAGCAGGCCCACTCGACATGCATCAGGCTGTTTTTCATCCCAGTGGTAGCCTTTTGTTAGGCTACCGATCAACCACAGAATTCGCTATTTGAAATTAGCGAATTTTTATCACCTTTTAGATGTACTTCAGGCCACCTATTCCAGCATGCCTTCTCTGACCCAAAATATATTACATCCTACGAATGAGGATTTTTTTTAAAAAAACAGCATTATCGCGGTATAATTTACAAGCCATAAAATTTACTCATTTTGAGTGTGCGATTCAGTAGTTGTTTAAAAAATTACAGAATTGTGCAGCTATTACCAGCATCGAATTTAGGGATATTTCCATTACCCCAGAAAGTAACTTTGTGCTCATTTGCAGACACTCCCTGTTCCCAATCCCAGCCCCGGGCAACTACTAATCTGCTGTCCGTACAAATTTGCCTTTTACTGGACATGTTATACAGATGGGATCGTGCAACATGTGGTCTTTTGTGTTTGTTTTCTTTCACTTAGCATCATGTTCTAGAGGTACATGCATGGATGTATTTATCCACGTATTCTGGCTGCAGAATGTATCAGTGCTTTGTTCCTTTTAGTTGTTGAATGTTCTCTCATTGCAAGGACGTATCATATTTTGTTTGGCCATTCACCAGTTGATGGACATTTGGGTTGTTTCCACTTTTTGGCTATCATGGATAATGCTACTGACATTCTCAATTTATCATATGGTCTGTGTGCAGACATATGTTTTCATTTCTCTCGGTGGATACTCATCTTAAAAGACTCAACATTTTAAGAAATTGCCAAACTGCTTTCCAGGTGGCTGCACCATTTTACATTTGTTGAGATAACAGAAAATACGTATATTGGTCTCTGCCTCCTGTTCCTGGCACAGAGCTTCTAAAACCCTTATAATTTTCTAAATGAGAGCACTAGAAGCATGTTTTGTTCTAATAAGGTGACTCTGGATAGCCTCCAGAAAGACCCAGCCATGATCAGCACTTTGGAATTTTCGCCTCACTCCCTACTCTCCAGAAAGGGGAAAGGGGCTGCAAATTGAGTTAATAATTGATAATTCCTACATGAGAAAACCCCATAAAATCCCAATGCTGCGGGGTGTGGAAAGCTTCCAGGTTGGTGAACACAGCCACATAGCAGAAGAATGACATACCCCAACTCCCTAAGGACAGAAGCTCCTGCACTTGGGTCCCTCAGACCTCACCCCATGCAACTCTTCATCTGAGATCTTTTATCTTCATCTATGTTTTTTATCACATTCTTGTATAGACTGGCAACTGAAAGTTTTTCCATGAGCTCTGTGAGCTCCTCTAGCAAATTAATCAAACCAAAGAGGGGTCATGGGAAGCCCCGATTTGTAGCCAGGTTGGACAGAAGTTATGGCCAACATGGAGATCTACTACTCACAATTGGCAGGTGAGGTGGACATTGGTCTCTTAGGACTGAGCCCGTAACCTGTAGGACCCGATACTGTCTCCACGTAGAAAACGTCAGAATTTAGTTACATTGCAGGACACCTAGCTGGTGTCACAAAATTGCTTGGTGTGGGGAAAAAACCCATATATCCGTGTGAGAAGGGTTTTGAGATTGGCAATAGTGTGACAGCAAAGGAGAAACACAGGAGAGGGTGGATTTTTCTAAATTGACTTCTCAACAACAATGCATGTGTTCACAGCGATTTTACTATTATATTTATTACCACTTCAATACTGTGAGCTGCATGCTTACAAAAACTATTCAATATTCCTATTTAGTATCCAGTAGAGTCCTCATAGCACACGGGTCCATAATATGGACTCAATAATATTTATTGTGATGCAATTTATGGTGCCTAATGTACAGAACTTGCTGTAAAATAATCACCATTCAGGACCAAAACTTATCTTGCCACTAGCCAAATTAATGTTTTATTATTTGATTAAACTTCAGTTAAAGAAAATATTGAGGATCATTACTTTCTAGGAGTTTAGGATACAATAATAAGACAGGGTTTCTGCTCTCAAGACATCTATGGTCTTGCGGCAAAAGCCACATATGAAACAATATTTAAGGAACTATGTTCCTTTTAGTACAGGTATTATTCAAGGACTGTGCAAATGTTTTATTTGAATTTTAGTAAAATATGATTAAATTATTTTTAAGACTGTAATAAATTATTCTGCCCCATCAAATATTACCAGGTGATATACCAGGTGATAACACTGTAACCCCAAAATGTGCTAACTCATATTGTCAGATTAATTTATTTTATGCGGTCCTGGGAGTAAGGCTACTTTTGTTATATCTGTGAATATGCACCATGGTTATATTTTATCAGAACCTGAATTATGCAATTACACAAAAATTCTGACCTTATGCAAAATTGGAAATAATTCTAATCTCTCTAAACTACCTTTTATTAAGAATCACACATCAAAGCATGTCTTGCATTGTGGGAACTTTGAATCAGGCTTCGCTGTGAGGAAAAAATCTCTTGTATAGAAGATGTTCTCCATATAGCAGGCATAATTGGGATTGGTTTAGTGTTACATTCTCTTTTAGTTTAATAGCTTATACAAGACCACATAAAGTGCGTAAGCAAATTTGCAACAGATCACATGACACGAATGACATATGGCTTCCACATGCTCTTAAAGACCCAGAAAGTACAGGTTCGGCAATAGTGAAGCAGCATATATTAGACCAAAAACAACTCCAAACTTCAGATGATTTTTTACAAACAGTTTGAAGAAACTTGTGATAGAATGCATAAGAGGCTACCTATTCCTCCCCTGTTGCCTCCATACTCTTGCAGTGAGATGTGGAGGTGGGATCTATTCAATCTGAAGCCCATTGAACCTGGATTGGCCATGAGACTTGCTTTGACCAATGAAACATTAAAAATATGCCACTTGTTCGTTGAGACTTCTGCTTTTGCTATTTTGAAAATCCATGACCAAGAAGAAACCCAACTTAGCCTGGTGTATGAAAACTATATGGCCCGTGTGCCCCCTTTTGACAGCCAACAACCACTAGCCAAACAGGAGTGAGGCTATCATGGACCATTGAGACACCATTTTGTCCTCCAGCTGGTTGCAGGTGCGTTAGTGAGCCCAGTGCAAATAAGCCAAGTCAGCTCAGATAAAAACCACCCAGCCAACAGAAAGAAAGGAGAGCTAAATGAACAATTTGTGTTAGAAACCACTAGGTTCTGGCGTGTGTTCATACACAGCAATAGGTTATTGAAATAGCACAAGAGAGCAAAAAAAAAAAAAAAATGGTAGGTATAAACAGAAGATAAAACCTTGAAACAAGGGATTCTACAGGGTTAGATAAACATTTATATGGCCTCTATCTCGTGGAATTCTGGTCCATGTTATAAATGGGAGATAAAAATCAGGAAAAAACCTGGGGAGTTAGAGATAAGAGCTTGGGGATGCCAGTGTGGCTAGAAATTGGGGGGGGGCGGGCAGAAAGGATTGAGGCACAGGGAGGAAGCTCCCCAATTCTACATAAAGCCACCCTTATCCTTAAATCATTTGCTGACTTCTAAAATGTCCACCTGTGGAATGGAACTCCAAGGAAGCTATGAATAAACAATTATAATGTTAACTTAGTAGATGTTATCTGTTGCCCAGTGCTGGGGAGATAGAGCTTTTAGTTCAAGTTTTGCCAAATTACAGGGTCTTAATAAACATCCTTGTTTTCTATTCAAAATAGGCATGCCTTAACAGTTAAGAACAAAGTCCTAGGACTAAGAGATATACTCAACAACTAAGTATAAAAATGAAATATTCCTAATATAGACAACAGTATTATAGTACAATCATCAAACTTGCTAAGAGACTGGAACTTACTTATTCCAACCACTAAACAGAAAGTATAAAGACATAATGTGACAGAATTGCTAAATATGGCGACAAGAGCAATCATATCACAATATAAAAGTATATCAAATTAACGTGTTGCACAACTTAAATTTACACAATGTTATATGTCAAATATTTTCAATAAAAATGAATAAAGTAAATAGTTCTACAATGACAGAATTGCAAACCAAGCCTTCACAACGTCAGGGTTCTCTTCCCATAATTTAAGTACCTTATAGAACAAAAGTCATCATCCCTCAGAAGAGAATCTAGAATGTACAAAGTATTACCTACAATATCCACGATACAATAAAACGTTTACTAGACATTTGAAAAAACAGAAACTGTGACTTACAGTCAAAATGTTAAAAATCAATAGAAAAAAATTCATACATGTTTGACATGTTGGAACTGTCAGACAAGGACGTTAGTGATTCAAAACAGAGAAAAAATGATATATCGGGCTCCAGTCAGCAGACAGAAACCACCCAGTGATTTGAAAATGAAAACATTAACATAAAGGACTTAAACTTTATCATGGAATTATCATAACAGAGGATTGGCTAGCCAGGGATAAAGAGGTTGTAAAAAACACAGGAATAGCCAAGAGACAAAGCACCTCCCGCCTCCTGGGCTGAAGCAGTGAATGAGGAAGAGGTCCCCTTGCCCCCAGGGCTAGGATTCAGACCTTGTCCAAGAGAACTGGGTCATGGCTCATGTGACCTAGTGGAGAAGTTTGCCGAGGATTCTGCAGGATTCTAGAAATCTCTGCGGGGTGTCTGGGTGAGCTGTCCATGGGATGGTGTCATGTCAGCATTTTCTGGGAAGCCATCTGAGAGGGGTTAGAGGGAAGCTGTCTTCACGGAGGTGCACATACTCCTGGCTGCCTGATGTCAAATGTGGCAGGAACCAGAGCTAGGGAAGCCACCTGCGGCCGAAGCTGCTTGCACTGCGGAAGCAGGCCACTATAGCAGTCGTGCATTTTGCAGGAGCCTCCTGAGAGAGCACGCTGCAAAAAGGACGAGAAAAGGCTCTCTCCTCCGGTGTCTCTCCGGGTGCCTCTATTAACAAAGCTCAACATTGTGTCAGCGGGCAAAGGAGAAGCGTGCACAGGTCCAGTTCCATGATTGCAGGGCTCGTACTGAAGGTTGGATTTGGGGCTAATCCAGACAATAAATTGACAGCTGGCATAAAAAAAGAAATGATCTATAGGGAGAAATTAAATTATTGGTGAACAAATTGAGAATTTCAAGGCAGATAGAATTTGGATGCTGAGACAAACTGATGTCTCTAAGTATTTTTTTAATGTTTATTTATTTATTCGGGGGGAGGGGCAGAGAGAGAGGGGGAGAATCTCAAGCAGGGTCTGTGCTGTCAGCACGGAGCTGGATGTGGGCTCCATCCCATGAACTGCAAGATCATGAGCCGAGCTGAAATCAAGAATCTGATGTTTAACTGACTGAGCCACCCAGGCTCCCCTGAGGTGTCTAAGTATTTTTTTTAATATTTAAAATTTGAAAATATCATCATCGCCAACATAGCTTAGTGTTCTCATAGGTTGAGTTAAACGTTAAGTATAAAGTATAAAGGGGAGCCTGGGTGGCTCAGTTGGTGGAGCATCTGACTTCTGCTCAGGTCATGATCTCATGGTTCCTGAGTTCAAGCCCCAAGTCGGGGCTCTATGCTCACAGCTCAGAGCCTGGAGCCTGCTTCTGATTCTGTGTCTCCCTCTCTCTCTGCCCCTCCCCTGCTTGTGTGCACTCTACCTCTCTCTCAAAAATGAATAAACATTATAAAGCTAAGCTTTATAATTATATAGAGCATTATATAGAAGTCAAAAAAAGGTACTAATAGAATGCTGTTTTGTTCATCTTTATATTGAGATTGAGCAATAGACTTTGTTTGAAATTTGGGTTTTGCTACTGAACGTTTGAGTATCCCTGAAGTAAACAGTTACTGTCATTAATGTCAGGTTGTAATATTTTTGTTTGTTTGAAATAACTAAATCAAAGAGGAAATTTATTTGAGGCGAGCAAGAGTAAAGTTTGCATCATAAGGACACAGTAGAATACTGGCACGCAATTGACAAGCAATAAATGTGGCTTAATTTTTTTAAGGTTATTTATTTATTTATTGAGAGAGAGAGAGAGAGAGAGAATGAGAACGAGTGAACATGTGGGAGGGGCAAAGAGAGAGGAGAGAGAGAACCCTAAGCAGCCTCCGCATTGTCAGCACAGAGCCCGAAGAAGGACTCGAACTCACGATCTGTGAGATCAGGACCTGAGCTGAAATCAAGAGTGCGACTCAACTGACTGAGCCACCCAGGCATCCCAGTATCATTTAATGTTTAATTGTTTGAGTATAAGAATAATATTTAGTTAGTTATATTGTTTAAAACAAATTTTAAATTCTTTGATTTTCTATTTTTCCTTGATTTTGTTTTTCACCAATTCATTGCTTTTCAAAGATTTAATAAGGAAATGAATGTAAGGAATCTGTTGTAGCAAAGGTCTTTGGTTGCAAGTGGCCTTGTAACTCTGGCTAATTTATTTAAAGACTAAGATGAGGGTTATTACAAGTCGGGAGAGAAGGCCATTAGACCAGATGTGGAACAGACAGGAAGAAGGTATCAGTAAGAGTCATGGCTCAACGGTCTTGCCGGGAAACTTGCCACTGGAATGACTCAACCAATTCGTGAACCGCATTCCTCTAATGAAGCTTTGGAGTCTAGCAAAGAACCTAACTGGCTAAGTTTAGCTCATACACCTTCCCTGGGACCTGCTGAGGCCATGAGTCTGAGGATCTGGCTCATTGATCCTTCAAGGATCCCCCCAGCTTCTGTAATGGGAGAATCGGCACACGAATTTATCTTGATGGCCAGAGGCAATTTCCCACAAAGAAACTGAGGTTTGGCTGGGCAACCATCTTCCAATGTCCTCTAAAAACCACTTTTCTCAACCAGGAGGACTTCTCAAAAGCCATTTTTCTCAACCAGGAGGTCTTTTGTCCCCAGGGGACATTTGGCCTCTCCTAAAGATCTATTCGGTGGTCATCATATGGATGTAGGGTGATACTGGTACCAGTTGGATAAAGAGCCAGGGATGTGGTTAAGCATCTTATAATGCATGGGACAGCCCCCTGTGGTGCTAAGCATTATCCTTCCCAAAACGTCAGTAGTGCTGAGGTTGAGAAACCTTCTCTACAGAACACACAAGGATACAGATGGAATACAAAGGTCCCTCGATTAGAAGACATTTTGGGGCATGTGGGCAGCTCAGTTGGTTCAGCGTCCTATTTCCTCTCAGGTCATGATCTAGCGGTTTGTAAGTTTGAGCCCCGCATCAGGCTCTGTGCTCACAGCTCAGGGCCTAAAGCCTGCTTCCGATTCTGTGTCTCCTCTCTCTCTGTGCCCCTCCCCACCTCACATTCTGTCTCTCTCTCTCAAAAATAGATAAACATTTAAAAAATTTTTTAAAAAGACATTTAATGGATTTGGGCACCATTACTATGGTAAAAACAGTCTTTTTCTTGAACAGCAGGAAACTCAATCTTCCCGACACAGAAGCTGGTCATTTGGCTTTTCTCTGCCTTAAATGACTCTTCATTTTTACCTCTGTTTACATTCATCTTTGGATTCTTCTACAGTGAAGGAGGGAGCATATTATCAAATCATGCAGAAGCTCATCTTTTGAGAAGAAGTTTGTTTTAGGATAAGATCTCCAAATCCCATAATATATCCCGCTAGAGTCTCGGTTAACACTTTATCCATGGTAAAGCGTTTGATTGATAAATATTGGAATAAGATCATTTCAAGCTGCTTAAGAATTCTCCCAACACTTTTTCCAGGAGGAGAGAAAAATCGAAAAGAGAAAACTGATGTCAAGCACCCTCTGAATAGCTGTTTCTACATGCTAATGAAAGTCATGATACTCAGTTTCTAATCTGGGTAATTAAATACATTTTTGCCTGGATCACCCCATATCTTTCTGGCAGAGTTGTGGACAGGTTTGGGCAGGGGACGGTCTTATGCGTGTACTGCTTTTGCTTATATAAAAACAGCCTTTGTTCTTGAGCTGTTTCGAGTATGACATTTGAAAACGCCATGAATGGTGGAGAGGTGGAGAGGGTTTCACATTTACCAAAGCTTTGTTTTCTTTGTTCTTTGAGTTCGTCTCATGCAGAAGTTGGTTTAAAGGGGTATCTTTAAAACTCCAACAGGGGCGCCTGGGTGGCGCAGTCGGTTAAGCGTCCGACTTCAGCCAGGTCACGATCTCGCGGTCCGTGAGTTCGAGCCCCGCGTCGGGCTCTGGGCTGATGGCTCAGAGCCTGGAGCCTGTTTCCGATTCTGTGTCTCCCTCTCTCTCTGCCCCTCCCCCATTCATGCTCTGTCTCTCTCTGTCCCAAAAATAAATAAACGTTGAAAAAAAAAATTTAAAAACTCCAACAGTCTATGTGGCCATTTTGGTGACCCAGGGGACTTCTCCGCTTCTGATCTCACATGGAGATAACAATAGGCCTCCTGCCATAGCTGCCTTCTCCTTGTCATGGATAAAGTTGGGCTGAAGTATTATCTGAGCCAGGAAAATGAGCTGGGGAGAAGGAAATCCTCAGCCTGGTCTCTCAGTGACTGGTGAGTGGGTGACTCATCTCCCAAGGCCAGACTACCACTCAGATATGCAGGGCTAGGAGGTCAGGGGAGAGGGGTTCAGCCCGTCTGGCCTCCAGGTCCCGAGGGGAAGACCGTGGACATGGCTGATGGTCACTGGGCATAAATGTTAGTTGGGCTACTGGTGTAGCTTTATTAATGAAGTATAACTCTTCAAACATATGCTGTGTGCTTCATTCGTACCTTCACCTTGGGCCCTACAAATGGTAGGGGCAGGCCTACTTTGCTTATGGATTTCACTCCCTCCAAATGAAACGGACTTCTTTGTGTGGCTGAAGGAATGGCTGCTGGCACTTCTAGGTTCACATCTTCTCAGGTCTGGGGCCAGGCTGAGGCCAGCGAGGCAGGTGCTGGTCATTATTTAAGGAAGTACCACTTTCAAGTATCAGCCCGGCACCTGCAGGGCCCTGAGAGTAGGTGCATCCTTAAATTCTGTGTCCTAAAGGCACCTTGCTTGTCTCACTCTGGTCCCCAGTCCTACCTTTATCAAGTGCACAGTCAGAAAAGGGGAGAGGGCTTTGTTACACCTTCAAACCATTTCTAGGGAGGGCTTGCATTGGTTTTGCTTGTGTTGTGTGCAGACTCCCGGTTCCTTCATTATGTCTGTAAGAATAAGGTACTATTATAAGCCTAATTTGTATTACATGCCCACCATGGCCAGCACGAGGAAGGAAGTGCAGGTCAAGTTTCCAGAAAAAGGGGGAAAGAGGGCTTGCGAGACAAAAGGAAAAAACAGCCTCCATGGTGGCTAACCTCAGACTGAACACTTGATGAGCATTTATTGAAAATCTACTATGTGCCATAAGCTGAGACCATGGGGCCATAAACTCCATGTATCATAGACTATTACACAGATTACATGAGATGGATCTGAAGAGACTGAACTGAATTTGTAATGCAACAATTTGCCTTTCTTTTTTTCACCGCAGGGTTGAATTTGGTGGAAAAGGAAAGCACAACCTACCAATGAAGGAGAATGCCCCTTATCCCCGATCAAGGCTCAACAGGCTGGCATTTCAGAGCATATTGCCAATTTACAAGGGCAATAATGAGCTCAGCGTTCTGCTAATAAACAGAGGCAGAGATCAGTTATCTGGCTTTGCTTTTGAGCCAAAGCATAACTCTACGGCACATTAATTTGACACAGAGCACAGCTTTTCATTAATAATCACTGGAAGGTCCACATTGTAGAACTGCGGCAGTATATTAACCCGAATTGCCATACCTCCGGTATGTCATGGACCACATAATTTAGCATGACACCAGCATTTCTGATGAAGAGGTGGAATCAATGTGAGGGCTACTTGCCTGTAAATTAGCCGTATGTCCAAAAAAGCGCAGAAGCTAAAGGTTATTAAATCTAGAATGGCAATGGCCAAATGCATTGTTGCCTAGCAACTACAAAGTCCAAATCCACCTTTTCCCCCCTATATACTTACTACAAACGGAATATCTGGAACTTTAGCAGAGGCCTGTAGACTTCACTTTTAAAACCTTAAGGAGGCTTCTTTGAGTTTCCAGAACAGGGTGTCTTCTTGGCAAACAGTCAATAACTTGAAAAAGGCTTATTTTAACAAGCCTCATTGCATTCCACCGAACACCGAGAAGGTTGATTTTCAAAAGCCTTTCAAACTAAATCACAGCCATGCCCTGGATGTCACTATACACAGGTTTTTGCTTGCTTTTATATTTGCTGACCCATGCCCAAATGAGACAGGAATAAGGCTTAAATATTTTGGCAATACCTAGATTTAAAAATTGCAGATTCATTTTTGGACACATATGCTAAATTTGCTCATCCTTTAAAACTCCACTGGATGTGTATGAGCAGGAAAGAAAGGCACGAAGAGGGATGAAGATGGGATGGCTTCCGCAAATGGCCCCAGCGGTCAGGAGTAAGATGACGAGTGACAATGGGTATGTGGCCTCCATGTTGAGAACATGACCAGGAAACTGTGGGGTTATAGTAACTGGATAGTCCACAACCCGTCCACCAGGGACAGCCAATATGACCTATTCTTACTTTGCCAAAATCATGGCTTCTTTACATCTTTAAGACAAGTCAGACATGAAGATTTTTATTGAAAACAATTGAGTCGAGGAGCACCTGCGTGGCTCAGTCAGTTAAGCGTCTGACTCTTGATTTCAGTGCAGGTCATGATGTCATTATTCATGGGTTCAAGCCCCACATCAGGCTCTGCACTCATAGTGTGGAGCCTGCTTGGGATTCTCTCTTTCTTCCTCTTTCTCTGCCCCTCCCGAGCTCTCTCTCTCTCAAAATACATAAATAAACTAAAAAAAAGAAAACTATTGAATCAAATCTTGGCAGTTAAATAAAAAAATTTTTTTTAAACTGTGTGGACTCAAGGAAATATGCTGAGATCTGAAATTCAAGATGTCGCTAATTTTCCATTTCTAGCATTCTGCACCAGAGGATAGGAGAGCTGTGTGTTGTGGTGGGCAGAAAAAAGGCTCCCCTTGCACTTGGGTGGCTCAGTCGGTTGAGCGTCCACCTTCAGCTCAGGTCATGATCTCAAGGTTCATGAGTTCCAGCCCCGCATTGGGCTCTGTGCTGACAGCTCAGGGCCTGGAGCCTGCTTCAGATTTTGTGTCTCCTTCTATCTCTGTCTCTCCCCCACTTGTGCTCTGTTTCTCTCTGTCTCTCAAAAATAAACAAATGTAAAAATAAAAAAATTTTTGTTTAAATGGCTCCCCTCAAAATGTCCACATCCTCAGCTCTGAAACCAATGAATATGTTGCCTTATGATGTAAAAAAGACTTTGCAGATATGACTAGATCTTGAGATATCTATCCTCTATCATCTAAGTGGATCCAATGTAATCACAAGGGTTCCAAGAAGGGGAAGCAGAAGTGTCAAACAGAGAGAGAGAAAAAAAGACTAGAAGATGCCCCCCTGTTGGCTTTAAAGATGGAGAAAGGGACCAGGAGCTGAGAAATGCAAATGGCCTCTAGAAGCTGAAAACGGCACGGAAATAGGTTCTCACCTCTGCTTCCAGAAGGAACGCATCCCTGCTGAGACCTTGAGTTTAGCACAGTAAGACCCTTTTTAGCCTGATCTCCAGAACTGTGAAATGACAAATTTGTGTTGCTTTAAGCCACTGAGTTTGTAGCAATTTGTTACAGCAGCCATAGGAACCTAATGCAGTTCCGAATCCTGTATCTGACACTTATTAGTTGTTCCCGGTGAAGCTCTCGGTTCAACCTCCCCAGTTGTGGTTTCCTGATGCGCTTACTAATAACTTGGCCATTTCACCCTACTATGAGAATCTGGAGAGAAATGAAGAAAAATGCTTAGTACAGAGCTCAGCATTCATTGTCCCCATCAGTAGAGCAGCGTGTCGGTTACTGTGGCATTTTCTGACCCCACTTCTAACCCCAAGTGCGAATACCAAGTCTAATACCAAGTTGTTTTCCCAACACCAACCAGTGCTCTCATACCAACTAGTTATCCCACAATTCAATTCCATTCCGACACTGTCAGGAGTTAGTGAAGGCTCTCTAGGTCAAGGGCTTACTCATAAGACTGCCCCCATTTCAGACACCAGCTGTGAATGGGGTGCCTGGGACACCCACATTTCTGCCCAGCCAACTTAAAATCTGTGGGTTCCCATGACCTCACCATTAGATTCAATATTCTCCCAGAATGACTCAGGGAGCTCAGGGAAAGACTTATGTTTACCAGCTTATTACTAAGACTGTATCTCAGGAAGAGTCAAACAGAGGAGACGCACACAAGGTAAGAGAGACAGGCATGAGGCTGCCAGAACCTCCCTGGGCACGTCACCCTTCCAGCACCTCAACGTGTTCACCAACCCAGAAGCTCTCCAAACCCTGTCCTTTAGGGGTTTTTGTGGTTTCCTTAATCATTGGTCATGGACGATTAACTCAATCTCTAGCTCTTCTCCCCTCCCTGGAGGTCAGGATCAGGTGGGGCTGAAAGTCACAGCCCTCTAATCACGCCTGGCTCTTTCTGGCAGCCAGGCCCCATCCTGAAGCTATCTAGAGACCCTGCCAGGTGGTACAAAATATATTCTTATCCCTAAGAAGATTCCAAAAGTTTTAGGAGCTCTCTGCCAGGAACTGAGAGCAAAGACCAAATATCTATTTTTTATTATATCTCAGTTATTCTCAATTTATCACCACCCCCCCCCAATCCTTCCTCTGCCCTCCTCTGACCTGCCTTATTGTCCTGAGAACCTGATTCCATGGGCTGCACCCCCCAGGCTCCCTAGCTGGCTGGCTTCTAGTTGGGTTTGCCAAAGAAAGGGCCTGGAAGATCAGAGGGCAGGCAGGGGAAAAGGTCAGGATATGTCTTTCCCAATTTCTCACTGCCCTGTGTCAATCATTTCTTCATTATAGTCTCTTGAACTCACTGAGTTTCCCACAGACAGGAAGAGGATATCATTTGCAGATCCTAGTGCAAAACGAAAATGGAGTGCCTCTTATTCATAAAACCAGAAAACAAATACTGCTAGAGTTACTTTTCCCTTTCTTTCATGGTCTGTCTTGACTTGTCATAGTGGACAGGTTTTTTGTTTTTGTTTTTGTTTGCTACTAAATATCATTCTAAGTAAACATAAATCAATAAAATTAATTTTAAATTAGTAGTATAAATTTTAACATTCCTTTTTATTGTTATACAATGTTGATTTTATATGCCAATAGATAAGCATTTAACTTGTGCACAAATTTACCAAAATCACACGATCGGTATTTTGTAGTTCATACATGTATATGCTTTGTTCTTATCAGGACAGTGAGATCATTGTATAAAACTGACTCCTTGCTCTTTATTTCATGTACACTCCATCAACACCCTGTGCCTTCGGCTCATGGATGGGCAGGGAAGGGTGGGGAGAAGAGGCGCCCCAGCTTGCCCTTTCCTTCCATGTGATAATCTTCAATATAAGTGGCTGTCTAGTTCAGGAAAGTAACATTAGCAAGAAAGGCTGTGACAGAACTCTTGGGTCGTTCATATTTCTGAGGACACTATTATCTCCTTTCTAAGTTCAAGGCAAGATCTGGTTCACATGGAAAATGTGATGTTGTCGTGTTCCTGCCTAATCAGTTATAGATGCAACACACGTACCCTGGACTTGCTGTGAGTTTTGTTAAACTTCCACACATTGTGTGTCCACCAAAATTCTGTGCTCACAGAGCACTGCAAATGTTATTTACAAATGGGATGGCAAGGAACACTGGGCAGTCATATTGCATGTATCTCTCTGTTCGAGCCAGGCTCCATGGTCCCATCAGATTTCACTAAGGAATCACAAGCTCAAAGACAAAATTATTAAACATATAACATTGAATGAGGCATGCTCCCCTCTCAGTGCAGGTCCTGTGCAGCTGTATAGGCCACACATGCACGAAACTGGCCATGACTGCAGGACTTCCTTCATACGGGAAGTAAAGATATAAGTTACTCATTCCTTTAGTGTAGCTAAGACCATCACATACAGTTGTGTCGATTGTGTCCTGACCAAGGACACTCAGCATAATGGTGAGGGTGGGAGCTGAGATTCTTCCTTCCTTCATTCCTGGTAAAGTGAGAAGGTGTCATGTTTTTGAGGCACTTTGAGAACCACTGCTCTGCTATATTATATTGCTTCTCACACTCTTCTGCTTTACTTTTTCAGAACCTTTATCTTTATCTGGAATTATTTTTAGTTTGCTTATTTGCTACCTGCCTCCCTAAATAGAATGCATGTTTCTTGAGGCAGGGATTCCATGTACCTTATTCACTATTCTAACCCTTTTATTACTCAGAGTTCTCCAGAGAAACAGAATCAATAGGATAGATAGATAGGTGGATGGATGGATGGATGGATGGATGGATGGATAGATGGGTGGATGGATGGATAGATAGATAGATAGATAGATAGATAGATAGATAGATAGATAGATATGTATAGATATATAAATATAAAGATATGAAGAGGATGTTTATTACAGAAATTGGCTCATATGGCTATGGAGGATGAGAAGTCCCATAATTTACCACCTTTAAGACAGTCTGAATCCAAAGACCTGAAAACCACAGGAGTCAATGGTATCTGTCCTAGGAAACAAAGGCCCCAGAACCAGGAGCCCTGATGTCCAAGGACAGGAGAAGATGCATATCCCAGCTCAAGAAGAAAGAATTTGCTTTTCCTTTGCCTTTTTGTTACATTTGGGCCCCCAAGAGATTGGATGAGGCATCCATATTGGTCAGGGCGATCTCTTTACTTACCTACCAAATCAAATGTCAATCTCTTCCAGAAACATCCTCAGGGACACACCGAGAAACAACACTGTGCCATCTGTCTGAGCATCTCTTAGGCCATCAAACTGACACATAAAATTAACCCTCACATTCCCACACAGAGAAAAGCATCTGGTGTGAATAGGATTTACTGAGTGAATGCAAGAATATTAGCAAGCTGGCATTACTAATTGTTGCAACATTCTCTCAATCATTCTATTTGAGGAAGGCCCAGGGTTGATGGTTTTTACTCTTTTTGAGTTGATTTCTGAAAGAAACTAAAGACTCAGGAAAATGAAAACCAAAAATCTAACTTATAGCATAGATATCCCTTGAGAGATTCAAATAAAATTAAAATTGAGGATGATGTTTTTGGAAGTGACAGTATTCTTGGTCAACAGATTTACAAAGGCCTTTTTGTTTTCTTACTTTGTGAATGGCATGAAAAATAACCCCTGTCACCGGAGTGAGAAGTATCTAGACAATTACACCATTTCCCATGGTTTTCCACAGGAAAGAGATACTCAAGAAAACTGTATGCCTGCTGGATCTCCCGTTTCCAAGTTCGAAAGTGAAGAGTGACTGTGACTGTGTGTTTGTTGGTAGAAATTTTCTGAATTATTTACGATACCACAGGCTTACTAATGAGAATAAATTGATATGCTAACTAAATATTCAATTGGAAATCGGACTGTAGCCAGTTGGAGAACTCGAGCATCAGCAGGCAACAATTATTGCTGATTAGAACCCATAAACATTTTTTAAACTTTGACTTTGACAGGCATAAAATATCAACTTGTTCCCACTGTCCTGCAGTCCCCTCCTGTGCCTATGAACATCTACAGATGTAGGACAGTAGATGTACTGGACAGTATTAATAAGTTAATATCTACATCATGTTCTTATTGTTAAAAATCCAAGAAATGAGATAAAATATTTGTCAAAGTTAGTGTTTCCATCTCTTCATTTTAACAGATTTGCTCGTTTTTTTTATTACAATAGGGACATATGCTTGTATAAACACTGCAAAAAAAAAACTGGCAAAGAGAAATTAATAATCCATAATATCACTACTCAAAGATAATTACTTTTAAAATGGTGTGTATTGGGGCACCTGGGCGGCTCAGTCGGTTAAGCATCTGACTTTGGCTCCGGTCATGATCTCACAGTTTGTGGGTTCAGGCCCCACGTTGGGCTCTGCGCTGACAGCTCAGAGCCTGGAGCCTGCTTCGGATGCTGTGTCTCCCTCTCTCTCTGCCCCTTCCCTGCTCACTCTGTCTCTGTCCTTGAAAAATAAACATTAAAAATTTTTTAAACGGTGTGTATTCTTTCAGTCTTGGTTTCTGCATGCATTTTCAAAAAAGCATCATATTTTACAATATATTTCATAACCAGCTTTCCTCAACTGACCAAAAGAGAATGAACACTACTCATATCATCACATACTATTCTAAGAGCTGTTTAATGGCTATCTATTATTATACTATATGCCACAAGCATGCATTTTAAGTCAATTCTCTTATAGCTAGTTAGCATGGTTTTTATAATTTTCTATCATAAATAATGCCGCAGATAAAGTATAGGAGGTTATCTTCATGAGGTAAACAAAGATTTTTTACATCAGCCAATAGTTTGATTTCGAAAAAAAAAAATCTTCGTGTCTCTTTAACGTGTCCAGTGCAATTTCTTTGATAGTTCATCTCACAGAAAGATGATGCCCCAACATTTTGGATTATGTGGGAGGGAAAGTATGTGGGAGTGTGTCAGGGAAGCAGGCGGGTAGCAAGAACAAATGCAAATAACTTAGTTAGGATGGATTATTCCAGAGCATCACCAAAATAGCAGTGGCTGGGGGTGCCAGCCTCCGAGGACTTTTCACTAAGAAAACTGTCTCAGAATCTGGCAAGAAGAAGGTTGGGATAGACGTAAAAGATACCGGAATATGAACAAGGGACACAGTCAATACTGGAAAATGTAGTGCAACGAGCAGAAGTGTCATTGGGAAGAGGTTTTGTCTTTCTTCTGTGAGCCTTGACAATTATTGTTAACCTTCCCAAGAGCAGCAGGCTTGGGAAGAGGCTTGGGAAGTTGACTCACCAAGAGCAGGTGACCACGGACCAGCTTTGCAGAATAAGAGGGGGGGGGGGGAGCCAGTCACTCAATTTAATAGGTAAACACTCATCAATTATTACTCAATTATTATTTGCCAGTAAGCAAACACAGTAGGAACCCACCCCAGCCAAGAGCCATGTTAACTTCCATTCCTCTTTACTGCACACGCATTTCATCAAGGTAAAGCCCCTCAGTGTTCTTGCTGCTTAAAGTGGCTGAGCACACCCCAAGCACACGCTCAAGTGTGCTGACTGGCCCTTGGGTTTCCTCTTTGAGAATAATGCTTTCTTCTCAATACTCATTATTTTTAATTGCTCCTTTCAGGATTCTGAAACCCTTTCCTTGGACTCCTCATTATTCATCTCAAAGTACGATCTGATTTGCTATGTTCAAGTTTTTTTGTTTTTTTTTTAACATCCTCGGCTCCATCATTTAAAAGATCAGGTTCTCTTCCAAAAGCAGCTACGTTAACAAAGCCCAGCAGGCTGCTGATTGAAACACAGGAGGGGGTAGCATGGGGTGCAACAAAGGCCAGCGGACCACCCACCAGCTAGCTCTGGGAAGGGAGGCAGACATTTCCACGGAGACCACAGGGCTCATGTGAATTTAAGCATGAGAGTCAGACAATCCCTTAGGGACCAGATCTTTGCAGTTTCTGGCTTCCTGCTGATAGGTGTCACTGACCTAGTGAACTTCAAGATGGGGAAGGACATGCAGAGACAAGACAGGATGTAGAAGGTCAGAGAGAACTGCAGGAAAATTTATTATGTGTCACTTGGATGAAAGAGAGAGAGAAAGAGAGAGAGAGAGGAAGAGAAAGACTGAAGATTTACGAAGACCAGTCGTTACCAACTAAGGGGCATATTGCTTCTCTCCCCACCAAGGGACATTTGGCAATGTCTGGAGATATTTTTGGTTGTTACCACCAGAACTGAAGAAGCAGGGGCAGGTGTATCACTGGTATCTAATGAAAATAGGTCAAGGGTGCTAGTAAATATCCTACAACGTACAGGACCAATCCCACATAAAGAATGATCTGGCCAAAATTTTATAACCAAGGCTAAGAAACCCTGCTGTACATTCAGCTGCCACTTAATTTTCCCCTAATTTAAGAAACTGCACAAATATTTGCACTCCCAAATTGGTGGAGCCATCTACTGGAAATAACCACATAATAATAACAACAATAGTAGTTAACATTTATGAAGTACTTACCACATGCCAAGAGTTTTGCATCCATGAGCTTATTTTCTGGCTCATTCAATAAAGGAGATACTATTTAATATCTCTGAGGTAGGGAGAGCTAACTAAAAAAGAATCCCTAAAATTGAGAGAAATTCCATAACTGCCTCCCGGTATCACAATGCAATTGCATTTCAGAATGAGAATTTCTGTCCTATTCTTCTCTCAAAGCCAATGCTTTCCACCATTCTGCTGTGAACAGAGATCAGGAAATGCAGCGGAAAGGGCAGGGATCATAGATGTTATTTTGTTTGTTGTTTAAAGATATTTGAGTTTGGCAAGGTTGCTGCATATGAGATCTCTGTTAAAAAATGCTGTGCGCTGGAGAGGGAAGATGGCGGCGTAGGAGGACGCTGGGCTCACCGCGCGTCCTGCTGATCACTTAGATTCCACCTACACCTGCCTAAATAACCCAGAAAACCACCAGAGGATTAGCAGAACGGAGTCGCCGGAGCCAAGCGCAGACGAGAGGCCCACGGAAGAGGGTAGGAAGGGCGGCGAGGCGGTGCACGCTCCACGGACCGGCGGGAGGGAGCTGGGCGGAGGGGCGGCTCGCGGGCCAAGCAGAGCCCCCGAGTCTGGCTTGCAAAAAGCGGAGGGGCCTGACGGACTGTGTTCCGACAGCAAGCGCGACTTAGCGGCTGGGAGGTCATAAGTTAACAGCTCTGCTCAGAAAGCGGGAAGGCTGGAGGACAAAGGGAAGGAGAGCTGCTGAGCCCCCGGACGACAGAGCTCAGTTTGGTGGGGAACAAAGGGGCTCGCCAGCGCCATCTCCCCTGCCCATCCCCCAGCCAAAATCCCAAAGAGAACCAGTTCCTGCCAGGGAACTTGCTCGCTCTGCGCCAACACCCAACTCTGCGCTTCTGCGGAGCCAAACCTCCGGCAGCAGATCTGACTCCCTCCTGCTGCCACAGGGCCCCTCCTGAAGTGGATCACCTAAAGAGAAGCAAGCTAAGCCTGCCCCTCCTGCCCCTGTGCACCTTGCCTACCCACCCCAGCTAAGACGCCAGATCCCCAGCATCACAAGCCTGGCAGTGTGCAAGTAGCCCAGACAGGCCACCCCACCCCACAGTGAATCCCACCCCTAGGAGAGGGGAAGAGAAGGCACGCACCAGTCTGACTGTGGCCCCAGCGGTGGGCTGGGGGCAGACATCAGGTCTGACTGCGGCTCCGCCCACCAACTCCAGTTATACACCACAGCACAGGGGAAGTGCCCTGCAGGTCCTCACCACGCCAGGGACTATCCAAAATGACCAAGCGGAAGAATTCCCCTCAGAAGAATCTCCAGGAAATAACAACAGCTAATGAGCTGATCAAAAAGGATTTAAACAATATAACAGAAAGTGAATTTAGAATAATAGTCATAAAATTAATCGCTGGGCTTGAAAACAGTATAGCTGACAGCAGAGAATCTCTTGCTACAGAGATCAAGGGACTAAGGAACAGTCACGAGGAGCTGAAAAACGCTTTAAACGAAATGCATAACAAAATGGAAACCACCACGGCTCGGATTGAAGAGGCAGAGGAGAGAATAGGTGAACTAGAAGATAAAGTTATGGAAAAAGAGGAAGCTGAGAAAAAGAGAGATAAAAAATCCAGGAGTATGAGGGGAAAATTAGAGAACTAAGTGATACACTAAAAAGAAATAATATACGCATAATTGGTATCCCAGAGGAGGAAGAGAGAGGGAAAGGTGCTGAAGGGGTACTTGAAGAAATAATAGCTGAGAACTTCCCTGAACTGGGGAAGGAAAAAGGCATTGAAATCCAAGAGGCACAGAGAACTCCCTTCAGACGTAACTTGAATCGATCTTCTGCATGACATATCATAGTGAAACTGGCAAAATACAAGGATAAAGAGAAAATTCTGAAAGCAGCAAGGGGTAAACGTGCCCTCACATATAAAGGGAGACCTATAAGACTCGTGACTGATCTCTCTTTTGAAACTTGGCAGGCCAGAAAGAATTGGCACGAGATTTTCAGTGTGCTAGACAGAAAAAATATGCAGCCGAGAATCCTTTATCCAGCAAGTCTGTCATTTAGGATAGAAGGAGAGATAAAGGTCTTCCCAAACAAACAAAAACTGAAGGAATTTGTCACCACTCAACCAGCCCTACAAGAGATCCTAAGGGGGACCCTGTGAGACAAAGTACCAGAGACATCACTACAAGCATAAAACATACAGACATCACAATGACTCTAAACCCATATCTTTCTATAATAACACTGAATGTAAATGGATTAAATGCACCAACCAAAAGACATAGGGTATCAGAATGGATAAAAAAACAAGACCCATCTATTTGCTGTCTACAAGAGACTCATTTTAGACCTGAGGACACCTTTAGATTGAGAGTGAGGGGATGGAGAACTATTTATCATGCTACTGGAAGCCAAAAGAAAGCTGGAGTAGCCATACTTATATCAGACAAACTAGACTTTAAATTAAAGGCTGTAACAAGAGATGAAGAAGGACATTATATAATAGTGACAGGGTCTATCCATCAGGAAGAGCTAACAATTATAAATGTCTATGCGCCGAATACCGGAGCGCCCAAATATATAAAACAATTACTCATAAACATAAGCAACCTTATTGATAAGAATGTGGTAATTGCAGGGGACTTTAACACCCCACTTACAGAAATGGATAGATCATCTAGACACACGGTCAATAAAGAAACAAGGGCCCTGAACGAGACATTGGATCAGATGGACTTGACAGATATATTTAGAACTCTGCATCCCAAAGCAACAGAATATACTTTCTTCTCGAGTGCACATGGAACATTCTCCAAGATAGATCATATACTGGGTCACAAAACAGCCCTTCATAAGTTTACAAGAATTGAAATCATACCATGCATACTTTCAGACCACAATGCTATGAAGCTTGAAATCAACCACAGAAAAAAGTCTGGAAAACCTCCAAAAGCATGGAGGTTAAAGAACACCCTACTAACGAATGAGTGGGTCAACCAGGCAATTAGAGAAGAAATTAAAAAATATATGGAAACAGGGGCACCTGGGTGGCGCAGTCGGTTAAGCGTCCGACTTCAGCCAGGTCACGATCTCGCGGTCCGTGATTTCGAGCCCCACGTCAGGCTCTGGGCTGATGGCTCGGAGCCTGGAGCCTGTTTCCGATTCTGTGTCTCCCTCTCTCTCTGCCCCTCCCCCGTTCATGCTCTGTCTCTCTCTATCCCAAAAATAAATAAACGTTGAAAAAAAAAATTAAAAAAAAAAAAATATGGAAACAAACGAAAATGAAAATACAACAATCCAAACGCTTTGGGACGCAGCGAAGGCAGTCCTGAGAGGAAAATACATTGCAATCCAGGCCTATCTCAAGAAACAAGAAAAATCCCAAATACAAAATCTAACAGTACACCTAAAGGAAATAGAAGCAGAACAGCAAAGGCACCCTAAACCCAGCAGAAGAAGAGAAATAATAAAGATCAGAGCAGAAATAAACAATATAGAATCTAAAAAAACTGTAGAGCAGATCAACGAAACCAAGAGTTGGTTTTTTGAAAAAATAAACAAAATTGACAAACCTCTAGCCAGGCTTCTCAAAAAGAAAAGGGAGATGACCCAAATAGATAAAATCATGAATGAAAATGGAATTATTACAACCAATCCCTCAGAGATACAAACAATTATCAGGGAATACTATGAAAAATTATATGCCAACAAATTGGACAACCTGGAAGAAATGGACAAATTCCTGAACACCCACACTCTTCCAAAACTCAATCAGGAGGAAATAGAAAGCTTGAACAGACCCATAACCAGCGAAGAAATTGAATCGGTTATCAAAAATCTCCCAACAAATAAGAGTCCAGGACCAGATGGCTTCCCAGGGGAGTTCTACCAGACGTTTAAAGCAGAGATAATACCTATCCTTCTCAAGCTATTCCAAGAAATAGAAAGGGAAGGAAAACTTCCAGACTCATTCTATGAAGCCAGTATTACTTTGATTCCTAAACCAGACAGAGACCCAGTAAAAAAAGAGAACTACAGGCCAATATCCCTGATGAATATGGATGCAAAAATTCTCAATTAGATACTAGCAAATCGAATTCAATGGCATATAAAAAGAATTATTCACCATGATCAAGTGGGATTCATTCCTGGGATGCAGGGCTGGTTCAACATTCGCAAATCAATCAATGTGATACATCACATTAACAAAAAAAAAGAGAAAAACCATATGATCCTGTCAATCGATGCAGAAAAGGCCTTTGACAAAATCCAGCACCCTTTCTTAATAAAAACCCTTGAGAAAGTCGGGATAGAAGGAACATACTTAAAGATCATAAAAGCCATTTATGAAAAGCCCACAGCTAACATCATCCTCAACGGGGAAAAACTGAGAGCTTTTTCCCTGAGATCAGGAACATGACAGGGATGCCCACTCTCACCGCTGTTGTTTAACATAGTGCTGGAAGTTCTAGCATCAGCAATCAGACAGCAAAAGGAAATCAAAGGCATCAAAACTGGCAAAGATGAAGTCAAGCTTTCGCTTTTTGCAGATGACATGATATTATACATGGAAAATCCGATAGACTCCACCAAAAGTCTGCTAGAACTGATACACAAATTCAGCAAAGTTGCAGGATACAAAATCAATGTACAGAAATCAGTTGCATTCTTATACACTAACAATGAAGCAACAGAAAGACAAATAAAGAAACTGATCCCATTCACAATTGCACCAAGAAGCATAAAATACCTAGGAATAAATCTAACCAAAGATGTAAAGGATCTGTATGTTGAAAACTATAGAAAGCTTATGAAGGTAATTGAAGAAGATTTAAAGAAATGGAAATACATTCCCTGCTCATGGATTGGAAGAATAAATATTGTCAAAATGTCAATACTACCCAAAGCTATCTACACATTCAATGCAATCCCAATCAAAATTGCACCAGCATTCTTCTCGAAACTAGAACAAGCAATCCTAAAATTCATATGGAACCACAAAAGGCCCCGAATAGCCAAAGTAATTTTGAAGAAGAAGACCAAAGCAGGAGGCATCACAATCCCAGACATTAGCCTCTACTACAAAGCTGTCTTCATCAAGACAGCATGGTATTGGCACAAAAACAGACACATAGACCAATGGAATAGAATAGAAACCCCGGAACTAGACCCACAAACGTATGGCCAACTCATCTTTGACAAAGCAGGAAAGAACATCCAATGGAAAAAAGACAGTCTCTTTAACAAATGGTGCTGGGAGAACTGGACAGCAACATGCAGAAGGTTGAAACTAGACCACTCTCTCACACCATTCACAAAAATAAACTCAAAATGGATAAAGGACCTGAATGTGAGACAGGAAACCATCAAAACCTTAGAGGAGAAAGCAGGAAAAGACCTCTCTGACCTCAGCCGTAGCAATCTCTTACTCGACACATCCCCAAAGGCAAGGGAATTAAAAGCAAAAGTGAATTACTGGGACCTCATGAAGATAAAAAGCTTCTGCACAGCAAAGGAAACAACCAACGAAACTAAAAGGCAACCAACGGAATGGGAAAAGATATTTGCAAATGACATATCGGACAAAGGGCTAGTATCCAAAATCTATAAAGAGCTCACCAAACTCCACACCCGAAAAGCAAATAACCCAGTGAAGAAATGGGCAGAAAACATGAATAGACACTTCTCTAAAGAAGACATCCGGATGGCCAACAGGCACATGAAAAGATGTTCAGCGTCGCTCCTTATCAGGGAAATACAAATCAAAACCACACTCAGGTATCACCTCACGCCAGTCAGAGTGGCCAAAATGAACAAATCAGGAGACTATAGATGCTGGAGAGGATGTGGAGAAATGGGAACCCTCTTGCACTGTTGGGGGGAATGCAAATTGGTGCAGCCGCTCTGGAAAGCAGTGTGGAGGTTCCTCAAAAAATTAAAAATAGACCTACCCTATGACCCAGCAATAGCACTGCTAGGAATTTATCCAAGGGATACAGGAGTACTGATGCATAGGGGCACTTGTACCCCAATATTCATAGCAGCACTCTCAACAATAGCCAAATTATGGAAAGAGCCTAAATGTCCATCAACTGATGAATGGATAAAGAAATTGTGGTTTATATACACAATGGAATACTACGTGGCAATGAGAAAAAATGAAATATGGCCTTTTGTAGCAACGTGGATGGAACTGGAGAGTGTGATGCTAAGTGAAATAAGCCATACAGAGAAAGACAGATACCATATGGCTTCACTCTTATGTGGATCCTGAGAAACTTAACAGGAACCCATGGGGGAGGGGAAGAAAAAAAAAAAAAAGAGGTTAGAGTGGGAGAGAGCCAAAGCATAAGAGACTGTTGAGAACTGAGAACAAACTAAGGGTTGATGGGGGGTGGGAGGGAGGAGAGGGTGGGTGATGGGTATTGAGGAGGGCACCTTTTGGGATGAGCACTGGGTGTTGTATGGAAACCAATTTGACAATAAATTTCATATATAAATAAAAAAAAATGCTGTGCGCTGGCATGAACCAAAAATAAACATTTTAAAAAGTAACATTTAAAATAGCAACAAAATTATGAGTAGCTAAGAAAAATTCTAACAAGACTGCAGGGTTTGTAGGTAGTATTAGAAATTTTGACAAAGCAGGTAGAAGGTCTAAATAAATGGCTATAGATACCCTGTTTACAGATGGAAAGACTCATTCATAGTCTTCAAGCTATAAAGGCTTCAAAACACAAAGATGTGAGATGTTTCCAAATTAATCAAAATACAGTGTGATTTCAATACAAATTCCAGCAGGGTTTTTGTTGTAGTTTGGCAAACTGGTTCTAGGATTTATAGGGAAGAACAAATTGTCCAAGTAACCTAAACAATCTGGAAGAAGATCAAGAAGGTGAAATGGTTACTTTCCCAAACCCGTGTCCAGGCACAGGAATGAAGTGTAGAGTGCTGGCTTGTGAAGAGCAAAAACACTGGTGGAATAGAAAATGGAGCTCAGAACAGCACATTTTGAAGTTTAATACCTGGGATTGAATTGTAATTGCAGCAGCTGGTACTTGGACCATTGGGCATCTTGTATTATTGTTACTTTTTAATTTTTTATATGTTTATTTATTTTTGACAGAGAGAGAGAGGAGCAGGGGAGGGGAAAAGCAAAAGGGAGACACAGAATCTGAAGCTGGCTCCAGGCCCTGAGCTGTTAGCACAGAGCCTGATGCGGGGCTCAAACCCATGAACCGTGAGATCATGACCTGAGCCAAAGTCAGATGCTTAACCGACTGAGCCACCCAGGTGCCCACATATCTTTTAAAAAATAAATAAAATTGAATAAATACATACACACATATACACACGGGAATTGATGACCAAGGTATAAAAAAACATTGTCTTTAAATACTTTAGAAGGAAACATAAGAAACTATACTTATGATTTGGAGACAGAGAATGATTTTTTACATAAAATGTAATACAACATAAATCATAATAAATGTTGATTGTTTGACTACACTGAGAATATAACTGTTCATCAAAAGACATTTTAAAAGTCTAGAGACAGAAAACAGATTAGAATATATTTGCATGGAATTAAAAATGATTAGCAAATTAGTATCCAGAATAAAAACTTTCTTACCCAGCAAGAAAAATAAAAACAATCAAATAGAAAAATGGATTTTATGTATATATACACATATACATACATATCTAATATATCTGATATATATATGTATGAAATTAACAGAAAAGGAAATATAAATCAATACTGAACATATATAAGGTATCTTAAGCTCACTGTAGTCAGACAAATGTAAAGTAAAGCTGAAATTAGATACTATTTTATATCCAACACATGGGCAAAAATCTTAACATTAAGTCTTAATATCATCTATAGGCATTTGATGTGGTACAAGAGGGGGTTCTTTTTTTAAAATTTTTTTAATGTTTATTTTTGAGAGACCGAGAGACACAGAGCATGAGTTGGGGCGGGGCAGAAGGAGAGGGAGACACAGAATCCAAAGCAGGATCCAGGCTCTGAGCTGTCAGCACAGAGCACGATGCAGGGTTCGAACACATGAACTGTGAGATCATGACCTGAGCACCAGTCAGACGCTTAACTGACTGAGCCACCCAGGCACCCCCAAGGGGGGTTTCTCATACACTGTTCACGGGACTGAAAATTGGTAGAACTACTTTGGAGATGAATTCAGCAATAACTAGGAAAGCCAATGATGTGAATATTAACAACTTAGCACTTGTCCTTTGAGTTGGTACCTTGGATAAGGAGACATGTTCAAGAATGTCCAAGAAAGCAACTTTTATGTATTAGGAAAGATGAAGAGAAATTAAAAGCCTATCAGTGGGAGAATAAATCAGCCTACACTACATGTGGTAACAGTATACCTTTTACAATGCCAAATGAAAAAAAAAATGTAAGTTGATGCTATATATGTATTGAAATACGCAAAACTATCTCATAGGTTGCTGAGGAAGCCTACTTACCATTAGCAGAACTCTCATAGCAAATACAAATCCGGGACAATGGTTATCTCTTGATGTGGTGGGAAACAGAGGAAGAAGTGATTGGTGAACACAGAGGCTTCAAATATATTATTACTTGCACCTTAAATACAGTATTTAAAACAGTTACAAACAACTGCAACGTTTAAAATGTAAACAACTACCTCTTCCCCTCATCTAGTGAATCACTGAGAACCTATAGCCATTGACACATGTGAACGGAGAGCCACGTGCAGAAGGAAATTCTTATTCCCATTCTTTTTTTTTTTTTCAACGTTTTTTATTTATTTTTGGGACAGAGAGAGACAGAGCATGAACGGGGGAGGGGCAGAGAGAGAGGGAGACACAGAATCGGAAACAGGCTCCAGGCTCCGAGCCATCAGCCCAGAGCCTGACGCGGGGCTCGAACTCACGGACCGCGAGATCGTGACCTGGCTGAAGTCGGACGCTCAACTGACTGCGCCACCCAGGCGCCCCTCCCATTCTTTTTGCTATTAGGAAAACTGGCTGCTAAATTTACGCAGTTGACTTTGCTTGACTTTCAACAAATGAAGTTGGCCTTGTGCAAGTAGATTCCTTATGCCCTCTCACTTCTAGCCTGGATCCTGTCCTTAGACTGGACCCTGGGATATGAAGTTCAAGTAAATCAGCCATCCCTTGCTTCTTATAACATGATACCTAATGGATATTACCAAGGACAGTGACCTAAAGAACAATTTTGGAGTTGAGAGAAAATATGTACCTCTACACACACTTATAAAATGTCTTCTCCTATTTCTAACCAAGTGAAAATAACTTATTGAAAACTCTATAATAAAGGGATGGGGGAAAGAGGGGATGGGACATAAGAGCACACTTATCATGATGAGTACGGAGTAATATATAGAATTGTTGAATCATTACATTGAACACCTGAAACTAATATAACACCGTGTTAATTTTACTTGACTTAAAAAAAAAAAAGCTTAACTACATACAAAGTCCTGTATTGCCTAATCTGTTCAGGTGCCATTGTGGGCTCTCACAGACCCACCCCAGTGAGTGGGGAGGGGAGACAGTTGGCCACATGGGCCCTGGAATCAACTGCAGGCTGATTCAAAAGGACTATTCCCATTGCACAGCAAAGCAGATTTGTGTATCAACAGCTTGTCTCTATTTAAAATTTTAATAGTTTGCTCATTATGAATTGTTTTGTGAGTTTTGATTTTCTAAAGGATTGCGTTAAATACTATTTATCTTGATCACTGAGTATTTGATGCCTCTCTTGCTCCTGAGTGAGTGCCTTACTTGACTCAGCCTAAATCTAGCCCTAGCGAAGTCTCCCAGTTTAGTTGTTTGTTTTTCAGAAGAGAAGGTCTCTAGTGGCAACTAAAAAGTCAAGTACATTGTACCCTGTTCTGACCTAAAACACATTTTGTCTAAGCCCAGTGGCTAAAGTCACCTCTATTGTCAGTGACTCAGGCTAAATTTGCAAAGGGCATATCAAAGCGTATAACTGGGTAGATATAAAATTCAAACAAATCAAATTCAATTAAAGCGGCATTTATAGAGTGTTTTCTGTATATAAGACACAGGAGTGGTATCTTTGGACAAGAGGGAGGACGTGCAAGGTTAAACTAGGACAGAGTAGACACTGTCACAAAGACCATACCATCCTACACACTCATATATTTACATTGTGATGGGGGGAATTTTCTATAAATATAGAAAAAATCCTATATATTTATGGTCTCTTACTCTCTGCCTTCCATCAAGCCTAGCCTTTCTTTGAAAGCCCATTATTCACTCCAGAGATCATATATAATGTGTCTGATATAAAAATAAAGCCAGGCAAAATAAGAGTTCCTCAACAAACCTTTGTGGGTCACCCAATACTTTCCAGTAGTTCTGGACATAGGATACAATACTGAGGATCATATAGCTTTTATTCAAGTGAGGGATATAAGTAAACAGTATGGAATATAATGTAGTCTGGTAAGTGTTTTCATGAGGGAGAAAGCAGGTTGAAAGCCCAGAGTGGGCATTTAACCCAAACTTGTGTGTGTCATGAAAAGCTTCCTAAGGGAGATGATGTCCAAAACCTGAAAAATAAGTAGGAGCTGATCACTGGCACAATGCTGGCAGGGACACTGAATGAAAAATTCAATAAAAAGGGGCAATCAATAAATGCCACAATTAGGATAACAGCATGATAGAATTATCTCACCAAGATATTCAAACAGTCATCACACCATCATAGAAATGCTTCAGTGAGCAATGACTAACACATTAGAAACATTTTTATGAAATGGAAAGTCTCAGGGCACCTGGCTCGCTGAGTTGGTAGAGTACACAACTCTTAATCTCAGGGTCATGAGTTTAAGTCCCACATGGGGTGTGGCCTATGGAAGGAAGGAAGGAAGGAAGGAAGGAAGGAAGGAAGGAAGGAAGGGGAGAAAGGAACAGAGGGAGGGAGGGAAGAAAGAAAGAAAGAAAATAGAAAGTTTTTTCAGCATAGACAGATAATATAAGCAAAGAAATAGAATATACAAAAAGCAATCAGGGGGCTCCTGGGTGGTTCAATTGGTTAAGCGTCTGACTCTCAGTTTCGGCTCAGGTCATGATGTCACGGTTGTGGGATCAAGTGTCATGTCAGGCTCTGTGCTAAGCATGAGGCCTACTTGGGATTCTCTCTCTCCCTCTTTCCCTGCCCCTCACCTGCTCTCTCTTTCTTTCTCAAAATAAAAAAATATAACAATAAAAATAATTTTAAAGAAAGGAATCATATGGAAATTTTCAACTGAAACATTTAATAACCAAAAATGTTTAATATTCAATGAATGGATTCAACATCAGGATAGTGAAGGAAGATGAAAAAAAAATTACTGAACTTAAGAACCACAGAAATTACCCTATCTGCACAACAGAAAGAGGTAAACTGGGGGAGGGGGAGGAGGCTTGGGGATTTGCAGCACCTAACAAATCCACCATTCATGCCATTTGAGTCACAAAAAGAGAGGAGACAAACGGTGGGGATGAAGAAATACTTGAAGAAATGATGCCTGGAAAATGTTCAAGTTTAGCAAAAGACCAAAACCTACAGTTGCAAACAGCTGAGTTTACTCCAAAAGAATAAATTCAAAGAAATACATACCAAGACATTATAGTCAAACTTCTGAAAACTAAAGGCTATATATTAATATATGTGTGTGTGTGTGTGTGTGTGTGTGTGTGTGTGTGTGTGTGTGTGTATTAAAAGCAGGGAAAGAGAAATGGCGCTTTACATATATGTCAAAACAACTCCAGTGGTTATAGATTTCTTGTGAAAAATCATGGAGGTCAGAAGGGAGTGGTGATATTTTCCCAATGGTGAAAGAAAATAATCAAGAGCACAGAATCCTTCTCCCAACAAAAAGATCCTTTGGAAACAAAGGCTTAATCAAGACATTCTAAGATGAAGGATAAGTACGAGAATTTGCTACTCACATCTCTACTCGAAAAGAGAAACTAAGGAAGCCACTGAATCAGAAAGGAAATGATGGAAAAGAAACCTTGAAGTATGAGGAGGAACTAACACAGCAAGCAAAAATATGGGTAACAGAATATACTACTTCTCCTGCAGAGTTTTCTAAATTATGTTTGATGGTGGAAGCAAAAATTATACCTGTCTGATGAGGTTCCAAATGCAAGTAGAGAAAATATCCAAGATGATTATATTAAAATGGAGGAGGATAAAGAGACTTAAGAGATAAAAGTTTTTACGCTTTGCTGAAACTGGTAAAATGACAAGACCAGCACGCTATTCAGTCACAGGTGGCTTTTCCTTTTTGAGTGAAGTGGAAAGTACCCGCTCCACAGTCTTCAATTACTTCTGATGCCATCACCATAATGTTCACTTCACTGAATAAAGAGCGTTCCCGTTTCCATCTCTTCTTTATCTCACATAATTAATACATCATGACTGACTAGGGTAGAATTTTTCTCCACTGGTAGCGTTGTGTGTCTTTTCCTATTTCAGACCCTTGGATTATCCACCTCTCTCTCTTTTCCAAGAACGACAGGAGCTACCGTCTCTGCCACTGACCTTTCCGAATGCAATCAAACTTTTGCATTCTGAAGTTTATATTATTCTCTTCTGCTAGAAAACCATCTTCGTCTCGGCAAGCTGCAGAGCTCCGGATGCTGGAATCGCAGGTGATACGGACCAAAGTGGTGCCTGGCTTCTTCCTCACCCCCCATTGAGAGAACAATTGGTTCCAAAAGAAACCACAAGAATGTTCTCTTTCCTGGATTCCCCAGGTGAACTTAATGATGCCCATCCCTCATGTCAGAATGCCAATGGTTTTTTTCCCAAGGAACATCATTGCTTTAACTGTGAACGTAGTTTTAGGTCAATTACATTAGTAAGGTTAATAAGTTCCAGGCTGGAAGTTCTGAGTTGCCAAATCTATACAAATCGTAACTCGAAAAGAGTTCAAAGCTCACACAGGAGGACACACACTGCCTGCCAGCTCCTCCACAGAAGGTTGCAACACAATAATAATAATAATGATTATGATGATGATAGTAATAATCCCTTATATTTATACTGTTCCCTATCGTTCCAAATACCTTCAAAGGCATTATCTCATGAATACTGCACCACCACTCACCCATAATATTAGGTTTCAGGAGAGACATGGTCAACAGACTGTAAAAACTCACGGTTTCTAAACTCACCTGATCTTAGTTCCTGAACTCATCTTGGATAAAGGGACTGATTTTAGTTTCCTAACAAAAGGTGAGTCAAATGCCTCAAAACCATAGTCACTGAATATGCTTATTAAAACACGATGCTGAAGCTGCCTGGGTGGCTCACTTGGTTAAGTGTCCAACGCTTGGTTTCAGCTCAAGTCATGATCTCACAATTCATGGGATCAAGCCCCATGTCAGGCTCTGCGCTGACAACACGGAGCTTGCTTGGGATTCTCTCTCTGTCTCTCTCTCTGCCCCTCCCCATGCTTGTGCTCTCTCTCTCTCTCTCAAAATAAACTTAAAAAAAAAAAAAAACCCATGATACTAATTAGCATCAGGTCCTATGCATAAAAGTCATCAATGTCTCCCCTTGCTTGCTCAGTGTCAACTGCTCATTTTGGTATTTGAATATTTTTACATTTGTTTACTTTCCACTTTTCTAGGTACATCTCTCATTCCTCCCATTTATACATTTCCACACTCAGCTCTAGCCACGCTGTTAGTTCTTTGAGCTGTTCCTCCTTTTTGTTTATTCCACTGCCCTTGCCTAGATACCTAGATATCTATTATGTATAAATATGTATATATCTATAATGTAATATGTATTATACATAGTGAGGGATTGATTGATTGATTGATTGATTATAGGTGATACATTTATCACCAACCTTAGAATTCTTCCCCTGCAATTCCAAACTGCCTGGAGCAAAGCAGATGATTGCTGCCAACGTACTTAGTTACTCTTTTCATGAGTTTACTGCCCAAGCACAAAACAACACTAGCCTGTGGGAATTACCACAAGGACACTTGAAGGTCAGTTATTTGGGAACTGTTCAAGAATACCTTTCAAGGCAGCCTCAGATCTTCAGTCCTGACTTCCTGCAAGTGTTGGCAGGTGCTGCTGACTGAATAGTCTATGCACCAAAGATCTTCACAGTTTTCAAACAGAAACACACACACACACACACACACACACACACACAGAGAAACCCTAAAATCACTTGCCTTTTACATCAGAGTTTTCTAATTATGTTTTCCCTCTGATCTCCAGGCCCTCAGATGACCTCCCTGAGCTGTGTTTTTCTCTTTGACCATAGCTCCTTTGGGTCTGGATATAAGTCAGGGGAAAGCAAATTTTCTGTAAATAACCAAGTAATAAACGTGTGGGACTTTGAGGACCAGTCTTCATCACTAGTACACACTCTGGAGGCATGGAGGGGCCACAGGCGATATGTAAATAAGTGAGTGTTGCTGTGTTCTGATCAAACTTTATTTATGGACTTGAGTTGCATATAATTTTCATGTCTCAAAAAAATTTTTTTTTAATTTCAAGTTTTTATTGAAATTCTAGTTAGTTACCATATATGGCAAAATTGGTTTCCGGTGTAGAATTTATCCGTCACTTAAGAAAAACACTCAGTGCTCATCTCAGCAAGAGCCCTCCTTAATACCCATCACCCATTTAGCCCATTCCCTGCCCATCTCCCTCCATCAACCCTCAGTTTGTCATTTATCCTTAAGAGTCTCTTATAGTTTGCTTCCCTCTCTCTCTTTTTTTCCCCTTCCCCCATGTTCATCTGTTTTGTTTCTTAAATTCCACATATGAGTGAAATCATATGGTATATGTCTCTCTCTGACTGACTTACTTTCCTTAGCATAATACACTCTACCTCCATCCACGTCATGGCAAATGGTAAGACTTCATCCTTTTTGACGGTCTGGTAATATTCTTTATCCATGCATCAGTGGATGGACTTTTGGGTTCTTTCCATGGTTTGATTATTGTTGATAATGATATTTGCAAATGACATATCTGATAAAGGGTTAGTGCCCAAAATCTATAAAGAATTTATCAAATTCAACACCCGAAAAATTAAACAATCCAGTTAAGAAATGGGCAGAAGACATTAACAGACATTTTTCCAAAGAAGGCATACAGACGGCCAACAGACACATGAAAAGATGCTCAACATCGCTCATTATTAGAGAAATACAAATAAAAAGAAAAAACAGGTTTTTTTCAACCTTTTACAAATTGTAAGACCATTCATTTGAAAAGCTCCCAGGTCTTCAAAACTTAGCAGCAGGACAACTTGGTTCACCAGTTTTATTTTGCTTATCACTGCTCTAACCACACACTGGACTGTTTACATGCAGAAAAATTAATGAATTGGAAAAGTAAAGCATTATGGACTGAATGTATGTGTCCCTCCCAAAATTCCTATGTCCAAACCCTTGCCCCCCTCATGTGACGGTATGGAGGCGGGGCCTCCATCACTGTGCCCCATTCTGTGGGCACATTCCTCATGAATGGGAGCAGTGCTTTTATGAAAAGGATACAATGTAAGTCAAATTATAGGTTCAGAATGCACTCCCTTTTCCAGAAAGCAGTCTTATGATTTTTCTCCTAGAAAGAGACCCACCTTCCTCCTCTCTTCACCGATGCTGCCTGTCTGCCTTGGCTTTGTCTTTGTCAGCCTCACAAGGTGTCAAATCTATGTCAAAAAAAGGATTCCTAGGAGGGGAGGGGGTAAAAATACTAGAAACACTTATCCTTGAATGGTTTCTTTTTTTTCTTGTCACTATATAATAGTTACAATATATATCAAAACCAACCCTCAGCAAATCACTGAATTAGATCTGGAAAACTAAGTTCACAAACAGATGGGGTTGGGGAGGAATGGGATTCTGCTGGGGTTTTGAGCAGAAAGGACACTGCAGGCCTGGGCACACAGGGGCCATCTTTCCCACCATGAAGGAAAAGTGTCCATGAGATACTGAAGCAAAGACTCAGAAAAGCAGATCAGAAAGAATCTGACATGGATTCTTGAGGACATTATCTGGGTAGCAAAATCCAGCTGTGCTGAAACCAGACTCATTTCTTAATTTTTGTTTACATGAGCCAATAAAATCATTCTTGCATCTTGATTGACCTTGTTACAATTACCTTTTCATAACTAGTTGGCAACGCACCTTTTCTGACCTTCATCGCTTTTACAATGTTATTACAAACAAAAAAAGAAAAGGAATTCGCCAGCACTGCCCTCACTATCCAACCGAAAACCAAACTGACATCTTTTTGAATTTTTCTTAAAATGATACTCAGTAAGTTTTATTTTGAAAGTTAAGCTAGGAAACCACAGATAAAGTAGTCATAGACAATATTCTTTTATGCAGAACTAAGTTTACAATCTCTGATGTTACCGGGGTATATGGAATGCTAATGGAACGAAAACATAAATTATGATGATTTCAGAGAAGTGGTCTGTGGAACATCTTTGAGAGCTCACTAATTCACTCGGCTCTTGACCAAACAGTAGGCTTTAAATGAATTCCCATTACCATCTCGGCTGAGATAGTTTGCGTGAGTACAAAATACATTCAAAATGGTAAGATGAGCTCCAGGAGGTAACATTTAGTGACCTCTCCACATGCAAAATTGGAATTATCACAGACGATTGGCAGGACTCTATCTTCGTGTTTAATGTGGCTTCCACAAATGAATTATCTTAAGAAGATGTAGCTCATGCTTAATGGTTCTTATTACTATCAGAAAAACCTTTACAGCTTAAGTGAATCTTTCTGATAATCTACAAAACAATTTATTAGCCTAAATTCTATTGATTAATGTAACTGTGATTGTTTTGACAGGGTTTACTTAACATGGCAGCGGTCCGATCTTTTGCTTAGAGCATGTGTTCTGTGTTTGTTTTTTTGTTACTTTTGTTTTCCTGGGCATAGATGCATACATACATGGTGACCCAGGAATGAGTAATTCAATTTTCTTCCCAAGTGAAGAAGATGTATTTACATGCAAGTAAGACCAACATTAATATAGAGACAACTTGGAATATTTTGTTCCATTTCCCATTTTGGACCTCAGGTAAAGTGGTTTAGATTGACTATATTCCTCATCCCATGCCACACAATTATCATTGGTCCTTTCAAATCCCTTCCTGGTTTTGTCCCCTCCCTATATTCATATGCATTGCTCCTTCGTCACCTGTTCCAATAGCCAATTTTCCTAATGTGTCTAATGTACATCTTTTGCTTGTAGGAGCACTTGCATAAATATTTTAAGTGCATGTATTTGTGACTTATAGCATGAAAAATTTCAAATGTATTCAGAATAGAGAGAATGATATAATGAACCCCTATGTACCTATCACCACCTACAACAATTATGAAATCATGCTCATTCTTGTATTATTTGTACTCCCACCAAATTCATCTTGCTACTAGCTTATTTTAAAGCAAATCCCGAACATAATTTTATCCATAAATACCTCAGTATGCATCTCTGAAAGACAAGGACTCTTATTAAAGACATAGCCATAATGCCGTTATCACATCAAAAATTAATACCATAAAATATCCCATCATTGTTGAAGTTTTTCTGGTGGCTTTCTCTCTCTCTGTATCTATCTATCTATCTATCTATCTATCTATCTATCTATTTCATAATCAAAACCAAACAAGGCCCACATGGTACATCTTGATATGTCCCTTAATTCTCTTGAATCAAGGATTTCTCCTCTTTTTACTCCCCCTGGCAATTAGTTTCTTGCTGAAGCTGGATTGTTTACCCAGTAGAATCCCCACATTCAGGATTCTGCAGTTTGCATCTCCATCATGTCATTGATGTGACCGCTGATGACCATTGCCTATACCCATTATTTTGTTAAGGACATGTATAATTTCATATTATAATTCCAGTTACTTCTTCCTGTACTTGATGGATGTGTCTACAGAAAGAAGCATTTATTTATCAGTCAATTGGGATACTCTGGGATATGGTTTCAACAGAAAAGGCAGGTTAGATGCCTAATGTTTCCCTTTATGTACCTATTTTTAGAATAATAAGTGAGCTCTATAATGTTCTCTACGGCAAATCAATGAATTATAAAGTATCATTAAGACTTCATGGGGTCCTAACATATAGAATATATTTCAATTTACCATACTTCTTATTCATATTGACACTCAAATTATTACATCCATGGCCTCTTACATTGATTTCCAAGGATTTTCTTTTCAAGATTTTCTTTTTTGTAATTAGGTTTAAAAAAAAATTTAGGCAATTTTCTTGAGCTTCCTCATATGTTATGGTTCACTACTATATATTTCACCCAAATAATGTATACAATGAAACGGGTTTTATATTTACAGACTTGTGGGTCCACCACTGCGATCTAATTTGGGAACCTTTTTGTCATTTCAGAAACTAAGTCCATGCCGATCAGCAGTCTATCGCTGCTCTTTCTTCCCCCACAACCCTACGCATCTACTGATCTTCTTTCTGTCTCTCAAAGTTTGCTTACTTTAGACCTTTCATAAACAGGGAATCATTCAATATGTAGTCTTTTGCGACTTCCCTCAATATTTTCAAGGTTGATCTGTTTAGCATGTATCAAGTAATTCATTCCTTTTTATTGCCAAATGATGCTCAATTATATGAAGGCACCACATTTTATTCATCGGCTCATCAGCTGATGGAGACTTGGGTAGTTTCTCCTCTAGGCTGTTACGAGTAATGCTGCTATGAATTTTCGTCTAGATGTTTTCATGCTAACACACACTCTTACTTCTCTTGGGTGTAGAAGAATGGAATTGTTGAGCACTGGCAGATTGTTTTCCAATTGTTTTCCATCATTTCCCACCAGCTGGGGATTAAGGTTCTGACTTCTCAACACCTTCACCAACACTGGTGATTCTCTCTCTTTTTGATGACAGCCATCCTAGTAGACATGAAGTATTATTGGTGATTTTGTGGTTTTGGAGATCTGATTTATTTGTTTATGTATTTCAGCTAATGAATATTTACCGATTCACTGGCAGATACCAGATGCTGCCCCATGACCACACATTCTTTGCAAGCTGGAAACATGAGACCTCTCTATTATTCTTGCTACACAGTCAAACTTCTTGATATTTTTATGTTACCATAAAAGAGAAATAAAATGATCTTTGTTTTAAAATCTGAGTTTTGACTACTCTGCAATCCTGGAAAGGTTTCATACTTCCATCTCTATGTAGTTATTTAATAAGGTATGAACTATAGCAATTCTCATAATTTAAAAGATACTTATATCAGGTAGTAAAGGTACAATATTAAAAAGTTCAATTAGGTCTGAGGTTTTATAGACCATGAATTAATGGCATCAGGGGCCCCATAAAGCTAATTAATTTGCTTAAGATAGTTAAACAAGAATATGGGCAAGTCAGAACCACTTTTAAAAGGATTAAAGATGGCCAATGTGTCAGGTCAATGTGATTATATAACCAATATGCCCAGAATGCAATTGTTAGGATGAGGCCTTGGTCTTGACTTGCACTGGCACGTTGGGAAACAGGGAACAGGTGAGTAAGAAAGCAAGCGAATCTGGGGGAAGGTTGACAACTAAGGAACAACTGGTACTTGCACCGATGAATTTTTATTTCAAGGCATTCGTATTATTGGTTAACGTTTTTTACCAATTATGTTGAGCCAGGACCTACGCTATACGTTTTGTCTATATTGCCTCCTGTCATTGTCACAACAACCATATAATAATGTAGGCACTAGCCCCATTTTAAAGATTTGAAGACTATTGAGACATAGAAGAATTAAGTGACTTTTGCAAAGGTCACACAGCTAATACGTGGAAGAACTATAATTAGAGCTAGAATCTATATTTGGCCTTCCTCGAGCTTGACCTTTCCTCCCAATGGTGCACCCAGATGGTGTCTGGGGACCCCTTCTCCCACTAGCAGTGGGAACAACAATGTGCCTAAGTAAGGCATCCCCAAATCACTGTATTTATATGAGAAAGAGTACCAGGTTTGGTAGCATGGGATGTAAAAGATAAAGTTGGCTCTTTGTCTAGAACACTCTAGAAGAGTTTTCTTCCCTCAAGACTGGGATGTTTTCTCACTATTTGTGCTAAGAACTTGACAGAAGGAATGGTCTTTAGGCAGGTACTATTGGTACTTCCCTTTTAGAGTAAATGAAAGCTCAGAGGGAAAGTGACACCCACTAATCCCCACAGGTGCTAACTTAAGTGTCTGTACTGTAACTCGGGTGGATACTTGGTTCAGTGTCACTCCTTTCTGACCTTCCTCACGCAGGTATAAATTCAACCCGCACAACTGACTGAAATGCAAACAAGTATGATAACACATGGCTTTTTGTGGACTGTCAGTTTCCCCCCTAAACAGGAGGGATAATAACTGCCTGGCTGCCCGAAATCTTTGCAAGGTTAAATGATACCATGTAAGCAATTAACATACCCATCGACCAGCTTCCCAAGATACTAAAATAAATTCTCTGCATTCTACGAATGCCATTGCAGTCATTTATTCACACATTAACAAATATTCACTGAGTGCCCATAGCAAAGCAGGCTACAATTCATGAGGCTGGTGAATGAAGCCAGGACAGATAATTGAAAAACTTATATTCCAGTTTCCCTTCCCCCTTATCTGGGCAGAGAATGTTGGACCAAAGAGCATTCTTAGCTTTTGCCAAATAAAATAATGGATGATACTGTAAAACTACAGCTTGGGAGGCTGTATAGAGAGCTCGCAAGGAGCTGGGAGACTGAGAGCAAGTTACTGAGCCTTCTCGCCTCATAGTCCTCAACTATAAAATGGGAATTAAAAAGGAATTGGGCTGTAGTGAGGATTAGCTGAAGTAATACATCCAAAGTACCGTTCTAAGGAATAGCGAGGGGCACAAAAGTAATTTGCTCTATCCGTGTTACCTAGTATAGCTATTTCCTGGATTGCAGACCCAGCTCTGCCATTTTCGTGATGTGTGATCTTAAACAAGTGACCTCTCTTTTCAGAGCTTCAGTATCTCTAGCAATAAATAAATAAATAAATAAATAAATAAATAAATAAGTAAAATGTGTGTGTGTGTGTGTGTGTGAGTGTGTGTGTGTGTGTGTATTCACCTGAAATCGTACTAAGAAATTACTCTTTGCCAGAAACTCTTCTAAGCTCTGGAGATTAAAAAAAAAAAAAAGTGAGTTAGGGGGGTGTCTGGGTGGCTCAGTGGGTTAAGCGTCTGACTTCGGCTCAGGTCATGATCTCATGGTTCGTGGGTTTGAGCCCCGCGTCGGGCTCTGTGCTGACAGCTCGGAGCCTGGAACCTGCTTCGGATTCTGTCTCTGTCTCTCTCTGCCCCTCCCTTGCTCATGCATCGTGTCTCTCTCTCTCTCTCTCTCATATATAAATAAACACTAAAAATTAAAAAAAAAAAAAGAGGGAACAGCAAATGCGAAGCAAAAGCAAGCAGGTATTTGGAAGAGAAAGCCAGCGTGGGAAGCAAGCTTAAATTTCCCTCATTTTTCTGCCATTTTTTTTATTTTTCACATTTTAACATGGACCATCGTTAACTCCCTGACAGTATTTTCTGAAGATAAAGTGAGGTAACATAAGTAAAAACATCCAGCGCGGTACTTTGGATATAGCAAGCACTCAATACACGTTTGCTCCCGTCCCTTATCTTGGGCCAGTGTGAACAACCCATCGTCTAACCCAGATATGGCACCTACCACACATACAACTTCCCCAGAACAGGCTGGCTGATTCGCTTTTTATTTCATGAGTACCACTTATTAACATGCTGGACGGATGCTAAATGACTGAAATCTCTTTGTGATTTGTCTTTCTAATCCCGTTCTGATTTAAAGGTTTAATTCCCGACCCTGTCATCATCTAGTTTTTAAAGCTTCATGCTTAAACTGGCACAAAGTCAAGAAATGCCTCTAAAAAATGAATAGGTACCAGAGATAATAAAATTAGATGTCAGTGCATTAAACCTTTTTCTCTCCATGACTGGTCATCACAAAATATCATAAAATCTGTCATAATAAAGGGCAATACCTTATAAATGAGCTGATGGGGCATAAAAGGATGTAGATGATTTATATGCTATCGGCCAATGAAACGAGCAAGTCGTTCCTTTGATGACACCCAGCTTTTTCTTGTTCATGAATAGGTGAGCGTAAACAGATAGAAACAACAGGGGGTGACTAAATAAGAGTTAATAAACTATATAAGCAATTATTTCGAGTTGTCCCATAAGTGAGGAAAAATTAATACTTTATCTGCTGGGGTTCAAAAAATCATCTTCTGTCATTCTCGTTAATCTCCATACATTTCAACACCTCTTAAAAAGTTACCATATTGATCACTCCAAATTACAGCACCTGTTTCTGAATGCCCAATTATAGGTGATAAAATTCTGTTAATGCTTTGATTATGACCAAGGCTGATAACTGCAATAGCAGCTATTTATTGAGTGTTAATTGAGCCTGGAATCTTATGAAAGACCTTCGTGTTTGTGACAGACAGAGCAGCGATCACCTAGTATCTTATTTCCAGCTCCCTTGGCGTCAGGCCAACCCACAAGACTCCTTCTGACCAATGGTTGGGGATTGGGCCACATTCAGATTGGGCAGTGAAAATATGTAATTCTTCAACTGCCTCCTCCTTTACTACAGGGCAGACGATTCTTCGGCTGTTAGATCCCCCATTAGACTGAGTCCCTGAGTTACCATATGGAGAAGAAACCCTACAAACTACGATGGGCATGAGGCATGGTGACAAAAGTCTTTGTAGTCTTAAGCCACTGAAGTTTGGACATTGAGTTTTTACTGAATCATAAGCCAACCTGCCCTAAGATGACAATATTGTCTCATTCAATTCCTCCAAACAGCCTTGAGGAAGGTACCATGATAATCTCTTACAGATGAAGAAAGTGAGGCACAAACAGTAATTTCCTCAGCACTTAACAACTACTGTATGGAGGAACTTAGGAGTGGTAATGAAACCGAAACTCAGCTCCTTGTAAAGCAATAAGAGAACCAAGCATTTGGTTCTAGATAGGCCTGGTTTAAATTCTGTCTCCATGCCAGAATGAAGCAACCTTGGGTTGGTTTCTTAACCTTTCTGTGCCTCACATTGTTTTAGACAGAAAATGAAGATAACATTAGCCTATGTCCAGCCAGGTGGGTTGTGAGGTTTAAGGAAGTTGAAATATGTTAAGTGCTTGGAATTGGGCCTGGCACATGAGGTTTATTTATTACTACACCTGTTAAGCATGTCTATCAAAGAACCAGGGGAAAAAAATCAATTTATAAAGAACAACATTCTTGGGTACCAGGAGCCCAAATCTCCTTCAGTTTACAATCAGGAAACTGAGGCCCAAGAAGTTTAGTAACTTGTCTAAGGTCACAAAACAAAGCCCAGATCTCCTTTCTTTACAGGCCAATGGGTTTCCACTTCATTTTGCTGATTCCAGTTCTAATGAGGTCAAAAGAGGGGACAAAGACGAGAGGACATGTCATTGTCACTTTCAAACCAATCTACAGATGCTTGGTTTCTTCCTCCTTCCAAAAGTGCTGTTGAAAGTCTTGCTCATCATTTTAAGTAACGCAGTTCTTATGAAATATGGCAGATATGTTGAAAACTAGATTCAATCTAATAAAAGAATTAATCGCTGCTGGCCTGATGACAATACCCTCTCCTCTGTCTGTCTCCAGTGTGGCATCTCTGATATCTGGCGACTTTGTCCTATGTGTTAAGATGGCACTCAGGCAGTGGCAGCTTCGCATACCAAACAAATAATTCGGTCTTCTTTTAAAAAAAAATTAAGTTTATTTATTTATTTTGAGAGAGAGAACATGAGGGTGGTAGGAGCAGAGAGAGGAGAAGAGAGAGAGGAGAGAGAGAGAATCTCAAGCAGGCTCTGCACTGCCAGTGGGCAGCCCGACATGAGGCTCGACCCCATGAACCGTGAGATCATGACCTGAGTTGAAATCAAGAGTCGGACGCTTAGCTGACTGAGCCACCCAGGCCCCCCCAAGTCAGTCTTCTTAATAAAAAGACAATAAGGTAAAAGGAGGGGTGGAAGGAAGAAAGGAAGGAGAAAAATAAAGGAAAAGAAACCAAGGATGGAAAAAAAAAAAAGAGAGAGAGAGAGAGAATGCAAAGAGCTCTGTTGCTTGTCTCCAGTGACAATGGATCTTCTTCTCTGATGCTGGAGACACATCTCTAACTGCAGCTGTTGAATTGCTGTGAGGGCATCTGAACACTTCGAAAATACATTAAACCTTCACTGCACCTGTGGTTACACAAGTGATATAAATTAGACAGAAATTTCTGTTGCAAACACTGTGATGCTTGGGGGTTGCCTGCTTTTATTTTTTTCCTTTCCTGGGATTAGCTGCTCAACAGATTGCAACGGATTTACTTAGTAATATGGCATTTTTATCTTTTTTTTTTTTCAAAATTAGTCTACCACCTGTTTTGTCAATTTCATATCCTGTTTCTCCATGTCTGGGAGTCTTCCCTAAAGCCCTCCTCACACACTTGCTGTTTAGATTCCTGTAAACAAAAGAGACAGCTCTTTGACACGAGAAGTGATAGAAAGTTTGAGTTGAACCCTATCCGATCTGTTTTCCTTTTTCCAGCTGCTCCCCCAGATGGCACATACCACTAGAGAAGTTGACATTTGGGGGGGAGGGGACACCTTATTCCAAAATTATGCTAACGTCTGCACTAGGAGATCTGGTATACACAAAGGCCTATTTTGGGAAGATATCTGGAAAGTGATGGAAAAGTTTAAAATAAATTCACACAAGCTGTGAGGCTCATAAAGTAGTCAAAATGGCAGTTAGTCAGAGGTTTAACTTTGGACTTTCCTGTGAGCGTCCTGCTATAGTGTCAATACAAAGAATTCCTTGATTCAAATAGGTCAATCCATTCAGACACAGACCGTTCATGGATTCCCCGACTAGCTTCTGCAGATATAAAAGGACGACAGAGCTGGTCCGGTCCTGTGAAGCTTCCACGCAAGAGCAGGAGAGACAGACAAATCAGGAAACTGTCAGGAGAGTCAAAAAGTAGGGGCACCTGGGTAGCTCAGTCTGTTGAAAGACCGACTCTTGATTTCAGCTCAGGTTCTGATGCCAGGGTCGTGGGATTGAGCCCCGCGTCAGGCTCTGCACTGAGTGTGGAGCCTGCTTGGGATTTTCTCTCTCTTGCCTTCTGCACTTCCCCTGATCGCAAGCTCATGCATTCTCTCTCTCTCTCTCTCTCTTTCTCAAATTTAAAAAAAAAAAAAAGAAAGCTCGGGGTACCTGGGTGGCTCAGTCAGATAAGCATCCGACTCTTGGTTCCAGCTCAGGTCATGATCTCGCGGTTTTGTAATTCAATCCCCGCCGTGGGTTCTGCACTGGCAGCATGGAGCCTGCTTGGGACTCTCTCTCTCTCTCCCTCTCTCTCTCTGCCCCTCCCCACTCATGCTATCTTTGTCTCTCTCAAAATATATAAATACATTTTAAAACGTTTAAGAAAAGAGTTCAAAAAGTAGTAAATATGAAGGTGGAATTAAATAGGACAAAGTAAGAAAGCCTGACGAGGGTTGTTGTGGAAGGACGAGAAAAGAGCCCTGCAAGGAGGAATGTTTGTATGAAAATATGAACAGTACAGGCCCCAGAGAAGACAGGCAAGTAGGGTAAAATGGATAGGAATCAGCTGGTAGCTGTAGCTGTTAAACTACTATACTTAGCATACTAGTCTTATTATACTTATCTTACACTTGTTTTACTTATAGAGGGCTCCTCATCTCTGCTAATTTAGCAGGGAGTAACAAAAAGCTCAAGTTAGAATTTAAATCCCGGTTGTTTACAGAACTGCCGTTTACTTGCTAGAGAGTATAGTCTGGATAACTTGTTCATTCCTAACAACCACTTCTGGGTTTGTACTCTGTACCAGATCCTGTAACAGTTTTTCTCATAGTCGTGTGTTTCAACACTTAGGGGATGTTTTTAAAATGAAGAATCTGGGGTGCCTGGGTGGCTCAGTCGGTTGAGCAGTCCGTGAGTTCGAGCCCCACATCGGGCTCTGTGCTGACAGCTCAGAGCCTGGAGCCTGCTTCGGCTTCTGTGTCTCCCTCTCTCTGCCCCTCCCCTGTTCTCTCTCTCTCAAAAATAAATAAACATTGAAAAATTAAAAAAAAAAAAAAATAGGGGCGCCCGGGAGGCTCAGTCGATTAAGCAGCCGACTTCGGCTCAGGTCATGGTCTCACGGCTTGTGAGTTTGAGTCCCGTGTGGGGCTCCGTGCTGACAGCTCAGAGCCTGGAGCCTGCTTTGGATTCTGTGTCTCCCTCTCTCTCTGCCCCTCCCCTGTTCATGTCTCTGTCTCAAAAATAAATAAAAACATTAAAAAATTGTTTTAAAAATATGGGCTCCTAGATGGCTCAATTGATTAAGCATCCGACTCTTGGTTTCAGCTCAGATCACAATCTTATGGTTCGTGAGATCGAGTCCCACATCGGGCTCTGTGCTGACAGCTCAGAGCCTGGAGCCTGCTTTGGATTCTGTGTCTCCCTCTCTCTCTGCCCCTCCCCTGCTCATGCTCTGTCTTTCTCTGTTTCAAAAATAAATTAAAACATTTTAAAAAAATATGGGCTCCTAGATGGCTCAGTTGGTTAAGCATCCGACTCTTGGTTTCAGCTCAGATCACGATCTTATGGTTCATGAGATCGAGCCCCCCTGTGCTGACAGCTCAGAGCCTGGAGCCTGCTTCGGATTCTGGGTCTCCCTCTCTCTGCCTGCCCCCCTCCCCCCGTCCCATTCCCTTTCTCTCTCTCTCTCTCTCTCTCTCAAAAATAAACATTTTTTTTTAATGAAGAATCTGGACTTGCAGAGGATTAAGGTGCCCAAGCCTCATTTGGTGGAACTTGGCAAATGGTATCTTTGTAAAAGATCCCCATTCTGGGTGGTTCTCCCTTTACAGAGACGTCTGGGAGATTCTGCGCATAACACATGCTCTCTGTTCAGTTGAGAAGAAGGGAAAATCTGTGAATAGCTGTTCACATCTTGTGACTGGATTGTTCTAAAGGACAGAATAGGTCCCCAGGCTGTCACTAAATCTGTCAGTCAATGCTGAAAATAAAAACATAAATCATTTATAAACTAAAACAAAACAAAACAAAACACGGAAGTACAGAGCAGAGACTACATATTTGAACTAAAGATGCAGCTACATTTGGGTCCAGTCGTATCTCAACCACCAAGTCATCCGTGGCATGGTAAGTTTGCTCCTGAAACGCAGTCTCCTCACCTTTATACATGGGATAATAATGCTGCCTAAGCGCTCGGACTGTGTAGCTCAAATGAAATGACTCATCCTAACATCTGGCGGCTGTAGGCACTCCATAAATGTTTGCTTTTCCTATTCCAATTTTCTAGTATTCTTCCCTGTTGGGTTCATGGAGAGAGGGTGTGCAACGGAGCTATCAGAAAAAATATAACTGTCACGGATTATATGAGGAGGTCTGGCTCTGAAAGTTTGAATAAATAAGAAGAACTACTGATAATAAAAGTAATTCTTGAATCCTCTTAGGAAATCACTAAATGATATAATCACCTACATGAATATATAACTCCTCTATATAGGAATCCCAGGTCGTGGGATTCAGAATTTAGCCAGGTCGGCACCGCAGGCATAGTCCTTTTCATTTGTCAAAATGGCTCAAACCTCTACCCAAACTGGATAAAAGACAACTTCACGGTAGTATTTTTTTTTAAATCAACTTTAGTATTCAAGAATTGATCAGGAACCTAGCACATTTTCTATTGCCATCTTGATTGTTTCTCTGATTATTTTATAAGCTTAAATTATCTACATTTCACCGTAGGTAAAGAAAATTGAATTCATAAAAAAACAAAGGAAAAGTGGTCAGAGGTCCTATCAGAAACCAAGTCATATCAGAAACCCAAAATACATGAATCAACTTCTTAATCTCTCCATGTAACTATCTGGAAAGGAGATCTGTCCAACTCCATCCCAAATCATAGCATGTCTTCACCCACAGTTTCAGGTGAATAAGGAAAGGTGGTCCCACCCACATCATTTCCTGGCTTAGTGCCATTCAACAACAAGAACAATGCATTGACAATGCAAGAACAATGAAACTCAAGAGGGCTGGTGGAAATGTGCCAGGACTCTCAAAGTCTCAGCTTCAAACTTGCACTTCAAACTCCATCAATATTCTTTTGGCAAAAGAAAGTCACGTAGCTAAGTCCAGTATTAACTGGGAAGGAGAGAGCACCCCTCCCCTGCTTCCTAAATGATTCTGATTAGAAGCCACCTGCCAAGCTGCTTCAAACCAATCAAGGTACTGTCACTTCACAAGGACCTGGGACAGGTACAGCAGTCCCCTAAGGTATAAATCTCCCACGTTGACTTTGACTCTCATATAGGGAAAATACTGAATGGCAGAGAAGGGTGAACTCAGCAAAGAGGGTGAAGTAGAATGTCAATCCAGCTGTCAGACTGGAGAATAAACATTAGTCTGTGGGTCCTGCAGCCAGTGGGGGACTGAGTAAGTCAAGACATCCATAGAATGCCATTGGGAACATTGTCCAAATGTTCAGGAAGTCACTTGCATAAGACTTCAGCATCAGGGTCTAGAATATACAATAGTCAGAGGCCATCCAGTATTCAAAGATTATAGGTACCCACAAATGACAGATGTCTATGACTGTAAACTGCCTATCACCACGATGCTTGTACCTAGGGATTGTACCAACAAAGCCTGTGATCTTAGGCATAACAACATGTTTCCTGTTAGATGCCATACTGCCTGCCCATGTCCCTACCCAGCACCAATGGAGACAGTAAGAGCCCCTCGTGTGGTGAGGTTCACCAAGATTTGATCCTGTTGACATTTGCAGCAATGGTTCTTTCCTGTTCATGTCCACAGATGAGTTGTTATAAGCCATAAGTCATGCTATGTCTCACCTTATTATTAGAGAATTGCCTCACTGCCCCTACTACGCCCAACATATACACTTTTGCCCCCTCAATTTTAGGCACCTTTTAGGGTTCAAGTCTACCAGGAAAGATAACCTCACCTCCTTGGGAAAGGTTAGGTGGTCTCCCTTTCTATGTTTTCATAATACCATAAACATATTTCTATCACCTCCCTTCTAGGTTCTTTTCTTATTTAAAAAATTTTTAATGATTTTTATTTATTTTTGAGAGAGATAGAGGCAGAAAGAGAGACTGAGCCTCAAAGCAGGCTCCAGGATCCAAGCTGTCAGCACAGAGCCCAACGCAGGGCTCAAACTCACGAGTCATGAGATCATGACCTGAGCCGAAGTTGGATGCTTAACCTACTGAGCCACCCAGGTGCCTGGTTATTTTCTGATAATGTGTGTGTGTGTGTGTGTGTGTGTGTGTGTGTGTGTGTCCCCCAAACAGTCTGAGATCTTTGAGGGAAGGGACTATATATTTAGAAAAAAAAAATTTTTTAGCCCCAGAACGTGGTATAGTGTTTGGCATATAGGGCCACCCAATAAATATTACTGAATAAACGATTTCAGACTTCAATATTGTTTCTTAATGTAGTTTCACAACCTCAGGCTTGCAAGGAATAATATAGGTAATACAGTCCAAGCTCCTCATACTGTAGGTGAACACTGTGTGGCCAGAGGAGGGAATTACCCAAGGTTACATAAATAAGTAGGATTGAGTTCCTGCACGGCTACAACGAAATAGCTAAACACATATTAAATACCTACCGTGTGAGCCAACCAGGCAGGAGATGTGCAAATTTCTATTTAATCTGAGTTTGACTGTCAAGGAAGCTGATGTTCAAATTAAGTTCGATTATTTCCTCAGTGGTACACGTCTAAAGCCAGGGCTCAAAACCAATGCTCTCATATCCAGTATACTTTTCTTTTCTCTTTAGTCTCTCTCAGGGTCTGTTTTAAAACTGCCTTCCTCCCTCACTGGTAAGAAGTGAAATAATAAAGTAATCAAAAATATTTAACAAAGGTCTCCTTTGTTTAAACAGTGCACTAAGCACGTCATATGCATGGTCTCATTGAGTCCTACAAGATAGATATTATAATTATCCTAACACCATGTGCAAACACAGGTGTAGAGGGTACATAACTTGTCCAATATTTACATGAAAAATGTTACATTTTAGTAAGACACACTGTGTCCTCCGAACCTGGAATTGGCCTGAAGCTCTGCTACTCCCTGAAGAACTTGTATTTTCTCTTTTATTGCTGATCCTGTGGCGATATCCCTTGATAATGAGTATTCTGCCTATTTTCCTAATAAAAAATGATACAAAGTCATCATAATGATAGGACACCATGTTCACACGCCACTCCATCCAGTGAAATATTCACTACACTTCTAGAAGCTTCTAATGGGTATAATGATGGCTGCCTTGTCAGAAACCACCTCCATGAGTGTCAGAAGTGATCAAAAATACTGAGGATGCCATGAGAAAGACCAGTGACACAGTGCCTTGCTCCCCTGAACTCAACAGGATCGTAAACTGCCTTGAGAAGGAGATGACCAACTGCTTATTTTTGTGGAAAATGCAGAAGGAGGGAAGACTCATCTACCAAACCCGCTGAAAAGGAAGGTTCGCAAGCTATAAGTACAGCTCCCTTCAGATGTAGAACATTTTCCTACAGAAAAGATTATCCACAGAGACAGCAGCTGGATTCAGTGACAAAGACAAGGGATTAAAAAGTAATCGTGCTGGGAACAGAGGTCCACTTGACCCACAGACCCAAGACCTTCTTAATGAGAGTGTGGCCCTGAGCAATGACCACATGGAGAGATGGAATCTAGCCCATGGTGGCTACAGTCAACTTACGAGGGTCCTCTGGGCCACCTTTCAACGACCATCCCTGAATTGGCTGCTAAAATGGAAGGAGGAAAGTGTAGGGGGCAAACCTCATACTCACTGTTGATAAACTGTTACTAATAATTAATTACTGGCTGGCTCAGTTCATAGAACATGTGACTCTTGATCTTGGGGTGATAAGTTCTAACCCCACACTTGGGGTAGAGTTTACTTAAGAAAAAAAATAATAACAGGGGTGCCTGGGTGGCTCAGTCGGTTGAGTGTCCAACTTTGGCTCAGGTCATGATCTCACCGCTGGTGAATTTGAGCCCCGCATCGGGCTCTGTGCTGACAGCTCAGAGCCTGGAGCCTGCTTGCGATTCTGTGTCTCCCTCTCTCTCTGCCCCTCTCCCACTCATGCTCTCTTTCTCTCAAAAATAAATAAACACTAAAATTTTTAAATAATAATAATAAACTACTTTTAAAATCCTTACAATGTGTCCAGCAATTTACATCCATTGATTCACACTTAACGCTTACAACCAGGAGGTAGAGTGTATTATCTACTTTTATCTGTTTAGGTAGCAATTAAAACCAATTCTAGCTAACTTTAGCCTAAAAAGGCATTTCCTGAAATATTACTTACTACCTCACAGAACGGAAGGTAAAGTCTGGTGACCAGTATTCGGAAGGCTAACTCATTCATTGGTCAAAGATTCATCAATAGTCTCTACATTCTTCCTGCCACTGAAATGACTGTTGAATCCACTTTCCGGATCTCTGCTTCTGTACTTACATCTCAAATTCCCAGGAAGATGCATCTTATTGGTTTAGCCTGGATCCCATGTTTGTCTTGTGATGGCCTTCCCAAAGCTCTTCTAACAGCTAGGAATAAGTTACCTGTTCCCCCACACCGCCACCCTCACCCCCCACCCGGGCATGGAAACAATTACCTCAACAATAGGGAGGAAATTAGGGGAAGAGAAATAAGAGAAGATGCACCCACTCTCCCAAAACAAGTCTCAGGTAAAGAAACTGAAGCAAAAGCATTATTTCATTTGGTCAACATCACACAGGTTGTGGGCAGCAGCACAGGAATCATACTCACCTCTATTTGATTTTCAAAATAATCCCCAAATATATAGCCTTTCCTATTCCACATCATAACTTTGTAGCAGTTTGCATTTTCCAAAGATGGCCTGCACACGCGTGTTTTATCCCATATGTTCTTCCTGCAATGTGACCGTCATTCCTCTAACCAGGAGTCGATGCGTATATTTCCTTCCCTGGAAATTGCTCCAAGGCTTGTTATTGCTCTGACCAGTAGAGTAGAAATGATGCTATGTGATTTCTGAGGCTAGGTCATATTGTGGAAACAGCTTCCCTGTGTCCCCTCTCTCTGACTCTGACTGTCACTCTCTCCCCCCACCCTGCCTGTCTCTCTCTCTTCCTTTATCTCTGTGTCCCTCTCTGTCTCTGTCTCCCTCCTTCTCTCTTTCTCTGGGTGCCTACCCTCACACCCCAGCCACAGCAATATCGTAAGGAATCCAAAACACGTGGGAGGTCACATGGGCACACGTCCACTGGGTGCAGCATAGGCTACCAGATGCACAATGGATGGGGCAGAGATGAGCCCTGCCCACGGAGCCTCGCACACGTTACAAGATTCTTTGGAAAAACTCATATTTTCGTTGCTGTAGGCCACAGAGTTTTGAGCTGGTGCGTGACTCAGCCGGGGGAACTGGAACAGATATGGTAGCTCAAAGTGGGGGTCTGCCGCACCAGATGGAAACATGTAGCGACGACTTCGAGACGGGGCTGTAAAAGGCAGCATGAAGCATCGTGAAGAGGTGGCTAGCAGGAGCCAGGGCACGCTTGCCAGTGAGGGCTTAGGAGAAAGCGGGCTTAGAAGAAAAGATTATTGGAAGCTGGAGCAAAGGGACCCTCGTTAGAGGCAGGACACGTTGCATCGCCCGTAGTAATGCAGAAAATGGAAAATGCGCCTGATGGGCTGGGTGGTCCAGGCAAGGAGACTTTCTAGGCAGACTGTTTCGAGCAGCACCTGGCTTCTTCCCACTGCCTGTAGTAGAATATAAGTTAAGCTAAAGAATAAAATACAAAATATAAAGAAACCAGGAATTTTTGAGTTCATGAATGTCAAAACTATTTCTCACGTCCAGCCTCCTTCCATGGCAAACACCACTAACGTTAAGAAATGGCTTCTGGGCAAAGATAAACTCCAAGACGCTGGCAGGAATCACGGCCTAAAGATGAAGCTAAGAATGTAATTATAAAACCCTTTGTTAAGACCTCAGAAGGCGCCTAAAATAGACGAGGGCCTTGAAAACAGGCCTTGGAGGTTCTCTCCACTAAAGCAATGAGACACCCAAGGATCAGCAAGGTGTGCTCCCTAAGCAGTCTTACCGGAAGCTCAAGGTAGAGAGAGGCTGATCCTGATGGCCAGGGTTGACTTTTTACTGACCAAGTATACCTAATGCAATTCACAGGAAATGCAGAGGTTTGTAATGAGAACCGATTTGCAAAACCATGACCAGGTAGGACTAAAAGTGACAGACACAGTACAGAATGAAAAGATGACCGCGAAACTACTACAGGCAGAAAAGCTCTCAGAAAACTACCAATCCGCGAGTGCCAGGCACTTCTTACGGAAATGAAAGCTCACTCGTCGTGAGCCATCAAGAGCCCACAAGGAGGACCCAACGGCCGTGGAAAATGGTCTCCAGGCCACGGGATGGTATGTTAGTCGCAGAACTTCCAACATCATCTAGCTAGATTTCAGAATTACTACGGACCACTCCTCTGTTCCTTTCATCGCCCCTCCCCATTTTGGAACGGGGGGCTCTAGAGTGGTTATCCCATGCACGCATACTGGGCACACAGGAGGGGTGGCGAATGCCCTGCACTTCCCAGGGATAGAGAACAAGACAACTGTGCTCAAATAATTGTGAGGAATCACACCTGATGAGCCTCTGCCCCGTCTGGACCTGATGGAGATAACAGCATCTTAGACTTTGAGCTTTGAGTCTGATGCCCAGAGGGGAGTCTCTTGAGAGTCCTGGGGGAGAGCGGCAGTGAGTTTCTGCACGGGTAAGGGATGTGAGGTGCTGTGACCAGAAGGCAGAGTGTGGTAGGTTGTCCTTTCCAGAGGTGGTTGTGTTGCATTCTCCTTGTTCCTCCTGCACTGTGGCTGTGGTTCTCTCACTGAAGGCTCGCATCAATTTTCCTCTCCTTGAATCAGGGTCTTGTGATTGCTCTGACCAATAGTCTGTGACGGATGTGAGAGGGACTGAGCCCTCCCTTACTCACTCTCTTTCCTTCCCTCCCACCCTACCATTCTCTCCCTCCCCCTTTCTCTCCCACCCTCCCTTCCCCTCTTTGTCTTTCTCTTTCCCTCCCTCTCCCTGACACCCTCCTTTGGAACCCAGCCACTGGGTTATAAGGAAGCTGAGGCTAGATCATAAAAAGAAAGGAAGTGACTCTCTCTCTCCCTTCCTTCCTCCCTCTCTCTCCTTCCCTCTCTTCCTCTCTCTACTTCTCTCTCTCTCCCTCCCTCTCCCTGACACCCTCCCGTGGAACCCAGCCACTGCATTATGTGGAAGCCCTGTACCTAGATACTGACAATCCCAGCTAAAGCTTCAGCCAGGGGCCATCCTCAAAACCGGATGTGTGAATGAGCATGCCTTTAGATGATTCCACCCCAGCCTTTGATTCGGCCAAGCTGCTGCTGAGTAGAGCAGAGACATACTCCCAGCCCCGAGTCCTCCAGAAGTTGTCGACCCATGAGCAAAATAAACTTTGTCATTTATTAGGTAGCCATAGTAACATAAGAACTCTGTTCATACTAACATTACCTCACTTTACCCAGAGTGAATATTCATCAAGACACAGAAAGCAGTTATGTCTTAGTTAAAGGCCTCTCAAGACCTAAACTGATGCCTTATGAAAGCCCTGAAATTACTTGATCTCGGGCTCTGAGTGACCTGTGATCTTAGGTAGACTTAAATGTTCCGTCCTTACCCCAAAGCTCTTATGTCTTGCTATTATAACACCAATCACCTTGTATCTTACTTGGTATATACATTTTTGTGGATTCCCACTTGAACACACTCTTCAAGAATAAATGGTTGGTTTTCAGTTCTATGCCCACCACCAAGCGTAAGTCCTAGCATATATTAGGGACACAGGTTTCTGAGTTTCTTACAGAATGCCGGTAGCCTGAAGCTGACATCTCTGAACCAGAGCAGAAGATCTGAAGAACAAAATGCTGAAAAGAGGATGTGAAAAGGTCACACAGACGTGGGTCAAATCACAGTGTTGCATCTGGGCAGCTGGGTGGCCTCAAGGAAATAACTTAAGTCCTGGTAAGCCTCAGTTTGCTCGTCTGTTAAATGTGTTTAATAATAATGCCCATATCTCAGAATTGAGCATGAAAATGATCTGACAGAAAACATCTATAGCTCTATATAAACGGATTGAGTCCTATCAAGGAAAGAAAACATTGTAAGTTGTGCATTAATATTCATATGCAAACCATGCTTTGTGAGTCCCATAGAACCCATGGCTTTTTTTTTTTAAGTTTATTTATTTATTTTTGAGAGAGAGCAAGCACAAGTGAGGGAGGGGCAGAGAGAGAGGGAGACACAGAATCTGAAGCAGCTCCAGGCTCTGAGCTGTCAGCACAGAGCCCAAAGCGGGGCTTGAACCCATGAACCATGAGATCATAACATGAGCTGGTCAGATGCTTAACTAACTGAGCCACCCAGGTGCCCCTCCCAAGGGTTTAATAATGGAGTTATTGACAAAATTCAACATCCTGTGCGTGTGTGTGTGTGTGTGTGTATGTATATATATGTGTGTGTATATATACATATATGTATATATATGTATACATATATATACATATATCCACATAGCACAACACCTGATACATGGTAAGAACTCTGTAAGTATTAGTTATCAGCATCATTATTATTATTACATGTGGCAGATAGTGATACTTTCCTACCCAATCCTCATTCTTACCTTCATTCTCAGTAATAGAATCCTGCTTTTTACCTGAGGGAATGACGTGCCGAGATAAAAATGACACTTTCAGCCTGCCTGATGGTTAATAGTGGCTCAGTTCTCACCATTGCAGATGGCTTCTGAGGGTTTTTTGGTAGAGGAAGATAATCTCATATTTTGTTTGGGGAAGTCACGTATTCAGCCCAAAGTGCGTGCTCTCGATCTCTTGTAGCTGAAGGTGGCCATGCAACCCCATTCTGTCGATGAGGACACATCACGTTTCTCCTGGGTGTTTGAAACAAATTTGGCCTTCCTAATATGGGCACCATGTTTTTTGCCTATTATTTCAAACTTATCTCTGCTCAAGATGTGTCAAAGCCTGGGTTCCTCAGGCAGCAGACCCTCAGAAGAGAGTGGCATGCGAAATATTCTTAGGAGCTCTCATCGTATCAAAACTTACAAAAGGGAAGGCAGAGAACTGGGTGGAGGAGGATGGGTCGTGTCAAGGTAATGTTGACAGAAGACTCAGACGAATCAACAAGGAGCAGCAAAGACAAGACGACCACTCAGGACCATCCCACATGGCACAAAAGTCTCTGCTCTGTGTTGGGCAGCAGCTGGGTGACCGCCACCCCAGAGACGGGGCACGACTCTGAGCTGAGGCCAGCCCTGAAGGGGGATGCCAGATGACGGCTACTAGCCACACTCCCGACCTCCACTCCCAAAGGGCGAGCTGAGCAGGGCTCCACAACACCCAAAACTGTGGGAATACGAGGCTGGAGGGGCAGCAGCCATCTTGAGGGGATGAGGCAGAGAAAGGAGGATGAAAACCCTACACGGAACAGAAGACAGAAGGGTCTTACGACCTTGATAACATTGTGGGGTCATTTCATCAACTTCAGACGGACTTTCTCTAGCCTTATTATATCTTAAAAATAGCTTCCTATTTGCTTAAACTACCATACACGTAACTCTGATACACTTGTTTTCTCATTTGCCAAAGATACATGTGTAACAACCAAGATAAAATTATGAATGCATTTTCCATTGCTCTAATTTGTTTTCCAAGGTCCATCCTACATCTTCCCCCTTGCAGGTAATAGTTTCTTTTTTTTTTTTTTTATTTAAAAAATTTTGTTTAATGCTTATTTTTAGAGAGAAAGAGACACAGGGTGTGAGCAGGGGAGGGGCAGAGAGAGAGGGAGACACAGAATCCAAGGCAAGTTCCAGGTTCTGAGCTGTCAGCACAGAGCCCGACGCGGGGCTCGAACTCATACGAACCGCGAGATCATGACCTGAGCCAAAGTTGGATGCTTAACTGACTGAGCCACCCAGGCGTCCCTGTTTTTTCAATTTGTTTTAAAAGTTTATTTATTTATTTATTTTTTTTTAATTTTTTTTTTTCGACGTTTATTTATTTTTGGGACAGAGAGAGACAGAGCATGAACGGGCGAGGGGCAGAGAGAGAGGGAGACACAGAATCGGAAACAGGCTCCAGGCTCCGAGCCATCAGCCCAGAGCCCGACGCGAGGCTCGAACTCACGGACCGCGAGATCGTGACCTGGCTGAAGTCGGACGCTTAACCGACTGCGCCACCCAGGCGCCCCAAAAGTTTATTTTAAGAGAGAGAACAAGCACGAGTTGGGGAAGGGCAGAGAGAGAGGGAAAGAGAGAATCCCAAGCAGGCTCTGCACCGTCAGTGTGGAGCCCGATGTGGGGCTTGAACCCATGAACCGTGAGATCATGACCTGAGCCAAAATCAAGAGTCTGATGCTCAAGTGACTGAACCACTGAGGCGCCCCTCTTTTATTTATCTATCTATTTATTCATTCATTCATTCATTCATTCATTCACTCTTTCATTCATTCACTCCTCCAGGAAGCCCACCACCATTCACAGTCAGTGATCTCCTGTGGCAGCCGTTCAGCAGCCCTCATGGCATGCTTCATTCATTCAAAAAGACAGCGTATGTTTCCTTTGGCTCTCGTGTTCTGTGCTCAGGCATGTGCAACCTGTTTCACGCGCCTCAACAGGTCTTCCCCAATTCTCCCAACGTCAGCCATTCGAGAATAGCTCTTACACCACACATGGCCTTTGTGTCCTCCTCCGTGTCAATGCCTAGTGAGACGCGGCGTATAAAAGTGAGTGATCAGTACTTGCTTAAATGCGCTAGAGCTCTAAAAGCACAATGTGAAATCTACGTGAGCTCTCCGTTAATATGATAAACTCATAAGGTAGCCCGTCTCTTAAAAGAAACAGAATAAAAGGCCTATACAGTAAGACTGCTTAATTTTTTTTGCAGAGAACTTTCATTGAAATGAAAAGGGTATTTGCACACACTGCAGGCAACACTCGGCCGGAATACAGAGCTTTGTTTTAAATGCCCTTGGAGAACAAAAGGCAAGCGAAAGCAGTGACCTGACATGCTCTGCAAAGAGATCTCATCAATAGTAAATAAGGCACAGACCTCAAGGAGTGGTGGGGAAAGCGCCCTCCTCCTCCATATGCATGGAGACTGCCTGCTCCACGAGGGTCCAAGGACAGAGTGCTTCAGGGACCTTCGGAGGGTGTCCTGGGCCCGCCTTTTCTCGACTGCTCCTTTCAGAGCACATTCGAGAGTCACTACATGATTCACCGCACCCACGGAGGCTGAAAAGAAGGGCACACACATTAGGGCAGGGACGGTCCAATGCCAGATGGTGTAGAAGCTTTTGCTGATGACGTCAGCAGCACCAGCAAAACACTAGTGTTCACCCCAAACCTACTTGCTCATTACCGTAGAAAAAGGGTCTGAATCACCCCTTCCACTCTGAGGATTCATGAGGGAGGGAGGCGGTGTGATCTCAGAAAAACAAGGGAGTTTGGAAAGAAGGAAGCAGAAAGGGAGAAAAAGCAAATACAGACTGGCAAGTGTGTTCCAAGAGCAAAGCCCATCAGAGGCAGAAATCAAGCAAAATGGATCAGATGAAGAAATTAAAAAGAGTATGGTAGCTTGTAAAAGTGTCATGGTTTTAAAATTTTAACCTTCCCACTCTTCACATGGAATATTTAGTAAGTAGTGCCTAGGTTAGGGCTCAGGAAGCCTTCCTGAGATATCGGTGTGGTCCAACAGCAGTTAGTGATAAATCTGGGAGGGAACAAATAAAGGAAGGAAATGTTACTTCTCTGGATTCTGCCACTTGATACTAAAACCCTGAACTCCTTGCGCCAAAAAAAAAAAAAAAAAAAAAAAAAAAAAAAAAAAAAAAAATACAGAAAGAGTTTTGTATATGTATGTGAAAAGCCTGATGCCATTTGGCATAATATATGTGACGTGTGGGAAGAAAATAACTAGCAACCTAGATATTCTACAAGCAAAACACCCCTCAAAAAGAAAGATACATACTGTTACTTCCACTGATTGTTCATTGGCTAATTCAGACCTGCTTTCATCCTGGGGGCTGGGAAGTGGGGTGGGGGGGATGGTAACATCCACAACAAAGCGCTTGTACCCAGAATATAAACTCCAAAAGTAAGAAACCAAACAATCCAATTAGAAAATGGGTGTTAAGACTGGGAGAGCCACGTCATCAAAGAGAATGAATGGATGGCAAGTATACACAGGAAAGTTTCTTTTCAACATCACTGGCCATCAGGGAAATACAAATTAAGGCCACCAAGAGATACTGCCACATACCTACAGAAAGAGCTTACAGACAAAAGAAAAGCAATATTAAGTTTTACTGAGAATGTGGCAAATTGCAATTTACCTGTTTTCAAATTCGCATCCAACGGCATACTATTTCAAAAACAATGTCTGTTTTCTTTTTTATCTCCATTCTTCTGTTCAGCCATTCCATTTTTTGTTTAATTTCAGATATTGCCTTTTTCAGTTTTAGAATTTCCATGTGTTTATTTTTATAGCTCTTGTTTCTCTGCTAATATTTCTTGTCTTTTCATTCATCAGCAGACTAGTTGACTTGCTAAACACAAAGCTATAACAGCTTTCATTACCCTTTTCCAAAAACCCACATCTGGGTCAATTTCAGGTTCATCTCAGCTGAATGTCTTCACCTTTATTTCCCTGGTTTTTGGTGTGGCAAGCAATTTTGAACTACAACCCACACATGGTGAGACTCTGGACTTTGCTGTTTTTCTTGAAAGGCTGTTGATGTTTTGTTAATAGGGCATTCTTTTTTTTTTTTTAATTTTTTTTTTCAACGTTTATTTATTTTTTTGGGACAGAGAGAGACAGAGCATGAACGGGGGAGGGGCAGAGAGAGAGGGAGACACAGAATCGGAAACAGGCTCCAGGCTCCGAGCCATCAGCCCAGAGCCTGACGCGGGGCTCGAACTCACGGACCGCGAGATCGTGACCTGGCTGAAGTCGGACGCTTAACCGACTGCGCCACCCAGGCGCCCCGTTAATAGGGCATTCTTGATAGGACTCAAATTGCAAATTCTGTCTCTGGGGATGAAGCTCAAATGTCACTCCAATTCATTCATTTTTACCTATTTTTCTTGTGCATGTGTGTTTCAAGGACCCACCAGAGATCAGGGAGGAATTTACACACAGAGTTTGAGGTCTGTCCTCACTGGCCCCTTCCTTCCTGAGACTCCCTCCTCGCCTTCCATCGTCTTAGCCTCTGCTCTGCCTTCAGTTGACAAGCTGACTGTATGACCATAGTGGGATATTCCCTATAGAAAACATACTATTAAAAAAATCAAATCTGGAATTGTTTTCAATTGTTATATAATCGGGGGGTGGGTAATAACAGCACTGTCTGTTTCCATTTCACGACTTAGGTTGTAATTACAGGAATGTTTGCCTTTCAGTGATTCAGTGAACCATATACTGTTCTCTCATCTATTATCTGTTTGTGTGATACTGTTCACAACAATAAAAATTTGATGCTCAAAGCTGAACAAGTATATCCACTGTTTAGATTTGGCTAAAATGACTAATGCCACTGTTTCAATGGGAGTGAATTTGGGGATAATGAAGATTATATGGGACAGAAATTATGTGTTAATTTAATATCTAAATATATAGTCTTGGGGCACCTGGGTGGCTCAGTTGGTTGAGCGTCCGACTCTTGATTTCAGCTCAGGTCATGATCCCAGGGTCATGGGATCTAGCTCTGAGTGGGGCTCTGTGCTGAGTGTGGAACCTGCTTGGGATTCTCTCTCTCCCTCCCTCTCTCTCTCTCCCTCTGCCTCTGACACTCCCCCTCTCTAAAAAAAAGACTATATACATACATACATATATATATATAATATATATATATTTAGTCTTATTATATGGTTGATTATAATTATTTGCCTCTGTTTATTATATTGAGAGTCCTCATGAGGGAAAACAGTTATGTTTATCTTCTTTACCGTCTCTTAGCCCACTTATTCATTGTTCTGTCAATAATCAGATATTTATTGTTTATTTATTGAGTTGGTACCATTCTTGGCATGGGAGGTACAAAGGTAAATAATGGAGGCAAAAATAATGACCTCATACAGCTTGCATGGAAGTGGACCATGAAAAAAATTTTTAATCAATATATAATGTCAGGGAATGGTTGTGCAATAAATAAATCAGATTAAAATGATATAGAGAGTTGAAGAGTGTGATAATTTTTGTTGGATAATCAGAGAAGATCTTTCAACAGTTGATTCTTGAGTTGAGATCAATATAAAGTGAGGCATAGGGGAGCCCGGATGGCTGAGTCGGTTAAGCATCCGACTTCAGCTCAGGTCATGATCTCACAATCCGTGAGTTCAAGCCCCGCATCGGGCTCAGTGCTGACAGCTCAGAGCCTGGAGCCTGCTTCAGATTCTGTGTCTCCCTCTCTCTCTCTGACCCTCCCCTGCTTGCACTCTGTCTCTCTCTGTCTCTCTCTCAAAAATAACATTAAAAATAAATTAATTAATTGATTAATTTAAATAAATAGTGAGGCACTAAGGCAAAAGAATGTTCTAGGTTTGGGGAACAAGAACTACAAAGGCCCTGAGGCAGGCATGTACTTCACAAGTTGGAAGAAGAGTATGGGTCAGTGTGCTTGTAACACAGCGAATAAGGGAGTGTGTGTCAGGAAACAGGGCTAGAGTGTGTTAATCCTTGTATATCAGGGTGTGGCATTTTATTCTCAGTTTCATGAAAATCCATTGGAAGACTCAGCAGGAAATGACATGATCTGCTTTATATTTTAAAGAAAAGACTGAGGGGGTTGCCTGGGTGGCTCAGTCAGTTAAGCATCCAACTTCAACTCAGGCCATGATCTTGCGGTTTGGGAGTTCGAGCCCCGCATCAGGCTCTGCGCTGACAGCTCAGAGCCTGGAACCTGCTTTGGATTCTGTGTCTCCCTCTCTCTGCCTCTCTCTCTCTCTCTCAAAAATAAATACACATTAAAGCAATCTTAAGAAGAAAGAAAGAAAATACTGGCTATTCTAGTTGCTATGTAGCAGCAGGTGGCAGACTTGAGCAGGGAGGTATTCCGCAGGTAATCATGGAAGCCCAGTTATACGGTAATGGTGGCTTACACTGGGATGGCAGTGCCGGAGATAGTGAGAAGTATGTGGGAACTGGGTAGGTTTTTGAAAACAGACTCAACGGTATTTGTTGACAGAGTAAGTAGATAACTGGCTAGATTAGTACACTCATCAAATGGAGACTGTTGCAGACAAGCACATTGGAGAGCATATAATCAAGAGTTTGTGTTTAGGTAGGTTACACTGTGGTTCTATTAGTATTTTAATGACTAGATGGTTTGTTACGTGTTCTGGAACAGAAGGGAGAAGTTAAACATATGGAATGTATTCAGAATCATTGGCCTACTGAGTATAAAGAGAAATAAAACAGAAAAGAGGGGGTCTCTCTAGTCTAAGAGACGACAACTATACTAGAATAGGGCAGTTCATATCATGGTAACAAAATGACTAAATCCTTCAGTGTCTGAAACGATCGGGCCTCTTTCTTGGTCTCACTGCATGCCCTTGCTAGTAAGCTGGAAGTTAGTTCTACATCGCCCTTACTCCGGGACCCAACCTGATAGAGCTTCCATCATCTCGAGATGGCCAGATGCCATGACAGAGAACAAACAATAATGTTTGCAAATCATCTACTGGTTCTTAAAGCTTCTACCCAGAAGTCACAGTGTCACATTTTCATTGGCCAAAGCAAGTCACAAGGCCATGATAGACTTCAAAGGGCCAAGCAAGTGCTATATTAGCCTATGCCCAGAAGACAGAGATCCAGAAATACTGGAGGAACAGCATTATTGCATGACACACACTGACAGTAGATGTCAGGATGAGGTAAAGTAATTGAAATATTTTGTTTGATGTTTCACTGATTTCGGTATCTCTTCAACCTCAACACCACCAAATGACTGATTATTTATAACAGGTCTAAAAAAACCCTCCATACTTTCAGATACAGGCAAGGTATTTTCAAAAGAGTGACAAGGACAGAGAGTGAAAACAAGAAAATATTTTAACAGCAGAATCACCATCCATATATGACAAGATACTGAGTGGCATCTTCCCTGTTGTTTTAGAACTGTGGCTAAAACTGAGGGCAAATGGAGCTAAGCACCACATAGTCTAGGTTCAAAAGCTTCCAGAAGTTGGAGTCAGACATTTCACAGATGACTCTGTGACCCATGCAAGAGCAAATGTGGTCCTGCCACTGACCTCCGTCTCCCACCCCCAAGTCAACCCAATGGGAGGACTGAGAAGTCAAGGAGGTTGACACTTCTTTGAGAATGGAGTGCTCCTAAGAAGACCATCATCACACCCTTCTGAGGAGGAAGAAGGAGCCACTGACCCTTTCAACAGCAGGATGGTTCAAAATAATCACTTTTGAAGATCAAGAATGGCTTCAAGAATGAAGGATCAGCATTTTACTCCCTGCTTGCATGGATGGATGGATGGATGCTTACTAGTGGAGAAACTACATTCTCAGTATCTTATGTGGTAGGAATTTTCCAAGGGAAGAGTGAGCATTGACTGACGAAGATCTTTGGGCTTGGGCCATCTTTCTGGCACCCTACCAATAGGGCCATCACCCAGACGAGGAATCTCAGAAGATGGGAGCTATCCTACAAGGGTTAGGGAATGGTCAAAGAGGTCACACTTAGGCCAGAATGTTCACATCACAGAACAAGCATGAGGACTTTCTGTAGGGCTTTCAAAAGACCCACCCTTGCAAAACAGCTAGCATTTTGGGTGGTATCTTAGTTTCCTGGGGTTGCCTTAACGAAGTCCCACAAATCGTGTGGCTCAAACAATGGGAATTTATTATCTCACAGTCCTGGAGGCCAGAAGTCCAATGTCAAGCTGTCCACAGGTTGGTGGCTTTGCATGCTATGAGAAAGAATCTGCTCCACACCCCTCTCCTAACTTCTGGCGATTTGTTGGCAAATTTTGTTAAGTCCTTGGCTTGTATATGCATCACTCTAATATCCATCCTCACTTTTACACAGTATTCTCCTGTCTTCACAACATCTTCCTTCTGTGCAGTTCTGCCTCTGTGTCCAAATGTCCCCCTTTTATAAGGACACCAGTCATGTTGCATTAGGGACCACCTAATAATCTTATTTTTAACTTGACTACTTCTCTAAGGGCCTATTTTTAATTAAGGTCACATTATGAGGTGATGAAGGTTAGGACTTCAACAATACATTTGGGGCGGGGGCACAATTCAACCTGTAACAAAAGGATAAAGCACAGAGGTCCACGTGGACAGTTCCTTACAAGGCCAAGAAGCTGGAAAAACCAACCCAGGGGGGAGCTGGAGGAACGTTTAGTCATTTCCTCTTTCCTCGCCCTTTGCTGCAATATGGCAATATCTAATAGCCGCAGTAGAGGAGAGGAAGAAGAGTATACAGGATGACCCCCTGTGCCCTCTTCAAGACAAATCGGCTCTGCTCTTGGAGAAGAAGGAAAGTTTTATCTTCAGGATGGTGTCCCTCAAGTGAAATCTTTAATGTTTCTATTAAAATAGTATAGTTTTCAAGTTTGGCGTCTGCTTCGAACATAAAGAATTAAATTCCTTGATGCGATGATTCACATTTCACTGCTAATTTTAAATTTGATTTTTCACTTTGGTTACAATTAGCTTAATGTCCTTACATGGTTACCAAAAAAAGTATTTAGGCCAATACTGTTAGGATTTTTATCCAAACTCAGTATGAAGTAATTAACTCCCCAAGTTAATTCTCCCTTTGTTTTTAGCCTGACTCTACAGAGACAAAAGGAAATGTAATTCTCTTTGATACTTGAAACAAATTTACTTACCTTGGGTCCTGACAAAGCCTTTGTTAAGATCTGTGATTTTGAAAGATGCCACAAGCCTCTTGACAAGTGTCGGCTGCGTTTATAGCATCCTATCAGATCACACTGAAACTTGAGGTACATTATTGCTATTTTAGAGGAAGAACAGAGATATTCAGATACAATTGATAATTTATTTCCTTGGGAGCCATCTACAATTAATATTCTCTTAGGTAAGTCCCTGCACATCATCCTGATACTTTGAGATTTCCAAGACAAAAAGATAATACATCGAAAAGCCTGGTCTACAAAGGTTCCTTTTTGGCATCATAAACCCTAGAGTCCAAGGTTCAGTTAGTCAACATGAGCTAGAAAGAAAGAAACTTGGGATAAATTCAGAAACTGCAAAGTGGCATCCTGAGCCAATTATGTATTGAATTTCCCTGATTCCAGGAAATTTTGGTGCTTTTTCTTTATAATGTATAGACTCAACAATACGAGTATAAATATACTCCCTTTGGGACCCCGTCCGTAGAGAAACATAAATAGAGTCGAAAGTGTTTAACTAGAAATACATTTTAAATAACAATATATACTAATGAGAAATGTTCCATCTGATGCACTCAAAGGTAACTATTTTCACTCAGTGAATTGACTGAAGGCTTCTATTGATGGGTGCTGTGTAATCAACACTATAGTCAGGAACTTCTTCAAACTGTCCAAACTGCAATATTCTCAATGCAATTTAGGCCTCTCACTCATCGTCAGTATAAATGGAAAATTAAATGTATTCTCATATATATCACATATTTAAATCAATAACCTTTGGGATGATACACTTGGACTCTATTTAAAATAGCCAGCAAATAACAACAATTTCCTAGGAATAACCATAACAAGTAATTTCCATATTGCTCTGAAGAAATCATAAAACTTTACTGAGGGTCATAAAAGAAAACTTGAATAAATGGAGAAATATATGATAGTCCTGAATACGAAGGCGGAATGTTGCAAAAAATAATGGTTCTTTCTAAATCAGTGTGTGGGTTTAATATGATCCAATTAAAAACTGAGTGGAATATTCTTACGGTAACTCGTAAGTTTATCAGAGTAAATGAATAAGAATATTCAAGGAGGCGTGTCTGGGAGACTTAGTCAGCTAAGCATCCGACCCTTGGTTTCAGCTCAGGTCATGATCTCACAGTTCATGAGTTCGAGCCCCGTGTGAGGCTCTGTGCTGACAGCTCGGAGCCTGGAGCCTGCTTCGGATTCTGTGTCTCCCTCTCTCTCTGCCCCTCCCTCACTCATGCTCTGTCTCTCTCTGTCTCAGAAATAAATAAACATTAAATAATAATAATAATAATAATAATAATAATATTTTGGCATCACAGATCAGTTAAAAATAAAGACTCCATATATTGCAGAGAAGTCAAGTAAATTTTGACAAAAAAGGGGGGAGGAGAGGCTCAAATGAAGTTTCATGTCAATTCTTCACCAAATAAACACAACATGGGTAGTTGAAACATAGGTATGTTAAATATAAAAATAAGTATAATCTTAGTGTTTTAGAAGCTCTATAGCAACATCAGTGTGATTTTCATAAAAATAACAAAGAATCACAAGGGAAAATCAGCATAACTTATGGCACCAAAGACAAAAATATTCTCTTGATCAAAAGGCATCATGAGTTGTTAATTTTAGCCATTCTGACAGGTGTGAGGTGGTATCTCATTGTGGTTTTGATTTGTATTTCCCTGATGATGCATGATGTTGAGCATGTTTTTTCACGTGCCTGTTGGCCATCTGGATGCCTTCTTTGGAAAATTGTCTGTTTATGTCTTTTGCCCATTTCTTCACTGGCTTACTTTGTTTTTGGGCACTGAGTTGGTAAGTTCTTTATAGATTTTGGATACTAACCTTTATCTGATACATCATTTGCAAATATCTTCTCTCATTCTGTTGGTTGCCATATAGTTTTGTTGACTGTTTCCTTTACTGTGCAGAAGCTTTTTATCTTAACGAGGCCCCAAAAGTTCAGTTTTGCTTTTGTTTCCCTTGCCTTCAGAGACATGTCAAGCAAGAAGTTGCTGCAGCCAAGGTCAAAGAGGTTGCTGCCTGTTTTCTCCCAAAGGATTTTGATGGTTTCTGGTATCACATTGAGGTCTTTCATCCATTTTGAATTTGTTTTTGTGTCTGGTGTAAGAAAGTGGTCCAGGTTCATTGTCTTGCATGTCGCTGTCCAGTTTTCCCAGCACGATTTGTTGAAGAGACTGTCTTTTGTCCAATGGATATTCTTTCCTTCCAAATGTCCACTGAGTGATGAATGGATAAAGAAGATGTGCTCTGTGTGTGTGTGTGTGTGTGTGTGTGTGTGTGTGTGTGTGTGTCTGTACACACACAATGGAATACTGCTTGGTGATGAAATCTTGCCATTTGCCACAATGTGTGGAACTAGAAGGTATTACGCTAAGCGAAATAAGTCAGAGAAAGACAAATATATGATTTCACTCATATGTGGAATTTAAGAAACACAACAGATGAACATAGGGGAAGGGAAGGAAAAAGAAGATAAAAACAGAGAGAGAGGCAAACCATAAGACATTCTTAAATACAGAGAACAAACTGAGGGTTGTTGGAGGGCTGTTGGGCGGGGGGGGGATGGGCTAAATGGGGGATGGGCATTAGTAAGGGCACGTGTTGGGATGAGCACTAGGTGTCATATGTAAGTGATGAATCCCTGGGTTCTACTCCTGAAACCAAGACTACACTGTATGGAAACTAACTTGAATTTAAATTTAAAAGAAAAAAAGGCATCATGTAAAATTTGAAAGGCAATGAGCAGCTTTCTGACTTCTGATACATTCTTTGGCCAGCAGTCCATCACCGAAGCTCTCCCAGTTTCCCCTTACAAACTCTTTGAAGCCACAGAAAGGATAATACCAAAGCCCAAGACTGACAGCCAGCATATTACCAGAATCCTGGAGGATTGCTTACTAGTTTATCTAACTTATGGGACTGAACTGACAAAATGACAGGTAGCTGGCCCTGCAACAAGCCTTTTCTTTGAAAAAGAACAGATTTGGTAGGTAGATGCTCTATATCCCCCCTCCCCCATGCCTGCGGTTTATTCGGAAGTCCAGAGTTGGCCCCAAGCAGGACACCAGGCCTTGACTGCCCTCCCCAGACTGGTTCCCTGGGCCCCCACCCAGCCCACTCTAATGACCCCCCCAGAGAACCACAGGACATTAAAGAGACACACTGTCAAAGGCCTTTGCGTTCTGTTTAAGGAGGTCTTTGCTATCCTATGATAATTACCAGAATTCACCTTTAAAATAAGTCCATGGATAATAGGAACCACGTTTTCTTTTTTTTTTTTTTTTCTTTTAGTATTTATTTTTGAGAGACTGCAAGCAGGGGAGGGGCAGAGAGAGGGGGACAGAGTATCCAGAGCGGGCTCTGTGCTGACAGGCTGACAGCAGTGAGCTGGATGCAGGGCTTGGACTCATGAACTGCGAGATCACACGACCTGAGCCACAGTCAGACGCTCAACTGACTGAGCCACCCAGGTGCCCCTAGGAACCACATTTTCAGTGTATAATAACAGAACAATTTGATAGGTACTTCACATCATGAAATAGGACTAAAATTTATCAAGGGGCACCTGGGTGGCTCGGTTGGTTAAGTGGCCAACTCTTGATTTTGGCTCAGGTCCTGATCTCACGCTTGGGTTCGTGAGATGGAGCCCCCTGTGTGGATTTGCACTGGCAGCACAGAGCCTGCTTGGGATTCTCTCTCCCTCTCTCTCTATGCCTCTGTACTTGATCACATGCGTATGCTCTCTTCCTCGAAATAAGAAAATTAGAAAAAAAAGGGACTAAAATTTATCAAGATCCTGCCTAAATATTTTTTAATAATTTTGATAATGGAAAAAATAGGACGTTTTGTTTATATTTTGAGACAAAATTATAATGACAGCAATTATATGATAATTATGGAACAGTTCTGAGACCAGTGTCCCCTAATGTCACCCTTGGATCCCTTTACCTACTTCTCCCTACTCCTACCCCACCCTTGATCCCTGCTAACCTCTGGCAATCACTAATGTATTCCTATTTTTTTTTTCATTTCAGGAATGTTATGTAAATGCAATCATACAGTTAAGCGTATCATGAGTTTTTCCTTTTTACTGGGCTAGAGGGACAAAAAGGCCCACCTTTGAGAAACACTGCATTAGGAAATATTCAATTCCATGATGTTTTGTAGTTTTCCTCTGTAACTCCTATAAGTAATTGGAATTTTCAACTCTTCCACTACAAGGACCCATTCATACTACTTGAAAAGGTTAAAGAGTTGATGGAATTTGTTCAGTCCAACAGAATGGCTGTAGACATACCTGTGGAAATGCTGATAATTATTTCCCAAACAGGCAAACCACCATGATGATTATAGAGAGAAACAAATTCCATGCCACTTAAAAAAAAATATTTTTTTAATGTTTATTTATTTTTGAGAGAGAGACAGAGACAGAGCATGAGCGGGGGAGGGGCAGAGACACAGGGAGTCCCAGAATCCGAAGCAGGCTCCAGGCCCCGAGCTGCCAACACAGAGCCCGACGCGGGGCTTGAACCCAAGAACTGTGAGATCATGACCTGAGCCGAAGTTGGACACTTAGCTGAGTGAGCCACCCAGGAGCCCCTCCATGCCACTTTTTAAGTGTTGTCTGTCTAGCTGCTTCTAACACTTGAATTTCTGAGAAAAGCAGGGTAGCACCTGAAGCAACAATGCTATTACCCATTCTAGATGAATACTAGATGCTATTCTGCTGATGTTTTGCTTGGATACAGCCGAAGCTATGCTGCCTAGAATTTCTAGGAAACTGTTCTGTAAATCCTGCATGGTTGACAGGGAGTGAATTGAGTCACGGGTAATCCAGTCACCTTGTCTGTTGCTAAACACTGAGTCTGGACAAAGTTTTCCTCGTCCACACGTGAGTTAAGAGAAAGAAATAGTAAAACAGAGTAAATAAATATCACTCCGATCCCTCCAGGAAGAAAACCCTTAATATATTAATAGAAACAAATTAAATCCAAGATTTTCAGAAATATTTAAGAATAAGTTTTCCACTAATAAAAGGAATTTAGCATATATACTGTCTAATCCCAACCAAAAAAAAGGAAAATTGTTTTTTAAAGGTAAAAACATCAAATTTTCATTGGTAATCAAAGAAATGATGTAAGGTAAACACGACAACATTATACTTTATCAAACTGTCAGTTTATTTTATGGTATTAAATGCAGAGTTTTCAGTAGTATAGATAAATGTTTTAAGTGCTAATGATGAAAATTAAAAAATGCCCTAGTTAGTGGGAAATTATCTGACATATACAAAGAGCCTTATGCATGATTATACCTTTGGCCAGTAATGTCACTTTTTTAACTCTGTCCTAAGACAATAATCAAAGAAATACAAAGGGCATCATGTATAATATTTTCCATAGTTAACTTATTTATATTATCAATAAATCATAAAAAATATAAATTTTCAAATATATGAATATTTAATGTAACTTTTGTGCATTCATATCATGAAATATTATGTGGTCATTAAATGCCAAATTTTAAATAACATTTTATGAATTGGCATAATGTATATAACACAATGCATTCTCATAAAAATCAGGATAAAACCTTTAGTACAATCCCAATTTCAAAATGGATTTACATGTAAAGCAATTTTATGGGGGCCCCTGGGCGGCTCAATAGTTTGAGTGTCCAACTTCAGCTCAGGTCACGATCTCATGGCTCATGGGTTCGAGCCCCATGTTGGGCTCTGTGCTGACAGCTCAGAGCCTGGAACCTGCTTCAGATTCTGTGTCTCCCTCTCTCTCTGCCCCTCCCTTGCTAGCGCTCTATCTCTCTCTCTCTCCCAAAAATAAATAAACGTTAACAAAATAAAGAAATTTGACGTATATTCATAATTATAGTGCTATTTCCAATGATAAAACATGAAAAAAATTGCTAAGTTTCCAGCACAAAGGTCTGTACTAGAAGATAGCCATAGCATGTAACATTATGTATGTACTAAAAATCATGTTAAAAAATTAATGAATTGACAAGTTGCTCATAATATAATAAGTGGGAAAAGTCAGCATAATATATTGCATATAGAGTATGTTTCTTGTAACACAAAATAAACATAAATGCGTATGTGCATTTTACTGGAGAAATAAGTACACAGAATAAATACTAAGGAAATATAACGAATGGCCAACAACGATCTTTGCTCAGTGGTTAGATTAATTTCATGTGCCTTTTTTTTTATGTTTTGCATAGTTTAGTTTGGTGTTTTTAAAATTTTTACAGTGAGCATGAATTAGCTTAATGACCAGGAGAATAAACTGTATATACTACCTGTGTGTGCTTATGGAGTATGTATGTGTGTGTTCTCTAGAATATATATTTGTATATACACACATAGATTTCATTCAGATTCATCTCTATCTATCCATCTATGTATATATCTATTAGCTACAGAAGAGGAACACATGTACACACACATTATATTGGTTATTCTAGAGACCATATTTGTGGTCATTTTTTTTTCCTTGGTTATGAAATTGCTATGTATTTCTCTATGATGCTAAGTAAAAGCTCTTGAGTTTTTTTCTTCCGTGTTCTTTTTAAAGGAAACCACTTTGTGTTCCAAGAATGTTAAAAGAATTTTTCAATTATATCTAAAGTACAAACAGTTGTAGAAGGACCACTGGGTAATTAATAACAACATGGACACAGGCATGCACTGAACTCTAATTAATTTATTCTGTAACGTGACTTGAAATGGGTGGCTAATTTTAGCTACATTAGATGCATGTTGTATCATATTTTCTTTCTGTATTTGCAATTTAAACCAAAAGACTTTGTCGGGAGGCATTGTTTTCATTAATTCAAGAATAAAGGCTCTGTATTTGTCTTCCTACCAGCTGAAATGAGGTAAAGACAGTAGGAGACCAATTAGCAAAGCGCACATATTGAGTAAGTCCAAAGTAAAGGAATGGACGGGAGTCCAAATGAAGAGACTTTCTACTCTTACATGGCCATCGCAACAGATTTAATGCCGTGTGACGTGCACACTTCTTCTCATGAGTCACCAGTTAAGAGTTTGATCCTGGATTTGGTTGTAGAGAATGAGTATAAGTAGCATCACTTGCGCATGTGTTAAAATGAGACACAATGGTCTTATTCAACAGATACTGGCATCCCCAATTCTAACACAGTAGACAAGGCTGATAAAAAGGATTTCGGCAAATATGGCCACTCTCTCCTTTATGCTTCAGTTTACTTGAAATGATTATGAAGACTTGTATTGATGCTGAATATTCCAAAATTATGAAATCACTCTGAGTTTTCTTTCTTAAAGAACAAATGAAGAGTTTGTTTAGGAGTAAAAAGGGTGAGACAAATTGTAATCTTGGGGTCTGGGTATGAAAGCTGCCTTTCACAATTTTCCTTCATGACATAAAAACACATTTGATTTATTATTGAGTGTGAAGGACATTCACTCATTCACTTCACCCAAGGTTTTTCAGCCTTTGTTGGGGTGCTGTCCCGCATGCATCGTAAGTTCTCCGGCAGCATCTCTGGCCTCTCCCCACCACATTCCAGGATCAGGCCTGGTTTTAACAACCAAAAGGGGCTTCAGATGTTGCCAAATGTTTCCTAAAGGATAAAAATCTCTACCAGTCAAAAACTCCTGCATTAATTCATCAGTCAATTCTTAAACATTTGGAGATCTTACTTTTTAAAATTTTTTAATGTTTAGTTTTGAAAGAGAGAGAGAGAGAGAGAGAGCATGAGCAGGGAGGCGCAGAGAGAGGGGGAGACACAGAATCCAAAGCAGGCTCCAGGCTCTGAGCTGTCCGCAGAGCCCAATGCGGGGCTCGAACCCACAAACCGTGAGATCATGACCTGAGCCAAAGTGAGACACTTAACTGACTGAGCCACCCAGGTGCCCCTAGATCTTACTTTGTGTGTAACACCGTGCTGAGTACAGAGACAGACCTAAATAAAATGCAGTCTTGGGGCACCTGGGTGGCTCAGTTGGTTGAGCATCTGACTTTGACTCAGGTCATGATCTTGCAGTTCAGGAATTTAAGCCCCACATCGGCCTCACTGCTGTCAGTGAGGAGCCGGCTTTAGACCCTCTGTCCTCTACTCTCTGCCCCTCACCCACTCACACTCTCTCACAAATAAATAAACATTTAAAAAAAATGCAGTCTTGGCTTCAAGGAGCTCAATTTCAACACACGAACAGACAGTCAAAGAATGGGTGGTGTGTAAGTGTATATGTGTAAGTATATATATGCGAGATGTGTAAGTATATGTGATGTGTGGGTATATACACTGTTCACCTCACCTAAACAATCAAAGAAAGTTTCCTAGAGAGGGAAATGCAAGTTTTTGAGTTCTGAAGAATGAGTAATAGTGAGCCAGGTTAGGAAAGTATACAAATTTATATATAAATTATACAAATTACATATTTAGGATCTACTGGGTGAGCGGTCGGAGGTCCAAATGTCAGATTGTGGTTGTAGTACGTAATGGAAAACACTCTGGTTCCTGTCATCCGGTCACCTCCGAGCTTTTTCTCAAGCAGAAGGGATGTGGGAGAATGTTTTATAGTTCAGGTTCTGAGTCACATCTTCATCACAAGAGAGCAGAGGTTGTTTATAATAGGATATTATACATTAATATACATAATTAGATCAAAGATGTGCCTTAAACATCAGATCAGAAAACAATTCACCTTTAGGATTTATCAGATATAAACTTGAGTTGACAGAGGCCAGCAGGCAAAGAAGATTCCTGGAATTTGGGTCATAGTTAGTTACAAGGGAACAACAAAAAATGTTCATGACGTAGTCAGGACCAGGGGGAGAGCTGAGTGTCTAGTGTCGAGGTGTGATCTTCCTCAGCACTTTCCTTTCTTATTAATCTCACACCAGTCAAATAAAACTCTTTGGCTCCACTAAAAGTTAGAAAAAAAATTCCTGGGTGGTCCATAAAAAGTAGATTTCACCTACCATGAAATCAAAGGGAGACGGATACATGATGAAGTTAGTGAAGATTAAGCTTCAGGACACCTTGTATTTATGGGCCCCTCCTAAGAATCTGGGGGGGGGTGATGGGGTCCTAGAAAAGCACCCTCATAATCACATCTTTTGTAAAATTTGTAGAAATAATTTAGCTCTTTTAACTAAAATCCATAAAGATTCCCATCATTTTCTATTCCGACTTCCCTTCATCACGTCCACACTTGTGTAGGGTGCACCTGAAGTCGCTTTCTCTTGCGGACCCCCATGTAAGTGAAAGTGTACCCAGGAATGCACTTGGTTTGGTTTTAGGGGGAGACATTCGTTTGGTGTGCGGCCACTCCCACCAGTGGTTATAGCATCGCTAAGTCTAAGTCCATGAATGGCTTTCAGGAACATCCCTTCCCAAAACTGTGTCGTCCCATGTGGTACAGAGGTACCATGTTTACAGTACCCCCCCCCCAACACACACACTTTGGGTAGTGGAGAAGAAACAAAGCTGACAATATAGGGGGCCAAGTGGCAAATCATGTCAAACCCCCTCTCCAATTTCTTCAGATCCCATCGTGCCACTGTGTGCATCTCTTCTCTTTGGTGTGGAGAGCCAGAGTTGCCTGGTCTAAAAATTCAACCAATTTCTGACTGGCCTGGGTAGGGGGAGGAGCACCCAGATCCCTAGGTTTCTGGGCAGGAAACCTGTGAGGTCAGGGCATGTATCTTCTGGGGACTCTGCCTGAAATCCACACATTCTTGGCCTCCTCCTCTTTCCTGGAGGTAATACCTTCTTTAAATCCCTTACAGGAAAACCCTAATCTTGAGGTCTGTTTCCAAGAAACCCAATCTGATACAAGCCAAAACTATTCGGGATGTTTGTAACATTTATCAGCTTTTTACAATTCTAACTCAAGGTTATCTATTTTATTACTATAAATAAACATTTGTTCCTATGCCTAAATTTGTCATGTTGTGCTCTTTTTCTTAAAGAAGGACACTCAAACTGTGTAAGGTTCAGATCCCACAAAGCCAGGACCTTCTCTGTGTGGGTTAGAATAGGACTAGAGTGTTATCCATACAGGGTGGAGTCAAGGAGAAAGTGAAATATCAGTCTTTGCAGACATGGTATGAAGGGACATGTGTACTCTCCCCATTAGAAAGCCCAGAGAAACAGTCCTTGGAAGTCCCTGATCAAAATCCATATAACTGATGACACTTAATGTACATCATTAAGTTATCTGAATATTTGGCCAGTTATTTAACTAGCCATACTCAAGAAGAAACCAAGGAACACTTGGATTATAGAAAGTCAAATCCAGAAGCGAACAGTGGTAACAACAGTTCGATATCACAAGAATAAAGGTAATTAGGTCTCACCACTCTTAAATGTAACGATTTCATACAATCTATGCACTCTATTTTCCTAGAAGTACCAAAGTTCTGCTAATAAGTTTAATAATTAAAATTCCACAGCATCTGAATTAGATACAAAAGATATTCTGCTTTGAATATCATCTTCTACACTGAACAATGTTAATGTTTTATTTATAATGTTTTACTTAGGATATTACTATACACTTAAGATTGAGTGAGTTACTTAACCTGCTTAATGCCCACAAAAAACTTCCTCTTTTATCTGTGTTTTAGAGAATTGTTTATGAATTATGTGATCCTTGAAAGATTTTTAAATGCAACTATAAAATCATGTGGTCCTGGAGAATAGCCGAAGCCTGATAATTTGAGTATCTTCCATAAATGTCCATTAAGTTTGCGAATATTTTGAGTTATTTCTTTTAGTACTAGGGATAAGTCATTTAAGAAAAATAATCTTTTTGTTGATGTTTTTACATTTCTTATAGAAAGATTTACAGATATTTAATCACAATTTTATACTGTACTAAATCGATTTGTCACATATTTTAAAATTATCATACCCATCCTAGCATACCTAAACATTTGTTTTCACTTTTATCTCTCTTTCTCATGTACTGAATACTTTTTTTAATATATGAACCTCATCACTAGTTTCTCATTTTAAATGTCAATGTTATTTCTTCAGGATTCTCTTGGCATTTTTATTCTGAGTCTATTCATTGTAATTGTTACTTATATAGAAATACACATGCTTAAGGGCATACATTTTCCTGTGACCACAATTTTTACTATACTCAACATGTTAATATACATACTGTTTTCATGAACATTACTTTCCTAAGAGTTGATAATTATGTCAGAAATTTACTCTTGAACCCAGAAACTGTTGAGAACAATGTTTTCTTTTCCTTTTTGGTTGGATATATTGTTTACATAATTACTCTCTACCTAATTTATATTGCATTAGACTAGTAAAGGCGGCCTAAAGAGAACTTATTTTGTGCACCTATAGAAGTTTCCTTTGAATCTATATTATGAAAAGTTTATTTTTTTTGTTTTGTTTTTGTTTTTTTTTTTTACTACCCAAGGATTCTTACAAAGGATGGAGTGGAAATTTGGTATTATTCTCGAAATTATCCTTGTTTGTTACATTTTTTTTCAAATGACTTACGAATTCATTTATTGTCTACTGGATCTTTCAAGTGGTTTAGGAAAGCCTTTCTTCTGCTTTTTTACTCCATAATTCCTATCAGCTCTGATTTTTTAATAAAACATTTCAATGTATTTTGTCACTCTTGAATTCATCCTCTTACAACTCATTTTTCCTTCCTTTATGTTTCCTCTTTTTGTTTTTTAGCTTCTTGTTTATTTCCTACTTCATTGACTTGATGTTTTCTGACCCCTCACCTAGACTGACGTGCTCGTTGCACTCTCAAGCTTTGATCCTCAGGTAGTGCAATGTCCTTGTTAATCCTTACAGACGTAGATTAGAATTTATGAATGATTTTCTGTCGCAATCCCCAAAAAATGCCACCAGGTCTTTTTCTGGAGAAAGTTACAAACTGATTCTGTCATTTACAGGGAAAAGAAAGGATCAAAATTATTCAACATGATTCTGGAAAGCTATACCAAAGCAAGAGAATGTATGCTACCATATCAACAGATTTACTCCAGAGCTATAGTCATTAAGAAAGTGTGGCAGCTTAAGAACAGACAAATGAAACAAGGAGATAGAGAATCCAGAAGAAGACACATGCCTGTATGGACAAAAGTAACAGAGTAAAGAAGCTTTTGATTTTCTTTTAAATAAGTCAACATGGGAAAACTAGACTTTTTTTTTTTGGAAATACAAGTGTATCTAGCTTCTTTTTTTTCTTCTAATATAGATACTATTCTAAGGGGATTACAGATATAAATGTGAAAGGCAAAATCAAGAAGTTTGCCAGAAGATAGCCAGGGGTAAACATCTTCATGAACTTAAAGAGAACATAAAAAAGTATTTGCCATAACTAAAAGCTCCAATCAAAAGCTATAGGGTATCAGAATGGATAAAAAACAAGATCCACTCATAGGCTGCCTATAAGAGACTCATTTTAGACCTAAAGACACCTGCAGACTGAAAGTAAGGGGCTGGAGAACATTCTATCATGCTAATAGACATCAAAAGGAAGCTGGAATAGCCATACTTCTATCAGACAAAGTAGATTTTAAAACAAAGACTGTAATAAGAGATGAAGAAGGGCATTATATCATCATTAAGGGGTCTATTCATCAAGAAGATCTAACAGTTGCAGGGGCATGTGGATGGCTCAGTCGGGTAAGTGTCTAACTCTTGGTTTCAGCTGAGGTCATGATCTCACGGTTTATGAGTTTAAGCCCAATGTTGGACTCTGCATGGCTGGGGCAGAGCCTGCTTGGGATGCTCTCTCTCTGCCCCTCCTCTGTTCTCTATCTCAAAATAAATAAACTTAAAAAAAAAAGATCTAACAATTGTGAATATTTATGCCCCAAACATGAAAACACCCAAACATATAAATTGATTAATAACAAATGTAAAGAAACTCATTGATACTAATACAATACTAGTAGGGGCCTTTAACACCCCACTTACAACAATGGACAGATAATCTAAGCAGAAAATCAACAAGGAAACAATGGTTTTGAATAACACACTGGACCAGATGGACCTAACAGATATATTCAGAACATTTCATCCTAAAGCAGCAGAATACACATTCTTTTTCAGTGCACATGGAACATTCTCCTGAACAGATCACATACTGGGTCACAAATCAGCCCTCAACAAGTACAAAAAGGCTGAGATCATAGCATACATATTTTCAGATCATAAACACATGAAACTTGAAGTCAACAACAACAAAAAAAAAATTTTAATTTTTACTAAATTTTTTACTAAAGAAAGAATGGATTAACCAGGAAATTAAAGAAGAAGTAAAAAATACAAGGAAGCAAATAAAAATGAAAACATGACAGTCTAAAACCTTTGGGATGCAGCAAAGGCAGTTCTAAGAGGGAAGTATATTGCATTTCAGGCCTATCTCAAGAGGCAAGAAAGGTCCCGAGTACACAACCTAACTACACCTAAAGCAGCTAGACAAGGAACATCAAATAAAGCCTAAAGCTAGCAGAAGGAGGGAAATAATAAACATTAGAGCAGAAATAAATGATATAGAAGAAAACACACACACACACACACACACACACACACACACACACACACACCCCAGAACAGATCAACCAAACTAAGAGCTGGTTCTTTGAAAGAATTACAAACCCCTAGCCAGACTTATTAAAAATAAAAGAGAAATGATTCAAATGTATAAAATCACAAATTAAAGAGGAGAGATCATAACCAACACTACAGAAATACAAACAATTATAAGAGAATACTATGAAAAGTTATATGCCAACAAACTTGGGAATCTGGAAGAAATGGACAAATTCCTAGAAACTCACAAACTACCAAAATGGAAACAGAAATAGAAAATTTGAACAGACCCATAACCAGGAAAGAAATTGAATCAGTTATCAAAAATCTCCCAACAAATGAGAGCTCTGGGACAGATGGCTTCCCAGGGGAATTCTACCAAACATTCAAAGAAGAGTTAATACCTATTCTTCTCAAACTGTTCCAAAAAAATAGAAATGGAAGGAAAACTTCCTAATGCATTCTTCAGAGCCAGCATTACTAGACAAAATCCCACTAAAAAGGGGAATTATAGACCAATTTCCCTGATGAACCTGGATGCAAAAATTCTCAACATTAGCAAATTGAATTCAATAGTACATCAAAATAATTATTCACCATGATCAAGTGGGATTTATTCCTGGATTGCAGTGCTGGTTCAATATTTACAAATCAATCAATGTGATACACCACATTAATAAAAGAAAGGATAAGAACCATCTGATCTTGTCAATAGATGCAGAAAAAAACATTTTGACAAAATATAGCATCCATTCTTGATAAAAGCCCTCAACAAAGTAGGGATATATGGAATATATCTCAACATCATTAAGGCCATATAGGAAAGACCCACAGCTAATATCATCCCCAATGGAAAAACTGACAGCCTTTTCCCTACGGTCAGGAACAAGACAAGGATGTCCATTTACACCATTACTATTTAACATAGTAGTGGAAGCCTTAGTCTTAACAATCAGACAATAAAAAGAAATAAAAGGCATCCAAATTGGCAAAGAAGAAGTCAAACTTTCACTATTTGCAGATGACATAACACTATATGTATAAAACCCAAAAGACACCACCAAAAAATTGCTAGAACTATACAAGAATTCAGCAGTCACAGGATACAAAATCAGTGAGCACATATCTATTGCATTTCTATACACCAATAAAGAAGCAGCGGAAAAAGAAATTAAGGAATTGATCCCATTTGCAAATGTATCAAAACCAATAAGATACTTAGGAAAGACCTATACTCTGGAAACTATAGAACACTTATGAGAGAAATTGAAAAGGAAACAAAGAATGGGAAAAACATCCTGTGCTTGTGGACTGGAAGAAAAAATATTGGTAACATGTCTATACTATCCAAAGCAATCTACACATTTAAAACAAATGTTTTAATCTAAATACCTATCAAAATACCACCAGTATTTTTTGCAGAGCTACAAAAAATAATTGTAAAATTTATATGGAAGCACAAAAGACCCCGAGAAGCCAAAACAATTCTGAAAAACAAAACTGGATGCATCATGATTCCGTATTTCAAGCTATATTACAAAGCTGTAGTTATCAAGACAGTGTGGTACTGGCACAAAAGCAGACAAAGATCAGTGGAATAGAAAAGAAAGCCCAGAAATGGACCCACAACTATATGGTCAACTCATCTTTGACAAAGCAGTAAAGAATATCCAATGGGGCAAACACAGTCTCTTCAACAAATGGTGTTGGGAAAACTGGATGATAACATGCAGAAGAATGGAACTGGACCACTTTCTTATACCATACACAAAAATAAATTCAAAATGGATGAAAGACCTAAACGTGAGACAGGAAATCATCAAAATCCTAGAGGAGAACACAGGCAGAAACCTCTTTGACCTCAGCCAGAGCAGCTCTTACTAGACACATTGCCAAAGGCAAGGGAAACTAAAGCAGACATGGACTATTGGGACTTCGTCAAGATAAAAAACTGCTGCACAGGGAGGGAAACAATTAACAAAACTAAAACACAGCCTACAGAATGGGAGAAGGTATTTGCAAATGACATATCAGATAAAGGGTTAGTATCCAAAATCTATAAAGAACTCATCAACCTCAACATCCCACAAAGCAAATAAGCCAGTTAAGAAATGTGCAGAAGACATGAATAGACACTTTCCAAAGAAGACATCCAGATGGCTAACGGACACATGAAAAGATGTTCAACGTCACTCATAATCAGGGAAATACAAATCAAAACCACAATGAGATAGCACCTCACACCTGTCAGAATGGCTAAAATTCACAACACAAGAAACAACAGGTGTTGGTGAGGATGCGGAGAAAGGGGAACTCTCTTGCACTGTTGGTGAGAATGCCAACTGGTACAGCCACTCTGGAGAACAGTATGGAGGTTCCTCAAGAATCTAAAAATAGAACTACCCTAAGACCCAGAAATTGCACCATTAGGTATTTACCCAAAGGATATAAAATACAGATTCCAAGGGGTACATGCACCTCAATGTTTATAGCAGCATTATCAACAATAGCCAAGCTCTGGAGAGAGCCCAAATATCTATAGACTGATGAATGGATAAAGAAGATATTGTGTGTGTATGTATGTATATGTATAAATATGTATATGTGTATATGTATATGTGTGTATGTATGTATATATATGTGTATGTATATACATATGTACACATATACATATACATACATACACATAAATATAATGGAGTATTTATTACTCAACCCATCAACAAGAATGAAATCTTGTCATTTGCAATGACATGGATGGAACTAGAGGGTATTATGCGAAATTAGTCAGAGAAAGACAAATATCATATGACTTCACTCATATGACGACTTTAAGACACAGAACAGATGAACTCAAGGGAAGGGAAGCAAAAAGAATATAAAAACAGGGCGGGGGACAAAACATAAGAGACCATGGAGAACAAACAGAGGGTTACTGGAAGGGTTGTGGGAAGGGGAATGGGCTAAATGGGTAAGGGGCATTAAGAAATCTCCTGAAATCATTGTTGCACTATATGCTAATTTGGATGTAAATTTAAAAAATAAAATTGAAATTAAAAAAAAAACAACAACGGGAGAGCAACAAGAGAAACTAGAAGTATTATCATCTATGTAGAAAGTTTCAAAGAACCCACAAAAACAGTTCATGGCACTAATGAGCAATTATGGAAAGCTTTTATTTTTTATTCCCAGGCTTTACTTTTATTTTTATTGTCAGGTGGTCCTTTTGATTTAGTTACACCCCAAAGCTCAACCATTGCTTCTCATCATATAACTGCTGCTTTATAGTTAGATATTTTTTTTCTAGAATCAGTCACATGCTGTGCTGAAGCCAGTTATCCTCCTGAAAACATGACATTATTATATTTAGCCCATACCCTTGGCCTAGACATCCCCCATTCCCCAAGACAAATTCATCTGAGCAATCTCATTATCCTTCACTGTCGCTGGGGCTCAGTCAAAGCCACCCTGATCCAAACTGATTGGGGGTAGCGTCACTTAGGAACTTGCCTTCCAGAAGTTCTATAGGATCATTATGCCATAGTTTCAAATATGAAAGGGAGAAAGAACTTTTGATAAGTCTCACTAGACAAAAATTGTTACAGAGCATTTTCCCTAAGCAAAGAGGTTTATTGTGTTAGGATATAGAACTAAGAGAGACTATGTGGAATCCATCTTGCCAATGCAACCACTAATACAGGACTACATAGGAAGAGGTGAGCACGTTTTCTCACCAAAAGCAAGGGAAGTAGGTAGATCGACCAGTAGGTACACAGAAGTTAACAATCTATGGTAGGCTGTGCCATTACATCATCATTCAGGGGCAATGAAATGCAAACAGGACAGCTGTCTTGACTGTTACTGTATAAAAGACGTCACTTAATACCTACTGATCTCGTAAACTTAAATACATTAACAAAGGCATGAAAAACTCCTTTTATAGATACAAGATAGGGAATATAGTCAATAGTGTTGTATGGTGACAGATGGTATTCACTACATTTGGGGCGAGCACAGCCTAACATGATAGATTTATTGAATCTCTATGTTGGACACCTGAAACTTATGTAATGTTGTATGGCAACCATACTTCAATAAAAAAAAAAACCCTCCTTTTGGGGTACCTGGGTGGTTCAGTCCATTAAGCATCCAACTTTGGCTCAGGTCATAATCTCATGGTTCAAGAGTTTGAGCCCCACATCGGGGTCCACACTGGCAGTCCAGAGGCCGCTTGGGATTCTCACCTCCTTCTCGCTCTATGCCCCTCCCCCATTCGCAAGTTTTCTCTCTCTCTCTGTGTCTCAAGATAAATAAAGTTACAAAAACACCACCTCCTTTTATAATTCTTTTATAATTGTACCCAAGTCCTGCCAAAGGAAATATGCCTAATTTTAATTTTTTTTATACACACAAACACACACACGGTACGGGATACACAATGCATATATATGTATATACATGCATATGCATATACACATGTTTGTATACATATGTATACATATGTTTTCAAAGACAAAACAGAAACAAACAGCCAGTGTTAAAACTGTTCAGTTAAATTTAATAAAAGATCTGAAATCCCAGGGTCCTATGGAGTTTAAAGGTTCAAGCACCCCACCCTTGAAGTGTTTCTATTTGTATTAGTAATTCAAGCAAACACAGAGGGCTCTGGCGGGAATAGCCATAAAATGAAGCTCTGTTGTTATCTGACAAGTTATTTCCGGATCTGGTTCCCTCCTTTCTCTTCCTGATCCTAGTTTCTCTAAAGATTCTTCCTGGGACATAACTGCTATTATTTCTTGTGGTAGAATTCTACTTCTCCCCTGAATTAAAAATACAGTAAAACCTTGGATGGTGAGTAACTTGTTCTGTGAGTGTTCTGCGGGATGAGCAAACATTTCTAATAAATTTTAACTTGAAAAACGAGCGATGTCTGCCAATACGAGTAGTACATGATGGCGAATGTCACATGACCACAACTAAGCCAACGGTTCTTCTCTCTCTCTCTCTCTCTCTCTCTCTCTCTCTCTCTCTCTCTTCTTTCTCACTGCAGGATTGTGGATGACCATCTCCCATGCTTGGGTGATCAGTCTCAGGCCACGGTGTTTGGCAGAAATCAGTGATTTTTCAGAACATTGGAAGATGCCCACAACTGGCACTGGCGTATTTTTTGTCACTTCCAAGCACCTGTGGACAGTCCTCTGCTCTTCCAGACAAGAGTCAGCCTAGGAATGCTTTGCTTCATTCTAGGTCAGGCTGCCTACAGACCTAGAGACCCTTTCCTCTGCTGCCTTATTGCCAGTCACATTGCATACAGTACATGACAAGAGTTTATTAATACTATACTGTAGACTACATCCGTGCAAGTGTATACAATGGCCCCCATGCAGAAAAAGATTCCAATGAGCCCACAGATAGCAGTAATTCCATGAAAGTCGTCCTACACACTAACCCTCTTTCTCTCTTGTCTCTCTCACACCAGCCACGAAGGTTTTCAAAGGGAAGCACAGATTTATTTTTCTTTATATTTTGCATTTTCTTTATCATTTTGTATTATATTACAGCATCGGAATCATTTTTATATGAACAGTTTTGGGTTGTGGAACGAATCATCTGAGTTTCTGTTATTTCTTATGGGGAAATTTGCTTTGATATGTAAGTGCTTTGGATTACAAGCGTGATTCCAGAGTGAATTATGCTCGCAAACGAAGGTTTGTGAAATTACACAAACCTTGAAATAAGTAGTGAAATTACATCAAATGCTCTTACACCCAGGAAGAAAATGAATGACCATATTAGATCTGTTTTACAAAGATATCAAGAGGGGATAATAAGCGCTTAAAATTGGCCAAGCTTTTGTCTTCACGAGAATCAGCATGTTGCAGTGGCTAAGAGAAGAATCCAGGCAGTGAATTCAGCTTGCCTCCCTGCTCTTTGGGCAACTGGCTGCACTTCTGTAAGCTTCAGTTTCTCCAGTGGAAACATGCAGCCAATAACAGGAACTGTCACCAAAGGCTGCTGTGAGTAATAAGCAAGAGAATATCCATGACCGGCTCAGGGTCTGGCACAAGAAGATTCACTCAGTGTCAGCTGCCCTATTAATATTTTATGCTATCATTGCTATTGTTATTCTTATTTTGGATACGCATCAGTCTCCACGTTTGATTCCATTTGTTCAACTACTCACTGAAGTTTTTAAATACATGTATTTTGAGGGGCACCTGGGTGGCTCAGTCGGTTAAGCGGCCGACTTTGGCTCAGGTCATGATCTCACGGTTGGTGAGTTCAAGCCCCGTGTCGGGCTCGGTGCCGAAAGTTCAGAGCCTGGAGCCTGCTTCGGATTCTGTGTCTCCGCCTCTCTCTACCCCTCCCCTGCTCACGCTCTGTGTCTCTCTATCTCTCAATAATAAATAAACGTTAAAAAAAATTTAAAAAAATATATATATTTTTTGAGTAGCTCCCTTACTCCTCATACTAAAACTATAGTGGCGAATGAGTGTGTTGCTGTATCCCAGCAGACTCTAAGCCAAGGGTGGATGAGGGCCTGGTGAGGCCAAAGACTTGGACACAGTGATGGAGACATAGGTTTATTGGGGGAACCTACGTACAGGGAGTCCAGGAGCAGCCGACTGGACAAAGCACCTGCTGCTGAGATCTACATGCAGTGAGCTTTTATGGCATAGCAACTGAGCCTAGCAACTATCCGTAGCCTCTCTCCCCTGCACAGGCTGCGTTCCAAGGAGATCAGGCCTGCCATCCAGACATTCTTTGTTACAAAAGGAGATGCTCCAGATTGGCCACCCGCAGAGTCCCTGACCTCCAACGCTGAACTACACATTCTCCTACACATTCTGCTTGATGGGAATATAGAGGGAGGGTGGGGTCTGCACATTCTCAAGCTCGTGATTAACAGGGGCATTCACGGCATGCTTGCACAAACCCGCCTTCGAGAGCGTATCCTATAACAAGACAGTATGGTCTCGGCCCTGATCAGAGTTCTGTGCCTTTGCTAGCCTGTTTACCGTGAGACAGCACAGTCACATAGAGTGGTCAGCACGTTGTTTTGCCTTCCCAGAGAGCCTAAGTGAGTACTGAGATCATGCTAGAATAAAAGGGAATGGACTCTGTATGACATGCTAACCATGTTCCGTGCCTGGAGCTTGGTGTTGAGAAGGATGCAGTGTCCCTGGTCAGGCTCACCCAAAAGAGGGCAGCACTCACGACACCCACCACAGGTGCAGGGGGAGAACGCATCCGTGACCTCTGACGCCTATTTGCAATGCATTTCATGACTGAACGCATGAATTCCAAAATAAATAAAAGAACTGGTAATTGTATAATTCCAGATTAGCTCTTGGTAGGATTTGTCATTCCATCAAGTTTAGCTTTAAGAAAACAAAATTAGTAGCATGAACCCCAGCTGTTGACATTTTCCCCTGCTTCTTGGCGCCCTATTATCTCAGCTGGTCTAAGCATAGCTCATCAATTACCGTAGTTCTTTAGGCGGCTCTCGGGCCACTTAGGCTGACACTTTGAAATATTAGTGGGGAAATGCTGCAGGTGTGGTGGGTTGGCAGCGACCCAGCACAAGTCTGCATCAGCCCAGAATTTTAAAGAGTTTTGTGCACCATCCCTTATGTTATTAAGCTGTTTCAATTAGAAGCAAAAATGCTATTTCCTTTGGCAGGCACCTTGTTTCATCTATAAAGCCATCACGCTCCCCGTGAAAAAAGAAACCATCGCTTTCTAGGATTCTGTTGTGAATGTGATCATCTCTGCTCCCGCTACCGGGAGCACAGCAAGAGCTATGGATGACAGGTTGACAGGACACTGCCGTACCCACCAAGGCAGCCCACTCTGCTTTCTCACTTCCCTGGATGCTTCAACTGCTTCCAGCCTCGACCACGCAGCCCAACATGCACCTCTCTGTGGTCACATTTTCCTGCTGAGTGCTTTCGTCTGTGTCACTCTTATTTGCCTTACTAGATTTTGATCATCTCACATACACCTGGGTATTGGGCAAGATGAATAGCTAAGATGAGATAAAAATATTGTGTAATCAAAATCACTTTTCAAACCCTCTTAATATTAGATGATATTAGGGATTTATTATACATGTAAGATGTGATAAGGGAATGGGGTTATGTAGGGAAAATAAAGTACCTTTGTCAGTTCGAAATGCATCCTGGAGAGCTTGTGTGCCAAACGACACGATGTGTAAGATTTGATTTAAAGTAAGGTGGCAAAAACTATAAGTGTGGTGGGTAGATAAACCCACGATTGAAAAATACTGATAATGACTGAAGCTGGGTAATGGATATGAGGGGGTTTATTATCCTATTCTATCTTTGTATGTATTGGAAATTGTTTTTTATATTCAGAATGTAAAAAAACACTTCAAGTGGCCTATTAAGGACACACACACACACACACACACACACACACACACACACACAATTTAATATGCACATGCTTACATTTGAGAAGAGTAAACAACATGAAAACTTTATGCAGAATTTGTTCAAAACCATTTAGACCTTTAGAAACTCTCAAAGTTCATGCTGGTGAATCCAGTCTAGTGGTTGATTCTGTTGCATTCCTATCTGCCATTACATTTTACTCCATGCGATGGTTAACTTTACGTGTCAACTTGATGGGGCCACAGGGTGCTCAGATATTTGATCAAACATAACTGTGGGGGGGGGGGGTGGGAGAGGGTGTTTCTGCATGAGACTGACATTTGAAATTGGGAGACTGAGTAAAGCAGCTTGCCCAATCAACCAACATCTGACTGCAACCACATGAGAGTTCCCAGGCCTACCTGAGCTCAATCGACCCCCAGATTTGTGAGCAAAATAAATGATTACTACTGTTTTTAACCCACTGTTTGGTGGTAGAAACCAAACTACCCACTGTTTGTTGTGCAGAAATAGATAAGCAGAACACAAAGGAAGACAATGCATTTCAAGGTCACATCAGTGAGGCAGAGGCCAACTTGAAGAGAAGATGCATTTTACACACCCACTCACTTTTGGTTGGGGATTATGCTTCGGCATAATGTTACTGCTAACTGGTGTTTCCTAACGTCTGACTCTATTAGGGACATCTCTGATTAAGACTCTACAAGCTCAGGGATGCCTGGGTGGCTTAGCTGGTTAGGCATCCAACTCTTGGTTTTGACTCATGTCATGATCTCACGAGATTGAGCCCCACGTCAGGCTCTGTGCTGACAGTGTGAAGCCTGCTTGGGATTCTCTCTTTCTCCCTCTCTCTCTGCCCCTCCCCTGCTCACACATGTGCTCTCTCTCTCTCTCTCTCAAAAATAAATAAATAAAAACTTTAAAAAAGAAATATATACTTTAAAAAAGATTGTACAAGTTCAGCCTCTTGTTCATAATTAAAATAGTTGAACTTATTCATGCTTTTTGATAATCGCCACTGTTTATTCTTTATTCTTCATGACAAAATAGAAAGGGCCCTGGTCCAGGCCTCAGATGATCTGCTATCTAGCAGGTTCTAATGCAGCCAGAGTTTACCAGTGAAGAAGCTGAACTAAAAACTGCTTGAACTAAGAGAGAGAGAGAGAGAGAGAGAGAGATTGTACTGTGTTGGGCAACTGAAAATTCCAGTAAACTGATCCAGGGCCTCAACAATGCCATTAGAAATCGATATTTGTTCATCTCTCCTCTCTGTTGATGGCTGTGTTGGCTTCATCGGTACGTGGGTTCTCCTTTGTCATTAGCAAATAGTCTCCAGCAGTTCCAGGATTGTCCCCTACCATCTCAACCACCCCAATGGGAACGAGAGCTCTCCTTCCCTACTCTAAGTCAATTCCGCAAATTAAATGTTGTCAGCCTCGTTGTGGTCACAGCACACATCTAACCTGGGTTCCATGTCAACCACTGGACCGTGGCATTTGTTGGCTGGGCCAGAGATACTCTGGTCAGCCTCACCCAAACCATATGTGCTGAGAACTGGGAAGACTATTTCCTAAAAAGAAAAACCGAGGGACTATTCTGTTAGGAAGGAGACAGAAACAGTAATATGTCAACTGGACTCTGGTTTTCCTAATCTCACCTAGCCATTCTGGGCTTCTGACTGTTCATCAGTGAAATAAGAGAATAGAGTATTTGATGGCTATATCCCTACCCATCCTGAAAGTTGAGTGATTCACAGTGATGGAGGCAAAACCTATTATTGTGGGAGTACAACAGAAACCAGCATTGTGATGAATTCTGCTGCTAGAGACTGTCAAACCCAGGGAGAGGTGGTTTGAATCTGTAAAAGACAAGAAAAGAAAAATCTGAAGTTCTTTTTCTCCCCTCTCCCTGACTCCTCCAACAATTGTACAAACTGAACCACTTGCCAGGGTTGTAAAGTGTGCAGACTATTCAAGGGTCTGTGGTGACTCTAGTCACCACCTGACTGTCGAGGAGTAGAGCCCGGGAAGGATTCTCTGGTTTTCCATACTGCTAATGAAGTCTGCTTTGAGGGACAGCCCCAAGCCTTTTGGAGTGTCAGTGAATCTACCATGATTCCAAGCACCCAAATTCGGCCAGGCTGACTTAATGAGGCACTGTGTTAGAAATGATTACCAGGCTGGTCTACGTGCCACGGGGGATACTGAGTGACTCAAGAGTGCTATCTGCTGCTAGGAGCCTTTGGGGTGCATGGGAAGCAGCTGAGTGCTATAAGGGAGGACAGGCAGCAAGAAGGTGGTCGGAATGTGACTCTTCCAGGAATGCAATTAGCCTTCCATTGCTCCCGCTGCCACTGAATTAATCGGTCTCTTGTTTCATTCACACTTCTGCTCACCCCTAGGAGCCTGCACCTAGCTGTGGAACAAGTTCACACCCTGTGCTTTCCAGGTGCTGAGCAAACCATTTGCACTTGTCACCAGCACTTTTACCTGTGACTCGCTGAAGCACAGAATGGAATGTTACCTCTCACACTTCTCCAAGAGGCGCACATACAACTTCTTCCCCAACCTCTGGCATCGGAGTCTCCTTGGACCACTCATCCATGCCCATGACTTATAATTATCCGTGAGAAAGCAAGCCAGCCACCAAGCTCCACTGGAACTCTCATGTTACTCCTTATTTTTCTCTTGCCTCGTATTACCTCCTCGTGGCAATGATAACAAGAATAGGGAAATGATGAATGGAGAGTGCCCAATACGCGCTAGGCACCGCGCTGGATGCCTTCCACGCCTGATCTGATTTAAATCCCCTAGCAATTATATTCCCCACTTTACAGACAAGGAAACCACAAATTAGATGGTTAGGAAATGAGCCCAAGATCACGCAAGGGACTCAAATATAAGTCTATCTGATGCCAGAATACATACTTTAATTAGCACGCACTATTCACACTGCATTAGTGTAGTACAGAGGCGGAAAATACTCTGGCTAAGAGAAACAGACTTAAGTTGGTAGACTTGGCATTGGTACCTCTAAGCCCAGTAACCATACAACTAGGGGGATCGGCAAATCAAGGATTTCTGTGACCCTGGGAAGTTGGGCTGGACAATTTTGGCTTTGATGCCAAGAGCCCAGAGAGACTGCTGTCTGGGAGGCCTGAGGGGTTTCGTGACCATCCCAGGCCATGTATGGAGCTGATGATCACTGGTATGTCCTTGGGAGGTCCTTGGACTTCCCAATATCTACCTTGCTGCCTGCCTGCCTCTCCTTCTGGGAGCATCAGGAGGGAGAGGAAGAGAGAGCGCGGCCCAGTGAGTGCAATCAGTTCTGTGAGGCAGGAAGTGGTACCACAGAGATTCTTCTGGAATCTCTGCAGTGATAATTAATCCCAAAGGTAACTCCAGGGACTAGGGTCATTCCTGGCTTCACTTCTCTACTCTCAGGTCATTTCAAGAGTTTAAAAAGCCAATACAATTCTGGTGAATACGAGGCCCCAGTAGAGTACTTTGGCTAGAAGTTGTGCATTTTATTATTTGTAGGTATCATACAAAACAACTTTTTTCTCCTCTCTGCCTTTGCAAAGGCTGCCTGATCTTTAATCATGGCTCAAGTTCAAGCGCTGTCACAAAGCTGTCCCGGCTTACTCAGGACAAAGGTCTACCTCCATGCTCAAATTTCTGTATCACCTATTGTCAATACCACAGTCTCACACTATTGCGTCCTGCCCTGATCTGTTATATTCCGGCTGCTTCATTTCTGAGTCATCACCTCCTGACCAAATCTGTGGGCCTCTACAGTGTGTCCCTTCAGGGCATTGCTTCAGAGGCTTCAAATGGAAATGACCACAGGCGTTGAGTAGGTGAAGCAGGATGGGCAACAACTACAGCCTCCGATGATTGAACGGGCTGCTTCTCCACACAAGGCAGCTATTTCCACACCAAAATGTGAACCAGAGTGGCCGCTTCTTACTGTTTTTTTCAAAAGAAGCCATAAATTCAGATTGTGTATATATGTGTTATGAATTCTCCCAATTTAAAATGATGTCCCCTAATTTAATTAAAAAAAAAAAAAAAAAAAGCTTGTGAAGACCAAATAAAATATCCATGGAATAATTCTGGCTAAAGAACTCCCATTCTGTCTAGAAGCCTAGATATAAAGTAGAAGTTTTAAAGTTAATCAGTCAATTGGCAAATATTTCTTACAGATATGTTTAATGAATGCACCACGGGCTGGACTCGTTGCTTTTACCACTAGGGGAAAATGTTCAGCTTCTTATTTTATTTTATTTTAAACAATTTTTAATGTTTATTTGTTTATTTAAAGAGACAGAGAGGAGGGAAGGGGCAGAGAGAGAGAATCCCATGCAGGCTCTGTGCTGTCAGCCCACTGCCCTACGTGAGACTCGAACTCATGAACTATAAGATCACTACATGAACCAAAATCAAGAGTCAGTCGCTTAATCGGCCTCAGCCACCTAGGCACCCCTCAACCTTTGATTTTAAATGTTCAACTTTTTTATGCTAGAACATTCTCACCTAGAAAGTGTGGATGTTAGTACAACCAGAGGCACATAGTAAAAATGAGAATGAAATAAGAAAAATGCACAAAAGTCTGTGTACAATGGATGGCACATAGAATATACTAAATAAGTAGCAGCAATAATTAGTAAAACAAATACAGTACTAATTGCCATTACTGTCATGATCACAGTAGAAATAATAGCTGTTACTATTTACTGAACACTCGAATCTCTACAAAACTCTAGGAGAAAGGAAATGCAAGTAATCGCAGGGGTGATAATGGTGTTAGTGATTGAAGAAGGCGCAGCTGTGGTCGCAGTAACAGAAATAACAGAAAGGGCCAAATAGAAATCTATTCAGTGATATTAGAAATAGTAGAAACAGAAAAACAGACCGCTCGTTCCTTGTATCTTTCACGTATTCCCCTCACCACTGTGAAGAGTCCGTATGGCTTTGCAGGGCACAGAGCACGTTAATAAATACTTGCTCAATTGGTTGTTTGTCCCTAGAAACCCAATGGAACCTAGTTCTCTTCTATCCTATTTATTTATATCCAGGAAAGATTTACAGTGTGTGGCTCTTTTTATATTCCCTCTGATAAGCTATCCTGCTACACCATTGAAATCTTCACCTAGGAAACCATCTCCCAGGTCTCAAAAACAGAGAGGTGAAGGTACTCTTCACTTCTACAGCAGGGGAATGCTGTCCTGTTGGGGAAAATAAGAATGCCCACAACTGAGTGTTGGTTTTTTGTTTTTTTTCAAACAGCTGAGTATAGCAAACTGTGTCTTTTAACGCCAGGAACTGTCAGGGAGATGCACCAGTGAAATCTTTCACACATTCTGTCCACGCAGCAAGATCACTTGCTTGGCTGTCTCATCGCCCCAGCTGTGAGATCCCTCATTCCTACCCCGCTGAGGCCACAGCCAGATGGTAGGGGCAACTTGCCACACCCCCGTGACCTTCCTGGCACAGAAGAAGTCACCAGCCGTGTCCTACCCTTCTTGATGTCTCATGGCAGAGTTTCTGACCTTGTCTTCGTGGTCACAGGGTTTGAGGCAAGACATGCTTCTTTTAATGTAGGTCTCCTTGGGGAGGCACCCCTAGACTTAAGGGTTAAATGGATGCCCTCCCTACCTTCCTGGAACCAGAAACCATGAAAAGAAGCAGATATCCAAAGTGCTTTCCAAAACCAGTGAGGACAGGATTTACATTTTCGTTTTGCAAAGACTTCGGTGTCATTGCAAATTTAATTTTATTACTCAACCTTGGAGGCTATTCTTGGTAAGGAAACCATTGAAGACCTGTATTTGTACACCTGATTATTCGTATCAACAGAGTACCTTCTCATTTAGACATCTTTCCATTTCTCCTCAAATTTAACAGTATCCAAGCCGAAATATTCATTTTTTATTCTCACACCTGTTGTTACTCTCCATTCACAAAACTCTTACACCCCCAAATGCCAAACAAGAATTCTGAGAACCATTATCACCCTTAGATTGACATCTCACATTCAATCAAACACTGACATCTTCTGACTCCACTACCCACATTTCATTATAATTCACTCAATTTCCATTTCTCTCCATTCCAAATCGTCAGGACTGCTCATGATTTTTAGTCCATTCTCTACCCAGCAGTCAGAGTGTAAATCTGAAACCTTTACAGAAACCAAGTCTGACCTTCATCCTCCAGCTAAAACTCCTAAATGTTCTCCCATTGCTCTTAGACTAAGAGTCTAAACTCCTTGACACAGCTAACAAGATTCTCCGGGATCTGACCCATATCTGCCTCTAACCCCATCTCTGCTTTCTTCACATGCTATGTTCCAACTCAACTGGATTCATTATTTTTTAGTTCTTAGAAAAAAAATATAATAGTCAACACTTTGTTAGTGTAGCCAGTTTCCAAGATGACTTCCAAAGACCCATGTCTTCCGGCCTTCATGTCTCTGTATAGCGCCCTTTCACACTGAATTAGGTTTGGTCTGTGCGGCCAAAAGAATGTGGTTGAGGTAATGGTGTGATTTCTGTCATAAATGCCATTGTCATTTCTTTCCTGTTACCTTTCTGAAGGAAAGGATAGTTTCTTTCTGAAGGAAACTAGCTGCCATTATGTGAGGGCATTTAAGCAGCTGTGTGGATAGAGCCACAAAATGGGGCACTGAGAACCCCTGACAATAGCCTGCACCAGTGGACAGCCCTGTGTGTGAGGGCGCCATATTGAAAGCAGATCCTAGAGACCCAAGGTTCACTTCAGATGACTCCAGCCCCAGTTGGCATCTTGACTGCAGCCTCATGAGATGTCCTGAGCCAAAACCAACCACCTGAGCCCCTCTTGGGCTTCTGACTTTCAGGCACTGTGAGATTAAAAACATATGCATTTACTGCTGTTTCAAGACACTGAATTTTGAGGTGATTTGTTAAGCAGTAATAGATAACTAATTCAACTTACAGAACACTTGCATGAGATGTGTTGTGCTAAATATTCTACATATAGGCACATATTCAATTCTCACAACTCTCCAAAGTAGATACTATCATTGTTCTTACAGATGAAGAAATGGAGGCACCATGATGTTGTAAGGGATTTTCCATGGGCTATAAAGTTATTAAATGTTAGACCTAGAATTTGAAGCCAAAGTTATACAGTGTCCTATGAAATACGCTTTTATCCTCTTTCATGATTCACTCTTGGGTCTTTCCAAATAAATTATGCAGACCTATCTTCATTAAAGGAACTGCCCATCATGTGTACACTCTTGCTATTCAGGAAGAATTTATCTGTTTCCCCTGCCCTGAGTAGCTGGGAAGGGGTTGCAAGCAACTGTATCATTCCAGCAGATGACTGATAAATTTCGATCCAGCCTTAGCACACTGTGGAAGCATGGCTTGAGCTCTAATGGAGTATTTATTTGTACCATATCCAACCACCCTACTTGCCCCTGTCAACTAAAAACTACCTCTGAAACTGCAACTCCAAACATTAACAAGCTGACCCGCAGTTAAGGTCAAAGCCAAATGGAAAAATAAAGAAAAAAAAAAAACAGAATAAAGAAACACTCCCTGTGTCATCTGGCAGATTTACTAATGGCCTGTACTATTAACAATCCTTCCAGATAATTCCCAATTAACAAAATCACCTGGTATAATGATCCCATAAGCTCCCAGAACTTTGAAAAAGACCTAAAGAGTCATTAAGAGACCATTATCAACCTTGGAACAAGGTCACCTATGGTGGAGATCCAACCTCCACAACAATGTGAACAAAGTCACTTGCCTGGATAGCCAATAGCAGTGAATGAATTGAGTAAATGCTTAAGAAATCTGCAGATATGTAGGGAGCTTCATCTCGGTACAACTATGGCCAATCTCGGAGTATTTTTTGTTGAAAGTTTTTTTCCTTCCTTGAAAGTTTCAACAGAATTTTTTTTTAATTTTTTTTCCAACGTTTTTATTTATTTTTGGGACAGAGAGAGACAGAGCATGAACGGGGGAGGGGCAGAGAGAGAGGGAGACACAGAATCGGAAACAGGCTCCAGGCTCCGAGCCATCAGCCCAGAGCCTGACGCGGGGCTCGAACTCACGGACCACGAGATCGTGACCTGGCTGAAGCCGGACGCTTAACCGACTGCGCCACCCAGGCTCCCCTCAACAGAATTTTTAAAATTGAAATTCTTTTTCAAAATCCCACATTTTACCTGTTTTCAGCTTCCAAATGATTAAAAATACTTTTTAAAATAAGCTACTATCTGGAAAAAATAGAAATTTATTTCTATATTAAGTGGCCTCAGATTTAGACTCCATAATATGCATGCTTTCATATACTAAGCATGATCTGTAGTTAGAATATTTTGGGGGGTTTAGAGATCCTAACAGGTGCCTTATTTACCTCCCTTCTACCTCAAGTGCCATGGTATATTGAATAAATCACATTCATCCATTCATTCATCAAATACTTTATTCACTTAAAAATTGAATTAAATTCTTATTTTCTATTTGGCCCTGGTTTGGTTGATGGGGAATAATGCAGTAAAAAAACAGCCAAGTCCCTTGTCTTCATGGAACACGTTATCATGTCCTAAGGGAAACAAAAATCAACAACAACAACAACAACAAAAGTGAGTAAAAGTAAACAGATCAATACATAAATCTGGATGTGAGTCCAATAGGGCAAAATAAGGCAGAGTAAGTGACAAGGAGAGACTTGGGTAAAAGAGCCATTGTGTAGGAACGGTTCAGGGAAGGGCCTTCTGATGAGGCAGCAGTCAAGCAAGGACCTAAATGAAGTACTTCAACGATGAGGAATTTAGGAGGGAAGTACACCAGGAAGACATAAAAACTAGAGATCACTTGTGGGAAGGATGCTGGCACGTCTAAGAAATAATAGGAGGAGCAATGTAAGGAGATAAGTGAGTGGGTGGGAGTGTCTGGAAATGTACCACCATGCCTCCATTTTTCTCCTGCCTCACTGCGTGTGAACAGTGACGTCACCTGGCTAATATCTGGCCAGTTTCATTACCTGTTGCCTGCAGTGTTAGCTGAAATTTACTGAACATCTACCAGATACCAGGTATCTTCATACGCTACCTAGTTGCATAAGTGTCTTTAGCCACATTTTGCAGATGAAAAAAATTGGGGCTGAAAGAACTTCTGTAACATGGCCAAGGTTATATAGCTAGTAAGCGGTCAAGCCAGGATTCAAATCCATGGCTTTCTGATACTAAAGTCTATGATATATAAGGGGGAAAATGTAGAAGAAACTATAGAACACAAACAAAATCTACAGCCCTGCCTTAAATTTCCTACTAATCCTTCATAACCCTAGGACTCTGGTTCAAAGGATAATGGTCTTGCCTCAAAAGTTTAAACCTAAGCAATTCTGTGTCTCTGTCTCTCTCTGTCTCTCTCTCTCTCCCTCTCTCTCAAAAATAAATAAATATTGTGGGACCCTTAGGTGGCTCAGTTAGTTAAGCATCCGACTTCAGCTCAGGTCATGATCTTGCGGTCTGTGAGTTCGAGCCCCGCGTCGGGCTCTGTGCTGACAGCTCAGAGCCTGGAGCCTGCTTCAGATTCTGTGTCTCCCTCTCTCTCTGCCCCTCTCCTGCTCATGCTCTGTCTCTCTCTGTCTCAAAAATAAACATTAAAAAAAATTTTTTTAAGTTTAAACCTAAGCAGATTTCTTTGACAAGACTCCAGTGGGTTACTAGACATGAAGGACCAACTGAAATGGCTTACCAAGTAATAAGCATGCTATGAAATTGACACCCTCTAATTTATATATACACACACACATAACACATGTGTGTATATATATATATATATATGTATATACCTCTGTATATATGTATATATATACCTATGTATATGTATATATATATGTATATATCTATGTGTTATATGTGTGGGTATATATATATATATATATATATATATATATATATATATATTGAGAGAGAGAGAGAGACAGAGAGAGAGAGAGAGACTCAACAGAGACTAAAGAGAAAGTGGCAGCCAGAGTATACCAGAATATAGATTCCCACAGTAAGCCTGAAGGCACCAATACAAAAAGAACACTGCGGCAATGTCTAGCCATTGACCGATGAAAGCTTTGAAATAAGAACTTATAAAGCAGATGAGACATAAACAGCATAATTACTCAGAAGAGAAACCAAACTTAGCCCCAAATGATTCCACTAAGCACAGGCCCACGCACCTCAAACTCAAGGTACTCTGAGAGTTACCAGAGGCGGGCCAGGAATGCTTTAGGAACAGCATAGCATTTCTTTCTGGAGCTTTCATTTTTCTTAATTCCACTAAATGACTTAGAATAGGAAATCTTTTTCTTTTGTGCATTTTAAAAGTAATTTTAGAAGTATTTTTATATTAAAACAAGCAAAAATGCCAAACAACTTCTCCATGGATTTTTGAAACAGATTACAAGTTTCATAGAACTCCTTTGTGCTACGTCCCAGCACCCCAGTTAATTTCTACCATTCGTATACAATGCTGCTTTCATTCATACACACATTACATAAGTCAACTAATGTTTCTTAAAATATATGCCAGGTTCAATGTTAACATTATATTGTACATTAGTATGGACACACTAGTATGGTTCTCATATTTTCACACGGAGTCGCTGAGCTCTTGGTAAGACACAGATGGCTGGATCCCACCACAGAGTTCCTGATTTATTAAGTCTGAGAATTTGTATTTCCAACAAGTTCCCAGGTAATACTTCTGCTTTTGGTCTAGGGATCACACTTTGAGAAGCTTTACATGAATGAAAAATTTAAGAGGCACCAGATTTCTAGGTAATTAATGCATAGCTACGTCATTTTATAAATGCAAAAACTAAATCACAGAGCATAAATAATTGACCTACAATGCACAGCTCGTCAGTGACCAAGAATTTTTACTTCGATCTCAGGCATCTTGTTTTGCTTTAAGATTCCCAGAGCACCAAACGGAGACTGGATTACGTACAGTAACAGGAATTATACACCACGATCTTCTTCTCTCTTTGTGGCGGCAATATAGCCGCTGAACTTCCCTCTGTCTAGAAAACTTTGAAGCAATCTTTGGTTCAATAAAATGAAAGCAGTGCTACACTGAAGGGCGAGCATCTCCTGACCCTTTATCCTGGCACCTCAGTGTAATTGCGGACAAGACCAGAAGTACAATCCAAAGACACGCTTGTCAGAAATGAACGACGCATGACTCAGAAGAACAACAGAAAGTGTAACTCTTTTAAAAAAAAAATTTGAATGTTTATATATTTTTGAGAGAGAGAGAATATGAGTGGGGTAGGGGCAGACAGAGACGCACAGAATCCGAAGCAGGCTCCAGGCTCTGCAATATGAGTGCAGAGTCTGATGCGGGGCTCGAACCCACGAACAGTGAGATCATGACCTAAGCCGAAGTCAGACGCTTAACCGACTGAGCCACCCAGGCGCCCCAGAAAGTGTAACTCTTGAAAGACAAATGTAAAACCCAAAGCTACCCTGGGGCCTGAGCAGGACGTGAGACTGAATTTCAGAAGACGTGGGTATTTCACAAGCAGGCAACACATCTCTGTGTTCATTCTTACAGCCAAGTACGGTCCGATGAGCATCATCAATTTAATAGTGGTCCCTGGTCTGCAAAGATTTCACACCACCGCAACAGTAGTTTCAAAAAGTAGACGGCTGACAGAAAGTTCATCTGGGCAGTTACACCTAATAATTACTGTGAGAAATGGAAGTTTACTTTTTCTAAAACACTTGGAGAAACAAAGCATCACTTCCCCTGAAGAATACACATGACTGAACTGCGGTAAAGATAAACATATTTTATCTGGGGAAGACAACGACTCAAAAAAGCATATCTGCATTCGTGTTCTGCCACCGCGTGAAAAGCGACCACACGTTTTGTGGCTTGAAACAATATCCACTCATCATTTCGTAGCTCTGTAGGTCAGAAGCCCGGATGGCCTTGGTGGGTCTCACAAGGTCAAAATGAAAGGATCAGCAGAGTTGTGTTCTTTTCTGGATGTTCCGGGGAAGAATCTCCTTCCACGTTTATTCAGGTTATTGGCAGAATCCAGTTCCTCTTGGTTGTAGGAACAAAGGCCCTGTTTTCTTACTGGTTATTGGTGGGGAACCATTCTCTGCTCTCAGGGGCCATTCCTAGGTCCTTGTCCTCTGGGCTCCTCCATCTCGGTAGTGGGTAATCTCTCTCCCATGTCAGATCCCTCTCATGTTATGAATCTCTCTGATTTTCTCTTCTGCTGCCAGTGGAAAATAGTCTGCTTTTGTGGGGTTTATGTGATTAGACTGAGCCTGCATCAGTAATCTCCCTCTCATAACCTCTACTGAGTTGTTAATTGCACTTGCAAAATCCCTTTTATCCTATAACAAAAGGAATCAGGGCAATAACACGGGGGAGCAAAGGTCATTGGGGCCATCTAGAGTTCTCTCTGCCCCACTATCTGACATTTTTAAGCATAAGAGTGACCACACATGCATCCTTACACATGCACATTGATGTTGCCGGGCTCCTATTATAAAGAACAACAAACACCAAAATAGGAAAAACCCTGTAACTTCAGTGAGCACCACTGAAGGATCAGTTCCTACGTGAGAAGACTTAATCTGTGAGACCTACAGCTGTGCCTGCATTAAGAAACAATGACCCAACATGACCCAGACAAGCAAATCATGAGAATGAAGATCCTACCAATGCCCCCTAACTTCAGGGGTAAAACCTGGAGGAACGGGGTCATGGTCATGGGGCTTCCGTGGTCATCTCCTCAGCTCTGGAGGTGCAGGCTAAATCAGGTGAGGTCAGCTGCCTTGAACAGGAGGGCTATGACAGTGCTGACTCTTGGTGTGCATTGATGGGGAAAATCCAATTAAACTCACAAAGGCAACTCAGCTGTGACTGTGTGTCCTTGAGGTTACCAGGCCCCAGCAAACAGCTATTCAATCAGCAAATATTTATTGGAGGCCAAACATGGTTCTAGGCACCAGGAATGGAATCAAGAATGAGAAGGGTGAGGTCCTTCCTTTCATAGATTCCAGTCTAAACCATAAGAAGAGCAATAAATTAAAAAATGGATGAGCTACGTGAAACGGAGATGAACTTGAACTTGACAGTGATGGGGACAAACATGGCCAGAGGAAGATGTTTAAGTTGAAAAGTGTACTTTAAAAAGGGATAAGCAGGGGGTGCCTGGGTGGCTCAGTGGGTTCACATCCAGCTCTTGGTTTCAGTTCAGGTCCTGATCTCACAGTTTATGGGATCTCCGGCTCTGCACTGACAGTGCAGAGCCTGCTTGAGATTCTCTCTCTTCTTGTCTCTCTGCCTCTCTCTCTCTCTATCTCTCTCTCAAAATAAAAAAATAAACATTAAAAAAATAAAAAAATAAAATAAAATGGGACAAGCAGTAGTACCTTGCGGGGGGGGGGGCAGCAGAAGGTCTTTTAGGCAGTAGGGGCATTTCCTGAGTAAGGAGGTAAGAACAAGTCTGGGAAAGAAAGCCTCTCTAGACTCAGAACAGGAAGCAAAAGAGATTGGTAGGTGATAAGGCTACTGAGATCATTAAGAGCCACACCACAAAGGGTCTCATAAGCTATGGTTAAAAAAAAAAAAAAAAAAATCAGATTTTATGTCAAATACAATGGGAAGCCACTAGGAGATTTCAAGTTTATGGGTAAAATTAATCTCATTGATGTTTTTAAGAGATCATCCCACCTACGCTGTGAACAGGGGCAGGGAGCCAGGAAGCAGCCTTTGCAATGGCCGAAGCAAAAGCTGCTGCTGGCTTGGACGGGTGTGACAGATGGAGAGAAGTGGTTAGATGGGATGTGTTTTGCAAATAGGGTTGGGAGGACAACCTATAACATTAAATATTAAAAGGCACTTTTCTGAATTGTAAAAGCTTCAAAGTCCGCTGCTGGCTGTGCCCTCACCTTTGCTCCTACACTCTTCCCAGGCTGTTTGCAATTCAACAGGGGAAAATACAGTAAATAAATAAAAACTTTCCCACTTTCCTAAAAAAAAGTCCTAAAAAATTAAGCCTAAGAAAATGAAGATAAAGTCCACGTAATCGTGGAGACTTCCTCTCCATAGCCAATGCTGGAAATGCATACACCTTGGCCAGGAATGCAGACATGAAATGAAGACAAAAGGACACCAGGGTGGCCCAGTTGGTTGAGTGTCTGACTCTTGATTTCAGCTCAGGTCATGAGTCCAGGGTTGTGGGATCGAGCCCTATATCAGCTCTGTGCTGAGTGTGGAGCCTCCTTAAGCTTCTCTCTGTCTCTCTCTCTCTCTCTCTCTGTTCCCTTCCCCCACTCATGCTTACTCTGTCTCTAAAATTTAAAAAAAAAAATTGAAGAAGAAAAAAAAGATCATCATGCAAATCTTATATATAAATGCTCATAGCAGCATTATTTATTTATATTCCCAAAGTGGAAACAGTCCAAGTATCAACTGGTGAATGCAAAAACAAAATGTGGTATATCCATACAATGGGATCCTATCAAGAAACAGAAAGGAACAAACTGCTAACATCTACTGCAACAGAGATGAGCCTCAAAAAGAGGTAAAAGAAACTAGGGGCGGGGGGGTGGGAACCTATATACTTTATGATCTCATTTATATGAAATGACCAAAAAAGGCAAATCTACCGGGATGATATACATCCGTGGCTGACTCAGGCTGGAGTTTGGCACGGATCAGGGGACTGGCTGCAAATGAGTCTGAGGACCTTTTGGGGGGGAGATGGAAATCTAAATTTCGGTGGTGGCAACAGCTGCATCAGTCTGTAAAGTTACAACACATTGCTGAATTATAGACATAAAAAATCATTAGGCAAATGAAAACTTGCTGGTATCTCAAAAGAGAGTTCAAAGAAAGGGTCATCCAAATAAGAGTTACTTTATAAGCAGAAGAAATTTGAGATAATTATTAATTCAGTTTTGAAACAAGTGGTGAAACTAAAGACAGAAATTCCATTTATTTTTTCTATCGTGGAAAGTTTCCATTTAAACAGCAGTCAGAAAACATTCCTTAAAAGAAAAAAAAAATGTCCAAAAAAAAGGGCAGAGGTCCTGTTCCAGGTGAACGGATAAACAGATTGTGGTAGACCCACATAATGCACTTCTCGGCAATAAAGCCACACAAAGCCAGGCATTAATCTTAAATGCATATGGGTAAGTGAATGAGGCCAGTGTTCAAAGGCTACACAACTGTAGAGTTCCATTTACGTGACATTCTGCAAAAGCTCAACTACATGAGAGTAGACAGGCTACATGGCACCAAAAACAAGAGATTAAAATCTATAAGTCATTCAATTCCTAAGAGAAAAAGCTCAAAAGGTAGCTCATAAAGCAGAGAAGAATAAAGATATTGAAATGAACAACATGAGGATATTAAAGCTTAGAAGCAAGATTTTCAAAAACATATAACATGAATTTAAGATGAAGAGGGGCAGGTGTGCCCGGGTGGCTCAGTCAGTTGAGCGTCCAACTTCGGCTCAGGTCATGATCTCGTGGTTCATGAGTTCGAGCCTCACGTCGAGCTCTGTGCTGACAGCTCAGAGCTTGGAGCCTGCTTCGGATTCTTTGTTTCTGTCTCTCGCTCTCCCTCCTCTGTTCATGCTCTCTCTCTCTCTCTCTCTCTCAAAAATAAATTTAAAAAAAACATTAAAAAATTTTTTTAAAAAGATGAAGGGAAAACATACAGAAAGAAAAGCAATGATTCAGTAACAAAACTATATAAAGTCTAGAATACAGATCGTAGGAATGGTCTGACCCACACCTGTTTGAAAGATAGGGAGATTTCACAAAATACATCTTTTCAACTCTTGTCAAAATTCCAAGGACTGGGCAAACCTGAGGAGGTTTGTAAACGCTGTTTTATACTTTTAAGAAGATGCTAGAGGAGAGAAGCAGGGGAAAAGTGGAAGAGGCAAAGGCAAGAGGGAAACAAAGACCAGAAAGTTATCAGGAACACTGCCTTTTGTCCAGGGAAAGAAATTATTAAAATATTGAACATTAAGTCTTGTGATAAGCGCAACAAAATCTCCCTTTTTATTTCCCTGAGGATCATCAGTAAAGATCTGGGGGCACCTGGGTGGCTCAGTCAGTTAAGCGTCCGACTTTGACTCAGGTCATGATCTCACGGTTCGTGGGTTCGAGCCCCATGTCGGGCTCTGTGCTGACTGCTCAGAGCCTGGAGCCTGTTTTGGATTCTGTGTCTCCCTCTCTCTCTGCCCTTCTCCTGCTCGTGCTCTGTCTCTCTCTGTCTCAAAAATAAATAAACATAAAAAAGTAAAATAAAGGTCTGTATCACTGAGTAAAGTCAGGTATGTGTGTATATGCATGCATTTGTGTGCGTGTGTGTGTGTGTGCGTGCGCATGCACACATGTGCACAGTTATGTGACAGATGCAGTAACATGCTGAATCTAGTTTAGAGACAGGCACAAAATGGCTGGTCCACACGTAGGTTACAGAGTAAAGAGTAAAGCAGGTTTTACAGTAGTAGTTAAATCATAAGCCTGGTTTGATAAGAAGAAGAATAGCCAAAAAGGGCAGGAGCAGGATGTATATTTTACAGTTAACGATATCTTTGAGAAGGGAATACAGATGATATTTGCTTTTCCCTGTTTCAAACTTGATTCAAAGGATATTTATTGCCTTTACAATCAGAAAAGGCTAGTAGTAGTGGTTGAGCTTAGAATGTCTCCTCCACGCTGGGACTATGAGAGACTCCCGTCAAGATAGTTCAAGTGGCACAGTTGTTAGAAAGAAAACCGCCACCCAGGCAAGCTGCTGAGGGCCAGGAAGATACAACTCACCCGTCTGGAACAGTGGCTCTCTGGTCCGGGGCAGTGCTCCTCACCATGGGAAATGGGGATCTGAGAAGCCATTCCTCCACAGGGAGGGACATTCAGCAGTCACTCCTGCTTCACGCGGCTCTGAAGTTCCACTTCCACTACTTGTGAAGAAACTTCACGACCTCACGTGTGTCTGTGTCCCTCTGGGTCCTATCACAGTCCCCGGAGGACAGCCATGCTCCTCCCACTTCACCGAGTGCAGGGGTCAGTCCTCTCTGGGGTTTAAAAGATCCGGAGAGGGGCGCCTGGGTGGCGCAGTCGGTTAAGCGTCCGACTTCAGCCAGGTCACGATCTCGCGATCTCGCGGGATCTCGCGATCTCGCGGTCCGTGAGTTCGAGCCCCGCGTCGGGCTCTGGGCTGACAGCTTGGAGCCTGGAGCCTGTTTCCGATTCTGTGTCTCCCTCTCTCTCTGCCCCTCCCCCGTTCATGCTCTGTCTCTCTCTATCCCAAAAATAAATAAACGTTGAAAAAAAAATAATAAAAAAAAAAATAAATAAAAGATCCGGAGACTCCCCTGAAACCCTCTCCATCACTCTGCAAGTTCCTGGCACCGTTGCTTTTCCCTCTGTTCTCTGTTCTTCAAACACACTGGTTCTTCCTGTCAGAAAAATCACTTCCTCCACCTCAATCTCTCTCAACCTTGCTGACTCCCTCTCTTGTCTCAACTCAGCTCAGTCTTTTCTGAAAAATTCCTTCCCCAGGTACCTTGATCGGTGCACCTCCCCTGCTATTCTTTATCCCACACCCAGTTTTTATTCTTTCACAAAGGACAGCAAAGGCCACGTATCTCTAGGTCACCATTGGATACACGGACCGAGTAAAGTCCCCAATAGGAAATGGCGTCCAATGGCAAAGTGCCCAATGGCAGAGCTCAGTAAGGAAAGAGCACTATTCACACATGTGGATTCAAACAACCGGGACCACAGACAGATGGGACCTGTGACAGTAGCCTCGTTGGCATTGTGGTGCTTTAACAAATTGAGTTTAAAAGCTACATTTGAAGAAAGCTGGATTTGTCAAGGATGTATTATTGTCTAATACCGAGCACATGGGCGACTAAACTCCCCAAACTCTCTAAGATATAAGTATAAAACCACATAGGTCTTTTTTTACTATACTGTTTTCTGCCATTTTTCAAATAATGTTGAGAACAAAATTAGAAAATCCATTAAAAAGATGTCCTATAAAATCCTGCCAACTAAGGACGATCATTGTTAGTGTCCGATGTATTTCCTTCGAGCTTTCAGGCAAGCTGGCTATGTGGATAGATGGCTAGCTATCATTCTGTTTGCCTTTCCATATTCCATCCATTCATCTAGCCAGATATCCATATCCCTTTACATAAAACACACACACACACACACACACACACACACACACACACACACACACACACAGAAATGCTCACACATGTGTATATGTGTGTATCAGTCTTGATGGTAACATACTAGTCATATGGTTTTATGGACAAATTGAAAGCCCAATAAGAAGTCAGTCTTCAGAATAGCTGGAAAAGGACGGCAGCTAGCAAGGGGGAAGTACGGCATCAACCATGTCAATCAATATTCATCTAAAATAGAATATTAACTAAAAGTCATTGCACTATATGGTGTCAGAACATATATGGGTAAACAATTAGGTTGCTCTTATTTTCTTATTTACAGTTATTGACATAAAAAGATGTCCATGCTTTGCTAAAGAACATTTATATCCTTATGTGAATATTAAAATGATATAAAAATGTTTATTCATGTGGAAAGATGCTAATAATGGAATGTTAAATGAAAAATGTTATCAAGGAGATGTAAACCTGACAGCGTAATTGTGAAAACAGATATTTAAAAATGTGCATTTACAATATAAAATTTTTTTTAATGTTTATTTATTTTTGACAGAGAGAGACAGAGCATGAGCGGGGGAGGGGGAGACAGAGAGGGAGACACAGAATCCGAAGCAGGTTCCAGGTTCTGAGCTGTCAGCCTACAGCCCCATGCAGGGCTCGAACCCATGAACCATGAGATCATGACCTGAGCCAAAGTCAGGCGCTTAACCAATTGTGCCATCTAGGTTCCCCTCTATTTTTTTTAAAGCTTATTTATTTATTCTGAGAGAGAGAGACAGAGTGCAAGTTGGGGAGGGGCAGACAGAGAGAGAGACACAGAATCCAAAGCAGGCTCCGGGCTCAGAGCTGTCAGCACAGAGCCCAACACAGGGCTCGAACTCACAGACCGTGAGATCATGACCTGAGCCAAAGTCGGACGCTCAACCGACTGAGCCACCCAGGCGCCCCAAAGATGTGCATTGACAAAATAAAGATAACTTATCAATGGGATAGATGACAAAATAATACACTAAAAACTTACTATTGCTGATCTCTGACTGGAGGCCATCCAGTAAATGGCATTGCCATTTTTATATTCTGAGTTTCCTACAATGGAAACATATAACTTGTAACATGACTGTTTTTAGAGAGATTACAAAAGTACCTAATTGTTATTCCATTTTTTAAATGTTTATTTATTTTCGAGAGAGAGAGCACGAGCAGAAGAGGGGCAGAGAGCGGAGAGGAGAACGGAGTATCTGAAGCGGGAGCAGGCTCTGTACTGGCAGCACAGAGCCCAACGCGGGGCTTGAACTCATGATCGATGAGATCATCAGGCAGAAGCCTGATGCTCAACTGACTGAAACACCCAGGAGCCCCTGGTTATTCCATTTTTTAAAGAATATATATTGCCTTTTTAAAGACAATATATGCGTATTTGTTTATTCCTTTCTAAAACTTAGGTGTGTACATGTAGCAATTGTTACCTCTAAGTTGGGAGACTGAATGACTTCTTTGTTTCTGATTTTACCATCTGTATTTTCTATAGTTTAATAATATATCAATTTTATGATAGAGAATGTTTGCCATAATATTTTCTCATAAAAATAAAAGACCATATTCATAGACATTTTTAAACGCTGACCATATAAAGAGAAATTAAGATTATTTCAAATCTTTAATGACCAATATTAATATTAAAATATATATAAATACAAAGATAGTCACATAAAAAATTGCAACTAGTTGCAAAATATTTCAGAATACACAAAGTTGCTTACAGGATGCAAACAGCATGAGGATCTTACGTGTAATTATGGCCCAACTTTTTCTGTAAAAGTCAATATTTTATGATTTGTGGGCCATGTGGTCTTTTTTGCAACTGCCGATTCGCTGTTGCAACAAAAAGTAGCCAGCGACTGCTATGTTACTGTAAACCTTTATTCATGAATACTGAAATGTAAATATCATATAATTTTCACATCATTATGTTTTTAATTTTCAGTCTTTGAAAATGGAAAAAAACCACCTATCCTGAGCTTATGAGCCATACAAAACCAGGCGGTAATCTGGATTTGTACCACAGGTCACAGTTCAGGAGCTCATCTATTTACCTTTTTAACTTTCTTTTACTATGGTGCGACTCGTGTATAAACATTCAGTGCCCGTCAACTTTGGGTGGCAAAACCACGCCCCTTCTGCAGCTGATCTGAAAATAAACTACTGTTTAAAGTCTTGTCCACAAAATTTTCCACAGGCTTTAAACTGAAATGTCCTTCTCAGTATCAGACCGTATTTCGATTTCATCCTGAAGAAATATTGCTCTGGCAGAGAACAGAGTCCCTAAATTTTCCAAGCAGTACCTAAGGGCAGCTTTTAAACTAACATAAATGTCAATGAGAACTGCCCAGAACAATCTGTGTTCTCAGGTGAAACACGGTTGGCAGCCGGGTTGATTGAAACAACTCGAGGTATAAAAAAGAGACAGACTGTATGGAATACTTCCCCAAAATCCAAAGATAATTACAAAAAAAACAGGTGATTTTTCAAACCTTCCACTTTGGAACCTATCTTTGAGGAGGTAATTCAAATAAATGGTATGTGGTGGTAATACCTAGCAATGCAAAAAAAAAAATCATCTGACAGTTTTTAGACTGCTATTAAATGCCCAGTTTCACATACAGCTGTACTTAAAATAGTGCAGGCAATGCCCAATCATTGAAATTCATCCATATAAATAATTGTGACCCTAATTTACAAAAATGTGCATTCAAATTTACACAGTAAAATATGGCAAAGAGACAGCCACAGATCTCAAGGAAAAACACCTTTATGGCCAGTGAAGACAGTTATAATTCAGGGCATTTAATTAAGTTCCAAGGCCCTAACAGACAGTTATTCATTGCAATGAAAATGCTTTATATACCATGAACATTTTAAGAGTCAGTATCATTTTTTTCCCAAAGTTTTGTCCGAAAGAAGCTAGTGATTGCTAAGATGTCAGTAGTTTGCCCTTTTCTCATTTAATAAAAGATCATGAACATCTCTTGGTATACAAGAGCCCTGGGAATAAAGAATTTCAATATAAATTCCAAGTCTTGCTTCCATAATTTTTCTGAAATAATTTAGTAGAAAAAACACTAAGTTCTAAAGTGATTAAGGAATTGAGTATTTTTTTCCCAATTATATTCAGTACAAATTAGGTAGCAATGACTATGATGTTTTCAATCTCAATCATTCATAAATGACCTGAATGTGCATGCCCCAGGACTATGTAATTTTACCAAGATACAAAGTCATGTCTCAGTAAAGATGAGGTTGGTGGGAAGGATCCTATTGCTTAAGTAGAAGCACATGCCCCTCACTACCAGCACCCCCCCGACTCAGTTTTCCTGTGCAAGTACCATACTTGAGCTTTGTTATTCTTTTTCTCTGCATCACATACACATCAAGTTTCCAAAGAAGTCATCATAATAGGGGTGCCTGCGTAGCTCAGTCAGTTAAGCATCCAACTCTTTATATCGGCTCAGGTCATGATCTCATGGTTTGTGAGTTCGACCCCTGCATCAGGCTCTGCACTACCAGTGCTTGGAATTCTCTCCTTCCCCTCTCTCTCTCTGCCCCCACCCCACTCATTTTATCTCTCTCTCTCTCTCAAAATAAATAAACTTTAAAAAATTTTTAAAAAGAAGTCATCATAATATTGTAAAGTTTTCTTACGAAAAATGATCACCTGAAATGAGATGTGAAATTATAATAATAATTAGTTAAATGGTTAACTTGTGAAATGATGACATATTATGGAAGAACATAATGTTTGAGGAACAGAAAATTTGGGGGCAGACATCAGAAACCACAATCACTTCTGTATCTGCAGACTTGAGAGGCAAGACATGGCCATGGGGAGTACTCTTGGTGATGTCAGTGACCCGCTGCTCAATGGAGAAGGCTATGACCAATGCATGGATGTCTGGATTCGAACTCACATCTATGGTAGATGACCTTGAAGATGATGGTAACAATGGCAATAATAGTAATGATGATGATGGTGATACTGTGAATACATCAACAGTGCTATATACTGTCAGGTTAATCAAAGTTACACTGACAAGAAGAATTTCCTACCAGACAGGTAGGAAGCAAGGTTAGAAGTTCTCCATGTACAGACCCCCACCGCCCACCATAAAGAAGTTTTACTGCTATTTTTTTGTAAATAAATCACATGTCCATATAGTTTTAAGAATATATGTTCTTAAATATATATTTCACATGTATTCTTAAATATATTATATATGATATATTCTTCAATATATATCTACTATATATCATATATATAGTATATAAATATATAAAATATATGTAATAGTATATAAGTATATATAAAATATACATCAAACTATGACAAAAAGAGGTGTTTAAGAGGCAAGTCTAGTTTAATATTAAAAAAATTATTCAATGCACTTCATCGTACTAATGGATTAAAGAAGAAAAAGCACATGATCATATCAATCAATACAAAGCATTTGACAAAATTTAGCATCCATTTTTGATAAAAGTTCACGAGATGAATAGAAATAGATGACACTTTCTTCAACTTGATAACAAGCATCTTAAAATCCACAGATAAGAGGGCGCCTGGGTGGCTCAGTTGGTTGAGCGTCAGACATCGGCTCAGGTCATGATCTCATGGTTTGTGAGTTCAAGCCCCACGTCAGGCTCTGTGCTGGCAGCTCAGAGCCTGGAGCCTGCTTTGGATTCTGTGTCTCCCTCTCTCTCTGCCTCTCCCCTACTTGTGCTCTGTCTCTCTCTCTCTCTCTCAAAAATAAATAAAATGTAAAAAAAAAATCCACAGATAACATCCTTAATGGTGAAAAATTTAAAGCATTTCCTGTTAGATCACAGGCAAGGATGCCCACTCTCACCGCTACTATTCAACATAGTTCTGGAAGTTTTAGCCATCACAATGAGGGAAGAAAGTGAAATAAAACGTACACAAGATCAGAAAGGAAGAGGTAAAACTGTCCCTATACACAGGTGACAGATATCCGCATAGAAAATCGCAAGGAATCTCCAAAAAACAAAAAAAACAAAAAAAACAAAACCTTATAATTAATAAGTGAGTTCAGCAAGGTTGCAGATACAACTTAAGTATAAAACAAATTTCTATATATTGTAAATGAACTCATGACCATCAAAATTAAGAATGCAATACCAAATACAATCTAAAGAACATCTAAAGAAATACATAGGCTCATGGATTTGAAGACTCAACAGAGTAAAGATGTCCATTCTCCTAAATTCATTCGCAAATTTTAAATAATTCCTATCAAAATACCAGCAAGAATTTTTTGTAGATATATACAATAGTGAAGTTTATTTGGAAAGGCAAAGGGACAAGAATAGCAAAGCAATTTTGAAAGCGAAGAAAAAGTGGTAAGAATGAATCTATCCAATTTCAAAACTTATTTGTAGCCACAGGAATCAAGACTGTGTGTTTTGGCTGAGGGGAGACACACGGATCAGTGGAACAGAATAGAGAATGCAGAAATATGTTCGACTGATATTTTGCAAAGTTACAAAAGCAATATGATGAAGCGAAGATTATGTGTCCAACAAATGGTGCTAGGGCAATTGGGCATCCATTGACCAAAATATGAACCTCTCACGTATCATGTAAAATTATTATTATCGTACTTGCAAAAAAAAAAAAAAAAAAAAATTATTATTATCGTAAGATTGTAAAAATGGACCACCACTCTGGAAAAGTGGCTTATGGTTTGTCAGTTACTTAAACAAAGAAACACGCAATCAGTATATGACTCAACACTTGTACTCCTGGACATTTATCCCAGGGAAATGGAAGTTTATGTTAAATTTTTTTTTCTTTTTTTTCAACGTTTTTATTTATTTTTGGGACAGAGAGAGACAGAGCATGAACGGGGGAGGGGCAGAGAGAGAGGGAGACACAGAATCGGAAACAGGCTCCAGGCTCCGAGCCACCAGCCCAGAGCCCGACGCGGGGCTGGAACTCACGGACCGCGAGATCGTGACCTGGCTGAAGTCGGACGCTTAACCGACTGCGCCACCCAGGCGCCCCTGGAAGTTTATGTTAATACAGAAATCCAAAGATTCATGTTTTAAAGATGGTTTATTTGTCAGACTCCAAAACTTAAACAACCCAAATGTCCCTCAAAGGCGAATGGTTAAACAAAACTGAGAGCCATATTATGGAATACCCACTCAACAACAAAAAGGAACTCACACCGACCTATGCAACAACCTTGATGAATCTCCAGAGAATCGTGCTAGATGTAAGCCAGTCCCAAAAGATTACAGACTATATAATTTTATTTATATAACATTCTTGATGTACCTTAATTATAGAAATGGAAAACATTTGTTATTCGTTGCCAAGGGTTCTGGAGGGAGATGTGGGTAGGGGGGAAATGGTTGGAGCTAGAAAACAGCACCAAGATGGGTCCCCATGGTAATGGAAGCATCCTGGATCTCATTTGTGTTAATGGCAACACCCTGGCCCTACTCTTGTGCTGCAGTTTTACAGCAGCACAACACTGAGGGAAAGTGAGGACAGAGGACCTAGGATCCCTCCGTAGCACTTCTTACAACTGCATGATAAAAGCTAATTCTCTTAAGATCAAAATTCAACTTATAATAAAGACATGAGTCTTGGGGCACCTGGGTGGTTCTGTTGGTTAAGCGTCTGACTTCGGCTCAGGTCACGATCTCATGGTTCATGGGTTCGAGCCCCGCGTCGGGCTCTGTGCTGACAGCTCAGAGCCTGGAGCCTGCTTCGGGTTCTGTGTGTCACTCCCTCTCTCTCTGCCCCTCCCCCACTTGCAGTCTGCCTCTCTCTCTCTCTCTCTCTCTCTCGCTCAAAAAATAAACATTAAAACAAATTTACAATAAATAAATGAGTCTGTTAAAAATGTGTCTACCGCTAAACTGTTCACACATTTTCCCATCTTTTTTCTAGATCTTTTCCATATGTCTCCAAGTTAGCATTCAGTATGATTATCCCACTCAATCGATTTGGGCACTGTATAACGTGATTTTCTCATGGTCAACAAAGGCAAAACTGACACTACCTCATAATTCTTTAATTGCCTACAGCATACACTTTTCACCTTCCTTCTCCAGAGTGCCAGTAAAATGTAGCTCTTTCCACACATGAAAACAAACTTAACAAACATTCAAAATATGCCAACGACTCTGCTTTCATGATCTTGTGACTTTTTTTTAAGCGATCAAGAAGAAAAATCCTCAAGCAAAACTTAATAAGAAATTATACATTTTATAAGAAATTATGCATTAAATTTTTATAAGAAATTATACATTTATAAGAAATTTTATAAGAAATTATACATAAATTGAGGAATTAACTGAGAGAAATAACTGTAAATTTAAGTTTATTGGATTTTCTTTTGTCATTTACCCATATCTCTTTTATAAAGAGCTTTTCAAATCAACTGTGCATTTTCATTCAAAAAAGTTCTTAAATTTACATTTAAATTTTTCTTTAAAGATTTAAGGAGAGGGCATTTCTTGGCTTAATGAGAATAATATTAATTGAAAAAAAATAACATGCATTATGTTTGTTGGAATGCTATCATAATAACAAACCACTGGAAGCAATAAACACTTCTCATAAAATAAACATCGATGTATCTATCAACCAGAATACTACTATTATTGACAAGGGAAATATTATAAAATGTTCACTGAAAATATAGTTTCTAATACAGTTCGTAAAAGTGTGTGTCCAGTATTATGTGCCTGTGAGAAAAAGCGTATGCATATTCATAAAGGTGCATATACACAAAGGGGAAAAAAGGCTAGACAAATCTACATCAAATGTTACAGCAGTTGACTGACAAAAGTTTTATGACTGCTTTACACTTTCCTAATAGTTTCATTTTATTTTCTCGATAAATAAACATACATTCTTAGTATATGGTGGGGAAAAGTTAGTTTATTATTTTTTTTAATTTTTTAATGTTTATTTATTTTTGAGAGAGAGAGAGAGAGAGTGCGCACAAGCAGGGGAGGGGCAGAGAGAAAGAGGGAGACAGGGGATCTGAAGCAGGCTCTGTGCTGACAGCAGAAAGCCCAATGCAGGGCTTGAACTCACCATCGGCAGGATCATGACTCAACCGACTGAGCCCCCAAGCCCCCTCCCCCAGGGGAAAAGTTACTCTAAAATATCACTAAGGTACAGAATATGTGAAAACCGCAGAACCCAAAACAGCATTGGTTCAAACTGCCATTAATCAAGTACCCATTGATATTTCAAGATGAATTATAATCATATATTTTAGTTCCTGAGAGAAAACAATTAGAATTCCTCTTGAACTTGACACAACACGGTTGAACAGAGGGGACCGGAAGGGTTTTAAAATGACAGATATTGGGAGTGGGGCACACAGCTCGGGCTCCCCTGCATCTGCCTGCTTAAACTTTCTCCTCAAAGGACTCAACTTTTCAGTTTCAGAGGGAGATACTTCTTTTTGACAAGTAAATCCATTTCAACAATATCATTAGCACAACAATGCTTTTGATGAGCAATTTTCAGCTGATGAATGTTACTAGGGTTTTACATTGATACTGCTTTCATTTTCTCTCCAAACTGCTAAACAGGAGAGTGGCAAAGTGTACCAATCAACTCAGCTACTGATAATCAGGATATATTTTGACATGATTGAAGAATCTTGGAGCTGTGGACCAGCAATTTGTTTCCTGTGGGAAGTCTCCAGAATGAACTGTGGGCCCCTAATTGTTTTGAACCCACTTTCTTTTTGTGATTACCATTCGTCAGAATTTCTCCTGGTCCTTTTATGTTGTCTTTCCCCTGTGCCATGAGTAAATATGAATACCATTCTCCCTTAAACTCAAAATTTCAGAAAAATTGATGTATTCAGTAGATGTTTCCAACATGATACTACCATGGTCAGAAAAATATCACCATATGACTGAAATATAAATCAAATGACAACTTCCTAACTGGAAAATAAAAGGCAGGCTTAAATTTCTTTAACATTTCACCTCAGGGAAATCCCAAGGAAATGACACACAGGGTACTTTTCCTGAGTCACCGTGCTTGACCTACTGAGAGCCGTCATGTATTTTCTGATTAAATTTTTGTTATTGTCGTCATTGTTATTTTATTCATTTGGACATAATTTTCCATTCTTTTTAAAAATTTTTTGCAACATTTTACTTAGTTTTGACAGACAGAGTGAGCAGGGGAGGGAGAGAGAGAGAAGGGAAGACACAGAATCCGAAGCAGGCTCCAGGCTCTGAGCTGTCAGTACAGTGCCCGATGCAGGTCTCGAACCCAAGGACGGTGAGATCATGACCTGAGTGGAAGTCGGACACTTAACTGACTGAGCCACACTGGTGCCCCCATAATTTTCTATTCTTGTTATCTAATCCAGAAAAATGGTGGAGTCGAATGTCAAGGGAGAGGACCTAAACAAGGAAGATATATGGGAAAATACAACTGAAGCCAGAGAAGAGAGAATCTGTCGTCATCCGCAAACTGTACCATGGAGACAGCTTCCAACTTGACTCAGTATTTGAATGTCAATGATAATTTTTTTTAAGAGAAAGAAAAGACTCTTCAAATCATGACATTTTATAGTAAAAACCTGAATCTTTCCAGACATGAAGTAATTCTACACTGACACCATACCCCTCTAGCCTTCAAGTTTCCTGCTTATCCTTCAACGTAGACTCCTGTCTCTCCCTCTCAATCTCTATTCCCGGGATCAGGGGATTTTTGTCACCGCATGTTTTTTCTAATGCAGTCACACTCATTTCCTTACACATTGCCTATGGCCATTTTTAGCAGCACGGCTCAGCAGCAGAGACCTGCTAGCCTACAGTACCCTGAATGTTTACAAAACTGGCTAACTCCTTCTCTAAGTTCTAATCAAACTCTTGTTTCCTGAAAATCTAGGCTCATGCCTTCTGAAAATCTTTTCCCCTGAAATACTGGATCCCTTCCCCTTCCCCTCTGGCTTTCTACCTGACTAGTTCCTCTCATCCTTCAGGTATGGTTTGAATATCTCCTTTCTTTAAACTAGGTCTTACCTGTTATTTGCCTAAACACACTTGTCACAATTTACAATCATTGGATTAATTCTTTCTCCCCCTCTAGAATGCGTTCCCTGTAATTTTATTTCCAAAGCCCAGCAGCACACTTGGAATGCAAACTGCTTATCCAATATATGTTGAATCAAGACCAAGTACACAGCAAATTCTCAATCAAGAGTTAGGAGTGGGTTTCCAGCCACAGCCACCTGGACTGCCCAGGATAACAGGGGCCTCCTCTCAGTGCTGGTGGTGGAGGAATTAGGCAGAACTCAAAGAGGGGTCTTTCCTGACTCCTGACAGGGAGAGCCTGGGACTTCTTCCTTTGGTGAACTTAGCTCACCTCCGACCAAGGCTTTCATTTCCCTCAGAACTTCCAGTAGGAAGTAAGACTGGGAGCTTCTGAGACTGACAGTGTGAGTGTTTGTGTGTGTGTGTGTGTGTGTGTGTGTGTGTGTAGGGGGGTCTTTGTCTCCCCTTCTTTTTGGGTGGGCTCTCCCCTCAGTCCTCACTCAGTGCCATACTTTGATGCCTTGTTTGTGCTCGGCTACCCCTCTTCTGCTAAACCCAAGGCCAAATCCGTCAGCAGGAGTACACCTGTGCCTTGGCCCTGACGAGCATTCAGACTATGAGTAGCAATGAATCTAGCTTGTTTTGTGCACAAAAGGCCATGGCAACTGCTCTCAGAAGACCCACCTGCCAGCCCAGACCACCCAGACGGTTTGAGCTAAACCCAACTCATGCCTGTGCGGAGGGACCGTGGAGTGACCTCTGGAGTGACCCACGATCACCTTGATCACAGTATCATCCCAAAATCTCTGCCCAAGGAGGCCCCTCAGCCTCATTTACATAACACGCGGTATATGTACAGGCATGGTTCCTTGAGGTGCATGAACAGCCTTATGCCCGCCTCTATATACAATGACCAGGCTTCCCTATCTAAATATTCATCCTACCCCTAAGCAAAAGGAATCCATTCACCTTCTCTCGGGGAGTCACAGCTTTGGAAGCCATTCCCCATGATCTTATTTGCTGCAGCAAAAAAAAAAAAAAAAAAAAAAAAAAAAGAGCTTCTTTGTGCGACAACTCAAAAACAAACAAACAAAAAAGAATTAGGAGTGGATGATGTATTAGAGTAGGTCTCCGATAAATACCTATTAGAGGAAGGGAGATAAGACAGAAAGAAAAAGCAAGGGGAAACATTTGCTCCAAGATAAAATAGAGTAGCTATATCTCCACAAATGCGCACATTATCTGTAGACAATATGGCATAAGTTTCAAGTCCTGGATTCCTTTCCTGGCTCCCGTATTCACTGGGCAACTCTAGACACACCTCTGGAGTCTTTTGTGCTCTTGAAATCACATCTGTGAAAAGAGAAACTTGATATAGATGATCCAAAGTCCCTATGATTCTTTGGATGCCTGGGTGGCTCAGTCAGTTAAGCATCTGGCTCTTGGTTTTGGCTCAGGCCATGATCTCACAGTTCTGTGAGTTTGAGCCCCTGCATCGGGCTCCATGCTGATGGTGTGGAGTATGCTTGGAATGGTCTCTCTCCCTCTCTCTCTGCCTTTCTCTCTCTTAAAATAAATAAAAATGTTTAAAAAGTCCCTCTGATTCTTAATATATGATGATTCAACAGAAGTTCAAGATAATTTATATAGGCTAATTATTAAGCACAATTCAGTACACAAATTCTCATTTTTGTCTGACCTGTTTGCCTTGGAATAAAACCTCAATTTCTATATGGGACACCATGCAATTTCTATAGGTTAACCTTACCTCCTAGTTCTGGTTGTGAGTACATGGACCCCATCTGGTTAATCAGGTGGTTCCATCTCTCAAGTATATGCATGGGATCTTTTATGGGTATAATACCCAAGACAGGCCAACAAGACTTAATTCTAGGACTTCAGAGAAAACGATCAGGAAGAACTCACATTCTATCAGGATTATAAGCTACAAGATTTATATGTCTGCAGCTGCCAGGGAGTTCCATGTATAGAGAGCTGGCCTATGAAGGGAACACAGATAAGGAGGCAAGTCCAAGAAACAGAAAGAGAGATACACTCTCTCAAAATCCTTAGATCCCCTGGAACCAGCCCTACCTGAGCTTAGGTCACACTGGACTGTTAGGTCATTTGGATTGATAAATCCCTTGTTTTGCTTAAGTGACATAAATCCCCTTTTTTGCTTAAGTTTCTTTGAATTTCAACCAAGAGTCTCAGACAACACATGCAAATCATCTCTGTTTTTATGTACAAATTTCTTTTCTAAAGGGTGATTTGTCTACTTCATGCTTCAATCTCTACTCCCTGCTTGTCTACTCTCTGCCCACCCCCCCTTGACACTTCTCAGCCTCTGACACCTCATCATTGGCAAAAGCTTTCAATCAATGGAAGACAAAAACTGGACATGGGAATGAATATTTCCTTGTTCTAAAGATCTGGATGTCTATCAACAGCCGTTATCTTGTGTAAATCATTAAAATAATTCAGTTGCTAAAAAAAAAAAAAAAGAATAAAACACCATAAAACTTATCACCGAGCCATCAATGTCATACAAAAATAAGATGGCTTTGGCCCCATTAGGCTTAAGCTGAGATAAAAAGTAGCCCAGGATGTTTACCTTTCTAACTTTAAAGAGACCCAGTAGGGAGAAATCAAATCATACTGTGATTATTGAACATTTCAGGCACTCCAAACCACAGGCTTGCTGGGCTCTGAATGTTTTGAGTTGGAAACTCATCAGCACTTAACTAGTTGGAGGGGAGATTGACATACAATTAAAGTTCGACTGCTTGGTCCTGATACCAAAAGTAAAGAGCCTAGGAGACCTTTCTGCACGTAGTTTACATTTTACACATTTTTCCATAGATTCCATCTTATCATTTCCTAACAATTCTATGAGTTAAAGAATAACAATTCCATTACACAGATATCAAAACATAAACATGTACAGGTAAATAGCTTGTAGAAGATGCCACGATTACTTATCAGCAGCCACTAAAGCAGTCGTCCTTAATCTTTTGTTGTTGTTGTTGTTGTTTGTTTAATATTTTAAAAAATCATCTAAAGCTTAAAAGTTAGATCAAGATTATTGAGAACCTGATAAAACCTATAAATCTTCTTCCTAGGCAACACATTTTTACATACAAAAACTTCGAATACAAAATGAAAAGAAATGGATCCCTAAAGCCTATTAATTAAAGTCCCTGGGATCTTTAGACCTAAATTAAGAACAATTGACCATAAAAATATCATCACTATTGGTTCCCCTTGCTGTAGTCTCTCCATCATGCAATGATGGCCATTGTTTATTAACCTGAATACATTTTCAGAGATAAGAAGCTGCATGTTAACATTCAGCCAGATGCAAAACTATGTGTATTTGTATCCTCATTTGTAAAAAAAAAAAAAAAAAAAAATGCAACCCGTGTCTCATTCTTCTACCCTTCAAAATGAAAATTACAATTCTTCATTAGCCCAATTATCTAGCCACAAATTATCTGTGCACCTCTCAAAGATCTTAAGTTTCAAGTGCCTAGATGTTAAAGGAAACAAAAAACAGAAGGAAAAAAATGAGGGAGGGAGAGAGGAAGGGAGGGAGGGAGGGAGGGAGGGAGGGAGGGAGGGAAGGAAGGAAGGAAGGAAGGAAGGAAGGAAGGAAGGAAGGAAGGAAGGAAGGAAGGAAAGTAGGTTTGGAGGAAGGAATAAAAGGAAGGAAAGGACAGGAGGGAGGAAGAGAAGGGAGGGAAGGAAGGGAGGAAGTCTTTGTTGTTGTTAACATTATCACTATTTATATTTCTTACATGACCAACAGTTTTTTTTCTTTTATTTTTGATAGTTTATCTTAAAATTATTTCTGGGGTTCCACCAGGACTTCTTACATATACTTACAAAAACATCCCATTAGATAGCTAGGGTTGTGCACCTTCCCGTTAGTTACTTTTACATTCTGCTGCCTCTGCTCCAGTACACACAGAGGACCTACAACCTCCTTATGCCACTACCTGTACATGCTGCCACCTTCTCTCCATGGCACCACTACCATGGAGAAGCCAAGTCCTGCATCAAGTGTTTCTGCCATTCTTAGTACATCAGAGCCTCATGACATTCCATCGACTGATGGAAAGGTCTATCTGCTCTGTCCCTTTCAGTTAGGTTTTCTCAAATAGACATCAACTTACTTCACCCCAAATCATATAGAGGTCTTAGTAATTTTTTAACCTATTAAACTTCCCCCAAGAGTGAAAACTAACAGCCCCTGGTAGGGTTGAGCAAATGAGCTGTCCCACCTCTAGTTTGGCTGGATGTTTAAGGATAAATTTCTCATAAAATTTTTTTCAATTCTCCACTGCTTCCTGTATCTATGCCCTATACAGTGCGACTCTGTAGCTCTTCCATCAAGGGTGAAATGTATTTCCAACTCCGTGAATTTGAGATGATTCTGCCTTCAATTAAATGAATAAAATGTGGTAGGAATGACTATCTGCTGGTTCTGACCCTGGTCTTCTAGAGATCTTTAATACTTCTGCTTTTATTTGGACCCCCAAGACAATCATATGAACATATCTAGCCTTCTGGAAATGAGAGACCATGTGGAATAAAGTTAAGTCTGCTGATTCTTCCTAATCAAGGCTCCAGACCTGTGAAGGACCCCAGCCATGCTGAGAAAACCCAACCTGCAGTTAACCACAGGAAAGAGTACAACTATGCCAGACCAACCATCCCTAGTCAACCTAGGGACTTGAGAAAAAAAAATGCTTGCTGTTTCAGCTTACTGAGTTCTGGAATGGTTTGTTATGCAGCAAGAGCTAACTGATACATTTTTCTTTCCAAGGAATGATTTTCTTTTAGGAAGTCTTCATTTACTGATGCAAATACTGTTAAGAGAGCCTACTATATTAGTTTGGCAAATAAGCCTAGGTGCTCTGAATCTTGTCAAGTTGATTCAAGTTGTAACAAGCCTATTATATCTGAATTCTAAGTCGATGTTTGTTTTTTTATTTTTAATTGGGGTATGTCCATGTTTCTAGTAATTTATGTACCCATATAATGCTTTACATTTTAAAAATAGTATATGTTGAATTATTTTCCTAATTATTCACATTTTTTACATATTTTTTGAGGTTTTCACATGGATAAATCTTTTCCTTAAAAACATTTCCTTCCAGATTCTGTAAGACCCAACCATCTGTCTGAGATTACTCCACCAATCGTGTTGCTTTTAAGGCATTCATTTACTCAAAAAAATATTCTGTGGTATCTTTGACAGAGGTTGAACGAGTAAATGAAGGAGTTAACAAATGTAATCACTTCTTCCTTACCAAGGGTTGGTATTTAATGGCGGACATTCACTGAGTCCTTACTATGTACTAGATATTGTGCTACATGCTTTAGATGAATTTTGTCATTCATCCTCATTTATCAGTTGGATGAGGCAGGTATTAATATTCTCCACGTTAGCGGGTTCAACTAATGTGATCAAGATTACAAAGTAAATGGGAGATTATGATTTAAATTTATGTCTTATAAAAGATTTATAGATGTCTCTGTGACCTGTGCTTCTCTCTCTGCCTCTAAAATCAACTTCTCCAGAACTCAGTTGGGTTTTTTTTTCATTTATGGCATTTTATTTTTTTTATATAATGTATTGTCAAATTGGTTTCCATACAACACCCAGTACTCATCCCAACAGGTGCCCTCCTCAATGCCCATCACCCACTTTCCCATCTCCCCCACCTCCCATCCTACAATCGATTGGGTTGTTTAGTCACCAACGGATGTGGATCATCCATCTCTAAGGGCAATGTTTTATTTATGTCAAGACCTTGGAACACCTTTGATATTTGAATAGGGTTAACACGATTGGTTTCCTCCCAAAGCACATGACCTTTTAGATCATGATTATTAGTGAGGGTTCTTCTTTGGAGGTGGGGGGTTAATTTGCTTTTTTCTGTTTGTTGTTGTTGTTGTTGTTGTTGTTACACTATAAACAGCCTCAAAATTTCAGTGGTTTACAAAAACAAGTATTTTCTTTTCTCACTTATGGATTTGAAGGGTGTGGCTCATTTGACTGAACATAGCTGAGCTGGGTTCTAGGCTGCAGGATAACCTGAGGTCTTTTCTCTGCATCGTCATTACTGAGGGTCCAGCAGCTACCCAGGACATGATTTTGTTTGTTTTTGCCTTGGTATTGGTTTGGGTTCTTCATAAAGATTTTATCAATCATCTTTGAGTTCTTAAGAAGTCTCTTTCCCAAACTTTTTAAAAAGTCGTCTCATGTCACAGATGTTTTCTTTAAGGCTTGATTTGTTTTGTTTTGTTTTAGAACAGTTTTATGTTCACAGAAAAATAGAAAGGAAGGTACAGAGATTTCCTGCATACCCCCTGCCTCACACATGGACAGTCTACCCAATTATCAACCTACTGCCAGAGGGTACATTCACTACAATCAGTGAACCTGTATTAACACCCCATAATCAAACAAAGCCCCTAGTTTACATTACAGTTCACTCTCAGTGCTGTACAATCTATGGCTTTGGAGAAATGTATAATGACATATATCCATCATTGTAGGATCAAACAGTCTTTTCACTGCCCTAAAAATCCTCTGTACTGCATCTATTCATCTCTCCCCGCCTTCCAACTGCTGGCAACCAGCAGTCTGGCAACCAGATTTTTACTGTCTCCATAGTTTCTCCTTTTGCATATCATAGAGTTGGGATCATACAGTGCACAATCTTTCCAGACTAGCTTGTTTAGCTTACTAACATTGCATTTAAGGTTCTTCCAGGTCTTGATATGGCTTGATAGCTCATTCCCTTTTAGCACTGAATAATATTCCATTGTCTGGACGTGCCACAGTGTATCCATCCATCCACTCTGTATGAAAGAACATCTTGGTGGCTTCCAAATTTGTGCAATTATGAATAAAGGTACTATAAACATCCATGTGTAGTTTTTTGTGTAGATGTGAGTTTTCAACCCCTCTGGTTAAATACCAAAGAGCATAGTTGCTGGGTTGTAGGGTAAGACTGTGCTGAGTTGTGTAAGAAATGGGCAAACTATCTTCCAAAGTGACTATCCCAGTGTTCATTCCCACTAGTAGTGAAGCCATGTTCTTTTCATGGTAGATCATAGGAACACAAGAGAAGAAGCTACTTGTGCAGATATATTTAAGCCTTGTTTGCACCACTAACCTTAACATTTCCATAGTCAAAGCAAGTTACTTGGCCAAACCCAGGGATAAGGAAATATACCCCACTCACCACAAAGTCACAGCAATGGTAGGGAAAAACAATTCTATAACAGAAAAGGAGTGAAAACCTTAATGACAGAAAAGCAGTGAAATTATGATGATGCAGTCTACTACAGGAAGCCTAGGAAGCACTTTTGAAGATCTCCATGTGTCTCCAGAACAATTTGACCAATTTAACTGGATGGAAATCTCTTAAAGGGGTGACCATTTAATAGCCCTCCAGAGCTTAACACTATCACTTTTTCAATAAATTCTCTCTGAAAAACAATATAACTTCCAGTTTACTATCAAATGACTTGCATGCTGAGGGAGCCATATGGAAGCAAGAGGGACAAAATGCTTACACCTATGGAATATTATCAAGTATTCACTTTTAGACAGTGTGGGATGGTTCTGGAAAACTCACTTCTGGAATCAGAACAGCATTCAAATCCTGGCTTTGCCATTTGCTAATTGTGTTACTCCTGGGAAGTTACTTGACCACTCTTTATTAATGTCTTCTCCTGCAAAATGGAGGCAATAGCATTGCCCACTTTGGGTGGGCAGAACAATGGGCCCCCAAAGATGTCTACCTTCTAATCTCTGAAACCTGTCATGCTGCATGGTAAAACAGACTTGCTGAGATAATTCAAGTTACTGACCAGTGACCTTAAGATAGTGAGATTATAATGGATTCTCCGAGTGGGCCCAATCACGAGCCTTTAGAAGCACAGAAAGGTCTCCAGTTGACTGCAGAGAGATATGGCAAAAGAAGTCAGAGGGATTCCAAGCAGGGGAAGGGGTTGACACACTGTTGCTAACTCAGGTATGTAGGGGGGCCCAGGTGCAAGGACCAAAGATAGGCTTCCAGGAAATTAGGGCAGCCCCACCCTGCAGCCAGGAAGGAAACAGGGACCTCAGTTCTATAATCACAAACAACTGTAATTGCCAACCTCTATGATCACAGAATCCGACCTCTTCCCCAGAACGTCCGCTAAGGAACGCAGCCCTGCACACACTTTGACTAGAAGCCAGTGAGACCTATTCTGGACTTGAGACTTCTAGAATACTGTGAGACAATAAATGGGTGCGGTTTCAGGCCACTACACATGTGGTGATTTGTTATGGCAGCAATAGAAAACTGATACGCCACCTCATAGCGTTGTGCTGAGAATTCAATGATGTAGAGCACTAATCATCAATCCCTGTTCACTGTTGTATTTATGTGTGTAACTTCTGGGGACTCCTACTGTTTTAAAACATCCAAACCGGAGCGCAATTTCCCAAACCCTCCTGGCATAAGAATATCATTAGCGGAAGATTTTTGGGTTCTGGCTAATTAGATGTGGTACCTAACAAGCAGTGTTTTCTGTGTTTGTGTGCACAAAGGCCTTCTGCTGTCTGGCAACCACAGAAAACAAGTTGTTACAAATCCAACCACTGTAACTTCTCATTAAGTTTCCCTGGTTACTGGCCATCAGCGAAAGCCTTTGTCTACCTTGAAATGCAAATGCTACATTTCTCACCAACCAACTAGGCAAGATGAAAAGATCCTAGAACATGGTTACAGAATTTAGGAGAGAGGAAAGTGAATTTCGACGCTTTTCTTCTCCTCCCAAAATCTCTTTCGCTTCCCATATGATTCCTTTCTTTTTTTTTGCTTTCTTCTCCAACAGTAGTTTTCACACTAGAAGCTGACCCAAAGACTGACATATGGAAGGTGAAAAAGTCGGATTTGAAAAGTCTAGAGGCAGAGTAATTTGAGTATGAAAACAAAACAAAACAAAAACACAAAACCAAACCCAAAGCATTGAGTCAGTAAGAGCAGGCTTGAGAGCCATGGACACAATGCAAACTAGGTTATTCTTGCCTTTCTACAAACAGGTACATTTCTTTTAAAGGGTGCAGTAAGCATTACCTCCCTCTCAATCAGATGTGTAACTCCAGGAGAGAAATGAGTGGCCTGCCACTCACGAGTTAGAAAACCAAACTGCTGCCTCTTCCGATCCAGCATTCTGCGACCCTGATCCAAAAAACCCCACCACTGTGCACCTCCAATAAAAGAAAGCCACTTACTGTGGTGGAGAGTGGGGTATCAGAACAATCTCGCCAATCCCCATCACTCCACCTTGAAATGTCTGGTGTGCTTAGCAAACAACGATGATTTTAAAAACTGCCCGCTGCTCTGAGTGGGACTTAGGCAAATGGCCCTCTCCCTAGTTTCACAAATTATAATTGTGCTCAGGCTTCCATGAGACCAGGAGGGAATATTTAGTCATACTCACCAATCCTGCAGCAGGGGAAAAAAAATCATAGTGGGGAAGGTCTACTAAGGGCTTTTATTTTCAATTACTCTTACCTGAGTTATCACAGTTTGGGTTCTGGACAAACAATTGCCATGGCAACCATTATCTCCAGCAATTTGTATTCTTTGCTCATTTTTGTTCCAGTTTTGCAAAGCATTAGTGTTTTCGTGTTCAATTTATTTTTACCAGTCAGTGATACTCACATAGGCAGCCATGCTTAACAGCCCCTCTCACACTGATATTATATTTTTTTAATGGCCATGCATAGGGAAGATGGTTTCTTTTGTTAACCAGGCATTAAAATGTACCTGCTCACACATCTGCTTTTTTTTTTTTTTTTTTTTTTTTTTTTTTACTGAAGTTTCCTTCAAAATGATTGAAAAAGATGGGCTGTCTTGAGGTAGCATCTTGCAACTCTTTGTAGTTGGGAACTGGTGAACAGGGCTGGCCTGAGCCGTACAACTTTTAAGGATGAAATTCAAAGAGAAAAGAATGGATGCCTAACCAGATTCCAGTAGCCCTTTCTCTAATCAAAGTACCAGCCTTATGGATCATTGTCTCTCCCAGCTCTATACCTGCCTCTCTATCACTTTCATAGATAAAAGTGCAACGTGCTGAGATTTGTCCCTTTAAAGGGTCTTTAATATCGACTTTCCTGTACTTTTATGCGAAATAATTACGCATCCGTTTAATCCTCTACCTTACCGAAATGTTACTTTGGTCTTTGGTGCTATGATTAGCACATACAAGAATAAATGCATAGCTAGTTTCCTGCTGGATGAGTTTTGGCTCCTCTGTGTGGATCATTCCTCCCGACAGACAGCACAAGGGAATCAGTTCTACTTGTTACCAAAAGGCTGTGGCGTAGACTCCCGGTGTGTTTTTTGGTGGGTTTTTTTCTTTTCCCACAAAATATCAAGCATTATTACTCCAGGCTAATTGCAGTGCCATGTGCTGTATTTAATTTAATGCTTGCACTTTTCATTTTACATGGAGGTGAAAGAATATTTAGGAACATTAAGCATTACTACACTTGTTTTCAAACGGTAGCATGCCTCAGAATCACCTGGATGGCTTCTTAAAACTCAGATTCTGCATGTCTTGGGTAGAGTCTAAGAATTTGCATTTCTAGTAAGTTCTCAGGAGATACTGATGCAGCTGGTCAAGTCGCCACATCTTTAGAAAAACTGCACCATAGTATACTTGATTAAAATATTTAATTTGGGGGCATTTGGGGGGCTCAATCGGTTGAGCATCTGACTCTTGATTTCGGCTCAGGTCATAATCCCAGGGTCACGGGACTGAACCCCAAGCCAGGCTCTGTACTGAGTGTGGAGCCTGCTGAAGATTCTCTCTTGGGCGCCTGGGTGGCTCATTGGGTTAAGCCTCTGACTCTTGGTTTTGGCTCAAGTCATGATCTCGTGGTTTCATGAGTTCAAGCCCCACGTCGGGCTCTGCGCTGAACATGCAGAGCCTGCTTGGGATTCTCTGTCTTCCTCTCTCTCTGCCCCCACCCCCCACATGCCCTTCTAGTTCTCTCTCAAAATAAATAAATACACTTAAAAAAAAGGCTCTGTCTCTTTCCTTCTTCCCCTCGCCCCCACTTGCATGGTCTCTATTTCTCTTAAACATAAAATATAAATTAAAATATCTAATTTGGTTCAAGTATAACAGGGATCACAGATTCTTTCTAAGATTCAAATAAGTTGGGGGGTAGGGAGCCTGCAGACCCTCCCAAGAGAAATTCATCCCCACAGAAGTAAAAGAGCATAATTAGTGGGCCCCGGAATGAATAGTTTACAAAAGAGGGATAAGCTTGAGTTAGGAGTGATATCTCTCAAGTCTGTCTTCTGGCCCAGCCCCAGTATACTAACATCTATGCCCTGTGGAAAGTAGGAAGCTCTAAGGAAAATCTGCAAGATAGTCCTTTGGACCCCAAGAATCTCTTGCTTTGGGGTCCTTTGAAAATGGAGCTGAGTAGAAGGGAGAAAGGGAGATCTCTTCCAGCCTTCCCTCTTCCCCAGTGACGTCTCGACTCTGCAGTTTTGAGATTTAAAGGCAGTGCCTAGCAGAGCATTGGTACATCAGCACAGGCTGCCAGCAAAGAGGCAGGAGATGCCCTGCAGGAGACAGACACTTCCAACAGTGGCCAATACAGTCACACCCAATGGATGCTCAGCAAATATAGTGAAAATCAGCCATTGCTTAGAGGGAGACAGTGTTGCACAATAAACCACAGAGACACCGGCTGAATATCCAGAATAATTTTGACAACTCTGAGAAGAAACAGTTTATGAGCATGAATGAGAAAACCCTGAGACCAACTCAGTCACTTTACATTCATTTGTTCACTCAGTCAATAGTCACCGAGTGCCGACTATATTTCAGACATTGTGCCAAGTGGCATAAAAAGAGATCAGCTATACAGATATGGGCCTGTGTTGAAACTTAAAATTCACACATCAATAAAATAATTAGAGCATATATGCTGTATATGCTGGTTGTTCAGGGTCAGAAACAGAGGGAAACTTAGTTAAGAGTAGAGTAGAGTAGAGTAAATGGTGAAAGAAATGTTTGGCCAGAGTGCCAGGTAAAGAAAGGAAGACAAAAGCTTGGTCGTGGAGCGAGCAAAGTTTACACTGTCATGTTTTGTGTCCAAATAACATGTCTCGGTGGGATGCTGGGTTATAAGTCCTTTACAATAGTGGCCAAACAGGGCTGGCCAGACATGGCTGGGCTACTTCAATGAAAAACACCAGAATCTGAATTCATCTCCTGAGTTCAGGGCAGCGGTTCCCAAGGTCTCATCAAGGACAAAGAAAGAAATTCTAAAGTAGGATGGGTAAGCTGAGCATATCTTTACTGCAGAGTGATTGCTCTCTTTTCTTAGTGAGGTTATTCAGATTCTTTTTTCTCTATATAATTTCCCCGAATGGTCTCTTCTCTTCCCATGGATGCGGACTCCTGTATTCACAGAAGCAGTCCTAGCTGCCACTGCATGCTTAATGCAAGGTTATTTGTTGTTCTCCCAAAGCCTGCAGTCTGTCTGGGGGACTTCCTCTGTCTTACAACTACACCACTAGAAGCACGTGGCCCCCAGGGTTGCTGTGAAGGAGAGTTACTGAAGAGTCTGCAGGTGTTTTTAAGAGTCAGGCTGGCAATGGCTTTCATCGTTACTTCCCCGTTAGCCAGGACCCTGTTACACGATTCCAGTTTTCCTGCAAGGAAGCCTGGAAAAACATGCATTTTAAGGATGGCTAACAGTCTCTGCCAGATGCCCAGTCTCTGTCTCCACCTCTGACATCTCACCGGGGCTTCAAACCCACTTATCTGATGGCCAAATGGGACCGGTTCTCTCCAAAAGCAGCCTCTCTCTGCATTCCATTTATGAATACATAAGGCCACCCGAGTCTCCGATTGGAAAGCCTTCCTTCTTCCTTCCTCCTCCCCAGGTCTATCCATTTATGGTCGTAGTCTGTCTCCTCCCCATCTTCGCCACGGCTATGCCAGGACATAGCCGTATCTGCAGACTGCCTCTCTGGCCTCTCTGTCTCTGATTACCCCCCTCCTGCTTCCTTTCCTCTCCATTCCCCAAATTCAAGCTAAGTTATTTATTATGAATGGGAATTTGATCACTTTTCTTTTGTACCTTTTTTTTTTTTTTTTTTTTTTTTTTAGCTTCCTTTTGTCCTTAGGAAAAGTCCAGCTTCTCACCCATGGATTGTGAGACCTTGAATAATTAAATTCTCCTTCTATTCCCAGAAAAGGGAATAATTATTGAAGCAATTCAAAAATAAGCATTATTATTTAATTATCACTTTGATAAATGTTACAGGAAAGTATTGGCTGCTAGCAAAGTGCTAGGGATATTTAACCTAACCTGGGGTGACAGGTCTAACCTCAACCTGGGGGTCGGCACAGGCCCCCATTAATTGAAGAATTAATATTTAAGCTGAGAGTTGGAGAAACCAAGGAAAACAGTGGGGACAGACAGGCAATTCAGGGCCACAGGCTCACGGGGCTCAAAGACAATGGGAAGGGTGCCCCAGGATACAACGCGTTTTTCTACGTAAATGCATTTCTTGAGTGCTACAAAGCTGTGACCCTTTTTCGGAGAAACAACATTTCAGAGAAGAAAGCAGTGTGTAGAAAGGCTATGGGCAACTTAAGGAAGGTGTGCTGATCTCAAATACTTGACTCGAATCACTCTTTGTCAGTTTACTTGCTAAAATTTGATTTTCTAAATGGGAACACTCTCAAGTCACTTGGGAAATGTAAATTAAGCTTTTACCAACCCTCCCATGTACGCACACTGACCAATAAAGTAAGACTTCACAGAGATGAAGGCCAAGAGTTTGTTCAGACTTTTTGTTTTGTTAAATTTAGAATCCTCAGGAAAGTCTGGTGTATCCCATTCGAGGACCGAAACTTGAGAAAATGCTACCTAAAACATCAACAAATCGGGACCAATTCCTGCACCACCAGCTTACCTCTCATCTGGTGTCCAGAATGATGCCACTTCGTTAAAAACACAAACAAGACACAACAAAGCCAGATTACAAATTTTTAAGCAACTAAGGGTGTTTATCAAGCATATTCTGCTTTGTCTTCCTTCTTTTTTCCCTTCTTACCCGAGTAGCTGTTACTAGGCTGGAATGTGGAAGTGATAGACAAGTTGGATAATCCCAAAGGCTTGCTCTTTTTAGAATGAAGTCGATCGTTATGTAAATTAGCTAGAGCTTTCTATCGTAGCTGTTTGTATATTCATCTTATCTCTTTCAATGAACTTCGAGCTTCTGGAGTCCTACGGTCTGTATTTCTTCAGTAAAATCCTTCTTCTTCATCGTACAACCTTGCTTATAATAGTCTAAATGAATGTAGTGAAGGAAACACTCTAATCATGGCCCATTTCAAATGGAATAAAATCCAAGTTGGGTTACAAATAGCTACAAAACACCGATAGGGGCTCTGCCTAACTCTAGGATTTCAGTTCCTACCTCCAGTCTCCTTAGTCAATATGTTGAGGTGACCTTGGCCCTCCTGTGCTCAAACACTCCAAATTCCCTCCCCACCCCCCAAACACCGGGATCATGGCACAGCTGGGCTCTTTACATAATCCAAAGCTCAGCTCGGATGCCACCTGCTCCGAGAAGTGAACACAAACCATAGTATCTAAAGCAGGACCACGTGGGCCATTGCTTCTTGTTTCGTCAAGTTCTCGGATTTTCCTCATGTCACTCTATGAAATGACCTAACTCAGTCGCCTGTGGATCTCCCTCTCTTTCTGCTGTGTAACAGACAGTCCATGGCTGTCATGACTTGATCTGCCACGTGACACATATACACGTACGTGCAGGGACTGAATCCACACAACTCCCCACGTTCCACAACCTAGAGCCTGTACAAGTCAGCATCTATACCAGCAGAAGACGGATGTCTCGCTCAGATTAAGACAACGCGAGGAGAGTCTAATAAGCAATTTATTTACTAAGTTGCAGGCAGTGCATAGAAAACTGCAATAGTTTCCAGGGGCTGGTTAAAACAGAGGTGCTACCCAAGGCCAACCTAAACAGATGAAGAATTGAAGGGGATACCTAAGGCTAGCTAGAGAGCACCATGGAGAGAAGACTTCCTTGCCAGGACTGTAAGACGATGGGAGTGTGAGGGGCATTGAGGGAAATAAACACTCCTTCCTCTGAATTCTTCCCTCTGTTATAATCTCCTTAGGTTCCCCATTAACTGAACTAAAAGAAAGTTAGAAAATAAGCAAGAGGACTTTTATACCTTTTTATCTTAAGATGATTCTAGATTCACAAGCAGTGGTGAGAAATAAGGCAGAGAGATACCCTGTAGCCTTTTACCCAGTTGCCCTATTGGTAACAGTTTGCAAAAGTGTAAATTCGTAAATTTGAAAAACAATGTTATATTGACATTCAAGATGCAGAACACTTCCATCAGCCAAAGATCCCTAATGCTACTGTTTTTATACTCTGTATCCATTTCCCTCTCACCCATGCCAGTGCATGAACCTCTGGCAACCACTTCTCTATTCTCTAATTCTGTAATTTTGTTATTTCAAGACTGAGATACAAATGGAATCATACTGCTCCTAAACACTGGGGTTTGGCTTTTTCACTCTGCACAGCTCTCTAGAGATTCATTTAGGTCATTACATGTAACAATAACCCATTTCTTTTTATTACTATTTCATTTTAGGCGATTATTACAACCTGCTTAACCATTCATCCATTGAAGGATGTCTGTGTTTTTTTAGTGTTACGTTATTATAAATAAAACCATTATGAACATTTGTGTACACGCTTTTATGTGAATGTAAGTGCTCATTTGTCCGGAATAAATGCCAAGGGTGCAGTTCTCGAGTTGTATGATAGTTTAAAACTTAGTGTTCTTTAAGCAACTGCCAAATTTTTTTCCACAATGGCTACACCAGTTACATCCCACCAGCAACGAAGGAATGATACTATATTTCCACATCCTTGCCAGCATTTGGTGTTTTATTTTATGTTATTTTTAAATTTTTATGCCAATGTGTGTGTATTATCAGGATAATCATCTGCACTACCATAATGGCCAATGAAGTTGAACGTATTCATATATGCCTGTCTGTACACCCTCCTCAGAGAAAAGTCTCCTCGTGTCTCTTGTCCATATTCTAATGGGTCTGTAGTTCTTTACTCCTGAGTTTTAAGAGTTCTTCATGTGTTCTAGGTACTAGTAGTTTGACAATATGTAATTTCTCCCACTCAACAAAAATGTTCCCACCTTTTTATCCTCTTAACAAGAGATTTCACAAAAGTTTTTAATTTTTACAAATCCAATTTATCTTTTTTTTTTTTTTTTTTTTTTTTTCATTTTAGAAAGCACCCTTTGGTGTCCACTAAAAATTCTTTCCCTGGTCTTACCCCCAAAGTTTTTTTTTCTATTTTTTTTTCCTAACAGAAATATTCTCTGTACATCTGGAATATATGAGGCCAAAGGAAGACCATGGAACTTATGCCCTTGCCTTTTGTCCTGGCACAAGGTTGTTAGCCAGTCTGTCTTCCTTTTTCCATGTTTCAGATACTTTTTACATTTGTTTCACATATAATGTCCAGGGTTGTTAGTTGTGCTTAGCAAGGTGAATAGGAAAAAGTATATCCAGGGGCGCCTGAGTGGCGCAGTCGGTTAAGCGTCCGGCTTCAGCCAGGTCACGATCTCGCGATCTCGCGGGATCTCGCGATCTCGCGGTCCGTGAGTTCGAGCCCCGCGTCGGGCTCTGGGCTGACAGCTTGGAGCCTGGAGCCTGTTTCCGATTCTGTGTCTCCCTCTCTCTCTGCCCCTCCCCCGTTCATGCTCTGTCTCTCTCTGTCCCAAAAATAAATAAACGTTGGAAAAAGTATATCCACTCCATCTTCCTAGAAGACTTTTATGCAACCAAATGTCATTCTCTCTAAGGACAGAGCCAATTTAAGAATAAATACGGAAAGAAAAATGGAAAATATCCAATGCAGGTCTTAAGTAAGAGAGGACATACACCTGCTTAGGCTCCTTTACTTACACTTACATATTTTTCTAAAGAAAAGCCAACAAACACTTGGAATATACTCTCCTAATTAAAAACATTTTAGTAATGGCACTGTATTCTACTCTATGATGCTATTTGTGAAAAAAAACATCCTTTTGGTAGTTTCTGCATCATTTGGAAGTATTTACACAGTTTTTTAAAGAAAAGAAAAAATATAAATGATGGCTAAGAGAGCTTAAGTACTATGAAAAGCTGTCAGAAAATAATCTATATCCTTGTAGAAAGAACTTTATTTTTTCTGTCCTTACATCCTTGTACCTCAGTAGAATATCTAATGTAATTTCATGCAGATGTTTGGACCCAAAAGAAGTAGAGACAAGATTATTTGAAGCAGATGAATTACTGTTGGATTCTACCCAAAGATCTATTTCCTCATTGATTTTCTTTTGGAAAGCTTCACTTCTTATTACAATGTCTATTTTCACTTTGTCCCTTAAATATGTTTTGTGCTCAAGTAATAATATTGGAAGTCACAGACGAGGGAGAACTGGAAGCTGGGTCTTGTCACACAAATTGGAAAGCGTACGGCAATGTCCTTCCTGAAGGAGAGAGGAGAGAAGGCATCCCTCTGGATGGGCTTTTTGACAATATCCTTGACCATGTAACAATAGAGGGATAAATCACAAGCTATAACTCACTTATTGCACACAGCTTCACAAACAGTAAAAACTTGTACACATCTTTGCAGAAAGTATACATTTTAAATCAACAATAAGTGTGGAAAAATATCTTTTTTAAATGGTGGTCTGTATTTTCAGTGACAGTACAGTCTCAATAACATTCGATACTTATAAATTTCACTGGGCTAACAAAGAAGTAGTGAGAAAAGCCAGTTACAATAAATAAGCTTTTATCATCCTACCGCTTCATTCTCATATATTACATTGATGTGGGATGGACACAAATTCAATAGTGAGGTAACATGTAAGCTTCTAACTTGCTCTATGGAATCATCATAACATGACCATTTCAGAAAAATAGTGGATTTTTTTTGGTATTAGCTAAAATAAAGTTCCAACTATCATCATAAAATGACCATTTCAAGAAAACAGTGGATTTTTTGGTATTAGCTAAAATTTCCACCTATCATTATTGGCTGAACTAAACTCAGAAAAACATGAAATAACTCATGTGGAATATCAAAATCACGGACGTCAGAACACATCTTTAAACTGACACATTCTAGGGGCGCCTGGGTGGCGCAGTCGGTTAAGCGTCCGACTTCAGCCAGGTCACGATCTCGCGGTCCGTGAGTTCGAGCCCCGCGTCGGGCTCTGGGCTGATGGCTCAGAGCCTGGAGCCTGTTTCCGATTCTGTGTCTCCCTCTCTCTCTGCCCCTCCCCCATTCATGCTCTGTCTCTCTCTGTCCCAAAAATAAATAAACGTTGAAAAAAAAAAATTTTAAACTGACACATTCTAGAGCAGAGAGTGATTGTTGTGACTTGGGACATGATAAAATCCAACTACATCAATTACCTATTTTTAATCCCTCTTTTAAACACAGTTTTATTGAGGTGTAGTTGACATGCCATATACACATATTTAAAGTGTGTAATTTGGGGGGCACCTGGGTGGCTCAGTTGGTTAAGCGTCCAACTTCAACTCAGGTCATGATCTCCCGGTTCATGGGTTTGAGCCTCACGTCGGGCTCTGTGCTGACAGCTCAGAGTCTGCTTCATATTCTGGGTCTCCCTTTCTCTGCCCCTCCCCCACTCACACTCTGCTCTCTCTCAAAAATAAATAAACATGAAAAAAAATAATAAAGTGTGTAATTTGGTAAATTTTGACGTGCATACAACTGTAAGAACAGATGATGAACATTCCATTATATCTTAAAGTTGCACCCATTTTTCTTTCTAAATGTTTGTCTTTTTTTAGAGAGAGAGCGTGCACAAGTGCATGTGCGCATGAGTTGGGGAGGAGCAGAGAGAGAGGAGGACAGAATCCCAAGCAGGCTGCACACGGTTGGGCGCGAACTCACAGACTGTGAGATCAAGACCTGAGCCAAAATCAAGAGCTGTATGCTTAACCAACTGAGCCACCCAGGCACCCCAAAGTTGCACCTCTTTATAATCCCTCTCTACTATGCTTATTACCTCGTTCACAGACAACTGCTGGTCATCACTATAGATTAATTTACCTTTTCTAGTATTTGATATAAATGAAATCACTCTGTATGCTTTGGGGTTTTGTTTGTATCTTGTCTAGCTTCTTTAGCTTAAAATTATTATTTGATATACCGTCCTGTTGTAGCAATGTCAATGGTCCATTCCTCTTTATTGCTAAGTCGTATTCCATTATGTAATACCAAAGTGTTTTAGCCATTTAGCTATTGATGGACGTTTGGTTTGTTTCTAATTTTTCACAATGAAAACTGAAGCCACTACAGACATTTATGTACAAGTATTTGTGTGCCATCATATTATTTCATTTCTCTTGGTTAATACGTGGCTGTAGAGCGGCTGGGCCGAATGACAGACGTTTTCCAAAGCTGCTGCACTATTTTACATTGTCATCAGCACCATGTAAGAGTTCCAGTTACTTGTGAACTTAGATGCAAAAATTCTAAATACAATGTTAGGGAATCAAATCCAACAACACATAAGGAGGATACTACATCATTTCCAAGTGGGGTTCATCCTAGAAACACAAGTTCAGTCTAACATTTGAAATCAATCAATGTAATGGACTTAGTCCATTCATTTATTCGACAGATACTTGCTGAACACCCACCCTATACCTGAAACTAGAGCGACTTTGGAGATATAGCAGTTACAAAATTATATATTAATGTGTGTGTGTGTGTACGTGTGTGCACACGCACATGTGTGCGTGTGTGTGCGCCTTTGCAGAGGGCAAAATATAATGGAATCAGAATATACTAACAAGAGAAACAGGTAGTATGTCAAATGATAAATGCCATGGTCATAGGCAAGTTAATATTTGAGCGAAGACTTCAAAGAGATATGGAAGTAGGTCACGTGGTAATCTGGGGGAAGTGTGCTCCAGGTAAAAGGAGCCGCAGGTAAAAAATTTTGACGCAGAACTGTGCTTCTGGCCAGTTTTGCTGAAATGGAGGGAGCCAAGGGAAGAAGACATGATATTAGATAAACACTCGTGAATTAAATCATGCAGACCTGTGTATAGGCATTTTCAGGATTTTGGTTCTTACTCCTTCATTGTAAGCCTTGCAAACGTGTCGAGCAGGGGACTGGCATGATCCGAGCTACATTACAGGGCATCGTTTTCTTGCTGTACCAAGAAAAGCCTGTAGGAGGCTAAGGGTGGAAAATCAGGAAAAATCCCTAAGAGGCTACTTAAAGAGAAAATAGATAGTGTGTCAAATGATAAATGCCATGGTCACAAGAAAGGTAATAGTTGTTTTCAAATTGGATGAAAATTGTGACAGGAAGAGAAAAGATTCAAGAATATCACCAAGGGTTTTGTTTATTTTTTTCTGTTCTGTTGTATTCTGTTGGGACATCTAGAAGAGGTAACTTCTTATTTATTGAAATGGGGGAAGGAAGAACAGATTTTGAGGGAAGATCGGGAGTTTATTTTTAGATTTGTTAAGTTTTAGAGGAATTTGAAAGCCTTAGGTGGAGATGTTAAGTAGGCTATTGGATATTCAAATACAGAAAGAAGTTCAATTTAGAATATACATTTAGTAGTATTTGGTATATTGGTGGCAGTTAAAGCCATGAAACCAAATGAAATCACTTAGGAAATGAACGTTCACAGAGACAAGTTGAGAAAAACAAGCACCAATGTGGCCAAAATTCACAGAAAATGGGAGGTGTCTTTGGGGCATGAATTGGTAAGTAACCCTTGAGACCTCCAACATGTAAAAGTTGTGGCCAGTAAAAAAGGAAAGAAAAAATGAGAGTCTACTGTCTCTGAACCCAAATTTTTAAAAATGTATGAAAAGGTTGGTAGTGACCACTTTCTATTCAACACATATTATCAAATATATTGAAAACCTGATCAGTCGTTTCTCCTACCGTGGTACTAAACAGATGGAAATCAGTCTCTTTCACCATCTGAGTGGACAGACAAATATGGCTTCCATGACCCCTGCCTCACACCTTTCCTTCAATACTGTGATCCTCTCTCCTTGATTGTGTATGGGATCTATGACTTGCTTTTAACTAATAGAATATGGCAAAGGTGATGGGATGTCACTTCTGTGATTATGTTAAATTATATAAGACTCTGCCTTGCCAGTAGACTTGCTCTTATACATCTGCTGGCCTTGATGAAGCAAACTATCATGTTGCAAATTGCCATGGTGAGGGCTATAGGGCAAGGAACCATGAATCTCCTCTAGGAGCCGAAGGAGGCACTGGCCAACAGCCAGCAAAAGAAGGAAGGCTCTTAGGGAGCACCTGCGTGCCCTGTCAGTTAACCATCCCATTCTTGGTTTCAGCTCAGGCCATGATCTCACGGTTCGTGAGTTTGAGTCCTGCATGTGCTGACAGTGTAAAAGCCTGCTTGGAATTCTCTCTTCCTCTCTCTCTCTGCCTCTCCCCCCTCAAAAATAAATAAATAAGCATTGAAAAAAAAAAAAGTAAGGGTCTCAGTCCTACAATGCCAGGGAAAGTTCTGGGGCAGCTTGAGTGAGTTTGAAAGTTGATACTTCTCCAGTTAAACATCCCGATGAGAACATGGCCCAGTTGATACTTTGACTATAGGTTGGTGACACTTGATGTCCAGGTGTGCCTGGACTCTTTACCCACACAAACTATGAGATAATTACTGGAGGCTGCTTTAAGGCACTAAATTTGTAGTACTTTGTTACACTACAAGTAACACACACACACACACACACACACACACACACACACACACACACACACATACACTATCCATTTGGCTTGAGGCATAAGTCCTGTTCCATATATCCATAGACCCATATATAGGACAGGTGCCTTGTGAACCATACTGACCTTGGTCCAAAACCAGACCACTAACCAAAGTCTATCCCTATTTCTAACTGATTCTTCTGCCAAGTATATCCAGTTTTTGCCTACTAGAAACACAGCTAAATTGGCCTAGACCCAATTGTGCTTAATGGCATTAACTCACCGCTTCTGTTAGACTGAATTTCATTTTTAGGTCTACTTTCATTCAGTAGCTTCAATACAGATGCATCTGTGCTGATCATGGTAGCTTGTGACTAAAACTTGCCTAGTTCTTAAGAGTCTGGCCTTCTGTCTAGAACCCTTGAATGCTATATACCCTGCCTCCTAACTAGTTGCCTGAGTGATTCTAATACCACTCAAAGTAAACTACCTCAAATGCCATAGAAAATTCAAAGGATTATTGGCTTTGAGATCAGATACAATTCTCCATTCATCACTTGCTGAGTGACCTGGGAGAAGTGATTTCATGAATCTGAGCCTTAATTTCCATATCTATAAAATGTGACTACTTTCTTCAAGTTTGCTGTAAGGCCTAAATAACAAATACTGGTGAAAGGACTGAGATTGATTGATAGTGAAGAAGAAGAAGGAGAAGGAGAAGGAGAAGGAGGAGGAGGAGGAGGAGGAGGAGGAGGAGGAGGAGGAGGAGAAGAAGAAGAAGAAGAAGAAGAAGAAGAAGAAGAAGAAGAAGAAATTGTTAGTTTTATTGACTCTCCTTTCTTTCTGGAATTAAACCAGAGTTGGTTTTGTTTTTTGTTTTTTTGTTTTTTTTTTTGCTTTTTTGGGTTTAAGTTTATTTAATTATTTTGAGAGAGAGAGAGAGCAAGCATGAGCAGGGCAGGGGCAGAGGGAGACAGAATTCCAAGCAGGCTCCAAGTGTCAGTGCAGAGCCCAACACGGGGCTCGAACTCATGAACTGTGAGATCATGACCTGAGCCAAAATTGAGAGTCAGCCACTTAACCAACTGAGCCACCCAGGTGCCCTGCAAACCAGAGTTGTTTTGAAGTTCCACTCATACCTCTGAATACAGAAAAATGTAATTTATTATTCCAAATATGTCTACTAAGATATTGACTTGTTTTTACAGCATCCATTAAATTCTGAAAAACAGTTACTCTGAGAAGTTAATACTCATTAGAAGCTTCAGAAAAAAATATCATTTGCATAGAGAACCAAGAGCCCTCATCAGACCAGCAGGATGCCCTTGACACTCAGTTCACCAACAACTTCAATGGGCTTCACAGATGAAGTTCACGGGCAGAAATAAAACATTCTCAAGCAAGCTTTGATCAAGAAGGCAAAGAGCGGTGTATTGAAATGGTCTTTGGGTAATTGATACAAATTAAACTAAGCTTTCAGTCAATACTATAATTACCAGGGTAATGAACAGTGAAAAAAAAAGAATATCAGTTGGTGTACATGAATTTCAGTTAAGTTTCAGAGTGCAGCTCAGACCTACGTCTGTTCACCTATCAGAGAAGACACAGAAAAGAACCTTATGTCTCGGCTTTCATGGGCTGGAGGTCTCAAAATTCCTTTATATAATTTTTATCCTTCTTCTACTTTTGGTAAAAAGGTCTCAGAGTTGACCTAAAATGAACCATTTAATACATTTTTAAACCTGTATTAAATACAGGTTTACATTAAATACATTTAATACATTTTTAAACCTGTATTAAAAAGGTTGCATATGGTTTGTATTATTCTTGATAATAATGGCCAATTGAATGGAACAAAATACGTGAAAGTCTCCATTTGCACTATTTTTATTAATGTCTTTTCCTTTGGTTTTTGAATCTTGAAATTTTACTTTGTCAATGATGTCATTGGCCTTTTCAATTTCCTTTCAGCATGTTGATATTTTTTCGGATCAATTTGTAATAATATATATATATATATAAAGAATCAGAAGCTTTTTATTTTCTGTAACATGTGACACAAATATTCACCCTGGGTTTAGTCTTACCTTGAAATCCATTAAAAAAAAAAAGCCAGATACTTGAGGAAGGGCATTTTGTTTGCTTCTTCCACATTATATTCTTAGCACATGCAAAAATTCCTGGCAAGCAATTGTTTTAAAAGCTACAACGATTCTTCTGCTGGAAGGACACAGCACACTAAGGCTCGGATGGAAGGAGACTGACAGCTCTAAGGGGAAGAAGGCAGCCAGACAGGGCCATGTGGGGGCATGGGGGGGGGGGCCTGCACCCGAAGGTGAAGCAAGAGCCAGCTGGAGTTCTAGGAGGCAGCTTATTTGTGGGAAGCAGGGTGTTAGCTGGGTTTTGTGAGTCTCTTGGGGACAGGCTAATTTGAAAAAAAAATTAGGGTATACTGGGGCATAGGGACTGTCCCTACTTTTACCCCAGGGACATTAGGGCTCCAGTGGCCCTGGAGTATGGGAGTCTGAGAAGAGGAAGTGGGTATAATTTGTCCTTAATTAATTTCTGTAGAAAGGGAAGCAACCAGGCTCTAGCCAGGACTTCCAAACTAGCTCAGGACTGGGTTTGAAGGGTTTTAATATAATCTTAATTATATTACAGTAGATGTTCAGTATATATTTGTTGAAGGAATTGTTTAATGTTCAATATCATTTGTGTTGTGCTTCTGAAATGGAAATTTTTTTCATGTTTTATGCATTTTAATACATAAGTACAGCTTTATAAATATGATCAGAAAGAACATCAGCACATTATTTTCACTTACTACTTTTCACAAATGGATATTCTCTCGTGTCTGTTCTTTCGGATGAGCTTCAGAATAATTTTCTTGAGCGGCAAACATTCCTTTGAAAGGGTGTTTGGAACTGAAACCAATTCGTAAGATGATTAATGAGAATTATTAGTCAATGATCTTGAATCGTCTCAACTACGGAAATGGTATGTGCATCAGTAGCTATCGCTGTGTAACAGAAGAACCCAAAATGGGTGACTTAAAACAATGATGATGCATTGTTTACCCTGGATTGGGTGAGTACAGCTGGGGGATTATTTTGTTCCACGTAGTTATCTTCTGGAGTTTCTCACTGTCTACGTTGAGCAGGAAGGCTGGTCTCCCCCTCCCACTTGCCATTTAATGATGGCCATCTGCTAGAGACATTTGTCTTTCTCCAGCTGCTCCCTTGTTCCCCAGTACTTCACTTCTTCCCCACAGGTCTTCACCAACAAGAGAGCAAATACTTTGTTCTGTAGCAGCTGGTTTGCAAGTGGACAAGCCCTGATGCACCTGCATCCGTGTCAAACACGGATAGTTCATTGGCCAAATCATGTCACATGACCAAAGTCAAAGTTAAGGTTATGGACAAAGAAATGACTTCTGGATAGAAAAGCAGCAAGGCCACGTTGCAAATGGACATTGAGATGTGGAGAGCAGCTATTTATAGGCATTAAACTAACACAGTGGTCCCCTTAGCCAAAAATTGTTTCTATCCCACTTACATGCAAAATATGCTAATACCCAGGACTTCCAGGAGCCTCTCAGGCTCAGGTTCAATCTTGAAGTCCAAGGTGGGATCTAAATTAAGTCCAGATAGAAATGAATTTCCGTAATTGCAGAACCTCTTGTTCCAGAGACCCGTTAAGGTACCTGTGTCTTGTGCACCCAAAGAACACTATACATTTCCATTCAAAATGGGAAATAATAAGGGTGCCTGGGTGGCTCAGTCAGTTAAGTGTCTGACTACGGCTCAGGTCATGATCTCACGGTTCGTGTGTTCAAGCCCCATGTCAGGCTCGGTGCTGACAGCTCAGAGCCTGGAACCTGCTTCGGATTCTGTGACTCTCTCTGCCCCTCCCCTACTCGTGCTCTTTCTCTCTAAAATAAATAATAAACATTAAAAAAAATTAAACAACAACAAAAAAAATGGAGAATGGAAAATAGATCATAATAACTAATCCGTAACAATTTTGAAATCTGCTAGGAACTTGCCCCTAATATCCATACTCCTGGGTCAGGAAATGATCTTTGATTATGGCCTATTTCTGGTCATTAGAAGGGCTTCCTGAACCTTCTTTAAAAAAAAAAATAAAATAAAAAAATAAAGCTTTTGCTCCATCTGCTATGCTCCTTACTACCTATAAAAATGTTGAAACCTCTCTTGATTTTTAATTTTTTTAATGTCTATTTTTGAGAGAGACAGAGACAGAGTGTGAGTGGGGGAGGGGCAGAGAGAGAGGGAGACACAGAATCGGAAGCAGGTTCCAGGCTCTGAGCTGTCAGCACAGAGTCTGACACTGGGCTCAAACTCACAAACTGCAAAATCATGACCTGAGTCGAAGTCAGATGGTTACCCGACTGAGCCACCCAGGCGCCCCTGCCTCTCTTCGTTTTTAAATGCCTTTATCACTTTTAGTTCAAGCTGGCAGTGCTTTGCCTATATAATTCTCTTAAAAACTTGGCAGGTTTTTTTAGAAATCTTACTGGGGTCACTTAATGCCCCAATATATCCCTCAGCCATTTTATGAGATAAGTCTTTCCATTTCAGGTGTATGAGGCTTCTGTGTTATAAATACCTTGAGATTTTCTAGAGCTCTTTTGTCTAATTGAGAGACAATCTTTTAAATCTTTCTGAGGTCTTAACAAATGCTCTCAAGTTCAAGTCTGGATCTGACCTTTACCCCATCTGTTACTTTGGGGATTTCTGGCAGCCAGAGAAATTTTGAGGGCTTTCTATATGCGCTTTAATTCTATTTGAAAACTAAGTAGTTCCTCCCACCTTACTTCACCTTCCCATATTTATTTATTTTTTTTAACTTTTTTAACGTTTACTTATTTCTGAGAGAGAGAGCGAAAGAGACAGAGCGTGAATGGGGAAGGGGCAGAGAGAGAGACAGAATCCGAAGCAAGCTCCAGGCTCTGAGCTGTCAGCACAGAGCCTGACACGGGGCTCGAACTCAAAAACCGCGAGATCATGACCTGAGCTGAACTCGGACGCTTAACCGACTGAGCCACCCAGGCACCCCCTCACCTTCCCATATTTATTATAAGCGGCTAAAAGAAGACAACTGACACTTTTTCAACATTCTGCTAGGAATCTCATGAGCAGTAGCCACAGGTCGATTAGGTACATGTTTTGGTTTCTACGTTATTACCCAATGTTCTCCTGCACATAAGACAGGCCATCCTTGCTTCATTCTCCATTAGCAATCTCCAGTTTCCACCCTGAGTTTTCCTGCTTCAACTGGGAATGGATTTCTTTAAAAGATACACAAAGACCCATGAAGGGAAACTTAAGAATGTATATTAATGAAAAGTCACATTTAAAAGGCAAGCAATTCATATAACTGGCAAAGGGCCCATATCTAGATCATGGGAAAATAGCTCCAAAACCAATAAGAAAAACGACAACCCAGAAGGAACATGGAAGAGAGGAACAGGCAGTTCAAAAACAAAGAAAATCCAAATGGCCAAAAAAAAAAAAAAAAAAAAGAGAGAGAGAAAATATGCTAATTAAGATTCAGGCAATGGACTTTAAAACGCAATGAATACACTCACTATTAAGACTAATACTAAATCTGACCAAGGGTACAAAGTCTCTGTTAAGCAAGATGGACAAGTCCTAAAGATCTATTGTATACCATCATGCCCGTAGTTAATAATACTGTATTGTATACTTAAAAATGCTTTAGGAGAATAGATCTTATGCTAAATATTCCTTTTGAAGTTTTATTCGTTTATTTTGAGAGAGAGAACAAGAGGGATAGAGAGAGATGGAGAGAGAGAGAATCCCAAGCAGGCCCCCCAGTGTCAGTGCAGAGCCCGATGCCCTGACATGCGGGGCTCAGACTCACGAACTGTGAGATCATGACCTGAGCAGAAACCAGGGGTCTCCCATCAACTGACAGAGCCACCCAGGCACACCTCTTAGGTTGAGTATTCTTATCATAAAAATATAAAGAGGGAGGGAAGAGAATTTGGAGGCGAAGGGGGTTGATGGCATGAATTGTGGTGATGGTTTCATGGGTATATGCTCATCTACAATCTTGTCAAGCTGTATGCATCAAATGCATGCAGGTCTTTGTACGTCAATCACATCTCACAAAAAGTAGCTTTAAAAAAACTGACAGAGTTGTAAAAAATGTCAACACACAGCTGGTGCTCAACAGATAGAAATCACCAGCTTCTTATTCTATTTCTTGACTCTTTAAAAAACTTACTTTTTTTTTGCAAAGCAATATTAAAATAACAAGAATGCGAAAATTAAAGATGTCAATTGTTTATAATTCCACTTGATAGACGAACAAATGTTTAAGTTTTCACTAAGAAATTAGACTGACAATAATAACTGATAACACAGAGCAAAACAAAATGTCATACACGGGGGGTGGGGGGGGGAATATAATTTGGTCAACTATTTTAGAAAAAAACTACTGCATAATCCACAGAAGTTTAAGATGCACTTATCCTACTATCTAGAAACACCAATCAGAAGTATAGCTCCAAGAGAACACTCACAATCATTTTTAATACACTTAAACTGCAAATGATTTAAATTTTCAAGTGAACTGAGATATAATTACACATCCATAAAAATGGTCACCCTATATTTACTCCAGACAACACTGATGAAATACGGACACAAAATATTGATCAAAAGAAACTCTACGTTATTCCAATTATATAACGAAAAGGACTCACCTAAGCTTCAGGGTTTTAGGGATGTATACTTGAGCAGTAAAGGCGTGAATAATCGAAAGGATTATGATAGTCACCATGGGGTGCTGGAAGTGGCCCAGGATGCACCAGGAGAGCTGACTGGGGCATTTCAACCCAGGTCTGTGTTGGCAGCTTGAAATGAGTGATAGTAGGAATATTTACATTATTGATACCAGCAAACACTACAGACCTGAGTTTTTGTTTTGTTTTCTGGAGAAGGGGATGTGAAACATTTATCAGCACACCACTGCCTAAAAGCCATGATAGTGGTCATCGTTAGGAGATGGAAGGGGACAGTTATCGGGAACAGGAATATTTGGGTCTGCTCAGACTCTAGAACCCATCGTGCTTCTTTGCCACAGCTATAACTACATAGATTTTCCCATATGTGTTCTGTATCATAATAATCAGTTTTTCCAACACCTAAAGTAAATGCAATAAGGCAAGAAAAATAAATAAAAGACAAAGGTATCACTTTCACAGATGAGATGTTTGATCAATTTGATATAAATGGGAAGTAACTGAAAGATTCCTTCACTTAATAAGTTCGGTAAGGTGGGGAGCCTGGGTGGTTCAGTCGGTCAGGCGTCCAACTTCAGCTCAGGTCATGATCTCACAGTTTGAGCCCCACATCAGGCTCTGTGCTGACAGCTGGGAGCCTGGAGCCTGCTTCGGATTCTGTGTCTCCCTCTCTCTCTGCCACTCCTCTGTTTGCACTCTGTCCCTCACTCACTCAAAAATAAATAAACATTAAAAATTAAAAAAAAAATAAGTTCAGTAAGGTGTCCAAATATAAGATTAGTTTATGATACTTGAATATATGAAATATTCCTCACATCAGCAATAAACAATTTACAAAGGCAATGCAAATAATTTCCACTACAAATAGATGTATTAAATACATATGTAAAATCTATCAAGCACTGTAGTATGCTATAGCAATGAAAAGAAAACTATAAACCTTTTTTAGAAAAGACCCTAAATAAGCAGAGAGAAAATGTATGTCTTCAGCTGGGAAGGCTCACTATTTTGTCGATGTCAATTATCTCACCAAATTATATATTCAAATTCATCGCAATGAACATCAAAACAGAATATTTTTGAACATTTTAAGCTGATTAAATCCAAAATCCAAATAACCGTAAATATAACTTGAAATGTATAAAGAACAGAGGATGACGTCCTATCAGATAGCTTCATATTTTATAAAGTAATATTACAGCAAGCTTTGCAATATTTGTAAAGGAACAAGTCGATTAACCTAATAGATAAGAGAGTCCAGAAAAAGATTTCTGCTAATTTCAGCTTTTCCGCTTCTTGAAGCAAATTCAACAAGCCCACAACCTCATCTGGTGGAACGAAGACAGAGCTAGGGCACCGTTCCCTGAAATAGTAGCCCTTTCTCTATCTGTTAAGCTTTCCAGAGGGTCCACGTCCAAACATTCAGTATTTGACTCTGATTTAATATTTATTTCCTGAAGAAAATGAAAATGCAAAAAAAAAAAATCTCCATACGTAATTAAAAGGATATAAAATAAAATAACAACGGGGTGTTTTGCCATCAAGTTGGCAAAAAAAATAAATGCTTGGAAATGTTCTGTACTGGCAAAGATGTGGAGAAACCGGTTATTCTGATACAAATGAGTCACTGTAAACAGTAAAGCCTTTCGGAAGGCAATGTGTCAGTAACTAACAAAATCTGTATGCTAATTCCTTCCACAACAAACACTGCTTCTAAAAATCTCTCCTAAGTCACATAGCACAGGTGTGCAAAGACAGATAGATCACCATCATCAGCATCATAGAAATACAAAAGAGCACTAACTGTACCATATTATTATAAGTAAGCATATCCAGCAATATTTGAATTTTAATGAGAAAACTACAGACACATATTACTTATTTTTTAAATTAAGATAAAAAGTAAAGCAAAACAAATCTAAGTTAAACTTTGGTACGTTTTCCATTTTTCTTATCATCTAAGCCTAAATTCACATTTTGAGAAGATTCTGAACAGACAGAACTTTCATGGGGAAATCTGTTCTCCTCTACGTGGAATTTAGAGTCCTTCAATGCCTATGTCTTCAGTCTTTGAAGTAAACTCTCTAACTTTTTGGGCAACCAAGGGATGAAGTAAACAAGACAGAACACAGTCTCTCTTTGTTTTTCTTTTTCTTTAAATCTGCAAGTTAGAAAAAGGAAGGAGGGGGGTGGCACATAAACACAGAAGTTATGTGACTCCTATTGTCCAACAGCAAAGTTTCTCCCTGTTGCTATGACATCTCTCAGGCTGAGCTCTCATTTACTTTTCAAAAATAATAGTTCCTGTTTGCAAATGACACATTTCTACCCCATCATCCCCTGGCCCTCTGTCCCTACCTACGCATCGTTCCAACTCACAAATTACAAATTTAGAAGGTAACGTTTCCTAAAGAAATACAAAATTGTTACCATTCTTCTACTTTTCTCCCCGTGGGTACGCCTACAGTAAATTTACAACAAATGTGACAGGTCAAACCAGCAGGTTATCTTGGAAATAGTCTTGAGAATTTTCTGAGGGACAGCGCCTCCCCAGAGTAGAACATTTTGAACAAAGCTGAACAGAAGACTTTAGCACGGAGGTTAGCCTGGCTTCATCACAATGATATGCATGCAGTTGTGAAAGGAGTAGGAGAATCCTCAAATCGTGTAGAAAAGTGAAGAAATAACCATAAAGGGTTTCAAGATCCTTCTTCATGATGTATATCTAGTGTCATTCAAGGAAAGAAGAAGTAACCAGAGTGAAAGGCAGGTGCTGCATTTTATTTATTTCTGTATTTATTTATTTTGAGAGAGAGAGACAGAGCACAAGTTGGGGAGGGGCAGAGAAAGGGAGAGAGAGGCTCTCAAGCAGGCTCTGCGCCGTCAGCACAGAACCTGATGGGGAGCTCAAACTCAGGAATGGTCAGATCATGACCTGAGCCAAGATCAAGAGTCAGATGCTTCGACTGAGCCACCCAGGTACCCCAGGTGCTGCCTTTTAAAGAATATTACGTTCTATGTTGACAAACTAGTAAAGCACCATGTTAACCGACATGAACAATCAGGCCTTCTGAGATTCTTATTTGGGCACATCCCTTTTTCTTTCATGGAGATGCCCTAGAATTCCTGATGAATGGTTACCAAGAACTGGAGAAGAGCCCATTCCTGAAATAAAGGCTCTGAAAGAAGGGACACAAGTCCACAGAGAACCTCTCACAAGCCATCTTGTTAGCCTACATTTTGCTTGAATTGGAATTAACATTCTGGAGACACATCTGGAAGATTTGGGTGTGAATATCTACCAGAGGAATATAATGTTATCAAAATGCACTTAGAAATGAGGATGCGGAACAAAAATCAGATCTTACAGTCCTACCTGACCTTTAATTTATGCAAATGGGAATAAATGTAAGATAGATGTGTACACACAAACACAAACACACACACACACACACACACACACACACACACACACACACACACACACACACCTGTTGTGTATCTGTTGTTTGGCTAGATAGGTAAATGGATACATAGGGTCTGACAGAAAAAAAGAAAAACAGAAAGATACACAAAATTATGAGCCATCAGTTACTCAAGGAAAGGATACACTTTCCTTCTTTTAAAAATATATACCCCTCAAAAATGGAATTATGGGTGTTTTCACTTTTGTTGTGCTTTTTAAAAATATTTTTCACATCTAAGTAATGACCTAGACTGGACTTCATTATCAGAGAGAATGCTTTAAATGCCTTTAAAAAATGATCTTTCCTTCAATTAGCCATATTTCTAGCCAGGATACTAGTAACTAATCACATACTCACAAGAATAGTATAATCCTGAAAAACTGTATGAAGATCAATTTCTCAAAACTGTATTTCTCTCAAGTACTCAAAAGTGGCTTTCTCTTTTAAGAAAACACTGTTGTGAATCTTCTTATAAAATTTTGCCATACTCAACTTGATTAAATAATTCTCTGTTAAATCAATGATGATATATATATCCCATTTGTGATTAAGGAATAGGAAAACACTGTCAGTGAGTGTAAATCGGTAAATGCTTTCTGGACAGCAAGTTGGCAATAATGATTAAAATTTCAAATTCCCATATCTTATCATTCAATAACTCTCCTGCTTAAAATTATTATTAATAAAGCTCACAAAGATATGCATTATAGCATTGTTTTTAATAGCAAATATCTGGAAATTATTTGAAATAAAATATTCATCCACAGAAGACATCTATAACTGGGGTTTATATTCCTAAAAACTAAGTTGTTAAAAAGAACAAGCTGTGTTTATGGGTGTTGATGTGGGAAAGGTAAGTGAGCAAAGGTAAGGGTCAAAATAATGTATGTGATATGATCTCATTTAAGAGCATTTAAAAGAAACAGAATATACAGAGATAAAAATACATAAACACTACATGCCAGTTTGAATCTTTTTTTTCTGAAATGAGGCCCAGATATTATTAATGGTTTTCTTTATGAAAAGGAATGGCAAGAAGAAAAATTGGGAAGAAAACTTTTAATATTTTTTAAATTAACCCTTTATATTTTACTTATGTCTTGCCTGGTAGATGCCTTTTATTTACTATGCAACAACTACAAATATTTAAGCATTTAAAAATTGAGGTGTATAAAACTCAGAAATCATATGTGGCTCTGATGAGTCTATACAGACACATATTCATCTATCTACATAAACATGTGAATGTTATGTTTGTGAGTATATATGTAAGTATTACATACAGGTAATCTATATATAAAGGCGTATGCATGTGCATATACATGAAATACACAGGGATATCTTTCTCTCTTTGAATTAAGTTATGTCACCAGTTGGCATCTAATTTTAAAAATTTCCCTACAAAGAACTCATTCTCATGCAGTTTCCTTCCAAGAAAAAACAGCGTCTAGATCTGCATGGGCAAAGCATTTGGGTGAATGTGCCAAGGGTTAAAATACAATGGAAATTAATTACTATCTCCCCTACATTTTATTAATCTGGACATTTTCTCGCTTGAGAACACATGATGTGTTGAATTTATGGTATACAATCCTGTTTCAGAGAAATAAAGCATCTTAGATTATATCCTTTTTAATTCACTGAAGTATAATGGATAATAAATTATTTAGTTTAATTAAAACCTCTTTATCAGATGGGCATTTACCCATGACATTGTTATGCACAACTGGTGTTCTACAGAAGGCATCATTTCTAATTCTCTTCTCATTTCATTCACGGATTCCTTTAATTGCATTTCAAATTACATCTATTTCCACAAAGTCATACTATAAACCCGTCAGACATTTGTGCCTACTCCTTTACCTTCAGAATTAGAAATCCCTCTCTTCTGTTTGCTTTAAAATTCATCCTTTTCCCCTCCGGTTTGGATGGAAAAACCAAGGAACGCTACAAGATGATATTTAAGGGGTTTAGAACATACTGGCCTGGCTTAACCCTCAGCTCTCCCTATAGGAAAATTACTTCTCTTCTCTGAGACTCAGCTTCTTTTCTCATCCAAAATATGAAGACAATAATGGTTTTGCAAGACAACGAGGTAATGCATGTAAAATAGCACATTTCTAGGCACTTGGTAAAAAGATAAGTTTGATATAATCATAATGACTTTAATCAAATTTTACTCAATGTCTTGAGATGAATTTTCATTTGGGAGGCTAGAGCAATGACACGGTGCAAATACAGCCTTTTAACACTAAAACCTAAGGCTCCGAGTTTGGAGATTGCACTGGAACATTACTAGGATTCTGGCATCAAAGTTTAATTTCCTTTGAGCACGAGGTTCCCTGAATTCTCAAGGGTCCCACTTCCCCTCTCCACTCCCTCCCCTTATAAGTTCATTATATTCTCAATTTTAATATCATTTGAAGTTGCCTTTTTTTTCACCGAAGTAGAGCTGACACACAATGTTACATTAGTTTCAAGTGCACAACATGGTGATCCAACAATTCTGTATGTTATGCTATGCTTAATTGCCTTAATTTTTGTAGGTTGCCAGATTCTTACACTCTTTATTGACGTGTTATAGGAAAGACAAAGAAATTAACTGGATCAAAGTATATAAGAATCTATAAGGCGCCAGAAATAAGGATTTTACTAAAGGTTTTGTGAGGAGGCAGGAAAAAGAATCATCATATATACTACAAGACAAGATATATCATTGAATTTCTCATAAAAGTGTATCTCTTTTTTTCCCCAATGACCTTCTTCTCTTTAACAACCTCATCTCTCTCCTTTCCCTTCCTAAAATAGTCTAGTGAAAGAGAACAAACAAACAAACAAAAAAACCATTCCATCTTTTAATCTTTGCTCTTTGGTGCCCCATGGAGCAAAATAAGGTTCAGGAATTGGCTAAAAGCGCATCATCTGATTTTCCTTAAGCACATGACTTGGGGCTCCAGGCAGAGCAATGGCACTGAGCACAGCTGTCTTTCTAACTATTTGAGGGTACCGAACTCACATGCCTTTGTTCTTCCTTCTTTCCTCTTAGGGAAAAATCTATCCAGGTGTCATTTCCCTCATTTGCATAAACTTGAATATTTTTAAAAGCATGACTCCTACTCACAGTCTATACTCTCATAGGCAAATACCTGACTACCTACACTTGAGGAGAGGACTTCTTAATTTCAGCAAATGCGGGGTTAGTAACAATGATGATGATGGTGGTGGCAGTGGTGGTTGGAAATGAAGAATAATGACAAGAATACAGGAAAGGTAAGCAGGATACAGCAGGATCCCTCTTAAACTGCACAACAACTGTACAAATAGGTACTGTGTCTATGTCTTCTGAGCGGGGATCCGGGCGTTAGAGAGGTGGGGTCATGTATACTAATTCACACCGGCAACGTGCATCTAAGGTGTGCCCCTGTCCAAAGCCCAGTCTCTTAACAAAATTATACTTTATACTGACTCCTTCAAAGGAGAAAAAATAATTAAAAAATAAAGTAAAGTAAAAGATGCTCACTGGTAATGGTTTCCATTTCTACTCTGCCCAGTAAACATATTTTGTGTGCTTATGATATGTCAGATACTAAGCTTGTGGGTTGGAAATGTTTTTAAGTGGATCTCATTTATATTTTTCATGTTATCCTGCATATCTGCCTTGTCCAAGCAACATGCTGTTCCTTTTGTTGAATTAACTGTTTTATTTTATTGTTTTTGTTACTGTTTTGGTGGCAGGAAGAAATGGAGATGCTAGAAATCAGACCTCGATGACTATTTCTTCATCAGAAAGTATCTAAACTTTGTCCACTTATCCACAAAGCCCTCTCTCCTTCCCTATCCAATTTGCAACCTCAAGTGGATCAGACTGCTCTGAAAAGAAGATGACACGATTTCTAAGTCACAGTGACCATGACAGTGGAGACACCTGATATCCCTGTGATGTTTGCTGGAGTTGGTAGAGGAGGATTACGCCCAACTACTTACGTGGAAATTCTTATGCATGTGAATAACCCGGGGGGAAAGATAAAGGGATCTCATCTACCTTTTCATGCCATTACATAAAACTACATTACTTATCTACTTCTGTCCTTGCGGCGACCTTAGAAGATAGGTATTGTTATCTTCACCGTTTAGATACGAAAAGAGAACCCAAGAGATTCAAGGATGGACTAAAGACCTCAGGGCTGGCGAGGGCAAGATGTGGGTCTCAAGCCATATTTCCTCATTCTACCCCGTCACTTATGGCTTCTCTTCAATATAACATTATAGAATCTTGTCTCTATATCGTAAAATTCTGCACAACGGTACAGATTATTACTTACAGGCATAGTAGGAATTCTTTACATCCTGAAAATATGAATTAAACCTTCTCCATTCCCTAAAGGAACAGCCTTTCCACTGATGCCTCATGATTCATCTTGCTGTACAACAGAACACATCTGCTTTGTTTGCCGCTGTGCAACTTGCACCTGCTCTAGTGCCTGTTACATAGGAGATACTCAAGTAAATATTACTGAAAGCATGGATGAAATAATTATGGATGAGCAGCAAATGTTTATGCTATTAGCCATATTCACTGTAGCATAAATTAATTCCAATGTTTTTCCCCCTTGAATCACTTGCCCTTTTCAGGGTTTGAAATTGAAAGCAGAGAGAAAACAAAACAAAACAAAAGGCTGAGCTAGAGAAGCTCTAACTGGGGAGCTCCTGGAGGCCCCACAGCAGCCTATATATTCTCGTAGGACAAAACCCATAAGCTGAAACAAACAAGCAAACAAAAGAAAAAAGACATGAAAAGGGCACAGCGGCATAGGAAAAATGTGAGCCCAAGTACCAGGATTGGGTAGCATTTGGCCAACAGCAAGGTGATGGAACCACACACAAAACTTCAAGATAAATCTGGGAAGCCTGGTGGGGAGGGGTGGTCAACGTTCCACCTGAGCAAAGCCCCCTGCTTTCTGTTAAGAACAAACATAAACCCTCTCTGAAAAAATATGTCCTCGATTTAAGCCCAAATTTCCCACAGTTCAAGGTCAATTACATATGAGTCTAGAATTAAAGACTACAGAGTGTGAAAAGAAACAAACCGCAAGGGTAAATGTCCATACGAGTTGTAAACAGCAGAACTGGCCTCCAAAAATTTCACATAACAGAATCACGGAATATGAAATATGCCATAAAGGTAACTTTGCAAAAATCTTAAAGACATGAAATAATAGAAAGATCAGGGACATTCAGGAAGAGAATCAGAATAGAAAGGAAAAAATATAAGGCTTTCAAAAAATGTTTTAAAAAGCCATTGGAATGGGGGGGTGGGGGGAGAGTGGTTACCCAGAAAATTAGGCAGAACTAAAAAAATCCCAAATAACTAGAGAACAGAAAAATTGAAAATAATTACTCCAAATGTAAGCCAGGGGTAAATATTATGTAAACTAGTGAAAGATATTTAATCTGAGCTGCAGAAAGATACAACCTGGGTGGCTTAAAGTGTTTTTGAGAGATTAACTGTATCTTTGAATCAATGATACCTATCAGAGCAAATAAATGAAAAGAAATCCCACAGTATAGGGGAACCAGAGAAGACCAAACACCATGAGAAGATTGTATTAGCAGTCAGAGTAAGAAGACAGACCCAGATCAAGGAAAGAATTCTTCTCACAGTTTCTCTAAAGCAACATGAATCTTACACAGAAGCAAAGAGGCTAACTCTCAACTGAGAGAGCCCATACCCTGCAAAATTATACTTCAAAAACAGAAGCAGAAATAAAGTCATTTTCATATAAACAAAAACCAGGAATTTTTACTGTCAGTAGGCTTTTATTAAACAAAATCGTAACGAGTAAACTTGAAAACACTACATGATGCTTTAAATTATCTCCCAGAAGGAAGGTCTGAGGTACAGAAAGAATGAATAGTGAAACTGATAATGGCGGATGTTGTTGACCAAACATTCAATGTAAAATAATAATAATACTGTCTAGGGGTGCCCGGGTGGCTCAGTCATTTAAGCCTCTGACTTTGGCTCAGGTCATGATTTTGTGGTAAGTTCAAGCCCCTCATCAGGCTCTCTGCTGTCAGCACAGAGCCTGCTTCAGATCCTCTGTTCCCCTCTCTCTCTCTGTCCCTCCCTCTCTCATGTTCTCGTTCTCTTTCAAAAATAAACTTTAAAAAACTTGGGGTGCCTGGGTGGCTCAGTCAGTTAGGCATCTACCTCTTGGGTTCAGCTCATGTCATGATCCCGTGGTATCATGGGTTCCAGCCCTGCATCAGGCTCTGCTTGGGATGCTCTCTCTCCCTCTCTCTCTCTGCCCCTCCTCCACTTGTGCTGTCCCTGTATCTCTCAAAATAAATAAACTTAAAAAAACAAAAAATAAAAAAATAATGTCAAATTTACTGAGTTAAATCATGAAAATGATACACTGAACGAAAGCCTATTTTCTTAAATATTTATTTGGCGGGAGGAGGGGTAGAGAGCAAGGGAGAGAGAATCCCATGTAGGCTCTGTGCCGTCAGTGCAGAGCCTGACATGGGGATTGATCTCATGAAGCATGAGGTCATGACCTGAGCCAAGATCAAGAGTCGGCCACTTAACCAACTGAGCCACTCAGGTACCCCACACAGGCCTATCGTTGTAAGAGTATAGTCAGAGTTTAAATATTATAAGTTCCTTTAATTATTTGGCAGGGACAGTGATATTAAATTTTGAATAGGAATAGAATATACAGTTTCCAATATGAAAGTCCCACAAAAGGGGCGCCTGGGTGGCTCGGTCAGTTGAGCGTCCAACTTCGGCTCAGGTCACGATCTCACAGTCTGTGGGTTCTAGCCCCGTGTCGGACTCTGTGCTGACAGCTCGGAGCCTGGAGCCTGCTTCAGATTCTGTGTCTCCCTCTCCCTCTGCCCCTCCCCCACTCACGCTCTGTCTCTCTCTCCTTCAAAAATAAATAAACATTAAAAAGAATTTTTAAACACACACCAAAAAATTAGAATAATGACATAAAGGAATCATGACACATTTTGCCAATGGTAGGAACAAAGAAAAAGCAGCAGCTTATGAAAATTGCAACAAGGCTGATACAAAAAATCACTATGACAGAAACAAGTCTAAACATATTAATATGTACCCGAACATACAGGAAATGGTTTGTAAATACCAAAACAAAAGAAAACCAAAAAACCAAAACACAAACAGCAAAACCCCTGAAAACCAGCCCTATTATTAGAACCCAATTCTGCTGAGGGCCTGTGGTGTCTAAGGAGAAATTCTTTCCAAGTGTTTATTGATGGCACAAAATGAAAACTGCAGTTCAAATCCCAATAACAGAACCCAGCATCGACTGGACCTTTATTAGGGAATAGATGCTGTTGTCTCTATCAACTAAAACGTTAACCCCACAACTCTGTAACTAGCATGCCTATAACCACAGAATGAGACAACTAATCACAGAACCACTGGGAAACTCACCCAAGGCTCTACCTCCAGGGAGGGAAGGAGCCAGCTTGAAACCCATAGCAGAGGCTATGTGGGAGTCACCTCTCTGCTCTGCCGCGTCCATTTTTATTTTATGCCCTTGCCGGAAGTTCAAAGCCAAAGCATGCACATGGGGAAGGGTAGTGGGATGTAATCAGAAATTACCTTTCTTGGTTGAATTCAGATCTTCAGAGACTCAAAGAAACCAGCTCACTACAGTACAGCAATAAAGAAATTGCACGCCTGCCCAGCGTTGGGTGACGTAAGGATCCATGTGTCGCTTGCACGCTATCCTGAGTGTTTACATTAACCCACATTCTCTGTGTTTAAGGTGATTCCCTGGTGTGGGTGACAGAAATCCACTTCGTCTGTTTCTCTCTCTCTCTCTCTCTCTCTCTCTCCCTCCCTACCTCCCTCCTCCTGAGCCCCATTTCCAATAGCTCAGCCCCCTCTGGGTGTAAGGGGAATGTGGACATGCATAATCAGAGGGGGACCCCATCCTGGTCACCAAGGCTGGGCGAGGACAGACACAGGCCCGGAATCATCTTCCTTAATATTCCAGACCATCCTCTGCCACACGTGCTTCCAGGTGATCGTTGTAAGAGGTGGGGTTGAAACAGTGCGGCTTAACTGAGTTCATTTTCTGAGCCCCACAAGGTCTTTTCTTGATTCTGGACAAGCCTGACAGGGTACCACAAGTGAGAAATTGTTTTCAAAGACGCATGCGAATTTGTCAATATGTGGTCTAGGACAAGCATGTTTACAGAGGTAGCAGTTTAGATGGGGTGGGGCAAAAGGTTGAGGGCTCAGAAAGTGGAGAGGAGAAGCATAAACAGGAAACTGGGAACATAATTTACAATTCTTTTTTCAAATCACATCTTTTTCACCTTTTTTGCCTCAGATGATATGGACTGAACATCCGCTCTGTCCTCATTGCAGAGGAGGGTTTTGCTTTGCTTTGTCTTGTGTGTGTGTGTGTGTATGTGTTTTGTTTTCTTTTTTACCCTACGTAGACAAATTCAAACAGAATTAGGGACTAATTACCAGGAGGAGCTGATAGCGTTTCAAGACGCCCTCTCTTCTGTCAGCCCACAGTCTCTATACCACTGTGATCTTGAACAACTCTTTCTGTTTCCATTATTTCCTTCCTTCCTCTGTTCTCCCTGCCAGGGAACAATCGCCATTTCTCTCTACTTCCTTCTGCCTCTTGGCCTATAGAATACGCTAAATGCTCCCGGTACAAGTCTTCTTTTTCTGTCCATGTTCTTCCTCCCCCAATTAATCACAGCATCACTTTCTTAAATGGAGTGAACCCGCTGCTCGATATGGCATACTTTCTGAGCCTGTGCTTTGGGGAGAGAAAGAGAATGGAAGAAACCATTCAAAAGAACCTCAAAAGGTTTTCTTTTTTTTTTTTTTTAAGTTTATTTATTTATTTTGAGAGACAGAGCGAGTGAGCAAGGGAGGGGCAGAGAGAGAGAGGAAGAGAGAGAATCCCAAGCACTGTGAGTGTGGAGCCCAATGCGAGGCTTAGACTCACAAACCGAAAGATCATGACCCGAAGTGAAACCAAGGGTTGGACGCCACCCAGGCGCCCCAAAGCAGGTTTTCAATATTCTTTTGCAAAGGCCCACACTTACCATGATAGTGGTTGCTTTCTTTAATAATTTTCATTGAATAATAATTTGGATATAAATACGAGTCATCTGCCAGGCATATGCTAAACTCACTCTACATCTATTTTATTTAATGCTCCCAAACATTCTGTGATCCTTGATCTTCCCCATTTAATAAATGGCTTCAAAGTCTAGAATCGAACTCAGACAGAATCACCAGAGCACATGTGCTCCTGTCAATAAGATGCAGGAGACCCGGCCAGAGCGGAAGGCTGGCACATCCCATGCAACCTTAATGTGACTGAACACTTAATGTGAGAGCCGTTGTGCGAGGGGCTTCCAGTGTGGTGTCGTCACCGCACATTACGACGACTACAAGCTTGGGGAGGAGGAAATACTGTATTCGTGTTTACTACATGAGCAAACGGAGGCTAAGTTACTTGACTTGCTAAGGAATCTGACCAAAGCACAGAGCTAATCAGTACTAGGTGTGGCACCAAAACTCAGGTCTCTCTGACTCCAAGCTCATCTCTCAGTGGGTAGGACAGGCAGCCCCCCGACACTGGCCCAAGGGATTCCCCATCTCCCGCTAGTCACGCCTTTGTGTCATCCTTTCATCTCCAGTGTGGACTAGACCTGCTGATTCCCTTCTAACAAACAGAACATGGCAAACTTTGGGGATGTCACGGCAGACATTGGCCTACAGAAAGACCATGACTTCCATTTCTCTCTCTCCTTGTTTCTCACTCTCCCTGCCTCACTCTGCAGTGTCCACATTGTGAGTACCTCTCTGGAGAGGCTCACGTGCCTGGAAGGGATGAGTCCAGCTGACAGACAGAGAATCTGAGACCTGCCAAGGGCCCCAAGAGTCAGCTTCATAGTGAATTTTCTAAGACCTGCCAGGTGAGTGAACTTGGAAGCAGATCTTCCCCCCAGGCCAGTCTTGAGACATCTTGGCCTCAACCAACACTGTGATTACTGCTTGATGAGACACTCTGAAATAGAAACACCAGCTAAGCTGTGCTTAGACTCCTGATGTAGAGAAACTGAAATAATACATGGGGGATGGGTGGGCAAGGGGATACATTTGGGACAGGCAATGTATTACAGAAAGTATCCACTCCTTCATCTAGAAGTTCTATATTAAAATCCCTTCTGGAACACGCCCAGCTTTATGGCCGAAACACACAATAATCAAATTTGCTGGAGTAACTGAATACTATGTATTCATTTGGGTTCACCAGATTTCTATCAGAATTCTTTTCTTAAAAGTTATAGTTATTAGTTTTATATAATCACATAAGAAATCACATAAGAAATATGAAAATAGCCAACCATAAGCCCGCTAATATTTTGAGCATGCTCTTTATATATGTAATATAATTACTTATATATATTCAAACAAAAACTAAAATCCCATTGTAATCCTGATTTATAACTTGTGTTTCATTAATATTTTTCCACTTAATTTTTAAATATTTCTGAATTTTATTAAATGTTCTACCAAAAGCCTAACACTTCTGAAGGGGTAAGGTTTGGAATCACTTTCATCAATTCTACATGCTGGCTGAGCTTAGCCTCAGAGAATAAAAATCCAGAACTTTGGAGAAGAGACATCAAAAAGCGGGAAATTCAAAGTTAATAATTTGATTTTACCTACTGGCAAGATAGATCCTACGTTACATTACTAATACTCAATATTTATGGAGAAAATTTATCATAAATACTATTTGCTTAACACTAGACCAGAAGTAAACTATTCAAAAATTAAAATTATATCTGATTCATTACATGTTTATTATTTTTTTTTTAATTAAGATTATGGCCCCCTCTTGCTTTGCAATGGCAGAATCTCTATGTTCTGGACCCCAAACTAGTCAGACTTCTTATATAAGCAAGGCAAGTTTGCTGTGAACTTTGGAGAGCAAGTGACAGATACTAAGCAGTTGACCAAGAATGTCTTTCAGGTGGTTTCAAGAAGATGGTCAAGTTCTACTTTTAAAAGCATAAGATAGTAACATGTGACTATTCTGAGTGTTAGCTTTTAAAAAGGAAAGCAGGTGTTGGTGCCTACGTAAGCATATCAGTCCAGTGGACTGCTCTAGGCTATTATCCGGAGCATATAGTCATGTGGAATTCTAAGAGATCACACCTAAGAACATTTTCTGTATTTTAGTAGACATATAAAGGATTTCCAGACAACGAGATCAGTAGGCTTAACCTCTCTGAGATTAAATTGGGGAGAGGGGAAAGGGGACATTCATTTGAGACATCCATTACTCTGGGGAAATACAAAGGCTCTTCTAGAGAAACCATGAGTTAAGAAGTGGTTCACATACTAGATTAAAAATACTAGGTTTTAAGGCTTACCTGAGAAAATGGCAGAAATTCTAAGACAGACTGTTTGGAGGCCCGAACACTGTCAGTACCGCTTTGATTTATCTTTCCTGCCAACCTCCATTTTTCCTTTCAAATCAAAAGCTAAAGTAAGACACACATTTGGGGGAAAGTTGTCAAAATTCATTTTATGGAAATATGCTACTCAGGAGTATCCTTTGATCAGCTGCCGCATCTTTTGAAATTGAAATTGAATAGATTATATGGTGATCTACCTCTTCTCTCCTCTGAGTTCAGCTGGAAATAAATTGGAAATGCATGTGAAAAATACAAACTCTTCTTTGGCCTGAGCTTCCCTAATATTGCTTTTACCCCGTCTTTCAGCAAGAGATGTCAAAGCTACTGGCAAATATGGCTCCTGAAATCCTCACTAGAAAGACGGGCATGCTTAGCTTAAGAAATCATATTCATAAATTGTTCACATAAAATGTGTAATTAAACTAAAAACTCCGGGTCTTTAAGATACATGGATTCCAGGACTAACTCATGCCCAGCTTCTAACGAATTGCAAAGTTACCTTTGGGTTTGGTTAAGTCCACCTCTAGCAGTGAGCAAATCAGGGGGATTCAAATGGTAGAAATGTAAATCAAACTAGATTAAAAATTAGATAATTATAAAGGCGGGGGGGGGGGGGGGGTAGGTGGGTCTCCCCTTCAGTACAGATAGATCTAGGATTTAAACACTCGCATCAGAAGTTGATCTGAGAGGCTCTTCTTTCTCCCTCTCCCTCACTCTTTCCACCTTTAACTTTTCTTTCTGTTCTGTTACATTTCCTTCTATCTTCTTTTTTTTTAAACGTTTATTTATTATTGACAGACAGAGAGAAACAGAGCACAAGCAGGGGAGGGGCAGAGAGAGAGACACACACAGAATCCGAAGCGGGCTCCAGGCTCTGAGCTGTCAGCACAGACAGTTCGAACTCACAAACCTCTAGATCATGACCTGAGCCGAAGTCGGATGCCCAACCGACTGAGCCACTTAGGCGCCCCTCCTTCTATCTTCTTATGGCTACTGATACTCCAGACTCAAGGTGCTCATGGCACTTGGTCTGTTAAATGAGCATGCCTCCTTCTTAGTAGCTTCTATAAACACCACGGTGTTCAGGCTACCTGGGCCAGGATGGGTCACTTACTCATCACTGAACTAGACGGGGGATTCTTGGATTAGAACATGCTGACGGGAGCGCTTGGTCAGGTACCCACCCGTCGAGACTGAGGAGGGAATAGGAGAGTCATGCACATGTGACTCACAGGGAGTAGGACTGGGGACAGGTGGGCCTACAAAAGAAAAAACTGAAGGGGCGTTCTAGAATAAGAAATAAAATCCGAGCAGGAAAAAAGCAACAGATGTCCACTACACTGCCCACCAGCCAAAACTTCTGTTTAGCAGTGTGTCTTTTTCTAATAAAGCCAACGCGTATTTTAAATTCCTCATTAGGTTTGGAAATTCTGTGAGACCCTTCTTTTGTCAAAAGTGATGACAAACTCCAAACTAAGAAACATAATCGGCAGACATTTATCACAGATGGCAAAGTCTATTCTAAGTGTAGCTTGGCATGATTTTCACCGCCAGCATATATAATGCCAAACACTGGACAAATCACTTGAACTGATTCCTACCATCTATTTGATTGGCAGTGAAAAACAATTTGGCCAAAATCTGTGATGTGCTTGAGGACTGATTCTGTGAAAAGGAAGGAAGGAAGGAAGGAAGGAAGGAAGGAAGGAAGAGAAATGAGCCAAGCAAATGTTCTGGAACTGTAGCTACGGGGTTACAGCACAGCCGTGGTGTATACAGCGAACGCATAAATTCCACTTCCAGAAATGGTCTTTTATAATCTCTAGTGCTTCAAGATAGCTCGGCTGATAGCCCAAGGGATATCCAGGTTTCCTCAAAGCTCAGACAATTCAATCCAAAGGAAAAAAAAAAAAAAAAAAAACACTTCCATGGCCTAACAAAACTGCTCTGAAATGGTCATTATAGACAATTCACTTGGTTTATGTGGGGGCTTATAAACTGAGTAATTAGTCTGGTCTCTAAAATGAACACTGAAAAGGCCACTGGCAAGTGATGGTAACGAGTTCAGCCTTGTCTTCTTGGTCACGTCTATAATTTACCACCCATCTGTGGAAAAAAATTACAACTTCAAATTAACAGATGGCCCTGTCCGTGGCTACAGAAATGACAGATTCAGACTGAAAAATGAGTTCAATCAAATAATTGCAGGTGTACCCCGCTCTCCTCAAGTTCGTTTTGCACCGCTGCAACTTTGACCCAAGACCTATGTCAGTGCCTGTCTGTGCTCAACAAAAGAAACCCAGAGAGGATTTCGACTGCCACGTGAGGGGATGTTGCTTTGCACCATTTCAGGGTATACAAGGTTTCCTGCGAGCGCCCCACTTTCAGGGAGAGCAGGTCATACCTACATGTGCAAGACTGTTCCCTTCATAAAAGTTAATAGCCACAACTGTTTTCAACTTTTAAATCCATACCGCCATGCAGTCAATCAATATTTATGGCGTGCCTATTGTGGGCCAAACCATGAAGTCTTAACGATTAGGAAGGCAAAGATTCAGGATAAACCAATAATGAAATAAATACCACCATAACTTCAGAGTGTTCTGTGGTCTGAAGAAAAACGTACAGGTTAGCATGACAGAAAGGCAGTGTGCAGGGGTGTGGGCGTTGGGAGGGAAGAGTTCACCTGACGCAGAATTAGCGAATCGGGATGGCCTCTCTGACAGGCTAGAATGAAGGGAAGGGAAAGCCAATGAAGGTTTGTATATCTTAAGCCAAGAAAAGAGCAAATGCCAAGAACTGCCCAGAGAACAGGTTGAAGGAAATAAATGCATTCTACTGCTTTAATTGCTTTTATTTTGAACTAAGGGAAAAGATTTTTTTTTAATTTTTTTAACGTTCATTTATTTTTGAGAGACTGAGAGAGACAGAGCATGAGTGGGGGAGGGGCAGAGAGAGAGAGGGAGACACAGAATCCAAAGCAGGCTCCAGGCTCCGAGCTGTCAGCACAGAGCCTGACGCAGGGCTTGAACCCACGAACTGTGAGATCAGGACCTGAGCCGAGGATGGATGCTTAACCGACTGAGCCACCCAGGAGCCTCAAAGAGAAAAGATTGCTAATGGATTTTTTTTCACCTAAAGCATTAAAGCTTTTTTGCCTAAAGCTCTAATTTTTAAATGCTTTAAGTTTTCCCTTTTCTTCACATGTGCGAGTACACTGGTCAGTCTGTAGATGGTTTCCTTCCTGCATCAGAATGCAAACTCCTCAAGGGCAGGGTTTCTTTTTTGACTATATTCCCAGCCCTTAGAGGGGCTCACCATATATGTGCACTCAAGTATTCACTGGTGGAATAGAATTTAAGTACCAAATATTTGCAAAGTGGCTAAAAACCTAAAACTTTGCTTTGTGGTGCACGTTCAAGAATGTTCAACTGACAAAAGAGGGACACAGAAAGAGGGAAAAGAGTCAGTGGAATCAATGCTGCAAGTTTTGTTTAGGTTCATGTCGCAGGGCTTTCGGATCCCACTTCTGACACCAAGGACGGCTCTGAAGGTGATTAGAGCTGAGCCCCCCATGCACTATATAAATTCCCAGTGATAGAACTTTCCACTTTTCATTTTCAACCACTTTTCACTATCTGGTATCTCATAATGTATTCACTCAACAGACATTTGAGCACCTTCTACATGCTGGGCGTCTCTAAAAAACACAACAGCTAACAAAACAGTGAAAAAGAATCCCTGAATTTAAGGAGTTTATATTCTGATGCAAAATTGGAATCATCCGCAGACTGGCAAATGTGACTCTCATATGTGCAGGGAGGAGCAGACACAACCTACGTGTGGCTTTTTGATTGCCCTGGGTGCCTCAAAGGCCCCCCACCCCCACCATCACTTCCACCCACTCCTGAGGTGGAGCTGAGGAGGAAGACTAAGTCTTGCTATGTCTCTCTCTTTAATGCCCAGGCTTATGTCCCCACCCAGAGAAACTCTCATGAAGAAATGATGCTCTTAGGTCTTATGTTAGGTTCTCTGAAGATCTGTGGGAAAGTGATCCACCAAAAAAGTGGTCCTGGAAAACAAATGAGGAAGAAGGATTGAGTCTGGAAGGAGCTAAGAAATGGGGCAATATCAAGCGAAGTCCCATGGCAGGCAACCTTCATTCAGTCCTACAGGGAAATCTGACCCAGTGCAGGTCACAGCTGAGTCACTGCAGTGGGGACAAGGCAGTGTGACCGTGGTACCGTCAGTCATTGGTTGAGGGTTGGCACCAGGGGACTCCACTCTCCCTGTATTCAGGTAGAATGGGTTCTTAGTGATGGGCCTGGAAACTGGTTTGCAGGATCATGGTTAAGAAATCCAAGGGGTTAAGTGCAGAGTACAAACTACATCTCCTTCAGCAGTGGTCACAAAAGCGTGGTCCCAGACCAATGGCATTTAATATCACTTGTTAGAAATACAACCTCTAGGGACCCAGCCCAGACCTACAGAATCAGAAACTCGCGGGGGCGGGGGGGAGGGGGGGTTGGTAAGAAATAGCCCCATATGTTAACCAGCCCTCCAGGTGACTTTGATGCACACACAGTGTAAGAGCTACGGAGCCACAGGGATGTTCACACACAGCAGGCTCCTCTTGCTCCTGAGCTAAACTAAGCTCCAACATGTCCTCATCTTCGCCATGGGGAGATCAAGAAAAATTATGCCCAATTGGACCTGAACAACATGTCTCTTCCTCAGTTTTCCAGTGTCTAGGCAAGCTAGACTCTCCAAGCCAACTCTGTCTCTAATGTAATACCTTTTTACCTGGGTTCTCCTAATGTATAGTCAGAAGATCAAAAGGGGGGCTCCATCCACCCCCCAATGAAGACAGCATCTCTGTAAGTAGTAATGCATCCTCCCTGCTCATGACAATAAAATACTGTGTCTGAGTCCAACGTCCAAGAAATGTGTGTCTGAGTCCAAGAAATGAGGATGATTCTTTAAGAAATAATGAAAACACCTGTATCCCTCTTGGCCATTCTCCAAGTAGCTTTGGAGGTCAGAATTTAAAATCTATTGTCAGTGGAGCACCTGGGGGGCTCAGTTGGCTAAGCATCCGACTTCATCTCAGGTCATGATCTCGCAGTTCGTGAGTTTGAGCCCCGCGTCGGGCTCGGTGCTGACAGCTCAGAGCCTGGAGCCTGTTTCAGATTCTGTGTCTCCCTCTCTCTCTGCCTCTCCCCTGCTCACGTTCTGTCTTTCTGTCTCTCAAAAACAAACGTTAAAAAAAATTTTTTTTAAATAAACAAAATCTATTGTCAGTTGTGAAAATGGGAAGAAACTTTTCATTTCCTTAAAATGTCTGACATCCCTACATATATATTTTACTCTTTGTTATGAAAACCACATTGTAAAGCAGTATAACATAGGGATTAATTATAAGGCGTTATCCTCAGACAACCTGGGTTGGAATCCTGTCTTCCACTTACCAGCTGTGGGAACTTTGGATTCTTATTTAATGTCTTCAGACTTCATTTCCTTAGAGAAGGGAAAAATCACAAGGCCTCCCTAGCAGGGTTGTTAGAAAAACCATGTGAGATGAAATATAGAAGTCCACCACGTTGAGCACCATAAATATTCTACACACATTTGTGGCTCTGCCTTCATTATCACCATTAATATTGTCAGGTACCAGCTAACTTCTAGTTACCTTCACGCAAAACAATGTATTAATATTTGTCCCCTGGAAGTTAATGAAATGGTGATCCTGCCTTTTCATAGCAATTGCTAAGCTGCTTGTCTTAGGAAGTATGTTCTGCCCTTCCCTACAATCAACTCTAGAAAAATAGAGAAAATATTTGCTACAGGTCAATTCTGAAGTAGTAAAACTTTGGTTTGTGAGCATAATTCATTCCGGAAACATGCTTGTAATGCAAAGCACTCGTATATCAAAGCAAATTTAAAAAACCATTGGCTCAGTTGTGATCATGTGACCTTCAGTGTCACATGCTACTCATATTGCCAGACATTGCTCGTTTATCGAGTTAAAATTTATTAGAAATGTTTGCTCGTCTTGTGGAATACTTGCAGAACAAGTTACTCGCAATTCAAGGTTTGACTGTAATTACTTTCAATAATTCCTTCCAAGGATCTCTGCTTATCTTGTTAGGCTTTGCATCACAAGCCTTTAAAATTTTGGAAAACAAGGTCTCCAAACCCTTTTCAAGAAAAGAAACCAAAAGAGCGATCATCTGCTCTCGGTCAAGGCAGGGACAGCTGGCCACAGACAAAAGGTACCGTGTCCAATGTCTAATGCAAAATGGAGGTAACGCCTTGTCCCCAGCTGTTCTGAGCCCTCAAGGAGGTGGAGATAAACTGTGCGTGCCACATTCCTTAAAACCGGAAGGATTCAGTACAGATGTCAGACCTACTAATGCAGGAAAAAGGCTCATTTTGACTTTTTCCTAATGGAGACAGCAGGACACAGGGTCTGGGGCATTGAGTGGCACCCTTGTATGAGCTTAGGTTTCTCCTCTGGTCCCTGTGGGTTTCTCTATTAATGGGTTTGCTATTACCCAGGCTTTGATCTATGTGGACTTCCCACCGGTTTTCACAATACGAAGCCTCCCTGGCTTTATTACAGTGCAGCCTATCCATAATGCATTTAATATTATTTCACCATCCACACCTCTACCCATATTATAGTTTCACCGAGAAGTGATTTTCCTCTCTAAAAATAAGGCACTGTACTTAGAATTACACTTTTAAGATGACAGTAATCCAGTAATCACTTCTAGGAACCCAGACTTTTAGGACAATATAATCATGATACACTTAGATATGGAGATGATGTGAAGAAATGCTAATTCCATCATTCCTGATAGTTCAAGTCCATTAAAAGTTGATATACATTAAAGGTGAGCCTGAAAGAAAAGCAGTCTTAGATCAAATTCTTCCCTGGTACAAAAGAAAAATGATCTAAAACGTTGAAAAATTAAAAAAATATTATCTAAGACATGTTGCACGAAGTTCTTTCCCCCACGTCACTTAAAAATAACCCAGACGAGGGGTGCCTGGGTGGCTCAGTCGGTTAAGTGTCCGACTTCTGCTCAGGTCATGTGCTCACGGTTTGTGAGTTCAAGCCCTGCGTCAGGCTCTGTGCTGACAGCTTGGAGTCTGGAGCCTGTTTCGGATTCTGTGTCACCCTCTCTCTCTCTCAAAAATAAATAGACATTAAAAAAAATTTTAAATAACCCAGACGAATAATTTTCTCATATTATAAAATATGATATGACTTCAAAGAAGGTGGTCGCTTTCTCTCACCTTTTCCCCTTCCACCTCTATTTTATATAAGATATTGTTCCCCATTACGTACTTCTCCTTGAGGCACTTTATCTCCTTGAGGAAGAAAAATGGAAGGTCTTTCTGTATTATTAGATTTGTTTCTATTCTTTTATTTTCTTTACAAGACACAGTTTTCTTTGCGTGGAGAAGGTGGGGATGTCAAATGCCCTTCAGCATTCAGTATCTGTTAAACTGTATCTGCTCATCAGTAAGTCTGAGGGCGGGCAGCATGCAGTGAGATTAAAAGTTTCACTCCAAGAAATCCCTTCCATCTAAATTGTGGACAGACAGAGACAGAGAGACAGAGAGAGAGAAAGAACTGCCAAAGTGTAAAATGTATCTGACTACAATACAAAGCAATGTTTTTTGTGACAGCAAAATTATATCCTGGGCCACTTCCCTGAGGACAGTTCACTGAGAAACAGTGCTGCAAAGTCAATCCATAGGAAAAATATTTCCATCTTCATTTGAAAGATTAGCACCTTGTTCCTTTTTGTTACCAAATTGGAAATAAAACCAGTTTCCTTGCTTTGCATAAGGCATGAAGGAGGAGGAATGTCTAGTTTATGAGATGGACCCTTGGGGCTCTGGCTCTGTCTCTAGTGTCAAGTCAGCTCCCTCCACTGGGCTAAAAATGACCAAAGTTGTTTGCATGGTAGGATTTCCATCCATGGCGTCTGTGAAAAGCTCCAACGTGGTTGGACACCACCTTACAATGGATCAAGGCTAATAGTGCTATCCCGGCTGCTGTGTGTGTTTGGACAGCAAAATGCATTAGCCAGCGTACCAGCAAAAAACATCTCCATGCAGGAGGGTGTGCATTAACACATTTTGATCTTTTCCATTTAGATCCTTTCCATCTATGTTGGCGTGTGTTCCTGATAAATATGAGGGTACCCCCCCCAAATTGGAAAATGCATTTTAAAATCAGGACATAAATATTTATCAATGGAAGAATAGAAAAAGTAGGCACAGGGAGAAGAATGGTGTAGGCAGACTCTGAAACATTCAGTCTCCGCTACGTGTGATCATGCTGACCACATAAGATTGTTGTCACGCCTGAAAATACACTTTTGGGTAAGTTGCTGATATGAAAATAACATGTAGAGGGTCTGTCACAAAGTCGTAATTCATAGAGGGTCTCTTACAACTTTGTTGTTTGGGTTAATTTGTCTTTCTTCAGCTGCAAATGGCAGAAACCTAACTGAACATGATTCAAGCTATTGGAAAGCACAAGGGATTCTTTTAGGCACAGCCAGATACAGGGTTGCAGATATCCTTCCATTTCTCGACTCTGATTTTTCTCTACATCCTGAGGCAGATTCTCTTAACGCGGTGGTAAGCTGCTTGCCAGCAGCTGTATCCTCATGTCTATGGGGCTAGCAAAGCCTATTTGAAGGTAGGGAATAAAGAGGCATCTGGGGGGCTCAGCCAGTTAAGCGTCTGACTTTGGCCTTGGTCATGATCTCACAGCTCGTGAGTTTGAGCCCCGCGTCGGGCTCTGTGCTGACGGCTCAGGGTCTGGAGCCTGCTTCGGATTCTGTGTCTCCCTCTCTCTCTGTCCCTCCTCTGCTCATGCCCTCTTCCTCCCTCAAAAATAAATAAACATTAAAAAAAATTTTGAAGGTAGGGAGTAAAGATAGGTCGGAACCTTATCACCTGCCTCTAATTCCAGAAATAGTCTGGAGGATAATTCTCATTGGATCAGGAGCACCCTATGTTAAACCAAACCAATCACTGTGACCCTGGCGAACTATAATCCCATGAGCTGGGAACTGATCACCCCCACCAAAACACAATGGGCCAAGGGTAAGAAAGAGAGGCCGCCTCAAAAGAAACAAAAACAAAAACAAAAAATGTGGACTTATGTGATCAGAAAATAGGGAATGAATGCTGAGAAGGAATCCACTATAAAATGGCTGCTGAAATGAACCAGAAAGCTTTCAGTGGGTCAAAGAGCAGGACAGCGGTAAAGAGAACATTTAAGGGAGAAAGAACAAACGTTGAGGGGGTAGAAATTCACAGTACATATGCGAGAGGGTAAACAAAGCAGACTAAAGTGGTCTGTTTAGAAGAATAATGAGAAATCAGGTTGGCTGGTTTTAGGGCAAGAGGGAGAACAAATTCGTGTCAGGACATAAGAGTAAAGTTTCAGAGTCTGAACTTAACACAATTAGCTATAGGGAACATCTATATATTTTAACAATGGTTTCAGGTGGGAGAGGCAGGATTGAACACGGTTGTGTTGGAGAACAGAGGCCCCAGCAGTGAGGAAACTATGGCAAGGAAGTTTGTGTGAACACATGAAGGATATTTTTTCCATGTCTAAATGTTTTCGATAACTATTTAGCTAGAGAAATGTATGTGGTCTCTATCTGAGCCCGAGGTGGGAAGGACAAGCCTTAAAAAATTGTAATGGGATTAATTTCAGTCCACCCACATTCTAGAAATGTGGTTTTTTTTTTTTTTTTTCCAAAAGCTGTTCTGCAAAAGGATGTGAAAAAATATTTTATGATCATAGAGTTCTGGGGTCAAATAGATTAATTCCAACATAAAGATTTCTCTAGAACTTCGCAAATATGAACATCCAAGTGAGAGACATGGTCTGCAGCATTTCCCAAATTTATTTGTCTCCAGAATCTTGGCCTTCCATAGAGTATCTCATGCAACTAGGGTTCCACAGAACCTACTTTGGGAAACACTCTTCACCCCCATGCGTGAAGAGAATTCAAACATTTACAAAATATTATCTTATTGTGAGTCTTTGGGCAAGCAAAACCAAGGTAATTCTGGACCAGTCTCAAGCTGCAATATTTTTAATGTTATAATAGGGTAGTGGGTCTCAATTTTCTGTCTTGAATAAGTCATCTCTAGGCTAGATAGATATACGGCAAATATCTAGCCAGACTAGAGTTTCGGTGTGTAAACATGGTGGCATTAATCTTTAGATGACCATGACCATAAGGCAGTCAAATTATGGTCAAGTCCAAAGCACCAGAAAGAGTCACTAGCCCCTGGAATAGTGTTCCAGGCCCCATGACAGCTGAATATACAGTAATTGAGACTGAACTGAACAGAGTGGAGACATTTTAGATCTTCAAAATTTTCTTAAGATGAACATAATCTCAAAAGGGAATTATTTTTCTGGCAAAAAGAAAGCAGAGCAGTGCTTTTCCATCTAGTCCAAATCATTTTACGCTATTTCCTTCCTTATGATACACATGTGTTTAGGGAGGGAATTGGACAAATCGTGACTTGTACTGAACACGATTGATAGGTCTTCTTCAGATAATATGACAAGTTTCTCTCGGCTCCTTCTCCCCCCAGACTCAGAAAATGTGTTGTGATTTTTCTCTGAGAGAAAAATTGTGGTTCTACCAATGATCAGTTTGTAAGTCAACACTCACAAAGATTGAAAAGTGGCTCTCTAGCATGTATCCTCTTTATCCCATTGGATTTTTAACCTTATTCTCCAAACTATAATCAGAGACTCAACGGTAGATCCCCAGAGGGCATATTGGAAGACATTTCATGGTGGGAAAGCAGAAAATACTCCTTTCTATTCATAGAAATATAGTAACCTCTTCTGAGTGTGGTGTTATATGGGTTGGATTGAGATCATTCATAAGATCTTTTGGGAATGAAGCTATTTTTCCTAAAAATAGGTTTCTTTTGAGCATAATTACCTTATTCAGAGGATAAAGAATCAAGCTTAAAAAAGCAAGGAAGAGTTAGAACAAAGCCACTGGGCATAAGAGACATGAAAATGAGAACTGAGTATGGATGAGTGCACGCATTAGGATATCCATGAATCAGAAGTCATACACTACGACAAACACTTCATTGGACTCGATGTGTACATAAGATTTAGACCTCATCCTTTGTACAGGCAAAGGGGTATGCTAGAATAAGTAACTGTCTTATCAGCTACTCTACAAACACTAAGATATTCAGTTGGGACCTCTCAATGTTTTCACTGTATTTATATTTATTGAAAGTAAAAAAAAAATAGGTGTTAAGATACTATCAGTTGGAACTAAAGAAGAAAACTGTGCTCTTCTTCAGGCATGAGGGGTTAGGCATCATTGTTTTTCCAGAATCAAGAGAGGATATAACAACATGTATGTCTTCCTCCTGGCTGATATGTCATATTGTGGCAACCATTGCTAGCTGTCAACCGAATGGTCATTTCTATGGTTCCTATATTTTTTTTAACTAACAGAACCCTCATTTTGCTTAAGCAGGCATTATATTCATCTACAAACATTTCCTAACCTTTTCTTGATGTGTCCAGGCATCCCAATTCTGTCCAAGGAAAGGCAGACAGACACTCCCGTGAATGGCACCCCTTCCCAAAACCAAACAGCAGATCTCATTTTGTCTTGTTCTCTCCTCCCTTCCTGGATCATGAAAGATTCTTGAGGTTCTGAATTGGAATTAGAGTATGAATGGAGGAGTCCACATGTACATGTACATGCACATGTGTTGACAACTAGTGCCTGCATCGTTTATTATATGCCAGTATGCACAAATATGGTTGATTCCTTGGCCAGAACAGAGAAATATAAGGAGCTTTTGAACCTATTTCTGTGCCAAGATGTACAGAAGAGTTGAAAAACTGATGAGGTCATGCCAAAAGTTCCGAAGAGACAGCCTGATGTCAAATCCAGAGATTTTTGAGCATTTCATGAATAATGACAGCAGGTGATTTTCACGTACTAAATAAAAATGAACCCATGTAACTCTACTGGACGGGAGTATACACATGCATTAACGAGGAAGGGAGAGCTTCTGATTTTGGGGTTTTGTTTATTTACTTGTTTTCCAGTACAGTACTCATACTACCAACAAATAAATGTTGAAGTGATGAAAGAGTTATAAATTCACAATATTCTGCAAGGACTACAGCAATAATTGCTTCAGGCAAAATCAGTGGTGGAGATTAAAATCCTCTCAGTGAACAAGATATTCACACAATTTAAAGTATCTTCCCACAGATTACTTAGTAATTACAAATGGAGGAGAGAGGTGACTTCATAGTGCAAAATCTGGCAGGCACCACCTAGAAGAAGTTAGCAAATGTCATCTAATAAAAATTGACTCAAACGGGGCACCTCAGTCGGTTGGGCGTCCGACTTCAGCTCAGGTCATGGTCTCGAGCCCCGTGTCAGGCTCTGTGCTGACAGCTCGGATCCTGCTTCAGATTCTGTGTCTCCCTCTCTTTGCCCCTCCCCCACTCGTGCCTCTGTCTCCGTCTCCCTCTCTGTCTCTCAAAAGTAAATAAACATTAAAAAAACATTGACTCAAACTGATCTTGTACCTCCTGGTGTAACACATGTAGAAGGACACAACACAACATCACTGGTACAGTATTCCTGCTAAAAATGCACTGCCTGAGTCCAATCACAAGGAAGAATCAGAAAAGCCCAAATGAAGGGAATTCTATAAAACAGCTAACCTATATTCCTCAACATTGCCAACATCAAGAAAAAAAATGGAAGATTGGAAAACTGTTAGCAATTAAATAAGAAACTAAAGAGACACAGCAACTAACGGAAATGCGTGGCCCCAGATTAGATTTTAGAGCTGGAAAAAATACTCATAGAAACGTATGGAAACAATATATATATAACATACAACTTTGTACTTTGGGACATGATCTTAAATATTTGAATATGGAGTGTTATGTCAGATAATGAAATTCAAACAGTGTTAAATTTCCTGATTTTGATAAATATGCCAAGATTTATGTCAGAGAATGTCCCTTTACTATGAAAATACAAGGTGATGACACAGGTCTAGAAGGATTGTGATGCCTGCAAATTACTCACAGATTGTTCAGGAAAAACAGATATGGAGAGAGAGCCCAAGAGGGAATGTGCACGAGAGAGAAGAAGAAAATGTTAATCATTGATGAATCTAGGTAAAGAGTATGTCACATTCATTGACTAATTTTTAATATAACATAAACTGAGAAAAAGCATTTTTAAAAAATCTGGTAAACAGGATATTCAAAAATATATTATGCCTTTAAGTCATTGTATTATAAATACAGGATGGTGTCTGGGTGGCTCAGTCGGTTGGGCGACTGACTCTTGATTTTGGCTTATGTCATGATCTCATGGCTCGCGAAATCGAGCCCCAAGTCAGGCTCTGTGCTAATTAATCCCCTGCTTGGGATTCTCTCTCCCTCTCTCTCTATCCTCCCTCCCTCTCTCTCTCTCTCTCTCTTTCTCTCAAGCTAAGTAAACTGTAAAAAATAAATAAACTAATTAAAAAGTAAATAAATGGAGGACGAATTGAAAAATAATAAACTATCTAAAGAAAGCAAGAAAAAGGAATAAAAATAATGACTGATCGGTGCACTAGATAAAGAAATACATGACAAATAAGCTTAAGAGATCATTTCAAAACGATCATTAAAGAAGTTCTCTTTCTGGTCAAAACAGAAGATTAGGGAAATCAAAGGAACTTAAATTAGATGCACTTAAATTAAATACATAAGAGCCTATAAATGTTATAAAAAAATAAAACATGTTGGGAATGCAAGCTGGTGCAGCTGCTCTGGAAAACAGCATGGAGGTTCCTCAAAAAACTAAAAATAGAACTACCCTATGACCCAGCAATTGCACTACTAGGCATTTATCCAAGGGATACAGGTGTGCTGTTTCGAAAGGACACATGCACTCTCATGTTTATAGCAGCACGATCAACAGTAGCCAAAGTATGGAAAGAGCCCAAATGTCCATCAATGGATGAATGGATAAAGAAGATGTGGTATATATATATACAATGGAGTATTACTTGGCCATCAAAAAGAATGAAATCTTCCCATTTGCAACTACATGGATGGAACTGGAGGGTATTATGCTAAGTGAAATTAGCCACTCAGAGAAAGACAAAAATCATATGACTTCACTCATATGAGGACTTTAAGAGACCAAACAGATGAACATAAGGGAAGGGAAACAAAAATAATATAAAAAAAGGGAGGGGGACAAAACAGAAGAGACTCATAAATATGGAGAACAAACTGAGGGTTACTGGAAGGGTTGTGGGAGGGGGGGATGGACTAAATGGGGAAGGGGCACTAAGGAATCTAGCCCTGAAATCATTGTTGCACTATAAGCTAGCTAATTTGGATGCAAATTTAAAAAAATAAAAAATAAAATTAAAAAAATTGTTAAAATGCATGTAAAATACTAAAAAAAAAAAGAAAAAGAAAACATGCAACTTTGTGCTAATAAATTTGAATATAATGGTTTCATTCATTAATTAATAAGATAATACAAATAAAATTCACATGGATTTATTAAAACTCAATTTTAGAAACTAAAAAAATGGTTCTTTCTCAGTTACTGCTCTTTAAATTTTAATACACACACATTCACACACACAATTTGTACATGCATATACAATAATAAAGAATTGTGGACTTACATGAGCTTAATTTCTTGTTTTAACTTCTCTTTCCCAAGAATGTGGATCCCCATTTTATGTGCTATTCCAGAATTTTTTAGAAGATTCTCCAGTAAAACAAAATCTCTATGTAAACCTGACATAGATAAAATACTAAAAGCATAGATTTAACTCATCCATAAATACAAATGCAAAAATCCTAATAAAAACTTGGCAGATTATATTTTGTAGTATATTAAAAGATGATAAACCACTACCAAAGAGGGCTACTTCAAGGAATGAAGAATGTTTCAGAATTTAAAATAAGTGAATTTTATTTCATGTAAATTACACCTCAATAAAGCTTATTATTTTTAAAGTATGAGATTATCTAATATTTATAAACTATATAATCACATCAAATATGTATATATGCAGCAAAATCTGTACATTAGGTTGGCATGGACAAATAGACTACAGGAAATATAATGTTTGGTGATAGATTTGGGCAATATTTATTTTTCTTTGTGCTAATTTTTTTTTGTAGTTTTCAACTCATCTACCATTAATATAAGACAACGTCGTGATAGTATGAAGAAAACCATGCATATCACTGTTCAGATCCTCAGTAGAAATTAAACAATCTAATGTGTGTGTTTGGGGCAGGGGGTGGGGGGAAGCCAAACTCTTTAGTAATTTTGGTTTTTAAGGCATTTCAGTATATAAGCTTCCTTGGGAATGTATCTTAACGCCTAGAAATACTACTCTAGTCAGCAACAGCAAAGCAATGAAATGAACTAACAACCTCAAACTGTCTCCAGATCTTGGCTTAGACATTGCTTTTTATTTACTTAGTTTTGATCCTTCACATTCTCTTCTAATGAGTCAGTTGATTGCAGGTTGATTAAACAGAAAAAAATGAACGACAGTGATATTGTTTTTTCCTCTAAAAAGTTCTCCAATGATTTCTGAAATAGATAAATAACTTAACACTCTGATATTTCAAGTTAAACTTTCTGCCTTTTACAAAAAATACACTTTCTTAATGAGTTTTGGACTATATTATTTAGCCTGAAAGAAGTCCTATAAAATACAAAATCTGACAGTTGAATTTTATAATCTTATTTTCTTTTTAAAATGTTTTTCTAACATGTATTTATTTTTGAGACAGAAAGAGACAGAGCATGAACGGGGAAGGGTCAGAGAGAGAGGGAGACACAGAATCGGAAACAGGCTCCAGGCTCTGAGCCATCAGCACAGAGCCCGACGTGGGGCTCGAACTCATGGACTGCAAGATCATGACCTGAGCCGAAGTCGGACGCTTAAACGACTGAGTCACCCAGGCGCCCCTATAATCTTATTTTCCCGACAAAACTGACATCGCCTCCATTTAAATTTATAGACATTTCATACTAGACATCAATTCTGATGACTAATTAATGTGGGCAAATGATTTTGTTCTTTCTGAGATTCATATTTTATTGGCTTTGTTAGTGTTGTGATCCACTCCTTTTGAAATGTCTTCAGAGTTTATATGTAAATAGCATCAATGTATTTTCTCTTTTTTAGGATTAAAAGAGGTAAAGTTTAATATTACAAAATTATTTTTTAAAATATTTCTAGTGTGTGGTTATGAAAACTTGTTTGGAAATGTACTGAACTGGAATTAATTGGCATTCTGATTTCATTCCTAATGTGCTGCTGTCTATTGTTTGGAAAATAAAGGAAGATGAACTGAGCTGTTGAGACTGAATGATCTATTGACTATCTAATTAATGTGCTGGGCCATTTCATTAGCATTCAGATGTTTTATGTAGATTGACAAAGCTCCTGTGGTTTTGTAATCTGTGGAAAGATTGGGGATTTAGATGACCACTCTGGCAAAAAGGCCAGGGCAGTGTCTCAAGGTGCAAGATTAGGAGGGACCCTAGGGAAATTGTAGCTCCTGGGTGCTAAGGATGTCACCATTCAGGCAGATGTCGGTCACCTGAAGTGGTCTGAGGACAGAGGGTGGCCTTTTCTTAAGGCAAATAAAACTCCCCTCTCCCTTCTGCCATAAAGAAACCATCTCACCTCTCCGTCCCTCAGTTTCCTTATTTACTACATGGTCTCTGGTGCATCTTCCAGCTCTATCCATCCTTCATTCAAACTAAGAGTTAATAACCACTGAGGCATCTTCCTCCATACAATCACTTTGGAAGACAACACTGGTGATTAAAATGGGGTTATTCTTCTATGACCCAGGAATTGTACTATTAGGTATTTTTCCAAAGGATACAAAAATGGTGATTCAAAGGGGCACATGCACCCCAATGTTTATAACAGCACTATCAACAATAGCCAAACTGTGGAATGAGCCCAAATGTTCATCAACTGACTAATGGATAAAGAAGATGTGGGGTTTACACACACACACACACACACACACACACACACACACACACACACACTGGAATATTACTCAGCAATCAAAAAGAATTAAATCTTGCCATTTACAACAACATGGATGGAACTAGAATGTATTATGCTAAGTGAAATAAATCAGTCAAAGAAAGACAAATACCATATGATTTGATCATCTGTGGAACTTAAGAAACACAACAGATGAACATAGGGGAAGAGAAGGAAAAATAAGATAAAAACAGAGAGGGAGGCAAACCATAAGAGACTCTTAAATACAGAGAACAAACTCAGGGTTCCTGGAGGGGAGGGGGTGGGAAGGTGGGCTAAATGAGTGATAGGTATTAAGGAGGGCACTCGTTGGGATGAGCACTGGGTGTTATATGCAAGTGATGAATCACTAAATTCTATTCCTGAAACCATTATCACACTACACGTTAACTAAGTTGGATTTAAATGTAAAAACAATACAGCCATTTTTCAATACGGTATTTTGTGTGTGTGGAAAGAGAGTATAAAAAAAAAGTTCTTAACTGCTCAGGCCACTTCACAAACCAGAGGAGAAAATGCCTACTCATTTAATAGTTAATATTTATCAAATAGGTCATCAAATAGGATATCTTCCTAAAGCCCAAGCTATTGATTTTCTTCCAAGAAAACGAGTATAACCAAGTATACTGCCTGCCAAGCAGGAGGGTCACAATGATGAGCAAGCACACAACAAAGAAACAAAGATCTCTGCTTTCCTAGAACCTCCAGTATAGCTGGAATAGAGTTGGCAAATTAGTAAGTAGCACCAGAAGAATCAGAAAGTGTGCTAGGCACAAAGGAAACAAACAGGGTGATATGCCAGCGCATCCAAGGTAGAACCTTTACATAGAATCTCTCCTGTGAAGAGATGACATCTCAACTTGATACTTTGAAGGAGCCAAGGAGCTCACCAAACCAAAACCAGAGGGGGGGCTTTCTTTAAGAGGGAACAGCAGGTAAAAAGGCCATGAGGAAGCAGAGAGCTGGGAGTGTTCAAGGAACGGGCAGAAAGCAGGTGAGCTTCGGCGTGGTTAAAAAGCAGCAAAGAGGCAGCAAAGAACTGAGAGGTAAAGTTGCAAAGGAGCTCAGCCGGCTCCTGCAGAGTCTTGTCAGACACAGAGGCACCTGGATTCCATTCTGCCCACAGTGGTTTCCTTCCGGGAAGTTACTCGTATATTTCATTGTAGCGGACAATGCACATACAGAGAGGTACACTAAGCATTAATGTATAGATTATAAGGTGTGCCGTTGTAAAATCAAATGCAAGACAAAAAATAGAGCCTTGCCAGCATCCCAGAACCCCCTGCCTACCCCCTGTCACTCAAAGCTACCTTCCCTCCTTCCACAGGTAAACGATAGTTTCACTTTTCAAGTAATAATTTTCTTGCTTTCCTTTATACTTTTCCCACCTAAGTACAAACTGCAAAACACTACAACTCAGCTTTCCAGGTTTTTAAAGTGAAATGAAATTGTTCTTTGTATCAATTTGTGTCTGGCTTCCTTTGCTAAGTATTATTGATATAGGGTCCACTGGTGGCTCAGTTGAAGAGCCAACTTTGATCTTTGCCACTTTTGATCTCCAGGTCGTGAGTTCGAGGCCCATGTTGGGCATAGAGATTACTTCAAACAAACAAACAAAGAAACAAACAAACTTTTTTTAAAAAATCACAAGAAGTATTACTCATACAACTGAAATATAATTTTGGAAACTCATGTTGTGACATGTAGTTACAAGTCATTCACTTTTATTCTCTATAATGTTCCATGGCATGCCTATCCTTCGATTTAATGCTTGTATCCATTCTGTTGTGGATGCACATTGGGCATTGGGTTGTTTTGGGGGTCTGCTGATATGAACATTTGTGTATACACTTCGCAGTGCATGCATACACCTTTTTGTTGGCTGGCAGGCCTTTGGTGATGGAACTGTGGTGTATCTTCAATTCAGTAGGCAATACCTCCTCCAAGTCATTTTGCCTCTTCTTTTCTTCTTTTATTTCTGATGTTTATTTATTTTTGAGAGAGAGAACACAAGCAAGGGAAAGAAAGAGAGGGCAACGCAGAATCTGAAGCAGGCCTCAGGCTGCGAGCCATCAGCACAGAGCCCGATGCAGGGCTGGAGCTCAAGAACCATGAGATCATGGCCTAGCCAAAGTCAGATGCTTCACCAACAGAGCCACCCAGGTGCCCTGCCTCTTCTTTTCATTGTCATTAAAACTTGTGCTGCTAGGAATTTACCCAAGGGATACAGGAGTACTGATGCATAGGGGCACTTGTATCCCAATGTTTATAGCAGCACTCTCAACAATAGCCAAATTGTGGAAAGAGCCTAAATGTCCATCAACTGATGAATGGATAAAGAAATTGTGGTTTATATACACAATGGAGTACTACGTGGCAATGAGAAAGAATGAAATATGGCCCTTTGGAGCAACGTGGATGGAACTGGAGAGTGTTATGCTAAGTGAAATAAGCCATACAGAGACAGATATCATATGTTTTCACTCTTATGTGGATCCTGAGAAACTTAACAGAAACCCATGGGGGAGGGGAAAGGGAAAAAAAAGAGGTTAGAGTGGGAGAGAGCCAAAGCATAAGAGACTCTTAAAAACTGAGAACAAACTGAGGGCTGATGGGGGGTGGGAGGGAGAGGAGGGTGGGTGGTGGGTAGTGAGGAGGGCACCTGTTGGGATGAGCACTGGGTGTTGTATGGAAACCAATTTGACAATAAATTTCATATATTGAAAAAAAAAAAAAAAAACTTGTGCTAACAGTGTGTGAGACCTCCTGCCCCGTGACTCGCTACCGACTGGTACTGTCATTCTTTCCAATTTTAGCTCTTCAATGAGTGCTTTTATTTTTGAAGATTATTGTGGATGCTGCATGATGGGGCCAAGTAGAGCGGGTATACACGGCAGGTTCTAAGGACAGAACAAAGAGGACCGGCTGCTAGATTGGGTTAGAGAGCTGAGAAAAGGGCAGTGTCACGTATGACTTTCATATTTCTGGCTTTAATAACTGGATGCTGATGATGACGCTTTCTGAGATAGAAAGGATCGGAAGCAAAGAGAGTCAGATCTTGCGTGGGCGTGTTATGCATGGGATGCCTATTACACACCCAACTTATGTCAAATCAGTATTTCAATACAAGGGTCTGGAGCTCAGAGGAGAGGTAATTGGCAGAGGTACATTTTTACTATTTGCAGAATGATATCATTTGGGGAGAAATATAGATACACAAGAAAGATGGTCCAAAATTCAGCCTTGAAGAATCATAATTTTTTTTAATTTTTTAATGTTTACTTATTTTGAGGGAGAGAGTGTGTGGACAGGAGAGGGGCAGAGAGAGAGGGAGATATAGAATCTGAAGCAGGCTCCAGGCTCCGAGCTGTCAGCACAGAGCCCGATGCGGGGCTCGAACTCGACAACTGCAAGATCATGACCTGAGCTGAAGTTGAACACTTAACCGACTGAGCCACCCAGGCACCCCGAGGAATCATAACTTTTGAGAGATCTTGTGAGAAAGCAGGAAGAAAGGAAAGAAGAAAAGCTGAGATAGTGTTAAAAGACAATAAAACAACAACCAACAATCAAGAAAGAAACTTTTGGGAAAGTTTGGTGAACTGCACCAAATGTTGCCAATAGGTTAAAAAAATAATAATACCATCCCATGGATTTGTCTACACAAAGATTGGTGACCTGGAGAAGATCGGTTTTAGTGTGCTGGTAGGAAGGTAAGCAGGACTGTAAAGGGCTGCTAAGGACTCTAGAAAATGGAGATGGTGTGTGTAAATTATCTTCAAATTGTTTGACTGGAAAGGAGAGCAGAGAAATGGGTCAGAAGCTAAAGGAATGAGAGTCAAGGCAAACTTTTATCAAGATGAAAAGCAGCAGAATGTTTTTATGTTGGATGCAATAATCTAGAATCAAGAGATAAACTGAAGGTGGAGAAGAGAGAGGAGAAAATAAAGGAGCAGCGTCGTGGTGGAGGACAGATGGAATGCAGGTGCACAGCAACAACAGAAGGACCGCCTTGGAGAGAGAGATGCAGGAGCACATCTTTTCCTGTAGCCAGTTAAGGGTGGGGAGTAGTGATGCAGGAAGAGGCAGATGTGGTAGAGGACAGAAGGACAGAGAATGTTCCTGGGGGAATCACATGTTCTGAATGAAGTTTGAGTGACTTTCTCAGGTTGTAGAGAGAAGACAGTAACTAAAGCCTAAGACAGATGGACGGAAGGAAGGAAGGAAGGAAGGAAGGAAGGAAGGAAGGAGGGAGGGAGGGAGGGAGGGAGGGAGGGAAGGAAGGATGGAAGGAAGGATGGAAGGAAGGAAGGAGGGAAGGAAGGAAGGAGGGAAGGAAGGAAGAAAGGAGGAAGGAAGAAAGGAAGGAGGTAAGGAAGGAAGGAAGGAGCGAAGGAAGAAAGGAAGGAAGGAAGGATGGAAGGAAGGAAGGAGGGAGGGAAGGAAGGAAGGAGGGAAGGAAGGAAGGATGGAAGGAAGGAGGGAAGGAAGGAGGGAAGGAAGGAGGGAAGGAAGGAAGGAAGGAAGGAAGGAAGGAAGGAAGGAAGGAAGGAGGGAAGGAAGGAAGGATGGAAGGAAGGAAGGAAGGAGGGAAGGAGGGAAGGAAGCAAGGATGGAAGGAAGGATGGAAGGAAGGAAGGAAGGAAGGAGGGAAGGAGGGAAGGAAGGAAGGAAGCAAGGATGGAAGGAAGGATGGAAGGAAGGAAGGAAGAAAGGAGGAAGGAAGAAAGGAAGGAGGTAAGGAAGGAAGGAAGGAGCGAAGGAAGAAAGGAAGGAAGGAAGGATGGAAGGAAGGAAGGAGGGAAGGAAGGAAGGAGGGAAGGAAGGAAGGATGGAAGGAAGGAGGGAAGGAAGGAGGGAAGGAAGGAAGGAAGGAAGGAAGGAAGGAAGGAAGGAGGGAAGGAAGGAAGGATGGAAGGAAGGAAGGAAGGAGGGAAGGAGGGAAGGAAGCAAGGATGGAAGGAAGGATGGAAGGAAGGAAGGAAGGAAGGAGGGAAGGAGGGAAGGAAGGAAGGATGGAAGGAAGGATGGAAGGAAGGAAGGAGGGAAGGAAGGAAGGAGGGAAGGAAGGAAGGAGGGAAGGAAGGAAGGAGGGAAGGAAGGAAGGAAGGACATGTTTCAGCTATGAATGTGCTTGCAGGAATGTGGTTAGTTATGTGAGCTGCAAGAAACAGAAAAACTGGTGCATGGCGGGTTAAACAAATAGGGATTTCCTTGTCTCTTACATAATAGGAAGTCTGGAGATATGATTGCCGGTGTTGATTCAGCAACTGGTAAATATTTTCATCGTCATCAGGGATGCAGACGTTTTCTATCTTTCTTCACTGCCATACTCAGCCTATGGTCTTGACCTTGTCACGTTAGCGTTCAGAGCAAGGAGATGAAGAGAGGGGATTCACTAGCTTTGGTAAGCTTCTTTTAGAGAAACAAAGGATTTCCAAGACACATCCACCAGACTTGCACTCACACACCAGTGGACCTGTGGCACGTGGCCAAGTCTAGCCGCAAGGGAGCCAGGAGACCTGAGTCTCTGGCTGTGTGTTGTGGCCCTGAGTGAAATCAGGGTTCCTGAGTAAAGAAGAATGGAGAATGAACGTGTGTCAAAGAGCTCTGCCTGCCGCAGGCAGATGGTGGATGTCTGAGTTCAACCATACCGGAGTTCACTAGGTTCATTTAATAGAGGGCGGGAGAGACAGGATGGATGTTCTCTGCAAGACAGTGGATATCTGCACCACTGAGGGTACTGAAGATGAAAATGAAACGTATTGTGGGGGCTGAGAGCAAGCTTCAAGAAGAATTTAAGGACAATTTGAATGCCTCTACTTTGGAAAAAAAAATAACTCACACAAGTGATTTCTAGTATTAGCTTGTTTTAAACAATAAACGTCTTAGAACATATCTTCATATAAAAGAAAATAATGATCAATCCAGCCGATTACAGAGGTGGGCTATTTTCTAAATGCATTCATTCTGAAATACTAAAATATACGGCACCATGCTATGATTTATTTTAATTAAGCAGAATGAGATATGGTACTGGTCTAGCTCCAAATTGCTACTTTCTTTTTGGTGACCTGTCATGTTTCTACAACTGAGGCTGGATTTTTGTACACCAAATAACAGTGAAGCTCTACACTTCATCTAGGTTAGCCAACCCTACCTGAAAACAAGCAAAATGTTTAATTTTTCAAAAAAAAAGAACACTTGTTTTCACTGAATCAACATTTGAAACCACTCACAAACAAGTATAGATCCTCACCTGTGCCATTCAAAACAATGGCATCATCTAAGCAAACTGAGATGCTTTCTAATATCATGTGAATCTGTTTCTGTTCAACCTATTATGATGATGACAATTTCGTATATAATTTGCTGCCAGAATGGTTTTCAACAGCAGAAACTCACATGCAAATTGTTCCCACTCACTGCTTGGTTGCAGGGTAATGCAAATCCACTCAGGGACACGCAAATAAGTTGTAAAGAAATTCTAGGTTTTAGGTAAATGATGACAGTTTGTTATCCTTAGTATCTACATTCCAAAGGGTAGCTTCCACTGCCCTGAAAGAATCAATCAATCTTGCCGCAGCCTGGCTTTAAAGATAGTGTAATAACACCAGTGATAATGAAGGAAGCTAACGTATATTGGGTGCTTGTAAGGTACCAGGTCCTTCACCAGGGGCCTTGCCTTATCCAATCATCCCTGTTCTGCAAAGGGAGCTGCAAAGGGAACAAGATGAAGCCACTGTTAGAACTCAGACAGCCAGATCTCAGAAACTAGGGTTTCCATCATAATTTTGTTCCCCACCCCTCAATGTACAGGAAGAAGTCACACCTCAGAATCATTTCCTAAATGACATATGTCCCAAAAATATAATGAATGGGGTATTCTCAACTCCAAATCCCAATTTCCATCCTCCCAAACGCTCAACCCAGAGTAGACGAAAGCTTCCTGATGACACAGCTGTCTACATTGATAAAAAGTCAGCCCGTGATTGGCAGATCACGATTTCTCTGCAATCTTAGAAATGAATTTTCTCAGGAGAAATTTGTTCAAGGGAGAAATAAAACAACAACAATAAAAATCTTGTTGGGGGTGCCTGGGTGGCTCAGGCGGTTGAGCATCCGACTTCGGCTCAGGCCATGATCTCCTGGTTTGTGGGTTCGAGCCCCGCATTGAGCTCTGTGCTGACAGCTCAGGGCGTGGAGCCTGCTTCGGATTCCGTGTCTCCCTCTCTCTCTGCCCCTCCCTGCCCATGCTCTCTTTCTCTCAAAAATAAACATTAAAAAAAAAAGTTTTTTTAACCTCACTGAACCTGAAACCGACACAGATTTACACATTTAACATACGCAGCATGGTATCACTACACTCCCTTGATTCCAAGAGGAAAATACTAGTGGTCCAAGTGATTTGCCACTGCTTCATCCTCGTGCTCCTCTTTTCGTTTTGCTAACATCTCTTTATTTGTATTTCTGTGAGTTCTGTGCATTTCCTACCTCTAAGGGACACAAAAATAATATCACAGAGCTCCCGTAGAGTCATAAAGTGGTAAGTGCCACTCCTAAATCCAAGCACTTACTTCATAATATTGGATTGAGGGGCCAAACACAAGGCAGACATATATTTCAATAGTTCTTCAGTCCTTTGGCCATTTATTTCCAAATTGGATGTGCCATTTACATTTAGACTAGCCGCCCATTTTCATTTTTCCTCAAGTGCTGTTAACGGAATGGCCCATATAATATAGTAACTTTGATTTTTCCTGAGGATCGATCTTTACTTGGTAGGGAGAAAACGTGCCAAAAACCTACTGCATTCGAAACGGTTATCCAAAAATTTCATGATAAACTTACACAAGTTGAAAGTGTTTTATTTCCTGTTATTTATCTTAATAATATTGCGATATAAGTCTGGCCGTGTGAAACACTCAGAAAGCCCCTCTATAAACAGTGTGCTTTTTAAGAAAAATACTAATCCACTCTTGACCTAGTTCGCCAATTCCTATTCAGACAGGAACAGCCAAATCATATGGATGAATTTTTTAAAATCAGAAAGCATAGTACTTTCCATGATGAAAAGCACCCCACTTTGCTAATTGCCAAACATCAGTGAACTTGCCATTTAGTAGAATATCTATTATGTGGATTCATAACTGGCAAACTGCATACCACACACAATGAAACACAAACAAGGTAATTTAAATTATGGGTTATTTCTGTAAAAACAAACAAAATGTGTGCTTATTCAAAGTTTCTAAACTGTTTTGGAGAGGTGGTTGGTTTGGTACCCTTAAAGCACCCACGCATGCCTCCTGTTAAAAAGTATGGTCTGTTCTCCTCAATACCTCTTCTGTGATGTAAATTAGCTCCTAGGTAAACAGGGAATAAAGGGATGATGTCAACATAGGGTTGAAGGCTTGGTGCACAAGGGGCACTGGATGATGCCTGTTTGCTCCAAGTTCTTCTCTATACCTGACTGACCTAGGAGTTTGTCTTGGAAATAATTTTTGTATGATCCTTTCCACTCTTCATGCATTTCTTTATCTATTCATTTATTTTTGCAGCTTCCACCCTTCCTTACATCTCTTCCAATGAGTTTTCTTTACTTCTCATCGAAGGCATAAAGTCCTATACTTACTGTAGTATTTCTTTATTAAGAAGTAATATCTTGGGGCACCTGGGTGGCTCAGTTAGTTAAGCATCCAACTTTTGGTTTTGACGCAGGTCATGACCTCATGGTTTATGATATCAAGCCCTGCACTGGGCTCTGTGCTGACAGCCCAGAGCCTGCTTGGGATCCCCCCTCTCCCCCCCACCCTCTCTCTCTGTCTCTCTCTCTCCCCCTGCCCCTCCCCTGCTCACATGCACTCATTCTCTGTCCCTCTCAAAATAAATAAATAAACTTTAAACAAGAAAGTAATATATTTGTGTTGCATTTATTTTCTTTTAGAATTCTTATTATTTTTATCATTGTCGTGATTATATACTTGCATGGTTTGGTTTGTCTAACGTTATTTGCCCCCAAAGCCCCGTTAGTTTTACCAAGTAATTCTGCAAGGTTTTTCAGGAACACATATATTGCATTAGAGGGATATCAATGAACAAAAGTATGCGTACAGATCACATGAAGACTCTCATGAGACATGTGCCTCTCCTTCAACTCAAGAATGCTAGTACCTTTCATAAAGAATTAGTTTGCCTAGGGGCGCCTGGGTGGCGCAGTCGGTTAAGCGTCCGACTTCAGCCAGGTCACGATCTCGCGGTCCGTGAGTTCGAGCCCCGCGTCGGGCTCTGGGCTGATGGCTCAGAGCCTGGAGCCTGTTTCTGATTCTGTGTCTCCCTCTCTCTCTGCCCCTCCCCCGTTCATGCTCTATCTCTCTCTGTCCCAAAAAAATAAATAAACGTTGAAAAAAAAAAAAAAAAGAATTAGTTTGCCTTTATCTTAGTGCCATAAACGATGTCATTTCCCTTTATTAGAAGCCTTATAAGATGCCTTAAAGATGCCTTTGTTCCCCTTATGTTAGATTCCCATAGAGAAATTTGAGCTTTGTCCTGTCAAACAAGTATATAGGGTTTGATAATATACTTTTTTGTGTTAAACTCATTCCTGGTTCCATTTCTTTGGATGATGGTGAATGTTAGTACTTTCTCCTTTTTGTATTCCTTTTACAATCCTGTTGCTTTAGATGTTGTTTCTAAACTTCCATTAATACTGCCTAAAGGTGGGAGGTTTTATAGATACACACATATATTTATATATACACATACACATACATATAAATAGCACATACATATGCAGATAGATACACTCTGTATTTAGAATTACTCGGTTATTTAAATAGAATTTGAATGTAAGTAGCAGGTGGAAGGAGCCCAAAATAAGTCAATTGGAATTAAACAGAAAAGACCAATTGATTACCTGCCTTCTTTATAACTTTTCCACTGTTACTTTGGAGTTGTGCAAAGAATGTCTCTATTACCCACCAGGATACCATTTGTCACATTGGAATAGAACCAAAATTTCCTACAAGGCATTGTGGATTCATTAAGAAGTTAGCACATTCTCTCAAAGCCCCTAACTTACCCCCAGTGTGCGTTAACAGACTGAGGGAACCTGAGTCAGCAAGTCGTAAACTTTGTATAAACACAAACAAGAGAGAAGAATCGGAGGCACAGCACGTTCTGCCTGTAAAATGTAAGATATCACCAAGGTATATGATAGAAGAGCTTGAGGAAATCATACCGTCTCAGTCGCGCAAAATCCAAAATGCAAAACAACGGTTGGGTTACTCTGCTTAGCACAGGAGGAGAGTGTAAGTGTCATATGTTTCATTCCTTCGTTGACCAAGTATTTGTTGCACACTTAGTAATGTAAACATTATTCCGCCATTGGCTCCCCTACACCCTCTTCCCCAAGAAATGCACTGGTGCTGTTAGGATTACCTGCTAATAGCTCACAACGGTACCCTTCTCTGGGAATTGCCCTCCGCTCATGGGAGCCACTCTCATGTCAATGACTGATCACCGTGGGAAAGTAGGGTGGGAACCCAGTCTGCTGGCTTCTAAGTGGGGCAACTGTGTGATGGAATTCATGCTGCAGAGCTCCCGATGGGATTAAACTGAGGTTGGGTGGCCAGCAGTTCTGGCTTCCCCGGGACTCACTTCTCTCCCGGACACCACCTCAGTGAGGGATTTGCACAAGAAAACGCATCCCAGGCTCTGCATCTGGAAAACCCACCCTAAGACACCTGTTTACCATGGGCCAGAGTCAGGTTGAGGTGCTCAACAGACAGGCGAGGTTACTGCCATCGTGGAACTGACCTTCTACCGATGACATAACTTCAGAAACACATTCCATAAACACACAAGGTCTACCTGGGAACAGGTAAGCAATGTTGGATAGAGTGGTCAGGACAAGGCCTCCCTCAGGAGCAACACCTGAGCTTTGGCTAAAATGTTGAGGAGTATCCAGCTGTGTGAAGACACAGAGGAAAGGGTGGTTCAGGCAGAGGTGACAGCAGATGCAAATATTCTGAAGAAGAATATGCTTTGTCTGCTTTAGTGGGGATTGCCTCCTCTCCATTCCTGAGGTTCCTTCCTGTAAAAGCAGCTCATTTGGTGTCATTTCCAACATCTCTCCATTCTCAGTTCTCTTTGCCCCAGAGTGCAGGGGCATCTGAGTGGTAAATTTAGGCAAAACAACAACTGTTCATGTTCAACTCATCTGTACCCTTTCTCTCAGGAGCGAGCTGCCTGCCCTACAGGAGCAGCTTTCTGATTGGCTTCTCCAGAAGTGGCTCTGCCCTGCTTCAGGTGGGAGAAGGGAAAATCCTGCCCTCATGACGTGTTCCCTGTGACTGGCTGGGTTTAGTCTACCCAGCTTTGGAATTCCAAATCAATAAGGCTTCTTGACTAACAGATTTCAAGCCAAGTCCTTCCACATGGGCTCTACAGGAATCAAGGTGCTATTTGACCTCCATCGACCATGCATGCCTCACTTCACCAGCTTCCTCTCAATTTGTTCAGAACTAAGACAGGCAAGGCCTCTTCCCCCTCTCAGAGGCCATATGAACTTGTAATCCACCTCACTAAAGTAAGATAGTTACTTGAAAAAGAGAAATGGTCAAATACGGCAATTCTTTCCATTAAAAATAAGGTAAATAAAGGAGTGGATGTTGAGAATAGCAACCGTGATTTTGCTTCCATTAAAGCCAGAACAGTCAAATTATAATAAATTCTGTTGTTAGTATAAGTGATATGTCTAAAATTATATTAAAGTTATGAGTTTTAATACACCTACTTTTCAATTATTCAATACATTTTCAACGGCTTTAAGGTTTTGGAAAAAATTAAGTATTAAAAATACATTAAAATTTGTACATGGATCCACATTTTCCTTTTGCCTCAATTTTAATTTTTTAAAAAATATTGCATCACAATATTATTTCTCTTGACTACTGACTCTGTAACCCACCCTCCCCCCCACCCCCATATGCACACACACTTAAATTCTGTACTTGAGGCAAGTGACATACTGGGGCACAGAAATTAAGGTAAGGGCAGGGGTAGGGCTGAAGGGTAGGGGTGGGTGTCAGGGACAAAAATTAAACATGGTGCTTTATTTGCTTCAGGCTAATCCCAGACCCACACATTAATATGTTCTAGAAACAGGGGGAGAAGTGTAAATTGGGTTTAGTGAGCCATGATAGGGAAAGATGAAAGAGTCAGAGAGGTGGGCTAGAATGATACCACTTAGGGCCTTTAGATAGGAAGTGAAAGAGAGGTTTCATCCTGAGTTTGGAAACTAACAGCTGACCCATGCCCCCCCCCCACCCCCAGATAATAGCACCAAATATGGCTGACTTCAAAGTAATCTCTGCTCTTACTATACAAAAATTAATGTTTCAGTTTCCCCCGGAAAGTTTTCTAATTTATTTCCACCTGAAACCTCTATAGTTATCCACAAAACCTACCAGCAATCTCACCTTTCCCATGATGCTTGATGTTTTAAAGAGCTGTCTTATACCTGTAAAGTTCACATAATTGTGAGCACTTCTAACAATACAGAAAAGTACACAAGGATGTTAAAAATCAAAAGAATATACCAGGCACCACGAAAGCTCAACACTGGTGAGAAAAGAAAGAGCAGAGCAACTCTTGGGTTATTTTCATAAATAATAATAGTCATTTTCTTTCCAAATTGTAAAAACAATGAGGTTTGTCTGTCCGCAAACCTGCCTCATGTGCAGTCACGTTCATTTCCTTGCCTTTTTGGGCTGTACAAAAAAAAAGTATTTTCTCATAAGTAATTAGTCAAGGAATATAGCCATAGAGCAACTCTTATTTCCTCTGCATTATTAAGGAATAAGATATAAGCTTAGTTCCTACCATCTTAGTATTTTGGTAAAATTAATGAAAATATTTCTAATATTTTCATTCATGGTCTCATCTTTTTAAACATCCATGGAACAGTATTTAAACTTCTGTCGATGTTTCTGGAGAATCTCAAAACTAAATGTTCATGGGATTAAACAAGTAACATAAATACGTATCAGGTGCAAGAGACAAGAGGGAACAGTCAGGACTGTGGTAAAAATGGAGAGTGTTCATTTCCATTTCAAACGGTGCTGCTCAAAATTCTTGGACAGAAAAGCTAAGGGTTTTCACAACGCAACCCAGGCTTCCTATTTGTTGATGTGGACAACGAAGTCATTTTTTAAGGCTGTATAAGCCAAACAAAACATACCTTTCAGAGTCCTTACAAAGCTGGTGAGCGTTATCATTCTGAACATGCATCTCTGTGCTGAGTTGAATTACAGGATGGCTTTCAAAGGATGCGAAGGTATGAAGAATTAATTGCCTTTAAGAGCTCTGCTCTTCCTACCTCACTTCTACTTCTTTTTTTTTTAAGCTTATTTACTTATTTTGAGAGAGAGGGAAAGAGAGAGTCCCAAGCAGGCTCCACACTCAGCATGGAGCCTGATACAGGGCTCGATCTCATGAACTGTGAGATCATGACCTGATCAACAGTGAGATACTCAACCGACTGAGCCACCCAGGTGCCCCCTCACTTCTACTTCTCATCTGCTTCTCAGTATCTATTATAAATGGAAAAGCAAGTAAGGGAGCTTGTTAAACAATCACCTTATGTTTACCAAAATCCTAACTGAATATACGTTGGATTGCAGGCAAAAGTTGGCTTGGGAATTCTCATGTGAAGGAAAAACTTCATAGCTGCGATTTACTTCCCCATTCGGAGAAGTGTTTTCATCTACTTGTGGATATTCATCTCTATGCAGGATTTTCTGTTAGGATCACCCTCGTTACCCAGTCAAGGCTACCTTCTCCTCTGTCCCCAGCAACCAGAGAGATCTTCTTCAAATATGCACATCATAGTTCTTTGTTGCAAGCGAGATGCCAGCTTAGATAGAACAACTGATTAGAGCAATGTTGTGGAGTTCACCAGATTGACACAAAGGCCGGGGAGCCAGAATGGAGAAATGAAGAGGAACCAAGGGAAGACAAGCCGTGGGACCCTTTGCCAAGGCCATGCCCAGAAGCAGCCATTAGATTAAGACCACACTGTTAGAAGTCATCCCCTACTGTCCCAAGGCCCAAAGTACCGGGGAGGAGCATGTGACTGGCCAAGCCAGGATCCTGTGGCATACACTTCTAGCTGACAATGGGTGGAGAGAGGAAGGACGCTGCTCTGGAAACTGGCAGGGGGTCAGCACTGATCACAGAATGCGCACAAAGGAGAACCACTATCCATGCCCCCAACTCCCAATACGGGAAGGTAGATGAGATGCTGTGCAGCCAAAACATGACAGATATCTATGAAATCACTTTGCTTCATAAACTCTTTTCATGAATTTCTGGGTCTTTAGGAATACAATCCAAACTCCTAACCGAAGCGTTTCAAGAAGTGGTCTCTTCCTACCTCTGCAACCTCCACCCTTACCCTTGGTAGATATTTCCCAACCACAGTGGCTTCTTTAGGTCCCTAAAAGCGCACCACATCTCTCCTATCTTGCGGCCTTTACACATGTCTTTCCCTCTGCCTGTAATTATCTTACCATTGCTGCCCACCATTCCCATGTCTGGCTCCACATTATTTAGAGCTCAGCTTTAATATCACTATTTTATAGAGGCCTCTCCAGACCATGCTGTCATAAAATTCTCACCTGTAGCCACAGGGCTCTCTAGCAGATTCATATATTCACTTCATATTTCTTACAACAGTCTAGAAACATCTTGGTGTGTGTTCACGTGGTGCCTGTTTACTCAGTGCGTGTTGATTTGTAAGCTGTCCCTATTCCGCAGCAGTCCACAATCTGGGGGAGATGACAGTGGGCCTTTCTGGTTTGTTTTCTCTCTAGCACTGCACTAGGCACAGAAAAGATACTCAAGAGCTATTTGTTGAACACATGAAAGAATGCAGTCTCAGGGCACCTGAGCGGCTCAGTCGGTCAAGCGTCCATCTTCAGCTCAAGTCACGATCTTATGGTTCATGAGTTCAAGCCCCATGTCGGGCTCTGTGCTGATAGCTCGGTGCGTGGAGCCCGCTTCGGATTCTGTGTCTCCCGCTCTCTCTGCCCCTCCCCCACTCGTGCCCTCTCTCTCTCTCTCTCTCTCTCTCTCTCTCTCTCTCAAAAATAGATAAACATTAAAAAAATAAAATAAATAAATTAAAAAAGAATGCAGTCTTTCAGAAGACTCACCGAGGGAAGAGGATGGCATCCGTGCAGACCAAGGGTTTCAAACAGTGTTTGGCACAGTGGCACCGTGGGCTATTTTGAAAGAGGAAGAAAACAGGCAACGTTTCTTGGACCCTACTCCCACTTCGAACAGAGCACCTCCTCTTACATGTCTTTTAAAATTTAGGCTTCCAGGAAAGATCTAACTTAAAGCATTTGCATCTAAATGAGGCTTGACAATGAAGATCTAATTGGAAGAAAGGAAAATCATTAAAACAGGTCAGTACTTTGATAATTCTGATAAATAGTCTAGGTGGTGATGAATAATACTGATAGATCATGATTATTCAAATTGACCTGTATCTCTTATCAATCTTGTCCAAGGAAGTGCTATTCCTGGAAACACTCTGCTTATGTTGACCTAAGTTGGAAAAAAAACTTTTAATGTTTATTTATTATTTTGCGAGAGAGAGAGACAGATGTGAGTGGGGGAGGGACAGAGAGAGAGGGAGACACAGAATCTGAAGCAGGCTCCAGGCTCTGAGCTGTCAACACAGAGCCCAATGCAGGTCTTGAACTCACTGACCACAAGGTCATGACCTTAGCGGAAGTTGGATGCTTAACCGACTGAGCCACCCAGGTGCCCCATGTTGACCTAAGTTTAAATCTGTTTATAATGTCTCCACATATATCAGTCTTTGACCCTGATATGGCTTATATGACCTCTGGTGAGGTTTTGTGCCTACTAAAAAAAAAAAAAAAATTCAAAAATATATTGGTGTCTTCCAACTAGAAGGGAGGCTCCTTGTGAGTAGAAACCATGTTCGTTTTGTTCACCCCACCATCTCCTGTCTTTGGAACAGTGCGTGCCACACTGTGAATGTGGTTCACAAATATATGATGACCAAGAGTTTGAAAGGGGTGAAGAGTTGACCGGGGTTGAGGGTGACAGTGGTGGCCTGGCACAAAGCCTCAGAGACCAAGTAAGGTAAGGATAGACACCAAACAAGGAAGGCAGTGATGGATGATACACAGGGGGATTATTAATCAGATGAATAAACATATTCAGAATAACAGCAGCTAGTTTGTTTGCACTGTTGGAGAAAAAGGTTTCACATACGGACAAGGAGAAAAGTAGTTGAATTATATATATGTAATATATATATATTACATATATATAATATGGATACATCTATCTATAGTATGTATACATACATATACATACATACATATATCTAGTCCAGATTTTACTTTCTAAATATCATTTTCTCCCCAAATTTCTTGGAGTAAAGGTTGATTCAAGGCTGGGATGGAAGCAGGGCGAAATGAGCCTAGATCATCTTGTGCCAGAAAGTAAGAACGGTGATAGTAACTACACTTTTCATGGTGAGCACTGCATAATGCATAGAGTTGTCAAATCGCCATGCTGTACATCTGAAACTACCATAACATTTTATGTCAACTTTTCTTCAATAAAAGCAACATAAACTTAAAAAAAAAAAAAGGTTAAATAATGTTCTCAGAGAAGAGCAGACACATTAAAAAAAGAAGCCAAAGTCGGCTTGAAAAGGTTCTCACTGGTCAAATCTGGTACAATTTCATCATCAAAATAAACAACGTAGTAACAGATTATACCTAAAATATGAATCCATGAGATCGTGCTGATATGAACACATGGGAAAATAAAAATCTTCTTGCAAGAATGTCAACTAATAAATGTAGAGAGAATGATGGAACTGGACAATCACCATTCAGCAGCTATCAGAGTAATAATTGAGCCAAGAAATATCAATGAATATGGAAATAATTAGTAAAAGTTTGATTAGGAATTGGATATTTACATAGTGCATCTCCCCACAAGATGCACATTTAATTGCAAAGGGAAAAGAGTAATTTTCCATTGGGAAAAGCTCAGAAGTGATCAAAGTAAACATTATGGGAAATGACAATCACGCTTCTCTTGATGGGGTGTAATGACAAATGCACAGCTATCACAGATGTGTCGTTATAGTATGACATTCTCGCCCCTTATGCACAACCTCAATCAAATTCTGAGGAAATATCAGATAGATCCAAATTGGAAGACATTCTAAAAAATGACTCATCTGTAAAGTTCCAAATTATCAAGCCAATGTCATGAAAGACAATGGAAGACTGAGGATATATTCCAAGTTGAAGACTAAAGAGTCATGCAGCTCAATGCAATACGTGATCCTGGATTGGATTCCTTTGCTATAAATGACATTATTAGAATAACTGAAGAAATCTGAATGGGGTGCATGGGTTCGATGGTAGTAATATGTCAATGTTAATGACCTGAATTTGATGGCTATATTGCGGTTATATAGAATAATGCCCTCATTTGTAGGAACACACACTAAAATATTAGCTGGTGATATGGCATCATGTCAGCAACTTACTCTCAAATGATTTAGAGGGAAAAAAAGTTCTCTGAACAAGGCTTTTCTGTAGGTTTGAAGTTATTTCTAAATAAAAAGTATATTGACATTGCCCTACATTCTGTGAACAGTATAGCCAGTATATTGGTTAGTAAAAATCAAGACAAATTAAAACAACATAAGATTGTTTCAATGCGAGGAACAAGAGGCTTCTTAATTGACCAGCTGTATCTCCTTTTGCCTTAACAATCAGACTCTCATTTAGCAAATATATAAGGACAATGCCTTACGTACCACTTGATGCACAAAGAGGAACAAAATGAACCAGGTCCCTGCTTGCAAGGAGTCTGCCTTTTTTTTTTTTTTTTTTTTGCAAAGTTGAACAGTGAACACATTTCTTTTTTTTTTTTTAATGTTTTATTTATTTTTGATGGAGAGTGCGAGTGGGGTAGGGGCAGAGAGGAGGACAGAGGATCCAAAGCGGCTAGATTCTGTGCTGGCGGCAGAGACCCTGATGCGGGGCTCGAACTCACAAGGCGTGAGATCATGACCTGAGCTGATGTCAGATACTTGACCGACTGAGTCATGCAGGTGCCCTGATAAAAAAAAAAGTTGAGCACATTTCTATCAAGGAGAGTGGGGAAAGAGACAGACAGGCAGGCAGGCAGAGAATGTGTGTATAATCTGTCACCTACTGTATTACCTGCTATAATCAGTGATGAGGTTTTTGTTTTTTTTTAGTAATAAAAGCAATTTTCAAAGTAGTATACTCATATGTTTCCAAATATACATGATAGATGGATGACAGATAGGTAGGTAGGTATGCAGGCAGGAAGGGAGAGAGATAGCTGGGGAAAGAGAGAGGGAGAGAAGGAGGGAGGGAGGGAGGGGAGGTGGGAAAGAGGGAAAGAATACTGCTTTATCATCCCATTGTTGGGTTTCACATCATAATCAAGAGGGGAGAAAGCCTCTGAAACAGATCAACATCTCAGACATCACCTCACATGTAAGGGTAAGGGTACCATGGCAGGTAGCATCTATTTGTATGAGCAGCAAATCCTGAGGTCCTTCTGATCTGACCTTACAATATCCCTTTGCGTGAGGCACATGACAGGGGTGCACTGTACCGTGTTTAACAAGAGGCACAGAGCAAGTCAGATGGCACACAGCCCAGGCTGACCTCCAGTTGCCCCTGCTGCATGCTGGATGTGCACCCCAGGTGTGACGGAACCGGGACGTTCTGGCGGAATATCACCTGTGTTCCTTCTCTCCCAGGCTTTCCAGAGAGAACTCTAAGACACAGATTGCCACCTTTAGGTGCGAGGCGGGCAATGCAGAATCAGTGACATAGACCCGACGCCACAGAGGAATGATCCTGCTTCCCATTCATCTTCAAACACATGATTAGCCTTTCACTGTCTCTTTCCACTTCCTACATCTGTTAGAGACGTGAAGACCACGAAATTTAAAATTTCCTCTTTTGTGTGCAGGAACCAGTAGTGCAGGGACAAAGATAAATAGCACCTAGAACCTGGACTCAAGAGTTGGGCGTTAGCTGAGGAAGAGGGGGGACGGTGGTGAGCAGGAAAGCACATAATCCATTGAAACGGGTCCCCATCAAGTTTGGCAGTTTCCACCAACAGGAAATGATGCAGCATCAGTATCACCTGATCTTCCAATGTTTTCCTTTTCTTTTTTAACAACGTTAAGACTTAATTCACATAGCATAAAATTCACCTGCTTAAAGTATACCAACCAGTGCTTTTTAGTATACTGAGTGATGCAACTATCGCCATAACCTAAATCAAGAACACTCTCATCATCCCCCAAAAGAAACCCCATTCCCCCGACTGGCAGCCACTAATCTTATTTTCTGTCTCTACTGATTTGCCCATTCTGGACCTTTTACACAAAGGGAATCTGGCGATGTGTGTTTTGCAGTGACTGACTTCTCTCACTTAGCCTCATGTTTTAGAAGTTCATCTGTGTCGTAGCGTCTAACGGTATTTTAAGAGCAGCCAGAAACACAGATTTTCACGTGAACTCTGCACCGTTAAATGACGGCCACTAACTTGAAACCACAGCACAGTCAAAATGAAAGACCTGTGACACTGAATCTGGTTTCCAGAACACCATTTTGAAAACTTTGTTGACAGTGTAGACGTTAGACACAAACGTTGAACAACCATTGAGGTCAGAGGCCGTTTGCCTCTGTGTCCCTAGTGAGGGAGAACCAAGGGCGGAGTGGTAGGAGGGGTCTGTCCTGGGTGCAGGGAATAAGGACACACACTGTTCATAGAGAATTTTTAAGTGATAATAAATAACTACAAGTAGTTCTGCTTATCATTTTGCCAAAAATTCTAAACAATATTACTAATAAAAATAATCTTGGGATGCCTAGGTGGCTCAGTCAGTTAAGCGTCCAATTTTGGCTAAGGTCATGATCTCGCAGTTCATGAGTTTGAGCCCCGTGTAGGGCTCTGTGCTGACAGCTCGGAACCCAGAGCCTGCTTCCGATACTGTGTCTCCTTCTCTCTCTGCCCCCCACTCTCAAAAATAAACATTAAAAAAAACATAATCTTTCTCCCAAACATATTGTGTGTATCTTAGTTCTCATCAAGTGCTCTGATTATCATTGGCTTTTAACAATAGATAGGTAGCTTCAGATTAACACGTTGTCTTTACTTCTCCTTTAAAAAACCCTGTTCCAACCCATGGGGGAGGGGAAGGAAAAAAAAAAAGAGGTTAGAGTGGAAGACAGCCAAAGCATAAGAGACCCTTCAAAACTGAGAACAAACTGAGGGTTGATGGCAGGTGGGAGGGAGGGGAGGGTGGGTGATGGGTATTGAGGAGGGCACCTGTTGGGATGAGCACTGGGTGTTGTATGGAAACCAATTTGACAATAAACTTCATCTATTGAAAAAAATAAAAATAAAAAAATAAAAAACACTGTTCTGTACCTGGCAGTTTACTTGAAGAACTTCCAGTTGTAAGCTGGCCTTGGACACAGGGGGACTCAGTCACGTGCATCCATTTCAAGAATAGACTCTTAAAGGTTTGAACCCTTCAAGCACGCCTCGGGGTAACTTGCATCCTGTGAAAACTACCCAGTTTTGCATTTCAACAGTCGATGCAAAACTAACATGGATCACCCAGGGATTATAATAAAGGAAAAAACAAAACATGGGATACTTCAAGTCTTGTCCTTTTATGTGACCATTTGGAGTTTTTACATTGGAAAACTTTTAAACTTGCTTAATAAACAGAAGCCATAATGTCACTATTTGTGACTGCGGAAGACAAATAGGTTGGTACAGATTCCCCCCCTTTAAAAAATGCATTGATGACCTTCAAAACTATTAGTATATTACTATTTGCCTTTATCACTGTTACTTTATTTTTTATTATATGTATATTTATTTACTTTTTTACTGGCGTGTTTATATAGAGAGCACATGACAAAAGAAAAATTTCCCCATTTATATTTCTTTTCTGCCACTATTTTATTTGTTTCATTTCACAGTAGTTCCTGAAAATGCCTTTGTCATACAAAGGGAGTGGTACATGAGATCCACCCCAAGTCCCAAAACTACTAGTTATGTCACTAGCCCCAGAGAGAGAGAGAGAGAGATGGGGGGGGGGGGGGAGGGAGAGAGCCCAAAGGATTTCAGAAAGTAAAACATGGCACGCCAACGATAAACATATTCCTTCATTCATGTGACAAATAACTTTAAGCACTAAGTGTGTGTTACACGGTTTTCCAAGTATCTACTGATGCATAACAAAGTGCCCCAGAAGTCAGTGGTTTAGTGTGTTTGTTTTACAATATGGTAGAAAATTCAGCACGCATGTATTCTGAGAACTCTCTGGGGAAGGGGCAAAAGAACACTGATATAAAAGAAAGTGGGAACGCTTACTGAGTAGAAGTCACAGAAGTAAGAGCAGAGATAAAGCTGACTATACCAGTGATGGGGTCCGTTCTAAGAGACCAGACAGCCATGCTGCTCTTAGATCTGGGCGCCTGGAGTCCCTGGCCTGGGCCCCAGGGTTTGAGGCACTTTTCCTCTGGCCCTACTTAAGTCCACCACAGATGTCCCCACCCAGGCACTAGGGTCCTCACTTCCATAAATATATCACATAGTACCAGGATCCTGGACTTCTCTGTTCAAAGGGCCTGCATCCACTCCCAAAACCTAAAAGATCCTCTTCCAAGTCAGCTTTCTGAGAGAGGACCACACTTCTGGGGACCCCTCTCTGCTCAGGAAAGGAGAATAAAACTTGAAAAAGAAGTGGTCATGACCGAGTGGGGACGCCCAAGTATGCCTGTTCTCCAAGCCTTGCAAATGTCAGCCGCAGGCCTGCCAGACTCCTCATCTGCAGCCCCTGGATGAAAGGTAGGCTGTGTGACTGCTGAGCCTGTCAGTTGGTGGATGACCGGTATTGGCAGGTGGAAGCTCTCTTATGATGGTTATTTTATCAAGAAAAGAAAAAGCAACATCATCAGTCAAGTTGGAGGCAAAGGGGGGTGCAGGTTTGAGAAGGAAGGAGAACGGGGAGTGAGTGGGCCAAGGAAAGTTGTAGGCAAATCAGCAACACAGTTGGCTGAGTTAAAGTTAGTAATTATTCATTTCAGGTCAAACCAGTTAGTAGACTGTGTTCAGGGCATGAAATAGGTAAAGGCTGGACCCAGTCTGTGATGTGTTTTCTCTGATGAGGATGATGAAAGCCAAGAGGGTTGAGGTCATGTCTGAAGGAGATTATAACGAGGGGTTTTGAGACCTTCGCTGGGCAAGAATGGAAGTGAAGATCAGAAGTACTGAAGAACTGTTCATGGTGGGCGCTCAATGGTTTGTAGGTCCTGCTGGGGTTGAAACGTTGCTGGAATCAGAATACAGACAGGCGAGTGACACTGTAATGCAGATGTGATGATAGGGCAGTGGGGTTCATGATGCTGGGAATAAAGGGGTGTCCTATGTATTGGTAACAACAAAGTCTTGATTGGAATATGGTCAGGAACGAGGAGGTTGAAGACCACTGCAGAGTCCATAACACTGGGAGTTCACAGGGGGTGGCAGCTTGATTTCCATGAATACTGAAATTACCAAGAATCACGAAATAAGGCCTAAGGTATTTAAGCGAGAAAAGCAGGGTGCATAGCAAGACTATAGGAAGCCCTCATTTGAGTAAAACAAAAAAAAAAAACAATATCTAGACACAATCTGCAAAAATCCACGAACATCATCTACACACTTGTACACTTATATGAACATGCACAGTCTTAATTCTAGAAGGAACCACAGGGAATGATACCCATCAGCAACTCTCACTTTCCATCATGAATCTAGGGGACTAGAGGTTCGAGACTAGGAGTAGTCTTATTTTCATAATATAACCTTGGGCATTGATGGAATGCTTTACAATGTATCTGCATTATTTCTCAGTTTAGAAAAGAGAGAAAATAGCTAGCTAATAATAAATAAAAACCGGGGCTCGTGGCTGGCTCAGTCAGAAGAGCATGTGAGTCTTGATCTCTGGGGTCGTGAGTGGGAGCCTCAAGCTGGGTGTAGAGATTATGAAAAAATATATAAATAAACTTGAAAAATAAAACCAATGTTGATCTCAGTGAGTCTTACTCAGCTGGAGTTGCTTTTCCTGCATTCTCAAGAAGTACGCAGTCCTGAAAATGGAGCCAAGTTTTGAGAATAAAACTCTCAGAGTAATCAGGACAATTAAGATGTATTTAAACAACTCCGGGTTGAGGAAAAATGGATTTTTCTTGCCGCTGGCAATGTAAGCAATGAAAGTCCTTTTCTCTAACCGACTTGCTTGAGAAAGCCTGTGTCTTGATCAAAGACCAAATGATTACAATTTAGCCACCCAATATCTTCTTGCTGATTTAATTAACATAATGTTCCCTTAACCAAATGAAACAACATTATTAAGCCGCGTTGGTGAGATACAGCCCAAACCCTCACAGGAAGGCTGCCAGAGGGCCCGGGCTTGGAAAATAATTTCCCGTTTCGTACCGTCTCTCACACAAGAGCAGTTCAAATGGGTGCTCAAGGAGGTTCACCATTTTCCTAACTGGGGGACTTCCTGCAGAAAGATGAAAGGCTGCAGCCCAGCCGGGAACGGGAGAATCGTGCTGAAGCAGGGATGATGGAAATCCCCCCTTGGACCCCACCCAAAGGTTCCCCCACCTCTGGGAATACCCACTGAATGACTTAGACCAACCCCTCCAAGAATTTACAGGGCAACTATATCCCTACAGATGAGATCACGTCCGCAAATGCAAACGGTCAAGGCAATGTCTCCCCATCTCACCTCCAGAAAATCTCTCCAAATGGCAGACAGTGGCGTTCCCAGCTGTGTTGGAACCTTTTCTGCTTGGAAAAGGGAGCCCACGGTAAGTGTGAACAGGAGTTATTCAGAGGAGGGTAGTGGCCCAGTGACATCACGTAATTTTTGTGAATGAACTGGTCAAACGTCACCCGCTTCTCCCTATCTCCTCGGCCACCATAGGGAGCGAAAAGGACTCTTTTGTAAGCTGGAGAGCTCACACCTTGTCTAAAGACACGGGCACTATGTGTCTGTGGCCATGTACTACCGACTTCCCTTCAGGTCATGATCTCGCGGTCCGTGAGTTCGAGCCCCGCGTCAGGCTCTGCGCTGACAGCTCGGAGCCCGGAGCCTGCTTCGGATTCTGCATCTCCTTCTTTCTCTGCCCCTTCCCCTGCTCATGCTCTGTCTCTCTCTCTCAAAAATAAACTTAAAAAAAAAAAATTAAAATGTCAATCAATTAAAGTCTCCACAACCCACCCCACTGCCAGGTCCTGATTGGTTTCTTACTGTTCGTCAAGTTCATCTCAGACTCTTTAGCAGGGCCTTGCAATCCAGCAGAGCCCGGGCCCAGAGCCTCCCCGCAACATCTTCTGCAAGGTATGCTCCCACCCCCGCTACACCTCAGCCCTGCCAGCCTCACACCTGTGCCCGATCCTTTCCCACCTTCAGGTTTGGGCACGTGCTGCTACTTTGGTCTGCAATACTCTTCCAAACAAAATCACAATCTCTGGCTGGAAAATTCTTACTATTCCTTCAGTTTCAACCTAAAATTTCTCGCTTGGAGAGCCCTTCCCCAAATCCTTCTCCTCATGCAGGGTCTACCATTATTCTCCCTCCCAGAGCGCAGTGCCACACTGAATACCACGATTTGGGGATCGATTCCTTTAGTGTCCACCCCTCTGGCTAAATCATAGGCTCTACCAAGCACATGATATTTCTATCTAGCCCACTCGCAAGTCCAAACATAGTGCCTGACACCTAGCAGGTGCTCAACAAATAGCTGGATATATGATTAAGAGTTTACGGAGCTCGTTCTATGGGCCAGGTATTGTGTTGACAAGGGAGCAAAAATAAACCAAAATTGTGTCCCATTCACCAGTCCATAAGCAGCTAGGAAGGAGGCATCCTAGCGTTATCTGTTTTCGGCTATCTAGTTTTAAAAACTACTAGGAAGCCTGGCATTTCAATTCTCCGAGCCAACCCATGAAGCAGAGAAAATTAATCCAGGCCCTGGAGTGTGATTTCAGAGCTGAACAAAGGAGAATTTTTTTTTTCTTTTCCACATATGCCTCTAGCCTGGGAGGGCCAGCACCTGGCATGATCCTCTGCCCACTCCCAATGCCAGACCTAATTAATTGATTACAGCACTCTCTGTGCTGGCAATTAACTTCTGACTCCTTTTCAACACAGTCCACGCGGCCCCCCCAACCGATCACAGTTGGCATGAAACATGGACTGTTTTTTCCATCCCCCTTGCTAGCCCTTAGAGCCCACGGACAATAGCGGTGGTGAGAAGTGAGAATTGTGTCAAGTGAAATGGCATCCTCTTCCTGCCTCTGGGACTCAGGTTGGCACATAACCTTGGCGTGCACCGTCTATGCGTGGCTCAGTGTAGCCAAGCCACTCAAATCTCCACTCTGCCTCATTCTTAAGTACGTTCAAGCACGGTCTTCGAGTGGTTTTCTTCCTCGTGTCTATTTGTCGACTCTCTTGAGTCTTCCCTGACTATTTTGGGAAAGACTGACGACGTTTTTTTAAGAAAAGTATTTTAAAAAAAACTATTTTCATTGGACGCAGGAAGGCCAGGTCTTAACGGAAGGGCGCATCCCTTAATTTTCAATTCTAGGAGGGCAACCACGATCTCAGTTAGTTTATAACGCACATCAATTCGTAAGTCTTCATTATTTTGAATTACTTATTCATGAACCTAATTATTCCCTAACACTAATGTGTGTAACTTGACTCGGTATGCATCCTTCATTAAAGGATTTCAAGGCCATTAACTGGAAATCCACAGAAATGTTAAATCTAGACTCTGACTTCATGTGTTTCTTTTGTGTTAGTACTTACCTTGTAAAGCAAGTACATCTAATCATAACCCACCTGTGTGTGTCTGTGTGTCTGTATGTGTGCGTGCATGCACATGTGTGTGTGTGCGTGACTGCTCTTTGTTTAGCAGTAAACTCTAAGCTATAACTTCTGGAGATTTACAGTTCTTCATAATGTATTCAAATAAATAAAGAGCTAAGTTAATATTTAATGGATTATTAAAAAGCTTTTTTCCAGAGATATCAACATCTTTTCCCATTAAGTGTGAAATATAATATTAAAATAAATTAAAATGTTGCCTATAAATAAAAAGTCTTCACCGGCTAGGTCATGGGTCCTAAATCGTGAGGCAATATTATGATGCATCTATAAAATGTAAATTATATCATTACAATAATAACAATAACAATAACATATTTATTAAGCTTAGTGTGTGCTTATTAGCACCGTATTAAGCATTTCACGTATATTAAAGCATTTTATCTTTAGAACAATTATGTTATTATCTCCATGCCATCTATGAATAAACTGAGGCACAGAGAAGTTAAGCAATTTGCCCCAAATCTTTCCAGCTAGTGGGATTTGCAGCTAGCAGACCCCTGCCCAAGATCACGATTCTGGGTCAAGAGTTCAAGCTTTTGGGGCACCTGGGTGGCTCAGTCGGTTAAGCATCCAACTTCAGCTCAGGTCATGATCTCACCACTTGTGAGTTCAAGCCCCGTGTCAGACTCCGTGCTGACAGCTCAGATCCTGGAGCCTGCTTTGGATTCTGTGTCTCTGTCTCTCTCTGTTCCTCCCCCACTCACACTCTGTCTCTGTCACTCTCAAAAATAAATAAACATTAGAAAATAGTAAAGAAAAAAGAGTTCAAGCTTTTAATCCCCATGCTATACCATCTCTAGTATTTAGCACACTGTTTTATTAAGTAGCAACCCCCAAGCATCATCACCCTATTTAGTCCTTTATTATCCTTTGTACCAACAAAGACCAATAGAATTCTTGCATGCAAAACTGGTTAAGAAGTTCCTTACTTCATTTTTCACAATGGAATCCTATATTCTAGGGCTTTGAATATTTCCAAATACTAAAACTGTGCTGTCTGTTGGGTCCTCTAGGTAACTTTTCACCCCCTGGGGATACCATCTGTGATGTCAAAGGACATTTGACACATAGCCTGAGTGAACTCCCCAGGGTCAAAGGCGCCCCTCATTTTGCCTGTTATGGGTGGCATGGGGTTCTATCTTTTTTTCTGGGTCAAATCAGCTAAATAGAAAAGAGGATTCCATCCAAAGGAAATTAATGTGAGTTATTAACAAGCAAAATTATTTCAGAGAATCAAAGTTTCCAGCCAGGCAGTTGGCCATGTAGTCCAAAGGGCAGAGAATCTCATCTTGCAATATCTCCTGTCCAAGATATTTTAGTGAATTGCCCTAGCTGGGGTAGGAATCCTTTCTGGGGAGGTAAGAAGTAGATACTAGGGCAATTTAGTATTTTGCAATTGATTGTAACATGAAGTCTTCTGTTCATAAATTTCTAGACTCATTTCTTACCAAGAGTAAAATGAAATCCATTAAAACATAAGAACATGGGGAAAATGTGGGAGAAGATGAAAAATACAGAAATAATAGGTGCTTAAGAAGGTTAGAGCAGACTGAAAATTAGAAATTAAAATAAATATGAGATAAAACCTGAAATATTTAAGCCAAGAGATATAAAAGGGTAAAAGCAACAGAAGAAAGTAAAATTAATCCTAGAGATAGAAATCCTAAGTCTATGATTAGGATTTAGAGATTAAGATGGAATAAATTAATTATTTAGAAATATATTTTAAGAAGCTCTGAGCTAAGGAGAAAAAAATGAAACCATGAAAGTCAAGAGATATAAATTTGAGATATTCTAAGGAAAAAAAATTTAATAGTAAGGTAAACTGAGTCAAGGATGAATTAAACCAACTCCTAGCATATATCTAGAATCATGGTTCTTATAATTGAGAGAACATCAGAATCACCTGAGAACACCTATTGCTGGGCCCAACCCAGAGTTTCTAACTTAGTAGATCTGGTTGAGAACTTGAGAATCTGCGGGGTGCGGGGGGTGTCTCACTTGGTTGAGCACTCGACTTTGGCTCAGGTCATGATCTTGTGGTTCTTGAGTTTGAGCCCTGCATCTGGCTCTGTGCTGACAGCTTGGAGCCTGGAGCCTACTTCAGATTCTAAGTCTCCCTCTCTCTCTGCCCCTCCCCTGCTCGTGCTTTCTCCCTCTCTCTCTCTCTCTCAAAAATAAATAAATGTTAAAATAAAAACAAATTAAAAAACAAAGACCTTGAGAATTTGCTAGAAATGCAAGTGATGCAGAGCCACTGACCTACAGAATCTCAGAAACTCACTTGCAAAAGCATATTAGCAACAGCTCTCCCATAAAGCGAAAAGGTATAAACAACTCTACCACGTACTGCTATGACACTGGACAAAAACAATAGCGTGTTACCATCACCCGGAGGAATTTCATACACCAGCAACAGTGAATGAACTGCACCTACACACAATGGCGTAGATGAATCTTAGAAACAGCACGCTGGGTGAAAAGGTGCAAGTCGCAGCTGATTACCTAGTGAACAAAACAATCTTTAAAATTCAGGAACAAACAGAAGTTAGTTAAGCATACATGCATACGTGGTAGAAAGTGTTATTTAAATTAAGATGGTAGGGGCGCCTGGGTGGCGCAGTCGGTTAAGCGTCCGACTTCAGCCAGGTCACGATCTCGCGGTCCCTGAGTTCGAGCCCCGTGTCGGGCTCTGGGCTGATGGCTCAGAGCCTGGAGCCTGTTTCTGATTCTGTGTCTCCCTCTCTCTCTGCCCCTCCCCCGTTCATGCTCTGTCTCTCTCTGTCCCAAAAAAATAAATAAACGTTAAAAAAAAAAAAATTTTTTTTTAAATAAATTAAGATGGGGGGGCGCCTGGGTGGCGCAGTAGGTTAAGCGTCCGATTTCAGCCAGGTCACGATCTCGCGGTCCGTGAGTTCGAGCCCCGCGTCGGGCTCTGGGCTGATGGCTCAGAGCCTGGAGCCTGTTTCCGATTCTGCGTCTCCCTCTCTCTCTGCCCCTCCCCCGTTCATGCTCTGTCTCTGTCCCAAAAATAAATAAAAAACGTTGAAAAAAAAAAATTAAAAAATAAATTAAGATGGTAATAAACTCACAACCCAGAGACAGGAGAACAGTACTGGGAGGGGGCACATGCAGATTAACGCACATGTTTCATCACAGTGTTTAGTTTGGGTGGTGTATTCACAGATTTTATTTCATTATTATTCTTTTCAATTTATAAATGTAGATATATACATAATACATTATAGTATCATTATACATTACGTATATATTTTTATATATTATATTATTACATATTGATAGATTATATAATACATAATTTTATATGTGTATATATATACATATATATATGTATATATATACATACACACTCCCTGCAATGAATTAAATACCAAATTTTAAAACATATTCACTGTGATGGTTAATTTTATGTGTCAACTTGACTAGGTCACAGTACCCAGATAATTAATTAGTCAAACAAGTAGATGTTCTAGATATTTCTGGGAAGGTATTTTTTAGTTGACATTGACATTTAGATCTATAGACTTTGAGTAAAGCAGATTACCCTCCATAATGTTAATGGTCTTCATCCAATCAGCCCAAGATCTTAAGAAAAAGACTGACCTTCCACAAGGAAAAGCCATCTCTGCTAACAGACAGCCTTTAGCCTCAAGCTATGTCAAAACTCTAGCCTGGGTCTGCAGTCTGCCAGCCTAGCCTCTACAATGGTGTGAGCCAATTCCTTAAACCGGATAGATAGATAGATAGATAGATAGATAGATAGATAGATAGACAGACAGACAGACTGATTTTCTATTGTTTGTCTGATGTTCTATTTCTCCGGAGAATGTTGACTAATTCATTCACATTTCCCAAAAAGTATTTTATTTGACTTTTCAGGCTAGACTTTGGAAAAGAATAACACCTGGCTCAAAGCCGAATCAGTAGGAAGGAGGCCACTGCTGAGAAACCAGAAGTCTGACAGGCCAGGAGCGGCACACGTGTTTAGTCCTCATGCAATTTCTGCGGTTGGATCATTTTCAACCATCCAGATACACAGGGTTAATTGGTCTGAACTCCTACCATTCTGAGTTACAGAAACAGCCCCAACTACCTTAAGCAAGGAGAGTGAATGCATTGATTCCTTTAACTCAAAACTCTCTTCCAAGGAGAGGTCTGGCTTCAGGCATAGACTGATTCAGGGGCTCAAATGATTTGACCAGCTCTCAACCTTGCTCATCTAACAACCTCAAACATATACAATCTTTTAATGCCATCAGCGAAAGAGGTGCTTATCTTCCCTGAGAGCTATAACATTCTCGAATAGAGTTTCATTGTCTGGGGTGGGTCATGGCTGGTAAATGGAATGTTATGATAAACTAAGGCTTCACTTCTAAAGCGAATTCCTGTGCCCACCTGCACCCATCAAATCACACAGATCAAAGGTGAGAGATGCATTGTCCCTCTGTGGAAAATCAATTGTGATGTTATGGAAGGAGGAAATGGCTGCTGGGCAGATAAAACTCTAACAGTAATAATAACAACAATAACACAATAGATACCCACTCCACAGGGAGAATGATTCCTCCTTGGAGACAGAGCAAGTGACTGTGGCTCATTTTGTGATAACTACAGCAGAGTTGGCTGCAAGATAATTTCTTTTATGGCCCCAAAATATCCAGACCCGTAGGAGTTTAGCATTGGACGGGCTTTTAGACTTCAGACTACAATACCATCATCTTTGATAGAGATTAAGAAATTAGAGACCAAGGATGCTAGAAAATGGTTTAAGGTCAATCAAATAAGTAAGCAGCAAAATTGGGGCACTAATTTTGAGAGGGCCTAACATTTTCTTAATGGGTAAAGAGCAGGAGTGAAAGGAAATAAGATGGGGCGGTCTGGGGAAGTATTTGTTGAACGCATTTGAGAACTGCTGTTTTCAAACCGTGAGTACGAAGTACTCTCCAGAAGCTTGAATTTGTAATTCTTCTGAAACTTATTCACTTTAATGCATTTCAGTTTCCATTCAGTTAAGGCTTATTCACCACAGAACCATTTCTTTTGTCAGCTAAGGTCATAACAAATCCAGCTTAATAGCATATACGTCTAAATCTCTCCAGCAATAATTCACGTTCATCCAGTATTATCTCACATTAAGAAAAAAAAGCTATCAGATTCAATTGTCATCTTCATGCCAAAAGTCAAATGTTCATGTTTTCATATGCTAACTATCAACGATGCTTGTATTTCAAGACTACTTTTATTTTAGCTACTCAGAGGGAGGATATAACATCTAAAGATCTGATTACTGTCATGATTTTCCTGGAAAATCTTCTGGGTTTATTTTATTTGTCTCTTGTTAGGAGATTTAGCATGAGAAGTATTACTTATCCATTCCAAGACGTGGACTATGGAGCGAGACCGGCAAAAACTGCCATCCCATTAACAACCGGAGTGAAGCTTATAGAAATGTCCACTCGATCCTCCACGACCGGGGTGGTTGCAAAATATAGTAGGCCCTGGGTATCCCAAGAGATATATCTGTAGAACCTCCCGAGTCACATTCATTCCGTAATTTGTTTGGCTTCCTCCATAATTACACCATAATTACAAACGGTAACTCTTCATGATTGTTGACGCACGTGAGAGAATAGGAAGTGAATGTGTCACCATGAAGGGACCACACCAGGAAACTGACGATGCTCGGCCCCAACCTAGTGACTGAGAGCTCTACCTCCGCATCAATAGAACATTTAATTTTGTTTCTTAGCATTTTTTATTATGGAAGATTTCAAAGGGTAGATCATAATAGAAAATAGCATACCCAGCACCGATGTATCCTCTACCCAGATTAACGTCGGAATGGTTTATAATATTCGCTTCCCTTTGATTTTACTTTTTAACAGTACATTATAGTTACAGCTCAAGGCCCTTTAGGCTATGGGTGGCAAACATGCAAATTGGGAATGAACAGTTTAGGGGTGAAGGGTCCTTTTCTGGTGCCAGCATCCTGGATTTGAATTCCATCTCTGCAACTAACCCGCTGTGTGGCCTTAGGCAAATTACTGATCCCTTCTGTGCCTGTTTGCTTATCTATTAAAACAAGGATAATGATAATAATTGTACTTACCATCTAGGATGGTTGTGAGGATTAAATAAGTTCATTCATGTAAAACACTTTGAATCTGCCTGGCCCGCAATGAGTATGCTTCCTATTTTTCCCACGGAGCTCATTACTTAAATTTTCCATAAGTGTTAAAGCAAAACAGAAGTCTGTGCCAACATGCTTCACAAATGTTCACCTTACTTCATGCATCTGACCTGTAAGCACCGTACCTCCAATTGTGAATTAAAACTATGAGGGCGCCCGGGTGGCTCAGTCGGTTGAGCGTCCGACTTCGGCTCAGGTCACGATCTCATAGCTCATGGGTTCGAGCCCCGCGTTGGGCTCTATGCTGACAGCTTGGAGCCCGAAGCCTGTTTCGGATTCTGTGTCTCCCTCTCTCTCTGCCCCTAACCCACTCGCATTCCAACTCTGTCTCTCTCAAAAATAAATAAACATTAAAAAAAAATTTTAAGACTATGACTTACATAAAATGGATGTTTAGCAAAATATTATCACACTATATAAAATTAAAATATTTCAAATAATAAATGGTGGGATACTTTGAATAAATCCATGGTAGCAAACTATCAAACTTTAAATTAATAGGGCTACTATTATGGCATAAAACACTCTCATGCCATAACCCTGAGACTCTAGTAAAAGGCAATATAAAGATATTTGTTTTATGTCAAGTTTTAAATTTGACACTTGCTAACAAACAGAGGAAGCACATAAGGGTAGAACAAAAAAGTTTCATACTTTGCTGATTAATTAGAAAAACATGCCTGCAATTATCAACCAGTCCACCATCATGGTTTATTATATTCGGAGAGACAAATGCATTTAACATGCTGACAAGTTCAATTTCCCTACAGCTTTATTACCCAAATTACTTATAACCTAGGAAAATATCAAGTGTCAACTCTTTTAAAGGGTAGGCATAGCTTTTAAGCAAATTTGTGAAGTCTTAGGAGGAAGGCCTCATGGCCTCTTCTGGCATTCTCTGACTGGTCCTCTAGGGAAACAAATTTTTTCAGGGTGCTTATTCTGTGAAATTCACTCTTTGGCTCATTTTCTATCTTTTCTTTTTAATTACGAATTCACTTAACTGATCAGGCTGTTGAAGTTGAAATTCACTGGCAAATATTGCATTTAAATGACTTAGTAGGAAAAAAACATACATGATTTAACTGTGGACTTCATGTGTATTTGGGGGTTGTCCAATTCTTCTTAAAGAAAATCTTCATCTACACTAGAATATACATTTTAAAAAATGCATGCAACCCATCAAATGTGAGACTAAAACCTGAAATGTGTAGCATTTATTCAATAAATGACTCCTCAGTGTGTAATTGTTATATGCCTATGTTAAAATGTTTCTTACAGTAAGAACTACAGTGATCTTAAGAAGGAGGAATTGTTATTCTGATGTTAGTGACTGGCATACTAAGGCACAAACATACTGCCCAAGGTCACAGATATCAAGTGCATGAGAAAGATCCAATTTGAACCTTGGATACCTAAAGCCCAAGTCTGCTGTCTTAACTGACCTGAGGTGTGTTTGTGTGAAGAAAGAACACTTTTGCAAATCAGGTATTCCAACATGAATGACATTTAATAGCAACATCGCTATGCTGACAGGATAGTCGACATCTATACTTAAGCAACACACGTCTGTCAAAAATAGTCACCAGGGGCACCTGGGTGGCTCAGTCCCTTAAGCATCCGACCTCGGCTCAGGTCATGATCTCACGGTCCTTGAGTTCGAGCCCCGCGTCGGGCTCTGTGCTGACAGCTCAGAGCCTGGAGCCGGCTTCCTATTCTGTGTCTCCCTCTCTCCCTGCCCTTTCCCTGCTTGCCCTCTGTCTCTCTCTCTCTCAAAAATAAATAAACATTAAAAAAATAATAATAAATTAAAAAAATAAAAATAAAAATAAAAATATATTAAATAAATAAATAAATGATAGTCACCAATCATTCAGAAAAGACCCAAAGCGGAAAGGAGGGAATTTTGTGGTTTATCATTTCCAGTGTGATGAATAATCTGGAACTGTTAATTTCTAGTCCTGTCTATGAACCGTACACCTATTCCTCTGATGAATTCAAAAAGTCATAAAAAGTCATAAATACTGCAATTTCACCATAATTTATCTAGTTAATGAATTCTCTTCAAACAGTAGAAATCATTAAAGCTACCAACCCCCTTTTCTTGGGGATCTAAATTTGTGATTAACTTTTACAGCTCCGAAAACAAAATGACAAACCAAAATAAGCACCCAAAAAAGTGACGGAAGTCTAGTAAGTGGAACACAGGTGAGAGAGACAGAAGAGAGGCAGAGAGAGACAGACAGACAGACAAAAAATTGAGGCAGAAGGGTCAGTAAGAAAGAACAATCTTTAGGCGCATCAAATGTGGAGGGATTAAAAACACCAATAAAATACCTTTCTTATCACTGTACCTTATGTCACTAGTGAAAAAATATTTTCAGAGATAAAACAATGAGAGGTTAGAAACTGGTATTATTTTTCTCTAATTCTTCGTGTAAATCATTTAATTTTTACTAAATGATAATTCACTACCCCATCAAAGGTGATGACACTTTTCCAAGTCACCACCTGTTCCATTACTCTACTATAAATTAATATCAAGTATATATGGAATATGACACAGTAAAATGCTTATGCCGCATCTGGTGCATCTTGGTAAGGTGTATTGGATATATACGCCTGTGGCAGTGAGTAAACTCTAAATTGTTGAAACTGATTATTTATGGGTCCCCAATTTCTTATTAGCAAAGTGCAAATCTCCATCTCTTTATTAATTTATTATCCACCAGAATTAATAACCACAGAAATTTTCAAATTATCAAAATCTCAATTTATTTTTGGTTATGTATCTAGTACAAAATGTACTATAAGGGCTCCTAAAGTGGATGGATAAATACAACAAGCCAAAAAAGCAATCTGTAGTTGGCATTGTATTCATCATGTTAACCAAAATGTAAGTCTACTCACTACCCTGGGAGAGGAATTAAATGAAACATTTAATATTGCAAGTGCTCCTCAAAGGTTAGCATTGAGCAGTCCTTTCAGTATGGGAAACCCCTGAAAAAAATCTTCAAATTACTCATGTATGTATTTAATTCTCTGTAGGGAGGTCAAAATACTCATGAACTTCACTATCCAGTAGTGTTGAGAGTCACGGGGAGGGGAGAGAGAGATAAGTAAATAGCTTAGAAAAGTACCTACCGCACAGTAAACACTCAATAATTGTTGTCATTTTCTTTGGATAGAAAAATCAAGTTATAATGGGCACCTGGGTGGCTCAGCAGTGAAATGCTCCACTCTTGACTTCGACTCAGGTCATGGTCTTATGGTACGTGAAATTGAGCCCTGCATCCAGCTCTGTGCTGACAGTGCAGGACCTGCTTGGGATTCGCTTTCTCTGTCTCAACCCCTCCCCCCTCAAAAATAAATAAATAAACTTAAGAGAAATATTGTTACAGTGATGCAAAAATAAAAACACTGTTTACTAATTAAAATCAGTTAATCATAAGAATGACTATTGTGGGAACTCTAACAATCTATTCCAAATTGTTTCCATTTAAAATTACATATTTACTGTATACCTGTATTAGTCACCCTTGCTGTGGTAATGTGACATAACAAACAACCCCAAAACACTGGTGGTTATGCATTTCTAGCTCTTCCTCACAGGTGGGGTGTGTGTGCCGTGACTGCTCTATTCCAGGTCTGAGTTGGGCTGAGGTTTGGGCTGTTCCACCTATCTTATTCCAAGCTTCTCACTCAAGCTGAAAAGTCAGCGTCACCCAGGTCTTGATATTCTCATCACAGAAGCCAGGAACTCAAGACAAATGGAAATTTGTGGTGGCTTTTAAAGCCTCTGTCGGAAATAGTCACAGTGTAATACGTGACCATATTCCACCAGACAATGCAAGCCACCTGTATGAGTCCAAGATCAACAGAACAGAGAAATGAAAGAAAAGACAACTTAAAAAAAATAAAACCTACTGCACCAATCTGTTTTTTATTCCACCATTTTAAAAAATGACACACACCAATACTCCAGACACTTTCTTTCCCATAGTTGTGCAACAAGCTTCCAGAATCTACATCACGGTGAAGAACACATATATTCAGAGGCTCCCCTTGTTCCAGTGCTGGCTCTTCCACCCACAGGATGTGAGAACTTGGACAAAGTATCTAATCTATCAAAGCCTCCAGCCTCATATCCATAAAATGGAGATAAGAGTAACCATAATTTTGTAGGATTTTCAGGAAGATTCATGTGTATTAAATGCATATAAGGCATTTAGCACATCTGCCTAGCCTGTAGAACTCAAAAGCCATTTCACTTATAGCTATGGTTTATTACAACCAACAGATAAAAATTAGGATCGGTAAGGGGACAAGGTTCATGTGGCAGAGTCTGGAGGATACTGGGTATGAGCTTCTAAGAGTCTTCTTCCAGTGGATTTGCACAAGACACATTTAATCCTCCAGCAATGAACTGTAGCAATGCATATGAAATGTCTTTTGCTGGGGAAGGTTGTTTGAGACTACAAGTTTAGGTTTTCACTGGACTCTGTCATGTACTAACATGTGCCTCCATGCTTCCATACCTTCAGTAACCACAGTTACTAAAATTCTAAACCCCCAGAAGGAAAGTGCATGTTCACCATAAACCACATTGTTTGCACAAATTATCTAGACAAGCTGGTACAATGTGGTTCAAGGCGTCAAGCATACAGAACATAGGGAACATTCGAAGAGCTCAGTTTCTAGTTGCCATCCCCTAGTAACTAGGATCTCATTCATCCTTCATCATAAAAGTTTTGATTTACAGTGGGCACATGGTCTACTAAAACACAGACTTAAGTCCACACAACTAAGTCCTAACCAATGCGACATAGGTGGAAATGTTGTGTATTATTTTTCAAAAATGTCTTCAAAGACATGTGAATTTGAGGTTGTGGCATTCCGGCAGCAGGTGTGCAAATATGATGACTAGAACTCAATCAGCCATGTTGGATTGTGAGTTGGAAAACTAGTGCTGAGGATGGGAGAAGTAATGGGGTAGAAATAGCCTCAAGTGCCTGACTTAGTTTTAATAGCTGATTTTATGTGTCAACTTGATGGGCTAATGGTTGCCCAGGTAGGTGATAAAACATTATTCCTGTGTGTGCTTTTGAGAGTGTCTCTGGAAGACATTAGCCTTTGAACCAGTAGACTGGGTAAAGAAGATCACCTTCACTGATGTGGCTGGACATCATCCAATCCACTGGGAGTTTAAATAGAACAAAAAGGAAAAGGATGGACAAATTCGCTTTCTCTATTTGAGCTGAGATACCCATCTTTTCCTGTCCTCAGGTCAGCACTCTTGGTTCTTGGACTTTCCTGGGTTTTACACTGTCAGCCTCCTGATTCTCGGGCCTTTGGGCTTGCACTGAATCACATCACTGCCTTTCCTGGTCTTCCAGCTTGCAAATGGCAGATCATGGACCTCTTATAGATTCCATAATCACTGGAGCCAATTCCTATTATATACATATACATTCCACAGGAAATCCCACATATATACGTATACATTTCCTATTGGCTCTGTTTCTCCGTGGAACCCTAACACAATGAGCACCATATAGTATACGGCCTTGTCTTACTGTGACTAGGTCTAGGGGTCTTTTAGAGGAGAGAAAAAACACACTTATCCTTTTTCATCCACTGTAGTTTTTATTTTTCACTTCTGGGGGAGCAGGGAGAACCCTCTGCTTTGAGCATGTGAACAAATTCCTAACTATACAGAAGTCAACTAATATTTGTAAATTGATGACTCCCCTGCCTCTTTCCCCTAGGAGCCCTGGGAGCCCCACCTTAACACAGTGTGCCCCATACCATGGCTGGGGTACAAGCCAGAAACCTCCACATACAATCATGATTTGCAGCAGAGAAAACAAGGAGGGAATGTTGTGGAATTGCAGTACAAGCTAATCATTCATTCTCAAAATAGAATTGCAGACAAGCATATTCTTTCCATAATGTTGTTTTATGGTGCCTTTTGATGAGTATCATTATTTCCTCCCAGTGCCCATATTTTTCTCAAATGTTGAAATCACAAATTCCTCTAAGCTACTCCTATTCCCTCTTCTATAGATCCATCCTCTTATTCTACCCCACAATGAGATAGATATAAATCAAAATGTAGAAATTCATCAAGGAGGCTATCCATTTCTGTGACAAGGGGGGTTTTCTCTCTTTAGCCCAGGGAAGCAAAATGTTAGAATTTGCTTTGTTGCTATCAGCTTTAACACTGTTTCTTTTCTGGGGAAATTTCCTTGAGAATCTACATGAGCAATGGGAAAGTTGAATATATTTGTGATGAGAGCAGATGTGTATATGACTTTTTCTTGTTAGTCCTTCTCCAAGAATGAGAAATCTATTTGAATACTCATGTCAATGCATTGTAAATGGGCATTTATTTCTGCTCTCCACAGAAAACACTCTCGCCCCTTCTAATAGAATGCCACCATTATTTCCAAAATACTTCTCATTGAAGCCTCCCAAAGTCTGAGTGATATATAAAAATCTCTGTGGCCTTCATGGCTAAGACCGAGTAGCTAAGGGTCTTATCTAAAGGCAGGGGAGGGGCGCCTGGGTGGCGCAGTCGGTTAAGCATCCGACTTCAGCCAGGTCACGATCTCGCGGTCCGTGAGTTCGAGCCCCGTGTCGGGCTCTGGGCTGATGGCTCAGAGCCTGGAGCCTGTTTCCGATTCTGTGTCTCCCTCTCTCTCTCTGCCCCTCCCCCGTTCATGCTCTGTCTCTCTCTGTCCCAAAAATAAATAAACGTTGAAAAAAAAATTAAAAAAAAAATAAAAAAAATAAAATAAAGGCAGGGGTGAGGGTGGTGTGGGATGGTAGTGCTTTTCCCCCCAGAAAGAAACATGGCTCACTCCTCACCAGTTCTAGGCCCATGTTCAAATGCTCACCTTCTCAGTAAGGTCTCTCCTTGCCCATGTCATTTAAAATTGCAAAAACCCACCTAACACTCCCAGTTCCCCTCACTTGGCTCTTTCTGTTTGTCATAATACATATCACTTTCGAACATTTTATATGTATATGGATAAACCAAGACAATTTCCCACCTAAAGCATGAGAAGTAACCTGAACTCTACCTGCGAACCCCCTTCAGAGCAATACCTACATTGGTTTTGGATGAAATAGCGATGATATGGGAATGTTGGGGGAGCACCTTTAGAATTCTGCCTTAACCACAGGTGTCAACATATGGAGAAGGTAAATTGTACCTTTAGAGGGGAGAAAGAGGAAATACAAGCAGGGTAAGCAACTATCACTATCCTCCAATGTTCTAGGTACAAAACTCCTGGGTTCTTTTTAAAATTTTTAAAATCCTATGGGTGCCTGGGTTGCTCAGTCTGTTTAGCATCAGACGTCGGCTCAGGTCGTGATCTCATGGTTCATGACTTTGAGCCCCATATCGGGCTCTCTGCTCTCAGCACAGAACCTACGTCAGACTCTCTGTCCCCCTTTCTTTCCACCCCTCCCCTGCTTGTGCTCTCTCTCAAAAATAAATAAACATTTAAAATTTTTAATTCAAAAGTTATTTTTTTTTTACATGTCAGGCTCTAAATATAATGAGGATTAAAATGTATCCTCTGATCTTACAAGTATATTCTTGCAGTTAGTCCTAAAGAAACACAATTAGGAAGAATATTTCTATTTTTTTTTTCACTCAACAAATAGGAATATATTGAGCTCCAACCATGTGTCCAACCCTGTTCTAGAGAGTGTAGTATTAGGAAAAAAATCCCTGCTTTCATGGAGTTTATATTTTTGTGGAGGAGAAGGCAGACAGTGAAAATAACATACATACATACGTGTATGTGCACACAGGAGTTCATATAAACTTAGGAAGATTTGGAAGAACAGAACTTGTCTCAGATGATAGTATTTCAATTACTCTATTTTTCTCCATATTTGTCAAGACTGATTAAATCGTTTATAATAAGCACACACACATATATGTGTGTATATATTTTTTCTTTAATCAGGAAAGCAATGTGACTCTTTGTTTAAAAAAAAAATACAGTGGACAAAATGAGATTTGAAATGTAAAAAAGATAACATAGTTTTCATGATTATCTGTTAAAGGCACCACGCTGAGATACCACCTCACGCTGGTCAGAGTGGCTAAAATGAACACATCAAGAAACTATAGATGCTGGCGAGGATGTGGAGAAACGGGAACCCTCTTGTACCGTTGCTGGGAATGTAAACTGGTGCAGTCGCTCTGAAAAACAGTGTGGAGGTTCTTCAAAAAGTTAAAAACAGCCCTATGACCCAGCAATAGCACTGCTAGGAATTTACCCAAGGGATACAGGAGTGCTGATGCATAAGGGCACATGTACCCCAATGTTTGTAGCAGTGCTTTCAACAATAGCCAAATTATGGTAAGACCCTAAATGTCCATCAACAGATGAATGGATAAAGAAGATGTGGTTTACATATACAATGGAATACTACTTGGCCATGGGAAAGAATGAAATCTGGCCATTTGTAGCAATGTGGATGGAACTGGAGAGTGTTATGCTAAGTGAAATAAGTCAGGCAGAGAAAGACAGACACCATATGTTTTCACTCATACGTGGATCCTGAGAAACTTAACAGAAGACCATGAGGGAGAGGAAGGGGAAAAAAAAGTTACAGAAAGGGAAGGAGGCAAACCATAAGAGACTCTTAAATACTGACAACAAACTGAGGGTTGATGCGGGATTGGGGAGAGGGGACAGTGGGTGATGGGCATTGAGGAGGGCACCTGTTGGGATGAGCACTGGGTGTTGTATGGAAACCAATTTGACAATGAATTATATTTAATATAAAAATAAATTTAAAAGATAAAATAAAATTAAAAAATTTAAAAAAGATAACATAGTTTTAATGATTATCTGCTAAAGGCCAACAGAGTTTGGGAGATAGAGATAGAGATAGAGATATACACATATACATGTATATGTATATATGTAATTAATTTTAATTAAGTTTAAATTATTTTAATTAAATTAATTAAAATTTTAAGATATGGTTTACAGGTGTCTGGGTGGCTCAGTTGGTTAAGCATCCAATTTTGGCTCCGGTCATGACCTCACAGTTTGTGAGTTCGAGCCCCACATCGGGTTCTGTGCTGACAGCTCAGAGCCTGGAGCCTGCTTCAGATTCTGTCTCCCTCTCTCTCTGCCTCTCCCCTGCTGTCCCTCTGACTCTGTCTCTCTCAAAAATAAATGAAACACTAAAAAAATTGTTTTAATGTGGTTTACTTGGCAGAGAGGTTCCAGGTTGCATGTGCTCTACATGGAGTTCACAGAGGGAAATAATTACGTGGCAACAACACAACAGCTCTCAGACCTACCATTTCCAAGCCCATTGTCCCTATGCTTTTGGTGGACATTCCGTGGAGCTGGTTTTAAAGGGTAAATTGGCACAGTATCATTTTAAATGTAAATTTCAGGGTAACACTGGCAAGAAAACCATTAGTGTTGAGCGCCACAATACTACAGAGCCTGTGCTTTTGTCTGCGCTAAGCCAATGTTTTAAGAAATAAAGGTGAAATTCCAGCTTGGGAACATGGCTTTGAATTGAATGGAAACCCATCATAGTCAATAAGGGTGAATTACGTCCTGCAAGAAAATGACTTCTGACAGGTGACTTATCTGAAACCTGCAGTGGTGTCTGTATGAGCCACTTACAGTTCATTTAATTTTCTCCATCAGATCCCCCTTTGCTCCTTCTGCTTTTCACATCACTGATCTTCACATCTTCATTTCCTTTACCTTCCTCCCTCTTTAACCAACCTGGGGAGTGCCTGCATTTGAAACACTGATTTGAGAAAGAAATTTCTTCCAGCTGTCATGTACCAAAGACAGCTTGGCAGTTGCTTTTGGAGCAACAGATGAATTTTCCACACAGCTGATATGAATTTGCTCTGTAACATGCCTGGTCGGGAACCCAGAGAAACTGACAGGGCTCAGACCAGCCTCTCTTCTGCAAAGACTCCTCTAATATGCTTTGATTTAATGCCAGCCTCGGTATGTATATCGTATCCCATGCGCCTTCCTTAGCTCTAAAACCTTCTGCATGGAGCTGCAGATGACATTTCCTTTGACACAGCGTGACAGACCCTCACTGTTCCACATACCTATGCATCACTCGCGGGAGCCCCTGGAAAACAAGAAGGAGCTGGCATTGATCATAAGCCTCCTTCTGCCTCTTTATTCCTGATTTCCTTTGCCTCTTCGTTCCCGTTAACACTGAGCATTTAAGGAGCCAGACCTGCTCCTTCCCTGGGCCTGCCTTCACTGTTGTAACACAGAAGTGGTTTGCATGCCTTATGGCACTGCCTATGCTCTTAATCCAAGAAAGTGCTAGCCAAATGGTCAGAGTCAATTTGTCTACTGAGCTAGTATACGTGGCGAGGGCTGTAGATTTACCCAGGCTACAACTCAGTTGCACAGATGTCATGATCATTCTTTGGTGATAATTTCTCCATCTCTTCCTAATCCCAACCCCTCCTGTGTGCGGCTCCCTCCTAAAACAGTGCCTGTAGGCAGCATTCCGAGATGAGTACCTACTGCAGGAGACATCTCGCATGAGATCAGGACAGTCTGTCTCAGGTTTAAATCATCCCAACACGGAAACCGCATTCAAAAGAGGACACATCAGGGGCGCCTGGGTGGCGCAGTCGGTTGAGCGTCCGACTTCAGCCAGGTCACGATCTCGCGGTCCGTGAGTTCGAGCCCCGCGTCAGGCTCTGGGCTGACGGCTCGGAGCCTGGAGCCTGTTTCCGATTCTGTATCTCCCTCTCTCTCTGCCCCTCCCCCGTTCATGCTCTGTCTCTCTCTGTCCCAAAAATAAACAAACGTTGAAAAAAAAAAAATTAAAAAAAAAAAAAAAAAAAAAGAGGACACATCAGTATCTCCAGGGGAAAGCCAAGACTGACACCCCCTGAGTCTGACTGTCCTCTGTTGGGCCACACACCTGTCCCTGAGCTGGCCAGGGTGAGTCGAGACAGTTAAGGCCAGGTAGGAGAATTATGGGTGCCGTTCAGGCTCTGGTACACGAGCTTACGGAGTGAATAAAAAATAAATGACTGTGTAGTGTGAACAGTTATCCAAAATGCACATCAGTGGTTTGTGGGGGGGGGGGGGAACAATCATTGAATTGACTGGTGGAGAAGGTCTCCATTGGAAACAGGAAGTGACCACTCGGCAGTAAAGGGAAAGAGCCCTGAGAAAGGATTCAGGGGCAGGCATCAAATACTTGGCTCCAGTTCACTCAATGAGATGTTAAATGTTAAACGGCAGCCGTTCTAGGACTTGGTTTCTGCATGTTAGAATGCACATAAGAATAGTTCAACAGTGGATGGCCGGGGGTGAGAGGGGCATCAGATAAGATAATGCAATTAAAAGAACAAAGTCCCTGGCGCCTCTCAGTGCGTGGCAGCAGGAATGACTAGTGTGTATGAGAAAGAAGGAAAGTAGGTATAGCTGTTGAGGGTCAGAGGAACGGCATCCCACTGCAATGGACAATCGGGCTGTGTTCGGGAGCGTGGATTCTTTTTAAAGTTTGTTAATGTTTCTTTATATTTGAGAGGGAGAGAGAGAGAGAGCAAGTGGGAGGGGCAGAGAGACACGGAGACAGAATCCAAAGAAGGCTCCAGGCTCTGAGCCGTCAGCACAGAGCCCGACACAGGGCTCGAACTCACGAGCTGTCAGATCATGACCTGAGCCTAAGGCAGACGCTCAACCCACCGAGCCACTCAGGCGCCCCAGAAACACGGATACTTATTGATGGATACATTTCAAGACTATCCCCTTAAGTAAACTATTTGCCCCCATGGGAGTAGGCCCAGATCATGATAGTTAACCACCTGTGCCAGCCCCTTGGCACAGAATAGGTGCTCAATAATTACAGGATGGATGAATATTCGTGTATAACATGAAGGGAGCCAGGCAGAACAGTTGTGCTGACCAGTCATTGTCATGTAAATCAGAGAGAATTGGAAATCAAGCTGTGATCTCCCAGGAAGCCTCAAAAAAGGAGCTTGCCATATACTCAGCCATAACAAGTTCATTGGTAAATTTAAGAATTATCCATGAAAGAGGATGTTTTCAATTTTTTTAATAAAAACCTTTTATGCTTATTAAACATATCCTTGTATATACTTTAAAAATGTAAACTTAGGAGTGCTAGGAAGAGAGAAAAAAATGGGCCAACCCAGTTAACTGTGCACAAAAGTCATTACCTGCAGAAATTCCTCAAAGACACAGATGAGAGTACCTACCACTGTAACTTCAAATCCTCATGTTGCTTCATCAATTTATCAGAAAAATGAAAAAAAAAATGACTGCTTAAAAGTCATCAATTTGGGGGATGGGGAAACAGGGAAGAAATGTTAATTGTGAGTAAAAAAGCAGAAAGGAAAAATTATAGTTCAAGAAGCAAGGAATGAAGGAAATTCACTATGAGAAGCATACACACAAAAAACACTTTCTTGGGGCTCAAAGGGAGAATTATTCATTTTGGGGAGAAAGGATAAAAATTAACTTTGGAGTAACAAAAGAGAAAACAGATTCCCTGTTGTGGGAGAGAAAAGACAAATCTCCTACACATCATAAGAAAGGAATAAGTATTTCATTTTAGGGAAGAAGACAGAAATGGCATTTTCAGAAAAACCCATGATTTGGGAGGAAAAAGTGGTCTATAGTTATGCCTTATTATACAAAGGATACTGAACACAATGCCAAAAACTGACATTTTTTAGAAAACCCCAATATGATAACTAAGGAATATCTTCACTTCTTTCAGACAAATCAAAATGTGAAAAAAAAATGCAAAACTTCAAACATGCTCAGTGGTTACTCCAGTCCTGTAAACCTTTCAGAGATGTTTGTGTTTCACAATCCACCAGCCAACTGAGTTAACTAAACCAAATGTGGAAAACCTTAATTGTTTAGATGCAAATTCACTTGGATAACAACTTTTAACTACAGTGATACTGGGTTAGAAATTAGGAGCCAAAGGAGAAAGGCAATACAAGATTTTGGACATCTATATCTCAATTAAATTTCTTTCTTTCTTTATTTTTTAAATGTTTATTTATTTTTGAGAGAGAGAGAGACAGAGTGCAAGCAGGGAAGGGGTAGAGAGAGAGGGAGACACAGAATCCAAAGCAGCTCCAGGCTCTGAGCTGTCAGCACAGAGCTCAACACAGGGCTCAAACTCATGGACCATGAGATCATGACCTGAGCTGAAGTCAGACGCTTAACTGACTGAGCCACCCAGGCACCCAGGTCTCAAATTTCATAGCACAAAACCATATTTGGCCAAAAATCATGTCCCACCACGCCCACCCCAACCCATGGTATCTGCTATGTTCTAATTAGCAACTGTTTTATATACACACTCCCCACCCTCGCCCTCTCATCCTCCCCAAGTATGCCTTCCATGTGCCAACCTTCTGATTAAATTGGAAGCTCTCTGTGAGCTCAGCAAGTCGGTATATACCCCAGCAGGGCACAGGATCCTGCATGGCCATGTAAATGGTAGCACAGTAACCTAAAATGTTGATTCGATTTTTTGAACCTTAAAATCTTCGAACAGATTGAAAATATCTTATGAGGGAAATACATGCCACATTACTGATGAGAGATGAATGGGAAAAAGCAAAACTCTGCCAAGTGAGAAAAAAAATAACTTGTTACCTCTACCTTCTCAGGAAACATCATTTAAAGTTGCCTGTGAAAACTCTGAAGGACTTTATCATCAAGTTAAAGGATTGGCTTTTTTCCTAAGTAATCAGAAATTAGTCCTAAGCTCTCACAATTCTCTATAGGAAAATGGACCCAGCATACTTTTTCAAATAACAATCTTTTCTATTCTTATGGTCGTTGCTTTACTCCCCCAAACAGGTAGGTGGGAAAAATACATAAATGTGTTTCTAAAAACTGACTTCCCAAAGGAATGGTATCTATTTTAGTCAAAGTGTTTTAGTTGTCATTAACCAATTCTAAAAAAAAAAAAAAAAAAAAAAAAGCTGTTTGAGTTCAATACAATTTTTAACAGATGTACGTCCCCATAAGAATAACACCAAAAACTAGGGCAAAGTCACAAAGAGTCTGTGTTAAATGAACTTTTGTCCATACCTCCCTTTACAAATCTTTCCCTCCCTCCATCCCTCCTTGCCTTCCCTTCTTTCTTCCTTCCCCCCTAAAAAGAACTATCCAGCCTAAAAGCTCAACCATGGCAATAAACTTTACTCTAAAGTACTACTATCAAGAGTATCAGATAGTATCATTCCCCAGAAGTATATTAACAAAATCTATTTCTATAGTTCTTCTTCTGTACTATATATACCACTGGCTGTACGTCACCATACTCGAAGGAGATAAGGCTAAAGCATTTACTGGGACTGATCATTCATGGCCCAATTTCATTGTCTCCTGGGTGATACAAACTGATCATTTCCACTGATTACTTTTTCTTATTCTAGTGTCCAGAGGACTTTAAGCATGCTACTGCATTTGCACAAATCAAGGCCAAATTTCTCAAGCTTTCAGGACCTACCACATGCTCATTAGATGTGTCCAATCTAAAGCATTAAATTAGATCGTCATTTTTCAAGAAGGTAACTCCATAAGGATAAAGGTAAGAATAGAAAAACTGGCTCTTTAAATTCAAATAACAAGTGGGGAAAAAAAAAAGCCCAGCGAACAACTCCGAGGGGAATCTCTCTTGACTCAGACAGGGGCAGGGAGAGAATTAAAAAAGTCAGCAGACTTAGTATCAGTGAATGAATAAATCCGTAGATGGCTCCCTCTTCCTCTTACAGAAATAGATGCAAAGGTGTATACATAACTAAGACTACGATAATGTTGGTGGAAATTCTGCAAATTCACCAGCCCATAGCATACGGACTGTTTTCAGCAAAACAGACTGGTGCGTCACAGGGAAGAGACTGTAGAATAAAGGTGTATTAGTCAAGGTTCTCCAGGGCAATAGGACCAATATAATTTGTGTGGGTGTTCATATATAAGAGATTTTTTATAAGGAATTCTCATGCAATTATGAAGGCTGGTGAGTTCAAAATGGTGCAAGAGACCTAAAGAGCCAAGACTTTAGTTCAAAGGGCATCAGGCGGAAGGACCCAATGTCGCAGATGAAGTCTGAAAGCAGTTGGCTAGACTATCTGCATACATTTGCATACACTGCTTTTTAAAACGCCATACGTATATTGCATTCATGAACATAAAATTTAAAACAAAAAAATTAACTGCCTATTGACTCACCTCCAATATATTATACTACTTAGTTTACAGATTAACCATAGTACAAAAGTTTTTTTTTTTTTTTCCTATACTGATATTTGATGCACAGGTTGAAATCACTGGTATTACAAGAGTTTTAATAGTAAAACTTCTGAAACCACTATATATGTAAACTGGGATGGGGCAGGTAAGTAAATGGATGGTGGGTGATGGGAGCTACGTTTCTCATTCGTTCGGGTGGACTATGCAGACAAGCAAAGGGAGGAAGCTGGAATGAACAACGCAGAAATGCATTACAGTTGAAGACATCAGTGTGAACTCATGCTTCGTATAATCTATATACAGATTTATACGTAGAAATATTTATAGAAGTTATATAAACACAAGTTAGTATACATAGACTTCCTTTCTGTCTGCTGAGATCACCTAGAAGAAATGATACCCCAATAGCAATGTCCAATTCTAGCAACCAGATCTTGGTTTTTAATACCATTTTCAAAAAGAAGGAACCAGGGATCCTTGGAGAAATTACTAAGTCTAGAAACTGGACAGTGGATATGCAACATGAAATTGAGCCCATTGTAGTGCCAGAAAGTAACAAAGTATTCAATACACACACACACAGACACAGACACACACACACACACACACACGCACATATACACACGCACATGCACACACACACACACTGAGGAAGGTATGACAAAGGACACGGGAGCCACCTGAAAGAGCAGTAAAACACTCCCAATGGCAAAGAAGGAACAATTTCAGCAACAAATAAAATAGTACTGTTTTACAACCCAAAGTACAAAATACATACCCATGAGTCTGCACAGATCTAAATTACTGACTGACAGACCAAATGAACAATCAAATGAGAAACAAAGAGAGAAGTCTCCCATGCAGAAGAATTCCGAATCATTTATGGAGAAACTGCGCTCAGTGAGATGCGGTATCAATCCCCGCTAATTAAGCATAGGCTGACATTAGTGACTCGTCTCCAAAGAGTACAGTATAAAAAGGGGGGGAAAGAGTGAACAACAGGACAAGCCAGACAACTACAGCCTCAGCCAGGTGAGCAAGATGAACACTAACAGTCAAAGCCACGTGATAGTACGTACCCTTAATAGCAGGGGCCAAGAATGATACTTTTCCTGTCGAATCCAAAACCTCAGAGTAATCAAATAATGGAATAGTATACCTCAAAATGTCCCTGTCATCAAAAGCACAGAAAATCTGAGGAACTACCATACCAACAGGAACCTAAAGTGACATGACAACGAAATGTAATGTGATATCCTGGATTAGAAAAAAAAAAAAAAAAAAAAGGAGAGGACATGAAAAACTAAGGAACTAGGAATAAATGGGGACTTTATTTAATAATAACGTATTAATAAGGGCACCTGGGTGGCTCCGTCGGTTAAGTGTCTGACTTCATTTCAGGTCATGATCTCCCAGTTCACGAGTTTGAGCCCCGTGTCAGGCTCTGCGCTGACAGCTCAGAGCCTGGAACCTGCTTCGGGTTCCATGTCTTCCTCTCTCTCTCTGCCCCTCCCCTGCTCATGCTCTGTCTCTGTCTCTCTCAAAAATAAATAAACATTAAAAATTTTTAAATAAGAACATATTAATAATATTGATTCATTAATTGTGACAAATGTAACATACTAATGTAGGATGTCAATAATAGGAGAAACAACACTCTGTACTATCTAAAATTATTCTAAAACAAAGCATTTACCAAAAAATATAGATTAAAGAGTTTTAATATACTCAGCCCAGTAGGTTTTTTTTATCCTCCAAATACCCCATGATATGGTTGCTGTTCCAGGGAGGTGAGCACCACATCTAAAATATTTACCTCCCTATAACAAAGAACTTGGTTAAAGCTCTCTTTTCCTGATGACAATATCTGTGTTAGAATTCATAATAAGGAATATCGCATAATTAGGCCACTTTAAAATACTCAGAAAATGGCCAGTAAATAAATTTATCATAATTAGTCAAACTCAAAACACTCAGAGTGTGGTTAATTTTCAAAAGGTAATTATCATCGAGACATTTGGGGACTCCTGTAAATATATTCAGGACAGAAAAAGAAAGGTTATTAACTACATAAAATAAATAATGTTGATGTAATGTAAGTCCCAATTTTAATACTGTAACTTCATTATTTTTACCAAATAATTTCAGAATTCATTCATTAGAAATGTGCCATTGACAGCATTTTTAAAAATAAAGTGCAAATATTTTTTTATCTTACTGCGGTTGTAAAAGTAAGGAAAACTGGATGGAGGAAAGCATGAACGAAGTTGATAGTCAGCATTACTAATTCCTGAAAGGGTTATATGCTCTCCTCCAATGTGTAAATCAACATATTAACACGCGGAAAAAGTCTAGAGTATCATTCATGGTCCCGTCATGCACAACCCTTCGTCAGTATTCCTTCTCCATCAAACTCAACTGCTCAACTACAAGCCACCTAAGTCAGCCATCCCTTCCTCACTTTTCAAGATCTTGGCCTTTGTGAGGCCAAACTTAACCACTAGCCATTTACCACGCTGCCTCCTCTTTTGCAGACTTCTGTGCTAGTTCCCCCTACTCTGGCCAAGGCTGTTTTCTAAGGTCTTTAATAGGTGTTTTTCTTTAGTCTCTCCCTCATCTAGTCCCATGACTTTAACTACCATGTGTGGATGACTCCCAAATCAACATGAGAGGCTCTCACCCACCTCTACTGAGTCCAGATTTCTTTACTCAACTTGTGCTTAATAAACTCACTTGAAGACCCTTTCAAACGTCCTTTTCCACCTCAATAAGGTTACCACTTGTTGTTCAAACCAAAAATCTAGAAGTCATTCTCTCTCCTGTACCCCCGTATCTCATTTGTTAGTAAGCCCATCCTATTCTACCTCCAAATATACTCAAAATCTGGTCACTTACCTCCATCTCAATGACACCAGCCTAATCTACTGATAGCTCCCACCAACCCGCCTGCCATCACCTACTGTTTGCCTCCTGCTTACACTCCTGTCAACTAGTTCTGTATTTCATGTATTATTCTAAGATGTACATTTTTTTTTCATATTTCAACACCTCTGAAATTGGAACACATCTTACAATCAGTTGATGGCAGTTTAAAATCGCACTGGTTCTTTTTTCTCTTTTTTTTCTTTCCGACTTTAACATCTCAAAAGCAAGAGTGGAGATATTACAATCAATGGTGTCTTAACTTTGATGAAATATGTGGCATATATTTTCCACATAACCGGAAGAATAGACATTTTCAAATTCAAATCAGATCATGTTACTCTCCTGCCAAAACTCTTCCAATGGCTTCCACTGCTCTGAGAAAAATCAATAAACAAGATAAAATTATAACTTACTTAACATGCCACATGGGGCCCTTTATTATCTGTCCTCTGCCTAAGTCTCTGAGTTTATATATTTTTTTCATATAATACCTCCATGATTCTGTCAGTCAAACTTCATCCTCATTCAATTTCACGAAACATGCCAAGTCCATTCTGGCATTGAAGACTGCCCTCTTACCTTTTGGGATGAGCACTAGGTGTTGTATGGAAACCAATTTGACAATAGATTTCATATTTTAAAAAAATAATGAAAAATAAAAAAATAAAATAAATTAAAAAAAAAAACTGCCCTCTTTCTGCTATTGTCTCATTTTATACCAGGGTTCTTCATACGAACCATGTCCTGATGCACACACAACTAACATCACCTTCTTCCTCATTCACCCTCAGGCACATTTTATTTTCTGCATGGTACTTAATGCGTTCTGAAATTATTTATTTACTTACTTTCTCACTTGCTTCATTGGCTTTCTTCTGCATGACGCTACAAATTACATGATTACCAAGAACTTTTCTGCCCTACTGCCTGATTCTCAGTGTCTACAGCAGTATTTAGCCAATAGGCAGAAATAAATAATTTTTATGGACTCATCAATTAAATAAAAGAAAATAAAAGTTAATACTTGGAATCCAGCCTTTAAAAAATGTCCCATGGGAAAGCAACATGTTGTGATAGAAAAGAGAAAGATCTGAGAAATGTGGCTTAGAATTCATCACTGCACTCACCAGTTGTATAACATGGGCAAGGGATGTGACTGTCTTAGTCGCCACTGACTCATGCATGAATTGGGGGGGTTGTGGGAGAATAAAGTGAAATGCTGTACAAATTTGATGTCATTCACCAAGCACATTTCATGCTATTACACTGTAACTCTCCACTGATCATCATTTCCATAGTTTTATAGAAATTTGTTTATTTGCCATCATCTCACTATTCAGCTGACATTTATAAAAATGTAATGTGCACCCAGGGTTTTTAATACCATTCTCCAATAAAAGGAACCAGGGATCCTTGAAGAAATGGCTGGTTCTAGGACTAGCACCAGCGAACACACGAGATGAGCCAGCAGCATCCAGTAGTGACAGAAATTAAAGAAGGGCTCAAAATCCAAAAGGATGGGGGTACATTGAAAGGTCAAGGGGGCCATCTAAAAGAGTTCCCAATGGCCAAGGTTGAAATGATTTGAACATCAAAATAAATAATATAGGATTGACCACAACTGGCATGTATAATAAATATACACAAGTCTATAGTCATACAGATAAATTATTGAGTATGTGTGTGAGGTGAGGAAGAAGAGACAAATCTCTTTTACTAAAGAATTCCAAATAATATGTGTAAATAAATAGATGGAGCTTAATCCCCTCCCCATCACACCCACACACCTGAACACAGACTGATGGACTGGACTCAGTGACCCACTTCCAAATAACCATGTATGGATAGGGAGAAGTAAAGTTAATTTTAGAAACCTGAAAAACACCCCCTGCCAAGTCAGAGATCAAGAACTTCACCATGATATCATGTGGCTATCGTGTGTCCTCTCAAGTGATGTGTCAAGAAGGGCTCTTCACTTCTGTGGTATTCTTCCTCAGAACTCACATCATGGGAAACCATCTGTAAAACCTAAATTTAAAGGCAGTCTACAAAACAACTGACCAATATTCCTCACAACTCCCAATGTCATCAAAAAGAAAAAAGAAAAGAAAAGAAAAAAAGAAGAACTAAGGAAACTCTGAGAAACTGTCCCAGACCAGAGGAGACTAAGGACACTTGATGACTAACTGTAGTGAGGTTCCCTGCATGGCATCCTGAGAGAGGAACAAGGCATTAGTAGAAATGCTAGTAAACTTCCAGTGAAGTCTGGAGTTTGGTGAAGGATAATGCACTGATGCCAGCTTCATAGTTTTGACAAAGGCCCCCTGATCCCTTAAGATGGGTAACAGTGGGGCAAACTGAGACAGTGAGGGTACCTGGAAACTCTCTTTACTATCTGTAACGCTTTTTGTAAATCTGGAATTGCTCCAAAATTAAAAGTCGATTGGATAAAGAAGATGTGGTTTATACATACAATGGAATACTACTTGGCAATGGGAAAGAATGAAATCTGGCCATTTGCAGCCACGTGGATGGAACTGGGGAGTGTTACGCTAAATGAAATAAGTCATGCAGAGAAAGACAGACACCATATGTGTATCTTGAGAAACTTCACAGAAGACCATGGGGGAGAGGTAGGGGGAAAAAAGAGTTACAGAGAGGGAGGGAGGCAAACCGTAAGAGACTCTTGGATACTGAGAACAAACTGAGGGCTGATGGGGGTGAGAGGAGGGGAAAGTGAGTGCTGGGCACTGAGGAGGGCACTTGTTGGGACGAGCACTGGGTGTTGTATGGAGACCAATTTGACAATAATTTATATTCAAATTTTTTTAGTTAACAAAAGTCAATTTGAGGAAACAAAAAAAACCCAGTGTGAGTTGTCTTAATAAATACATGGTGGTTCTAGAAAAAGCTGGTCACTGGGCTAGAAAACTGATGCGTAAAGAAAAGACATTTCTCCCTTCCTCACCAAATTCCTTCCTCACTGGGCTTAGCTAAAAACCATTCGTCCCATTCTCCCCTGTGGCTCCTCTCCTGCTCCAATAACCCACGGCCATGCAAAGAGGTGCAAGCACACGTGCTGTGGAAGAACTTCTGGGAAGTATTTTATGTGAGACAACCGTGGAAAGCCATTTTTTCGACCTTTTCTCTTTTCTCCTTCCAGCTGCCTGTTATGTGGACCACAAAGCTAAAAGTCCAGTAGCCGTCATGAGTCACCTAACCCTGAAGAAGGAAGGGCATCACCGACGCTGGAACAACAAAGAAACGGCAGGAAGCTACATCACATCTCACCACGAAGAGCTGCCGCGCCAGGCCTCGCCTGGCAACTCAGGATGGCTTTTACACGTGTGTCATGACGAGTCTGATTCATTTGTCTGTTGCTGTTGGTGGTGGTTTACTTTTTCCCTTCAGTTTTTAAAATGAATGAAGTATAGTGGACATAGAATGTTATACTAGTTGATTCCATTTTTTTTACGTTTGACCACTTACAGCTTCCAAGGCTTGCCTCCCCACCTCCCCCATGTCCACACATCTAGACAAGCTGAGATGAAATCTAGGTGCTCCCACCTTTGGTGCTGGCTAGCTCACCGTGTGAGCCTCAGCCTCATCACACTGGTCCCACTCCCTAACCAAGATGCAAACTGAGGCCAGTCTTTTTCCCATGCTCTCTCAGACCATCCCAGACTTTCTGGAGAGGGCTTCCTTCCTCCGTCTGAACTGCAATTACGTACGTAACAAACCCTCCCGTATCCTCTTGGTGTGTGTGTGGCTGGCGTCATCCACCTTGTGGTCTGAACCAAACTTGGAAGGGGCTCATCAGCGCCTGCAAGTGACCACAACAACCTGTTTTGTGTGTTTGTTTCTTTGTTTTAAGGAGGCTCCACGCTCGGTGAGGAGCCCAACGCGGGCCCCAACTCACAACCCTGAGATCAAGACCGGAACTGAGACCAAGAGTCCGACACTGAACCCACTGGGCCACCCAGACACCCCCACAACAGTGTTTTTAAGCCACTGACATATTGGCCATATGCTGCCTGTCCACATCCCAAGTAACACACCTACTGCCTCATTTAATTGTAAGAAAACATCAGGGAAGTAGGCACCTGCAATAGATAGAATTCCAAGATACACTCTGTTATTCCTGGTCCTTTGATAATTTCTTCCCCCTGAATGTCGGCTAGACCTGTAAGTTGCTTCTCACCAACAGAACATGGCAAAGGAGCAGTGGTTGTGCAGAGGTAATCAAATTCCTAACCAGCTGAAATTAAATTAAATTAATTTAAACAATTAAATTCATCAAAAGGGAGATTATCAGCCAATTCCTTTTAAACCGGGTCTAGAGGTCAGAGAGCTTCTCCACCTGGCTTTGAGAGTAGAAGCTGCCACAGGGCCCAGGATTGTAGGGGAGGCCAGGAGCTCCTCACAGGTGTCAGCTGACAGCTATCCATAAACCAGGACCTCAGTCTTCCAACTGCACTAATTCTGCCAACAACCATGTGATCACGGAAGAGGACCCCAAGCTCCAGAAAGAAGCATGACCCCGTCGGCACCTGCATTCCAATCTTTGGCAGCCTGACTAGAGGCCCCAGCTAAGGCATGCCCAGAGCTCTGACCCACCCACCAACACTCTGAGTTAATACATGTATGTTCTCGGAAGCCACTAAGTTTGCGGTTATTTGCCATCCAGGATACAAACCAATACAATACTAATATCGTTCTCATTAAAGACATGGCAAGTTAGAGAATTAATTGGGAAGGCTGGTAACGCCCTTATGGACATTGATGCTAAGTGCAAAGGGCTGGTGTTTGAACCCAGGGATGTCTCACTTCAAGACATACACCTCTGTGATTTGCATCACAGGGGATTCTGAGACCTTCCGGAAAACAAACCAAGTCTTACTCAACTTTGAATTGTCCAAGGCACCTTCCTTCCCTGTGCTTCCTTCCTCAGTAGCTGTTTTCTAACTTCAATGTGCAGTTTTAAAATATTGAGCATCACAGACAAGCAGGCTAATTTCCAGTGGCCCGAAAGTCGAGTTCCTTCACCTTATCAGAACCTCGCAGAAAAGTTCTTAGATACAGATATGCGAAGGTTAAGCACTTTTATCTGTTCTTAGAGTGGGTGGATGTTTTACGTGCAAAATTAGACTATGACATGAGATTTTTACAAAGCCTTTCATTTCTGCTTAGCTCTGTTGCCTGACTGCACAATCCGAAATTAGAATTTGCTGCCTTTGTGTGCATCCCAGGCTGTCATTTTCATGACAATTATTCACTGTTTCATTTTTTTTAAGATCCATCCACTCTACATTACTGGAGTTGGTTCTATTTCCATTTCTATCCGTCTGAGCAACACCATTTGGAAATAACCACAAATTTGAATACTCAGGTAGATAAGAAAACACTCGCCTATATTTTACGTCTTCTCATTAAACGAATACCGTGTGGGTAGCATATAGAGTAACAGGAAACTATGAAGCCTTAACCGGATGCACTTTTGTGGATAATTCAGATCACTATTTCTCCCTACCTTACCTCCGTTCCTCATAAAATAGCACTTGGCCTACTGCAATTATTTCCTTTCTCCTGACACTCCATGGTTATGCTACTCTACTATGTCATATACACTGTCACCATAAAACCATCTACAATGCAGGTCTGATGTATCTTCCAAGTCAACTGGGAGTGCCATGAGATCAGGTAGCATCTCGGAGTGTGTTCACCATTATAGCCTGAGGACCTAGCACCAGGCCTGGTGCAAAGTAGGTATCTAAGCTATGCTAAGTAAATAATGGAATGTATAAATAAATACAACTCTTCTCTCCATTGAAACCCCTCAGTAACTTTCATTTATGTTTAAATCTTATTCAGATATCATCTTAATTTTTGGGTCTTCCCAGATGCCAAATAGTTTCATTGCCACGTATATATCATTTCATATTATTTATTAATTCACTGATGGATGGGTGGATGGATGGATGAATAGATGGATGCATGGATGGATGAACAGATAGATGGACTGTTGTGGCTGCTTTTGCTCTGTGAATATAAACTCACTGAGAACAGACCATCATTGCCTTGGCCACAGTGAACACAATGCCTAGCTCATGGTAGGTGCTCAATAACATTTACCAAATAAAACTACCTCAAAGTTTCCAAATATTTATTTTGTGTGTAAGAGAGAGAGTGGGAGGGTCAGATGCAGAGAGACAGGGAGAGAGAGAATCCCAAGGAGGCTCCACGTCTGGTGCAGAGCCCAATGCGGGGCTCGATCTCATGAACTATGAGATCATGACCGGAGCCAAAATCAAGAGTCGGACACCCAACCAACTGAGGCACACACACATCCCTACATATTGAAAGTATTAACTCAGTGTATTCAGGGGCTAAAATATTTTTTAAATTGCTTCAACTCTCTATTTTACTCTGTATGAATATATGTAGCTTAGCAATCACAAGTATCCTTGTTTCTCAAACTCAAATCCCTATCATGGTGAAAGAGTCACCTTTATGTCACAAACAGCACCCCCTTTGCAAAATTCTTCACCAATACCATCTCCTTAAAATCCTTCCAGCAAACCTAGAAAGTGGTAGTAATTATGCCCATTTCACAGATGGAGAAATGGACCCTAAGAGAGGTTTCAATGTCTGTGCAGGTTGACACAGGTAACTAGATGAGGAGCAGAGGCAAGATTATATTCCAATTGGTCTGGTGCAGTCCCCAGTCTTCACCATAATAAGGCTATCGTGTTCTGATAAATGAAGGAATGCATGGGGACAATGGTGATCTTCGAGATGAAACACACACACCAAAAAAATATGCATCAGTAATATTTTTCTATTACAAATAGAAGGACTGCCACATCTCTGTGGCATGAGTATGGCCAGCTCCCCTCACATCTGGAACAACCTGCTTCCTTCCTGCCTGCACTGATGCTGGTGACATTCCCATTTAAGAAGACGGCCCCTGCACTGCTCCATTCCATACTCCTTCCAGAAGGGAAAGGGCCGTGCCTTAGGACCCGCTGTAATTGGAAAGCTAGATGGCTTATTGTTTGAGAGCCGGGTGTCCAGAGTCAGATTCCTGAGATAAAAGTCCATCTCTGTTACCTTGGCCGAGCCATGTATTTGACACTCTGGATCTATGGTTTCCTTATCAGTCAAACAGAACGGTAACCGTATCTAAGTCAAAAGATTATTATGAGGACTACACGTATTCAGACACAGGAGTGCATCGCAGAGTGCCAAGAATTACTTTTTTTTAGGACATAAGACCTCAGTGGTACCATCTATCTGTGTAGAGTTCTACTTCATTTTTCTCTGAAGCCATTTGCATGAATTGATAACATTTGTCAACAATATCCATTTGGAATCTTCTTGGCTACAGATGAAAGAAGATGGAATCAGACAATTACCTGGGAGAGAGAGTGCCTCTGTTGACAGATCCTCAAATTTATCACTCATTGCAGGCCATGTGTGCCCTGGCAACCATCTCCCTCCCCAGTGCTGCGCACCCGGAATTAAAGCAATGAACATGATAAACGGAAGCTGAGTGTGTTTGTATAATGACGAAAAGATCCAAATGAGCCTTTGTCTCTTATTAAAAGCAGCAGATTTTGCCCCAGAGTATTAAAAGTTTTAATCCAACATTCTGTTTGCCTGCAGGCAAGGCATTCTGTTAGGTAAAATAAAAACACAACATCTCAAGTTCGGCTCAGAATGTGATAAATCAAGATTTTAAACAAAAATGACAAATGTTCTTTTTCATAAAAGTAATTTTGAAGCCCAACTCTGTAATTGCCTTCAGATATCTTTTTTCCTCATGTACACTTCCTAAGAAACTTGAGGGTGTTTGTCTCATTACTAATTAGCTCTAAATGCAAAGCTCAGTTTTCCTTTAATAAAACACAGACTTGTCTGTCTTGGGTGAATGGGACTACGCGAGCTTGATGATTTCTTATTTACAAAAAACCACCGTGGAGAAAATTCAACTTGTTTATTCTCAATTAAAATTAATAGGATGAATCTTCAAATCTTTTTCCCAAAATTCTTTCGTGAAAATTCAGAATCTCCCACATGGCCGGTCCGTTGAGACAGCTGAGATGAAGCACAGAGATATAACCACTGCCATTGAAATGCCAACTGATAACCCCCCAAACGCCCCCATTTCCCTCTGGAATACATCATACATTCACCTTTGATTACAGACATTTCTGAAGCCTCTGGGATTGATAAAACACAGTAAAGAAGCCCTCCTGGTAATTACCTGATGGAAGGACCTGGGAAAATATCCAGCCTCCCCATTATTAATATCACTTAGAACTCCCTCCCACTTCCCCTGTACCGAGGTAGCCATGCTCCCTATCATAAACAGCATCTTCAAACCCAGTAGTAGGGACAGTTGCCCTCACTCCTGGACACTTTGTTTGAGGGTCATTTCCACAATGAAATGAAGAGACTAATACAAAGCCTGGATCATTAAAGCAAATAATATGTGGGCATCAGAAGACAGGATCTTTTCCAGTTTAACATCAGCCTATGTATGGCTGTGGATAGGAATCTTCTGTCCAAGGTGACAATATCGTGGGACTATTGAGGAACCATGAAACTTCCAGTCTTTGTACACTGTGTGCCCTCAAAACTCACCAGAGTTTTGCCAATTTAAATTGGATATCTGAATCCTTAACACATCAGTAACTTTTGGGGACTGGACTAATGAAAACTCACAGGGAAACAATTTTTCCCCTCTAAGTCTTTTCCCAGGCTTATTATAATTTTCACTTTATTCTAAGCCATGCAGGTGCATTGTAAAAAGTATTCACATTGTAAAAAAGAAAATAATTACTGTTATTTCTTTTAGTTCTTTGTTCCTTCTTTTTTTCCTTCCTTCCTTCTATTCTCCCTTCTCTCTTTAATAATTTGTCTCTGCATCCCAGGATCAGAGTTCAAAAACTATGACCTTGGGCAAGTTACATGCCTCTACTGCAGACAGTACCTATCTCAGCAGTATTGTGCAGACTTCATAAGTTACCAAGACTAAATTTTAGAAATAATGCCCAGCAAATAGGAAGGACTTGGTGTTACTATATACTAACAATTTTATATAATTCAATCACACCATCTGTGGTACTGTTATTTAACTGGCTCCGAACAGTATATCATTAATACTTTCCAATTTGAATTAATATACATCTACAGCATGTCAAATGTGTGAATGGTACTCCATCACTCACACACACACACACACACACACACACACACACACACACCTCCACTCATTTAATTCCCTGTTTTTACATATTTAGTTGATCTCAACTTTTCAAAATGTATAGCTTTCTAATTATTCTCTAACAAGGTATCATAAGAGATCTGACTGATTCAGGTTTTCTTCTATATCTCAGTCTGTCTCTCCTTTTCTCCTGTATCAAACAGTCTGTATTAATGGAGACTAATGGAGTCAGCAATAAAAATGATGGCACTTTAAAGGTTGACCAGGTGACCAAAGCTTAGAGTGAGACTAGGTCCTTGAGAAATTACAATACATTTAAAGTTAAATTATATTACATGAGTTCTCCCTCATGCTGGCATGCAGTCTTGCTCAAATCACTAAAGATCTGTTTCCCAATCTATTCAACAAAGAGAATACAAACATAAATGAAATGAAAAGTCATGTAAACAAGCACTTTATAAACTATTATATGGGGGGCATATATGAGCTACTGCTATTGTATGAACATACAATGTATTGTTTTATGTTTTACAAAGTTCAGGTAGAAGATTAGTTTTTATCTTAATAATTGGGGTTTTCTTCTTTAAAATATTCTTTATAAGGAAAAGGATGTTTGCCACATATATAACAAAGTACATATTTTAAATATACTAGGAGTTTCTATAAACAATAATAGAGACACCAACAATCTGATAGAAAAATTAGGCAAAGGATATGATCAAGCATTCCTAGGCAATGAGGTTCAAACAGCTTCTAAACATGAAAAGTAACTCTACCTTTTCAGTAAAAGGAATCAAAATGAAGCTTCCCCAAACTATGACTTTTCATTGATAAACCTGACCTAAAACTTTAAACCCTGATAATATATTAGGTGTAGGTGTCCAGGGTATGAGAAAGGGAATTTTCATACATCGATGTCAGATGTATAAAATGGGTACAATTTCTTTGGGAAACTATAGCTATTAAAGTTTTAATATAAATGTAACTTTTGAACCAGTGTTTCAAGTTCTGGGCTTTATCACGGAGAAAATATGGTTTATAAGAGGAAAATATTATAACAGCCTCATGGTCCACCAGTAGATGTTTGGTTCAATAAGACATGGAACATTCTTTCTTGCAGTATCACCCAGCCACTACACAAATGAGATCCCACCAGGAAAATGAAAACCAAAACCACAGTGAAAAACAACTACGTGTTCGCCAGAATTGCTAGAATGTAAAAAGACCGATAATACCAAATGTTGGCAATGATGTGGGACAACTAGAACTCTTTAAGTATTACTGGTGAGAGTATGTTCCTTACTCTATATGGAATGCACTCCACACCATTTTTGAAGACTGCTTGGCTATATCTATCACAGCAAAACATAATGTCTAGTCCACTCCTAGGTATAAACCCAAGGGAAAGTAGTGTCTGTGTCTACCAAAAGATATGTACAAGAATGTTTCTGACAGCTGTATTCATAATACCACAAAACCAGAAGCCCAGAAAACCATACATAGAATGGACAAACTGTGGTATATTCTTACAACAGAACACCACACGGAAATAAGGCATCTTGATGCATGCAACAAGACAAGGGACAAAAGGAGAGTAAATGATGCCAAGTACGATCAGGTATATGGTGATGGTTAGTTTATCTGAGTTTCAAAACCAGGCTCATGTATGAAGGCAGTGGAAGTCACAATAGTAGCTGCCTCTCATTACACCATGTCATTAATTGCAAAGGTTCTAATTCAATTTTCCAAAATCAACTCCTAAAATCATACTAGTGTTTGTGCAAAAGTAGACGGACCCTTCAGTTCTCGGCCACTTCAGCACAGCATTGCGGGAATGCCTGGTAGATGTGTAAGTGTTGACTTTTACATCTGCCTCACTGGTAAAATTTCAACATTGTGAATCTCCTGCTGTCATTAGTAGAACATAAGAGGCAGTGTCTCTAATCCATGTGAAGCAGGACTGGAAAATAAGTTTTAAAGGAAGTAATCTGAGCACACAAAACAGAAGCCTATTGGAGTAGTCTCTTTCCCTGAGATTGAAGAAAGAAACTCAGTGACGCAAGGAAAATCTAAATCCGTAAGAATAAAGTGGAAGGGTAAAAATCTACCTTCTCAGAGTTGGAAAAAACAGGCTAAGCGTTTAGACCTAAAAGTACCTCAGAAGGATTTGTGGATCTCACTAAAAATACCTATTCCTGTGTTTCACTCCAGAAAACCTGGAATAAAATATCCTGGGTGAATCCACGATGTATGCACATGTGCATGTGTGAGTTTGTCCACTTGAATGCAAGTTGTCATCATTTCAATTCCCACCTGGAGAAATATTCCAGGGGTTCCAACGTGGTCAGTGGAACACTGATGTTCTTGGCTTGAGCACCACTGGTTTAGATTTTTCCCTCTGTTTCTATGCACCTGCATCGTCATACCAGGAAACAACCAGTGTGAGGAGAAGTGAAAACATGTTTTGATTCCTGGATATTTCTTAAAATACTGAAAAGCAAACTGCGTTCTCTTACAAGATACAAGGGACAGTGGGGAAGCTAGGAAGTATTAGAGCCCTAGAGCCCAAGACTTTGGCTTGAAACTGGACCCAGTCGACCAATAGCTACGTGTTCATGACTCTGTTTGCCCATCTGGAAAATGGAAACAATGTTGAAGACACAGAAATAACGTTGGTTCATAAAGTATCTAGCAGCTGATAAGTGCTCGAAAAGTCAGGTGGTATTATTACACGTTTACACAGTGTACCCACATGTGCTAGGCATTTTTGTTCAAATAATTCAAGAGGGGACTAGGATTTCAGGTGGTTTCAGGTGGGAATTTTCATGTCAAAAATGGTACATTATATCTCTTGTAATTTCCTGTACATAGCCTTCAAATCTCCATTTTACTCTGCTTGTCTTTTACTGGAAAATGAGTTCGAAAGGGAAGCCTCGTAATAGATTGAGCTACATTCCTCATGAGTGATTGAGCCCATGACTTTGTCCCCAGTGCCAGCACAGCCTAGCACAAAGAAAAGGCTCAATAAATATTGTTGAAAGTACAAATAAACAAAATGATCCATCAAGACATTACAAGTATCTTCAGTTAATAGGATATATAAGCCGCTTTATTTTCCCTTAGAAGTGTGAAGAAAAAAAACAAAGCAACTTTTTTTCAAGGACGGTTAGGAAGGTCAGGTTATTAGTATGTAAGGTTACAAGAAGAACATAGTAGAGTGTCTTAGGTCACATCTAATTACACAGTCGAGTTTATGAACACTGTCACGTTGTGCGTCCTCTCTCAAAAGAATGATGACATAAAGTACAGCCAATTTGAAGCTCTTTGTCATAAGATTTATCCGTTGCAAACCCGAAGATAAAAAACCTTCAGTAAAAGCATCTAATAAATATTCCATAAACAGAACTCTCGTCGCTGAATTAAATATTTAATAGTGTCTATTGTCTGGAAAAAATACCTTGGAAGGCAATAAAATTAAGCAAATGGATACAATTTCAGGTCAGTTAATCAGCAAGATGAACTGAGTTGCACAAAGCCACACTCTCCAAGTTAGGAAGTGTGAGGATGAAGTCACATGTGACATTTAGCTTATGTCACAGGCTCCGATTCCCTCACAAACATACCTGTAGGAAGAGGAAGGGAAACCCTTGAGGTAAGTGACAAAGAGAAGATTCATATTTCAGTCTGTGGCATTCTCTACAAACCTCTTATTATCCAGAGACCCTCAAAGCAAACGTCTCAGGAGAGTGAGAAATCTACTTCCTAAGATGCAATGGAGTCTCGTGCCATCATCACCAACAGCACAAACACTTGTATTTCCTTTGACCCCAGGGCAGTATGACTCTGGTCAGACCACAAGCACTGTTGCCTTTGGAAACACATTCAAGATGGCCGCCACAGTGACCATGCTCACATTCTGGTCCATTCTGTCAACAGCCAATGTGGATTACAAATAAGGTCTTCAGACCTCAGTGACAAAGTAGACCGACAAGATGTCTCTACTCTTGTAGACACTACATCCTAGTGAGGGAAAAATAAACAATGTAATGTCAGACATGAAAAGTGCTCTGAGTCAAATGCACCAGGGCAATATAGTAGGGAAAGGGAAGGGTAGGAGAGCAGGAAATTCAGAAGCTAATTGAGATTAGGTTTTCTGGAGCTCCTCCTTTCCCTGAGGAGCCCTACGGAGGTGATTGCTACACTAGGAACTGAATGACAACAAGAGCCAGGAAGCTGAGGGAAGATCTGGGAGAAGGTTGTTGACACACACAGAGTACAGAAGGAATCAGCTCCTTGGGCTGGAGCAGGCTTGTCATGCAATTCCAGGGATCAGCAAACTTTCTCTGCAGAGGCAAAAAGTAAACATTTTGGCTTTGCGTGCAACGCATCTTTGGTGCAACAAGTCAACTCTGCCATTGCAGTTCAAAAGCAACCATAGGCAATATGTAAATGAAGGGGCTTGGCTGTGTGCCATTAAAACTCTATTTGTAAAAACTGGCAGCTGGCCCTATCTGGCCCTCCGACGGTAATTTGCCAACCCCTGCTCTGCTCCGAATGATGACATGTTATTCATACTTCTCTCCTAAAAGTTCCAATCATAAGTGTCCACTTGTCTAACAATTTACTAAGCTCCAAATCCCCACTTTTCCAAACTCCACTGATATATTCATTTTAACTCAGTCTTATTATTAATGCTTCCCTTTTTGCACTGACACCAGAAACTAAGATTTTATGCCGTACATTAATAGTAAAAACCACTTTTATTTATATGCAAAATGCCACCATCCATGGATAATTAATATAGCAATAATTTAAAGCCACTATACTGCATTATGCATTATAAAACAGGAATAAAGTAATCTATAGTGATGTTACAGCTCAGGAGAAAAAAACAACTACATGGCTACAGTTTTCTAAATGATATTTTTGCCTTTTATAGGCAATTCACTGATTCACATTTTAATTGTCCTATAAATCAGTCTATTTCCTTTCTTAGCTCCCCCTCACATATTTTCCCTTTAGGAGATAGGGGTGGTCACCAGAGAAAAGTAGAAATGGATACTTGGAGATCAGCAAAAGCAGGTACACACACACACACACACACACACACACTAGTTACAACATTCTTCAATATATTGGCAGTCTGTCTGAAAGATAAAGTATTTACTCACTGAAATTTATCTACTCTATGTCTCCACCTGGATTTTAGAAATTTTACATCGTTGTTACCATCACCTTTCTTAGGACACAACTGTCAAACTGAGCACTGTCATGATTATTGTCTATTTCCTTTGCCATCTTAGACTGTAAGCACCTTGTGAGCAGAGAAGTTTGTCTGATTTGTTTCTGTATCAGTCACAGGGCACCTGGGCACAGAACACACCTTGCTCACAGCTCAAGAAATATCTGTTCAATTTAATTGTTTGCAATGAAGGAAATAGAGAGCTTAGGCACTGGAGAATAAAATCTAGATAGAGAAGGCGAAGAGACTCTGCTAGTAGATGTGCAACAGACATTTTTAACCCTCTGCTGAGCCATCCATGGATGGTATTCAGGAGAGGTCTCTGGGCAAAAGACTCCCGAGCCGGACGCATCTTGGATCTTTGGAACATTTCCCCGTGTAATAATTGTTAAATTCAAACTGCAAGACCAATGCCCTGACATACATTAATTCATTCAGCTTCCAAAGTAACCACTGAGGTAAATATTTTCATTAAATGGACAATATTATTACTACTAATTTCACTGCTGCTACAATCACTATCACTACGACTCTCAATTTAAGTAATTTGTGTAAGATCATAGCTATTTAGTGGAGACAGAAATTTATTCTATTCCCAATCAAATAGAGCAGAATATTGACTTGTCAAATTGCTACTAAAGTTAGAGCCACCCTGAACACGATGACATTTATGATGGCAAAACTCTTTCCATTTCTTATCATTAATTATTTAATTCTGTCCCCTACTCGATTTATCTCCCGGGGGGGGGGGGGGGGGAAATACCGAGTTTTCCATGGAATATTCTTTGCTTAACTTATTGAAAGATAATATGTGAACTAGTTAAAGATATAAAGTTAATGAAATAAGTATGTAAAGTTTTACCCAGGTTCCCTTATTATGGCTGGACTGGCACATTTCTAAAGGAACTGGCAACATTTTATACAGTTGCAGAATCCTGTTGTCCCCCACCAATGCCCATTCCCCTTCTTCCATTTTAGAGGAACCTCTAATTTTTTAGCTGGGCATATGACAATCCATCATTTAAAACACACACATTTTTTATGTTTTTGTTTTCGTTTTTGTTTTGGTAGATAACTTTGACTATGTGAGCAAGCTATTGATAAATGAGATGTATCCCTGAGCGACCTTCAGGGAATTTTTCCTAAATGATAGCTGATAGTCATCCTTTGTCCCTTCTCTTTTCTGCTCTTTTTCTGGGTGAAATGTAGATACAATGGAAAAAGCTCTAATCTCAGTTTTGTACCAAAAATGATGAGCTTCCCCCTAAAAATGATGAAGGCCTGGACTTGCCCCCCTAAGGATTCAAGTAAGCAGAAGTATGACACCGGCCTTTAAATGACTACCTTTTGACTCATCTGTGAGAGTCGAAAACTTCTGTTTTGTTTAGTCCACTATTTCCACTATTATTCTGGGTCTCCCACTCATGGACAAAACTCATCCTAAGTAATACAAATCCTCTACAGGTTTTAATGATCGCTATCCCAACTGCAGATTTTTGTGGGTTTTTTTTGTTTTTTGTTTTTTGTTTTTTTAATTTTTTTTAACGTTTATTTATTTTTGAGACAGAGAGAGACAGAGCATGAATGGGGGAGGGTCAGAGAGAGAGGGAGACACAGAATCCGAAACAGGCTCCAGGCTCTGAGCGGGTCAGCACAGAACCCGACGCGGGGCTCGAACTCACGGACCGCGAGATCGTGACCTGAGCCGAAGTCGGCCGCCCAACCGACTGAGCCACCCAGGCGCCCCATCCAACTGCAGATTTTTGTATGTGAGATGGTGTTTAAGAAAGATAAAGAAAATTATGTCATGATGTCCTACCCACATCAAATATATTCAACTGATATGTCTGTACAAACACTGCTACGGGAGTAAAAGTTTTAAAACAATAGCTATACAGCCTCATAGTGAATTATTGAAGGTGTACAAATTTAATTAGAACTTGAAAAATTAATTGAGTCCTCTAAATTAATTTCCCTCTGATACTAGCTACAATTTATAATTACGATCATAGAAATTCAAGGATATTTGAGGAGACAACGCCACAAAAAATTAAAACATTCAAGTTATTATAAATTATATTATTATTATTTACTAAATTTCCAAGTAAAATAAATGAAATAATCCCAAACATCACTTTTTTTTAATCTCTCTAAGTTTGTTTGTTTTAATCTCTTTTAATTTTAAGTAAGTTTTTTTAAATCTCTTCAAGTTTGTTTTTTTAATCTCTTAATTTTAAGTAAGTTTTTTTTTATCTCTTTAAGTTTGTTTATTTTGAGAGACAGAAAGAGAGAGAGACAGCCTGAGTGGGGTCGGGGCAGAGAGAGAGGGAGAGACAATTCCAAGCAGGCTCCGAGCTGACACAGCACAGAGCCTGATGCAAGGCTTGAATTCACAAACTGAGATCATCACCTAAGCCAAAATCAAGTTAGTCAGATGCTTAACTAACTTAGCCACCCAGGCGCCCCTCTCCAGACTTCAAATTAAAGCTCTCATGGGGTTAAACGTAATGACAAATCAGAGAGTTATTTGTGAGTTGAAAGGGTATCCTTCGGAGGATTCCCTAAAGTCTCCTCAATTCCTCTGTGAGCCACTGGTCAGTCTTGATCTGGAGTTTACTTTTGCCTTAAGGCATGAGGGTTCTCAGGGGCTCAGAGGACCAGGTGAGAGAGGGAGCAGGACTCCATGGATGTTCCCCAGCTCCTCAGAGAACCACAGCCATATGGCCGCCACCACCTTTTCAACCTTCATGCCCTATCACGTTTCATTGCACCCCAGCCTCCATGATCTCCTGCCTCAAACTCTCCAGGTTGATTCATGCTTCACGGCCTTGGTATTTGTGGTATCCTTTGCCTGGAATGCTCTTTCCCCAGATCTTTGCCTGACGAGTTCCTTCATATCATTTAGGACTCAACCCAAATGGTGGTCCCCCAACCATGCCTCCCTGGACTTTCCTAAATTAGTGCTATTTCTTGACCTCCATTGCTCTTTGGGCCATTTTGCCCTGTTTTGTTTTTGTTTTTTTATAGTGCACCTAATCTGCAGTATTTTTTTTTTCTTAAAACCTGTTTATAGCTCATCTGCATTCTCCCATTTGCCCATGTCTGCCTGATTCATGTAATATTCTCAGGCAGGGTACTTGGCATAAGTAAGTCCTCAATTATTATTTGTAGAATGAATAATCCTACTATCATTTCACCTATAAACGTCATCTATATAATCTTTACGTGAATTATAAAGCACAGGTAGACTAAATACAGCTCACCTTTTTATCTCAGGGATCCTGCTAAGGCTGTCTTGAGGTACCACTGTGATCGCTAACTTGGCTCTGTCTTTCTACACAACTTTACTATTTAATTGTGGTCTTTCTTCTGCATCCCAGGGACTTATCTATATTCTTGTATAATGTTTCTGTTGCTTGCAACCGGAGAACCTTCAGTGATCCATCACTGACAGAAAGCTGAGGGTTTCTGAGCCAAGCAAGCGAGGGTCTGAGCCACTCCTCTGAGTCAAGTCTCCAGAAAGAATCTGGGACTGTCTTCATTTCGAAAGGCCACAGCTGAAATTTGGGCAGCTACAAATTGTAATGATTCATTTGCAGACTAAAGAGCGGTATAGTCCCATGGCAACTTCCAAGATCTCTGACTCTAATACTGCAACTACAAACAAAACAATGTAAAAGGTGCCACGTGCACTCATTAATATTGAAATGGAGCTTCATCTTGCATGCTTGTCTAATTTATTTGGCCTGAAAGCTTTTAACTTTTAAACTGAATCCAAGTGTGAACGCTTGCAATTTAGTGCCTCTTTTAAAACTTATCTGTTCAGAATGCATGAATATTCCTCCAGCGGAAGGGATAATAGAAAAGTAAATTAATTATATTTTAACTTTCCAATCTCATTTTCACTTTGCAGGAACTGTGCAGGATAACTATTAACCTTTCATTTTAAATGAAAAATTTAAAGAATTACCATGAGGTAATTTCAAACTACAACAAAAAGCGACCACATATCATGGATCCCTTCTTGCCAAAAATATCATCCTGGAAATGTAGACGGACTTAGCATCATCCAGAGATACTTTTAATAGCCTCTTTCAATTTTGTTCACAAGTATTTGAGCAAGGGTGCTCATAAAATAGGCAGTGATCAAAGTAGAGGAGTACCAAAAATAAAGCTTGGTTGAATCAACTTTCAGTTTTTTCCAGTTAATGTTGAACAGAATTACATTAATACTGTCTGATCTCAGAATCCCTTCACAAGAAAATAAATATAGATTTACTTCTTTTTTTAAAAAAGTATGTAACAGAAAGTTTATTTGTAAGACAACTGTTTGGAATTTATTTTTTTATTGAAGTGTAGTTGCCATACAATATTATATTCGTTTCAGGTACACAACATAGTGATTCAGCATTTAGAGACACTGTGATCACTTGATGAACCCAGCTACCACCTGTCACCACACAAAGTTGTTACAAGAGTATTAACTATATTCCCTATGCTGTACATTGTATCCTCTGTCTTATCTATCTTATAACTGAAAGTTTGAACCTTTCAATCCCCGTCCCCTATGTTCCCATCCCCCGCTCCCTTTCCCTCTAGCAACCATCAGATCATTCTCTGTATCTATGAATCTGTTTCTGGTTTGGTTTTGTTGGTTCATTGGTTCTTGTATTTAGATCCCTCATGTAACTGAAAAATTATGGTATTTGCCTTCCTCTCACTTATTTCATTCCCTATTATGCCCTCTCGGTTCATCCATGCTGTCACAAATGATATCATTCTTCTAATGGCTTATTAATAGTACATATATATGATGATATTGATATATATATCACCTCCTTTTTATCTGTTCATCTATTGATGGGCATGTAAGGTGCTTCCATATCTTGGTTATTGTGAATAATGCTGCAATGAACATGGGGCATATATATCATTTCAAAGTAACGTAATCATTGCCTTCAGGTAAATACCCACGAGTGGCATTGCTGGACTGCGGTTCTATTTTTAATTTTTTGAGAAGCCTCCATACCGTTTTTCCACAGGAGATGCACCATTCTCTGAGGGTCCCCTTTTCTCCAAATCCTCACCAACGCTTGTTATTTCTTGTCTTTTTGAGAATAGCCACTCTGACGGATGGGAACTGGTATCTCATTGCGGTTTTCATTTGCATTTCTCTGATGACTAGGGATGCTGAGCAATTTCTCAGTGTCTGTTAGCCACCTGCTTCTTTTATTTAAAGCTGCTTGCTACTTTTTGACTCCAAAGAACTAAAGATTTTTGGACCCAGTTCAGTTTCAAACCTACAAATTTGAACACCTCCAATTTATGCACCGCAAGGATCAGATCGTGCCATTTTCCAGCTTAAAACCCTTCAAAGATTCCTTTTGTCTGGGGGATAAAGCTTATAATCTTCACCAAGCCTGATAAAATAGCATTCGCTTTCTGGCTGTCTACTCACTGCCTCCCGATCTTCACTCCAGGCATAGTCGAGTCATGGACATTCCCCATGCTGTCCTATGGACACCTGGCTGTTTTGCTCTATTTCCCTTTCATGCTACATTGGTAGAGAGTCAGGCCTCCTCCTCCACTTGCATTGTTGACTTTCCTTTCGCCTTAGGCCCCAAAATGGATTCACAGAGCATGTCTTGATTTAAAATCTGGGTGTTTTGTTGATTACAGAATTTTTCGTATACATTTTTGTTTCTTTAAATGTTGCATTAAAATAATATTTCTCATGGTAATTGTATTTTTTGGAGCATCCTTACATTTTGGTCCCAAAGAGAATGAGGCACTCTTGACCTGCCTGCCCCGCACACACCTCAGATGTTTCCCCTACACCCAGCCCAAAATAGAATCATGACAGTCTCCCTCACTCTCCAGGAGTGTCTGGGGACTTAGGAGCCACTGCCCTCTAGGAAAGGGGAACTGAGTTTTTAGTCAATGGTAAGATAATTCAGACCTATACAGCATTTGCCATAAGCACATTTCTAAGTATATTAACACAGTTTTGCCTCAAAACAACTCAGTAAGGTATATCCTCAACAGTTAAGCCTGGAGAAACACAGAAAATAAGTGGTTTGCACAATATCACACACAGCTTTTAGATTTGAACTTGGAGATTCTGGCATCAGAACCCATACTCATCCCAATACTGTCTCAATAACCCCAGCTTCTTTTTCAATAGACAATTAAACTCTCACAGAAAAGAAAAAGGACTAAGGTTGGGAGGTATGGCAATAAAAACTGGGGAGAGAAAGCATCAAAAGACTTGGGTAGATGAGACCCGATTTAAAGGTCTGGGATTGAAGTCCAAGATCTTCTCCCAAGGGTGGGGAGTGGGGGGCAGCAAGCACTACTCAAGAAGGGGTAAGTTACATCCAAAGGCTGTGCTAGAACGCCCATGAGCTCCATTAGAGCAAGAACCACCCATCACAGCCACTCAGACATGGCCCAGTTCATGCTGGTATTGGCTTAGATTGGAGACACATGGCCAGCACCAGATTCACCCTGTCTTCAGTCAATATCAGCATGACCACCCCATGGGTACTCCCCTGCCAACAGCTCAGTATTCCTAAAAGTCCAAAAGGGAGGGGCGCCTGGGTGACTCAGCCAGTCAAAAGTAAGAATTCGCTCAGGTCATGATCTCAGGGTTCGTGGGTCCAAGCCCCGTGAAAGGCTCTGTGCTAACGGCTCGGAGCCTGAAGCCCACTTCGGATTCTGTGTCTCCCTCTCTCTCTGCCCCTCCCCTGCTCATGCACTCTCTCTCTCTTTCTCAAAAATAAATAAACATTTTAAAAAATTCAAAATGGAGCTTGGCCTGGACATCTGTGGGTTAGTGGTGATAGGGAATGCCACCCCGACATTTAGATGGTACATTTAGAAGGTACAATCATAAGATCCCAGAGCTGCGATATAGGTTACTAACCCCTATTCATACTGAATAGTTTAAGTCTTCTAAAGCACCATTCTTCTTCACCCCAGGACTTACCACAGGGGTTCCCAAAGCCTAAAACAGTCTTACCTCTCTGTTGCTCCCCCATCTCACCCTGCTACTCCCAAAGAATTTCTATCAGTATGATGGCTCTTGGGGCACCTGGGTTAAGTGTCCAACTTCAGCTCAGGTCATGATCTCACACTCTGTGGGTTCAGGCCCCACGTCAGGCTCTGTGCTGACAGCTCAGAACCTGGAGCCTGCTTCCGATTCTGTGTCTCCCTTTCTCTCTTCTCCTCCCCTGCTTGTGTTCTGTCAAAAAATAAATAAACATTTTAAAAAAGTTTTTTGTTTTTTTTTTTTTTTTTTTTTTTTTTAATGATGGCTCGGATGTCATTTTCTCCAGAAAGACCTATCTATCTATCCCTAAATGTCTGGCTGGCTCCTGGGATAGAAGAGAGGCCAGCAAACTATATCGGGGTCAGGAGACAGTTTCAGGCTTTGCAGGTCATAGAGTCCCTGTTGCAATTACTAAACTCTATCACTGCAGTTCAATAGCAGTTATAGACTATGTGTAAACAAATGGGTGTGACTGAGTTCCAATAAAACTTTATTTATAAAAACAGGTCCCGGCCCAGATTTGACTTGTGGGCCATAATTTGCCAACCCCTACTATAAACTATAGAATACAGAAATTCCTGATCTAAATTATACAACTTCTGCGAATACAAAAACAGTGTCTTTTTTCCCCCACCACTGTATCCTAGAACCTAACATCATATTAGGTAAAGGAAATTTAATGGTACTTGTCAAATATACATCGAATTATTTAATGTTAAAGTTAGGTTACTGGTTTCCCTTCCCTTTAGGAGGACCAACAAATTGCAGCCTCTGTTTAAAAATCTACTTCAGTGTCTTGAAACAGGAAAAATATTTTTTGAAATCTGTATAGTAGCTAAGAATAAACCCTATACACAGACAGATCTGTGTTCATTCCGTGTGTCCTTAGAAAAATGGCTTCTCTGAGTCTTGCTTTGCTCATTTAAAGTTGGAATAATATTATCTACCTTTTAAGGTTGTTGTATTAAATGGTATAATTTATGTGAAATATTATACGTAAGTAGTCCAACATTTCATATGGCTATCAACAAAAGCAAACCATGCCAAATAAAGAAAAGAAAAGAAAAAAACAGAAAGGAAAAAAACGAAAGAAAGATGTCACTCCTTCATTAGCTTGGCTGAACCCATCTGAGTTTCCACACTGAGCTGTGTAAATACTGACAGACCTGCTCTCAATATCTAAAGAATTCCGTAGGAGAGTTTGCATCTCAAATCTCCAACATACAACCCTCCACCCTCTGCGGAGAAAATCTACCCTCACTTTGTGGTTAAGCATAAACAGAGGACGCTCCTTCCAGGAAGCTTGAAGAAAACTTTTTCCATCGCAAACACACTTCATCTTTAAAGCCCGAGACAATGTTATGAACACCGCTGAGACAACCCAGCGAATAGTGAGAAAAGCCACCACGGAGAAGGCAGAAGCGATGTGAAGTTAAACTCTTTACATTCAAAATTTGTAGGAAGGGCTTTTCATGGAATTGACGCATGGAGGAAAGGAATAGTTTTTATTTTTATGTTTTTGTGTAAAACAATCATCCGAATCTCCCCTAGTAGCCGGTTTCCATCAGTCTCTGCAGCAATGGTCAGAAAAACACTTTACACTGGATTACAAAACTGAAAAGGTCAATTCTAGGTAAGATTTTTCGAACATCCTTTCATTTTTTCTGCTTGTTGTTTTTCTTTTATTCATGTATTTAACAAGTATTCAGTACTGGACACAGGGCAATGCATTTTGGGAAATGCTTAATACACATTTCTTGAATTTGCATAGAAAAGAAAAATAAGACATCAGTCTGTTCTCCAGGAGCCTACGTTCTAAGGAGAAAAACCATGAAGGCTCCCATGAAAAACTTAGTTTCCATTTTTTATTCCTAGACAATTGCAATCAAGCTATTTATGAAGAGTAGCAGCATGTTATACATAACACAAAGAAATTTTAGGATCCTAGTTATTTTGCATTTAGCTTTATTTTAGTCTTCCCACTGAACTATGTTATCTATTATCTATCCACCTGTCCATTCACCATCCACTCATCTAATTACTTTTACAAGAATACACCCTGCATTTTTGTAATTGTGATCACTGAGTCCCGAGACCATTTTTAAAAAGACAGCAAGTTGGGAAATTAATAATCCTCGTAAAGAGAAAAAATTACATGAGACACAGGCAATAAAACGATTTAGCCTTCTCATCAACCTACCAGGACTTTCAAGATTTCCAAGAAAACTGTTCCCTGCAAACGAGAATCGTGCAATAATTTCCTAGCCCCAGTTTCCTTTGATTTAAATCTAAACCCAGAAATCTAAACTCTTGGGGAGGAAAGGGAGAGCAGCAGTGGTCTTGCTGAACCGAGGGGCTCGATCCCTAAGCTAAAAGTTGAAGTTTGAGAAATCGATGATGTAGTCCAGCTCTGAACCATGACAGACCCCCAGGCTCTGTGTAAGAAGTTACACAAACTCAGAAGTTAAAGTGGAAATAGGAAAAAAATCCCATCTTTAATTTCTAGAACTCAAACAGACTCCTGGACCCTAAAGAAAAATAGAATGTTCTCCCTCTGAAGGAAAACTGTTCACAACACTTTGTGGTCTTTTGTCTCAGAGGGATTTAAGCTGAGCTCCAACCTGAAACACTTAAAATTAATTCACCCTCGTCTGAGAGCAGCTTGACCATCAAACATACTACTTCCTTTGTTTGTTGTGGTGATCAGGCATTTTTTAGTTCCCATTTACTGAACTCAGATTCCTCGGTGTCAGGCATAGAATGAAGCACTCTACATTTTTTACCTCGTTAATTCCCCAAGTCATTCTTCATTTCTGCTTGGATTTTACAGGTGCAGAATGTGAGGTTCAGAGAAGGTATATAATTTACCTAAGATCAGACAACCACTAAAGGCAACAATCAAGGAATTTAAGCCTATGTCTGCCTTTATTCTTTTTTTTAAATATGCAATTTATTGTCAAATTGGTTTCCATACAACACCCAGTGCTCATCCCAACAGGTGCCCGCCTCAATACCCATCAACCACCCACCCCTCCCTCCCACCCCCCATCAACCCTCAGTTTGTTCTCAGTTTTTAAGTCTCTTATGTTTTGGCTCCCTAACTTTTTTTTTTCCTTCCCCTCCCCCATGATCTTCTGTTAAGTTTCTCAGGATCCACATAAGAGTGAAAACATATGGTATCTGCCTTTCTCTATATGACTTATTTCACTTAGCATAACACTCTCCAGTTCCATCCATGTTGCTACAAAGGGCCATATTTCATTCTTTCTCATTGCCACATAGTACTCCATTGTGTATATAAACCACAATTTCTTTATCCATTCATCAGTTGGTGGACATTTAGGCTCTTTCCATACTTTGGCTATTGTTGAGAGTGCTGCTACAAACATTGGGGTACAAGTGCCCCTATGCATCAGCACTCCTGTATCCCTCGGGTAAATTCGTAGCAGTGCTACTGCTGGGTCATAGGGTAGATCTATTTTTGATTTTTTGAGGAAACTCCACACTGTTTTCCAGAGCGGCTGCACCAGTTTGCATTCCCACCAACAGTGCAAGAGGGTTCCCGTTTCTCCACATCCTCTCCAGCATCTATGGTCTCCTGATTTGTTCACTTTAGCCACTCTGACTGGCGTGAGGTGGTATCTGAGTGTGGTTTTGATCTATGTCTGCCTTTTAAATCAGGGCTTTGGAAACACTCCCACACTCCACAGAACTGAGAATTCATCAGAAACCCAAATGTGACCTGTGATAGGGAGCCATCAGAGCCCTCCACCCTCTTGCCTGCTATAGTCAGAGTAGCCCACATGTGAATTATTTCATTCATTGGATGAGTGTGCAAGAGCCCTTTAAGAAAAAGGTCCTGAAATATGTTCGGAATCCATGGATCCATGCTTCTCACTTTCTTGATGTAAAAACTGAGAGCCAGGCAAGTAACAGGATAGTGTCATGAGTGATTTACCTGAGGGTCGCGTTAATAACAACATCCAGTGAATACTTAACTCTGTAATAGCATTATCCTAAGGAATTTCAATAGGTTAACTGACTTATTCCTCATAAAACCCTATGAGATATTAATTTTTCTAGAGTAGAAGACTAGAGTCATTCTCACTTCCATTTTACAGTTGAAGAAATGGAAGTTCGGACATATTAAATAGCTTGACTAAGGGGCGCCTGGGTGGCGCAGTCGGTTAAGCGTCCGGCTTCAGCCAGGTCACGATCTCGCGGTCCGTGAGTTCGAGCCCCGCGTCAGGCTCTGGGCTGATGGCTCGGAGCCTGGAGCCTGTTTCCGATTCTGTGTCTCCCTCTCTCTCTGCCCCTCCCCTGTTCATGCTCTGTCTCTCTCTGTCCCAAAAATAAATAAAAACGTTGAAAAAAAAAAATTTAAATAGCTTGACTAAGATCACACAGCCAGGGAGAAACTGAGTTGAGTTTCCAACTAGGGAAGTCTGGCTTCAGATTTTAAGCCCTTAGCTACAACACAGTGCTACGACTGAAACCCAGACTTAGGATTTCCATACCAGTGTTTCCCTTTTCCTTTTTTCTGTTACAACACAGTGCTTCCATTTGCTTATTAAAGTTGGGTCTAAAATTGGGCCGATGGATAGAAGATGCCAGTAAAAGTCAGGTAATCATTTTAACACCCCGTCCCACGCAGAAACATCTTGGGCCCTCCTTCTTGGGCCACGTGAGTAGCTTTCAGATCTTGTGAATGCATCTAGTCATTTTGTAATTTAAAGTTACACAAGGCAGAAGACCACCAGAGAATCAATCATTCATGAGTTCAGCCTGTGGCTCTTTGTACACTTGAATGGCACCTCGTTGCCCATAATTTTTCTAAGTCCTCTTTAAAAAAAAAATGTAGCTAGCAATTCATCAGTTAAAGCTTTCTCACCATGATTCCCTATGAGGCCTGTTATTCAAAGATTATTTGTACCTAGCAGCGCATGTTTAACAGTTGGTAGTTTGAAAAGCAACTATTTGACATGCACAGACTGGATCAAATGAATGCCAGGAAACTCCCCAATCACATAATTTATGTACAGTATTTAGAAGTGAAAAGTTTCAGATCAGCAGGCATGTTCCACCTGACAAGAACCTAGAAAGGGCTTTACTTTAGCAGAAAATCCACAGGGTATTTTATAGAAAAGTTTACTCTGCCTTTCATTTTTCTCAAACATTCTAGCCTGTTTGCTAATGAGAAAAGGTTTCGATGCATCTTACCTTTTAGCCTTTCTGAATAATGTAGACAAATTGAATTTAGAGATCTAAGGGACCCAAATAAAGTCAGTATTTACCCCCCAAATGAAAGAAACAAGACATACTATATGAAAAATACTCACCAACTGATCATGAATCAGTGTGAGATCACTAACTTTTCATCAAACATGCAAATGGTGTCATCACTCAAAGTCTTTACTAGACGTATGAATTTAACGTGGATATTGCACAATTCCCAAGAAATTGGCCGGGTGAATGAACTGCGTGAGATAAGTAGAAATTTGACTCTCACGACTCGACCTTGTATTGGCAAATCGTTCTGTTGAGTTAAAAAGAGTCTTTCCTGGTAAAATACTTGACCCATCCAGTTTATAGGATGCTTTTCCATTCCTTTAATATTTATGGGAAACCATTTCTAATGGTTAAAATCTAAATTTAGCTAGATCTTTCCCCCCAAAAAAGCCTTACATTACATATTTTGAAAGAAAATAAGACTGAGTTTTTTCTTTTGATTTTTCCAAGCATTTACCACACAATTTTCCAGAGTTACTATCCCTCCCTCTCTAGTATGCTTCTAATATGAAGGAATGATTTTTATGAACGCTGCCTTTTGTTCATTATTTGCAGGATATCTCTCTGTCACCCCAGTAGACTTGAGCTTCAGAATCCTGTTAATGTGATATTTCTGATTTCTGCATCTACAGACACGGGGAAATGTGATTAAATCCCGGAACGTATAGCATGTCAGCTTTACGATGTTTCAAGTTAAATTCATTTCATGCTAATCAAGGATAAAATTTCCTACTTTGATCTACGCCAGTGTATTAGAACACATAGTGCACAACAATCCTGCTTGTGGAAAGAAGCAAGGAAGCCAAACACAAGTGCCTTATGAAAATAAACTTTGTGGTGAGCTTTTGCAAGTGAGAATTTGTAAATTCCTTATGTGTTTTGAGGACAGGGAGATCCTTCACAGTTCAGAGCCACCCACTAACCCCTGCATCCCTAACACATATATTATCTAGTCTAAAATGTGGCAAATAACTCTCTAAAGACAGGAGAAATAGTGAGGAAATCAAATCTGGGTACATTTGACATATTGTCAGTTTCCTGATAGTAGATTAACTTACATGGACAGTAACTGCAGATAATTCTGTGTCAGACATGAAAAATGAAATCTCGAAATGATAACTGGAACTCTACATTTTGTAGGGTTTTCAGTTTTTTATTATAGTAAAATACACAAATGTCAAATTTACCAATTTAACCATTCTTGAGTTTTCAAACTCGGTGGCATTCAATACATTCCCAACGCTGTGCAAACATCACCAGTATGTGGTTCCTCCAGAATTTTTTCAGCTTCCCAAATAAAACTCTGTTCCCATTAAGTAGTAACTCCCTACTCTCCCTGCAACCTCACCACCCCTGACAACCACGTTCATCTTCGTGTCTCTATGAATATCTAAATATCTGGTACAAGTGAAATCTTTCCCTGTGTGTCCTTTTGTTTCTGACTTCTTTCACTTCATAGAGTATTTTCAAGATTCATCCATGTTGTAGCACGCATCAGAATTTCATGCCTTTATAAGACTGAATAACATCCCATTGTATGTATATGCCACAGTTAATTTATCCATTCAGCTGCCCATGGAGATTTGGATTCTTTCCACCTTTTTGCTGTTGTGAATAGTGGTGCTATGAACATTGATGGATAAATCTGGACCACGACTTTCTTTTTTTTTTCATGTTTTTAATGTTTATTTATTTTTGAGAGACAGAGACAGAGACAGAGGGTGAGCGGGGAAGGGTCAGAGAGAGAGGGAGATGTAAAATCTGAAGCAGGCTCTAGGCTCTGAGCTATCAGCACAGAGCCCAACACAGAGCTCAGACTCACAGACTGCAAGATCATGACCTGAGCCAAAGTTGGACGCTTAACCAACTGAGCCACCCAGGCGCCCCTGAATCACTATGTTTTTAATGAGTAGGAATAATTAGCATCTGATCTTATCAGAAGAATTTAACTGTTTACTTGGGAAGTATTAAAGTTTATGATTCTCTTACCCTTCCAATTACTACTAAACAAAACCATAAATTGCAGAATTACAGTATGGGACAAGAATGTGTATTTAGGGCTTGACACAAGTCAGGCACAGCCTTAGGGACTTTGTATGCAGTTTCTCATTTAATGCTCCCCAAACCCTATTAAGAGGTACGATTTTTATACCCATTTTACCTGTGAGAAAACAATCAGTAGATGTTAGGAATGTAGCTCAAGAGAAGAGAACTAGTAGCTGACCTGGGATTGGAACGCAATTTCCGGATTCCTTGAGGTTGCTCTCTTAACTTGCATGCTTTGGGGCCACATCAACTGCTAAAATACAAATTGCTCTGGATGCGACTTCCTATCTATGAGAGAGTAGATTAGAGATGACAAAGAAATCTGTGAAGAAGAAGGCAAGCTTATGAATTCCTTGCAGAGCTCAGGGAAAATTTAAAATAGAATAAAATATAAAGAGAAAGTTAAAAAAACATGGGAATGGACACAACAAATTCTTCCTCTCTCTCTGCCTCTGCTTCTTCTCCTCCCCTCCTGGTTCTCCCCCTCCTCCCTTCTCCCCTCCCACACCCCCCACACATATGCCTGCAATGGCAAGAGACAGTAATAAAGAATACGCAGGGGCACCTGGGTGGCTCAGTCGGTGAAGCGTCTGACTTCAGCTCAGGTCATGATCTCGCCATCCGTGAGTTCGGGCCCCGCGTCAGGCTCTGTGCCGACAGCTCAGAGCCTGGAGCCTGTTTTGGATTCTGTGTCTCCCTCTCTCTCTGCCCCTCCCCTGCTTGCGCTCTGCCTCTGAAAAATGAATAAACCTTAAAAAAAATTTATAAAAAGAATATGCAGAAGATGGCATTTCAAAACAGGAGGAAGAGAAACAACTTCCTAGAAAAGAAGGAAATCTGTGTTTGTAATGCATAGCTGTTTCCTCTCCTGCTTCCCATGTGCATTTCAAAGAGGATGAAGAAAGAAAACGTGATGAGGACCAAGAGATGCTACGTATACTAGGAAAGACATGTTTAAAACTCCCAGCTGACTTGGGCCTATGTTTTCTGGCCTGATACTTATGACAGAGCCATCCCGAAGTTCAAGGGATGCCGGGATATATGGTTCTTTCTTTTGTTCAAGATGGACCCATTTCCTTCCCAAAGAAAATTAGCATCTAGAAGGGGAAAAAGGGAAAATAGATACTGGGTAGGCAAGTAACAGTGATGAACACAGGTAGGAAACAATATTTTTGTGAAATTTTGATACAAAATCGTCATCAAAATAGATAAAGAAGAATTTTAGAATACAGGAGAAATGATCAAAAATAAATAGCCAGAAGCTCTAAGTGACAGATAAGAAAGCAGATAAAACATAAACAAGACCTTAATAATTTAAATAATATAATTAATAATGTCATTTTAAGAGTTACAACTGCAGTCTACAAAGAATGCAGTTTTAAATGTTTAAAGTAATATATAGGGCCACAAAGAAAATCTCAAGATACTTTTTTTTAAATAAGCATACCAACTATCATTGATACCTGATCAAAACACAATAAAATTATACATTTTAAAAGAAGGTTAAATAGTAATTCATTGGAGAAAGGATAATCTTTCAACAATGGCGCTGAAACAATTATGTGTCTATCTACATACAAAAAAAAAAAAAATAAAGATATTAACCTGAAACCTTATATAAAAATTGACCCAAAATGGATCATTGACCAACATGTAAAATATAAAACCACACTAAATCTGGAAGAAAACACAGGGGAAAATCTATGTGATCTTGGATTAGATGATGTTTTTAGGTACAACACCAAAAGCATGAACCATGAAAAAAAAATGTGATAAATTAAACTTCTAAGCTAGGAAAGATATGACTGAGAAAAAGAAATGAGAAGCCACAGGCTGGGAGAAAACACTTTCAAGACATATAGATAAAATAAAAGACAGATATCCAAAGTGTGCAAAGAAATCTTAAAACTCAATCATAAAAAAAAAAATTAAAAAATGTGCAAAAGACCTGAACGGACATCTCAATAAGGAAGATGGTAAGTATATAAACAATAGCTGGGTAGATAGATGGCAAGATAGGCAGAAAGTAGATGGAAAATAGGATATGGAAAGATATTCAACCTCATTGGTCACTAGGGAAATGCAAATTCAAGTAACAAGATACCATCACATGCTTATTAGAATGGGGGGGGGGGGGCGGGGAACCTGACAACCTCAGTTGCTGTTAAGGATAAGGAATGATTAGAAGTCTCATTCACTATTGGTCAAAATGCAAGATGGCACATCCACTTTGGAAGGCAGTTTGGCAGTTTCTTACCATGCTGAACAATCTTATCATATGATGTACCAGTGATGTTCCCAAAGGATTTGAAAACAAATGTCCACCCAAACGCATGCACATGAGTGCCAATAGCAGCTTTCTCCATAACTGCAGAGAACCAGAAGAAACAAGGTGTCCTTCAGTAAGTGGATGGGTAAACGTGGTATATCCCAACAATGGGATACTACTGAGCGATAAAGAAAAATGGGCTACCGAACCTTGCAAAAACAGGGATGAACCTTATGTATATATATTTCTGCATGAAAGAGGCCAGTCTGAAAAGACCATATACTGTATACTTCCATTTATGTGATGTTTTGGAAGAGGTAAATTATAGTCACAGTAAAAATATCAGTGGCTTCCAGGAATTGGAACCAAGAGGAGCGGTGAATAGGGGAATCACAGGGAGATATTTGAGGGCAGTGAAACTATTCTCTTTAACACTGAAATGGTGGCCACTTTACACATCTTTTAAGCCCACAGAACTTTGTATACAAAGAGTGAAACTTAATGTATGCAGTTAAAACAAAAAGTCACTTAGGAGATCAAAGGTTAGAGGACCGAATGCTTAATGTGAAAAATGAATCTAACTACTACAAACGTGTATTATTGAAGTGAGGAGGGCAAGGGTGCAAACCAAAGTAACTCTGTAAATGAGTGAGGTCTGTCAGATCACAGGCAAAAAAGCCACTGTATCTAAGCACTCCATTCTAGCTGATAAAGTCGTTTCCCACGCGACTAGGCTAGCGATTCTGACACCTCTGTACATGTAACGTGGAGCTGAACAATTAAGTAACTGAATGGTGGGTGATGGAGGCCTGGTTTCTCACTGTTGGAGCAGATACAGAGGAGCAAAAAGAAGGGGCTAAAATGATCCCTGCAGTAATAGACAAGAACTGGAGACATCACTATGAACTCATGTTTCGCTTAATCCAGATATGTTTATGAATATTTTTTATATATGTTTTTAAATTAACTAAGCAAGGAGGCCATTGGACTGCTGTGGCTCTAATGTCATGGTGGCCTGTGTAAGGGAACCAGAATCCAAGCCTATAAATGTCTCGAGATTCCAGAATTGAAACGCTAAGGACAACCAATCACAAACAGCCACCTAGGCTTTAAGCTATAGCCAATCAACAGCTGCCTTACTTTGCTTCTGCCTTTTCTCTACAAAGTCTCTCCCCAGCTCCTATTGGTGAAGGGCTCCCAATCACTTCCACTTTGGTGCTGCCTGATGCAAATGGATTCTTGCTCAGATAAACTCTTAAAATGCTTAATGTGCCTCAGTTTCTCTTTTAACAACGTATATGCACCTGAGTTAGTATGTTCACATGTGCTTCCTTAGTAAGTCTGCTGAGAGGTCCTATACGTGAGGGTGTCTCAGTAGCAATGAGTACACCAAGCACTGATACCTTGTTTTGTAATACTATTCTCCGATTTGGGACCAGAGTTACTTGGAGAAATGGCTGATTCTAGAACTGGGGCACTGAACATAGAAGGCGGAGCCTGGATCATCTCGCAGAACCAGAAAGTGAGGAAATGCTAACAGACACACAAGTAAGGGAAAACACAATAATGGCGACATCAAAGGGACACAAGAGAAAACTGGAAGGGATCCCAACAACTAAAGCTGGAAATTCGGGGGGGGGGGGGGGGAGATAAAGTAGTATTGGATTATGACCCATAATATTAGAAAAATATCTGTAAGTCCACGCTGATATAAATAAATGATTGAATAAATACACGGGGGATACTAGACAAATCTCCTGGATAGGAGAATTCCAAATAATTTATGTAGATCCACTGTCCTTAATGAGGTGGAGCATAACTCACTACTATTTAAGTATGGCCTGTGCATAGTAACTTCCTTTCAAGGAGTATAGTACAAAGTGTGTGTGTGGGGGGGGGGGGGGGGGGGGGAGGTAACTTTAACAGGGAGAAATTGACAAAAACTACTTCCAACCAGGTGGTCAAGGTCAACATCAACAGTCTGTAAATCATACGCACAGTCTATACCCTTGATATGATGTGATGAGAATGGTACTTTATCTCTGTAATCTCTCTCCCAATAACTCATCAGCCCAGTCTAATTGTAAAAATGGAAAAGAAAAAAAATCAAATTTCAATTGAGAGATATTCTTCAACGTATCTGATAAGTAATCCTCAAAATTTTCATTCATTAATAACAAGGAAAGCATGAGAAACTATTGAACTAAGAGAAAACTAAAAAAAAAAAAAAAAAAAAAAAAATGACTTAATCCAATGTGGGATCTTAGAACAGAAAAGGTACAGTAAGGAAAAATAAGGAAATCTGCACAATACTAGAGATTTTAATTCAACCTATATCAATATTGGTTCATTAATTATGACAAATATGCCATACTAATGTAAATAACAGGAAAACTGGGCATGGGATATGTAGGAACTTTGGTATCTTCCCAACTTTGCTGTAAATCTACAACTAGGCTAAAATATAAAATTTATTTTTAATTTTTTTTACTGTTTATTTTTCAGAGAAAGAGAGAGAGAGAGAGAGAGAGAGCACAGGGGAGGGACAGAGAGAAAGAGACACAGAATCTGAAGCAGGCTCCAGGCTCCAAACTGTCAGCACAGAGCCCGGCGTGGGGCTGGAACTCACAAACCGCAAGATCATGACCTGAGCCAAAGTCGGACACTTAACCAGTTGAGCCACCCAGACACCCCTGAAGTTTATTTTTTAAACATGTAAAAGATTAAATCTAAAAAACCAACAATCTTTTTATCTAATAAATACTTGTGTTAAGGAGGAAATCAATGCCATAGTTGTAGCCAACTTGTTATAATTCCAATAAAAATAAAGCACATGAAAATTGATGGCATTAGACCAAAATGAAATAGAGATAAAAGCCACAGCACAACATGCTGTTATTAATAACTAACAATGAATATAGATCAACTGATAATCCAACTTGAGAAATCAGAAAGACGACAATCAAACCAAGAAAAACAGAAAAATACATAAATATCACACTGAAATAAATTAACCGCAAAAAAAAGTGGGTTTAATGAATCAGTTAAAAAGCAGGTTAAAAATTTAACCAACATAACCAAGTTCTGACAAACTGTTTTTAAAAGAAAACACAATTTATCATATTACAAGTTAGAAAGTACATATAAACATACACATACATTTGCACATAGATGCATATATACATACTTCTCTGGTATGGAAACAAGGCTGAAAAGAAATGCCTCCAATTATTCATAAGAATTATCTTTGGATGGAAAAAGTTTACAGACATTTTTTAATCTCTTTTTTATGTTTTCTATATATCTCAATGTTCTCCAAGGGCTATGTTTGTCTTTCATAAACAAAAGCAGCACACATTTTATGTTAAGAAGAAAAAAATAGTATGAGTCTATGGGACCACAGAATATTGGCCATCAAGGGATTCCACGGTAATAATCTAAGGAACTGTTGCCTGGGAGATATTTAAAGGCAGGATATAGAAAGAGCCTCCACAGTGCTGAGTTTCTGTGAAATCATTTTCATGTTCGCGTCCCTAACAGAGATAGATTTTTTTACCCCACGACCGCAGTAATGCAATTCCTTCTCTCCTCCCAGCACACAGTATAAAACCAAGTGGTGCTCACGCCACATAGTAGGCACTAATGAATGAACAAGGCATCCCTCCCACAGGTTCGTGTTAGAGAACGAACCAGGGCAGCAGCAAGAGACAGCTGTTCCAGGAGATAAGAAAGTGAAGCAAAATCTCCCATGACCCTGTCTCCATCAAGGGCACAGGAAAAGAGTAAACCTCATTCCCCAAGAGCCTTGGTGAAAAAAAATGGGCAATGCAGCACAGACAAGCGTTGGGCGAAACCAACGTGGGACACACAGAAGTAAATCAACACAGGTCCTGAATTATGCCTTGGCTACATCCTTTAAAACAATGGTCTCAGGGGTGCCTGGGTGGCTCAGTCAGCTGAGCATTCGACTTCGGCTCGTCACGATCTCACGGTTTAATGGTTCGAGCCCCACGTTAGGCTTTGCGCTGACAGCTCAGAGCCTGCTTGGGATTCTCTCTCTCTCTCTCTCTCTCTCTCTCTCTCTCTCTCTCTCTCTCAAAAATAAAAAAATATAAAACTCCAATGGTCTCGATGGTGGACTGCACGGAATCCAGAGCAGGAACTGCACAGGTGTCAAGGTGAGGTGGCAAAAGAAATGCGAGCTCTTCCCGCAAAGTTCACCGTCAAGAGTGCAGACTCCTGTACAGGCTGTGCATGAACGACCCCGCCTCCATCACTGATCAGTCCTGCAACTTCAGGCAAAGCACTTCGTGTTTCCTGTCTCAATTTCCTCATATATGAAAGTGGATGACAATAGTTCTGACTTCACAGGTTTTTTGTTACTATCGAGTTTATTAATCCTGCAAGCACATTTAGGAAAATGTTGGCAACCACACTAAGCACTCAAATAGTAGCAATCACTGCTCTGTTTATACTTAGACTTTTAGCATATTCTTTAAATTCGCTTTACACATCTCCCAATGTACATAATGTATTAGGTCAGTAATGCACACATATGATTAATAGATGAATAAACATTTGCTGAGGTGCATATACTCATATGCGATGTGCCTTCGAAATGGTTTGGAGGCTGAAAACTGTAAAATTAGAGAATTTGTTTCATGAGACCCTTTACAAAGAGAATCTGGGAACTTAATCCTACCTGCTGTACTATTTTTATTGTCTCTGTTACTTCTTTTTTTAAAAAAATAAATTTATTATTAATAATTTTATTATTATAAAATTAATAATTATTAAATTTATTTCATTTCAAGTTAGTTAGCATACAGTGTGGTACTGGATTCAGGAGTAGAACCCAGTGGTTCATCACTTACATACAACACCCAGTGCTCATCCCAACAAGTGCCCTCCTTCGTGCCCACCCCCCATTTGGCCCATCCCCCCCACCCACCTCCCCTCCAGCACCCCTCGGTTTGTTCTCTGTATTGAACAGTCTCTTGTGGTTTGCCTCCCTCTCTTTTTTTTATCTTATTTTTCCTTCCCTTCCCCTAGGTTCATCTGTTTTATTTCTTAAATTCTATATACAAGTGAAATCCTATGATATTTGTCTTTCGATGACTGACTTATTTTGCTTAGCATAATACACTCTAGTTCCATCCATGTTGTTGCAAATGGCAAGATTTCATTATTTTTGATTGCCGAGTAATATTCCATTGTGTGTGTATACATATGTATATATATATATACATGTATATATACAAATATGTATATATATACACGTGTATATATATCATCCTCTTTATCCATTCATCAGTCGATGGACATCTGAGCTCTTTGCGTAATTTACCTACTGTTGATAGCACTGCATGTGCTCCTTCATACCAGCATTTTTGTATCCTTTGGATAAATACCTAATAGTGCAATTGCTCGGTCATAGGGTAGTTCTATTTTTAATTTTTTGAAGAACCTTCATATGGAATGGGAGAAGATATTTGCAAATGACATTTCGGATAAAGGGCTAGTATCCAAAATCTATAAAGAACTTAACCGAACTCAACATCCAAAAAAACAAGTAAGTGAAGAAATGGGCAGAAGACATGAACAGACACTTTTCCAAAGAAGACACCCAGATGGGAAACAGACCCATGAAAAGATGCTCAACATCACTCACAATCAGGGAAATACAAATCAAAACCACCATGAGATCCCACCTCACACCTGTCAGAGTGCCTACAAGTAACAACTCAGGAAACAACAGATGTTGGTGAGGATGCGGAGAAGGGGAAACACTTTTGCACTGCTGGTGGGAATGCAAATTGGTGCAGCCACTCTGGAAAACAGTCTGGAGGTTCCTCTGTGACTTCTAAAATGAATCAGCACGTGTAAGTTGTCAAAAGTTTAAATATTAAGTATGGACTTAGTCATGTTCAACCAGTTCACAAGTGATTTTATGAAATCTTACTTTTTTTTTTTTTTTACTTTTTTTAACATTTATTTATCGTTGAGAGACAGAGCATGAACAGGGGAGGGGCAGAGAGAGAGGGAGACACAGAATCCAAAGCAGGGTCCAGGCTCCGAGCTGTCAGCACAGAGCCCAACGCGGGGCTCGAACTCACAAGCTGCAAGAGCATGACGTGAGCTGAAGTCGGACGCTTAACAGGCTGAGCCACCCAGGTGCCCCGAAATCTTACTTTTAAAACTCCTCCAGAGGAAAAAGAGACAAATCTTCCTTATAGAAGGATTCCAAACATGTGCAGATACCCCTCCTCCAGGGGATTAAACTTAATTCAACTACCACCACTGCTGGTGTAGTGGATTCCGTGACTCACTCCCAAAGAACAGAGTATGGAAATAGACAATGTAACATAGAAATGTTACACCTGAAAACCCTAGCAGGTACCATCCTAACCAAATGACCACAGTCAGCACCATGGACAATTCATGTTGATCTCATGTAACCCCTTCCATATGATGTCATGAGGACACATTGCTTCTATGGAATTCATTTCAAAACATCGTAACTCTGGTCTAACATGGAGAAATGTCGGAGAAATCCACAATGAGAGAAAGCCTTCAAAATACCTGGCCAGTACTGCTTAAAACTGTCAAGGTCATGAAAAACAAGGAAAATCTGAAAAATTGCGCAGACCAGAAAAGAATATAGACATATGATAGAGATACATACGGTGTGGGATCCTGGACTAAATCCTGGAACAGATAAAATGGAAAAGGAGGTGACAAGCCAAATAAAGACTAAAATTTAGTTGATAACAATACCGAACTTTACCTCTCTGCTTTAAAATTTTTACAATAGCTGAATAAGATATTACCATTAGGGGAAGCTGGCAAAGGGTATTCAGAGACTCTCCATACTCACTTTGCAATTTTTCTGCAAATCTAAAGTTATTCCCAAATAAAAGTTTATGTAAAAAAATAAATGTCTTCAGATGTGATAAGAAGCCCTCTAGGTGTGGATACTCTGTTGCCATGTCTAGATCAGGTCTTGACTATATGCCAACATCATGATACATTATTAAACATCCTATATTTAGACTGGGCAAAACTAGTTAATTAACATTAAAGTAGCTTATATATGCCTGAATTCACTTCAGGTACAAGTACAACCTGATTTGAATAAATTATTTTTTCAGAAAATCTTGAGTGTTGAATCCAATCAGCCAATTAAGATACTTTAAAATAATCAGGGGCTTTTGGCATAAACAACCATTTCAATTGAACTTTCAACTTGTTTCAGCATTTCATTATGATTTTCCATAGTTTTTATGTCCCTCTGGTTTTATTATACAATTGGCTCTGAATTGTAAACTGTGTGTTAACTGAATGGTGAGCCATTCCAAAGTAAATGAGGAAGGACCTTATGTCCAGCAGTGCAAATTCTCAACAGAAAGAGCATAGTCCCACCAGCCAGGGGGAATTTTGGTCACACTAGAAGTGCCATTTGAATATTTTCTATGAATGGCTATATTTAAAGGATACACTGTGATACCCGAGACTCTTTAAAGAAAAATGGCGACATTTTCAACTAGAATATTTGAGACGTTGGAGAGGCTATAAATACTTCTGTGTGATTCAAACTACCTGCCTAGTTTAAAAGAGCCACATTCTATTAAAAAGTATTCGTAAGCAGCAGGCTGATACTTCTCCTTACTCTGTGCAACTCTCCTAATCAACTGTATTTCGATGTAGCTTCTTTATCTGCCGGCAGGTATATGCAGGGCATTAAAACAATATTACAACTCTAATGCAATCTTTTTACAGTCAACTTAGCTGAAAGCATTTAGAGTTAAGTTAGAGGAACCCGAAACCTCTGTTGATTTATTTAAGGTCTTGTGATGCCCTTGCTCCCTTTCTCAGAGCATGCTTTTTTATTCGATGGCTGTCCTCATCCTAAAACATCGTGGTGGGTCTACAGGGAATGAATTCTACTCTATTGTAACTGATGGGAGAAAGGTCACATTATTTTTATTTTCCTAAGTGGAATTCAGTCTGACTCCAAGTGTCCCCCGTTTAGATGGGGATACGGTTTGATGGGAGCGGTCCTGGGAGCTCACCTTCATTCTCTGTTGTTACTAGGGCTCTGTCATCAAAAAAGAAGCCATGTGACTATTCCTGGTGAGAGACAGGCTATCTTCAGTCCAGATTCAAACTTAGGGAAGACCTCTGATTTTCACTGACCCCAGTTACTGCTTTTTATTCTCATCTGTCCAACCCCTGTGATCTGTGGTAGCAGGGAGCTCTGGTGCATTAGAGCTAAGCACTGGTGTAAGAGACTTTATTTAAATCACAAAGTATCACCCAGCCATTGCCATGAAGGTCATTGTCCTCAGGGTGCTGAGCAGGATGGGGGTCTGGGCAGCAGTGTGTCAGAGCAGGATTGAACAGGCTTGCAAAAGCTGATGGTTAGCTGATGGAAATTTTGCAAGCTGGTTGTTAAACGCAAACATTATTTAAAAGTAAATGACATAGGGTCGCCTGGGTGGCTCAGTCGGTTAAGCAGCTGACTTCAGCTCAGGTCATGATCACGCGGTTCAGGTCATGATCATGCAGTTCAGGTCACGATCTTGTGGTTCGTGGGTTCAAGCCCCACATCGGGCTCTGTGCTGACAGCTTGGACCCTGGAGCCTGCTTTGGATTCTGTGTCTCCCTCTCTCTCTCTACCCCTCTCCTGCTCATGCTCTGTCTCTCTCTCTCTCTCTCTTTCTCTCTCTCAAAAATAAATAAAAATATTTTAAAAAATTTAAAGTAAATAACATAAAGTTACAATTAAATAAACTATGGTACAACGATGGCAAATATGTAAAGATGATCATTTGCTAGTATTTTACTTCGTTTTACTACAATTTATGCTGAATTTACTTATGTCTATTTTACCCATATGATGAAAATTCTATATGACACTGAGCTACTTCCCATGTGTTCCTGATTCCCCATTCAGTGCCCTCATATCAGAGGCCTGAAGTCAGAGATGAGAAAATTTATACTACGGAAATTAGCAAATGCTACAAATCATGTCTTGACTTACTGTCTTGTGGATTTCCAGACTTAAGAAAGTGATGGACAGAAAACATGTTGACAATGTAGATTAAACTTAATGCCCATAGCCATTATATTGTGAAGAACAAAACACACAAGTGTGTGCACGCACACACATACACAGCACAAAAACTGAGGCATTACCCTTCCAGTTTTCAAAACTATTATCCAGTTCAGCAAAGAAGTTTCTTACGTCATTGATGCATAAGTGAAGTTACAACATTATGCATTCAACTTTTCACTTCCACCCTACAAAAAAAAATAATCCGTCAACATTCATACTGTAACTACACTTCTAGATCAATTACAACCATAAGTTGACTAGAGATATGAGTTCAGCAAAAACTAAGGAAAATATTCTGTGAGAATCAGTTGCCTGTACGGAATTTACAATAAAGAATATAGTATAGTTTCTTATATCATGTGCTGCAAAAATAAGCTTTATGTTTATAATGATCTCATTTATTCGCATACTTGCATACAAGGTTTGTCAAGGAGCCACTGGTTAAACATTTACTAGCATACCACTGGGTACGGATACGTTAACACAAAAGAACAATCAACTCCCTCCTACCCTCTTCTGACCCCAGTCACATGGACTTTTTCCAAGACACTTTAATTCTAGCATTCTACTACCCACCTCTCCCCACACACCAAAATCAAACAATCAGACAAACTTCCTCTACCCTAGGTCCCCCTTAAGGACCATTCTGCATAATTTCCCCTCAGTAGAACTTTCGACACAACGCCCTAGTCTTCCTTCTTACAGGTGAACATGGAGAAACTGTCAGCTTGCTTTGATTTTAATTTTTGAGCTTTCTTATTTTGGTTTTGATTTGCCCATCTTAACTAACCCTGTAGTATAGGACATTAAAGAGTTCTCTAATCTTAAAATTCTAACCTTCCAGTACAGTCAACTTGTTCAACAGATTTTAAAAGACATAGTTGGGGCGCCTGGGTGGCTCAGTCGGTTGAGCGGCCGACTTCAGCTCAGGTCACGATCTCGCGGTCCGTGAGTTCGAGCCCCGCGTCGGGCTCTGTGCTGACAGCTCAGAGCCTGGAGCCCGTTTCAGATTCTGTGTCTCCCTCTCTCTCTGACCCTCCCCTGTTCATGCTCTGTGTCTCTCTGTCTCAAAAATAAATAAACGTTAAAAAAAAAAAAATTTTTAAAGACATAGTTAACTGACCTCTCCCACCCTCTCTCTACCCTCCCCTTCTCTCATTGACCCACAGGCTTATTGGTATCCTAACTAAACTGCTGAAATGGGAATGCACACTCCTGGCTGCCCAAACAGTGCAGGTGAGACCTCTCCGCCATAATGAGTGGGGAAATATGATGGCTGGTCAGTTGAGCCCAAATACCATATCAATATAGTGTGAGAGCTAAGACAACACCTATTACAAATTATAAATCTGTGCTTTTGAAAAATGTTACTGGATACCCTGTTTCAAAATGGCAGATGAAACCATCAATAAAGTTGGCATTGAAGTCATTCCCTTCACAGGTATATTTTAAGTATAATCAAAGCCACCAACCCTTTACAGATGCGGTAAAATACCTGAGCAAATTGCAACGTAATGACTGAGGGAGCCCTCCAAGAGTGCTGAAGTAACCACAGAACAGACCCAAGAATGCTTCTGGAATGTGAGTCGGTTAGCATATACCAGTATTAAAATTGTACACGAGGTCAACAAATCAGTTCCTGGGAAAATTTCAATCAAACCCGTATCTTGGCAGTCCTGTATGTGAAATCAACCAAATTAATCCATTGATTTTTTTTTTTTTTTTTTTTGCATTGTTGAGCCAGCCACTATAACTTAGAATTCCAGTTTGTATAGCATGTGGACATTCATGTTGACATTTGTAAGGGGGACTTTTCTGAAGATGGGCATGTAATGATAACACCAAAACCATGTGTTTCGTTTCTTGATTAAGAGGGTATTTTATTTTATTTATTTTTATTTTTTTTTAACGTTTATTTATTTTTGAGACAGAGAGAGACAGAGCATGAACAGGGGAGGAGCAGAGAGAGAGGGAGACACAGAATCGGAAACAGGCTCCAGGCTCTGAGCTGTCAGCACAGAGCCCGAAGCGGGGCTCGAACTCACGGACTCACGGACAGTGAGATCATGACCTGAGCCGAAGTCAGACGCTTAACCGACCAAGCCACCCAGGCGCCCCTTAAGAGGGTATTTTAAATCACCCATATAGATAGCTTAAAAAACAAAAAATGAAACTTAGTGAATTGTGTTGGCAACAGAATTATAACTCTAGCTGTCTGTTTCTTAGAAGCAAATGAAAACTTTAAACAACAGGCCCATGGGAATCAAATATCACTGGGTGTTTAGCTTCGTTTTATCTTTTGATGATGAATCAAGAAAGCAGAGGTAGGCGGGGTTACAAGAGCGTGTGTGTGCACATTTGTGTGTTTTTCCTATCACATGAGCAATTGCATTTTCTCCATGCGACTGCAAGCCTCATTAACTCTGATTTTCTCATTCATCTCAAATTGCTATATTTATTATAATGGCTTCATCCAGCTGAGGTATTCTCCTTATGGGGAAAAATTCCCTGATCTTTGTCAATGCCATGTGGCAAAGTAGAAGATGAAAGCTGTAAAATCCAATCCCTGAGTCAGGGCCCGTCATCAGCTGGCTCAGCCACATAAACAAAGCTGATTGGGACAACACTAGTCATGCACCCAAACTGTTTATTTAGACAGGATCAGAACAGACGCATTTCCTATTCAGAATATTTCCACAAGTGTGCTTCTCCAAAGTCTCTATTTAGCAACAAAAGAATCACCCGGGTTAGGCTAGAGAATATTTCTCATCACCAAACCTTATCACTGCATGTTAGCAGTATACCACAGCTGAGCAGTGAGTTCCGTCTTCTGCCACGGCTGAATTAATTTTTTTTTATATTTAAATTTGATTTCTCATTACACAGAGCCGGGCTTCACAATAGAGAATGTGCCCTCTCTAACACGGGCCTCCCGATTCCTTTCAAATAGCTTAAACACCAGTACCTTCAGAGAGACTGTTTCAAGTTTAATAGCCTTGGAAAATTACCAGAATGAACAAGACCAGACATTAATTTCTCCCTTAAAGTGTTGAATTTTGGAACCAACCTTTAGCCTATAAATATTTACATACTTGTTTCATGAAACACATAAAAAATACGAGGTTGAAACAAAAATCTAAGTCCCCTGCTCCATTCTGTTATATATCCTGAATACAGATGCCTACACACAAAACAGGTCTGTCAGGAAGTCTCTAAAAGGCAAGGTAAAAATTACACTATTTTAAAAGATCTTCTATCATAAGAGACCTGAACATTATATATAAATGGGGCAGGGGTGGGGCTGCAGTAATCTTGTCAAACCCCATTTGCATGGTTGCTTCTAGATCTCAAAGCAGTGATGCTATCAGCTGTCAATCAACAGGTATTTATCGAGTCCCTGATGTACTCTTAAAAGCTGCACGGTTCTATGGAAAATTCCGGAACAATAAAAATACAGCATTTACTCACGGTGAGTTGGCCAGTTGGTTATGAGAGAGAAGACATATAAAATCATCAGTAAATAAAAGTGTATTTTCAGGTTATCAGAGCCATAGCTCATTACCCTGGTTGCTATGGCTCATGGGGGTCCTGAAATAACATAGGATACATGGAGGCGGCAAGAACCCGGGGAGATTCTATCAACAATTTGGCATCAACCAAATCATGCGATTAGGTAGCACCTCCTGACTGGTTCAAACCTGAGTCAACAGAGCAATTCGCTGGAATTGTCCAGGCCTCAATACGTCAATATTTGATCCCGTCTTCCCCCAGCCCAACGTCTTTCCACGAAAAGAGAAGGGGCCACAGCCATCTCCTCCAGGACTTCCTTTCTCATCTCGTAAGTCCACAACGCATCCTGAGATTCTACATTTTCTAAACTTTGCATAGACTTAGGACTGAAGTCTTATAGCAGGGATTAGAAGGCATAGGGAGAAATTTGAAACCTATTAGTTGAAGTGACAGATATGACAGAAGATAAAACAGGGAAGTCATTACCAATCATATGGCCATCAGAAGCTATGGAAGGGAGATGGCAAGATAATAAGGAAAGACGCAGACTCCAAAGTGGTCTGCCCTTCACTCCAAATCTCTCTGAAGCTAGGACCCTTTTAAGACTGATATTAAGCTTTGGTGACATTAGCCCCCCTGCAGCTTTAAAGCGTTAAAATCCCACAACCATGCTAAATATTCCAGAGCAGATACAGGAGGGAGGACTATGGGTAACGAGGAGAGGTGGGTGAGATGGAGAAAGAAACCAACATGCACGCGGAGTAATTTCTCTAGATAGAAAGGGCCAGCCACAGTCAGTACTCGACCTACCGCATCCATCCGGGACATGGGGTACCAGTGTCTTCCCATTAGCAGATGACAGAGCAACTCCCAGCGCCGAAGTCACAAGGCGCGCGTCTGAGTCACGTGCCAAAGCGCAGCCAGTGAGGACTCCCAATCTGGTTGCTATCAGACAGACACAAGACAAAGGAAGTAAGTCCAGTCCTGGGAAATGAGAGACGAGAGGGGGGCGCTGGAAGGCTGGGGGCGGGGGTGCAGACCACCAGCCTCTGAAGCTGGGCAGCCCCCTCAAGCTTCCACGGGCACCTGTCCCTGCAAGAAAAACCCAGGCGCCCTCGTGTGTGTCTTGTCGGATAACACTCACTCAGAGGCGGGCCGGAGGAGACCGGGTTTTTGCACGGTTTTGGTTTTGTTTTTGGATGCACGGCTGGTTTAACTGCCTTCTGAAGGGGGCCTGGCAGAGGCTTTCTCAAGGCCCAGTGGCCTCCAAAAAAGTTCCTCTTTTCTCTTTGGGTCTGTTCGTCTCCCTCTCTGTGTCCTTGTCCAGTTCGTGTTCTTTCTGCTCTACTGGGAGCACTCCCCTTTCTCCTTCCTTCTCCCGCCTCCCCCATCCTTCCTTTTTCTTCTCTTTTTCTTTCCTTGACCACCCCCACCACCATTTCTGTCTGGTTTTTTTTCCTTTGGCCCTATTCTAACTATATGTTTGTGTGTGTGTGTGAGTGAGTCTGTCTGCCAGCTTCCTTTTTCCCTCTTTTTTTAAATGTCTATTTATTTTGATAGAGAGAGAGAGAGAGAGAGAGAGAGAGCATGAGCAGGGGGAGGGGCAGGAAGAGAGGGAAAGAGAGAAAATCTCAAGCAGGCTTCACGCCATCAGCACAGAGCCGGATGCAGGGCTTGATCCCATGAACCCTGAGATCACAACCTGGGCCGAAAGCAAGAGGTGGATGCGTAACCGACTGAGCTGCCCAGGCACCCCTCTTCCTCCCTCTGTTGAAGTAAGCCAGAATTCTCTCCTTCCTGGCATTGTCAGATACGGGAGATAAGTACAGAAGAAGGAGGCCCAAGTGCCTGAAGTGATTTACCATTCACCTAGAACCAAGGATACGTCCCTGGAAGAAAAGCAGAATTTGTCACCCCAAAATATGCCTCTCTGGCATAAGGATTATTTTAGGCTGATTGGTTTTAAGAAACTTAAGACATCAGAGAAGCTCTGGAAAAGCAAATAGAAGTTACCGTTTGTAAGAGAGATTTACATGAATAAGGGAAATCTCCCTTTGTGAGGGTGTCTCCCAGCTCAATATCCAGAAGGACAGGATGACGCTAAATCCCTAGAAACTCTTAACTGACGGAGGAGACAACTTAAATCTGTCTAATAGCCATACCCTTGTTGACTGTGCTTTTCCTGGTCACCTCCCGTATCTGGCCTATACCCCACCCGCAAACATCGTTGTTTAGCAGGAGAAGGTATTTGAGGTGGTGAGTTGGGTCTCTTTGGGGAGGCTATTTTCCCAGGTCTCTCCCATGTATACAGGGGGCATTCGTGTTATTAAACTTCTGTTTGTCTTTCTCCTGTTAATCTGTTTCCAAGTTTATTTATTCAGAGAAAGAGAGACAAAGCATGAGTGGGGGAGAGGCAGAGGGGGAAAGAGAATCCCAAACAGGCTCCAAGATGTCAGCGCAGAGCCCAATGTGGGGCTCGATCCCATGAACGGTGACATATGACCTGAGCCAAAATCAAGGACCAGAAGCTTAACTGAGTCATAGAGGAAAAAGTATTTTTCCTCCCCTACCCCCTATTGTGGCTACTGCCTTGAGCCATCCTCTCATCCCCAATATCACAGAGGGGAAAAAAGAATAATTCCAAAGAAAAATGCCAGCATGGATATCATCAGAATATAAATGAAGTTTAAATGTCGACCGCTTCCCAGATAAAAGGAGTAATTAATACAACAAAGCACAAATCTCAACCAAGGTTCCACCTCTTTCCTGTGTGTGCTGTGAGAACCTTCACTTGAACTTTAACAAAACCAAAACAAAAAAAAAATAAAATTGTACCAGTCTTATTTTATTTTTTTATTTTTATTTTTTTAAATTTTTTTTTTCAACGTTTATTTATTTTTGGGACAGAGAGAGACAGAGCATGAACGGGGGAGGGGCAGAGAGAGAGGGAGACACAGAATCGGAAACAGGCTCCAGGCTCCGAGCCATCAGCCCAGAGCCCGACGCGGGGCTCGAACTCACGGACCGCGAGATCGTGACCTGGCTGAAGTCGGACGCTTAACCGACTGCGCCACCCAGGCGCCCCTGTACCAGTCTTATTTTAAACTTTTCAGGCCAAACACCCCAAGCAAATACACACGTCTGCAATTCATTAAGAGGAAACAATTTGGAGAGACAGGCTCCTTTTACATAACGTGTTTAATTACACACGCAAGTTTTATTTGTTTGTGCCGTGATAAAAATCTTCTTTTTTTCAGAGAAACAAATTAAAAAGGAACCATCATTTGCATTTTATCTGATTTCTGATTTTTAATCTACTGTTATCTAAGAGCTAATATTTCCATTTCTCGTATTTAATCCAAACAGACAGGCAGAGCCCTTGCTACAAAGCATCCTTAAAGATGAAGAAACATCCCTGAAAATATCAGATCAATTATGAGAAGAATAGTCTGATTAGATGTCATTTGAATTGCATTACTATTCACCAAAGGGTATTTTGGGCACGTATTTGCAGGAGGGTAAGAAATGGAGTGGCTAAAGATTAGACACCATTCAAAAACCAGCTCTTTATGGTCTGTGAAGCCGAGGGAGAGAACTTCTTCCCCCTCTGGGAACATGTTCTCAGATGTTACCCTGTTTGCATGAGTGTAATCTAAACAGAAATCGGGGCTTCAGACTAGAGATGATATACATGCAAAACGAGTCCTATAATATCAACATGACAACCAATTTCTTAAAAAAAAAAAGTCAACATTTTTTTAGATTATAGTCACTATGTTTCTAACGAGGGTACCAATGAACAGTCCTTATGAAAAAGTTCTACCTGTAGCCCAAGTCTTTGAAAAACTCAAACAAAACCAAACAGGCTTCTTTGCAGTTGTCTGAAGTCTGCAACATGGACTGTGGGCAGTTTTACACGGAAGTACATCTCCAGTGTATTCTGCACCTGCTGGAGAACTTAACGGGGGCCTCTTCTCCTCCCTCACTTCCTTCCCTACCTACTCATCCTTCCTCTCTTCCACAAAAGCCTACTGAGCTCCAAATAGGAAAACAGGAGGAGTATATTGTTTACATATTTTCAATTTTTCTGTGTATTACGATGTTTTGATGTGTGTGTTTGTTTTCCAGCTTTTGACATGTGGGGGAAAAAAAAAAGCCTTTCCAGCTGGAGAGCGACTGTCCTCCCAGAGCCAGACACCTCTTAGAGATAGCAAGGGGCCAGCCTGGAGCATGCCTTTGATATGTAAACCAATCCAGAACCAGACCTCCTCTGTGTGGCTTGAACACCCAAGGAGGCAGTACTGTTCTGCCTTAATCATCCAGGGCCAGCTGCCAGGCAACTGGGGACCAGCGTCGTAGCCCAAAGCTCCACTGAAACATTCAAACCAGCCAGTCCTAAACTGTTGACTTTTCCCTGCTTTGGCTTTGCTGCAGAAATCCCAAGATAAGCACCAGCCTTGGCTTTCTCCTCCCTCTTGTCTTCTGAAACCTGACCCACACCTGCTGTTTCCCCTGTGGCCTGTATGGCATGCGGTAACCCCTTCTCTGGGACCTGTGAGTATAATAAACTTTGTCTTCCCGAGCCTCTCCCGTGTCTCCTCCTGTGGCTGCACCTAAGAGACTGCCATGTAAAAAGCAGCCATGAGGGGCGCCTGGGTGGCGCAGTCGGTTAAGCGTCCGACTTCAGCCAGGTCACGATCTCGCGGTCCGTGAGTTCCAGCCCCGCATCAGGCTCTGGGCTGATGGCTCAGAGCCTGGAGCCTGTTTCCGATTCTGTGTCTCCCTCTCTCTCTGCCCCTCCCCCGTTCATGCTCTGTCTCTCTCTGTCCCAAAAATAAATAAACGTTGAAAAAAAAAAAAAAATTAAAAAAAAAAAAAAAGCAGCCATGAAAAAAGCCCAAGTTCTGGGGACAGGACAACCACCCCACGGGCACAGAGAGTAAACCTACTTGGTAATGAAATTATCAAAGAAAAAAGAGTAGGAAGAGACAAAATTGTGGAGAGAGAGGCAGGGAGATTCAACGCAGATGAAATGACGTGAGCTCCAGAAGAGAAGCAGGTCTGGATTTCTTCAAGTATTGGTTGACAGAGATGCTCTCCATGACCAGCTCTACTTAGGCTCTTCTGAGCTTTTTCCAACGCGGCCTGACTTTCAGGCTTTCATGTTCCTCTCTGCATTTTCCAATTTCAGCAAGAATCCTGCGAAGTCAGTTTATCCAGAACCCCCCATCCTTCCTAATCAGGGTGTCGTCCTCGCCGTCCCCCAGGGGATGCATGGTCACCCCAGCCTGCAGTCAGCAGGAATCCTGTCAGCTCAGATTATCCACAATTCCCTTTTACCCCAAACGTTGCTCTTAGTGACTTCCATCCTCGGACCCCAACAATGATGCGGGGCTCAAACCAAACCGTGAGATCATGACCTGAGCCGAAGTCGGACACTCAACTGACTGAGGCACTCAGGTGCCCCTTAAATGGTAAACACATTTTAAGTTGTGTTTATAGTACCTGAGTCCTAATTAGTAAAGCATGGTGCTTTTAGCAAATGTTTTTAAAAAATTTTTTAATATTTATTTTTGAGAGAGAGAGAGAGAGAGAGAGAGAGCGAGAGAGAGAGCAGGGGAGGGGCAGAGAGAAAGGGGAACAGAGGCTCTGTGCTGACAGCAGAAAGTCTGACGCAGGGCTTGAACTTGCAAACAGTGAGATCATGACCTGAGCTGAAGTCAGACGTTTAGCCGGCTGAGCCACCCAGGTGTCCCAACTTTTAGCAGATTTTACTATGAGTATTTCATCATTTATTAAGGGAAGATATACTGTATGCTAATGTATTTTTGGTCTTTTGTGACAAAGAATGACAATGAGATGGGGACACAGACAAACACTAGCAGTGCTCAGCACTCTGAAGTAAAAAGGTAAGAAAAAAATTCCAGTAACTCTGATCCACCGGGTGATCTCCTCAGTGGAGCACACTCATCAACACCAGGCAGAGTGATTCCTTAAACTCACATTTTATTTCCATCCATGTAAGGACTTGCCAAGTCTTGTCCCCGTGAATCTACACAACCATACTCTGAGGAAGGATTTATACCCACTTCATGGATAAAGAAACAAAGGCTTCAGAAAGCTCAAGGTCACATCGTTAATGAGAGTCGGTCTTAGGAGCTGAACTCAGAACCCCACCATACTTGTCTGAAATCAGCTAGCATACATTGTAGAAGCGAGAGGGCATTTTGTGAGGACTCCCACTGTGCTTAGAAGATAATGTCACTTTGTAACCGAGCATCTATTTTCTTTTATCTTACTGCTTTACTATGTTAGCTGCAGGCTCTCCTGAAAATGTTGGAATTTGTGATTCCAACCTCCACTACCATTCCAGCATATACTCACCACCTATCAGGTGAAAAATTTCAAAATATGTAAAAGCCTAGAGTCATGGGGAGGGGTGCATGCTGGTTGAACAATGGGTTCTAAAGACCAAAGTAGAATTATCCTTGGTTTTTCTCTTTCCCTAACTCCGTATCCAATGAATACCACCGCTCTACATTATGGTATGAAAATAGCAATGATCTAAACCAAATTAAAACCCAGGCGGCTGCACTTCTTCAGGCCTTTGTCACAGTCAAATTCCTGTGGAACCAAAGAATTCATGCCCTTCCTTACAGCAGATTGCAGTGGCATCCGACTTCCATTTGGCTTTGACTTTGAGAAAACCTTTGGGAGCAGACACACTTCATTTCCCTAAGCAGGCACAGAAAGGTAGCTTAGCAAACTAAAGACTGGATTTAATGGATTAAGCACCTGGCTTAAGGAGATTTCAATCTGACTTAATGATATTGCCAGTCCCAGGAGTCACTGGTTCAAATCCTGACTAAAGCTTTTATTCTTCATCAGAAAGTGCCATAAATTTGCTATATTCTGGAGACGAGGAACAAACCTCCTAGAAACTTTTTTCCATGTCTCTTCTTCACAAGATAAACTGAATTTTCTAATGGTAAACGCCACTTCCCCACAGAGGATCTTGTTCAGTCTACCCATGCCGTATGCTAACTCAAAGTCCATCCTGTCCCCAAGAGACAATTCCAGTACAACTGGACTAGGAGTTCTGTCTTCCCCAGCCTGACATGGGGCTCGAACCCACAAACTGCAAGATCATGACCTGAGCTGAAGTTGGAGGCTTACCTGACTGAGCCATCCAGGCACCCATTTAACACCATTCTTAAAAACCTGCCACCACCTCCATTTCCCTACCTTCCCTCCCTGTTGCATTGTCTTCCTTGGTCTTACTACCACCTAGCATGTGACATATTTTACATGTTTCCCCAGCTAGAATTAAAACTCAGTGAGGATCAGGACTGCAACGTTTAGCTCGCAGCTATCTAACCAGAGCCCAGAACAAGGGCTGGCATGTAGAGAAAGTTCAATATATTCTTGCTGAATCAATGGATGAATCTCAGTGAATGGTTTCTTCTTTTGAGGTGTACGTCTTCTCTCTCACATCTATTCCATCCCTGACTCTCCACCTGGTCTGTGGTCCTCCATGGCCCCAAGGGCATGCCAATGCCTCTCGGCAATCCTCCTCCCTCCCACTTCCTGATTACTCAGTTTCTCTTGGTTCAAATTCTCAAGCAGGGGAATCTGGCCACTGACCATCCAATGGGTTGGCTAGCTTTGGGTCATGTGTCTATTTCCTATATGTTTAAACATATGGCACAGATGCCATGGCTGTATCAGTTTGAAGGGAACTGCAGGACTCTCACCACTCTTCACATGTACACAGAGTTTCGTTGACTAGTCCACCAGCCAGCCAGAGTTTCCCCAGTGAGTAGCCTTCTATCAACAAGACCTATTGTTTTACCCACTTGTTTAGATTTTCTCATCATGTTCATTCATACATTTACTATATAAATAATGATTGAGGGTCAACTATCTGCTAAACCCCCTGTGAGCTGCTGGGAATGTGGTAGCATCTATCATTATGAAGCTCACTGCCTAGTGAAAGAGATATAAGTATCCTTCCCTTTGGATCCCAGAGATAAATCAGTGAGCTATGGAAACACCTAAGTTAATTTAAACTTGGCTGAGGGGCATGGGCCCTGGGGAATTTGAGATAGAGGTCTTACCCAGAGAAAATGAAATCTAATTGGAGACCTGAATAATACACACACACACACACACATACAGGAGTTAGCTAGGCAAAGAAGAATTGGACAGGGGAGATGTTTCAGACAATGAGAACAGCAGGGCCAAGTCCAGAGGTGAAATGTGCACTGTGCCTTTTGGAGAACTAAAAGAATTTCACTTTGGCTGCCATGAAGACAGTATGGAATAAAGTGTTGAAGAAGTACAGAGATGTCAGATGTCAGCAAGACTTAGGAACCAACTTAAGAAACCTGGATTGTGTTGTGAGGGAAATGAAGGGCTACGAGGGCTTTATTCAGGTTAGGAACACCACCTCACCTCTGAATTCACCACCAACTCTGAGTTCTGATCTGTTCTTAGTGCCAGAGAATGCTTGGTGTCCTCCAGTGAAATCAAACACTTTCTGAGGTCTTCGTTCTCCCAGGATTCCAAGCCCTAACACTTTAGCTGAAGGAGCACAGGCTTGACTTGTGGGCAAAAATGAATCTGATTTCTACTTTGAGCATGAGCTTAGAAACATTACCCTACCTCTTTCTGAGCTTCATTTTCTTCCTTGGTAAAATGAGGATAAATAAACTTTCCTCTATAGGTTGCCATGGTAATTAAATTAGGAAGCATATGTCTAGAACAGTACGTGGCACATAGGAGATCCTCAGTCCGTGGCAATTAACAGCCAGCCTACGTAATTTCTGATGGCTGTTACTGTTGTTTTCATAAACTAAGAGAACCAAAATAACTCTTAAAATCATCGGTTTAGTTCTGGGAGCAGAATGAAATAAGTGAGGTTGAAGTTTCTCAGCAACAATAAGTGTATAAAATCAACAATCAATAACATACAATCAATAATTGACTAACCCACTTGGCCTTAGTCCAAAATACAAAATCAAAAAGTAAATGGTGAATACATGTTCTTCATTAAACAATTCTGGAGTCATTTTTCAATATAACTCAAAGGAATCAAAAATAATCTTCCCAATTATTGTGTTTAGTTTTCTCTCAATTGTCTGTCATTTCATACAAAAGCCTTCCTTTGTCTTGAATAATTATCTCAATGCTTGCTAATATGAATGGACAGAAAAATGAGGTTGGGCGATAATGGCTAGCCAATGTTCAGCAGCAGTTCAATAGTACTCAAATTTTGTTAAATGAACCCAGGTTCTTCCAACGATTTTTTGCATTCAGTTAGCTTATTCCTTCCTGTGTCTGTACTTAAACATAATTCCCTACTGCTTCGTTAACAACCGCAGCTATATTATTACTACCCGAGTACATTACCTTAATGGAATAATCTATGGAAAACGGGACACTTTCTGGTTGGCCTGGGAAAGTTAGGTACCTCTGAAATTCACTCATTCATTTGTTCATTCATGCCGCAAAAACTTTCAAAGCAAGAGTGTCTAACTTTGGTGCTTCCAAAAGCAGACCCTAAAATAACAAGGATTTGAAAAATCCACCTACTTGCAGGTAGATTATTTGGGAGGAGATCCCAGGAAGTACAGTGAGAACGTGGAGGAAATAAAGGGTGCAAATCAGGGAAAGGGAAAAAAAAAATCAATGCAACACGAGGCAATGAGCAAGTTCCAGCTGTAGGCATTCGGGCTGAACTTCCAGGAGACCCTCTGAGAAATCACGTAAAACACACCTTAGAATCTACTAGCCCCACTGGGGCCTGGGGAGGCTATGCCATTTATTCACTATTTTCCATCACCCACTGGTCGAGAGTGGAGCATGTTTCTGGTCCAGCAAACTCCCAGGGTACTGGAGAAAACAGAGAGATAGGAAGAGTTGCAGGTACCAGGAGTTAAGATCGAAGCTGTCTGTGGTAGCCTACAGTGAATTCAGGCGGGCAGTTGGGGGGTAGGGCATCTGCAGCAAAGAAGTGATTCTTCCAATGAGTGAATTAATTCACATATACACATAAGGGCTTTACACAATGCGTGACACAGAGAAAGCGCTACACAATCTTGGTTCCCGTTACCTTGCTAGTGTGCTAGTTCCTATTCTAGGCACTTAGGATGTAGAGAAGAATGTGGCCTTTTTCCTACGTTCAGATAAGCACATCGCTATATCATTCCCAAAAGCAAAGACTGCCTCTCAGAGAACAGAGCCCACATATTTGTATTTCATTGTAATTTTAGAACTATACTGCCATAATTTAGGATTCTTTGGCTGTCCAATTAATTTCTGATCTTTATCATATTCTTGTTGCACAACAGAGACCAAGTTCAAATGAAGAAAAAGGACCAGAAGTTGCATATTATTCCTTCTTGTGCATCAAGAACAGAATGAAGAAAAACCTCTGAACATTCAGACCCCGTGCTCCCCACGTGCAGGGTTTCAGAATACAAAAGTTATATCTTTAGGCCTCAGACGTGAGTGAATCTGAATTCCTTAAAATATGCTCTAAATCAGGGCACCTGGGAGGCTCAGTCGGTTGAGTGTCCGACTTCGGCTCAGGTCATGATCTCACGGTTCGTGGGTTCGAGCCCTGCGTTGGGCTCTGGGCCGACAGCTCAAAGCCTGGACCCTGCTTGGGATTCTGTGTCTCCCTCTCTCTCTCTCTCTGCCCCTCCCCCACTCATGCTGTGTCTCTCTCTGCCTCTCAAATATAAACATAATAAAAAAAATTTTTTTAATATGCTCTAAATCTCTCCTATAGGAACACATTTCTGTAATTCCACTGTGCATTATCTTCAGACTCATAACCCTGGAAATATGATGGGGAAGAGAAAAGCAAAACAAACACACAAAACATTCACTTCTATCTGACACCTGCTGTCTATTCAGGGGGTTTGAATCTGACCAGAATTAATGTGGCAGATGGAGCCAATTGAATAGTGACTGCCACCTTCCTGAATCATTTCAGGTTATTCTGTATCTCCGTCCACATATCAGGAAGAATAAAATCACATGCGCGCGTACACACACACACACACACACACACACACACACACACACACAGTAATCATTTATGAGAAAAGACAAGTTAGGGAAGTCATGACTGCAGACCTCTCAGACTCAAAATACTTCATTGTATTGACTCCAGTTTCTCGTTAAAACATAAGTGGCAAGTCTCTGGAAAGTCCCCAGAACAACTGCCCATGTGCCTTAGCCTTCAATGGCCTTCCTAGTCAGTTTTTCCAAGAAATTTGAAGCAACCCCTTCTAGTCTCAGAGACATACTTAAGGGCCCTCTCTTATCAAGAAAACCATGTCTGTGTATCAGGAGTAAGCCATGCATCACAGGCATTATTCAAACACATCAATAAGGGCCTAAAAAATGGATAAGCTAGGTTTTTTCATCCTCTGGAAGATCTTTCAATAGACATCACATTTTTGATTTTCAGACAGTTGTCAGGTATTCTTGGTTTCTAAGACTTTGCCTGGGTGGCTCAGTCAGTTAAGCATCTGACTTCAGCTCAGGTCATGATCTCAAGGGTCGTGGGTTCGAGCCCCACGTTGGGCTTTGTGCTGACAGCTCAGAGCCTGGAGCCTGCTTAGTATTCTGTGTCTCCCTCTCTCTTTGCTCCTCCCCCGCTCACTCTCTGTCTCTCAAAAATAAATAAATGTTAAAAAAAAAAAAAAGACTTTGCTGATCTCTAGGTATCTGAAGGAGCACCCTGTAAAATTTCTGATTATAATCAAAGCACATTTTTTGAATAATCAATCTCTGGTGAAATTGGCTGTTAATAAACACCCATTAACTTTTTTGAAATAGCTGAAAAGGATGAAGTGGCCAATGAGTGAAAAAATGGAAGCTTCTAAGATTATAGGACTTGTTCATGTCCTAAATGGTTCAAGTGCTTTCCTTGAAATAAGGCTAATGTTAAGGTTTCGCAGGAAGTCCTGGACGCATGAGTTAAATCTCAGTTTTTATGCTAGGAATATTCTGGTTTAAAATTAAAGAAAATGCTCTCCATATACCTTTGCCGATCTGAAACAGGGACACATCCTTTAGAGTTTATGATGAGCCACCTTCACAGTTTTCTTCACAAGTGTTTCATGTTTCTTTGTTTTACATTTAAAAAAACACCAAATCTAAACATGAACTAGCCCCAGTGCTTTTCCATTAACATTAGAATTGCTTGTCATTTATCTATTCCAGACCGACATTCTCAGAGAATATCCACCTCTCCCTCCGCTCCCCACTCTAGCTAGCCCTTGGCAAGATCCAATTCAAGTAGGAGAAAAAGAGGCCTGATGTTTGGGAGAAGTGGGCCTTCTTGGCTCAACAATTACTGTCATTTGGACTAACTTTCCTTAACAAAGCCATTGTAATACAGTTTACTGGGATCTCTTTTTATTTTTTACTTTAAGATTTTATTTTTAAGTAATCTCTATACCCAACATGGGGCTTGAACTCACAATCCCGAGATCAAGAGTCCCATGCTCTACTAACCGAGCCAGCCAGGTGCCCTGAGATCTCTCTTTACATTTGAGCAACCAAAAGAGTATACATTCGCTACCTCCATGCCATGATCCTTCATCTTGTATAACTACTTTACAGCACTTATCTCTGCAAATTATACAGCCACAGTTGAGAGAGAGGAAATATGCTGAGATATAAGATGTCTCTGATTCCAGCCTTACACTGCATATACCACGAAGATATGAACAGTATTTTCTCACTTCCCAATATCCGGAAAAGCTGATATTGAACAGGTATTGTAATGAGTGCTAGTTGAAAGATTATACACTTAGGGGGTAAAAAAAGATGCGCTTGGCTTCTAATGTAATGCCCGAAGTTCCGAAACCTCCCACAAAAGTCCACCAGAGTCGTAAGTCAAAGCCAAGCGGCAAGGGTCGTTTATTGCAGGTTCGAACCTGGTCCTCTGCGCACTCGTCGCCAGTGACGCAAGAGGCCCTGATCAGGGTTGGTACAGCGTTTTTATAGACAGAGATAAATAGCACAGGGGAGGTTTCAAATTATGAGGGGCCTGATTAGTTGATTTTAAAGTAAGGACATTTGTTGTTCTCTGATTGGGCGTCCTTTGTCTGTCCTTTGGCGGGAAGGCTTTGTCCGTTACTTGTGGCGGGAAGATAAAAAAAGGGGAAAGGGGGAAGAGGGTAGGGTAGGTGGGGAATGTGCTAAGCAAGCAGGTTTACAGAAGCGAGAAATGCCAGTTAGTTCATGTACAATCACTCATTCCATTACCGATCAGACCACATTTAGGAAGGTTTACAACCCATTCTACTACACAGCGGGTTACATTCAGGAAGGGCTTCACAATGCTCGTAGCAAACAGCAAGCAAAACAGACTTCTCAGCAATTGTATTTCTTATCAAAGATCCATAATAAGCAGAAAAGAGAACCTAGCTTTAAACTAAGGCAGGGCTGTCATTTGGATTGTTCCTTTCACTAAATCATAACCAAGATACCTCCTATATCTGTGACTAAGCTTCTCCTGTAAAATGAAAGTACTATTTCCTACTATTGAGGTTTTGAAAATTAGAGGAGTTAATGGATATTAAAGGCTTAGAAAAGTATTTGGCAACAGTACTTGAAGTCTTGAAGTAAGACTTCAAGACCTGTGGTATCAATGTGATTATTACTATTAGTAGTTTCTTCTAAGCATCCATCCCCTAGTTCCAGTAAGTTCCTCCCCACCCCTCTAAATATGCATGCTCTGTTCCTGGTGAGGTTGGGACAATGTGACCCAAGTTATTCTAATTTAAGTGAAGCCAACAGAGAGTAAAGCGGAAATTAAGATGGCTAATAATATTCAGGGAAAGAAAGAAAAAGAAAGAAAGAAAGAAAGAAAGAAAGAAAGAAAGAAAGAAAGAAAGAGAAAGAAAGAAAAAGAAAGAAAGAAAGAAAGAAAGAAAGAAAGAAAGAAAGAGAAAGAAAGAAAGAAGTTAGGAAAGAAGGAAGGAAGGAAAGAATGAAAGAAAACAGAAAAGAAAGGGAGGGAGAAAGGAAGGAAGAAAAAAGGGAGAAAGGAAGAAAGGGAGAGAGGAGAGAGGGAGGAAGGAAGGAAAGGAAGAAGGAAAGAGGAAAGAAGAGAGGAGAGGAAGGGAGAAGGAGTAGAGGAGGGAGGGAGGGGAGAGGAGAGGAGACAAATGACATCATCCATGCCCTTGAATCTATCATCTATCATCTGGATTTACTTGTACCGATACGTTTCTTAAACTTCTTGTTTTTGTGTTTATGGCAACCAATAAAAATAAATACAACCATTGATTCTTTGTCTGCCAAAAGAAGGAGTTAGACAGAAGTATCTCCACTGAAATTCTACTATCCTGCGTTTATACGGCAGTACCCTCATCCTTCACTCAGTAACCCAGGAAAGTCTATTCGGATGGTCACTCAACTAGCTTGTTCGCTAGGTCACAACTGTTCGCCCGCCCTTACCCGAGGGTGGCTGGGGTCGTAGGCGATTTTCCTACAGTGAGACTGACATTGACCTGGAAAGTTTTTTTCAAATGCCGTCTTCTTCCCAAGGAGAAAGGGAAAAATTGGATAAAGTGCCTTCGTTTCCACTGATAAAGAAGTAAGCTTTACAGCAAATGCAGCAGGAAGGCAAGAGGTCCGGAAGAAAATGCAGAAGGCCTAACATGCCACAATGTTTCAGAATGGGAAGGCTTTTTCATGGGTTCACAGTGGGTTTTGAAAACAATGGAGGAAAAGTAGACATTTGTGAACCGGAGGTACAGCGAGCTGTCAAGCAATTTCTTTTTTAATTTTCCAAAAGTAGCAAAAGAGCCTATCGGCTCTGCGGTAGCCAGAGGATGGCAGTTAAATCACCTGAGTTTCTAAACCTGACACAATTGCTTAGAAGTGAAGAGGAAGTTAGAGGGAAGCACTTTAAGCTTGAACTCCAGTCTCCTTACCTGGACTCAGGAGGGTAGGGCAAGGTGACATCGGAGATCCATCCTGGCTCTTAAACTCCCTGATTCTAGGAGATCCTAGAGGAACCCAAGCATTTGCAGAACCTCGCCACGAAGAGGAACTCTGGTCAGGTGGGAGCTGTAAGAAGGGGAAAATGCCATCATTTTCCACGTTCACACTAGCAACAAGATACGACATGTAATCGTGGATTGGTAAACTGGAACCGTCAAAGACAGACAGCTGAGAAGTTTCAGTGAGGAGTGATTTAAAGACCTTTCTAGAAAAATGCCCCCTAAGAGAGCTTCAAAGCCTGGAGACTGAAAATTACAATATTCCTTAGGAGAGTGTCGTATTTTCTTAAGCGTTTTAAAGAGTTTTTTTTTTTCCTTCTCATTTTTTAGAGACGCGTATTAGCAAAAGACAATGTTCATGTAAGAGGCTTAGAAAGAAACAAAGGTAGAACAGTTTTTCTCTTGTGCTACCATCTCTTCTGGCCTCAGGTTTGGCTTGGGTTTATTTTCTCCTCTGTGAAACTAAGATAAAGGTTGAGAAGGGTGTAGAGAAAAGGGACGAGGTGCTGGAAAAGTTCCTCTTTCAATTAGAATCTTTATCAGGAACTCTGGCCACATTGAACGTGGTAATGTTCCTTGACGCTAATGGAGCAGACACAGCAGGGGGGGCACATTTCAAGTTAATGATTCCCAGGCTTGCCCTGCCATTCCCAGTCTTAGAGACTCAAACATCCAGCCTCAGTATTTGCTCTTTTGCGGGTGCTGATGTTAATCCGCAAACAGTTTTTAAATTTTATTCACTCCATATTTTGCAAGAGGCCCTCCCCAGGGTGCACATGGTTGGGGAAGTTATTTATTGAGCAAGCCCCATGGAAACAGGGACTCGGAAATGTGATTTCTATTGACTGGAAAAGCCAAGAATGTCAATATTCATTATCCTGGCTTAGCAGGAAGCTATTTTTTCTCAATCGCCCCAACGATCCACCTTAACAAATGCACAACATCACAAGAGAAATTTAAGTAGAGTAATTAACATATTTAATCGATTAAGTCCGGAGAAATTAAATGGAAGGTCCTTTTTCTGTCTTAGCATAAATCAATTGCCCTGGAGAGGTAGATGAAATGATTTTGAGTAGTTACCAAACCTCTCTTGTCAAGGACTCTAAAGAGCACTGGAAGAAATTAAACCAGCCCATTTCTAAGTTAGTAAGTGCTCTTTTATTTAAGCCTAAAAACAAATACAGCTTTGTCTTCCCTCTGTGTCTTGAATGAATGTTTCCATGAACTTCGGCATATAATTTGCGCAATCCAACTCTGTTTTACTTAACAACAGTTACTTGGATACTTCTCATCATTTCAGAACCTGGCACCTCGGGAAAGGTAGGATTCCTAGGCACCCCGTGGGATCCCATGAAGACTCACTGCAACCGAAATCAAGTTCGTCATCTGCAAAACCTCCTAAAAGTGATTCCAGTGCTGTAATGGATGATTAGGTTGCAATAAGAATATTAACCATTTGTCCCTTCTACCTGAACATGATCTTATCATTTTGAGGGTGGAGAAAACATTGTGCAGTATCTTTCAATCTGACACCAGAGTTATTTTTTAGAAGTGCCAGTAGCTTCACTGATTGAAATATCAGCTCTCAATAGATCCTTTCAATGTGGGAAACAAAGGCAGAAGAAGAAAAGTTAAATTCCTTTACAACTTACAGCCCATTGACAAATCCTTGCTGCAGGCACAGTGACATCCTTCTGGGAGCGCCAGGATGACAGTTCGGTAAGGGCAAAGGGCAATCTTATCCCAATCCCCCAGGATCCTACAAGTCTACTTTAACATATAAAAATTCCTTTGGAGACTTCTTTTATCTCTACCCCTAAGATATATGTTGGCAATCACAGTTGCAGCTTCTGGCCCACTGATACACATCTGAAGGGTCTCATGACTGAGTTTTTACTAAACAGCAATAAGTGACCTTTTCCTAACAGCAGCTAGCCCCTCAAAATCCTAGAAACCGAGCTTCCAAAATACCTTAACACGATCCCTGACCCCCTCCCAACTTGAAGATATACAGTCACTCTTTACAACCCCAGTGCAGTTCTTTCTGCCCACAGGTCCTGTCCCATGCTTTAATAAAACCACCTTTTTGCACTGAAGATGTCTCAAGAAGCATTCCTTCTTGGCTGTTGGCTCTGAACCCCAACACTCCAAACTGTGAGACTTAGCGGAGATGATTCATTTTCAGAAATAGCACAGAAACGCTGTGCTGTCTAGTTAACAGTAGGTTGACAAGCTGTTGGAAATATATATATGAACTCCCCCATAATGGGGTCCCAAACCCTTGGAAATTCACTTTCTCGTTCTTCTTTCCTTTCTCCCTTTCAGGGGCTTTCTTTCACAGGCTTTGTGATGAGCATGAGCCAAAGAACAAAGCGGGGAGGGACTGAACGTCTCTGCATCAAATCAGGAAATGAACATGTGTTCCAGTCAGACTACTTTTTGCCTTCCACAGGCATAGGCGACCTCCAGGTAAGACGGTAACCTCTGTAGTGTTCAGCCAATGAGGAACCAGGGAAGGAACTTACCTCTGTAGTGCTCAGCCAATGAGGAACCAGGGGAGGAGCTTACCTCTGTAGTGCTCAGCCAATGAGGAACCAGGGGAGGGACTTACATGCTAGGAGATAAATTGTCTGCTGTAACTGCCCCGAGTGTGCCTGTCCATCAGACACCCGCAGTTGCAAGAACACTGATTAAAGCCTCCTTTCTCTGCGCTCCAAGTCTCCACATCCCTTTGATGGGGTCAGTGGGCTTGTTTCTCACAAAACCAGATCACTTCCACTTCAAATATGCACCCAGGCCTATATCATACGATGGACACACCTGGACCCTTTACTCCTATATAGGCTTTTATTTTTCAGCTAAGAGTACAAGTAACCCCCCATATATCCATCATTTCTAATAAAGGGAAGAATACTTATACACAAAAGGTAGGTAGTATCTAGTGGCCAAATGTAAGTAGCAAATTGTCCTTGAATAGCTGACAGTCTGGAATGAATCGATAAAATAATGGTTACTAGCAGCTAAAAATCCTTAACTATTTATAAATTTTTTTTTAACATTTATGCATTTTTTGAGAGACAGAGAGCACAAGCAGGGGAGGGGCAGAGAGAGGGGGAGACACAGAATCCGAAGCAGGATCCAGGCTCTGAGCTGTCAGCATAGAGCCCAACACAGGATTAAAACCCATGAGCTATGAGATCATGACCTGAGCTGAAGTCGGAAGCTCAACCGACTGAGCCACCCAGGCGCCCCAATCCTTAACTATTTATAGATAACAGTTTCAATCTTTTTTTTTTTAAATTTTTTTTAACGTTTATTTATTTTTGAGACAGAGAGAGACAGAGCATGAACGGGTGAGGGGCAGAGAGAGAGGGAGACACAGAATCGGAAGCAGGCTCCAGGCTCTGAGCCATCAGCCCAGAGCCCGACGCGGGGCTCGAACTCACGGACCGTGAGATCGTGACCTGAGCTGAAGTCGGACGCTTAACTGACTGAGCCACCCAGGCGCCCCAGTTTCAATCTTTTTTGATGACTATTACTAAGTCATGGTTTGCCATCACAATAGTAACCAGTACTAGTAATAACAGCTGCAAGACAAGCATAAGTTGAATATTTAAATTCATAAGGTACTTTCCTACATCATCTCATTTGATCTTTTTTTTTTTTTTTAACATTTATTCATCTTTCTTGACAGAGAGAGACAGAGCACAAGCAAGGGAGGGGCAGAGAGAGAGGGGGACACAAAATCTGAAACAGGCTCCAGGCTCCTGCTGTCACCAGAAAGCCCAACGTGGGGCTCAAACTCACAAACCGCAAGATCATGACCTGAGCCAAAGTCGGCCCCTTAATCGACTAAGCCACCCAGCACCCTTCATTTGATCTTTACAATGACACCTTAGAAGCTATTACTGTTTCTGTCGTTTTACAAATGCAGAAATTGAGATTCAGAAGGCCTGGGGGAACTGCCTAAAGTTGTTCATATAAACCTGTGTTTTCTGATCCCCAAGTTCACATCCTGTCTTCAAGATCATGTGGCCACCCAAACTGAGACTGAGTCACAGTCACTTGCTAGAAGCACAGGGCAGGAGTTACATACCACACAGGATGCCCGTCAAAGCAGGGCTTGGGAGTCTCGAAGACCAGGGTTGAGGCTTCGTTCTGCCATTGACTGGCTGAGAGGCCCTGAGAAGTACTTAACTGCTCTGCGCCTCCATCATGAAAATGGCCTGGTCAGATTGAATAAGATAATTCATGCAACGATCTTGGACTACCAATCGGCCAATAACTCGTAACTGCTCCAAAACAGTCATATGTCATCCATTAGAGGCACGCAGTCTTATAGTTACTATCATCACTCATAGATACGGTGATAAAAGAAGGATGAGGTCAGTTTTAGGGAAAAAACTTGGAATGGAAGGCAACGAAGTGTGCGCATTAATTCACCTTCAAGGTCCATCCCTTGGTCCATCCCTGTCCAATCCCGTTAGTGATTCTGTGAAACCACCCTTCCTTGACCACAGCCAGTGGAGCTGGTTGGCCTGTCCCCTAATACACCACAGTTCCTCTTTCTTCTCTTATCGCCTTCTATATGTTCTATTAAGTCTCCTGCTAATCCTCCTTTACACTAAGACTTTCCATAGGTAGGGATTCTCCCAAATTCTAGCACAGTGTCTGGCATAGAATGGACACTCAGCTAAGGAATATCTGTCAAACTGAATTCATTAGAGACAGCTGCATGGTGCCTACTGCAATGGCCATTCATGGGGATGACCTAATAATGGCTTTAGCATTAGGAAGATTTTCAACCAAGTACTTTACAGGGTGGTTGATAGGAGAGGAGGGTCCAGAGGAGCACCAAGCATAGACTGGAAGAAGGATGCTACAACTGGCAAAGGGATAATGGAACTCAAAGCTAGCATTGCGGGCAATGGATTGAACAGTCCAAAGGTGAAGACGGACTTGAGGAGCGTGGGCTTGGAGAATGAGGAAGAGGCAGATTATGTCATGAGGACTGGGGTAACAAGGATACCGGTGATGTTATCAACACCACTAGGGGTCAAGACAAGTTTGCAATGGGTAATTGATTATCGCAATTTTAACGCCATTATTTCTTTAATGATATTAATAATTCTACACCTTTTTTTTTGCAGAATCACTATGAAAATTCACATCAGCTTAAACATAGCCAATAATATCAGAAAGCAAATGCTTATCTTGTCTAAAAACATACTGTGTACAGGAAGCTGTTTTTCAACTTCTTAGATTATCTTCAAAATCCACACGTATTCTCACTCACTGTGTCCTGAAAGTTGAAATGTTATTTAAAGCCTTCAACAGTTTCTCCATTAAAAATTACACTCCTCAGGGGCACCTGGGGGAGCTCAGTTGGTTGAGCGTCCGACTTCAGCTCGGGTCATGATCTCACGGTCCGTGAGTTCAGGCCCCACGTCAGGCTCTGGTGCTGACAGCTCAGAGCCTGGAGCCTGCTTCAGATTCTGTGTCTCCCTCTCTCTCTGCCCGTAATCCATTCGCATTCTGTTTCTGTCTCTCTCAAAGATAAATAAACATTAAAAAAATTTTTTTTAAAAATTACACTCCTCTTGAACTAAGCTCCAGAGACGTAACACAAGAGTGGGAGGATTCTTTCCATACTATCTAACGAAACAGTGAAACTATTACCTAGACGTTTTAGATATCACTTTCTGACTCAGTTCTCCACCCCTCAGGTTTTATTGCTCGAAACAATAAAGAATTGATTGAAGGGCTTTATTTGGAAATACGAGTATATAAGTTTTTACTATAGCTTAAGGGAGATGAAAGACCTTTAAAACACTGTCTGTCTGTGATTAACTACACAGAAAAAAAAAACTAAGTTTAACATCACCCAAAACTAACACACTTGAAAAAGAGAAGTATGCCCACCCAGCCTACAGAGGGCTTGTTAAAAATGTCATGAATAACTTATCAAGCTATTAGACAAAGTCATTCACAGTTAAATGGTTGAAGATAGACCTGTCATTAAACAACTGGGAAATCATCCACTGCATACTCAGTGTGTGGAGTGAAACAGAAAACATTTGTAGTCACACTGAAAAAAAACGGGAGGCATTGGAAAATGTTATCCAGAGATGTAGAAAACTGACCAGTCTCTTTTATCCGCATCCATGAGCCACTCGGCAGGGAAAGAGGGTTTTCGCTGCATTTCCTTTCTGCTCTCAACCAAAGCAGCACATGTCACAGCTACTTAATAACATGCTTCCTCAAAGTTTCTGAGTAATGAGATTGTCTGGGCAAGGAAAATAGAACATCATGCTCTCGCAAGGGCAACTGATCAGATGAAGGGAAACTGACCAGATGAAGCCACCGCGAGTCCTGCCTGCCCTGCCCGCAGCAGGTCCCAGCCACAGGGAGGCGGGACCTCCGTAAGGGAACACTGGCCTCCGTGAAAACAGTCCCGACACTTACAATATAGAATACTCAGGCAAATGTCACGTGACCTCTACCCCCTTGACTGGGAGACACCCATGAAACTTCAGTCTTAGGGGAGCCAGAAGCTCCAGGGCAGAATTGGTCGAAGGTGCCTCCATGTACTCTTCTCTCAGTCTTGCTCAGGAGAAAAGGCACCGTCCTCCAAACAGCACTGGGCGTCCCTTTTGCTCCCTGAACAATGACTTAGACATTCAATTCATGACTGCAAGGTTTGGGCTTGAAAGAGAATAATAAGCACATATCCATACATGACTACAGAGATAGAAACAAATATACTGCACATATGAACATCTATACACATATACACATATGTATAGGTGCACACAAACATGCATACACAGATGTACACACATGGGTACACACATATACTATATATACATATATGCAACTGCATATACATACATATAGATGTATATAGAGAGAGCTATAGAAACACATATATATATATGCATGTTTGCATCTATAGATTAGCATGCATATACATACAAATAAATACATATACACACATGCATGGATTTACATATATACTGCCTGCATACAAATGTACACATACACATACATACTTAAATATATGTGTACTCATGCATTTACATACATACATGTTTTGTGTGTATATCATGTATATGCAAATGTATAGTATGTAAGCAATACAAAGCTCATAATAACCAGTATGTTTTATAAAACCCATGAAGGAGAACAGTTTCTCTTCTCCTGGAAGCACAAATCTATATACCCCTGTATTAAGTGGGTACTATCCTGGCTGGAGCAAAGAATGAAATTGGAAGTTGGAAAACTGTCATGGAAACCATGATTGTGTATGGTACCCAAATACTTTAAATTTGTTTAAGTTTATTTTTATATATTGAGAGAGAGAAGGCACAGGTGGGGCAGAAAGAGAGAGAGGGAGAGAATCCCAGGCAGGCTCCACACTGTCAGTAAAGAACCCGACGCAGGGCTCTAACCCATGATCCGTGAAATCATGACCTGAGCCAAAATCATGAGGCAGACACTTAACCGACTGAGCCACCAGGAGCTTGGGTACCCAAATATTTTACAGAAAATGAGAAGTAGAGATTTAGGAGTTGTAAAATGATTTGAGCAAAAACCTTATTTTTTTAACAGGGACCCCTTTGCAAGTCAATGAAAGTATGGGCTTTTTGTCTAAAATCTAAAATAAAATAAAATAAAATAAAATAAAAATGATATACACATAAGTATGTATATGAAGTCAGTCAGTCCCAGATCCCCCAAAGGTTAAGAAAACTTTCCCTAAGGATTTTGTAAGTAGATTCTTCTAACCTCAAATTCCATTCCCCCAAAAGCACAAATTCATCAGGAAAATCTTGATCAAAGTACAAACCCTCCCCTCATTTGCATGATTGCAAGTCTCTGAATGTTATTTGTTATAACTCTCTAGGACTAAAATATATTAAATATACTCAGAAATAAACAAGTGAGCAATTAAAAAAAAAAATATATCAGGAACCAGAGACCATGGTAAAATTTCTAACTCAAATTTGTAACATTTCTTATGGACTTGAAAAAGAAGAGTTAAATGTTACATAAGAAAAGCTTACATAGGATCTGTATGGTAGGAGGCATTTTATAACCTCAATATTAAATTACAGCCACAAAGCACACGTTTAGACTCATCTACGTGGTCAAACCTTACATTGTGGAAAGGGCGCTAGGCAAATATTAGCATTTGCAAATGCAATTCCTTTCTTAGATCAGTAAAACACATCTCTTCCCTTTTTGAAATTTGGATCTGATTGCACTTCAAAGCCTTTCTCTGGGAGACCTCTAACTTGAAAGAAAAAAATCAAACCATTCAAGGCAGAGGAGAAAAAGATTTTGTGCTGAGATTTGAAAAGAGCCACGAGGCAGAACTGCACTTATGCAGAGAGAAAGAACCACAGGGTACCCAATTCTGATGTCAGCGCCCACATCATCCAGGGTTTGCCCGTTTTAGAGGGCTACAACAGCAATCTCTAACCTTCAGAGCAACCGGCATTAACCTTGTCTGGCTACCCAGTAAACTACGTAAGTAACAGGAACAGCAAAGAAACAGTCTTGGACTTGAGGACGGAGGTGCATATAGACAGGGGGAGATGATTTTGTCCTAGTGACTGAGGATAGATTCTCAGGCACCAGCTGGATAGGTGGCCAGCTCTGGAATTTGTTAGCCTGAAGTTACCGTATCACTCAATACCCCATTCTCCTCTACTCCTGCCAGACAGGTATCTAGAAAGCAAATGGCATCCGCTACCCAGATGTAGTGCAATGCAATTAAGAATTTATCTTTCTCTGACAATTATAAGAGCAATCTTCAGAGGAAACCATCTCAACTTATAAGGATCCTACTTTATCTCAGAGTTCCATTTTAACTAATGGTTTCTAAATTACTTGAGTGGAAAATTAAGAATGCAGAACTTCACTTAAGGATGCATTAGGAACAAAGTGCTTTTGCAGTAAAACTTTCATTAAGGAAGCTATGTACACATGCATTTAAAAATACACATCTATTTCTTCAGAATACAGGTAAAGAGATAAAGTAATCTGTTTGAATTATGATGTCTGGGACCATGCTGTGCTTAGACTTTGAAAATGGATAAATTTAGGATTTTCAAAAATCAGAGTTATCCAACAGTGAGTTCCAAATGCAACCATTTTCTCTCCCACCTTCCCATTTAAGGTCTAAATGACTTCTGTTTCAAAACATTTTGATTTGGTGGGGGTGAGGGTGGGGAGAGGAGATACTATTTTGTCAAAAACAGCATTGGAGAATTAACTACACAAAAGGCAAAATTTTTTAAATACCAAATGCCTTCTAGACCAGCACTGCTTAAACTTGAATGTCTGATGTACCTACGGATCACCTGAAGATCTTGTTAAGATGTGGATTCTGATTCAGTAGGTTTCGGGAGTGGCTCAAAAATCTTCATTTGTAACCAGTTCCCTGGGGACATCAATACTAACCAAGCTCCCAGGGCCACACTTGCAGGGTCAATGAACCAGAACAGTATCTCTCAGCCTGCCTAACACATAAAGAACATGTCTAAGTGCACAGGAAGTACTTTCTGGAGGAGGGCTGGGGGCTCTCCAAATTCCCAGGAGGTGTGGTAAAATTTCACCTCAGTGCACTCAAGAAAACATAGTAGACAAGACTTGTGACAATTATGTAGTTATAAGAAAATTTTGAGTTGGTGCTGATTTGAGACAGAAGTAAATCATTTGCAAAACTTACTACTTTATTACCATCAAACTGGTTAGCCTCCTGGCTATTACTGTTCCTTGGGAAAATTAAGAACCCTGATTAAATAAGTAAATACATTCCTGCCACCATTTATCCTTGAGCAACTCCACAACGTTGCTCACAGGAGAAGCAGTTCATAGATAAATCAGTCTTTGAAATTGGGGGCAAATACCAGGCGACGATTAATTTAAGTCTCGTATAAATGTTAGAGATTCTTTTCCATTTCTAGGACACTTAATAAGCATGGCCTGCCTTTTCTGACTGGCAGACATGTAGTCCTTGCCCACCTTGGTTTCAGCTCTTCTGGAGGATGCCAGCTTCATTGAGGAAGGGGAACCATCCAAGAACACACAACTCACAACAAATTGTGTTTATACCACTCAGACCACTTTAAAAATGATCCATCCTAAATGTTCTCCAAAATTGGTGAAAATTTCTCCATTTATATGGAGACACATTTAATTTCACATATTTCTCAACTCAACTCCCCCATTATTATTCAACGATTGTTGTGATGCTGTGCTGAGCATTCTAAATTAGAGAATAAGATATCCCATCACAATTGAGTTTACAGGATTAAGCTCGACAATGTCGGTCCCATATTAATATGCCTGTGTTAGGCACACAGTAGGCACACACAGAAAACTTTAATGGTGACATAAATCCAGAGACTCAATAAACAGTACTGCCTTAGAAAGTCCCAGCATGCTGAAACACATTCTCATCCCTGTGACAGGTACATGTCAGCTGTAACTCATTGAATTAATCGGGTTTTTCACTTAGATTCGTCATTCTTAATGCAAAAGGCTGGAAGCGGGAAATTAAAACAGCCTCCTCCAGATCCTTTGTTCCAACAGTCCATAACTAACAAAATGACAACAATTCACTTAAGATCTATTTATCTACATCACAACACGGCTTACCATGGCACATGTCAGTGGGCACATTCCGTTCCTTATTTAAAATCCATCACTGGATCACCTTATATTTAAATTTAAAATAAGACAGAGTATAATTTGAGAAAGTGAGGTTGCCCTAACACATCTTCCTGTTGGTTCCCAAACTGGCCCCTGTACCCAGAGGTACAGGAGAAAGAGGAAGACAGAGGCAGGTCACTATGGATGGACAGGTGGACGTTTTTAGCCAGCTAAGGAACTTTACGCCTGAGGCTTGTCATGGGGTTCCCAATGGAGGCGATCTCCCCACCACCTGCCAGAATCTTGCAGTTTCTAGAGAGGCGTCAATGGGGTTTAGTCAAATCTACGGTCCGGTCCGGAGCAGTGCTCAATATTGCTCTCTCAAGGCTGAGAACTTAAAAATGGCTCCAGGGCTAGGAAGCAGGAAAGGGTGGGCTTAGCGCACAACCCAAGGACAGGGGAGGGGCCAGCTTTCAGATCAGCCAGCAGGTGATGAGTTCCCCTCTATGACCTCCTCTAACACTCCCTTCATCCAGCACCAGGGTACAGTGCTAAAAAATGTTACAGCAAAGGGTCTTCTGGGGTATAATCAGCTGAGAGTCCCAGAGTTTCCATGAGGTCACCCAAGGGCCACTAAAGGGTTGGAAACCATGTTGGAGAAAAGTAACAGAAGTGAGATAGATAGATAGATAGACAGACAGACAGATAGATAGATAAAATCCAGAAAGGGCAATTTTTAAAAGAACAAGGCAATTTTAGATAGAGGAAGCTAGGCTATGATATTTGATCACGCTGAGCATTTTTTTGTTCTGAGTCCATGTGAAACCAAAATGGCTAGTCAGTTGCAAGTGTCACCTGTAACAATAACAAAACAGGAGCAGTCATGACCTTCTCCTCAGCTTCTTGTTCCCACTAGTCCTGTGGACACGGTGTGGGCACTATATGTGCTACCCATTCAAACAAGCATACACATAAAATGGAAACAGGTGAAGGCACTTGACATGAGAATGACCCTGAAACACCTCTCCTTCTGTCTAGTGCTTTCCATTTCCATTTTGACACACTCTCAAATAGTTTCTCCCGCTGCTTTCCTTCTTCTAGAAGGAAGGAGAATTCTGACCTATGCTTCTCCCTAAAGAACCCAGGTCGCTCTCAAGGGAAAACCCAACACATCACAGCCTTCTCAACTCCATTTTCTGAAAGGATCAACACTCAATCTAGGTCAGCAATGACACACGGAGGGGAAAAAGTGTTTATTTGCTACTTTGTCAGCTTGGCCTCTTGTCCTTGAAGAAATAAAAGCCCACTCTGGAGAAACACTTCAGAAAACCTCTATTCATGGAAGAATCGTGTACTCTTTTTCTTCTTCTTTCTTTTTTGAATTTTGTTTGTGCTTTGGTACTTGTCCACATATGTATTACTGTTGTTGTTGTTGTTGTTTTAATATATGTGGAAAACAAAATAATGGAGCAAAGTTTTGAGATCTGGGCCAGACAAGAATTGGGATTAAAGCTTTGAGAAACAGATGCTAATGTTGTGTGAACACTGATGTGTTGAGGAATTTTATTTAATTAAATGGTTGGATTGGTTACAACTCGGGGCTTTTTAAATGTTTAGTAGCCAGATAGTTTTCCCCTTTCTCTAAATGCCTGCGATGGAGAAGAATGGTATGGAGCAGACAAAGGAGAACCCATATGGAAAGACAAGCAGGTACTTGGCAGAAGAGGAGGGGGCCATTGGTATAGAGCCTTTCCTACCTCCACCTGCCCTCCCTAGGGTGAAGAGCCAAGCCACAGAGGAAATTTCTCTGAGCACCTAACATCCCTGGTGTGATTCTGTCTGGGATGAAATTGCCTTTTCTGGATTAGCTCATATTCCACATGCAGTTCAGCCACGGGAAGAGAGAATCTAAGGGCTATGGACCCTGGCACAAAGCCATCCATGAACTGGGGCAGCATAAAGGGCTCAGAAAAATATGCGCCTGTGGCTTTCCAGAAAGAAAATCCCTCATCATCGAAAAAGAGGGGGAAAAAAATCAGAGAAAGTTGATTCTGGCTTTGTTTGAGGAGTGTGGAAGCAATAATTTGGGATGTATTGAAAACGTCCCCATAGGTAATCAGAATCAATAATCATTAGAGGTGCCTGGGTAGCTCAGTCTCTGCTCTCAGCACAGAGCCCGCTTCAGATCCTGTCTCCCTCTCCCTCTGCCCCTCCCTCCCTCTCTCCCTCTCAAAAATAATTAAACATTTTTTAAAAGACCATATTTTCCATTAAAAAAAAAGAATCAATAATCATTAAACAACATGCATGTGTCTTGGTCCATACTTTAAACCAGAGGTTGGGGCGCCCGGGTGGCTCTGTCGGTTGAGCGGCCGACTTCGGCTCAGGTCATGATCTCGCGGTCCGTGAGTTCGAGCCCCGCGTCAGGCTCTGTGCTGACAGCTCGGAGCCTGGAGCCTGTTTCAGATTCTGTGTCTCCCTCTCTCTGACCCTCCCCAGTTCATGCTCTGTCTCCCCCTGTCTCAAAAATAAACGTTAAAAAAAAAGACATTTTTTTTTTTAAAAACCAGAGGTTACATCGTTGCACTATACGCTAACTCACTTGGATGTGAATTAAAAAAGTAAATTAAATACAAAATTAATTTAAAAAAAAACAAAAAATATATATGCTATGTTAAATGTTAACATAATACGGTCTCATACAGACATATTTCTTATGTGCCATCTTGAGACCACTCAGTCAGCTACTGAGGCATCGACCTCAGTGTCCTTCTTTCTCTTAACCCTCCTATATTCACTCAAGTCCACAGCCCACTGATGTTGCCAAATCTGTCTTTTGCCTCTCTATCTCCCGCCGCCTGCGTTCCGCGTATCATCACGCCTTGTCTAGGACGAAAGCACGAGCCTCCTGCCTGCATCCCCCATTCTACCCTTTAGGACGAGCCACTGTGTGGGTTTGATGTGAAGGGGGAGCAGGGGTTGCTACCCCGCAATGCTCCCCCAAAATAATGAATGCAGGCACCACGCTTTGTCCTCTCCCTAAAGGACATGTTTTTCAAATTTTATCAATCACTCAACATGTGCTAGTATTAGCCTTACCATCTTTTCTAAGATGATCATCGGGGGTTAACCCCCTACTTAAAACCTTTCATTTCAAAGACTTTGAGACCATTGCTCTTAAGATAAAGGGAATCAAGTCCACACGACTTTTCACGTGGGCTTTAGAGCTTTTACTGACATTGGCCAACCACATCTTCTCTTGCACTCACTGCCTACATTCCTCTAAAATGTAGTCTAGCTCTAGGCACCCGATTTAGCCCTGTTCCATGACTCAGCTGTACAGCTCTTTTCCGCAAACTTGCACCTCAAGTATGCATTCCTGAATGCATTCGCCAGATGGGCACAACGCTTGTTAAATTCTCGTTAGGGACCCTATCGTCTGCTATGGACCGTGGTGCACAGGAAACATTCAGCCAATAGTCACTGAGTCGTTTGAGTTGGACCTCAAAAGTTACACATGCATTCCTCTGCGGACGTTCCCGCTGCCTCTGCAGTGTTGGGAGTAGAGAGCATGGACGGGAGAAGAGGTAGAATGGATTCTGGAGATTCATGCTCTGACACTTATATTAAAAATCCGTCAGGGAGAGGGGACAAGCAGTGTATTGTAGCATTTACTCCACTGTGACTTTAAATGATATCCTTGTCAAGGAAAAGCATGTGGAGAATTACTCAGAATAAAATTATTAAAAAAAAAAAAAGATGCAACCATTAGCAAGAAGTTAATTTTGCTTTCAAATACTTGGTTAACTTCGGAGTTCGTGCGGATATGTTCATACGTATCTCTCTTTCAGAGTCAGACGGCAAAAGAAATATGAAAGGTGTGGAAATCATAAAGCGCTCTGTGGTAGAATACGATCGTTCTTGTGTGACAGGCTTGTGCCCCCCCCCCCCCCAACACACACAGAGTACACAAAACTTCACTGTAAGTTTATTTTGCTTTTCTAGATCTTCTAAATTAGTGTTCGCATTACCTACCTAGTACACCGTGGGCACACATATGGTTAAAAAAAAATCACGTTCCACTTGGGGTGCCTGGGTGGCTCAGTCGGTTAAACGTCCGGTTCTCATTTTCGACTCAGGTCGTGACCTCGTGGTTCGTGAGTTCGAGCCCCACATGAGCTCTGCTCTGACAGCACAGACCCTGCCTGGGCTTCTCTCTCTCCCCCTCTCTCTGCTCCTCCCTTGCTTGTACCTCCCCCCTCAAAATAAATAAATAAGCATCAAAAATATATTTAAAAATCATGTTCTTCGCATGCATAAAATCTTCTGGTGGCTGCCCACTGAATCCAGAGCGTGGGTCACCATGTCATTCACCATCACGGTCATTCTCATCTCTCCAGTCCCACCAACCACCACCCTTTACTCTACGACAAGAGGCTCCCTGCAATCCCCAGACCGCCTATGATCTTTTTAACCTCCTTGACATGATGCCTATTTCTTCCTCCACTTCCCCTTTCAGTATGCCTGCCTATCTAAAATGCTTCTGTCTCTCAAAATGCCACTCCAACACCACTCCTCCTGTAAAACCTCACCACCGTAAACATCTCTTTTATCGGTTTGCCCCAGCCCTCTTCTTCCTTCTTACTTTGGGAAAACCCATTCCCTGTGGCTTAGCTGGATACTGCTCCCACACCCCCACGGACAGAGCCCAGGCTGGAAAATCAGAGACCTCAGTCCCCCCACTTTGCCCTGGGTCACCAGTCTCGGGCAGAAACTAGCAAGAGTTATAAAGGACCCTTTTTTTTTTGCAGAGGAACTGGACCAACGGTGTGCAAAATGGAAAGCAAAGAATATAAAACAAGGTGACTCTCAAGGTGACTTGAGAAGCAGGATTTTTGTTTTAAAGAACAAGACAAAGGTACTGCTTCTGGAACCGGAGCTGGAAGTCAAAGAAAAGCCCTCAAGGCTGATTTTGAAAGGCAACGATGAAGTGAAAGATCTGGAGGTCCTTCTGCTGTCTTACACCGTACATAAAAATCAACGAAAAATGGATTAAAGACTTGAATGTAAGACCTGAAACAGTAAAACTCCTAGAAGAAAACACAGGCAGTGCGCTCCTTGACACGGGTCTTGGCAATGATTTTTTTGGATTTGACAACAAAAGCAGAGGCAATAAAAGCAAAAGTAAACAAGTTGGAAGTACATCAAATTAAAAGGCTTCGACACAGCAAAGAAAACCATCAAGGAAATGAAAAGGTGACATACAGAATGGGAGAAAATATTAGCTAATCGTATATATAATAAGGGGTTAATATCCAAAATATATGAAGAACTTCACAACTGGATACAAAAAAAAATTTTTTTAATAGGCAGAGGAACTAAATAGACATTTTTCCAAAACAGACATCCAACCGCCAACAGGTGCATGAAAGGTGCTCGGCACCACTAATCATCAGGGGAATGCGAATTAAAAGCACAATGAGATGTCACCTCGTTGAGAATGGCTATCATCAACAAGAAAAGAAATACATGTTGGCCAGAATGTGGAGAGAAGGGAACCCTCGTGCCCTGTGTGGGGCACCTGGGTGGCTCAGTCGGTTAAGCGTCTGACTTCAGCCCACGTCATGATCTCACGGTCCATGAGTTTGAGCCCCACGTCGGGCTCTGTGCTGACAGCTCAGAACCTGGAGCCTGTTTCAGATTCTGTGTCTCCCTCTCTCTCTGCCCCTCTCCTCCTCATGCTCTCTCAAAAAGAAATAAACATTAAAAAAACATTTTTAAAAAAAGGGAATCTAAACTGATTCAAACACTATGGAAAACAGTATGGAGGTTCCTCAAAAAGTTAAAAATAGAATTACCACATGATGCAGCAAGCCCACACCTGGTACACATCCAAAGTAAGCGAAAATAGGGTGTCAAAGAGATAGCTGCGTTTCCATGTTTATCACAGCATTACTCACAACAACCAAGTTGTGTGGTTTGGACACAACCCAAGGGTCTGTCATCGGATGAATGGATGAAAACAAGAGGTGGCAGGGGTGCCCGGCTGGCTCCGTCGGTCGAGTATGCGAGTTCGAACCCCATGCTGAGCACAGACCTACCTCCAAAAAATATAGTATATATACACGATAGATTATTAAATCTATCTATAGATTTAGTTTCTATATTATTAAAATATTATTCAGAAATACAATAAGAAAAAGATATCCTGCCATTTTTGACGACGTGAATGCACCTTGAAGGCATTATGCTAAGTGAAATAAGTCAGACAGAGAAAGGCAAATACTGCATGATACCATTTATATGCACAATCTAAAAAAGCCAAACTCATAGAAACAGAGACTAGAATGATGGTCACCAGAGGCTGGTGCATAGGGGCAAAGGGAACATGCTGGTCAAAGAGAATAAACTTCTAGCTATAAGATGGAAAAGTTCTGGGGATCTAATGTTCGGCATAGTGAGTATAGTTAATACAATATAATACAGTCAATACAATAATACAATATATAGTCAATGAAATCATAATATTGTATCATATACTTGAAAGTTTCTAAGAAAGTAGATATTAAATGTTCTCACCACAAGAAGAAATGGTAATTATGTGATGTGATGATGCAGGTGTTAGCTAATGCTATGGTGTAATATATAAATATATCAATTCAACACATTGTACATTGTAAGCTTAACAATGTTGTATGTCGATTATATCTCAGTAAAGCTGGAAAAAAAATTTTTTAAAAAACATGGTTTATTTCCCAGCCAAAAAAAAAAAGGTCTGAAGGTCTTTGTGCTAAATGACCTGGCACTGGGGATCAACAAAAGTCCAGGTGACCCTTGGGGCACCTGGGTGGCTCAGTTGGTTAAGTGTCCAACTTAGGCTCAGGTCATGATTTCACGGTTCATGAGTTCAAGCCGCGTGTCAGGCTCTATGCTGACAGCTCAGAGCCTGGAGCCTGCTTCCGATTCTGTGTCTCCCTCTCTCACCATCCCTCCCCTGCTCATGCGTGTGCTTTCTCTCTCTCTCAAAAAATAAATAAACATAAAAAAAAAGTACAGTTGACCCTTGACCAACATGGGTTTGAATTGTGTGGGTCCACTTATACGTGGAGTTATTCAATAAACACAGTACAACACTGTAAATGTATGTTCTCCTCTTGATGATTTCCTTAACAATATTTTATTTTGTCTAGTTTAATGTATTATAAGAATACAGTATATCATATATATAGCACACAAGATATGTTGACCAACTGTTGATGTTATATTTAAGGCTTCCAGTCAACTGTAGGCTATTAGCGATTGGGAAGTTATACACAGATTCTTGACTATGAGGGGATCAGCATCCCTAACCCCCACATTGTAATCAAACAGGCCTTCATACATAATGGCACAGCAGCATAGTGGGAAAGAGGCTATAGAATACACAGACTCTGGAACTTTCCAGCTGCATTACTTTGAATAAGACATCTGAATTTTCTGGGCTTCAGTTTGCTCCTTATTAAATGGGGATAATAATGTGACAAAAGCAGACTTTTGTAAGGATTATGAATGATAGACACAAACCACTTAGTTCCATGTCTGAAGCAAAGTAGTGTCTCCATAAATCCTAGGTTTCGTGACCATAATCTTTAAGGCAGGAAGGGCACGTGGGTAATTAAGGCCGGTAAGTGTCCAGTTCTTGATTTGGGCTCAGGTCATGATCTCAAAGTCCGTGGGTTCAAGCCCCGTGTTGGGCTCTGAACTGATAGCATGAAGCCTGCTTGGGATTCTCTCTCTCTCTCTCTCTGTCTTTCTTTGCCCCTCCCCTGTGTCTCAAAATAAATAAGTAAACTTTTTAAAAACTACTTAAAAAACAGGGAGCCTGACTGGCTCAGTCGGTTAAGTGTCTGACTTCTGCTCAGGTCATGATCTCACAGTCCATGAGAGCTGCACTCAGTGCCTGGAGCCTCTTCCGATTCTGCATCTCCCTCTCTCTCTGCCCCTCCCCCGCTCACACTCTGCCTCTCTCTCTCTCTCTCTCTCTCTCTCTCTCTCTCAAAAACAAATAAACATTTAAAAAGGTGTTTTTTTTAATTATTAAACAAATAAAAATACAAATGCCAATTCCTGAGCCCACAACCAACTACTGAGCCCACTGAACCAAAAATGGGGCCTCCAAATCTGCATTTTAACACCTTTCCCGGGTTCTTCTTAGATAAGAATCATAAACCTAAAAAATGTCTAAAATATGGCGGGGATCAAAGAAATTAAGACAAAGGCGAAAGGTAAGGGGCAAGGCAGATGGGAGGGACAGGGGGCTCCCCACTACGCAGAAGCAACAGCAGCACTAATATCAATATGTTATTTGCCAGATTGTTCTAACTACTTCCCACATAACAATTTTTAATCCTCACAACAGCCCTAGGAAATATGTCCTATCGTCATTCTCACATTTCAGATGCAGAAACTCAAGTTCAGAGAGATCACATAACACAGCTAAGAACACCCAGCGATTCAAGGGTGAAGTTACAATTCAAACCCAGGCAGGTGATTTCCATCGGACAAGCCCTCGGCCACTGTGGCCCAGGAAGAGAAGCCTCAGCATTGTCCCAAATGCTACCGTCAGCCCCACCAAGTATGTCACTATGAACACAAGCCTGGGAACTGCCTCGTGTTTGCCTTCTGTCTCCCCAGTACAAACACAACCACACACCCATGTTTGTCCCAACATGGCCACACTCCCAGCCCACGTGAATCCGCGGTCCGCGAGCCCCACGGGGGCAGGGCCTTGACTCCGTTTTCACCCAGCTATCCCCAGGGTGCATGGAACAGCATGCCATCAATAGGAAGGCACTTAATAAATAGAGCTGAGTACTGGATACCCCAGGGCAGGCTCAGAATCCAACTCCCGTAGGTTCTTCAACTACAGGAATAAACATTTGCAACTCCATTGCTCACTCACGGAAGTTCTTTCAAGTTCCGTACATATAAATGTCATCTAACCCATAAACATAGCTTCTCCTGCTTCTGAAGATCTTCAGAGGCTCCCCTTTAAAACATAATCATTGCCGTAAAGCCAGAGTCAGGTTCAGCTGGTGTTTATTGCATACCTACTGTGTGCCCAGAACTATGTGGGCAGTGTGACTAGTGCTTTTCAGCCTCACACTGCAGGTGCTTAATCAATATTTGACAAACTCTGACTTTCACATTAGGATGCCCTTGAAAAAGAAATGATACAGTCCCAGATGATTTAAGAATTTACAAGACCCAGACCCAGGACTTCTGGGTGTCAGGTCAATGTCCTCTCCACCAGGAAACATAGAGATGGTTTAGTAAGCAAAGAGTATAACACAAAAGCACCACAAGCTTTAGGCTGATCATCTAACTGCAACGGTCTCCATTTTAATTCAATCCTACGCAACACAGAAAATTAATTTAAAGCTTAGAGTGACTTATATTCCTGTAGTACTTATTTTCTCTTGACTGGATTCATCTGAATTAATTTTCAAAGGGCATTTTTTAGAAAGGTGTCAAGTCATTTATTCAAATGCTCTCTCCATACATCCTACTCTACCTTAAATTTGCATTCGTTTCAAATACGGGAAAAGCACATCTAAAATGTGACAGGGAAAACACCAAAACAACATTTGATACAATGGCTTATCATGACACTAATTCATGGACAATTTATCAAATGCTGCTAATGGATCGCAGAGATGACTACACAGATGGGGGATGATGAATCCTACCTTCCCAAGTGTAGGCTGGACCCAGTGACTCACACTTCATGAACAGAACACGGCGGAAGTGAAAGGGATGTCACTTCTGAGATTAGGGTACAAAGGACTGAAGCTATCTTGCTGGCACCCACCTGGCCTTGGGTTTGCCACCCTGATGAAGCCGGCTGTCGTGCTGTCAAAAATTCTATAAGCAAGCCCCCATGACAAGGGTCACAGGGCCCCTCTGACCAGCAGCCAGAGAGGGACTGAGGGCCTCAATCCAGTCAGTCATGAGCTAAATCCTGCCTACCACCTTGTGAGTGAGCCGGAAAGCATGTCCTTTCTAGTCAAACGCTCAGATGACTTCAAGCTTGTAGGAGTCCCACCTGGATTTCTGAGCCACAGGAACTGTGACGTAATACATGTGATGCATGTTGCTATGGCCATGATTCATCACCGTTACACAACAACAGAAAACTAATACGGCATGCCTTTGTCGCCTGGTCCCATCCGTGGGACCTCCGCTGGCATCAGCTACAGCTGCAGTGAACAGTTCCACTGAACTCAGACCCACCTCCAGCTGGCAGAATCCTGCCCAGAGCACACACAGCACTTCCTTCCCCCTTCTGCCCCAGGGCCCGCTGCGGTGCCACACGATCCCTCGGCTGAAAGAGCAAGGAATTTAATGCCTCTGGTGCCACCACACAGAGGGGGGGACCCAAGCAGGTGGATAAATGCCCCAAACTTCCACCCTTCAGATGGACAGTTTTAGAAGGCCCTCTGCACATTTCTTAGGAAGCTGCCAATGAGTCAGCGGAACTGAGCCGTCATTGCCAACAGCAGTAAGGCTGATAAAAATCCTTGTGGGGTCCTTCTTCCCTTCCCCGGAATGCTTCTCATATCCCCTTGGTCACATTTTGCATGATCGCCTCTCAAATAAACCACCAGCATCTGAAGTCTTGTCTTAGGCTCTAATTTTGGAAAAACCATACTGAGCCCATGCTGATTCAACTGTCCACTGTGGTAGGACTCCCATAAGAAAAATGGCTTATGGAAAGCCAAGGGTGTGGGTGAGGGGAAGGAATATGGGGCATATTTAGGGGATGGCAAAAGGGACAGTTTGCTTAGGACAGAATTTACAAACTTGTCCAAGAGACGTGGGTCGCTTGTTAATGCAGATGCCATACCCCTTATCAATTCTTAGAGAACCCAACTCCTGGGAATAGGCTGGGGGTATATGTTTGGGCGACAGTGGGTCTACGAAGTCTGGGCCTGTCGGGGGTAGGGGAGGAAAGAATAGAGCAGATCTGGTCAAAGCCATAATTATGAAGAACCTCAAAATCGTCTTGAAAATACTGGAATGTATTCTGAAAGCAACAGGGAGCCATTGAGGGTTTCTGAGCAGAGGACTATGACGATTTAGGCATTACGAAAGGGAGCAGTAAACCATAAACAGATTTCCTAAGGCAAGAGTTCGGAGAGCTATATCAGGGATATGAAGGCCAATGCAGAAGTTATTGCACTAGTTCAGGTGATGTGGAATAGAAATTCAACTGAGATAATTGACCAAAAAAAAAAAAAATAGCATTTTATAAAATCGGCCTGAAATTTAAATTAAATAGGCTTGCTTCACAACATTTTCCTCTCTGTGCTGCCTGCAGACTACGTTTGTAGGGCCTCTGTGCATTTCTTTATCATTCTTGGCATGCAGTATTAATCTCTTTCTGGTAATTAATTACTATTACATTACTCTCCAAGTTATAGAATTTTCTCAGGGGAAAACTCTACTGTGCACTTAAAAAAAATGGATGGTTATTTATGTAGCTGGACCGCTTGGAAACATTTACATTTTTCCTTTATGATGATTAAAGCCTAATGCAAATAGAGTTTTTAACATGGGTTCCAAACATATTTTTTTATGTGTATAATTGGAAGTTTGACACTTACCTGAGTGTTAGTTTGGAAGTGAGGCAGATTTTCTAATTAAATCAAAGAAGAAATTCATTACCGCTTTAAAACAAAATGTTAAAACAAAAAGAAAGAAAGAAAAAAAATCCCAGCACAGCCTTTTCGTCTGGGCTGTATTTTGCTCACATATTCGTTTGTTTGGTGGGCAAAAGGATTGAACAGTAAACTATCAAGAGAGATTGCCCGCATTCTTGAAGACAAATTTTATTATTGTTGCTATTTTATTTTTAATGTTTATTTACTTATTGTGTGTGTGTGTGTGTGTGTGTGTGTGTGTGTGTGAGAGAGAGAGAGAGAGAGAGAGTTACCATGCACATGCAGGGGAGGGGCAGAGAAAGAGGGAGAGGGAGAATCCCAAGCAGGCTTCACATTGCCAGTGCAGAACCCGACGTGGGGCTCAAACTCATGAACTGAGAGATCATGACTTGAGCCAAAATCAAGAGCGGGACGCTTAACCAGCTGAGCCACCCAGGCACCCCTACTGTTACTATTCTAATAACAAAGCCATCCTCTCTCTCTCCCCCCTCTCCTCTCATCGCCCTTCCTCTTTTCCCTTTCTCTCGTTTTAGAACACTTGGAAGTACGAGACACAAAAATATCAATTAACCTCAACTGAGACGCAGCCCCTCCCTTAGGCACATCCGAGTACAATGTAAGAATGAAGCCTGTAGAGGAGTGGAGTTGGCCCTATTAGCTTTCATGCCAGCCACGATGTTTGCATGCTGTGTGCCCATGGACAAGCATAGCTCATTTCAACTTCATGGGATATCTATACAGATCGAATTCAACAACATGGACGAGACTCTTGGAAGAAAACCTGATGTCCGGGGAGCACTCCGCCTGTATCACACCTCACACCATGCCACAGAGGCAGCTTGCCACCATCTCGGCTGCAGGTAGTAGCAGAAGGGGTTCCGGGGTGCATGGGCTCTTCCACCTTCTATTATGGTCACCTTGTTCATAGATTCCTCTCCACCACCCTCACGGATAACGTTGAGTCCCCACGGTCAAGCATCCATGGTCTGTCAGGATAAACGGAAGTGTGTATATTTACTGCAGAATGAGGGAGCTGAGGTCCTGCATGAATCCTTACACTTTTATCATCAGCATGGAAATAGGTTGTGCTTCTGTTTCTCACCTGACTCAGAAGTTATTCTTTCCTCATTATTTCTGTTGTAATAGACACTGAAATTAAGCAGCATCTTATTGGACTTTTCAAAGTGGTCTAATTGGGGGTAAGGAGAATAAGACACTGCTATTCTTGTAGTCAAACTGGATTATCCTCAGAACAGAGCTAACTCAGGGGGATCCACACCCTCTCCTGTTGCCCTAAATCATCCAACTATGTATGTGCACAATCCCACAAACCCTCCTCCGCTTGTTGCGAGGAGGCCAACTGGTCAATCTATGAATGCGCTATTATTAAGCATTTAGTGTGATTCATGGAAACAGAAAACCTAATGGAGACCAGAAGGTATTCCAAAAATGAGGAGACAAGCCAGAGAATTAAGAAAGAAAGAGGCAGAGACAGAGGGAGAGAGAGAGGGAGAGAAGGGTTGAAAGAGAGAGAGAGAAAGAAGTTGACAGTGTTCAGTAGAGAAAAGATCAGCAGAATAATTAGCTTTGGACACAGCATACCAGGTTTAATTAACAGCAAGGGAAAGCATTAAGCTAGTGAATTCAGGCAAATATATATTCAGGAAAACAGCCAAAGGAACAAGTAGGTCTTCGTGACGTTTATATTCTTGCAACCACAGACGCTGGATGAGCCATGAGCACGATTAGAATTTCATCAAATGAAGTGGGGAACATAACTGAGTCTAAAGGCACCCACCCCAGTCCTTGTGGCCTTCGCAACCAGACATCCTTTTCACGCAAATAACATGGAAATATGAAAAGGCATATGTTAAAAAAATAAATAATTAAGCATTATTCACAGAAAGAGCGACACGTGGTGCAACCAAAGCCATACGAGGAATGGTCCAGAGAGGAATTTGGGAGGTGTGTCTGCAGTAAGCAGGGAATGAAATCTTGAGGGGTTTAGAAATGCAAACAGTTGGATGAATCCCCAGACTTGAGAGTTTTTGTGTTGCAAATGCATATTAACTTCCTTTTAGTCCGTGTGCAATAAATAAGTGTTTGCAAATCGGTGGCCATTGCTTCCAAGAAGCAAAGTCCCAGTTCTGGGGAACACGTGGGCTCATTTTCCTAGGGTCAAAAATTTGCCTGAATAGCTAGAAATCTTGCCACTGTCCTGTACTGAATATCCTCCCTAGTCCTTCCTCCAGCTAGGGACCAGGGTAGATGGACAGGGGCATCAGTAAGAACAGAGGAGAGAGACAGGATTTCCATCTGTCTTCTCTCCAAAACCGCCTGTTGGGCAAGGACTGTGTCGTTTCCCAAGGTGAGCCAACAGTGAGTGTGGCTGTGAACACAGACAGGCTTGAAAAGTAAGTAAGATGAAGAGAAAAGGCACCTAATGGCCATCCTCGTGCCTTTGGAAAGGTAGCTGTGGAAGGGAAGAGGCCGGAATGAAAACGCACCCATGCTTTCAGCTGTGGTAATCATCGCCAGCCTGTGAACTTGGTGGCAAAGGTGAAAGGGAATTTGCGACTGTCACATAAAAAGCAATAAGGCATATGGGTGCTGCTGTTGTTTGCTAACTTTGAGGCTTACTATCTGTCCAAGGCTGTGCCAAAGAGTTACATGCACAATCTTATTTAGTCCCTAAAAGTCCGAGCTTTTAAGATAGATACTATAATTATTATTCCAGTTTTACAGGTGAGGAAAACTTGAGCCCAGGAAATCTTAGGAACTTGGCCATAATGGGAAAAGTCATAATGGGATTCCCAAATGGCAGCACTGAATGCAAATCAAGACGATCTTAGTCACTCTTTTTCTTCCCTGCTATACCCCCTCCTAATTTAATCCTGCTAAGTGAACGTATTAATGTAATCTGTAGTGAGATCCTAAACTTGTTATCAGATTCATCTACGATAAGAAATCCCAAAAGATTTAGGGGTAAAATATTACGACACTCAGGGCACCTGGGTGGCTCAGTCAGTTAAGCCTCCGACTCTTAGTTTCGGCCCAGGTCATGATCTCACGGTTTCGGGAGTTTGAGCCCCATGTTGGGTTCTGTGCGGACAGTGCAGAGCCTGCTTGGGATTCTCATTTTCCCTCCCTCTCTGTCCCTCCCCCACTTGCGCTGTCTCTGTCTCCTTCAAAATAAATAAATAAACTTAAAAAAAAATGTGTTTTAAGTATTACGACACTCACATTTCATAAAACTAATTACCTGGAGACACATGTTTTAGAAAGCAAACAAAGAAGAAAAAAGGAAGCAGTGACAAAGGATCGTTTATTTGTGGAACTTCTCAATCTCCAGGAGCACGTAAAAGAATCCCACATTTGTTACTATGGCTTTCCTTAAGTTATCTCCCTTTGGAGACTTTCTCGAAGCATATATCTTTTATTTTACAAGGGAAGGAGAACAGTAGGGCCTCAGTACAGAGATTAAAAAGAGAGCCCGCCGAAGGGACATATACGAGAAAAGCAAAAGGAATCTTATTTTAAATTACATTTTCTTTTAATATTGAGCCCACTACCAAGATAAACCAGATTCTACTTCCAAAGAATAAATTTAATCTAAAGAAATCCAGGTTGGTTTTGTTTTTTTTTTTTTTTTTTTTTTCCCTTTTGAAGCCATTGAGTTCAAGACAGCTTTATGAGAGCTATGCCAAGTGCACAGTAGACACTGGGCTATGATAACACAAAGGTGTGGTTTTCTCTTATAATCACGTAAACCACAGGACTATATGTATATATATACATATATATATCATATAGTATATATATATAGTATATAGTGTATATATATTTATGTGTGTATATAAATATATATATATATAGAGAGAGAGAGAGAGAGCGAGCACAATACTGGTGCAGGCTTTGCTGTCATCAGGAAATAGAAAGGAACAACCGCGGTATTTAAAGAGAAATGACATAGTATGTTTCTAGTTCTAAGCAGCAACATGAGTTTATCCACTTACCTACACGCCTAACTCAAATTCCCAAAATCTTCTATTTCATAACAGAAACCATAAGGGAATCAGCCAAGTATGTGCAATTTTCTATCACCATAAATTGAAGTTAACATGAAGTTAACATACAAAAGAGATATACAAACTCAGTAATCTCAAAGCAAAGTTCTCCAAACGAAAGCAACTATGGAAAAAAAAAACAAAAACAAAAACAAAAAACTACATAAAGGCACTATTGGAAAAAGCCAAGTGGTGGGAACCAGGGAAAACCGAGTCACGCGATCTGGGGGCGGAATGGGAACAAATTTTAATCTTTGTGCACAAGTCAAGGGAAGTGTTTGCTCATTCTTCAAGGTTACATTTCGGTGGTATGATCAGTAAAAAAAAAAAAAAAAAAAAAAAAAAACAGAAAATATTTGAGTGAACAAATAAACATATACACACCCCCCAAAACACAGATAAAAACTAAACCCAAGTACCTTGTGAGTAACAAATATGAAACTATACAGCCTTACTTAAAAGACAAAAGATCTTACATTATAATTAAAAAATTAACTAAATGCTCATTACAGGAAACACAATTAAAAGATATGGTACAGGAGAAAAAGAAGAGTGAAACATTTACGGAGCATTTAATGCTTGTCAGTCATGTTCCAAGCCCTATAAAGATTTTTATTTTATGTTATATTAATACCAACTACACAAGGTAAGTACTATTTTATTACTGTGTTGCAAATGAGAAAACAGAATCACAAGATCACTAAATAACTTTCTCAAAGCCACACAGTTCACTCAGCAGGTGAATCCACGAGGTTTCTGCCTTAGGTACAAAAAGAAAAAAGAAAAAGGTAAACCACAGCTGATGAATTCAAGCAAAAAAGGAAAGATGTGCAATATTAACATAAACACTACCATTTCTCCATTGTTTGGTGCTGAAATATTTGAACAGGAAATTGTACACACGTTCCCATAAAACAAAGCAAAAAAAAGAAACAAACACAGAAGAGACATGACAAATAAACATTTATAACAAAATTCAAGTGACTGAAACATCCTTATTAAAATATACAGAATACAAGGTAATTCAACCAGATCATCAACAGTATCTACAGAATTTTAAATTGACAAAAGGTCATATACGTAAATGCTATCAGTTTTTATAGGAGGAATAGCCCCAATCTTCCCAGAGAGAGTAAGGACCAACCATTATAATTTTCCACATATAAATGAAAGAATACACAAATGAACGGATAGCTCTTTCAGTTTTTGACAGTTCAAGTTGATTTAAAAAAATTATTTTGTAAACGTAATGCATACTTTGTTATTTAAGAAAGCACATGCACAATTAAATTCAAAAGGCAGAAACTTCCTGACTATAATGTAATAAATAGTTTTAACTAGAAATAAGTGAAGTAAATCACTTGGTTTAAGGATGTATAATATGATATCCTATGAGGTAGGTAAAAAAAGCACATGTGTATGGTGGCACCTGGGTGGTTCAGTTGGTTAAGTGTGCAACCTCAGCCTAGGTCACGATCTCGTGATTCGTGAGTTCAAGCCCCACGTCAGGCTCTGTGCTGACAGCTCAGAGCCTGGAGCCTGCTTCCGATTCTGTGTCTCCCTCTTTCTCTCTGCCCCTCCCCTGCTCGCTCTTGCTCTCTCTCTCTCTCAAATAAATAAATAAATAAATAAATAAATAAATAAATAAACATTGAAAAAAAAAAGCACATGTGTGTGTCCATATATAAATGCAATGAGAAAAAGATGTGGGAACTGATGAATGTTAAGAACACATGAGTGAGAGACACCGGGTGGCTCAGTCAGTAAAGCGTCTGACTCTTGGTTTCAGCTCAGGTCGTGATCTCATGGTTCGTGAGTTCAAGTCCCGAGTTGGGCTCTGTGCTGGCAGCATGGAGCCTGCTTGGGATTCTCCAGCTCCCTCTCTCTCTGCCTATCACCTGCTTGTGCTCTCGCTCTCGCTCTCTCTCTCTCTCTCTCTCTCTCTCCAAATAAATTAGCTTTAAAAAAAAAGAACACGAGTGAGCTTTTATTTTCATCAATGCTTCCATGTGTGTGTATTTTTATGTATACACATTATACAGTTGGAAAAATGCATTAAATATATCAATGTCTGTATTTCCTGGAGGGTATATCATGTCTACCTACCAATCTGTACACTATTTCTCTGTAAAGTCTTCAAATTATTCTCAGAAGTAAAAGATAATTTTGTCATATAAATAATCTTTCGTTCCCCCCACCCCTAAAAAAAAGCCTCACTGCATTATGATTTTTCAAGGAATGTAAAAGTAGTGAAATTAATTTGATAAGTAGAATGTGAGCCTTTTAACTAGGAGTTACTGAAATGAAATGAATAGCCATGTCTCTATGACTGCCTTTAAGAGATTCGTTTAAAAAAATGAAATATTACAGATACATTCATTTTTATATCCCAACATATTCCTTTAAAGAAAAAAAATATAGCATCTTTTTTCCCTAATTTAAAAGTTAATTACCATGCTGTAATTGTGAAGTTTGCTTTAGGAAAAAAAAAAAAAAAGGAATCTATCTCTTACCATCTTTAAATTTAAAATAACTTGATGACAGTAGAAGTAATCATTACATCCTTCCAGTGTCAGAGTCCCAGATGGCATGATAAAAAAATGAATAATCAATAACAATTTAGCACTCATTATGTTTATAGAAAATTATAATGATTAGATTCAACTTGTGCACATATTTTCCAAAAATGCATTTATGCATAAAATTATATTTTGTTTAATTTTAATTACACGTTACATTCTTTTAAAATGTCATTATCAAGGTATATTCTCCAGTTCCATAAATTACCCCATGAATAAAACAACAACAATTCAAACTACCATCAAAAAGGTACGAATGAAGGCATGTATGATCCGAAAAGAGAAAGTCTCTTAAAGCTCTCGTGAATATGGTTGCAATTATTTATGCATGATGAATGGCGGACAGGGCTTCCAAGAATAAAGACAAAAGTTGTGACATAACGATCCTGGGGTGGGGGCGGGACGGGGAATGTCTTCTGTCCGCGTAAGTTGGTACTTTTACCAGGATCATGTGATTTGAAAAGAAAATTGAAAATAGAAGAAAAATTTTAATGAAGAACATGCCCAAGCCAATATTTTCAACAGCTACGAATAACTGACTCAGATGCTTTTACTCGGTTCAAAAAGCAATGGGGAGTCATAACAGAAAAGGAACAGTGTGTATATATAGTGCTTCATTTGAGGGAAATTTATTTGATAATGTACTATTAAAAGGTCAAGGAGGGGCGCCTGGGTGGCTCAGTGGGTTAAGCCTCTGACTTCCGCTCAGGTCATGGTCTCAAGGTTCATGGATTCAAGCCCCACGTCGGGCTCTGTGCTGACAGCTCAGAGCCTGGATCCTGCTTCAGATTCTGTCTCCCTCTCTGCTGCCCCTCCCCAATTCACATCCCCCCCCCCTCAAAAATAAATAAACATAAAAAATTTTTTTAAGGGCACCTGGGTGGCTCAGTTGGTTGAGTGCCTGACTTCAGCTCAGGTCGTGATCTCACTGTTTATGGGTTCGAGTCCTGCATCAGGTTCTGTACTGGTAGTGCAGAGCCTGCTTGGTATCCTCTCTCTCCCTCTCTCTCTCTCTCTGCCTCTCCCCGACTTACTTTCTCTCTCTCTCTCAAAAATACACAAATAAACTTAAAATTTTTTTTTCAAGGAAAGGAAGCCTAAGTTCAAGGCAGTCAATTGAATCATGACTATTCTGGTGGTTCTCAAACTTTAGTTTGTGCATCAGAATCACCCGGACCATTGTCAGAACAGAGATTGTTGGCACCCATCCCTAGAGTAGGTCTTGCATTTCTAGAAATTCCTAAGTGTTGCTGATGCCTCTGGTCCGGAGACCACACCTGGAGAGCCACTGATCCAGTAGTTTACTGAAAGCGTAAGGAACACCTGAACTAGTATGGTTCATTAAGATCATATTGAACTAGAAATGACAGAAAATCTAACAGGGTCTAGACTAGAGTGTATTTATTTTTATCCCTTACAAATTCGGGAGGAATGTCTCCATGGCTCACACAGTTGCTCAAGAACGTCACTAAAAAGCCAAACTCTTTCGCACTTCAGATCTGTATGGTATGTGACTTCTATCCTCATGGTTGCAAGACAGCTGCTGCACCTCCAGTCATTGTATCCCTGTTCTGGGCAATAGCAAAGCAAAGCAAACCTCTCTCCTGGATGGGCTTTTTGTTTTTGTTTAGAAGGATTATCTTCCCCGGGGGGATTTATACCAACATCTCAATAATAAAGTGCACTTACAGGACTTTCTCTCTCCAACTCTAAAGGTGATTGGATAGAAAGCAAAGCAAATTATTGGCTGTCAGATTTGTCCTTTTGAACAAAATTAGGATTCAGCTAATAAAAAAGTAGTCATGACGGGAGCCTGGGTGGTTCCGTCGGTTAAGCGCCCGACTTCGGCTCAGGTCATGATCTCACGGTTCCTGAGTTCCAGCCGAGCATCAAGCTCTGTGCTGACAGCTCGGAGCCTGGAGCCTGCTTCCGATTCTGTGTCTCCCTCTCTTTCAGCCTCTCCCCTGCTCGCACTCTATCTCTCACTCTCTCAAAAATAAAAAATAAAAAAAAAAACATTAAAAATTTTTTTAAAAAGTAGTCATGGGCATTGGGTAGGGGATTAGCAACGTCTGCCACACAGAAGAGTGACTGTAGACACGAGAGGCTAGAACAAGAATGCACAGATCTGCAACACTGATTTCTAAATTCCTCACATCTTTCCAACCCCAGCTTAAACATAATTCCTTGATGAAGCCTTACGGGACCCACAACTTTCAGATTAAGGGCTCCTGGTATTTAGCCCTATGGCAACTAGAATAAGAGACACCAGGAAGTTGATTGAAGACCAGAACATCCAGGGCAGATGGGGCTCCTATCCACAGACAGGAGGTTTATAGCAGCAGCTTTCAGCCTTAGTGGACCTGCTTTCCAAGGAGTCAAGAAGGCTGCTAGTATGAGTGTTGGAGCCCAGGAGACAGGCGGTGGACGGGCTCTGAAGCCAGGGGTGGAGGGAAAAGCATGACGAAGGAGTCTCTGCTCTGTTTGTCTTTGGGAGAAATATTATAGCCCTTAAAAAAGAACAGGATACTATCAAAAAGGAACGATGAGAACATCTTTTAAGAGAGAGTTTGGAAATTGAGAATATGACACAGAAATCAACAGTTCTATGGAGAGACTGAGAAAAAGGTAGAGCTCAGCGTCATGGTAATGTACTAGATGAAGGTGAGCACGTTTTCTACATGAGAAAGCCAAGGGAGAAAACAAGATAGGAACTAAAGAGTTGAAGACATGAATAAAAAGATCAAAGAGGCCCAGCATTTGGCTAACAGGAGTTGCAAAAAGGTAGGGAACAGAAGTAACAAGAGAGAGACGATAACCAAAGAATAATAGAATACCACTTCCCTAGCTGAAGAAAAGCATCCGTCCTCAGAATGGAAGAATGTTTTGAAGTACCAGGTAGAAAAAATAAGATACAATCAGCACGCTAACGATGAAGAAGAATTAAAAATATTTACAGAAAAGGGGCGCCTGGGTGGCTCAGTCGGTTAAGAGTCTGACTCTTGATCTCAGCTCAGGTCTTAATCTCAGGGTCCTGAGTTCAAGCCCCACATTGGGCTCCATGCTGGGTGTGTGTGTGTGTGTGTGTGTGTGTGTGTGTGTGTGTGGACACACACACACACACACACACACCACAGTTACAATTATATATATTTATATATACACACCTCACATAGTTGTAATTACATATATATTATAAATATTTTACATATATACATACATATATATATACAGAAAAGGGAAAACAAAAGACATTCTTCCTACCGAGGAACAAAGAAGACTGAGTATCAGAATTCACTAGAAACTTAGATACTAGAAGACAACAGGGTTCAATGCCTCCAAGTTGTGAGAGGAAAAGTTGCTGAACTCAGAATTCCATAATCTTCAAATTGATAATAGCAATTTATAACCAATTAAATTTCCAACCAGGAGTAAGGGCAAAGGAAAGACGATATTAGACATGTAGGAATTTTTTAAAGTACTGTCAATGTACCCTATATATTTCTTCCAGTTTTATTGAGATGTAATTGCCTTCTAACGCTGAATTAGTCCAAGGCATACAAGATAATGATTTGGTATATGTATGTAGCGTGAAATGGTTACCACAATAAGTTAACATCAGTCACTCACACAGTTGCAATTTTTTTTTCCTTAATAAGTACTTTTGAGATTTACCCTCTTGGCAATTTTCAAATATGCATATGGTGGTATTGTGAACTCTAGTCAGCAAAGCTACACATTACACTCCCATAACTTATTTACCTGATAACCAGAAGTTTTTATCCTTTGAATGCATCCTACATTTAAAAAAAGAAAGGGGTGCCTGGGCGGCTCAGTCGGTCAAGCGTCCGACTTCGGCTCAGGTCATGATCTCACAGTTCGTGGGTTCGAGCCCCGCATCAGGCTCTGTGCTGACCGCTTGCTCAGAGCCTGGAGCCTGCTTCAGATTCTGTGTCTCCTTCTCTCTCTGCCCCTCCCCAGCTCATGCTTTGTCTTACTCTGTTTCTCAAAAATAAATAAATGTAAAAAGAAAAAAAAATTTATAAAAAAAATAAAAAGAAAAGAAAAGAAAAGAAAAGAAAAGAAAGAAAGAAAGAAAGAAAGAAAGAAAGAAAGAAAGAAAGAAAGAAAGAAAAGACTCAAAGAGATGCCCCAGAAAATTTAAAGGAATACCACCCAAAAAGGAATACCACAGGAGAACCTGTTGTATGTTTTTTTTTCTTTTACTACATACATTGATTACTTTCATTTCTTTAATAAAAAAAAAACACAACTCTGAACGTAGGAGTTGACAGAGGTGTTAAAAGGACCAAGGGAATACACAGAGAAACAAGAAAAGGAGATGATTTCGGAAGTGGTGAGGAAAAGCCAACGTAAAAATTAGTGCAGACATTTTTAGCAGTTGTGTTCAGAAGAGTTCATGGGATTGGACCAATATGCCACTGTCATCACCAGAAGGCCGAAGATCTCTTTAGGGGTAGAGAGGAGCAGGAGAAACAAAACCAGATTTAAGAGGCGAAAAGTGATAGGGGTGAGCAAAGAGGGAAAGGCATGAAGCCACTGAACTCTGAGGAATTTTTTGATGTTTTTAGGGGGGGACAGACGTAGGGAAGGGCAATGGTAAGGTGAAAACAAGCCCATGCTTGACTAAGGAAAAGATTTGCTCTTTTTTAAAATTATTTTTTAATATTTATTTATTTTTGAGAGAGAGACAGAGACAGAGACAGAGGAGGGGAAGACCAGAGACCAGAGAGAAGGAGACAATCTCTCCTCCAAGAGGGAGAACTGATTCTTTGGGGAGGTTAAAAAAAAAAGTGTTATTTCTCTCACGCATGAAGCACAGGTCTACATATAGTTCAAAACCAGGGGTGCCAAATATTTTGTGGTGTTAAAACTTTCATGGGGCAGGTAGATAGGAAAAAAAAAAAGTGTCCAAAAAGCCTCCTTAGGTAGATGGTAATGAAAACAAAACAGACACCTGAGAAACCCTACTGTCGTTCAACACCCAGACATAGCTCGCGCTGAAGAATATAAATATTGAGTGCAAAAAGTGAAGTCAGACAGAAATCACCAGCTGAGGTGTGCGCCAGAAGGCAGACTGACCTTGCACCCCCTCTCATGGACCCTGATGGAGCATTCTCACTTTGCCATCCTCACCAGACCCGGAGGAGGAAGAAGGACCGACTGAAAGGCAAGACAGGATCTGTTGGAGAGCTCAGTGTTGCCTTTCTTCTCTTAAATTCATATCCTTTTAGATGTTGCTTTTTATTTTTTTTTTTAACGTTTATTTATTTTTGAGACAGAGAGAGACAGAGCATGAACGGGGGAGGGGCAGAGAGAGAGGGAGACACAGAATCGGAAGCAGGCTCCAGGCTCTGAGCCATCAGCCCAGAGCCTGACGCGGGGCTCGAACTCAAGGACCGTGAGATCGTGACCTGGCTGAAGTCGGACGCTTAACCGACTGCGCCACCCAGGCGCCCCTAGATGTTGCTTTTTAAACAGCAAACACTATCAACAGTGCAAAGAAGTGAATTCCCAAAATGTATGTAGCTTGCGGTGTAGCTCAGGTTTGTAAATGCAGCCGATGCCCAGGGTTGTATTTCAGGTAACTTTCTGGTTTGGATCTGACCATGACCTTGCTGAATGCCCACAGCGCTGTACTTTCCTTTCACGAAATTTCCACGCTTAATATTGCTACTGCTTGTGTCCCACTAAATGGAAACCTTCATGTGAGCAGGGCCCTGCTAATTATACAAGATGAAGCGTGTTCAGACAGAGCCTAGCACGTCTGAAACCCTCGGGAATTATTAGCCATTGTTATTTTTCTAACAGTAGTGGTGGCAATGCTGTTAGTGTCCCTGTGACCAAGCCCCTCACCATGGTATCGGCATATAAGTAAGCACTTGATTAATACCTGACAAATACATGAAATAAAATTCAAGCCAGGGATTCCCCGTTTTCTCCATTTTGACCCTTTCGCGTTTTTGAAACCGACATCGGACACAAACAAAACACCCCCTTGCCTTCATTTAACATATTTGAAACCCAGGGACGCCCCTGGGATGGAGTCTCAGCTGGCTCTCACTTGATCTCAGATTACACGGGGTATGTTTACGACTCTCAAAATTAATGCAAAACTTATTATCTCATTTTTTTGTTTTCCCAACGAGCATGTCTCCCTAAATCACAGCCTTCCGATTCAGACACAGCGGCCGATAAAGTCCACACCTGACCCGGCATAATCGTCCCCACTTACTCACGATGAGGCTGTCATCATAAATGCCACCAAATATTAATGAGAAGGGACTCAGGCTTGTGGCTGCCTCAGAGAGCACTCAGGATGGAAAATCAATCTTGGGGCCAGCATCAGAGGGAGACGGTCCCTCTCAGCAGCGCGCCGTGCTGGCTACATTGCGAACACGCAGTACCTTTTACTTATCGGAGAAGACAAATGAGCCTCGGATGAAATATGTCTGTCAGGTCTTAGCAGCTCGACCGTGAGCACCCAACTCTGAAATATGATAATTATCAATCAATGTTAAATGCAATCTGGAATCCCAAAAACAGACTGTCATTTGCAGATGATAGTCGACATAAGAAATTCATGGGCGTCGGCTGTTGGGGCATGTAGGCAACATACATATGTCCTTTCCTTAGAAGATGTGTGGGAGTGTCACTGATAGAAAGGTCAGGCATCCAGACAGAAGACTTGTGTGCCCCTTGCCCTGCACCCTCATAAAAATCGTGACTCCTTCTAATGGTGTCTGTTTGCATGGATTATAGCAGGAAAATCGAAAAAACAACAACACAGAAATACTCATTGAGCATTCACTGTGTGTCAAACGCTCCATCAATCGAATTCACATTTCATCCTTCCAACAGTCCTATGAGGTAGGAACGTCTACCTCCATTTAGGAGATGGGCAGACAACCAAGGCCCTGGAAGACTGAAGGCTGGCCACACACGGCAGACCCGGGCCTATCTCAAAGCTTATGGTTTCAATCACCACATTACATGGAATCATTGGGGGATCTCCTAGAACAAAAAGCCATTTTTCCATGGTAATAACCAATCACAAAGTAAAGAACATGGTGAATTACCTGGCTATATATCTGTATCCCTGTCTTTCTATCTTTCTATATCTCTCTCTCTCCTTATATTTAGCAATATAATCTGAAACAATTTAAATGTGTTTCATCGTTGCAACTGTAATATATTGCCACACACTATTAAATGGTTGCAAAGCTGGTAAATAATACATTGGGGCCAAGAATACAGCTTGAAATGAGATGGTTTCCTGGCAACACAGGGATCCAGGTGGGACTCCACACGGACAGACACTGGGCGTTGATGCAATAATGCCAAGATTCTGCATCTGGCATAACCATTCTCAGAGGTGACCAGGTGAGGATCATTTGTAACAAGTAGAAATCCATAGTACCCATTGTCCACACCCCATTTGACCCACCCTTGGATAACCTAGTGGGATTAAAAACATACAAATATCTGAACCCCACTCCTAGGAATTCGGATGTGGTTGATCTCAGGTGGGATCCAGGTATTTGTATGTTTTTTTTTTTAAGTTCCCCCAAGTGATTCTAAGCCGCATCCTCAGTTGCCATCTACAGATATTAAATGAGATAAAAGGACCAAGATGAAATTTAAATAATGGGCAGAATAGGAGAAAATATTCTTGCTGTTATCTCTGGGTATGAGGACCATGTTCTTGAAATATTAACCATGTACTTTCCCCTACTATTTCTCTTTTCTCCTTTGTCCTTAATCGCTGGGCCCTACTATACTTCTCTGTGCCAAATGAGAGAAGGAATGTAATGACAAAAAGCAAGAATAAAAGGAGCCTCCCCTGGATTTTCTCTTTTTAAAAAAATTGGGGAGCAAACCTTGTCCAACTCTCTCTGGTAGAGAAATTTCCCAGTACAGACAGAAGGGTGGAAGTTGGAGGTTGATAATTTAAGTGTATGCATCTGTAGTATAGACTTGGTATACATCTTAGTATAGATTGAGTATAGTATAGTATTGAGTATAAACATAGTTCAGAGAAAAGAGCTATGGACTATATTCTTGAAGAACGAAGATTGGCCAACTCCCAAAAGTATCCAAGGACAGAGGTATCCAAGGACAGAGGTGTCTTAGACCTCATTTCTTAGGTGGGATCCCAGGGAGGCAGATGATGCCAGAGGAAGGCAAAGACCGCCATTTACCTCTAGACAGTGGATTTAAACAACTTCCTGTAAGTGTTTTATACAAACAGTATGGACTAGAACAGAGAGACTCTATCACCCAAGAGGTACTGAAATAGCAGAGGATCCCTGACTCTGGAAAACTGGGGCATCTCCATGGTTATCCGTGCAGATGGGCGATGGATAACTAGATTACCTGGGGGGGGGGGGGGGGGGGGGGGGGAGGGGTCTCAGCACACACTAAGAACAAGATGTCCATCCCCCCTCCCAAGGCCTTGGCATTTTATAATCCAAATTTTAGACATAATCCCTAAAAGAAGGTTAGGAGTCTACAGATTGCTGTATTAAATGTCTGCTACCAGGACAAAATGAGGAATTTCAATAAAAATTAAAATGTTAGGAAGAAAAGGATTTCGCTCTGCATCTATGGGCTGACACTGGTACCCACCATACTTCAACTCCAGTAAGCTTGCTTTTCTGCACTCACGTTCCCTGATTCATTCACCACACTGGCCCAGCTTCGGTGCGCTTCTGCCTACAAAGGCCACCCTTGTGTTTCTCTTCAGAAAACTGCCCTTGCACTGTGCCCACTGAAAAGCAGGCCAGGAGCGTTTGGTCTTTCCGAGGGCAGCCTTGAACCAAGGACTGACTGATGCAGGAGTTTAAAGCCCAGCATCCCCGCCTGAGGCTGGCATGACTCCCAGATGGGACTCTGGAGTCCCAGCCAGGGTCAGGCTGAGCCTGCCCCTCATGGGATTTAATTTCTCCTCCTTTGCTATTCTGTTTCTGTCACTTCCTTACCCCTTTCTCCCAGGAGCACATCCTCCAAGTGACTTTCTCAAATGACTTTCTCATGGAGCCTCATCTCAGGACCTGCTTCTGAGGAGCCTGCCCTGAGGGGAAGCCACAGCACAGCCCCGGGCAAACTCTTTTTCTTCAGGACTCCTGTCTCCTCCTGCCTCCACTCCTGCCATGTTTCCTTTCCACATGCCAACCTCTTCCTGTGACATAAGGCCTTTATTAACCAGATCGGTACCCATCACTCTGGTTTCTTTCCTTTTTTTTAAGTTTACTTATTTTAAAAAGAAAATTTTAGGGGCGCCTGGGCGCCTCAGTCGGTTAAGCGGCCAACTTCGGCTCAGGTCATGATCTCGCGGTCCGTGAGTTCGAGCCCCACGTCGGGCTCTGTGCTGACAGCTCAGAGCCTGGACCCTGCTTCAGATTCTGGGTCTCCCCCTCTCTCTCTGCCCCTCCCCCACTCATGCTCTGTCTCTGTCTCAAAAGTAAATAAACGTTAAAAAAAAAAGAAAATTTTAAATGTTTTTTGAGAGAGAGAGAGAGAGCATGCACACGCACACACATACACACACAAAAGCATGAGTGGGGAGGGGCAGAGAGAGAAGAAGACACAGAATCTGAAGCAGGATCCAGGTTCTGAGCTGTCAGCACAGAGCCCGACGGAAGGCTTGAACTCACAAACTATGAGATCATGACCTGAGCTGAAGTCGGTCGCTTAACCAACTGAGCCACCCAGGTTCCCCTCTTTTCTCTTCAGTCTTTGCGTCACCCTTGAGATTCGAGCAACACCAAACTATAGTCCCTGAAGGCACAGACGACTTCACATGTCCCTGTGTTGATTGCTCTGCACAGACTACCTCTTCCTCCCTGTCCTCCTGGGAACTCCTATGTCAACCACAACAACACACAGCCTTCTCAGAAAACCTGCTTGGAGTTCCGTAAGTCACCAGCCTCAGCCAAAAGAGAAATCCCCCACTTTCACACAGATTTAATCCCTCCGCCTTTGGCTTTACCTCCACCTTGTTCACAGTTCTACTTGATATTTAGCACACTTGATTTTAAAAATTTGTTTAACGTTTATTTATTTTTGAGACAGAAAGAGACAGAGCATGAACAGGGGAGGGGCAGAGAGAGAGGGAGACACAGAATCTGAAACAGGCTCCAGGCTCCGAGCTGTCAGCACAGAGCCCGACGTGGGGCTCGAACCCACGGACCACGAGATCATGACCTGAGCCGAAGTCGGACGCTCAACCGACTGAGCCACCCAGACGCCCCTAGCACACTTGATTTTAATTTGTTTATCTGCCTTTGCTACTCGATAGGAATTCTTTGTTGACAAAAACTGTACTTGCCCCACACTGTCCTCAGTACATAGCAAACAGCTGATAGCACTGGAAATGCTGTATTATTTCTCTTCAAGAATGTTTTCCATCATCTCTCAACATGAATAAATCCCAGCAATTTACCCATAAGTCCACCCCCTGCTAGCAAAATCATTTCCTAAAACATGCAAATATATGCAAATTTTTTGGTATACATTTGAAATTCTGCCATTCTGGTAATCTATAACACTTACTCTACTATTTCCCTCATGCTTTTCCATGCCACTTAACAGTTTTGTAAAATCTAGGTTTACCCCCTCTCTGATGAGGTCAAGGATTATATCATATTCAACCTTGCTCCCTCTAGCATGCACTTGGCAAGAATGTGTCAAATGAGTAATGAATGAACAAGACACATAAACGAATGTAACTCTTGCTTTCCTGATATTTCAAAAAACTTCAGATGCAGACTTATGACTCAAACTTTCTCATGTCCCCACTAGGGAATAGCGCCTTGTAGATGCTCAATAAATAGTTGTTGAATGGAAATATTAGGTGTTTTAACAGTCAATTTACACATGAGTTAATTCCACACTACCTAATTTTACAGGAAGGGGAATGTAAGTTACGGAGAGCTGTCCGGAACTTCAAAAAGCGCCCGTGAAAAACTAAAGATTAGAGATCACAGCTTTTGATTCATGACCAAGAATTTACTCCAAAAAGTCACTGGGTCTCTTTAAATTACATATCGTCAGCTTCTCATTACACCTTACAGTATTAACCTCATGAATTATTCACGAACCTTGATTTACTCTCCATCACTGATTCCCAGCTGGTTATCATATTGCCAGCATCAAGGCCACTACTAAAGAGCCTGCATTCAGAAAGAGTAGGACAGTGTCTGAGCTCTTATCCTCAAAAAGAACAATATACTTAACACCTACTCTATGCTAGGCATTGTGTTGGGTGGTTTATTTACATAAGCTTGTTTCATCTCCAACAAGCCCTTGGGGAAAGATTCTAGTATGATAATTAAGGTGTAGGTCTTTAGATAACTAGACTTCATAGGAGTAGAACAACGGCAGTCTTGTCCATTTAATCCTTAGCACCTGCAATACTACACTACAAGACAGTGCGCAGTAAATATGCACTGAATGAATGAATTTGCCTGAGGCTCCCAAGTTCATAACCTAGGAGCTGGGACTAGACTGAGGTTCCCCTCTTCCTCCCATCATGCCACGCTGTGTCTTCTGCAGTTGGCACCTCGGGGCACGGTGATCAGCATTATTCCCCGGGGAGCTTTAGAGAAACACAAGATCCCATTCCCTCCACCTTCAGAACCTCTGAATCAGAATCTGCATTTCACAAGAATTCCAGGGAATCCTTGTAGACAGGGAAGCTTGAGAAGCGCTGTTGAAGGACGCGTTTTATGGGAAGCATCCAAGATCTGTAATAACTCTCATGCTTCATCGACATCTTATCATTTTCCAACAGAAGTGGAAGACCCAACTGCTAATAATCAAAAATGTAAATGGCCACAGTAGCCAGTTTTGGGGCACCTCCCCTGTGCCAGATGGTGTATCAGGGACCAGAATTACGAATATCAATAAGGACGGTGCCTGCCTTTAGGGGGCTCAGAGGTCAGTGCAGCTCTTAACCTGGGACCCATGCATTTTGCTTCCCCCGCCATGGGCAATCTGACCTGTCATACACACCGCGTTTTGCACTATGCACGTGAGTGAACCGAGGTACATTTTTCATCTGTAAAGGCCCAAAACTTTCATCAGACTTAAAAGGGTAACTAAAAGTCATTTCCTTAATATCAAAAATAAAAATAAAAAATGGATCACTAATGCTAGCATAGAGGAAAATCATTTAAAATTTTTCAATTGAGTTTAACAGAATTCTATATATAATATACCTATCTAAATATATATCCCCACACATAGATATGCTTCATATATACACATATTATACCTACGTATATGAAACATACATCTCCATTATGGATACATACGCATGAACATTGAACTCTGTGTTCTATTTCTCTTTAGCCATTTGTCCTTACAAATAACAACAAAGCAGCGATAACAGCTGATACTTTTGAGACTCTACCAAGTGATTTTAAGCACTGTGTCAAGTTCATGACAATCAGAATTGACATGACAACTGGACATTATTCCCATTTTACAAATTGGTCCGCTGAGGCTGTGGAGGTAAGCTAACTGCCCAAGGTCACACAGCTGGAAAGCGCAAGTACCAGGACTCAAGGGGGGACAGTCTGGCTCCCGCCAGGCCCTTAGCCACCACTCGGCCTGTTAATAAATGGAAATGTGCTGAGGACCGTCAGCGGGGTTAACAGTGATGCTGCTGCTGGAACCAGAGAAGGAAGAAGAAGTTACAAGTGGGGCCAACCTAGTCCCCACGGCACTATTAGAAGACCAGCTTAGGTTCTAGAAATTCGTCGCTTCGCTGTGTCAGACACGTGTGCGTGCACCAGAACAGACCGTGCATGTGTGTGCACGCATCACGCAACTCTAACTGGATATACGCAGATGTGCACAAACGTGCACGTAGGCAGACACAGACGCGCACACTTCCGCACACTAGTGGTCCTGACTCAGGGATGGAAATCGTTTCAGCCTCTCTTTCCGTTTCTTTGGTGAAACTTGTCTGCATATTCCATGGTAACCAGATCACTGGTTCTGCAGGGGTTCTTAACCACATGCATCTGAATTACTGGAGGGGCTTGTTAATAATTCAAGTACCTGAAACCCAACCTAACCCGCTGAAAAAACTATCTTCAGGGTTGGGCCCACGCAACTATAATTTCTAACAAGCTTTGGGAATGAATATATATATATATATATATATATATATATATATATATATTTTTTTTTTTTTTTTTTTTTTTAATGAGCTCTTCAAGCGTTTGTAAGGCTCAGCTAAGTTTGGGAACAAATGCTCTCTACTGACCCTTAAAGGTACCTTCAGACTTCCTGGCCATCTTATTAAGATGTGGCTTCCAGTCCAGCAAACCTGGGCTCAGGCCTGTGAGTCTACATTTCTGGCCAGCTGCCGCCGGTCTGTGCAACACCCTGTGAGTGGCGAGGCTGAATATCATTTTAATATTTATTTGCAGCATACGTGGTGGCCCCAGTTTTAGCACCCCGCAAAACTAGAAACGATGCCCTTTACCAGTCTGAGGACCAAAAGCACTCCGGAGGGTAAGAGCACCCTGGACTTCTCAGGAACCAAATGGAGAGATTTTTTTTTTTTTTTTTTTTTTTGCTTTGGGGGGGTGTCTGATGTGAACCAACTGAAAACAGGTTATTCACTGCAGACAGGAGGGCTGTTCCATGTCTTTCATACCAAAGTTCCCTCTGTAGCTTGCCAGCGTGGTTACTTGCCAGGACACAAAATGACAATCTAAATGTTAACAAGTTGTCATCAAAGAGTGATGACCACTTTCAAAGAACAAGTAATCCCCGACATCCTATAACGAGGTGATGGAAGACGTGATATTTTATTCATCCCGAGGCTTCATTAAGAAATCTTCTTTAAGGCAGCTGGGACTCTAGCACCTTATCTGGAGAGCTTTGCCGCTGACTGGTGTAGTGATGGGTCAAACCTAAAAATTGTGAGGATGTATTGGCAAGAGGTAGATTTCGTGGGAAGAAGGGAAGCACCTTTTCAATGGAAGCATGCAAAATTTCTCTTGCCCACTGTACTCACAGAGGTCTGATTTCGCGTTGCCGGAGGCATGCTGACCTAAGATCCTGCCCGTTCATTGTGCAGCGGTTAGAGAAGCGGGGTGCGGGAAAGGGAGCTAATTCCCACCTGTGCCGCCCACGTTTCCATGTCCACATTTTCCAGGGACATGGAAAATGTCACAGCAGCAATTGTCACACACACAGCACATTGTCACAGCAGCAATAGAAATAACAGCAATCATCATCATCACTGTCATTATCACCATCATCCTCACCAGCCATGGAAGTTATAAGTGACAAAACCCAACTCAAATCGGCTTAAGAAAAAAAAAAACGAATAATTTATCGGCTTATAGAATTTTAAAATGCCTAAGTGGAATGAGGGGCCTTGATGACTGACACGGTATTTTGCTTTCTCTCTTCCTACTGTTCAGTTTTGTTGTCTTCCTTCTTGGGGTTGGAATCTCTCACAGGCAGACCCTCTCCAACAGAGACTTCTAGAAACTTTATGTTTACTAGCAGTACTCCCAAACGAATTCTTAACAACTACGGCAACATTCCTGGGCATCGGATCTCATTGGGCCAATCTGGCACCATATATTCGTTCGTCCATGAACCAGTCAGTTTGGCTGGGGGATGGAATGTACCCAGGGGCCTGGATCACAAGACCAACTCATGACTCTTAGGTGGGAGTCAGGGTAGCAGTTCTAAATCAACTAAATGACAGAAAGCAAAAGAAAGAACTGTTATCAGAAAAGAAAACACTGGGGCGCCTGGGTGGCTCAGTCGGTTAAGCAACTGACTTCGGCTCAGGTCTTGATCTCAGAGTTCGTGGGTTCAAGCCCCGCATCGGGCTCTGTGCTGACAGCTTGGAGCCTGGAGCCTACTTCGGATTCTGTCTCCCTCTCTCTGCCCCTCCCCCACTTGTGCTTTGTCTCTCTCTCTCTCGCTCTCTCAAAAATAAAATGTAAGAAAAAACAATTTTTTAAAAAAGAAAACACTGTCTAGAGCAGACTACAATTCCATTTGATCCTCATAACACTAGGAGATAGATCGATGCACAATAGATATGTTCTATATATAAAGACAGACATATTCTGTTCCTAAAATGTGAAAAACGAAGCATAGAGGGATGTATTAGCAGGATTCCTTTGGTTTCAAGACATGGAATCTTCATTCAAAACAAGAGTGGAAGAAAAAAAAAAAAAACCCAGAATCATAGGACAGAAATATGTATTGGTTCACATAATGGAAAAGTGGAAAATGCTGCCTCCTGTCACCGCTGAGTCCATAAGGCTGTCTCCCCACCTTGTGCTCAGGCACTGTCTTCCCTTACGGTGGTAAAGTTAACGCCAGTAACTCTACGACAGTATTGTCTTTGTGGTGACACCAGAGATAAACTTAGTGGTTTTTAACAACACCTTAGCAATTTTTCCTAGAATGACTAGGATTTGGGTAGTGTGTAATCTATACCTATCTTTACCCCAGCCACTGTGGACGTGGGTTATACCGACCAGCCAGTCTGAGTCACATCATTTTGTCACAAAAAACACAGGGATGCGATTGTCAGTTCCATCAGGTAAGCAAGAGGCAGTTACGGAAAAAAAATAAATAGCAAAAAAAAACCTTTTAAGAGCCTGCTGTCTACTCCAAGAGATTAAGTAATTTATCCAAAGTCAAACCACAAGAAAGGACTTTCCATCTAATTAAAATGGAGCAACAGGGACCAGGCTGACCGTCCCACCTACAGCCACAACCAGAACGATAAAAATAAAACTGATCAAATGTATGAAACAACAGTTTGCAAGACACTGGATTTCAACAACAGAGGACACCGATTCCCTGAAAACATGGGAAGCAAATGAAGTAACCCCTAGGATGTCCCCAGTTTACGAGATTGAGAGTTTTCCAGCCACAGAAAAGGGAGAGAGCTTGGTGGAGGCCCATGGACTCCCTGAGTCGAGGAATCAGAGAGGAGACAAGGAGACAAGGGGCCAGAGTTCACAAGATAGAACACTGGAGAGGAGAGAGATGCACACAGAGAGAATCCCAGAGATCTGCAGAGATCTGCTGAGTACTTACACAGGATCAGACACAGTGCCCTCTCTATGAGCCAGACTGAAAATCCCTCCTCATTTATGGGGTCTCTGGTAGGGTACTCAGAGGGGTCTTGATTCGGGAGTTGGAAATAATTGATTAGCCCTAGGCAAAAAGCTACTTAGGTCCAACCTTACAAATATTAAAAACGAGACTTGAAAGGATCAAACTATCTCCAAGTAATTTAACTTAATTCTAGAACAGTGCTCAAGAATATACTAGAAAATGGGTACTACCCAGAAGATCAAGTCCATTTGACAGCCTTTTTTTCTCTCTTAGGGGCACATAAACTAAGGTGGCATATTTTAATAAGCAGTATCTTAGAGTTGCTGAAATATGGTTTTATTATAAGTTGGTCTTTCCCTGCTTTTCCCATTTTCTGAATCACGTTGCCCCGCTGCGTCTTTCATAACATCCAAAAAACCCCATGATGTGTCAGTTCACCGTTCTCCTGCCTCGACTTACCAGCTCTGTATCTGACATTCAACCAGGGCACCTTGACACGACAGAATGCTCGAACTCATTCTTTTATTAGCCACTCCCTGAGTGCCCAGAGATAACATATCTTAAAAGCAAAAGGAAAATTTTATTGAGAGAAATAAATGAATTGGAAAAAATGAATATAGAAAAATTAATTTAGAGGAAAAGAGAGTGATAGATACCACTTCTGCTGGCTCAGCATGCGGTCCGCATCTCCTCTACTGAAAAACAGTAAATCCCAAAACACATTCTACAGACAGCTTCTCAAGTGGCCTTTAAAGTAATTAGTAAGTCGAACGAATGCCATACAAAAGAATGGGTGAAAGCTCTTCTAATTTGGACATTTCTAGTGTGTGTGTGTGTGTGTGTGTGTGTGTGTGTGTGTGTGTGTGTAAAAACCACTTCATACCTTGAAAAATGTCGACAATCTCCGGTTCTTGTTGTTGTTGCTGTTTTTATTTCTTTTTAGTGCTCATTTATTTATATATTTGGGAGAGAGAGAGAAAGAGGGAGGGAAAGAGAGAGAGGGAGAGAGACAATCCCAAGCAGGCTCCACGCTGCCAGCACAGAGCCCTATGCGGGGCTTGAACTCACCAACTGTGAGCTCATGCCCTGAGCCGAGATCAAGAGTCGGACACTTAACTGACCGAGCCACCCAGGCGCCCCATTGTTGCTGTTTTTAATGTAGACTCTTCCTGCACCCTTTCCCTCCACATTTCCTTAAGTGACTCGTCATCTCAGTGCCTGACCAAAGGGCCATAAACTCACAAGTGCTCAGTTGAAAACAGTTACAGTTGAAACTCAAACATTTTCTTGGGGACCATGTAACTAAGCTTCAAGTACTGTCTCTCAGACAAGTGTTGGCAGAATATTCCAGCCAGAATTAGATTTATGAAGAGTACAGGATGAAGTGACTCATTAGCAAAATAATGAAGATGGGGAGGCAGGTGGGGGGGAGGGACTGGTGGTGCTTTGCTTATAGAGTTAAGGTTCTGGAAATAACTGAGGATATGATATGTTCCTCAGACATCAATACTTCTAATGAGCGTGATAACACATAAAGAAGAACCTACCGAAAACACATACTGCCTGTCGAAGAAAATGAACAGATCAGGACTCCTAGGACTAAACCATTGCTTCTGAGGTAGCAAATTTTGTGCTTCCCAGAGACCCCTTCTAAGAGATGTCACTTAATTAGCATTCCACTAAGTCTACTCCACCCAGGTGAATTTGACCCCTTTCTCCTCCAAATTATGAAGCGGACCAACAGGAAAAAAGTTGCTGCCCCCAGAAAATGGTTTGCAAAAGACGACTTCGGTTGTCCATATAACATGAATCATTTCCAGGCTTCACTGGCATTGAGAAATAATTAAGATTGCATGTATTTCCTTTTAAAAAAAAATTACAGCGCTTTCTAGGTACTAAAACTCATATAGGTACTTCACACATGTTTAATCCTGTGAAATACATACTATTATTTTCCACGTTTTTCTGATGAGGATATACTGAGCTGTGAAGGACAAACGTGATTTACAGCTGGACTGGGAAAGCTCTGTCTTTTTTTTGCCTGGGTGCCTGGGTGTCTGGGTGCGACTCTCGGCCAAAATAAGGGTAGTGGGCTTTGTGAAGTACTATTCAGAGTCCAGTGTCAGAGTCCTCGAGTCAGAGTCTCGAGGGCCAGTTTCCTCACTGATGGCTCTGTGACTAGCCGAACTCAGCCGAACTCATTCAATCAGCTTGGCTAACACCTGGGAACTTTGCCTTGAACTTTCCTGAAGCCAAGATTTTTTTTTTAATTTTTTTACTGTTTATTTATTTTTGAGACAGAGAAAGAGACAGAGCACGAGTGGGGAAAGGGCAGAGAGAGAGGGAGACACAGAATCCCAAGCAGGCTCCAGGCTCCGAGCTGCCAGCACAGAGGCTGATGTGGGGCTCGAACTCACGAACCTCGAGATCATGAGCTCCGCCGAACTCGAATGCTTAACTGACTGAGCCAGCCAGGCGCCCCCAAGATTCTTCACACTGATCTTGCTGGTCTCACCTGGAAAGAGAGAGAGAGAGCAGCCAGCTTCCCCCGTACAAATGAGGACCAGGGGAGCACATGCCAAGATGATGTCTCCTGAACCCTTGATGCTTGGCTGGACTTTCTTTCTCTTGCTGCACCATATCCTGTGCCTTGAAGTACAAGATTTACAAGGGGCGCCTGGGTGGCTCAGTCGGTGAAGCAACCGACTTCAGCTCAGGTCACGATCTCACGGTTCAAGGGTTCAAGCCCTGCGTCGGGCTCTGTGCTGACGGCTCAGAGCCTGGAGCCCGCTTCGGATTCTGGGTCTCCCTCTCTCTCTGCCCCTCCCCTGCTCACCCTCGTCTCTCTCTGCCTCTCAAAAATAAATAAACATGATAAAAATTTAAAAAAAAAAAGATTTATGGGAGGGGGCTCTGTGGAACTGGGCAAATCTTTTCAAACACCCAAACTCATGAATCTCTACAGGAGACACATAAGTTAGCTACTGGCCGGAGTTCTGAGGGCTCCTTAATGACAGAGCCAGGCTTTGAAGTTCATCAGTCTGGCCCCATAACCACAATGCGATGCTGCTTGTTACGCACATCAGTACCTAAAATATAATGGTACGTGGGCCTCTGGAGATGTCTACCTCTGCTCTTTCTCAAGTATCCACAAGTATTTTTTTTAAGTTTATTTATTTATTTTGAGAGAGGGAGAGGGAGAGGGAGGGAGAGAGAGAGAGAGAGAGAGAGAGAGCACAAGCAGGGGAGGGGCAGAGTGAGAGGCAGAGAGAGAACCCCCCAAACTCAGATCACGCCCTGAGCCAAAATCAAGAGTCTGACTCAACCTACTGTGCCCCTACAGGTGTTTTAGTGAGACCCTAGGGTTGTCCCATACGGGCTTCATGCCTGTCCTCCAAGGTTCTTCTAGATGAGACTCCTTGTTGATCTCCCTGCGGTAGGCAGAATTCCAAAACATCCCCTGAGATTTCTCAACCCCCTGGTATACAAGCCTCATACAATCCCTTGGCTGAATATGGTAGATGTTACCCTGTGGTGACGTTACATTATACACATGCTATATGGAACAGCTGACTTCAACGTATGGAGATGATCCAGGTGGGCCTGACCTAATCAGGTAAGTCCCTTAAAAGCAGGGAGTTTCTCTAGGTAGGTGGCAGGTGAATGCTCAGGGACGAAAAGGGTCACAGGGATAGGAAATGAGGACAGCCTCTCAGAAGTTTAGACTGACCCCCACAGACCAAAAAAAAAAAAAAAAAAAAGGGACCTCAGCTCAGTCCTCCAGCTGCAAAGACCTGAGTTCTTACAGCCAACTGAGTGATCCTGAAAATAGATGCTCCTCCCACCCAGTAATCTGGCCTCCAGATCAAAGCCAGCCTGGCCAGTCTTGATTTCAGCCTGGTGAGATCCTAAGTGCAGAACTCAGTTAAGCCCACCCAGACTTCTGCCCTACAGAACTGAGACATCATAAATGCGTGTTACATTAAGCTGCTAAATTTGTGGCCATTTAGCATGCACCACAGAAGATGAATACAGTCCCTGAGCCATAGTCACTTGAGGGAGGGGCCCAGCATGGCCACTCCTGAAAGCACCTTCCTTGATAACATCTCTGTGTTCCAGTAGCTGCTATGCTACAGAAACTTCAAGGTGGCAATCCTGGAGGACTTCCTGCAGTGCTCCTTGGGGCAGTCTCTGCCTCCCACAGAACTGGGGAGAAACTTCCCACAGGAATCTATGAATCCCTCTGCCCCCAGGGCCTCGAGCAATACTGTCTATGCCTGAAAGCAGTCCGTCTCCTGAGGAAAACAGCCCGGCCACCTTAACTTTCAGCTCTGTCTTTCCACAGACATTCCCAGGCTTGACTGAGAGAGCCTGAGCGAGTATCGCCTTCTGCTTCTTCTCTCCTCTCTCTCATCCCGGCCACAGCCTCAGGGCATCACAGTCAGACATCCATCCAGTTCCCAGATTTTTGAGGAACAATGTGAGCAAGGGAATGTTATAGACAGCAGGCTCCTGTCCTCGGAAGTTCATATAGGGAAGCCCTAACCCCCAGGGTGATGGTATTTGGAGGTGGGTCTTTGGGAACAGTTAGGTTTAGATGAGGTCCCGAGGGTGGGGCCCCACGACGGGATTAGTGCCCTCCTAAGAAGAGGGAGAAGGGAGCTGGCTCTCCCTTGTGAGCACACAGCAAGAACAGGAAACGGGTTCTTACCAGACACTGAATGTGCTGGGACCTTGATCTTGGACTTCCCAGCCTCCAGAACTGTGAGAAATAAATCGTTTAAGCCACCCAGTCTGTGGTGTATTTCTTACAACAGCCTGAACTGAAAAAGACAAAGAATCTCTTCAGGTTTTTTTCCCTCCCTGGGGCTGCTGAGAGGCTCCATGAGAGCCTGAGCAGTTTACAGTTCCCAGTTCCCACCTCCAGGAGACCCTGCCTGAGAAGGAAACCAGCCCCAGAAAAGAAGAGCCAGAGTGGGTGATGGGGGAGGGAGGCTGTGGGGGAGACGGCGGGGGGTCTAGGACTTAGATCCCATCGTTTAAGGTAAGAGTCCGTGCATATTCTTTTCTTCTTTTCTCTATCCTCTTTGGCTTCGGTTTTTGTCATTTACACCGAAAAACCCCCCACAAAATGTGGTTCATTCCTGTAGAATTCCTGCTGGCCTCCTCCCCAAGCTCAGTTAGGTCACACCCACCCTCCCCCTCCTGCTGAATGTTTGCTTTCTGGCTGACGGAGCTCTTTGCATTTTTTGTTTTTTTATTCTTTTACTTACTTTTAATGCTTCGTAATCTTGCATATGTCATCTCTCCATTGTCCTGGACAAATGCCACCCACATAAAAGTCTCCCAGTGTGCCTCTAATTAAACTTCATGAACTACTTCTTCTGAGAGAACTTCAGCCAGCTACCACGGTCAAAGATTTTATGATCTTTCCAGGCAAGAAGTGAAGGAGAAAGGAAGACGGAGAGGCCCCGTAAACCAACAATCGCCCAAGGTACTCGGTTTGGGAGATGAGACTGTCAAGGGAGAAATAGTACATATAAAAGTAAAAAACGACCTTGGTGCCTGGGCAACCCTGTTTGTGTTGCACTTACACTGGAGGTTCAGAGAAGCTCTACGAAAGCTTTCAGCGGAGAAGAAATGCCACCGTGTCCGAGAAATTACCTCTGCAGACGTGTTTCTTGCACCCAACGAAGAGAGCCACACGCTGGGTGACCGAGAGAGTGGCTGTGAACCTTAACTCATGATTTGATTCACTCCGCTGCGGCAAAGTCAAACCTATTCTACAGGTGTGTGTGTGGCCGTTGGAAAATTCAAGAAGGAGCGTAATCCTGATGACATAATCTCAGGGCCCCGTCCGCATTCACCATTACTTACTGGGCACTTTGTAGGCAGCAGGCATCACCAAAGCGTCACAAAAATCTGCAAGGCGAGTCTTAGATCTCTGGTGCGTTTCAGGCAGGGTAGAGCACTTACATCAGTTACTAATCGGTGTGTGAGGCATGCTTTGAAACTAAGTCTCTGATTCCAAAATCCTTTTTGGGGGGGGGGGACCCCTCCACACATGAAATGTCGGGTATATAACTGCTGTTCTCCTAATCCACACCAACATCTTCTACACACACCCACATACACCCAACATGTGCACATACATTTCCCTGCACCAAGGGCTCTTTTTGCTTAAAGATTTTTGTGTTCTAAGAGGAAGACCCCAGACACAGCCTGAAGGGTTACGTATCGATCCATGTGAGAAAATCATGGCAATTTAATCTCCCTTAATTCGCTTAGAAAGTAGTCTAGGACCCAATTCTATCAAAGGAGATACAGTGAGAATACACTGCCAGAACTTCAGGAAAATGTTTCTTAGCTCTTCAAAAAAGAAGAGATGCAAGGAAGAGACAGGCCCTTTTTCCTACTTCTGAACAGCGATGTGTGCTCAGGAGCTAGTGCAGCCATTGTGTGATCCTGAGGAAGTGAGACGGCATGCCGAGGATGACCAGGTAGAAATTAAAAAAAAACAAAAAACATGGGCTTCTATTAGCATCATTAAAACTCTGAACTGGCCAAGCTAAAAGCTATTCCAACTTGAGATTTAATATCTGAAAAATAAATCCCTTTATTTATTTTATCATTGCGACTTAGATCTGGTGGCTCTTAACAGTCAGACACTTTAAGATACTCAGAACATTTCACTGCACACTTGTGAGACTTGGAATAAATAAGATGCCCGCTGATTTACATTCTATTCCTCTAATCCTTACATTTGACTCCTCCCATCCTGTGGGCCTAAAATAATTTTTTTTCCTACAAAAATAAAAGAATGCAGCAACCCAACCCACCACGTGATTATTTGATTAGGTTGCATAAAATTGTAGCATCATCTTGCTGGACTCCTTTATTCCCATGACGGCTTTGAGCAAGCAAGCACAGTGTTACGGAACCCCAAATAACAAGGAATGTTAAGAGGCGTCTAGAAGCTCAGGGTGACCTCCAGCAGACAACCAACAAGAAACTGAAACCCTCAGTCCTGCAGCTGCAAGAAAGTGAATTCTGCCAATGGGGTGGGTTTGGAAGTGGATTCTTCTACAGACAAGCTTCTGGATAAGTCCTCAGCCCTGGCTGGCACAGTAAAGACAGTCTTACAGAGGACCCAGCTAAGTCATGCCGAGACTTCTAACCCCCAGAAACTTCAGGGAAAGGAATATATGTTATTTAAACCACTGTACTTGTAGTCATTTGTCGGGCAGCGATGAAAACTACCACAGAAGGTGGCTTGCACAGGCCTAAGAAGAGGCACTTCCAGCAGCTTCCTTGCCCCCCCACCCCGCCCCCACCCAGTTCCCTCCTTGACACAACATATTTTGGCAGCTACAGAGTTTGGGAGGAGGATTTGACAGAAGTGAGTCATATCTCAGCTGTTCAATTAAACTAGCATTACCGTTTGCCCCTCTTTATAAAGTGTTAAATACAAAATGGTTAAGAATATTTAGCCCTTGGTAGTATTGAACTAATTACATTTTACAAAAAGCACAGGTTCCCCCACCCCCGAAAAATACCAGTAATTCCTGGGTTTGGTCTACATCCGTTTTTACAACCACTCATATACACAGCCTAAGAAAGTACCTGTGCTTTATTTCTTGCCATCTCTGCCAGGTCACCGTAAAAACCCAGTGTTTGAGAAAAGAATTCAACAGTGATCACGATGCAAGCCAAAACAGTCAGAATTTCCAAGTTTTCTTTTTAATGTAAAAATTCCAGAAGATCCGCAGTCAGAAAAATGTGGGTTTAATTCTGGCTGCTCTATAATTCACAAGGTGTATGACTTGAGAAAATTATTTTTCTCCCAGCTTCCTGTCCCTTATCTGAAACACGCAGAGACTAATAATGCCCGCCACATCGAAGACTTTCACGAAATCATACCAATAAAGTTCTCAGCATGGTTCCAGGCACAGAACATGCAGTCGATAAATAACAATGACTGAAAACATTTAATAAATACCAATTATGTGTTAGCTCCTGAACCAAAGCTTTACTTCCATTAGTCCATAAAACTTTTATTACAAACATGTAGTTGCATTATACCCATTTTACAGATGGCACCCTAGAAGTGTCACCTTGCTGTGAGCCCTGGAAGGAGCAAGTAACTTACCCAGAGTTCTATCGATCATTAATGAATCAAAAGGAGGCAATTCAGTATCCGAGCCGCCCCCACCATGCTCCTCTCTCCTGCGCCCCACTGTTAACTGCTACTCTTTAGTAGAGACGTGATTTCCCTGCACTTTTTTTTTTTTTTTTAAGAACGGGCCTCTCTGCTAACATTAGGTCCCCTGCATTATCAGGTAATGATATACAAGGAGATGTGTCGCAAATTGTCTCAAGATTGCTTTGCTGTAAGTAACTTAGGTCTCCTTAGCTTTTTTACTTTTCTTTTAAAGGGACAGATCTGGGCTTCTTCTCAATTTTAATCACTGTTCTTCTCATCGGATATAACCTGCAAATGGAAGTTACAAAATATCCAAATATATATTAGTGGAGTCATTGGGCACTCCAGCTGAATCGCCATTTTCCTTCACACTTGCCCCGAAGGAGACTCCCTCCTCTTTCTCCACCCACTCCCACCCACCCTAATTCACTCACACAGAGTAGGAAGAAGAATTTTGTGGATCTCACCCCACCCTCTATTTGCATCTGAATAAACAGATTCCTCCTGAGTGAACTTTAAAGAACCAAAAAAAAAAATGCAAAACACGGAAGCCAGAAAGACTAAAATACAATGATTTTGAATGGGAGGAGAGGGAGAGTCTGGTCCAGATAAATGTATATTAGTCATGAGTTTCATATATATCATAAATATTTCCTTCTGCTTTCGCCCACCGAGGTGGAAAATTGATTGACCTGCTCTGCCAAGGAGCATTGTATTGTGTCTGTTCTCTGTAATCCACTGGCGACCTTAATTGATGGAGAACTGACTGTCTCTGGCTGGACACATAATCAGAACCCTAGTCCTATTAAGTATTTTCTGCTGCAGGAGGATGAGGAAAACAATCTTCAGGTGTTACACTGAAGAATTTTATTAAATTATCTCTCCAACCTGCCCTCAAACCAATCCAGCAGCTTATTAATTTTGTAAACCTAGATGTCGTTCATTTAAGGCAGGACACTCAGGTATTAAATTCTACTGATCATACAGGATGGACCAGTTTAAAAAGAATCTACTTTTTCACAGAACTTAAATTTAGAATTTGCCATGAATATTTGCATCTTGCCTCCTCAGCATTTATTTACCACCTACCCTCCCCCATTTTTTCCAACCATCTATGGATTTTAAAGGGAATCTTCCCACTTTCCATTCTCAACATCCATGACCAATCCCCAGAACTGGATCAAACAGCAGAACAACGTGTCCTGAGCAGACTCGGATTTGGGCATCATGTTATCTAAGCCCAATGAAAGTGACCAATGAAAGTGATCATGATCTAAGACCAATGAAAGTGAAGAGTGGGGCTTTGCCTAGAAATAATGGGGAGAAAGGGCTCATGTTTCTTTACTAGATTTGACCTTGGAAGGATAAGGGCTCATGTTTCTTTGCTGGATTTGACCTTGGAAGGATAAGGGCTCATGTTTCTTTGCTGGATTTGACCTCAGAAGGATTTTAGCCTCGGGTTGTTATGGCAACCATGCTGCAAATAAAAAAGAAAGGTTGTCTGGGAATGGAATCAACAGAGAAGACCCAGACTTGAGTGATGAAGAAAGAGAAGGGCGCAACTTTTGTCACTTTGAGTACCTGCATCCAGTCTGACCCGAACTGGATTTTGCCCTGTTCTGTTCCACTGTGCGAGCCAGCAAATTTAATTTCTCTGCCTAGGACAACTGGAATAGATATTTTGACACTTGCCACTAAAGGAGAGCTAAAAGATATAATGTGCATAATTTCCTTGTTCATTTAGATTAAAGCAAACAAACAAAAAGATGCCCCAATGCACATCTGATAGGCATGGCTGGAAGCACTTGTTTAAAAAAAATATTTATTTTTGGGAGGGGGGAGAGAGAGAGAGTGGGGGGGGGGGCGGGACACAGAAAGAGGGGGAGAGAGAATCCCATGCTGTCAGCGCAGAGCCTGATACAGGGCTCGAACCCATGAACTGTGAGATCATGACCTGAGCCAAAAACAAGAGTCAGACACTTGACCGACTGAGCCACCCAGGTGCCCCCTGAAAGCACTCTCTGTCAGAAGCTCCCTACCCTAAGTTCTGTTTCGTCCATCTGATTCATATGACCCATAGAGCATGAGCTAAAAGCTCAGTCTATGCAGCTAGACCAGCTGACTCAAATCCCGATTCACCAACAAGCCCTTTCACCCTGCTGTGCTCCAGTCTCCCATCTATAATACAAGTATATTCCTCCTAAGGGTGTTATAAGGCGAGAATGGGCTAATTTATGAGAACCATAAATGAATAAATGAATAAAATGTCAGTCTTAAAATCTCATTTCACCTGAGAGTTGTCATATTTATAATAAATGTTCTATACCAACTGACATGAATATATATCGACCATGGATACCAATTTTTTAAATTTTTAAACATGTACTTCCTTGTCTAATATCACCTCTTCCTTGCTAGGTACCCACTGCCATTTTGCTCCCCATGGTCCCCCATACCAAATTTACATCTAAAAGAAACTCATAGAAATTGTTTCCCCGCTTCTTCCCATTCTGTCCCAAACAAATTAAACTTAGAAAGGCACTTATAGGGGCGCCTGGGTGGCGCAGTCGGTTGAGCGTCCGACTTCAGCCAGGTCACGATCTCGCGGTCCGTGAGTTCGAGCCCCGCGTCGGGCTCTGGGCTGATGGCTCAGAGCCTGGAGCCTGTTTCTGATTCTGTGTCTCCCTCTCTCTCTGCCCCTCTCCCGTTCATGCTCTGTCTCTCTCTGTCCCAAAAATAAATAAACATTGAAAAAAAAAATTTTTTTTTTAAATAAAAAAATAAAAAAAAATAAAAAAAAAGAAAGGCACTTATAAAGGGAGTCACACGCATATGAAAACAGGTGGTTATAGTTAATGCATTGATCTTACTCTCTATGTATATATCCATGTGTTTAAAAATTAAGAACGTACCCTAACACAGAGGACTAGGTCAACGATATTAGAGGCTGAGGGACCCGAAATGGATTCATGGAACAGTTTTTTGTGACAGAGGGAAATTACCAGGATACAAGAAATAATTCTGCTTAAGTGGTCCCCTTTTTAGGACCTACTTGGATCCATGATCCCAAATGAGACATTTCTAGTTAAGGGGCTTAATTAGCACAGCCCATCATTAATGATCCTATACCACCACACTTATTAGCATCTACTTGTGTGACAGGCACTCTGAGGGGGGAGGTACAAAAAAGAATAGTGTATTATCCTTATCATGAAGTTGCTCCCACTCTAGTGGAGAAGACAAAACCCAAATAATAGGAAAGCAATGTGATAAGACATTTCAATAAATACATTCCAATTCTCTCCTAGGAGCTGTATTAAATGCTAGTGATCCTAAGACGAACTTTCACATAAATCGCATCCTTGAAGAACTCACGGCCACATGTCTGTGACCTATGCAATATGGTAAAGCCACTTAGAGCACACTACTGTGGCACAGAGGAAGCAGTCGGTGAGGTCTCTAAAGAGGAGACTGGCTCGGAGGATTGGCCAAATTCTGTAATAGATTTTTAATAGGACGCTCTCTGGCGACAGGTGGTTTAAGAAGGTTTTGAGTGTTCTCAGACTAATGGGAAAACTAATCATGACTGGGATCCCCCATGTTTAGGACGGTCCTTAATAAATAAATCTCAGCTTAACATGAAAAATACAACTGCATGTCTTCCTATCCCCGTGAGCATAAATTTTACTGGCTGAGAAGCCATCTTTACAGAACTTGGTGAAAAGACCCACTCATGCAAATAGATGTCAGCTTCCCTTCACATAAGGCAGCCTCACTGAGCAGAAAGGAAAGACCACAAGACTTCACAGGCTGAAAATCACATGAAATCCAAGAAGTCTGTAGAGTCTATGCTCCATAAACAAAATTAAAGGTTTATCACAAGATAGGGTTACATGTTTGCAGAAAAGGGCTTGGCATCCTTATAAATCAATGAGCAGAAAAGGAACACTCCCAGAATAGAAACTCCAGAACAGGGCCTGAGTCTGTCCGATGTGCTTATTATGTCCTTGGTGCTGAACCAAATGACCAGCACAGATTAGGTATAGTCCCTGCACAGAGCCCTGATTTTTAATCCAAATTATTGATGATTTACAGACTATCATTTCCAGAATGAAGAGGGAAAAATGATCTCTCAAATGCCATGGTGGAAATACAATTTGATATGAACGGTAGAGCTTTACAGAGAACAATTTGGCAGTATGTATCGAAAGCTTTGAACATGTGCTTCGTCATCATTTCCATCATTGTCATTATCATATAAGCTCAATACCTTTGAGCTGACAAGACAGGCACTGTGCTGCCACATACTTAATATGCATGAGTTCATTTGATCCTCATCACGGCCTAAGGTGCTACATACTCACATTAACTCCAGGCTTACATGCAAGAAAGCATTCTTGGAAACACACGTGTGCAAGCAAGTGGTAAAACCAAAACTCTAACATGTCCACTTCCGATTTGAGACTGAAGCATCTCACTGCTATGGTACATTGTCCCCAGACAGATAATATAATGCATTTTTTTAATGGTGTGGTACCATTTCTACTAATTAGATGAGAATAATTAAGTCTGTGCTTCAAAATCCAGTCAAAGTGTAAGTTTTGCTTAACATTCTTGCCTCGTCCTTCTGTGTCTTGCTAAAATTATATTACGTGAGCCTTTTTTTTTTTTTTTTTTGCAAAAATGTTATTTCCCACTCAACAGTTTGGAGAATTTGGGGGGGGGGGGCAAGAAACAGCTTAAAATTAAATATCAGGCACCCTATCTGTTAAAATCTATTGGTGCTCCACACTGGAGACCCCCTACCAGCTGTCTCTCTTCTTGGATCACCATGCCACTATTTTCTAGAATGAGCTTCTTCCATACCTAGTGACTCCTCTCATTTGTTCTTAAATTCACATCTGCAGACCCCTACTTTTGGTAAATAGACCATTCAGTGAACTGGCTTTCAGTGAACTAGCCCATATTTTCTACTCTAGGGCCACCAAGGGAAAACATACTGAGTTACTTCATTATGCAGAACAATTGACCTCCTTCAACTCAGTCACTCCGTTTTAGATCAGACTCTGAGATTGGCTAAATAATTTATGGTATAGTAATACAACAGAATATTGCAAGCAAATAAAAATTATATTGTACAAGAACAGTTAATAATCTGGCAAGACATTTCAAATATACTAAGTGAATAAATATACTAAGGTTACAAAAAGGAGCAAATATATTACAACATTTCAAAGGAAAAATTTAAGTGGCATTTGTGTTTCTAATGATATACATCACAGTTTTTAATAATAGTTTTTTCTGCATTGTGGGATTATAGGCTTTTGTTAAAACCTATATAAATACACACATAGATGTGTACAACTGCATACCTTGATGAAACCTGGAAGAAAATTCAAAATACTTACCTGCATTGTCTAATTATTCTAAAATAAATGCTTTAGGATGTGACTCCACCAGGACAGGAATTTTTGTCTGTATCCCCATTCTCTAGAATTGTCCCTGAAATGTCATAGGCGATTAACCATTTTTGAATGAATAAACATATATTCTTTTATAATATCTATTTTTTCATTAAATGATGCTGAGACAATTAATCATCTGTCAAGTAAAGGAACTGGGCGCCTACAGTGTGCCATGTGCCAAAAATTAATTGCAAATAGATACAAGGCTTGGACGTAAACTACGAGTCTCTTGTCCTAACTCCAATCTATTCCTGACACGGTCCGTGTGATCTTTCTGCGACACACTCTTGGTCGTATCACTGCTCTATGTAAAAACTTGGAAGGCTTTCCCACTGCATTGGTATCAGAGTTCAAAAATTTTTTTTTTCAACGTTTATTTATTTTTGGGACAGAGAGAGACAGAGCATGAACGGGGGAGGGGCAGAGAGAGAGGGAGACACAGAATCGGAAACAGGCTCCAGACTCTGAGCCATCAGCCCAGAGCCCGACGCGGGGCTCGAACTCACGGACCGCGAGATCGTGACCTGAGCTGAAGTCGGACGCTTAACTGACTGCGCCACCCAGGCGCCCCCAGAGTTCAAAATGTACAGTAAACTCAGCACAGCCTCGAGGCTCTGCATGGTATGCTACCCGTCCACCACCCCAACTGTTGATGAACCCAACTGCATATTTGAATGGGATTTTTCTCTCCTTCTCGGACAGCTCAAGACCCTTGGCCTTAGGGACTTCCCACGTGCCATTTCCTCCGGAAACACCTCCCAACAGAATCCTCGTACCTAACCAACCAATCACTCCTCATTTCTCAAATGGGACTTCCTGGATATTTGCATGGTTTCAAAGTATCACCCCACAAAACACACAGTTATTAAAGAGGGGAAAACAGTAACTCCCTAGTACAAAAGTTGGCAGACACCTCCTTAATCAAGTGGGCAAATCTTCCTGAGGGTACAGACGGAAAAGAACATGACATTACTCCTATAGTGTTCCCCCCACAAATGCATAACGTGAAGTTAATCACGAGAAAGCATCATCAAACCCAAACAGAGATATTCTATGTACAGCCAGTGCTGTTCAAGAACAGTGAGGTCATGAGGTGCCTGGGTGGCTCAGTCGGTTGAGCATCCGACTTCGGCTCAGGTCATGATCTCACGGTTTGTGGGTTCGGGCCCCCCGTCGGGCTCTGTGCTGACAACAGAGAGCCTGGATCCTGCTTCGAATTGTGTCTCCCTCTCTCTCTTCTCCTCCCCCGCTCACGCTCTCTCTCTCTCTCTCTCTCTCTCTCTCTCTCCTTCAAAAACTAAATAAAAAAAATTTAAAAAAATAAAAAATAAAAGAACAGCGAGGTCGTGAAATAAAAATACTGAAGAACTCTTCCAGATTAAAGGAGATTAAAGAGACTTGACAAATAAATGGAATGCAGAATTCTAGACTGAATCCCAGACCACGGAAAGGACAATGGTGGGACAACTGGAAAAATCTGAAAAGGTATGTTGACTGAACTACACAGTTACTGCTGTTGTTAATTTCCTGGTTTTGTAATTTGTACTCTGGTTATAGGAGAGAATATCCTTGTTTTCTAGAAAACACACATTGAAATCTTTATAAGTGAAATGGCATCATTTCTTCAACTCACTCTCAAACATTTGAGAAAATAAAATATATAGATAAATACGCGTATACACACACACACACGAGTGCATACACACACAAACACACACACACCCAGGGGCAGGTCTAGATTATAAGGCAATGTACTAAAATGTTAACATTTGGGGAATCTAGACAAAGGGGATATGAAAATTCCTTATTCTATTTTTGCAGGATTTTAAGTTAACCCTTCTATTTTCAATAATTATAGATGTAAATTTAGTTACAAGAAATAATACGGAGAGATGTCTCACATACTTCATCCAGTTTCCCCTAATGGTAATATCTTGTAAAACCATAGCATGGGGGCGCCTCGGTGATTCAGTCACTTAAGCGACTGAGTCCTGATTTTGGCTCAGGTCATGATCTCATGGTTGTGAGATTGAGTCCTGAGTCAGGCTCCGTGCTGGGGGTGGAGCCTGCTTGGGATTCTTTCTCTCTCTCCCTCCCTCTGCACCTCCCCTGCTCACGAGTGTATGTATTTTGTCTATTTCTCTCTTAAATAAATAAATAAATACATACATACATACATACATACATACATACATAATAGTAGAACAGCACAGCCAGCCTATTGATACTGATGCAGTTGAGACACAGAACTTTATCAGCATCATGTTCCTCATTGACCTTTGACAGCCACACCCCTTCCCACTCACTGGCTCTCTCTGACCCCCATTAACCACTAGTCTTTTCTCCATCTCTACAATGTGCTCCTTCTAAGAATCTTTAAAAAAAAAACAGAATCATACAGTCTGCATGCTTTTGGATTGACTTTTCATAATTCCCTCAGCATAATTCCCTGGTGATTCATCCAGGCTATGGTTGATATCAACAGCTTGTTACTTTTCATTGCTGAGTAGTATTCCATGGTATAGACGTATTCGTTTGCTTAAGGTAACTGAATATTTGGGGTTTTCTTTTCAACTTTGTGCTGCTATGAATAAAGCTGCTATAAACATAAATGTACAGATTTTTTAATTGAGCATAGGTCTTCATTTATTTCAGATAAATGCCCAGGAGAGTAATTGCTGGGCCATAGGATGGTCACATGTTTGTTTGTTTGAAGTTTTTTTTTAATTTAAGAGAGCGTGAGTGTGAGCAGGGGAGAGAGGCAGACAGAGGGGGAGAGAGAATCTCAAGCAGGCTCTCACTGTCAGCACAGAGCCCTATGTGGAGCTCAAACCCATGAACCCTGAGATCAGGACCTGAGCCAAAATCAAGAGTCAGACACTTAACTGACTAAGCCACCCAAGCACCCCCTCACACGTTTTGTTTTTTGTTTTTTTGGTTTTTTAAGAAACTGCCACTTTGTTTTCCAGAGTGGCTATACCACTCAGCAATGTATAAGTAATCCAGATTCTCCCCATCCTTGCCTCTATTTGGTATTGCCACTTTTTTTTTTAATTATAGCCATTGTAATAGATATATAGTAGCTTACTGTGGTTCTAATCTGCATGTCCTTAAGAGCTAATGTTGAATATTTCTTCATATGGTTATTTTCCATCTACATATCTTCTTTCCCTCTTGGACTATTATAAACAATGCTTCTAAAAATGTCCATGTTAAAGGCTCTGTGTAGACATTTTTCTTAATTCTCTTGGGTATAAACTTAAGAGCAGAATTATGGGGTCATAGGGTAACCCTATTTTTAACATTTTGAGAAACTACTAAACTGTTCTCAAAAGTGAACTGTACCAATTTCACGTTCCCACCAGCAGGTATTAAGGTTTCAATTTTCCCAAACCCTCACCAAATCTTTTTGTCTGTCTTTTGATTTTATCTATTCTAGTGACTATGAAGCAGCATCTCACCACAGTTTTAATTTGCATTTTCCTTATGATCAATGAAGCTGAGCAGATTGTTATACGTTACTGGTTATTCAGACATCTTCCTTGGAAAAACAGCCAGTCAAATCATTTGCCCACTTTTTTTAAGTGTTTTTTTTTTAATGTTTATTAATTTTTGAGAGAGAGAGAGAGAGACTGTGCACAAGCAAGGGAGGGGGAGAGAAAGAGAGGGGGACACACAAAATCCGAAGCAGGCTCCAGGCTCCAGGCTCTGAGCTGTCAGCACAGAGCATGACACAGGGATGAAACTCACCAACCCTGCAATCATGACCTGAGCCCAGGTCAGACACTTAACCAACTGAGCCACCTAGGCACCCCTCATTTGCCCACTTTTTATTTAATATAAATTATATTAATTTATATTATTTATATTATTTATTTATATTATATTTATATTATATTATTATATTAATTTATACTATAACTATCAAGTTAGCTAACATACAGTATACACACAGTGTGTCCTTGGTTTTGGGGGTAGATTCCCGGGGTTTATTGCTTTCATGTACTACCCAGTGCTCATTCCAACAAGTGCCCTCCTCTATGCCCATCACCCATTTCCCCCCTCCCCTGCCCCAACCAACCCTCAGTTCTCTGTATTTAAGAGTTTCTTATGATTTGCCTCCCTCTCTGTTTGAAACTATTTTAACCCTTACCCTCCCCCATGGTCTTCTGTTAAGTTTCTCAAGTTCCACGTGAGTGAAAACATATGTTTTTCTCTGACTGACTTATTTCACTTAGCGTAACACCTTCCAGTTCCATCCGCACTGTTGCAAATGGAAGGATTTCATTCTTTCTCATTGCCAAGCAGTATTCCATCGTATATATAAACCACATCTTCTTTATCCATTCATCAGTTGATGGACATTTAGGCTCTTTCCATAATTTGGCTGTTGTTAAGCGCTGCTGTAAACATTGGGGTACATGTGCCTCTATGAATCAGCACTCCTGTATCCCTTGGATAAATTCCTAGTAGTGCTATTGCTGGGTCATAGGGTAGTTCTGATTTTTTGAGGAACCTCCACACTGTCTTCCAGGGTGGCTGCCCTAGTTTGCATTCCCACCAACAGTGCAGGAGGGTTCCCATTTCTCCACACCCTCACCAACATCTGTTGTTGCCGGAGTTGTTAATTTTAGCCACTCTGACTGGTGTGAGGTGGTATCTCAGTGTGGTTTTGATTTGTATTTCCCTGATGGTGAGTGATGTTGAGCATCTTTTCATGCGTCTGTTGATCATCTGGATGTCTTCTTTGGAAAAGTGTCTATTCATGTCTTTTGCCCATTTCTTCACTGGATTACTTGTTTTTCGGGTGTTGAGTTTGGTAAGTTCTTTATAGATTTTGGATACTAACCTTTTATACAATATGTCATTTGCAAATACTTTTTTCCCATTTCATCAGTTGTCTTTTAGTTTTGCTGATTGTGTCCTTTGCAGTGCAGAAGCTTTCTATCTTGATGAGTTCCCAACAGTTCATTTTTGCTTTTAATTCCCTTGCCTTTGGAGATGTGTCAAGTAAGAAATTGCTGCAGCTGAGGCCAAAGGGGTTGTTGCCTGTTTTCTCCTCTAGGGTTTTGATGGTTTCCTGTCTCACATTTAGGTCTTTCATCCATTTCGAGTTTATTTTTGTGAATGGTGTAAGAAAGTGGTCCAGGTTCATTCTTTTGCATGTCGCTGCCCAGTTTTCCCAGCACCACTTGTTAAAGAGACTGTCTTTTTTCCATTGGATACCCTTTCCTGTTTTGTCAAAGATTAGTTGGCCATATGTTTCTGGGTCCAATTCTGGGCTCTCTATTCTATTCCATTGGTCTATGTGTCTATTTTTTGTGCCAATACCATACTGTCTTGATGATTACAGCCTTGTAGTAGAGGCTAAAGTCCAGGATTGTGATGCCTCCCACTTTGGTTTTCTTTTTCAACATAACTTTGGCTATTCAGGGTCTTTTGTGGTTCCATACACATTTTAGGATTTTTGTTCTAGCTTTGAGAAGAATGACAGTGCAATTTTGATTTGGATTGCATTGAATGTGTAGATTGTTTTGGGTAGTGTTGACATTTTAACAATATTTTTTCTTCCCAACTATGAGTACACCCACTTTTTAAATGGGTTACCCTGTCTTTTTATTACTGAGTTGTAGGAGTTCACTATATATTCTGGATTCAAGTCCCTTAGTTATTTGATTTGCAAATATTTTCTTCTAGCCTATGATTTATTTTACTTCACTTTCTTGGTTTTTGTCTTTTGAAGGACAAACATTTTGAATTTTTACAAAATTCATAGGTATTGTTTTTATGTATTTTTAAAACTTATTTGTTTAAATTCAGGTTAGTTAACACAGTGTAGTATTGGTTTTAGGAATAGAACCCAGTGATTCATCACTTACATATAATACCCAGTGCCCATCTGAACAAGTACTCTCCTTAATGCCCATCACCCATTTAGCCCATCCCCCCACCCATCTCTCCTGCAGCAATCCTCAGTTTGTTCTCTGTATTTAAGAGTCTCTTAATGGTTTGCCTTCCTCTCTGTTTTTATCTTATTTTTCCTTCCCTTCCCTTATGGTCATCTGTTGTGTTTATTAAATTCCACATATTTGTGAAATCATATGATATTTGTCTTTCTCTGCCTGACTTATTTCACTTAGCATAATACACTCTACTTCTATCCATGTTGTTGCAAATGGCAAGATTTCATTTTTTTTTTAATCTCCAAGTAGTATTCCATTGTAGGATAGGTAGGTAGATAGATAGATATACATCAGAGGTATTTTTAATTTATATATATAAGAAAAAATACGTATAATTTATATTTGTATATATATGTGAAAATAACTATTTGGAAAAGACAAACTGAAATATAAACGTGTATTTGTGACAAAGTTGGCTTAAGATCACAGAGCTCAAGTAAACACAACATACAGTCAGTTATAAGGGAAGCAGTCATAAAGAGTACCCATATCAATGTATCCATTTGAAGCCTCATTATGAAATATGTGGCATTTTCATATACACAAATCCCTGAGCCTGATATAATATCACTATCCTACCAGTTAACATGAGCTTTCACCCAGTTTAAAAGTCAATCTTCTATGTGAACCATAAGGAATGACACTAATGAGGACCACATAGGATACTAAGGAGCCAATAGTAAGTAGAGATATTTTTGTTATAATTGAAGTCCACTGAGATATTCTTATTAAAACCTGAAACTTTTCACACCAGGAATCTTTTTACTATTTATTAGGTCATCTTTTGAAAAAGGTGTGTATGAAGTGAAAAACAAAATAACATTTCTCCTATAAAAAAAATTATCCTGAAATGGAGAAACACCTATCACAAATGAAACCTAATAAAAAAATTGTATTTCAAGTCCAATTTATGAAAGTCTCTAGAGAAACAATATTCTTTAAGTTTTTTTAAAATGAGTAGCAAACTGATGTTACCAATACCACACCTGTTTTCAGCAATGAATATATATTTAAGAATTTGAACACTGAAAATAATGGCAAGTGGATATTCAAAAAACACATTTAGAAAATTAGCCTTTAAAATTGTTTTTCCTCAGGAAAAAAAAAATCATCTTGAATCATCAACGAAGAATAATATCGCAGCCCATCTTTTCTCAGTACCTTCGAAATGGAGAACTAAGCCAATGTTAGTTCCATTCAAGAAATGTAAAAAGCCAATAGTTAGATGAGAAATTGTGTGCAGATGGTCTTATCTAGAAGAAGGATACTGTGCCCCAAAAATGAAAACCAGACTATAATTCCACTAGGAAACTGTTCAAATGACCCTATCAATAATTTATACACTGTGAGGTTGAATGAAATACTTTATTTTAACAAAGAACACTTGGTGTTGCATGTTTAATAAGGAACGAGCATATTTGGATATGTTATAAAATGTTATCCTACATTGCCTTGCTTTGTTCTCTTCAAATAGTCATTAATAAATTATCACACTCACTTAAACTGAACATCAGTTTATAAAGTTCCAATTATTAGCATAATTATTTGGGGATAATCCCTGGATATTTGCTGACCTGGAGATACAATATTTGTTCAGTGAGGCAAAGTGGCATTGTCCTAGGATATGTCTTTTAAACATCTACAATTTGAGATGAAGTCTTTCCCCTGTCAAATATTATTGGCTATTTGATGAGCAAATTCCATATGAAGCATTAGTCTTGACTGCCCCCTTTTCAATCTTATATTCAACAGATTTGTGAAACACTAAGTGCCTGGAAGTGGGTATGTTACCAATGCTTGTAGAAGACTTACTAATGTAACATTTTAAACACTATGTATATGTTCATAGAATAACTCTGTCTGAATGAAAATTAGTTACTTCATTTTAAGAAACATAAAGAGAATCAGTAGCTTTCTCAAGGGGTCATACCTAGTAAATGGTGAAGTAGGTTTTTTGTCTTTAGAGCTCAACTCGTAACAACCACACCATACCATCTCCTTATTAAAAATTTAAGTGTCTGGCAAGTAAATGCAAGTCTACAGTCCTTTATCGGAAACCCAAGGGGCAGAATTTGATTCTATGTTGAGAACTTGTCAATTCCAGAAGAGTAACAGAATTGCCCAGTAACCAATCACCTTACTGTTTCTGCAGTCAAATGTATGAATGAAGGGTACTCTTGCTTCAAATCAACTTAGGTTATGTTTACCACCCCGTGAATTTTGGCTACAATTTCACCAAAAACACAAAGGTTGACCCTCAGAGCCTTTTGCACTTGAGAATTACAAATAAGGGATAAGTGGGCCCATTTTTCAAGTCAGAAGTGCCACCTTAGTGTTTCATAGAGTTCGTCTAGAAGCACGTGACACATTCCCTGATCCTGTCTGCCTTTCTGAGTTGACTCTCCCGCAAACCACAGCCTTTTCTGGACAGGTTGCTGCCACACACACACAGATTCTGAGTTTCCACAGCCTGTTGACACAAGCCCTCATCTAACAACCTCACACTGGAAGCATCCGTGGTAACCTGAATTCAGTGGGGAAAAGATTCTCATTATCAAATGATGTTTTTTAAGTAAAAACTTCAAAACTTGTTTTTAAAAAGTAAAGGAGGGGCGCCTGGGTGGCGCAGTCGGTTAAGCGTCCGACTTCAGCCAGGTCACGATCTCGCGGTCCGTGAGTTTGAGCCCCGCGTCAGGCTCTGGGCTGATGGCTCGGAGCCTGGAGCCTGTTTCCGATTCTGTGTCTCCCTCTCTCTCTGCCCCTCCCCCGTTCATGCTCTGTCTCTCTCTGTCCCAAAAATAAATAAAAAACGTTGAAAAAAAAATTTAAAAAGTAAAGGAAAATGCTTACACTTCTACATATAAAGAACTAATCTCACCTTAGTCTAAAAGTATACCCACAATTAAAAAAGAAATGGCAGGAGAATATAGTACATTGTTGGCAGGCTGCTATTAGCAGTAATTGCTCATCTTACTTTTCCATATACATCTTTTTTTCAGTTTTCTATGCACATTTTCACTCACTCAATAAACGTTTTGGAGCACCCATCTGTGTTACTTGCTACTCAGTGAAGGAATGAATGAATACTGGGTGCTTGGAATACAACAAAAAGTTACTGATCTCCTAATGTCCACAGCCTAGTAGAAAACTAAGAATGAATTTCATTAAAAGAATACATAGGAAGGGCGCCTGGGTGACTCAGTCGGTTAAGCAACCAACTTCACCTCAAGTCATGATCTCACAGTTCATGAGTTTGAGCCCCGGGTAGAGCTCTGTGCTGACAGCTGGGAGCCTGGAGCCTGTTTGGGATTCTGTCTCCCTCTCTCTCTCTGCCCCTCCCCCACTTGCATTTTCTCTCTCTCTCTCTCTCTCTCTCTCTCTCTCTCTCTCCCTCTCTCAAAAATAAACATTAACAAAAAAAGAACGTGGGGCACGTGGCTGTGAGCGTCTGACTTTCACTCAGGTCATGATCTCGAGGTCCGTGAGTTCGAGTCCTGCATCGGGCTCTGTGCTGACAGCTCAGAGCCTGGAGCCTGCTTCAGATTCTGTGTCTCCCTCTCTCTCTGACCCTCCCCCATTCATGCTCTGTCTCTCTCTGTCTCAAAAATAAATAAACGTTAAAAAAAAAAAAAGCATAGGAAAAAATGCGAAAGTATTTTATTTTTATTTTTTTAAGATTTTTATTTTTAAGTGATCTCTACACCCAACATGGGGCTCAAACTCACAACCCTGAGATCAAGAGTTGCATTGCTCCACACACTGAGCCAGCCAGGCACACCCCACAAATAGAATTTTAACATCAGTACACCTGGGTGGCTCAGTTGGCTAATCATCCAACTTCAGTGGAGATCATGATCTCACGGTTTGTGAGCTCGAGCTCTGCATTGGGCTTGGCACTGAGGGTGTAGAGCATGCTTGGGATTTTCTCTCTCTCTCTCTCTCTCTGCCCCTCCCCCACTCACACTTTCTCTCTCAAAATAAATAAATAAATCTTGTTTAATAAAAAAAAAAAGATATACCAAAATCTCACTAAATTACTTAGTATTAGTAGGTAAAGACAAATGTGAATTAATTTAAATGTATGTTTCTTATAACTTAGAAAATGTTTATAGTTTTATAACTTTCAACAGTCTCTACTAATATACTCAGGGCATGGAACTTAAAAAGCTAAGACTTTAAGTGAAACTGAAAACTTTTAGTACATTCCAGGAATATAAAAGCTATTGCATTAGAAAGTTGATTAAAATTTACTTTTAGTTATTTATCTTATTTCATTACTAGTTTCCTTTACAAACTCCTTTTAAAAGTTGTGCAAAGATATATTTTACCACAGAGGCCTGAAATATGGCAATTTTCAAAAGAATGAATTCCGGGGCATGTAGGTGGCTCAGTGGGTTAAGCATCCAACTTCAGCTCAGGTCATGATCACGTGGTTTGTGAGTTCAAGCCCTGCATCAGGCTCTGTGCTGACAGCTCAGAGCTTGGAGCCTGCTTCCGATTCTGTGTCTCCCTCTCTCTCTGCCCCTCCCCTGCTTGTGTTTTGTCTATCTCAAAAATAAATAAACATTAAAAAAAGAATTAATTCCAAATTAATATGGAACCCAGTATCATCTGATTAACACCTCGTAAGTGATCAATACCCACTGAATAAACCAAAGTATAGCTACAGTATACCATATACAGTTGACCTTTGAACAGCACAAGGGTTAGACGCTTTGACCCTCCATGCAGTGGAAAGTCTGCATTTAACTTCTGACTGCTCCAAAACTGTACTAATCAACTAATCATCTACTGTTGACTGGAAGCCTTACTGATGACATAAACACTAGATCAACACACACTTTGCACATTATACATATTATATACTGTATTCTTAAAGTAAGCCAGAGAAAAGAATGTCATTAAGAAAATCATTAGGAAGAGAAAATACATTTATAGTACCGTACTGTATTTATCGAAAAAAATCTGCACGTAAATGGACCCACACAGTTCAAACCCATGTTGTTGGAAGGTCAACTATATAGTGTATATAGTCAGACAGCATGTATCACATCTAGCTACAGAATACTACAGCGCAGCTAAAATGACATCTTGAACAAAGTCAGTAACAGTTCCCTGGCCCTAACCTAAAATGCAGTTTCTCTGTTTACAGTTTTACAATACTCCATAGAAAAATGCAGTCAAAACTCCATCTTTGATCTTAAACAACAAAAACACAAATATATATATATATATGTGTGTGTGTGTGTGTTAATTTATTCATTTATGTACTTATTTATTTATTTATTTTGAGAGAGAGAGAGAGAGAGAGAGAGAGCGCGCACGCAAGAGAGAGAGAGGAAGCTGGGGAGGGGCAGAGAGAGAATCCCAAGCAGGCTCTGAGCTGTAAGTGCAGAGCCCAGCTTGGGGCTTGAACTCACGAACCAGGAGATCATGACCTGACCTGACACCAAGAGTAGGAGGCTTAGCCAACTGAGCCACCCAGGTGCCCCCACCAAAAAAATATTTAGAGTGATTGACCATTTTCTTATTGAACTGATCATTTGTTTACCCATTTGTGGTCAATTGCACAACAGGAACAATTGTTTTAAATGATGAATTAACTGGACATGTAGATACTATTTCCTTTTTCCTGAGCAATTACAATGTGCCAGGAAGTATTCTAATATTACAGAGGATTGTTTCATTTAACCTACAATGTAACCCTATCATAGAGCAACACTTTTATAGAACCTATTTTATAGTCAAGGAAACTGACATACAGAGAGCTTAAATAATTTGCCCAAATTATGCCACTAATAAACTGTGGAGCTGGGATTAGATTCTAAACAGAATTATTCCAAGTAAATTACTTAGTTAATTTATAAATCAGCCAAGAAGAGCTGAAAACAGAAAATTAAAATGGGTTTAGTGTAATCACTTTAGAGGACTGTCCAGACATCCTCCCTACAATTCCTCCAGAGATCTGCTTTTCTTGCTTCTAAAAATAATCAGACCTTTAGACAAATTGGACACTGTTCTACTCCCCCCAAAACAAAACAAAAGAACAACAAAAAAAAAACGAGGTAGATACATGCCAATTTATTAATTTGACAGAAAAGTCCAACTGTCAAATGAATGATAAATGGGTTGACAAGACTGTTGCCTTTGTTGCCAAATAAAAATCAAGCTTCATGTAAAATCAAGTCATAATCAGAAGACATTTGAAGAATATGCCAAGAAAAATTATTCTCCTATAGACTGAAATTATTCAAAGTCCATATGTTGAAACCTTCAACAGATTACATAGAAATCATACTATTGTTGATAAAAATGCAACAAACGAGCAGTGTGCTAGCTGAACCAAAAATGCCTTGGCATCAGTTAAGATTTACTTAATTCCACAAGCATCGACTTAGGTCCAGCAATATGACAGAGACTGGGACTATGACAGTGAACAGGACATATTAAATCTGATAAAGATTTAACCTGGTGTCTAACAAAGACATAATGAATTCCTTCCACCCAACAGCGTATTTTACTTATTTAATAACCACTTACGTAAAAGACATTGTAACTAAATGTTTTACAAGTATTAACTTGGTTATTACAACCATTCCATAAGGTGGTGTTAAAGAAAAAATTATTCATGATACTTGTTAAAAGGGTAAGGCCCACTTTATTCGGGAGATTAGTATACTGTGGTTTTGCAGCAGAGGAGAGAGATTAGGTTCAGTTTTGAATACAACAAAGGAAAATGGGGGTTTACAGTCAGGGACCAGAGTGGGGAGGGGTAGTTGGCAGATGGAAAGTTAGTAAGGGATTAGGGGAATCCTTGCTAAGTAACCTAACAGGTGAAGACAAGTCAGGGTGATAAGATACTAAGATAATACCTAGAGATGAGGAATGTGGTCAGACAACAGGGAGATCATGTATCAGGGATGGGAGATTCTGGCTAAACTGACTTAGCAGGATTCTTGCCAAGGGTAGAAACATAAGATCAAGGTCGGGCAGAGGGCTCAAAGGAGCACTACTAAAGTTTGGTCAAGGAGAGAATCTCTATCGGTAGGTATTATTATAATCCCATTTTACAAACCAAGGCAAAATGTGGTTAAGTAACTAGGTTAATATCATCAGCCAGGAGCTAAGGGAGCCAGGAAATCACTCCCAATATTGCTTTAAGATTAGAACTATATTGGTGGAGCCTCCAACTCTTGATTTCAGCTCAGGTCATGATTTCACAGTCGTGGGATTGAGCCCTGCATCAGGCTCTGTGCAGATCATGGAGCTGCTTGGGATTCTCTATCAACTTCTCTCTGCCCCTCCCTGCTCACACATGTTTGTGTGCTCTCTCTCTCTCTTAAAATAAATAAACTTAAAAAAAAAGAATAGAATTGTATATTCTTTTGCTTTCTTTCCCCACAACATGCACGCGCATGTCCCTCCCCCCCCCAGCCCCCCCGCAACACACACACACACACTGCATTATCTTCATTCTTCATATAAATGCATGAAGCCCTTTCATTCAGATTTCCTCTCCAGGGCAGTTCTTGGGGTGGGAACTGCCAACATTTCTCCCAACAATACTTTTACTATGTTCCTTCTGCTTGCTGGCATTTTCTTTATTAAATAAAATAAATCAGGTACCTAATCTGAAATGAGTTGGCATTATTTTCTGGCCTGTCCAACAACATGTCGATTTTCTATGTTAAGAAAGGCACTGTTAGTGGTACACAAGTATCTTTCCACTCAATTTGTTGATAAAAGGGGCCACCTCCCCAAACTTTCTTGTAGCAGCAGTGGACACGGGACAGCAGTTCTCATCTATAAGACTTAAGTGGGAATCTATGGCATGGAAAGTGATTACGTTCCCGAAAAGGGCTGTAGACGTGCGTGGCACTTGCCTTGTGGCCTCTGCCCTTCCCCTCTCTTTGCCTGGAATGCACATAGCATGGCATGGCTTCAGCCACCATGCCGAGACCATGGGTGGAGGCCACACAGCCGAGAAAAGCACAGCAGAACTACAAATGTCACCTGCATCCAGGCCAGCATCACAGAGCTACCATTTCACCCTCGGATTTCTTCTTCAACCCACTTCCTGTGTGAGAAAAATCAATGCTCATGTGGTTAATCCAGGACAGTAGAGTCTGCATCTCACGCAACTGGAAATAAGCAAAAGTAAAACACACACCAACTCTGAAATGGAAATTACTGATGTGATTTTCTCATTCTTGGTGAACATCTCGGTATTGCCATTAAGTGCTTACAGTAAATATACCACTGACAAAACTGTATCCAATAAAATGAGGTACATATCTTAAGCAATAATATGCAAAAAAAAAAAAAAACATTACTTAGATATTGTTTCCCCTGTTGTTTCTAGCACTCTTTCTTCTTCTAGTTATTTTGGTTATTTTACCAGATGACTTTCTAGAGAAATAAAAGTTGCATTTTGTATTTAAGCCCTTTGGTGTTGATCGGTTACTTGGAAAGATGGTGACCCTAGAAAAATAAAAGTGGAGGTGGTAGAGATTAGTATTCTGAAATATCTTTGGAATAAACTGTAAATTGTGCAGCCTCAATCTCAGATATAATCTGATCTGAATTCAAAGAACTTGAATGTTCGGCCACTTAAATTAATTCTCAATGAAAAGGAGTATGAGATTTTCAAAAGATAACACAATTAAGTATATGCTCACTTTTCTGAAGGCCCACTCATTATTTTGCAAGCACCTGTGCTTCAAAACCAGCCTTTTCCAGAAATGCAGTCTTCATTTGTGAGTGATTTTATAGCCACGATTAAGGAAGGGAGTTCAGAAAAATCCAGTGGTCCAGATTATCTGGGGAGACAGTTGGCACGAAAAATGGTCCCTGGCATAAAATTTCACTTTTGAGAAACAGAAAACCTAGGGGGAAGAAAAAAAATACAGACGCTAAGGTCTGTGAACTGCCTCAGAAAAACATTTTAGATTGCTCTGCTGCTGTAGCAAGCAGCAGAGTTTATTGTTTTGTTTGCAGACTGAGGTCTGCAGAAAATAAATATCTGTAGCAGAGGAAATCCAGAGATAATGAACATCCGGAAGTACGACTACACCCCAAGGTATTTTGGGAATCGCCTTACTGACAGAGAAAAAAGGAGATAAAGTAGCAGAGGAGAAATCTTCTCGGTGGCAAAACAAAGAAGGAGAGGTTCCGAGAGAGCAGTTGGTGGGGGAAGGAACAGAATTCCATCCCCAATCAGCAGCCACAGCCACTCAAGGATTATTAAAGAACAGGATTCACTCAAGTTCTGCTGTATGGCTTTCAACATCTGGCATGGTAATCAACCAGAGAAACAGTTACAATTCCACCAAGTTGAACTGCGACCTGTTTCATTCTCTTTCATCAGCTACATCCCCTTGCAGAGAGCCCAGTAAGACCATCACCCCCAGGAAGGTGCCATTCATATTCATTTTTTAAAAATGCTTCTAAGTGGAAGGTGGAAAAGAGTTCGTGGTCCTAGAAAACTCAAGCCAGTTGAGCTGGTTCCTCTACTCTTTTTATAAATTGTGTATCACGCTACGACATGATTTTTAAAAATGCTGTGTGGGAGTTTTTGTTTCTAATTTGTGTCTCAGGTCCCAGATTATTTCCCATACCTTGGCGATTAACGTGAAACATCTGGGTTACTGAGTGTTCTAGAAAGCAAAATTTTAATATTCTAATTAATATTAATTATTACCCAAAGCATTCTCCCAGGTACTGATCCACACAGGCAAGTGTACTAAACACGGGATGTGTAAGGTATGATAGGAGGGGGAAATAAGCTTATTTGTAAGGAACTAAAAAGTAGACGACTTCGATGACAGAAAACAATCTGGGAATTCAGTATGGGAACATTCACAGCTATGAAATCAAGGAAAGCTTTATGGACACAGTGCATGAACTTGACCTTTGTGACTATTTGGAATTTAGTTACGATGAGATAGGAGCAAGAGAGAAGAAACAGTAAGCTATTATAATTGGAAAATGTATTGTTCATGGAGAAAGGTAAGCCTATGTCTGGAGAGCAGCATTCATCAAAAGTCACAAAGTGAAATCATGTCCTATGATTATCTTTGTTATTATCCAGTTATACGGGTATTGCCGATAGGAAGTTTGCATATCAACTCACTTTCACGGACTTAATATTTTGTTATTAAATTGATTCACTTTTTTGGGGCGCCTGGGTGGCGCAGTCGGTTAAGCGTCCGACCTCAGCCAGGTCACGATCTCGCGGTCCAGGAGTTCGAGCCCCGCGTCAGGCTCTGGGCTGATGGCTCAGAGCCTGGAGCCTGTTTCCGATTCTGTGTCTCCCTCTCTCTCTGCCCCTCCCCCGTTCATGCTCTGTCTCTCTCTGTCCCAAAAATAAATAAAAAACATTGAAAAAAAATTAAAAAAAAAAAATAAATTGATTCACTTTTCTAAACAACGCTTTATATTTTACTTAGGAATATTATAAACAAGTAAAAAAAATCAGTATCACTTGACACAAACAGAAAGTAGACATACATAAAATTTAACTGAAAATAAAGCAAAATGTCTCCAGGCCTTATCGGTTGCTTGAAGTCTGTTGTCAATGTTAAACATGGAGATTAAAGAGAGTTAGGGAGGACTTAGTACCTCCTAGGACCAACCAGGAGTTTCTCCTTGACACGGTGCAGAAGGAACCAATGTCTCATCATTGAACGCTGTTCAGTGTTATGTCTGAATTCCATAAAAATGCAGCTTATATGTGCCAAAGATATAAGTGGCACACTTTGGGAAAATCGACCTATAGGAAGGCTTGGATTCAAAAATACAGCTGTACAGTAAAATAACTAACAATTCTATGTGTCAAACTTTCCTGAAAAGGTGTCTGTTTCTCTCTCTCTCTCTCTCTCTGTCTCTGTCTCTCTCTCTCTGTCACCATAGATAGGGGTGTGTGTATAATATATATAACATATACCATTACATACAATCATATATGGCATTATATATATACTAGGTTTATAAATAATCGGTATCATATGTGTGAGTATATAAATATTGATGTGTACAGAGATAGCTACACTTAGCCCTGTAACAACACAGGTTGAACTAGGAAGATCTACTTACATATGAATTTTTTTCAAAAAAAAAAAAAAAACAGGACAGTACTGTAAAGTATTTTCTCTTCCTTTTGATTTTCTTAACATTTGATTTTCTCTAGCTTACTTTATGGTGAGAATACAGTATGTAATACATATAACATACAAAACGTGTTAATTGACTGTTTATGTTATCAGTAAGGCTTCCAATCAACAGTTGGCTGTTAGTAGTTGAGTTTAGGGGAAGTCAAGTTATATACGGATTTTTGACTATGGGGGGGGGAGGTAAGGAAGAGGGGAACTCACCATCTTTAACCTTTGTGTTGTTCAAGGATCAACCGTACATATAAAAAGAAAAAGTGACAGAGAGAGACATGTAAATGTACATTTGTATCTATATCATTTAACGTCAATGTATACATATATACAGACATTGTGTGTGTGTGTGTATACATGAGACACATAGAGAGAGACAGACACGTAGAGAGACATCTGAATGTACGGCTGTCTATCTGTCACGGGGGGGGGGGGGCATATACCAAGTCTTCAATATAGTATTACAATCCTAAAAATAAAGTTAGGTAAAAATTTGGGATCAAATCATGGAGCTTCAGACCAGACATCACTAAAAGTACATATTTCAGAAAAACAAAAGCACATCAGAATGCTATTACATTGTCATAAACAAGAAAAAATGGACGTGGTTAGTGCTCAAGGGGACACAAAATGTCAACTGAATTCCAAATTTACAAAATTCAAGTTTAAGTGCTAGCGAATATTCATGTATTGTTTGTGGGTGTATGTGTGTGTGTGTATTCATGTATTGTTTATATACACAAACATACATAAATTCGTTTTCATTTCAGAAAAGTTTGAAATAGGTTACATATATTTATCTTATCAAAAATCGAAGTGACGCTCTAAGATCTTCCAAACAAAAAGAGAACAATTCAAATAACCATCTACATACCTCATCAAGCAATAATTTGTCCTTTTGGTGGGGGATGGGATTTCCCCAGAGATTTTACTGATCTCTTTTTTGTTCAGTAAAATGACTAACTATTTGAGTATTCCAGCAAAAGAACATAAATGACTGTTGCTTACAGTCAAGACTCAATTATCCATATGCAAATAATTTCCTATGTGTTCGTTATCCCAGTCTGCCATTATCCTTCTGCCAAGAAGAATTTTCTAGGCCAATTTTCCCCACTGCTGATTGGGATATACTTAGAAAATTCACAGAGGTTTCAGCATGAGCCTCAGCAAACCATAATTAGGTGAGTCTGCTAAAACAAAACACAGCCAAACTAAATAATGCATTCCAAGACCAAGTATCAATTACGGTAGATGATACAAGTCTCTGAGCTGCCATCCATTGGCACAGATAAATGAAACTCACATTTTATCTTCATTTTATACTTGAGTCTCTATGAAAATTGGGGAATAAAGTGCTTGATTCTCACATCTGCCCTTCACACCCTAGGTATTCATTCAAAAAAGAGAGTTGAGAAACTATTTATGTGTCCAGAGGAAATCTCTCTGTGATTTGATACACCTGACTTGTCATTCTATCTTTCTTTACCTTCTAATTAGAGAAATCATGTTTTTTGACTTCCATTTCCCGCCTCCCCCCCCCCCACTTCTTTCCCAGGGGAAATAAAAAAACAAAAGACGATGCATCCCACTTGATGATACGAGTTTATAGGTTCACAAGTCAATTCGTAGTTGGCTTGTCCCTGTAGTAATTCTAATTGAAGACAAACTGATGATGCCCTTTAATTGGAAGAACACACTGTATGCAAATTATAGCATCTTTCATTTTCTGACTATTGTCTGAGCATTTACTATGTGCCAGACACTTTGCTAAACCTTAGTAAAATGACCTGTGCTACATAACACAGCACTCTAAGGTAGGAACTGTAGGTATCCTGCAGTTCAAACATATTCACAAATATTAAGTTTCTTGTCCAAAGACATAGGGAGAAAGTGGTAGAGACAGGGCTTGAGCCCTAGGACGCCTGACTCCAATGCCCACATTCTTCTACCTCCTTGCTTGTTTCCAGATCCACAGACAGGATGGCACTAAACGATCCACAAGCCAGAAAAGTTCACTCTGATCAGTTAACAGTGAAACCTAAGAGTTTACATCCTCAAATGTGACTTAAGCTTGCAGTGCTAACAAAGCAGAGAAAAAGCCGTTGGAAGATAGCTGGTGGCTGGAGGACAAAGAAAGAAGGTCCAGAAGCCTGAAGGCCGTGTCCTCCCCCAACGCAGATTTCAGCTGTTTCAAAGTTGCTGCTTAATGTTGTTGTCTTTTCTAATCTATTTATTCAAAAAAAGGTCATTTCAAACTCCATGTCTTCTTGATGGTGACATACAGATCTTTATCAGAATTTCCAACTGGATTTACTAAAGCCTGAGAAGGTCAATGGCACCGAGTCACAGTCTCTGACCACCCTGGCGTTGAGACTACTTGGCCCACTGCTCTTTGCTCTTTGCTAATCACTCCCACTATTTGTTTAACACTGTGGTTCATCAGACAAAATTCCTCGTGTTACACTGAAGGACTCAAAGATCCAATACCATTTCCCATCTGATGTCTGCTATAATCAAGTTTCGATGAAATAAAATGCACTGGGAAAGTAAGAAATTGTATTTTATGTACGAAGAATCTCACGTATTAAATTTATGTTAAAAGAGTGCCAAAGAGTGTGCCAGGTGGTATGGAAGGAGAGCCGGAGAGGTAAGTTTTCTGTTCACATGGAGATTACATGCTAGAGGGCATCTCTTAGGTCTACCCAGTCCCCCCTACTCATTACTCCTTCTCATTACTGAAAACTGATTGTTCTTTCAGGAACCACTGCTCTGCCTCTCTGAGTCCATGTGGTTTGGGTAAAATCTGGCCCAAACCTGGCTGTGAAGAAGGGTGGTGGATGAAAAAGGATAAGCACATGACCCGGCCCTGGCCAATCAGCACTGTCCACTCCATTAGTCACACTGATGGGTTCCAAGACTGGTGTATGACCCAAGTGGGGCAAATGAGACTTATTTTAGAACTTCCGGAAGTTTGAAAACACCTCCGCTGCTGAATAGGGTGGTAGAATGTAATCCTGGAACAGCTGGTAGCCATCTTGCCACACCACGAGGAAAGAGACCTCCTGAGGCAGAAGAATCCAACATACACACACAAGAGTAAAGAGAAGTAGAAAAACTCCTAGGATGCTATATGAGCCCATACGTCCAACTGAAGTTGTGTCTACCTCTGTGCCTCTTAAGTTACAAGAGAACGAACTTTCCTTTTTTCTTCTCGGGCTGGGTTAAGGAGGGATTCTGTTCACTTATAAGCATAAGAGTTCTGATTAATAACTCTAAGAATAATTTAGGCTTTATCTTTTTAAAAGTTATTTCTAAAATGAAGAGTTCTACCTTCCCGCCATAACAAATATAGGCATCATAAGCTTTGCTTGCTAAGTTAGGGTCTTATGCAGAACATCAAGTCTCAAACTTACAGATGGAGGAGGAGAAGGAGGTTGGCTACAATCATTTTTGGCTCTGAAGCCACCCTTGGAGTAAGGGATTATTCAACAAGTAGCTGATACCCATTTATTTCTAGTCATTTTCCTTTTCCTTCTCTAAAAATCAAAGGGAGTAATAAAAAAATGTTTATATATGTATGTATTTTATTGTATTATATGTAATATATACTTTGGCAAAGCTGGCTTACACCTAATCTGATTTGTCCTCTGAGTAGCATGCTTTCTTCCATGTCCCAAGTTCCTAAAAGTTGGAGTGGCCAGTGTCATATTTAGTTTGGTGAAAAAGAAACTGGAAGAAGACAGAGCACCAGCCAATTACCTGAGGTCCTAGAAAAAGATCTGTAATTGTTTTTCTCTAGTCAACCAAATCAGCCATTGAAAGCCAAATGATGGGAAAAGGAAAGAATGAAAAAGAATGAGAGGGAAGGAGGGAAGGAGGGAAGGAAGGAAGAAAAGAAGAAAGGGAGGGAGGGAGGGAGGGAGGGAGGGAGGAAGGGAGGGAGGAAGGAAGGAGGGAAGGAAGGAGGGAAGGAGGGAAGGAGGGAAACCAGCTATGTGGGGTAAGCCTACAGATGTTTGATAACATAAAGGTTACAAAGTCAGACTGTCTAAGCCTCAATGGCCTCAGGGACCATCTAGTTCAATGGCTACATTCCACCACCTTGGCTCCAGACAGCCCATTTTTCACTCATCAGCAGAATATCTGAAGTGAAATGAAGAAATACAATAGAACAGAATACAGTAATAAAACAAAATCTTGAGATGCCCTATTGAACAACCTCCGATACTTCCCCACCATGTTTAGGATAACATAAAATCCCTTAACCTGGTCTATCAGATGGCCCACATTCTGACTCATTTCTACCTGTTCTCTTCATCTCTCCAGACTGTCCTTACTGCCTCGCTCTCTGGTTTTTCTCATTTTCGCACGTGAGTTCCTTCCAGACTCAGGACTGTTTGTTTTATTCTGTTTAATCCCTTTCATTGATAATTCCAATTCCTCCCACAATCTCGGCTTATAATTAATTTATTTAGAAATTTGCTTTGGCATTACTAAAACAATTAAGACCTCTCATTTAAATGTTAATTGAGCGTGCTATATATTCTTTTGTTTCTTGTTTTTGTTTCTTCTCATTGAAGATTTTATTTATTTATTTATTTTAAATTTAAAGTTTAGTTAACGTCCAGTGCAATATTGGTTTCAGGAGTAAAATTCAGGGATTCGTCACTTACATCCAACACCCAGTGCTCAACCCAACAAGCACCCTCCTTGATGACCATCCCCCATTTAGCCCATCCCCCCACCCGCCTCCCCTTCACCAACCCTCAGTGTGTTCTGTATAGTTAAGTGTCTGTTAGGTTTGCCTCCCTCTCTGTTTGAGCACACAATAGATTCTTTATGTTTCCCATAATCCCTCATTATATGGCTGACGTATACGTCTTCCAATGTCTGTTTGCCCACTGGTCTTTAAGCTATGAGCTCAGGGAACGTGTTTGTTTTACAACAAGCTAATGGCCCCAGCATATAGCAGATATTCAACAAGCTTCTTCAAAGAATTAGTAAAATAAGTGGGAATGTCTAGAGAAGTGAAATAACTCGCCCTTAGATGTTTCCATATTTTTGAGCCAACGAGTCCAATGATTCTTTAGCATTTGTTTTTAGTGGTAATGACATGTTGGCATACATGTGTAAATCAACAGATATTTATATACACTGTAATTCTCTTCAATTTTCTGCTAGTTATATTAACATGCAACTGTAGGTTGTAACAATACCATGTTATGAATTAAAATATAAAAAACATAACTGAAAGTATCAGAATGCACTGTACGTAGTAAGGTGGGGGTTATCTCATATACTAATGTTTTATACAGAATAGACATGTATCTCCTCCACATATACCCACATGCATATATATATATATATATATATATATATACACACACACACACACATACACACATGCACATATACACACGCACACCCGCACCTACACACATACATCTATACACACACGTATGGGTACACTAAGTCACAATACAAAATGTGTTCTCATTATGAATTGCAGAGTGCTTGAAAACCACTAAGTTTGTCTTTTAATGATAAACCCTCATTAGCTTCTAACTCTTAAAAAGCATTTTTTTCTCTAGCCTACCACCAACCACACTTAACAAAGTCACTGTTGGCATCCTGTCTTGTATTTTGTGTCATTTATAACCCAAAAGGGTACAATGAACTTGAGATTCACAGCCAACTAACATTCATGGAGAAAAAGCAAGCATCCTCATTGTCTGAAAGTACCTTTCAGTATCACGAAACCACAGCAGGATCAATAATTCAAAGCACACATTCCCAAATCCACCCAAAGGCTTAGAAGTCCTAAGTTTTCTAAAAGAAATTGTGTGTGTGTGTGTATGTATATATACACATATATACATATGTATGTGTATATATACATATGTATATACATATGTATATGTGTGTATATATATATACACACACGTATACATGTACATACATATGTATATATATACATATGTACATACGTATATATAGGTATATGTATATATATGTACATATATATACGTATATTATATACACACACATATATATACACACACACAATTTCTTTCAGAAATATATGTGTATACATACATACACACACACACACACACACACACACCACTAAATATTTCTTCTCCCTCAGTCCCTCAGGGAGTGCCTGCCCACAGAGAAACTAGTTCATTGCTCTACTGGAAAAAAACACAGAGCTGTAAGCCCAGGAAACAAGTACTTCTTAGGTGAAGTTTGGGGGAACTCAACAAGGAATTCTAAATGAAAGAAGAACAAAAGTCATGTGCTTGAAAATCCTTCAGGAATCTGCCTCCTATTTCCAATTAGTCTTATTGTCTCTATGGTCTTTAGAAGCCAGGCTTATACTCTGTCAGATCTTAGTTAATGAATTGTAACCGGACCCTTAGCAGAGAATATATGATGGGAAGAAAGAAAATTAGCAAGGGCAAAGAAGGTACTTTCTAAAACCAAACAGCCTGAATTTAAATTCCAATTCTGACACTTCCCACAAGGGAGATCTTCAGCGAAGTGCTTAGGCTCACCTGGTCTCAGATCTCTCATCTGTACAGGGGACATCACCAGTGCCTTGCCATAAGGACAAAATGAGGGCATCCAGGTAAAATTATAAGCTTAGCAGCTGTCATGTAGAAAGATCTGGTGTGTATTTGCTACTGTTGTTATTTCTTTGCTACCGTTATTTATTTGCTACTGTTGTTATGAATATAAATATAAAAGTCTTCCCTGACTAAAACATAACTCCTCTAACTTGTTATTGGACCTGCATATTTAAATTCAATGTTTACGTTTCAGTATATTGTTAGATCTAAGTTCCAATTCCAGTCAATACCAATATTCAATATTTGTTAGGATCTACTATGTATAAGGCAATACACTATGTAATAGCGAAACAGACATGAAGAAGACACAATGCCTGTTGCTTTTTTCTTTATTTTTTAAAGTCTAGTTTTGAGAGACAGAGCGTGAGCAGGGGAGGGGCAGAGAGAGAGGGAGACACAAAATCTGAGCTGTCAGCCCAGAGCCTGACGCGGGGCTCGAACTCACAAACTGTGAGATCATGACCTGAGCCGACGTTGGACACTTAATTGACTGAACCACCCAGGCACCCCAATGCCTATTTTCTTAAAGACTCCCTTTAACACTGTATTCTTAAAAAGCTTTTGGTATGATGGGTGATGGTACATTCTGTGTCCACAGTTTCTTCTCTTTCAGAAAGGCTGACTCTCACTAAATACCACTACAATATATTAGCCACATAACAACAGTACAATAACATTGATCAATTCAAAAAGTCAATGATGGTTACTACATTTTAAGCAAAGCTTTACTAACCACAAAATTAAACATACTCTGTTATCAAAGCCTATCTTCTCAAAATCATTAAACCCAAATGAACAAAAACATTTTTAGGTGATTATGTGTTTGCTTTCATCAGATTAAAAAATAATAATAAAATTTGTATTTGAATTAAATTTTACCAAGAGAAAGGACATCTGAAGGTGACTTTGCCCATTATGTGATTTCACAGAAATAATCCAGAGTTTATTTCTACAACTAGTTAAAAAAAATTTTAAGTACTTATTTGAAAATAAAACCAGGCCGCTGGATGGCTCAGTCGGTTAAGCATGTCATGATCTCATGTTCATGTCCTGATCTCATGATCATGATCATGTCATGATCTCATGTTCAGCTTATGTCATGATCTCATAGTTCGTGAGTTCGAGCCCTGCATCAGGCTCTGTGCTGACAGCTTAGAGCCTGGAGCCTGCTTCAAATTCTATGTCTCCCTCTCTGCTCCTCCCCAGCTCATGCTCAGTCTCTCTCTCCTTCAAAAATAAATTAAAAAAACTTTTTTTTTAATTTTTAAAAAATAAATAAATAAAAAGTAAAAATAAAACCTACACAGCTACTTTCCAGTGAGTCCTTTGAACTGACTGAGGGTTTCAATATCGTGGGGTCAATCCACAATGTTGCAAGAATAAAAATAACTGAGGATGGTCAAAAAGTTTATGATTAAATACATCACTTACTTCTAGAAGGGTCAGAAATCAGTTCATCTTCAATATTTCAATTCTTTTTTTTTTTTTTTTTTTTTCAAATTGGAGAAGTCGAAAGGGGGAAACATGGCATGGTCTGCTCACATTCAAAACAGAGATGCTCACATTTCATATACTTCACCTTGATCCCCATACTGGGTGTGGTATAACTGGGCTGGGTGTTCTTGAGAGGGAGAATTGGAAGACCAACAGCTTGGAAACACCTGCCCTATCTCAGGCTCAACAGCTGTGACCTCACCTTACCACTGAAACTGCTTCCCAGGTCAAACATGTTGGCTGTCTCTTTGCTGAGAAAATGCCTAACATGTTTAGGCCACATCTTTACTTAAAACGATCCACTGTTTTTGCAGTTACTACAGCTGGATTTTCTATATTCCTTAGCAAGGCTTGACCTCCTTGGGAGTAGCCAATTGCTGAAGGAAGAAAGGGGCAATCAGTTAAGTTAGAAGTGGCCACAGTGCAAGGGGCCCAGGCCAGCCTGAAAAGCCACTAAGATACAGATCCACACCACCTTCCACATCAGGATTTCCCCCACGTGGGAAAGCGCCCAGCTGGAATAGACGAACAAACCCTTCTATTGCCAACTAAACCCATTCCCTCGGGATCTCGTTCTGTGTCCTCCGCCCAAACTTCTCCCAAACTTCCTCCCACGTGGTGTTAGCCAGAATGCTCGTTGCTCTACCCAATCACAATTCACTTAAATTGCACGTGGCTCTTCTCCTGACAATATTGGTGTGAAGGGATGGGGGTAGGGGCGTCCCTTAACAGAGAAAAACAAGGAACGGGCCACATAGTCTCCGCTTAACCGGACCAATTCTTGCACCTGACAGAACCACTCCTTTGCCATCACGAGACTGTAATAACTTTCCAGTCTCTATCATCTTGCTCGTTTTTCACTCAGTGTTTACGTTCTCTTTCACTCCCTTTTATTTCAATGAATTAATGTGTAAAAATCCCAGAGCATATTTAATTAATCTCATAATCGACAAAATCTCTCACCCAACAAGAGCTCTACAGAGAAACCTACATGACAAGAACTGTTTTAAGAGCACCCCTGTATTCGAACCGTCACTCCTTACCAAAGTCTCATAGGGAGTTACTAATATTACTCTCGTTGTATGAAATAGAACAAAGACGCACAGAGAGGTTCAGTCACTCCCTCAAGGTCTCGCAGCTAGTAAGCTTAGGTGGTTGGGATGAAAATGTGGGCATTTTGAATGTACAACTCACCCCTTCAGTACCACGTTTACCTTCCATGTATTAAATTCCTTAATCCAAATGCATAGGAAAATTCCAAACAGCGTCACTCATCAGACAACAGGGAATCATATGGAAGGTGAGCCCTGGGAGTACACAGGGTGAGTGAAAACCAAGTGCATGAGAAATAAATGTACAGGCGGGTGGACTAAAGGCTGCCATAATGTCTTGCACTAATCACTGCCCCTACTGCCCCGCTCCTCCCCGGGGAGAACCTTCCTCCTCCTCTCAAAGTCTTACTCCCGCCAGGCACGGACAAGCAGGTGGAACCCCATCTGACCTCACTGCCCCAGGATTACCAAGGGTTCAAGTTAGACCCTTCAGATTCTCTACCCCAGAGATTTTGGAATTGGGTTTAAGAGACTCACGTGAGCTCTGAACTTGAACAGGGATGTAGAGGCACACTGGGGTGGCCTGGCTACAGAGAGCAAATTATATCTTTTTTTTTTTAATTTTTTTTAAAAATATTTATTTTTGAGAGAGAGACAGAGTGTGAGTGGGGGAGGGGCAGACAGAGAGAGGGAGACACAGAATACGAAGCAGGCTCCAGGCTCTGAGCTGTCAGCACAGAGCCTGGCACAGGGTTTGAACTCACGGACCGTGAGATCATGACCTGAGCCCAAGTAGGCCGCTCAACTGACTGAGCCCCCCAGGAGCCCCTGGCCACCGGCTTTCTTAATGTTTATTTATTCTGGGGGGAGAAAGAGAGAGACAGAGCATGAACAGGGGAGGGGCAGAGAGAGAGGGAGACACAGAATCCAAAGCAGGCTCCAGGCTCTGAGCTGTCAGCCCAGAGCCCGACGCGGGACTCGAACCCATGAACCATGAGATCATGACCTGAGCTGAAATCGGATGCCTAACCGACTGAGCCACCCAGGTGCCCCAAGAGAACAAATTATATCTACACAGACAAGGAGAAATGGATTCCATTCGAACCATAAAAGGTAAAGAGAATAACTTTAGTTTTTAACTTTATAGTTTCTGGCCCTGTTCCCTCAAATCTGTGTAGATTTCTCCTGCCTGAGTTCTTAAGACACCCTGATCCTCCCGACATGGTCACACATACACACACGTACCTATATATATTTTTTTTTCTAAAACTTAATTGAGTTGCATTAGGTTTCTGTTACTCGGAACCAAAAAATTACTGAAAACAAGAATCAAATTATTATAACAAAAAATAGCAACGAAGCGAATTGCTCAGTTGAGTCTACTCATCATAAATAAAATGCTAGCATTCCTATACTGTCAATTCAGTCAACAAAGATAACACATAAAAAAAAAATCAAACACCCTGTGGTGCCAGGGTGGCTCAGTCTATTAAGCATCTGACTCTTAGTTTCAGCTCGGGTCATGATCTCACGTTCACGGGTTTGAGCCCTGCATCAGGCTCTGTGCTGACAGTGCACAGCCTGCTTGGGATTCTCTCTCTCCCTCTTGTGCTGTCTCTGTCTCTCTCAAAATAAATAAATAAACTTAAAAAAAATGTTTTTTTAATTAAAAAGAAATCAAATACCCTACAATATTCTTTGGTATCTAAATTGGCCACATCTATTAATGCCCCTTATTTCATAAAATAGATAAATTTTATGTTTTTCTTGCATTAGTCCACCAGGGAAGAAGTCTTTGGGTAGCTTCGGAGTCACAGATTAGGATTAGGAGGTGACACTGGGTCTAGGAGACCACGTATGAGTCCTAAAATACTAAGGGCCAAGAACCAGTAGGACAGACATCTGATGTCACGGATCCATGTTGGCCACAAGAGTCCTGTGGCCCGATGCCCTTGAGACCCGGTAGGTGTCAGGTTCCTAAGATGTTACTCTCAGATCACAAAGGGACGGCTCAGGAGAGACATGGTTTCCCCAGCTAAAAATGCAAAGTTTAGGAGCCTACGCTGCTCCGTCAGCCATCAAATGGATCAGATCCTTGAGTGAATATTTACTTCCAAATCAGATAATGTGCTAATAAAATGTAAGGTAACCACAACCACGGTGAAGGTAAGAACAGAGCTGTCCGGCACCAGACCGATGAAAGATTGATAACACTGCCCCTTGGAAGCTGCAGGAACTTCAGCAAGTTGCTGAACTACTCTGAGCATCAGTCTCATGGCAGCAAAATGAACAGAAGGACAATTCGCCTTTCATAAGGATCTTGTAAAGATTAAATATGATGATGCTTTGAAAGTTCCAGGAACAGCCCCCCAGCACGGAGTAAGTGCTCATAAATGTGAGTCATCATCACCACCTGCCCTGTTAGGAAACACACCCCCCCAACTCTTCCTTGGAGCTTAGATTCAGGTAGTAAAGAGTGTCCCTCTCCTGCTGTTAATGCACTTGGATCCACTTATCTATGTTGTTTATGATTAATTTCAGACTTATAATCATGCTTTGTTTGCAGTCTAAACATTTAAGACCAAAGGCTCTCCTTTTTGAGCTTCCTGTTCATATACACCCTATTTCTCACCCCCTCAAATCCGAGATTCCTAGCAATTTGAGTCTCGTAATACCAAGAAATCCTCGAGGACTGATGTGGAATTAACTGGGGCTTTCTTGTGTCTCTTTTTGAGAATGCCTCCTGTCATTAAAGTTACTGATGGGCTGTCGTTTATTTCTTTTTTTTTTTTTTTTAATTTTTTTTTTTCAACGTTTATTTTATTTTTGGGACAGAGAGAGGCAGAGCTTGAACGGGTGAGGGGCAGAGAGAGAGGGAGACACAGAATCGGAAACAGGCTCCAGGCTCTGAGCCATCAGCCCAGAGCCCGACGCGGGGCTCGAACCCACGGACCGTGAGATCGTGACCTGGTTGAAGTCGGACGCTTAACCGACTGCGCCACCCAGGCGCCCCTGTCGTTTATTTCTTAAGTGTTGTCTGATTACACACACACACATACACACACACACACACACACACACACACACACACTGACTTTATGGGGTGTGATGTTTGAGACCTGAAAGCAGGAAGCCTAAAGCCACTTAGCTGTATAAAAGGCAGTATTGACACTTGGTTCGGGTTGCCTGTGGGACCTACAAAACTGACCTCAGGGCGGAAACTCCCAGAGCAGAGAAAATACATAATTTTGGAGACTGTACCCTCCAGACGCCCCTGACCAGGTTCAAACCTTACATTACAGAATAGCTTTCCTGCATTTCCCTGTGTGATTCATTCATGTCTTGTGGTGAATACTTGTATAGCTTCTGTTATTATTCTGAAAACCAGGTGTGAGGTCGTGAGGCACTAACACAATGACATTTTGCCACTTTAATCTCCAGCATATTCCCCAATTAATGTGAAATGTTTGGTAGGTGAGAAGACATTTTCTAAAGGGAACCAGGGATAATCATTTCAGAGATCTAGTTTGAAGCTCATCTGCTTTGTCTCTTTCGAATTAACTGTTTGCTCTTCCTTCTCAGAGTGTTGCAAAACAAAATTCCTTTCTTGAGTTGGGCACAGTTGAGTATGCATTCTCAATGTGACAACTCCACTGCTATAAACCACATAAATAGGATTACCATCTCCCTCCTCGCCGCCCCCCACCCCAGGTTCAGTATGCATGTGCCTACAATTGTTTATTCACAGGTGGCCTTCCGTGAGGTGGGAAACTGAACAGGGAAGCAAATGGACCACTAGGAGCAGGGTAGGGCTCCAGGGGAAGAGTTCCATTTCTTTATTTTTTTTAATGCTTATTTATTTTAGAGAGAGAGAGAGAGAGGAAGAGACAGAGTGAGAGGGAGAGAGAATCCCAAGCACCTCTGTGCAGAGCCCAACACAAGGCTTGATCATGAGATCGTGAGATCATGACCTGAACCAAAATCAAGAGCCAGACACTCGACAGACTGAGCCACCCAAGCGCCCCAGAATTCCAGTCCTGAAAAACAAATGACCCAGGGACTTAACTTATCCCACCCCCACCTCCATTTCTACTGGAATACCAACAGGAAACAGAAGTTCTCCTTCCAATCAGAGTAGCTTATGTTTATGCAGAAAAAGGGGACAAATGGCAGAGTTACATCAAGGAACCAGAACATGCTATACCCTCCACTAAGGTACATCTTTAGAAAATATTAGTACGTTTGACATCTTATCTGATTAGACAAAGCGAGTCCCATGTGCCACTCAGAGGATTCACTGAAGGTCAGGATTGAGGATTGGGGGCAAGCTCCAAGAGGAATAGGAGCTAGAAGCTAGAACTGCATCTTGCCTGGAAATGTTAAAGAGAAACAGACATCTGACAGCAAACATGAAGAGAATGAGAGTATGTACCAAGGATGATCCCCACTAACTTTATTGTTGTTGCTACTGAACCCATCTGCCAAGACTTTTAAAGTGGCTTTAGCCGTGGACCCCTGGTTATTTCACGGTTATTGGCAAGCGTTTGCAGCACAGCAACCCTGCAATCTTTTCTCCCTTTTTATTGTGGATGCCTCAGAAAAGAAAGGAAAGTGAACCAATCAAATCTCCTCAAAAATATACTGAAGACGGATCAACCCACAAATGTGGGATATTCACGAGTCGGAGAATCCTTACCTACGACATGTTTTCAGTAGAATAAACCTGGTCTGTCTGGGGTTGTTAGTGGTAGACAAATCTGGACTCTATGGATCTCTGGGACATGGTTCCCTGAAAATTGCTGCATGAGCTACATAGCTACCAGAGAGTATAAAACAGAGATGTTTGTGTAAGTCATGTACCGGCAGACATTTCTGAGACACCTTGCGTGTTAAATTTGCCTAGAGCACATCCAAATACAGCAAGAACGGACCTGGGGAGCTCCCCGGACAGTCCTTGGCTTCTCTTTGCTTTGCCTACACTTGGTGATCACTTGTATCCTTGAAGTAATTAGGAAAGCTTGATGCCGAGTGAGAACTTAGTCTCTGGGCTCACTTCACAATTTAATGCCTCGATATGCAAAAAAATAAATATAATTACTGTAGTTTACTTACATTATTATTTTACATATAAATTGAAATGCAGGTTCAAATCATTACATTACAGAATCGGTTATATACTAAAATGCCATTTATTACAACGTACACATGCACCCCCATACACACCCTCTTGTAAATACTTAGGAAATAATCTGAAAGATTATTTACATCTATCAAACTGTTATAAGTAGTGGCTGTTGTAGATTAAAATTGAGTAGAGGAGATTTAAAAGTCTTCCCCTTCTTCCTTTATACACTTTTCAAGTATAATCACGTATTATCAAAATAAAAATCTAATATAGACACCTTTAAAGTAAAAGAGTTCAGTATTTTACACGTAATGCAACGTCTTTGAAAAGCACACCACAGTCACATTGGTGACTGGATTTGGTAGCTCCAGTCTCCTGCGATTCTCATCATCCAATTGATTTTGGGGTTGTTTTTTTCGTTTTTTGTTTTGGTGTTTGTTTTGTTTTTTTGTTTTGGTTTGGTTTGGGTTTTTTTGGTTTTTTTGGCATTGCATACCCTACACGATCATGTCAATCCTGTCTAATACAGATAAGCAAATCCAAATGCCAAGCATTTTTCCATTTCCTTTCAAACTTTAGTATTCAACTGACTCATTCAAAAGCCTAAGGATGAAGCAGTAATCATAGTTGTTTCAAGGTGGAGAATAAAGACTATCTAACAAATTCTTGATGTTTTACAAATAAATATAAAAATAAGACGGGAAGTCCAGCCCGGCAGTTCCATTCTTACGTGTGTGTCCTGGAGAAGCTTCCCCACCATTTGTCTAAGGAGATTCGCACGTCAATGCAGCGCACCAATGTTTGTAAGAACGAAAGACTAAACAACTTACACATCAGTTGAGAGAGGGATCGATTCATCGCGATATATTCTTACAACAGTATCACCGCACAGCAGTTAAATAAATGAAATAGGGATGATTTATCAGCCTGAATACATCTCAAAAAAAAAAAAAAGCGGAGTGAATAAAGGAAATGGACCGAGATGCTGCAGAAAGATACAGCTAACGAAGTATTACTTACCTTGCTTAACAACAAAAATACGATACTGCATTTTAAATATCGGCCTGTGGACCACCCATTTATGTTAAAATACTAAAACCAGGGATGCAGAGGATACGCAGCAGCTTCAGAACAGCATTAACTGGAGGCGGGAAGAAGCAGAACAGGGAAGGAAATAGAACACAGTAGGACTTATCATATCCACTGTTTTCCTTCCTTCCTTCTTTCTTTCTTTCTTTCTTTCTTTCTTTCTTTCTTTCTCTCTCTCTCTCTCTCTCTCTCTCTCTTTCAAGTTTATTTATCTTGAGACAGAGAGAATGTGAGCAGGGGAGGAGCAGAGAGAAAGGGAGGGAGAGAGAATCCCAAGCAGGCTCCACGTTTTCAGCACAGATCCCGAAGCAGGGCTCAAGCTTACCAACCATGAGATCATAACCTGAGCCAAATCAAGAGTCGGACCCTTAATGAGCCACCCAGGCACCCCCACAGTGTTTTGTTTCTATAAAAAACTAAATAAAATTGGGGTGCCTGGGTGGCTCAGTGTGTTAAGCATCTGACTCTTGATTTCGGCTCAGGTCATGATCTCACAGGTGGTGAGCTTGAGCCTCATGTCGGGCTGTGCTGACAGCATGGAGCCTGCTTGGGATTCTCTCTCCCTCTCTCTGCCCATTCCCCACTCATGCTTGCGTGTGTGCTCTCTCTCTCCTCTCTCTCAAAATAAATAAACTTTTACAAAGATCAAATAAAATTTTTAAAGTTAATATTATTATATCTGGGTAATACATGCATAGGTGTTGATTACACTATTGTCTGAATCTTTCTCTAGTTTTGAGATACTATGACATCTCAAATGATATAAAAATGGTATAAAATACACATAAAATATATGTATTTCTAATGAGATGTACGTATTTATATATTATACAACTATTAACATATTATAAGTGTTCATACAACTTTACATATAAAATACTTATAAAAATACTTTCAGTACAAAAGATATATAAAGTATACAACGTATTCAATAAATATATACCATTCAAAAAGAAAATTACAGTGCTTGCTTCAGTGGGACATATACTAAAACTGAAATGATACAGAGCAGATTAGTATGGCCCCCTGTGGCAAGGATGACGTACAAATTCATGAAGCGTTCCATATTTTTTGGTACACATCGCGATGAGCACTGAGTAATGTATAGAATTGTTGAATTACTATATTATGCCCCTGAAACTAATATAACACTATGTTAATTACACTGGAATTAAAAAAAAATTAAATGTGGGGCGCCTGGGTGGCTCAGTCGGTTGAGCGGCCGACTTCGGCTCAGGTCACGATCTCGAGGTCTGTGAGTTCGAGCCCCACATCAGGCTCTGTGCTGACAGCTCAGAGCCTGGAGCCTGTTTCAGACTCTGTGTCTCCCTCTCTCTGACCCTCCCCCGTTCATGCTCTGTCTCTCTCTGTCTCAAAAATAAATAAACATTAAAAAAAATTTTTTTTAAAAAGAAAAAAAATTAAATGAGAAAGAAAATCACAGAATATAGTACATAATACAGGTTACAATCAAATGAGAAACAGCAGGAAACACCCCCAAAGTGATACAGTAGCATCCTGGTAGATGTTATACCTTTCCTTGTTATTGCCTGTCCTTCCACCAATAGCTAATAATATACGCAGTATCCTATATATACGTGGCGAGGGCAGAGCCTCAAACTTTCCAAATCAATGGTGCACTCACAGAAAGTTCACACGGGTGAATGAGGCAGGGTAATGCTGAGCACAGCAGCGGACACATTAACAAATAAGACCCGACATTCATCTTGTGCTTCTAGGCACCAGCCTGTTCTGAGGGCTTTATGGTCCATTCACTTCTTACGTAGCTCCATGAGTTAGGTATTATGACTGTGCCCATTTCTCAGATGAGGAAAGTGCATCACAAACAACGCAAGCGACGTGCCAGATCACAAGCGAGGAAGCACCCAGGCAGCATCTGAACCAGGCCCTCTGGCTCCAAAGTCTGCATTCCAAACTAAAGAGCTCATTCGGCGGCAAAAGCAAACATCTCAGTATTGCCCAATGCGAAAGCTTCCGCCTAAAACACACTCGGGTATACTCACTTTCATTGGTGTTTTCAAACTACCTTATGCAAGTTAAAAATTGAATATAGGGGCTGGGGCACCTGGATGGCTCAGACGGTTAAGCATCCGACTTTGGCTCAGGTCATGATCTCACAGTTTGTGAGTTCGAGCCCCGCGTCCGGCTCTATGCTGACAGCTCAGAGCCTGGAGCCTGCTTGGGATTCTGTGTCCCCTCCTCTCTCTGCCCCTCCCCTCAGGCTCTGTCTCTGTCTCTCAATAATAAATAAACGTTAAAAAATTAAAAAAATAAATATAGGGGGCACCTGGCTGTCTCAGTTGGAAGAGCTGGCGACTCCTGATCTCAGAATTAAGTTCCATCCCCACCCTGGGTGTAGACATTCCTTAAAAATAAAATCTTAAAAAAAATACATATGCACGTACACACACACACACACAGCATGGCATGTTTTCAGTCTCCCTTAAGCAACAGCATAGAACAGAAAAATACTACAACTCATGGCGGGAATCTTCGATATGGGGAGGTAAACCCCGAGACCTTCTTGAACCCCACCCTCAAGAACAGCAACTAGCACGGAGCAACCCCCCCCCCCCCCCCCCCAGACACACACACACACCCTGGGCAAAGACTAATATAGAGCACAGGAGTGTGCCTCGTCTTGAACACGGCTGGCCAAGCCCCAGAAGGGCAGGGCTGTGGCGCACTGGGCCTCCGTAAGCGGATGACCCTGGCAGACAGAGGCCAGCCCCGCGTGGCCCGGGGATGCGCAGGTGCTCACCGGGCGCTGGGCTTGCTCCCTCCCCACCGCAGGCCGCGGTCCTCCAAGTTCAATTCCAGCCTCTGAGTCGCAGCAGCCAGGCGCGGTGCGGCGACTCACAGGGCCCTTCGGAACCGCTCGGGTGTGGGGAAACCTTAGGGCCCGGGAGGGGGTGGGGGCGGAGAGGTCACGACCCCTCCGTGACCTCCGTGAACTCCGCTGACCCGCCCCCGCCCGGCACTGGAGGCTCCCGGCCCCGCCCCGTCGGGGGTGCGGTGTGCGCGCTCCTGCCGTTCCGTTCCGCCTCTGCAGACATGTTCAAGGTCGCAGGCATGAGTGAGCCCGCGGGGTGCAGGCCCTCTGGACGGTGGGCGCCGCCGGGCCCCTTGGGAGGCCTCTGTAAACTTTAAGATGCTGGAGGGCAGGGCGGCGCTGACATCTCCTGGTCTCTGGCCCAAGAGGAGCCTTGTCTGCAGGTTCCCCTGCGGCGCATCCGGAGTGACTCCTCTGGGGCAGGAGGAGCCCCTGCCTCACACCTCGCCCTCCCCCCCCCCACTCCCCCAGGGCGCGACCGGTTTCCCACCTGTCCCCCTCCTGCTGTGGGAACCAACATGGGGTTAGGCCAGGTGGAGCAGAGGCCCCGAGGGAGCAAGCGCGGCGGGCACAGAGCTCTGGGACACCAGGACCGCCGCTGCTCCCCCTGCCTGAGAAGATGCTCTTGTCGCTGTTTAGTCCTCTTGTGTCATCTTCTCTATCCTTTTCTACACTCTCCTCCCTTCCAAGTGCCTCCTGGCCCTGTGCTTCAACTTTGATTCTTCCCCACCTATATTCTCTGTGTCCTCTCTGCCATGCCAAACCCAAAGAATCTGACCGGACCGGTCTCTCACTCCCCAGCGCAGAGCATCCTTCTTGGCGGGACCCCTCCAGACAGGTGGTCCAGGAGGCTGCTGGCCTCTCTCCTGACTTAGCCACTTCTGGGTTTGTATCAATTTAGGAAGTTACTTAACCTCCCTGTGCCTCAGTTTCCGTGGATGTAAAAGGATTATCACAGCATGTTTTGTCAAGAAAATGATCCGTGGGGAGGTATTTAGAAGTGTGTTCAGGGGGCATGGGCTGCTGTGTCTTATGCCCGAACGAGGTTGTCCAGGCCTGTCCCAGTTCACACTGATTGCTCCAGCATTGTATTGATAAAGCCCCTTTCCCTCTCACTATTGGCCTCATTTTGAGCGTAATGTATTTGGACAACTTACCTATATCCGTCCTATACTTACTTTTGGGTCAGACATTAACCTCTCATCTAAGTTGAGAGGGCTGGGTGTCATGGTCCCATGGCCCAAAACCTGGCTGGCTGTGACCTAGGAACCCTGCCAGCTATTTCGTGGATAAGGACCATGTAAATATAATGGATTCTCAACATGTCACAGACTCCCTTCTGTGACACCCATGGGTAGAACAAAGCACTAATACCAATCCTCAAAGAACAAGCATTTTCTATAGAGAAGAAACAAAACTGCATTTATCCCATAGGACATACCCTTCCGGACCTTTTATTTTTTTAACCCCCTTAAACTTTTGTGTTAATACCAAAAAGAGGGGGCCTCAGTTCCTCTTGGTTGAGCTAAAAAATCATAAACCGTGCCTGGATTGTCTTCCTTTCTGATAGATTAGCTCTGGCCCTTCCTAAGGGAAAGCCAGGTCCAGATGACCTTTCTGCTAGCCCTGGGCTTCTCCCGGCCACGCATGGGAGAAATCAAATGCAGAGGAGAAAATGTAACTCAACAGTGTCTCCGTGCAGAATGCTGAGAGGGGCTCCAAACTGCTCCTCAACTGTTAAAGGCTTCAGGATTCCAAATGGCCAGATCTGTGCAAGGCAGTCTTGTTTGGTACTTAGCTTGCCATGGTCCTTTGGGTCAGAGGAAGTTTCCAGAGAAAGATCAACAAAGTCAGTGCCTTCGTGCCGAGGTTCAAGACACTGGAGTGAAAACAACCGTCTGCACTTCTTTATTGAACTGGGGAAAGTGGCAGAAGGAGAAAGTGGCAGCTACATTTGTTGTCTAGAATTTATTAAGCTGGCGAACACACATATGGCCTTGAAGTTAATTTTTTTTCTTATGACTGACACATGCTATAATGATATCCTACATTTACTAGAACACAAGGGCAATGTTCACACACACCAGGAATGGATTTCACATACCAGACAAATTTCTAAGTTTTGGGAGGCTGGTGGGTGGGAATAGGGAAATACTGGGAGCTAAAAGAGCTGCTCAAATAATTGAAATGGGGGTGTTTGTATGCATCTGGAAAGAAGTATGGAAAACACTATGCATTATTTATTTTTTAAATGATGTATTTTTTATTGTGTCAGCTAGAAAATTTTTCTTCGTACGGCAGATGAAACAACAAACACTACAACAGAAATGATCCTTCACAGAGTCAAAGATGTAAGGAACAGAGAAATGTGATTATGGCGTCGAGCTTTCAAATTCTCGCTTCAAGATTGCGCTCCGCGCTACATTTGCATGATCTAAGTTCAGGTGATGAGAAGGCGAATAAGGAGAATTGGGAAAACTGACTTTTGTCCATTTGTTTTGTGACTTCAAGATGCATCCCTCCTCTGTTAATTCTCTAGGCCTTGAAGAACGCAAACTAATCATATCCTTTAGGGGGAAATTGAAGGGGATGACAGAACCTTAATATGGAAGTCAAGATGCTTGAAGAGGTTAGGAGTGCCTCACTGTTTGAGATATTAAATTCCTGGGGGGGGGGGGATACCCAAAACATCAGTGTCTTAACCACTTAGTTACTTATTTCTTTGTGCATCCAAATTTCCTCTTCTTAGAAGGATACCAGTCAGCCTGGATCAGGACCCACCTGTGATGTCATTTTAACTTAATCCCTGTCTCAAATACAGTCACATTCTGATGTGCTGGGGGTGAGGGAGGCAACATATGAATTTAGGGGCAGGGGAGAGAGACGCAAGTCAGCCCATACCGGGTATACGATATAAGTACCAAACACGTATTGTTGGTGTCCTGTTCCTCAGCAAAAGAACAGATTCTTGTTGGGAGTCCACTTTCTCCCCTCTGGGTCCACTAGGTTCAGGAGAGGTCCAACCCTGGCTTCAGCACACACCAGTCTCCAGGCCACAGTACTGGGTTCAGGCATGGATCCAATCAGAGTGGGTCTCGAGAATTCTGGAGGGGAGGGGCTGGCTGTTTCTGGTTAGGCTTTAGAACCTAGGAGGATTTACAGCAGCCAACTTGCCATCACTGAGGGAGAGCCTGGAATGGGGTAGTGGGAGGCATGGCACACGCATAGACATTGACCATAGTGTCAGTTCTACTGAACAAAGCGCTGAGAGTTGGAGAGAAAGTTCTATTGACAACACGTGACCCCAGAATCCAGCCACATGTCTAAAAGCAGCATGACCCTCAACTTTTCAGCTATGTTTTCTAAAGTGACTTTGGGGAGCGCCTGGGTGGTGCAGTCGGTTAAGCGTCCGACTTCAGCCAGGTCACGATCTCGCGGTCCGTGAGTTCAAGCCCCGCGTCGGTCTCTGGGCTGATGGCTCAGAGCCTGGAGCCTGTTTCCGATTCTGTGTCTCCCTCTCTCTCTGCCCCTCCCCCGTTCATGCTCTGTCTCTCTCTGCCCCAAAAATAAATAAAAAACGTTAAAAAAAAAAATTTAAAGTGACTTTGGGTTGTTGTTTTGTTTGTTTGTTTGTTTGTTTGTTTTTCCTCTGGGAACTGAGAAAGCCCTAACCAACCTAACAGGTTCCCTACATTATGGAGATGTTAAACATTGAGTTGTTGCCCTGACATTCCCATTCTTAGAAATAAGAGGGAAAAAATTAACGCTCTATCCATATGGCATAGAACAAGTTTAGGCATTAGAAGAGCTGCTGAAGTTCATTGCAAAGTCACCTTGAATTCTTTGAAGCCATGTAAGATCAAAATCCCCACCTTTCTAGTAAGCAGCGAGCATTGCACTTGCCAAACTTTAAGACATCCTTGCCTCATGACATGAAGACATTCTGAGGACTATTTTCGCCCCCTTCCTCAAATGGTCGATGATTCTGTAATTCTCCCCGGAGTGTTCATAGTAGGCTACAATTCTCTACAAAGCATAGCATCACGTTATCCTTTCATCCAAGGTCAACATTTTGGGCAAAAGTCTCCAGACACATTGAAGCCACCATTCCAGCAACTTCAGAATCAAAGATACCTGCCTTAAAAATGAATATGCAGTATTGTGCACACACATCTAGCCTGTTTATCTGGAAACTTAATGAAGATAAATGTCATTGTTAGCAACTCAGTGTTGCACTCAACTGCAGGACAAGGCATTCTTGTATAAGTCAAGTTCTGAGTGCACATTATGGGAGGATGTTTATTTATGATGCACTTCAACCCTGCCAGAATGCCACCTTGGCATTGCCAGTCCCTAGAAGAAGGAGACCTCAAAGCAGTGGCCTTTACAGACTTAAAGAATAAAATAAAAATGAAATCCCATAGTCTCTGCATAATATATGTGTGTGAGAGAGAAAACACACCCATTAAACTGCAGCCTTTCGGAACATGATGTCACAAGTCAGCTCCTATTAAAGGAAACAGAAGATGAATGTTTGCTCTAGACAGCTGGAAGGAGTCAAAAAGAAAATACATTGTAAATCTTTCCGCGTGCCTAAATTGTAAAAGATGATTTTCAGCATCGCACAGACTTCTCCCAACGAATAACTTCTTCCCAAGGAAGAAATCCAAAGTCAGTAAATATATGGCTAGTCTGATTAGCAGAGGGGGACTTGTATGTGATACAGTTTATTGTCCCAAGTCAAAACCTGACTGAATTTTGAGGATGCAGAAGATGATATTCCAGGCAGGAACAGGGAGGTGTTAGAATCTATACCAGGCAAAGCGGATGGGTAGAGCATTCAGAGTAACTTGATTCATATAGACACCCCAGCTGAACACAACATTTTATCTTTAAAAGTGGGGATGGGGGGCGCCTGGGTGGCGCAGTCGGTTGAGCGTCCGACTTCAGCCAGGTCACGATCTCGCGGTCCGTGAGTTCGAGCCCCACGTCAGGCTCTGGGCTGATGGCTCGGAGCCTGGAGCCTGTTTCCGATTCTGTGTCTCCCTCTCTCTCTGCCCCTCCCCCGTTCATGCTCTGTCTATCTCTGTCCCAAAAAAAATAAATAAACAACGTTGAAAAAATAAATAAATAAATAAAAGTGGGGATGGACTTCTGATATTTCCCCCCAGTCGGACTATGTGTACGATTACCCCGTTTCTCCACTTCATGCATCACCTCTGTGAACCTAGAGAGTTGGTCTCCTTATCAGTCAATGACGTTAATCATGTTGTATCTGGGAAAGCATTAAACATTAAAATTAAAAATGACATCAAGCTTGCCCTCCGCCACAATTTTGTAGCCCATACGGAGACAGGTATGTATCCGATACCACTGGTTTGTTGCAAGAAGAAAAAGACTGCTGGGAAGCAAAGAAGGACCTCTAGTTAGCCCAATATATGGAGGAGGGAAGCCCTCTTTGGAACTGGACCAAGAACCAAAAATCAAAGCTACTGTATAATTTCAAAATATCGCTAAATGTCTCTCGTATATTATACACACAGACATCTGCACGCATCTGGGCAGACAGCCACAGCATATGTCTTTACTTCCACAAGTGCACCACAGTGCACTTGCCACTGTGATATATGCCACAGAGTGGCTTACGTGAATGCAAAACAAAGGGAACATAAAAAGACCGGGACAGGAAGAAAAGAAACACAAAAGAACAAGGTAAAGAGGAAGTATGTGGAGAACGGAAGGATTGAGAAAAGGATATGGGTGGACAATAGCAGCATTTCCAGTTTGCTTTAAGTGTTGTTTGGCATGTCTCCAGATAAGAAGTCCACACTCTACTGAGTTGAAATTAATGAATGACCGCCATATTGAATTGCAGAGGTATTGAATATTGGACGGAAAGTTAGTTTGAATTTAGAGTGGGAAATTAATGTTCCAATTTATCATTCGAGGATAACAGAATTACCCTCATCCCCTAGACCTATTGATTGACCTTAACATCTTTTGGGAGAAGGAATTCTGCATTACAGATTTGCATACAACATTGATTACAACTTTCTAGATATCAGCCTTTAGATTTTAGAATAGCTGTTACAAGATAGAATTTAAAGGGAATAATTTTTGCAAAAATCTCAAAGCTTATCCTAGCAAGTCTAGAAGTATTTTTTTTAAGTTTATTTATTTATCTTGAGGGTGGAAGGGAGAGAGAGGAGGAGAGAGAGAATCCCAAGCAGGCTCTGCACTGTCAATGCAGAGCCCAATGCAGGGCTCAAACTCACAAAACATGAGATCATGACCTGAGCCAAAGTCGGATGCTTATCATTAGAAGTATCTTTTTAAACTAATAATAATATTAAAACATTGATAGAGTGTAAGGATATATATAATATTCGATATAATATATAATATTTGATAATATATTATATATAATATTTGATATAATATATAATATATATTTGATAATATATAATATTTGATACAATATATAATATATATTTGATAATATATAATATTTGATACAATATATAATATATATTTGATAATATATAATATTTGATAAAAGAGTGACATGTGGGCAGATATCAAGAAAGAAAAGAATCAAACCCTGGAATTTGGAAATTATCATGTGGGTAGGAACACTACAAATCATCTCACCCAAGCATGACAAATAGTCTTCACATTCTGTGTCAAATCTAATTCCAAGTCATTACCCGTGTTGATGTATTTATTCTGAGGCTAAATGGAAAAACAGCTGGTTTTCCTTTCCCCACACCACTTATGACATCAAATGTATGGTTTGGTTTTTGGGGGGTTTTTTTCCCCCTCACACTGACCAATTTTTGAACACCAGCTGGGTGTCCTACAATTCAATTCAATTCTGACATTACCTACCTGGAGTTAGCATCAGATCCCACAAGCTAACAGCTTAATTGTAGAAGACTGTCTCTGCTTCAGATGTTAATCAAAAGTTAGAGCCTCCCATATTTCTGACCAACTGGCTATAAATTGCAAGTTCTCAGGATCCCCTCCTTGGGTTGTTATAATGGCTCAAAAAAAAATCTCAGAGAAACACTTACTAACATTTATCAGCTTATTATATAATACAGGAAATCCTAAAGGTTACAGATGAACAGACAAAGGGGTATAGAGGGTGGGGTCCAGAAGGGTGCCCAGCTCAAAAGCTTCTGTCCCTGTGGAGTTGGGGTACATCACCTTCCCAGTACTTGGATGTGTTTGCCAACCTGGAAACTCTCTGAACTCTGCACTTTAGCGATTTTCACAGAGGCATGATTGAATATTAACTCAGCCTCTAGCCCTTCTTCCCTCCCTGGAGGATGGAGGGGGAGGAAGCTGAAGTTCCAAGCTTCTAATCATTCTTGGCCTTTCTAATGAATAGCTCCATCATGAAGCTATCTAGGAATCACCTAATGAAAACAAAAGACACTCCTATCACCTAAGAAATTACAAGAGTTTTAGGAGCTCTGTGTCAAGAACCATGGTCAAAGACCAAATAATAAAACAAAAGATGCTTCTAGCACTTGTATCACTCATATTATAAGGATTTAAGAAACTGTGTCAGGGACTGAGGATAGATTATATAGATATCTAGATATAGATATCCATCCTTATTTCACAGAGGCCCAAGAGGAAAGAATATAGGCATGAACATAGGGAAGAGACATCTCCACCTCATTCCCAATTACACAGATATTTCTGCTAAAGATATAGAAACTGAAGCCCTGGTCTTCAAAAAGTTTAAATATTTCACATAATGCTTGAATGCAAATTACTAGAAACTCTATTACAAGATCCTGAGTTCCTTCATATTCTTACCATCACCAGTATAGCAGTTGTCGCCAAGCTGTGTTACCTCCTACGTTGATGGTCTGGTACATTAAAATACAGTTGGATCAAAAAATGAAATCAACCAAACACTTAAGAATGCAGATGGCCCATTATGAGCAACCAAGTTATGAAAATTTAACCCAGCCAAGCTGTCCAAATCATGACCTCACTAGACAAAATGGCGACCAAGAATGTTTCCAAGTTACCATCTTGATGAGGAAAATTCCCAAACTACAAAAGAGCTCCAATTCTTTCTTTTCTTTGCAGTTTCCTAAATTGTAGTACAAGGAATTAGAAAGAGAAAAGGAGACATACCCACACATCTTCAAGCAGAAATGTCAACCTGTTGACTAATTGTGAGTTTGTGATCAACCAAAACTTCCTCACCATTTTTGGAAACATAACACACACGTACACATACACACACGTGCACACACACAAAAGAGGGGGGAAAAGGCAGTTGTGCTAAGAACTTCGCCATCTATATGTGTCAATAAAGGGATTTGTTTTAACCTAATTGAACTTTTGCTTTTTTGCCTATTCCATGGTGTCCTTTTGGTTTGGATCTATTGTTCTTTAATCTGAGGTATGCTTCAATGTGATTCTATTGGAAGCCCTTGCTAAACTTAGGTCATTTAAAAATTTGAGAAGCATGGCTTTGGAATTCAAGTTGACATTTGGGTAAAAAGGCAATTTAGAAGGCTAATCTGGCATATAAGTATCTAATTTAGCATTTAGTCTGATAAGATAATAGAAGTTATCTTACACCATCAACCCACTATGGACTCAGCAATTAATGCACAGTGACCATTCTTAAGATAATCATATACTTCATAATTATGCTATTATTTAGCCAATTTCTTCCTTTTGTCCAGTAGTGTATGTTGAAAATTTTGGGCCAAGCATTTCCTGCAGTCTCAATATATCTTCTATCTATGCCTCTCATCTGTTTTAATAATTTGATTTACCTTTTTTTTTTCCAAGTTTGACATTTATTTTTGTTAACTCACACTAGGGAATAATCAATTTTTAGTGTGCCTGCTTGTTTAATAATGTGTTCTAATATATTCCAGTGATTGATCTCAAAATTCTGGTCTCTGGTTCCCAGAAGTGACAATTTACCACCTTTTAGAAAATTACTACACATGTCAGTCTCCAAATTTGATCCTTCGCTCAGCCAATACCATCTGTTGTGGATTGATGGCAGAATGGTCCCTTAGCCACATGTCCAAGTTTTTCAATACTTAATAGTAAATATTACAATTGTACAATGTCACCATACTTAATAGTAAAGAATGTCATCTCACATTGAAAGTGACTGAGTGATCTCTTATTTCAGGGTCAGGAAACTATGGCCCACAGGTCAACTCTGGCCCAGCACATTCTTATAGGGCTCAACAACTAAACATACATATATATATATATATTTTTTTTTTAATTTCTAAAAGGTTGAAAGAATTAAGAATAGACTAACACTGAAACATGTAACATGTGAAGATAACATAAAATTCAAATTTCCATTTCCTAAATTAAGTTCTACTAGAACACAGCCACACATTTATATATTATATAGGCAGCTTTTGTGCTGTAACAGCAGAGCTGAGTAGTCAGACACGAGACCCCCAAAGCTAACACTACTTAGAGGTCCTAGGCCTTTGTAGAAAAACGTTGCCAACCGCTGACTTATTTTAATGTTGTACTATGTCTTTAATTCTCCCCTTAACGATGCTTGCTTGACACTTAGATTGAAGATCAGATTTCTTGGTAAAGAAGATTGAGACAAAATGAGGATTGAATGGCTGTGCCATTCTCTCTGTGCCCCAAGCAAATGTGCCACTTCCAATTTGTCTTCTTGCCTGACAGATCACTAAGAAGCATTTTTCCCTTTTGATAAGATTTCCACAAGGTTTAATGCATCATGACCTTTACTCTTCCTAAACTTATTCCTATAGATCTGTGATGACGTCCCTCCTCTGCTCCTGTTCCTGAATATTTCAGAAATCTACCTGCCCACACACATTGGCTTCTTCAGATCTTTCTTTCCCATCTGACCAAATAATCACATATTCAGTTTCAAGAACCAGAACTGGCGATCTTCTTTTGGTGACAGTGTTTTCGAATCTCTTTTCAAGTGATTTTACTATTTCTACCGTTTTTAATCTGATTTTGTAAAGGCAAGTATGGGGATGGAACTTACTTGACCTGAGCCCTATACTCTATAATTCTTCATATGTCATCGACATTGCTGAAAGTTGAACGTGTGGGGCGCCTGGGTGGCTCAGTCGGTTAAGCATCTGACTTTGGCTCAGGTCATGATTTCATGGTTTGTGGATTCAAGCCCTGCATCGGGCTCTGTGCTGACAGCTCAGAGCCTGGAGCCTGCTTCAGATTCTGTGTCTCCCTCTCTGCCCCTCCCTTGCTCACTGTCTGCCCTTTTCTCAAAAATAAATAAACATCAAAAAAATTTTTAAATAAACAAAAGTTGAACATCCTATTCACTTAACCCCCAGCCCCAATGTGATCTTAGACCTCTGACTGAGTAGGAGATTAAGAGACCAGTTGGAGTCTGGAAATTCTGGGTTAATCTCACAGTCTGAGAAGCAGAAATCCCTCATTCAAAACTGGAATTTGGCGCTTTTCTTCTGTGAAGGGACCGATAGTATTTACTGAAAGTTACAAAGTTTTTGAATTACACGTCTGGTTCACTACATTTCTATGCCCTCGAGATATTAAAAAAAAAATACAGGGAAAATGCCTGCTCAGGATTTGCTATGTAGTCAGTGGAAATTTTAAAAGTCAAAATGTATTTTTTAGGAATATAATCTTTATCTCTTAGTGTAAGAACATGAGAAAATGCATTCTGATAAGAGACTGCTTCCAAATTGCATATATATTTTCTGGTGAAGAAAAAAAGAAGGTATTTGAAGAGAAATCGATCCAGATTTTCAAGTCGTTCCCAAGAAAAGGAGACACCTAGCTGCCCATCTGAGGGATGTACCATCTGTCTTATACAACATTCTGGAAAGAATGAATGATAAAGCTTCCTTTTTTCCTTTTTAAAAATGTATCTCTTATAAGCAGATGTGTGATACGTTCACTAAAAGGTATACAGAGCAAAAATCTCATCTATTCATTGAGCATATGAAATTATGGATATTTGACAATTTTTAATCATCACGAACTATAATTTCATGTTTAAACCTAATGTTTTGGAATGACCCAAGTATGAGATACAATCAAACCTAAAATCATTAATGAATGCAGCTCAAAGTGAAAAATCCTAATGCCAGCAAAATGTAAATAGATATTTTTAACCAAGGAATAACTTTAGAATCCCTGCTTACTACCAGTTTTGAAAAAATCCCATTTCCATTTGTTAGTATTAAACAGATCCCTATCGGTTCAATTATTCCATATAATAGTTAAAAAAAAAAAAAAGAAAGATTTAAGTTTATTTGGGGGCCCCTGTTTTAGTTTCTTGGAAACAGATCCTAAAAATGTGATAACAGGCCTTCATGTAAGGATGTATCCTAATGACAAGCACCATCCATCCACCAAGATCAGCATAGAAATCGCCTGTGAAACAGCAGGCAGCTTCCGAATTAGAAATGAAAATGGTTGTCATCTGAATACCCAGAATCTCCAAAAATTACTGGGAGAGAGCGTGGACTAAAGCAGAGAAGGGTCAGAAAACCATTCCCCTTCTGTGAAATAATATATTGCCTGGGATATACTAGGAGGAGATCCTGGGAAAACCCCACTAACATGAAGTCATGTGACGTGCTCACTGAGCTTTACAACTTAAATATATTCACTGGATGGAAGATGGAGAGGAGGGGAGAAAGAGAGAAAGGTAGGAAGAGAGAACGAGAAGGAAAGAAGGAGAGCGTTAGATGAATTATAACATCAAAAGGAACTGAAATCAAGTTGGGGAGTAAAATAATGTAACATGGCTACGTTAAAAATGACAAAAGACGACTGAGAGAAATCAAAGAACTAGGTAAATGGGTATATAGACTGCTATTTATGGGTAGAATCACTCAACAGTATTACAACAACCCCAATCATAATTCTATTGGTTTTGGGGTTTTGTAGAGTTTGGGGCTTTGTTGTGGGTTTTTGTTTTTTGTTTTTTCGTAGACATTGAACTGATTCTAAAACTTAGGTGGAAATGCAAAAACCTTAGGATATCCAAAGAAATCTTAAAAAGTAACAAAGTGAGAGAACTTCTGTTACTTGACTTCAAGGCTTACTATAAAGCTGGAGTACTCAAGACCGTGCCATACTGTCAAACTTGATTACGATTCACTTGGTCAATGACCCATCTGTCCACCCATTCATCATCTATTATAATGGATGCACTGAATGGGGCATCGGATACACAAAGAAGAATTATACATGATCCAATTGTCAAAGAGCTCTCAGTTTAGTGGGTGCTTTAAATATGGACAAAATAATTAAAATACAAATATATATACGTATAAATTTATAAGCATGCTATTGTTGGAATATAGAGGAAGTAATACAAATGCCTTGAAGCGTGTCCAGGAAATGGACGAGGCATGGAAGATATGGATGATGGAGAGAAGGTACCTCTGAAAGAGGAATTCGCGTGGCAAAATGACATCACCTGTGTTCATGGAGCAATGAGGAGCCTGAAAAACCACACAGTAGACAGAAGAAAGACAAGGTGAGTAGTAAGATGGGGCCAAGATACAAAAGGCTGTATAAGGGCCTCAAAGACGTGTCATCCAATGTTTAGTCTAATTTTTGTTTGTTTGGTATCATAAGCAGATGACATATTACAGTTGGTTTTGTACAAAGATAACTTTGTAAGATGAATCAGCACATTTGCATGGAATGGTTAGAAGCAGGAAACCAATTACTCCAGTTAGCCTGTAAAAACATCCCCTAGATAGATTTTCCCCACTTGAACACTGGCAAGACCGTGGATAACCACTTAGCACTTGGGAAGAAGTTTATGTCCCTAACATGTGTTAATGGGCATTGCCATCAGTAAGTGGAATATGGAATGATTGATTATATTTATAAATTATTCTGTCACCGTGCAGCCATCAGAAGACAGCTCGGAAGCACATTCCCATTTGGAGGCTCATAACGAACTATTACTGTGTCAGCATGCTGTGGTAGCCACTTCTTCCCCATGATCCAGCAAAATTCATGTGAGCAGCATTCGTGCTTACTCTACCAATGATGCTTAGAGACAAATACCAGGGAAGAAATACAATATCAAAATAAGTTAAAACTAATTCAAGTAGCATTTTCCATTTGCCTTCTAGACCCAGATTCCTTTTTTTTTTTTTTTTTGCATATGAAAACTTACATAATAAGCAATGAAAACATCAAAAATGACTTAGATCTATCAGTCCCCATATGGACCCTAGAGCAAGGAATTCTATCTCGGGGCCACCTCAGTCCTGCTAGACTATAACCATCATAGGCTGTGATATGGAAACAGAATGCATGCTATCTAATGCAGCCAGTCTTGAAGTGTCTGCTCTACTGGAAAGGACAATCAGCTTTTGTGTTACCTTGTAATTTATATCTTTACGTTCTGTCCCAGCTAGGCTGTGGGGAGCTCATGAGATGGGAAGAACGTTTTCAGGAAGTGAAAAGAGCATGCATTTTGAAGACAGTATTGAGAGACTTCCTTTACCACTGTAAAGGGTATCTGTTGTTGTGTCTGTTAATTCTCATCATCCCCCTTCTGGCTGTTTCACCCAGTTTTTATGTTATAAGCCACCCCCCTTTACTTTCTGCCCCGTAAGATGGTTCATTGCCCCCCTTCACTTTTCCAACTCCAGTTGTAGTCATACAACTCAGATATGATCATTGTTCCTGTTACCATGGTTGTATAACAAATCTCCCCCAAATTTAGTGGCTTAAGGCACTAACAAGCATCCCTTTTTGCCCACAAATATGCAATTTGGGCAGGGTCCAGTGAGGATAGTTTGTCTCTGCTCCACTCAATGTCAGCTGCAAGGAAGGAACTGGAAATGTCTGGAGTCTTACTCATGTAAGCCTGGTACTTGATGCTTGCTATCAACTGGGACCTTAACTTTGTTGCCCAGAATTCCTGCATGTAGGCCCTGCATGTGGCTTGGGCTCCCTCATCACATAGTAGTCTTGCAAAGATGAATATCTTTAAGAGACAGAAATCAGGGTGAAAGCATACTCCTTTTTCTGATCTAGCCTTGTATGTCCTGTGCTAGCCTTGGGTGTCACCTCCACCATTGTCTTCACTGAGGCAATCACAAAGACTCACCCCATTTCTAGAAAAGGGAGAGACTACATTTCAACGGGTAGTAGCAATGTTCTTGAAAAGAGCCTACCCAAACAGATGATTGTTTTCGACATTTCTGGAAGATACCATTTGCCACAGCAGCAAGTTGAATTTCTCTGGCCTTGGTTCAGAAATTCCACTCCAGCAAAACTCAGTCCTGTGACTTTCTGTGGGACTATTATAAAATATATGGCCTTCCTCTATGCTACATATGCAGAGAAGCTGGAAAGGATGGACTTTCTGATGAAATGTGCATGCTGAATCAAGCTAACCCAGAAGAACCAAGAAATATAGAAAGATGGAGATCCGAAAGCATGACCCGTGGGTCTATTCCTAAGCTTCTCAGTTTCGCATGGTAACATATTCCTTTTATTTTCTCAATCCAAAGGTTTTTCCCCCCCTATTTGCTTCTAAAACTTCTTGATTAATAAAGCCATTGCTAGGGGAGTAACTTTAAACAAGATATTTACCTTCAGTTTTTATTACTTTCCTGCAGATGGAGGGCACAAATCTCTATCACACAGAGTGTTTTTGAGGATATAATGGGAAAATAAACATAACTTATGTAAATTAGTCATAGAAAATGGCTATTCACTTGTGGATACAGCCACAAGAAGCACCTTTTCTCTGTTCAATTCAGGTCACTTTGTCAGAAATACAGGGAAATCCAAAAGGATATTATGATTCAGATGGGAACTCCTCCCCATATCCATAAAACCTCAATTAATCTGCATACTACAAATGGAACCTAGGTGTAAGAGGCATGGTGATCAGGAAACTAGGCGTGTTTCTTTTCCTTGCTAGACCATCAGCTCCATGAGTGGATATCAACTTTCCTTGTTCATGCCCATATCACCAGCCCCTGGGTATACTTTTTTCATATCACTACTTACACACCACTAGAATGAGCTAATGATGGGCTAAACACTCAGCGAACTCATGAAAAAAACATTTTAGGGGCACCTGGGCGGTTCAGGTGGTTGAACATCTGACTCTCAATTTCGGCTCAGGTCATAATCTCAGGGTTGTAGGATCGAGCCCTGCGTTGGGCTCAGTGATGGGCACGGAGCCTACTTGGGATTCTCTTTCTCTCTCTCTCTCTCTCTGCCCTTCCCCCCATTTGTGCTCTGTCTCTAAAATTAAAAAAAATATATAATAATAATAAAGCTTAAAAAAAGATTTTAGAAGACTAACAGACACAAAAATCAAGGTGTGTTTGGTCAGCAATTTACTCAAAATATAACTTCTAATGGAGCTACTGAACTCAGCATAGTTTTATTACTGTGTCTTCTGTCCTTTCTACCTGTGGTCCTGTTCAGTGAATGTTTCTATTCTTCATTGATTGGATATCTGCCATGAGCCAGGCTCTGCAAAGGACTCTGCCAGCGTAATCCTTTAAAGGAAACCAGGTTGACTGACGTTTCACAAACTCATGGATCGGCTGAACAGACTAGTTCTGTGATTGGGGGATATGTTATGAACTCCGCTGGTGCCCAGGCCCCCCACCCTGGACCTTGGAACAAGAACCACAGTGTTCCAGATGTTACAAACTGGCTTCCATCTTGAAGTCACGTTGGTTTGACCTGCACCGTGATAAGTAATAGATACCTTTACTGTACATCCATTATAATAGGTAGCTCTTACTATTAGAAAACCCCACACAAAAATCCAAATTTTCAGCTTCTCTTGAAAAATTAAAAGATAGGACAAATTGGTTCCCACACTCCCAAAAAGCAAAAATCAGCTAGATTCTGGGGGTGGCTTCCCCTAGTTAGAGGTACAGCCCAGTTTGCCACCAGCTGACTTCACACACTAAGTTAGCAGCCTAGCCCTGGAGGTATCTCAGTCCACAGCCACTCCATACAGGAGAAGGGACGTATAACAGTTATGTACATGGTTTCTGGGCTCCAGCGACCCACACTTGCTTCCCAACTGTGCATCGCACTGTATTGTCTCCCCTGTCTAAGCCTCGGCCAACCTGTCTCTAAAGTGGCAGTAACAGAAACCCCTTCGAGGATGCTGGGAAGATTAAATGAGCTAAACCATAAAAATGTGCTCATTAGGGGCTGCATTAGTCGGTGAGGGCTGTCGTAACAAAATATCACAGACAGGCGACTTAAACAACAGAAATCTATTTTCTCACAGTTCAGGAAGCTGGAAGTCCAGGGTCAGGGTGCTAATATTGTTTCAGATGAGGCCTCTCTCCTTGGCTTGGATGCTATCTGTTCACATGGCCTTTGCTCTGAGGGCATGCACTCCTGGTGTCTCTTCCTCTTCTCGTAAGGACACCAGTCCTACTGGATGTGGGCCCCACCTTATGACCTCATTAACATTGGAGTTCAGGGCTTCCACCCATGAATTTTGGGGGCTGTCTGGTGGGGGGGAGGGAAACAATTCAGTCCTTAACAGGCACTTTACACAAATGAGCTTAAAACAAGATGGAAAACATTTTACAGAGAAAGAAACAAAGACATAGGCAACGAGGTTGTTTGCCTAATGTTGTATCGCTAGCAAGTGGGGGAATGGGGTTAAAACTAGGTCAGTTGGGTTCCATATTCTTCCACCCTTCCTTTCCATGGGGCTATCCAACCTGCTCTCTTTTTTGTTTCCATTATCTCCATTTCCTCTTTCTATATTTACAAGAATGTGCATGAACATGTCTACGCTCCTATTTGGAAAATAATTTCTTTTCAGTGTCCTTTAAAAGGGAGAGGAGGGGGACACCTGGGCGGCTCAGTCAGCTTGGCATCTGACTCTTGATTTCGGCTTAGGTCATGATCACAAGTTCGTGGGATGGAGATCCACGTCAGGCTCCATGCTGAGCATGGAACCTGCTTAAGATTCTCTCCCCCTCTCTCTCCCTTTCTGTCCCTCCCCCATTTGTGTGCATTCTCTTTCCAACTAAATAAATTAATTAAAATAAATTTAAAAAATAAAAAAAGGAAAACAGGATAAGAAAACTAGCAGCTCAGGCCAACCAAGAGAGACACCGGCACTGTCCCTTTTACAGCACACTTTCCAGGCCCCACTGGCTTCACTGAAGATGTAAGTGACCAGTCTGCCGTGGGAACGAGACATTCAGTTGGAAAGACAAGGAAAATGCGTAAATATTATAGTCACTCAGAGTCATGAGTAAAAGCAAGTGCTTATTCACTTCAAATATCCACCCTCCATAATCCCATATCAATTTGGGATTTCTATTGTTAACAAATTACCACAAACTCAGAGGCCTAAAACAACTCACATTATCATTCCGCAGTTTTGCAAGTCAGAGAAGTCTGGGCAGCCTCAATTGGCTTCCCTGCTCAGGGTTCCACAAGGGTGAAGTCAAGGTTCGGCCAGCTGGGGATCTTATCTCGCGGTTCTGGGGGACAATCCACCTCCAGAATTATTCAGAATTGCTGGCAGAACTCAGTTTGTATGACTGAGGCCCCTGTTTCCTGGCGGACTGGTGGCTGGCTTCTAGAAGCTTCTGTCCACATTCCTGGACTCATAGCCTCCTCCATCTGCCAAGCCAGCAAGAGTGTATCCAGTCCTTGTCTTGCTTCCAATCTCTGTTTCTGCTTCTACTTTAAAGACCCATCTGATTATACAGGGCTCCCTCTGATAATCCAAGGAATCTTCCTGTTGTTAAGGTCAACTGATTAGCAATCTTAACTCTATCTGCAAAGTCCCTTTTACCATGTTACATGACATGTTCACAGGTGTGAAACTAGAGAGATCCTGGGGGCCAAAATTCTGCCTACCACACCCACCCAACACACAAACATACAGGAATATGGGTCTTTACCAGTCATGCGAATTCCCAACTCATGGAGTTGATGATAAACTTTGAAATGCATGTAAAACTGGAGGGGAATGTATCACCTCTTTTCCAGAATTACTTTTGTTTTTTTAATGCGTAAGAGATCTGATTCCTGGTATGAAGGGAATGCAGGGGGTTGTGTGAGGGTGGGAAAGGCTAAAAGGACATTGAGCAGTAATCACTCACTCCAAGAGGGAGGCAGATGGGCTCTGCAGCGGTTAGAATCATCCACCTGAACCAAGGAGAATCTTGTACATACACAGTTCTAGAAATTTCCATAGAGTTTGTGGACCACAGGCCCTTCTGTCCAAATATATCCGCAAGAACAGGGCTGGTTTCTTCTCCTAACCCTAATTGCTATAGCCCGGCTATTATAGTAAGCTAAACAGTGACCCCCTAGAAGTGTCCAGGTCTCAATCCCCAGAACCTGTGAATTTTTTACCTTATGTGACAAAAGGGACTTTGCAGGTGTGATTAAGTTAATGATCCTGAGAAGGGGAGACTATCCTAGATTATCCAGTTGGGTCCAACGGAGGGTCAGAGACCATGCTGAGCAACAGAAGCAGAGATAGAAAGATTCGAAGATTCTGGGCTGCTGGCTTTGCAGATGGAGGAAGTGGCTTTGAGCCAAGGAAAGCAGGTGGCCTCTAGAAACTAGAAAAGGCAAGGAAACAGATTCTCCCCTAGGGCCTCCAGAAGGAACAAAGCCCTGTTGACACCTTGATTTTCGAATGTCTGACTTCCCAGACTTAAGATAACAAACCTGTGTTGTTTTAAGTCACCTCATTAGCGGTGATTTGCTATAGTATCATGAGGAAATGAATCCTTCTGGCCGCAGGTTTGAGCTGTGCAAGCTCCTTCGTCTCTCACCCCCCACGTCTTCATCTGTTACAACAGGGAGATCATCTCCCCTCTCAGGACAATGGTGAAAATGAAGCATTTCAAGGTAGACATCGGATAAAAGTCTATTCCCTTGCCTGACAGATAGCACTCAGTCAAAAAAAGGTCACCTGCCTCTCCAGGCCACATTTCTTTTTTCTTTGCAACTGCATTTGTAGGGAAGATACAAGGAGCAACAGGGGAGATAACAGACTCCAGAATTTTGTCTCATTGATGGAAACCACTTTGATGGAGTCTAGCCCTTTCTTTTGTAGTGGACACCCCTAAATCTGTATCGAGATGAATAAGTGAAGATAGGTTGCTGCAAATAAAATAATGGGAAATTAACATCTTATTCCACATACGAGCACACGAATGCCACATAAAAACCGTCACTTGAGGGGCACCCGGGTGGCTCAGTTGGCTGAGCATCCAACTTCGGTTCAGGTCATGATCTCATGGTTCGTGAGTTTGAGCCCCGCATCAGGCTCTGTGGCTGACAGCTCAGAGACCGGAACCTGCTTCGGATTCTGTCTCTCTCTGTCTCTCTCTCTCTCTGCCCCTCCCCTGCTTGTGCTCTGTCTCTCTCTCTCTCTCAAAAATAAATAAACGTTTAAAAAAACCTGTCACTTGAGCATTAAATATCTGTGCAAAGCACAGAATGTAACTGGGAAGGTGGACACCAGGCAGCTTACTTGGGAACACAATGGCCACTGTGGAAGTGGCCAGAAAAAGAAACAATTCTGGAAGCTGAAGCCAGAAAAAGAAACAATTTTGCCAGCAGTTATGCTATCGTAGCCTTTGCTGAAATCTCTTCCTGGGCCCTCTGGTCCTAAAAAGTCTTTGCTGAATCTTGAAGACTCATTTAGATTTCATCGCTTTTTGTCCCTGCCTCCGATTTATGGTCCCCTCATAGCAGAAGCTGGAGTGACAAACTCAGCTCTTGCTGCCGCACCTTCTCGTCCGGTGACAGCTGACAAACAGCCGCGGAAACTTTCTTACGGCGAAGTTTATTCTCTCCTGATGGCTCCATTGTGCCTTAATGCACACCAAGCTGAAATTACAAATAGAAATGAAGCCCAGGTTCGGTGAAATGACATTTTATTCTTTGGCTCTTCTTTCTGATAACTGTTTTTGTTATCCTATTAGCCAGATGCAGACAGACTCTGAAGTCATCTACACAATGCTTATATTCTCGTATCTCCTTTGGAGGAAAACAGTTTTCGCTCCCTTTCTTTGTGTGAGGGGAAAAGATTGTATTAGCAGTTTCAGACACCTCTGCGGCAAAAATGCAGAGAGGCCACAATTAAACTTGAGTCAAGGATAATAATCTGGAAGTTTCAAATAAAAAGCACCCATGCCATCACGGATAAGGAAGTGGGGTTGCAAATAATCTTCAGCAAGTTGCATTCTCTGTAACTTGGGCTGGACCAAAGCTATGACTCAATCTTCCTCATCCAGTAACGTTTCTTTTTTGCTTTGATTTTGGCTGTCTGGTTCACAGTTGTACTGATAACAAAAGCCTTGCAATTTAAAAGCAATGAAATTCTCAGTTGATAGGGCCTGGGAAACTATAACTGGCGAATCTGATTGTGTTACAAACAAGTTCACTCTCAAAAAAGGCAGCAGGAAACCCAGACGCTGCAGCTGTCCCCCGACCAACCCCATCCCCACTGAACTCCACATCTACAAAGATAATTAAACTGTAATTAAATGCTCTGTCCCCTTTTAAGCAATGGGTCATGCAATTTAAGTACTCTTCTGCTGGGATTGGACCGTCACGTGTCCTGGGGGGAAACCAACCAACAAACAAACAAATGACTTTGGATTGATTTTGTTTCACTGCGCAAACAAGTAAATGAAATAATCCATTTGAGAAGCACACAGCGAGAATAGCAGGCTTGTTCCACCCCAAACCTGGTCTAGATGAAATTTGCATTGCATGTGGTTAAGATCATTTGTGAAAATATAGGATGGGGCATAGCAGAGGGAATCGCCGGGGAGGTGCTTGGCCCTGAGAACAGAATCTCAGAGTCTCAAGACATTGACGGTAAAGGAAAGAATACTTCAAAAGTAGAGACTTGGGGCTATAACAACTTTCCCGTCTGCCAATGCATGTTCACACACCTTTTCCCCTTGGTCCAGTGAGAGTGGGAAGATGCTGTGATTCCCCTGGAATCACACTGCCCAGTCATGGAAATCTAGCCTCCCATCCTTGACCTCTACAACTCTGGCTCACATGTTCATATCTCAATGTCTGTAAGCCTGCTTCTTCCAGCTCCAACATTTGGGTGTTTGTGGAAAGACAGTGAACAGACTTGTGTCATTAATTATGAAAACGGATAGAAAAACTAGGAGAGATTATTTCAAGCATATCTGTCAGGTTTTTTTTTTAATATTTCAACTTTTTATTTAAATTCTAGTTAATATGTATGGTAAACTTGGTTTCAGGTGTAGGATTTAGTGATTCATCACTTAATGTATAACACCCAGTGCTCATCCCAACAAGTGCCCTCCTTAATGCCCATCCTCCATTTAGCCAACCCCTCCACCAACCTCCCCTCCAGCAACCTTCAGTTTGTTGTCTATAGTTAAGAGTCCCTCATGATTGGCTTCCCTTTCTCTCTTTTGTCCCTTCCCCTATGTTCATCTGTTTTGTTTCTGAAATTCCACATATGACCAACTGATGAATGGAGAAAGAAGATGTAGGTTCTATTCTGAAGACTCGGTATCCTCAGCCAATCCTTGTAACAACCTTACAAGCTGGTTCTGCCTCTGATATTTACCTCCTCAAGCCTCCTCCAACTATCCTTTCTAAAATACTTCCATTCTACCTGTCTTTCCTCCCCTTGTCACTGTCACGGTGTCACAAGAGTACTTGTCATTTCTTTATCGTCTCTGCCAGTGACAGCTAAGTTCCTTAGTCATGGACTTATTTTATTCGCTGAATATTTGTTGAGTCTTCCAATGAATTATGGTCTTTTGCTCAAAAATGTATAGTGCCAAATGTAATAGAGCTCATAGTGAATCTAGGATTCAAATTTGAGTTCATCTGAATCTTCAGCCAATGTTTTAAATTACAAACCAGTCTTCTCTCCCTACACGTGGCCCTGCCACTGCTCTGTGTAGATAATACTTTCTACCAATATGGTTAGAAAAGAAGCAAGAAGCAACATTTCAAAAGGCCAGAGATCCAAATTCTACACTGAACTCATGGTCCTTTTAATCTCTCAGATAGATAGGTAGATGATAGATAGCTAGGTCCATATATAAAGAAATATATATTCACTTCCCCAACTACGTTAGTCCTACTTCTCCTCAGATTTAGTCTAGGTCATTTATTCCAAATGTTAATAAGTATGAAGGTTCTACAAACTCACAGAATAATCCCTTCTGGGACTCTAATGGATTATTGGGATAGAGGGGGGAAACTAAGTTTAAAAAATGGAAATAGAGTAACAGTTCTTAATTTGTGCTCAGAAGTGCAAGATCCTTTGATGGAAAGAAGGGCTTCTCAATATCACCAAGTACAAAAATAGTTCAAAACCAGTCATGAAAGCCACATAAGTCTTCAGTGGTAGTTTGCACTTAAGAAAGATGTGATAACATAGATAATGGTACCTGTCAGCACACAGACACTATCATGAGATATTTGAGGCCCGAGAGAAGCAAAACGATGACACATAATATTGATCAAGAAGATGATCCCTAATGGTTGTGACGATGCTGAAGTTACTATTGCCGATGGTAACGCTGGACCCACATCATAACCATTCGGTACATTCAGAGCCATTTATCAGGCATCAGGTTAAGGAACTTACATTTATTACTCCATTAAATAATCACAAATACTGAATAAGATGGGTGTTATCGTTATCTCCTTTTACAGAGAAAAAAAACAGAGGTTTAGAGATGCCGAAAAACTCTTCCAAGGTCTCAGAGCAAATCAGTTGTAGAGCTTAAATCAAACCAAGTCTGTCACTTGACTTTCTTTTAAGAAAAAAAATTTTTAATGCTTAGTTTTGAGAGAGAGAGAGAGCATGAGCAGGGAGGGGCAGAGAGAGGGAGACACAGAATCTGAAGCAGGCTCCAGGCTCTGAGCTGTCAACACAGAGCCAGACATGGGGCTTGAACTCACGAACCATGAGATCATGACCTGAGCTGATGTCGCATGCTTAGCCAACTGAGCCACCCAGACACCCTATACCTTTTCAAGCACTAGTCTGTGCCATAATCCATTTACCTGTGGCTCTTAAGCAAACACATGATTCTATATAAAGTAAGTGAAACCCAACAATTAAAACTCTTAACTATCTCCAAATGAATGAGACAGATAAATTAGAAAAATAGTAACCAAGGACATTGGGGAACAGATAGTCTCATATACTGTCAGGAGAAAGAGGAAATCTATAGCCCTTGGGCTGTATAACTTGACCACATATTGTAATTGAATTATACTTATGATTTAACCTAGCAAGCCTGTGGTGGACATACCCTAAGTGACCCCCAGTGAGTCATGTCCTTATATAATTTCTGCCTCTTGATGGCAGGCAGATCCTATGGCATGCTTCTCATCAATAAAGTACAGAAAATGTGATGGGATAGCACACCAATGATTAGGTTATGTTATGTAGCACTCCCTCTTAACACACTAGAGTGAGAGAAATTCACCTGCTCACCTTGAAGGAGCAAGTAGCCATGTCATGAACTCTGTGTGGAGAGGGCCACATGACAGGAACTGTGGGCACCTCTAGGAGCTGAGAGGGGCCCTAGACCAATAGCCAACCAGAAAATGGGACCTCAGTTCTGTGGCTGTGAGAAAATGAATTATGCCAACATTTTGAGTGAACTTGAAGGTGGATCTTTCCCCAGTTGAGTCTCCAGATAAGACCATATCCCAGAAAACACCTTCACTGCAGTCTTATGATACCTGAGCAAAGGACCCAGGTGAGCCACAGAAAGTGTGAGATAATAAATGTATATTGCCTCAAGTGGCTATAGTTGTGGTAACTTGTCTGCAACAAAAGAAAACTAATACAAATTCACTCTGGGGGCTCTAACCTGTAGGAATGAAGTAGAATCACATGAGGATATACGTTCAAGGGTATTTCTGGCAACGTTATTTATAATGGGAAAAGTGAAAATAATCTGAATACACAGATTAGTAGTGGAATGGTTGAATGACTTGTGGTTTATTCATATTATGCATTATTACAAAGATTAAAATTCATAAGTTATCACTATCTATTGACCGGGAGGAATTTCCATGATTAGTTTTAAAAGATTTTTAATAACATTAATAATATAATAGTTATGAAAAAGTGAATATTCTTTTTTTTCAATACATGAAATTTATTGTCAAATTGGTTTCAATACAACACCCAGTGCTCATCCCAAAAGGTGCCCTCCTCAATAAAAAAGTGAATATTCTTATTTGTTTACATTGATAGAGAAATATTTGAATAGATACACTCTTTGCCATAAATATTGGTTATCTAGCTGAGACAGAGGGAGGCTAGTGGAAGGTTAGGGGAGGCAGGCTATGGAAGTATATTTCACTTATATGACTCATTCATTATTACAACTGATGATAATTGAGTATCCATTATGAGCATTGTTCTAGCCACAAAGGTAACTTTAATCATCTCGCAGTAGGAGCCAGACAACTCAATAACCAAATGGATAAGCAAGATCATATCAGGTAAGAATAGTTGCTATAGAGACAATAAAACAGGGTGACATAATAACATACGATCTTGACAGGGTGGTCTCCCTCACCTTACTGAATTCCTGGCGTTCTATACCAGAACTCGTTCAAGGTATCTTATGATGCTAAGCTTCATGGGGATTCCATTCAGTTTCGAGGCTCTATTTGTGGTCAACCTTTGGATCACTATTTAGGGCTGCCGAAGTGTCAACGTATAGACCCCAGAGTTGAAGACAAGATCTCATTCTTGTCAAATGTTGCCTGTGTATTTACTGATGTGTTGCTGCATCTTTGATTCTGAGTGGCAGGCCACCTGGAGGTGTTGCCTTATGGCACCATTTGTGATAAACATATTTTATTCATAGGATTTTTAAGAGCAGTGTTTTTAAATTAAGAAAAAAAAACCCCACAGGAATGATGAGAAATGCCAACCTTGAGAACGTTAGCTAGAACGCTTCCTCATCCACAGAGCTTACCAGGACGGCTACATACCTGCCTTCCTTGCTCCCATGCAACAGGTTGGGTGACCCACTCACACGCTGTTCCAGTTTGTCAGTTAGACAGATGGTATAGCTGTTTCTCTTTTACCTCCCACACCTTTGCACACTTTGGGAAGGACCCAGACTACTGGGAACGTTTCCTCACAAATACCTTTCCTTCTTTCCTAAATTTGCCTCTCCCTTTTCCCCCCAAAACGTAGGCATATAAATTCACGTATGCAGGGATGCGACATGGTTTTCATGTAGGGATTGAGAGCCAGAAAGGACATCAGAGGTCATCACTGATAAAGGTACCATTCTCCAGAGGAAGGAAACAAGAACTCAACTAGCAGAATAAAAAGGTCAACTGTATGGCCTTTGGATTCGGACACTCGGCATTCCCCACCTGAGTTGATCTGGCTGCATGACCTTGGGGCGAGTATCAGGTACCATTTGGCATCTCATTTTCATCTACGTAAAGAGGAGTCATGGGTTCAATTCCAATCAACAGATATTCATTAAGCGCTGTGTCACAGAAGGTACCTGTGCATTTCCTGATGTGTTACTGCACCACTGAGGAATAGCAAGTGGGCTCCTGTGTGTGGAACTTCACGGAACTTTCATGGAACTTTAGAGGAACGTTCGTGGAACGTTCATGGAACTTACAATCTAGTAGACATACTAGTTCTTACCTCCTAGTGTTGCTGTGCAAATTAAGTGAGGATATCAATAGAATGCTTAGAGCAGTCTAATGGCATATGATAATAATTAGAACGATTGTAATCATACCATCATTATAATAACAATCATAATGTTGTAACAATTATTATTGCTGTTATGCTATTATTTGATAATAATAATGTATATAATCACATCATAGGATTAGTGGGGAGATCAAATAAATAATTTATGTAAAATTCTTGGTAAAAACAGGTAGAAAATCATTCTATGCATATTATCTATTGTAATTATTGCTGTGTCAAGTGGTTTTGCCAAAGGCACAGAGTCAGTTACTGGCAGAGCTGAGCTGAGAATTTCTGTCACATGCTCAAGCCATTTTGCATACCTAACAGACTGTACCCATTATTTCAACCCCTGCCTGTCTCCCCCAGTCAACCTTGAACCTGCATTCTCTCTGGCTCAGACTCGTTGTGCCCGACTCCATGTGGGATCTCCTCTCCCCACAGCCTCGGCACCCAAGGCAACTAAGGATAGTGACACTCATCAGTGGAAACAAACATGATAACTTCAGAGACCTTCTGACACCTTTTTATCACCATTCACTTATTCAACATCCACTTAATATTTTGTGAAGTCCACCAAAACTTGCAGTTATCTTAATGTTTGTCCATGTACATGTTTTTGTCTGTCTCCCCAACAGGAATCTATCACTCACAGAGTGATGAGTATCACTCCTTCATAGACATGTCTTGGGCATGTGGCATGTGATAGGTGTGCTACGTGATCCGTATTCCTAAACTGGACAAACATGCCAGGTCCCTGCCCTCGAAAAGATTAAATTCTGGTGGAGGGAACACTGCTGGTGCATGCCACAATGTGGAAGCACCTCAAGGTTTGTGCCTGGACAGGAGCCAGGCACAAACCACCACCTACTGTGTGATCCTCTCTGTGCACAATGCCCAGAATAAGCAAATCCAGAAAGACACAAAGTAGGTTGACGGTTCCCTGGAGTCAGGAGTGGGAATGGGGTTGCCCTGCAAATGGCTCAAGAGATCTTTTGAGAGTAAAGGAAATGTTCTAAAAATGGAGTATGGCGATGGCAGCACAACTCTCTACGTTTACTAAAATGGGCAAATTTACAATATATAAATTATACCACAATAAAGCAGTTTCAAAGCAAAATATTCCAGTGGAGGAACAGACCTTCAACAAGTAATGACTCTCAATAACTTACAGTAAAACCTTGGTTTGCAAGCATAATTCATTCCAAAAACACACTGGAATCCAAACCACTTGTATATCAAAGCAAATTTCCCCATAAGAAATAATGGAAACTCAGATGATTCATTCCACAACCCCAAAATTGTCATATAAAAATGATTACAATACTGTAATATAATACAAAATAATAAAGGCAACACAAAATATAAAGAAAAATAAACAAATTAACCTGCACTTACCTTTGAAAACCTTCGTGGCTGGTGTGAGGGAGACGAGAGAGAGGAGGGTTATTGTGTAGGACTACTTTCACTATCACTAACGGAATCACTGTATCTATTGGCTCATTTGAAACTTGGTGGGTTTTTTCTTCATGCAACTTTAACAAGGAGCCTATCCAATGACCTAGAATGAAACAAAGCATTCCTAGGCTCACTCTTGTCTGGAAAAGCAAGGGACTGTCCACAGGTGCTTAGAAGTGACAAAAAATACAACCAGTGCCAGTCCACAGGTGCCAGAAGTGACAAAAAATACAACAACACCTTCCAATGTCCTGAAAAATCACTGATTTCTGCCAAACACCATGACCTGAGACTGAGCATCCAAGCATGGGAGTTAATGACCCACAATCTCACAGCAAGAGAGAGAGAGAGAAACATTGTCTCAGTTGTGATCATGTGACATTTGGCATCATGTACTACTCGTATTGCCAGACATCACTTGTTTATCAAGTTAAAATTTATTAGAAATGTTTGCTCATCTTGCAGAACACTCACAGAACAAGTTACTTGCAATCCAATTTTTTACTGTATTAGATTCTAGCTGTGAGAAGTTCTGTGAGGGATAAGTTCTGTCCAGGGTCCTGATCGCCTATGGCATCCTGCATCTGGGGGCGGGTACTCAGGAAAAGCATCTCTGGAAAGGAGGGTTGAAGTGGAGTTTGGATCCATGGCAGAGGGATTATGAGGAGAAGGGTAGGAGACACAAGTTGTGAGGAACTCAGATGTGAGAATGAGCATAGCACTGGTGGCTGTTTGAGGAAATGAGGGAGGAAGGGGGGACATTTGTGTGGCTGCAACACAGACTTCACAGAGGAGAGGAGCTCCAGGTGAGGCTGAAGAGGGCCTGTGGTGATAACCACAAGGGTTTTTTTAAGGACTTAATCATGGAAGCCATTTTGGAACACCACGAATGGCTGCTATATGAACGATGAGATTAGATCAGGCAGCTGGGCAAGAATCTCTGTAAAGATTCATGAGGGAGCTCTTCTCAACTTTTAGATTGCCTTGGTTTCTTCCCCTAGTTAGCCAAAGGATGGGTTTCTGCATATTATCCCCATAGAGACTCTGTTTGACCAATGTCGTGGTCATTGCTTGTTCAGATCTCATTAGGAAGAAATGTGGAATGTAATGCCATGCAAATCAGATTTATAAAACATTTGAATCCAGATGAATTTGAGTAGAGAACCCCAAGTTCATCCACCAATTGAAAGACTTCAAAGAAAGACTCCTAAAATTTCCCCCCACACCTCAGATAAGTCCACCCTCACTAGTAAACTGCAGTCGACTTTCAGGAGATGGCCCATTAAGAGCAGAAGAAAATGAGAGAACCCGGGTTTGCAGCCAAGCTTTAGAACTTTGGTCAAAGATACCAGGCAGATCCTTGATTTAGACAAAATACGCTCCACAGACTTTCACTCAGATACAAAACCAGATTACTTTAGTTGTAGGAGAATCAGAATATCTATTTTCAATAAAAGTCATTTTTGAAGAAATCTCCATTTAAAAAACATTACACACACATGCACACACACAAATGCACACATCCTATCTGAAACATCCTGTGGTCTCATTGTGAATTATTTCTTTTCTTCTCCTGCATTCTTCTAAAAATACACACAGTACTTCATTAACACCAGAAGGCTCTCTCTCGAGTCATTTTACATTTGTGGAGAGACAAGCATTCTGTGTAATGAGAACACCAGTTTTTCCCAGTGCATTCTTACAAAGCCATACAATGATCAAGGACATCTTATAAATCATTTTCCCTTGCCTATGTTTCATGTTCCTTACCGAGCCTTTCCCAACCTTTCTCAAACATCCCCGCTTCTAGCTACTTCTTAAGAAAAGGGAGGGCTTGGGTCATCACTCTCTGCTCAGATGTCCCCAGGGAGGATATGGAGTGTGTCAGAACCTCAGAGGGGCTTGACAACGGCTTTCTCACTTCAAAGGTAAATGATTCGTGCACAGGAGAGATTTAGACAAAGGGGTTTATAGACATAGACTACAGTTATTTTCAAATTATGTGTGTAACATACATAACTTTGTATACAGGTGTGTACAAACATACATTTATTTACATATAACCTTATACACATACATACATACACACACCACATTCCCCTTTAGAAAAATGAGGAAAACTCACGAGCCTCTTAAAATGTTGGAGTCATATTAGATAACACCTCTGCTCAAAACCCTCCAGAAACATCATCTTGCACTCAGAATGAAACTCAAAAGACAGGGTCTGTAAAGCTCTTTATAACCTTCTTGATGCCTGCTCTTATCTCACCAACCTCCTTTTCTACTACTTTCTTCTTACTCACTTCATCAAAGCTACACTGGATTCCATGCTTTTCTTCCAATACATTCCCCCCACTTCTACCTCAGGGCCTTGGCATGTGCTGTTCTCACTCTCTGGAACATTCTTTCCCCCCAGATAACTACTTTTCTCCCTCTTTCAGCTCCCACCAAATATTTCTATCACACGGCCTTCCCTGACGACCCCTTGGTCACTCCTTTCATCTTCCCCTCTAGCCTTATTGCCACCTGCCATACTGTGTTGGTCTCACGTAGAGCCTGTATCTACTCCCCTCTAAAGAATCTTCCATGGCAGCGAGACATTTTTCAAACTCATCTTAGAGCCCCCATGCCCAGAACAGTGTTGGGAGGCTGTCTAATGTTTGCTGAACAAATGAAGCTGGTCTGATCCCATTGGACCAGACTGCTACCCTTCACAAAACTTAGAGCTGGAAGGGATTTGGAAGCAGCAGCTGATCCATCCTGCCTGCCAAGATGGCAAGACCTCCCCGACTCACCCCACACAGGTGAACCTGTGCCCTGAAAAGCATCGCGGTCCGGAATGGGCAGCTCAAAACGTCAGCCGCAAAGGGCCCTTTCAGCACAGACTCTGGGAAAGGTTCTAGATGCCAGATCCTTACCAAGCAGGTCAATGAGGTTCTCAGAGCTTGGGGTAAGCCTGTGGTGCCCAGTGAGAAGGAGCATGCAGGGCGAGGTGGCTGATTGCTCCTTTGTCATGGGAAATCTATCCCTGTTTTTCAGGCTTGGTGTCTCTCTGGGAAGTTTGGCTGAAACTTCCAGAAGTTGGGCCCAGTAATAAAAAACCTATAGTGTAAAAATTAATTTTAGCCAGCTACCTGCAGACCACACGGATGGAGTCTTGCACACAAAGTCCATTGCAAAATGATCCAGTCTCCTGGCCACACTGGGCAGGATGTGGCCAGGAGGAGGCCAGAATGTGGCCAGGAGGAGGATGGCCTGCGCACCTGGGCTCCACCTGTGATGCCCAGCAGGGCCTCTTGGGGAGGCTAGTAGCAGGCAGGCCATGAGTGCTGCCTCTGTGGAGCCCGATGTTGAAAGCTTTCTAGTCTGTATCTCTTGCTCTCTCTCCCTATTCTTCTACCCATCTCAGCCCAGCCAGGCCGCAGTCCACCTCGAAGAGATGTTCTTTAATGTAGAAAAGGACAGGTCTTTTTTTCTTAATGTTTATTTTTGAGAGAGAGATTCAGCAAGGGAGAGGCAGATACGGAGACACAGAATCTGAAGCAGGCTCCAGGCTCTGTACTGTCAGTACAGGGCCCGACGCGAGGCTCGAACCCACAAACTGAGATCATGGCCTGAGCAAGGTCAGATGCTTAACCAACCGAGCTACCCAGGTGCCCCGAAAAGGATCAGTCTTTACTCCTGTTTTTCGTGGTGGGAAATCCAAGAGGTCTGCAGGCAACAAATGCACATGAGCAATCACCTTCCCATCAATGAGAGGCGGAGAGGAGAGGTGGGGAGAGGATGGCCGGCAGGGGGCCAACAGAGAAGGGAGAGAAATATGCCACACACACACACACACACACACACACACACACACACACACACACACACATTCCCCTTAGAGCAAGAGAGGCAGACTGAGAACATACAGGTATGAGAAACAGAACTGCACAGCAGAGAGGAAGAAGGCGCCAGAATTGGGGGAGGGGGAGATCTCAGTAGAATAGATTAAATCTATTAACACACTTTCTTGACCTCCAAGGAGACATGAATCACTAACACTTGCTGAGCCCTTCCTGCCTGCTGGCCTCAGACAAACTCTTCACAGGTATTTCCTCTTTCACTGGCTTGCGAACCGGCTCCTACTGTCCTCTCGACATGGACCCACGTAACTTTCTTGCAGCCAGAGCTGACAGTGAACTCCTGATGAAGTGTCCTGATTCAACACGGTCCTTTGGGGGCTGAGGAAATCTACATGGGGCCACCATCTATTGGGTCAGAGAAATAAGTGAACATTTTAAAGGCTGCCTGCTGGGAGCTCGCTCTCTCTCTCTCTCTCTCTCTCTCTCTGTCATTTCCCACCTCGTGCCCTCACAGCTCTGGTATTCACACCTTGCAGATGGTCGTGCAGAAACAGCCATTCATTTCTGATTGGGTGCTTTTGTGCTGAGCTCCTCCAAATGGACAGGCTGAAAAATAAACTCTTAAAAATGGTTCCATATCCTCTCGCTTGGAGCAGGTCTTTTGGAAGCAGACCTTCTGTCGAAATCAACGAGTCTCAGAAAGCTGGAAGGGAGGCCCCCGCTTATTTATTTTTTTTTACCCCTATCCTTGAGACAGCTCTCCAACCATCTATGCACACGTACTTTTATTCTGTTCTTTCACGTCTGCCGTTACGCTTCTAGAGAGGATGCCTGGAATAATACAGATGTGCCCCTCGCATACAGTTTGCATAGCAATCGCTACAGAATAAATATTATGGTCTTGGTGTGGCGGGATCTAAGGAAAGTGCTGTAAGATAAATAAAAAAGGAAAAGTGGGTAAGCTATTTTTACTTTATTAGCTATAAACCCTGGCTTAGGCAGGAATCAGAGAGCCCAGCAGACATCATTAAACAAAGAGTTGCTCATTCGTTCGTCCCTTTTCCTTTTTTTCAAATGAGAACATCGCCACCTGCTGGGGAATTTCTAAATCGCCACCAGCGAGTTGGGAAACGACCAGGAGACCGAATTTAAACCCAAACCTGACCTCAGAGGTCAGCGGCTGACAGAAAGAAGGGACTGCAGATAATAGAAGGAGCACAGATTTCAAATTGCTTGCTGACCTCTTAGAGTCCCTTATATATGACTTATTCTCAGGAGACCAAATGTCTTACAAATCCTTCTTTGTTCTTCCACAACTGTTATCTTCCCCGCCCGTGCTTTTCCAGGTCTTACAGCTCTCCTCGCTTCTATTACTCAGATTTTCCCCATTATTTAATGCCTGCTGCGTTACCCATCATCCCAAAGAGTGCAGAGGCTACCTTGGATGGTCACATTGGATTCTCCCTCCTTGGGCTCCCCAGTGCAGCTTGTGACCGTGAGACATACAACTTGACAAAAAAATCTGCCCATGGCTCCTGGGCTGTTCGAACTCTGTCCTCGACTAAGGTAGGAGACCCTGGGTCTTTTAAACGCCTATACCGAGGTCTCTAACTGGGGGCCACAGAGACTATCCTGCCTGCAGCTAAGTTGGGTTGTGAAAACAAAACAAAATCCATTGTGGCAACACTAAGAGAGTTCCCACAAAAATTTGGATTTCCAGGATTTCTAACAAGAATCTTAATAGCTGCCAGAGCTGGGTTCACAAGGAACAGGCATGTTCCTGTTTTTCCACAATCCCCACCCCACCCTATTGTCCCATTAATACGAGGTCTGAATTTTAGTTGCCGCTTTTATAGTCGTTGTGAGTTTTTCCTTAGGTTTAAGAAATGTTTCTGTAACAATGTCTCTACTAAAGTGGGGAAATAAATAAATAGCCCAAGCAGAGCATATATTCAAAAAACAATGGTGGAAAGCATATTTCTCTGGGATCTTACCCATGCAATACACTTCTTTTATTTCTGTTACTCGTCTGGCCTTTGTGAGCCTTGACTTTCCAATCCCTGGTTTGCCGTAAGCAGCTAGGTTTTCGCTCAACTCAAAATTCTCTCCCCCACCTGGCCCACCCATGCCCTTATCTCCTTTTGCACTTAGAACAGAGGCTGGAAAATCTTTTTCCTTAAAGAACCAGACAGGAAGTATTTTTGGTTTTGTGAGCCATACGGTTTCTTTCACAACTCCTCAACTCTGCTGTTGTAGCACAAAAGCAGCCCCAGATAATATGGGAACGAGTAGGCATGGCTGTGTGCCAATAAAATTTTATTTACATAAACGGACAACAGGCTGCCAGTCACTGCAAGAACACGCTGGCGTCGATCCATCTATCCATCGTTGGATTCTCCTTCTGACATTATTTTCTCCAGCCTAGCTCAGGCCTCGCCTGTGGTACATTCTCAATTAAATAATTCCTTATTTAAAATCCGTTCTTCTCAGGACGCCTGGGAGACCCAGTCGGCTGAGCGTCTGACTTCGGCTCAGGTCGTGATCTCACTGCTCAGGAGTTCGAGCCCCGCGTCGGGCTCTGTGCGGACAGCTCGGAGCCTGGACGGAGCCTGCTTCGGATTCTGGGTCTCCCTCGCTCTCTGCCCCTCCCCTGCTCGTGCTCTGTCTCTTTGTCTCAAAACTAAAGAAACATTAAAAAACTTTTATTCTTACTAAAATAAAATCTGTTCTTCCCCACTGGGCTGAAAGCACTAAACTCCAAGGCCAGGGTCTCCCATTTCTCCAGGGCCAAGGGCAGTCACATGATACGTGAGGGCAGAGCTGAAGGCATAACTGTGAAGGACGCCAGGCGAGGGCTGTAGCCAAGTTCAAAACCACGCTTTGGCTGCAATGAGATCGGAATCGGCTGCTTCTCTGTCCCGTAACGGCCGAGCAGAAGCACCTCACGACTGGTATGGAATCCCGCTGCATCGGGGACCCCGGTCCCTCCTAACGTGTAGTTCTGTCCCCTAAGCTGCAGCACCCCAGGGTCTCGTCCGGGTGGCTGCACCAGCTCCCGGCACCTCGCTGGTGTGACACAGCTTCAGCTCCACGGTGCGCTTCCCAAAGCACAGGTGAGTGTCAGGGACAGCACACGGAAGACGTCACAAGACTCTGCCGCAACACTTTTAATTTACTCACTTGTTTATTAAATAAATTCTCAATGGGAATTGCTCATCGTCACAATTCCAAGCATACGCCTGCTTCAGACTTCCGCACTGTTGCTGCCTGGAATGTGCCTCAAGGTTTCCTAGGATTCCCCTCCCCCAACACCCAGAGACCCCCCGCCCCCCCACACACACCCTACCCCCACCCTCGCTCTCTATCCATTTGCTGCAGGTTTTTTTCCGCAGAACCTATTACCCCGTGATATTTCTATTGGCTTATTTGCTTACCATCTGGCTTGCATACAAGAGCGTTAGCTCCGTGAGGGCAGGAAGGGCCCAACACTTAGCAGGCCTCCAGTAAATACTGGCCAATAAATGAATCACTGTTGTCATTATTTCGCAGTGAGGAAGGCAGGGAAAAGACAAGTCCTATTTCTATACAACCTACGCAGTGAACCTAACAACCCAAGCCCAAGCTCGCGCTGATAGTCTCCTGGTTCGCGATGATTCCGGCAGGAGGAGATATGCCTTCACTCAAATCACAGCTGCTGCCCACACTTTTTTGCCCACTGATCGTGCATTAGAGCTTTGCTTCTTATGACTGCCTCCTTTGCTAATGTGTGTGTGGCTGGAGTATAGATCGATGTCTTAATCGTCGCTGTATGCGCGAGAGAACCATGAGCTCAATGTTTAATGAAGACAAATGTATTTACTTATATATATGCTGTCTTTCTAAAGAGGACATTAGCAGAATGTTGATTGCATAAAAGTGAAAAAGCTCACAGTTAGAGATTAATTTCTTTGACTGGAATGCATCCCCTTTTTAATGAGTGCCACCTCCCTGTCATCTGTCTCAAGCAGGGACTTCCAGCCTTGCCAACATTTTCTACTTCCCAGATGTAGCAGAGAATCAGTAGAACCGCTGGCCCTCAGAGGACAACGAGAAGTGAAGCAGAAGGCATCTCAAGATAAACAGCAGCCTCTTCTTGGTGATTCAGCAAAAGACCCCAGGACCTTTGTACAACCCAGGTGAGTCGTGAGCCTCGGCAGTAGCAGAGGTATATTCGCCCATGAATCCAGCTGGATGGGGAGCCAGAGAGAAATTTAACTGGAAGGAAATTTAGAAGTGTCATATCTAGCCTTCTTGAAGTTCAGGGACCCAGATCTGTGTCTACGACCCAGTCTGGCCAGGGAAGGGGGTACGTGGAAACCTACTCCCGACCCAGCACCAGACTCACTCCTGTGTCATGCCAACAGAAAGCAGAGCACCAAGAGCAGGGGTATCTGCATCTCCCGTGGGGGCAAGTACATCTTTCCATCTGAGAGGGACGGAGCTGTGAGCGGGGCTGCCTGAAGGACAGTGTGCTCAAGCAACCCCCCAGCTGGAGGACCACACTTACGTCCTCACTGATCTCCACATCGCCATCCTTCTGCCCGGGAGTCTCCTCTCCATAAAACGGGGATCTTTTTAAAATGGGACCACTTCGCTCCCCTTGTTAAGCCCCCCAAAGGCTTCCCATCAAACATGGGAAAAGTTACATCCTTATGGTAACCTTCAGGGCCTAAGGCAGCTGCCCTGGCCTTCCTGCCCCAGGGCCTTTGCTCTCACTCTTCCTTCTGCCCGAAAAGCCCGTTGCCTCAAAATTTCTCATGGCTCTCTTTTTCACTTTATTCGGGTGTCAGGAAGATCTTTTTTGCCTAGTCTATTTAAAATAGCCTTTCTTTCCCATCCTTGCCATCCCTGCCCTGCTTCACTGTCCCCATAGCAATAATCATACCTGACATGTAACTAGTCCTTTGAATGTTGTCTGCCTTCTCCCTTAGAATACAGCTCTTGGAGAACAGGAGCTTGGTTTTGTCTACCCTTGTTTCCCTAGAAAATGACCTGACATAGAGAAGGCCCCCAATAAAATCTAGTCAGTGAGTGAATCTATCCATTCAAACGCCCACCCACCTACTTTCTAATACGTTGTTTCCTTAATGGAATGTTCAAGGATGTAGTGAGCTCACCATCCCTGGAGATACCCAGATGGTGTCTGAACTACTCTTGACAGATTTTTTGTAGTGGAGATTGTGGTATTTGAAATGCTAGAGCACGGAAAGGAGGGCTTATGTCCTAAGATGCATGGACATCTATCTGCATGGAGAACCTCAGGGAGTGAGATCCTGTAGACTGTATCTCAAAGTTTCATGTGCATGGCTGGATTTTTCCAAAGAGAGAGCTCTAGAAATGTTTGCTGGCTATTCGTCAGACATTGTTGGAAATGCAGAAGATTCAGGATGAATCAAGGCAGACCTGGTCCCTGACCTGATGAAGGTCCAGGTCTAATGGGGACGTCAGAGGACGAGGAGTCCAAAAAGAATGCGTGGGGCTCACTGAGGAGTTCAGGGGGCCGTGGCAAGGGCCCCAGAATCCGTCTTGGGAGTGGAGGAAGCGACTTTTGCCTGAAAACATGAGAAACAATCTGGACACGGTCAGGTTGGAGGTTGGAGACCAAAGAGGTCTAGAACCAGCGGCTAGCCTGGAAGATCCCTTCCCCAAAATGGCAGAAACGCGGGCCCAGAATGGCCCCATTGGGCAGACGATACCCACGCTCTTAGGACCAAACTCTCCCTGCTCTGAAAAACCGGGGTAATCATTTTCCTATAAGCCAAAGTCTGCCAACAGTCAAGACGCCAAACAGGGCCCATGGAAATGCATCATTAGCGCTCAGTGCCAATCTGCCCTTGTGAAAGTTAATGAGGACAGAAGACATCACAGGGAGACCCGTGCTTGGAGCGCCTGGAGCAGTCGCATTATTATGCACCGTTCAGAGCGCCCCAGAAACAAAGCAGAGACCACGCTTTGCTATTCCATGTGAGTGCAGGGGGTTTGTTTGTATAAAGTCTCCGGAGCCCCAAACGCGGAGGGCTTACCGTTTGCTTAATGGACCCTCCAGCCCACAGGAAAGGCTTTGCACCAAAAGACTCCCTTCCTCCCTTCCTCTGGTGGGAGCAGAGAGGACCCACTGAGAAGAGGCATCACGGGGGGACCTGCCAGAGCCCGAGGGCCCTGAAAGCCCACCCCGAGCGGTCTAGCATAGTGCTCACCAGCCCAGTGATTGCAGAAAGTTGAAATTCTACGTCCCTCAAGTTTCTTTTTTTTTTTTTTTTTTTTAATTTTTTTTTTCAACGTTTATTTATTTTTGGGACAGAGAGAGACAGAGCATGAACGGGGGAGGGGCAGAGAGAGAGGGAGACACAGAATCGGAAACAGGCTCCAGGCTCTGAGCCATCAGCCCAGAGCCCGACGCGGGGCTCGAACTCACGGACCGCGAGATCGTGACCTGGCTGAAGTCGGACGCTTAACCGACTGCGCCACCCAGGCGCCCCTCAAGTTTCTAACCAATAGAATGGATATGCAGGTTTCCTCCCCCACTGACTTGTAGAGAAGAAATCTGAGGGTTTGCGTGGATGTGAAGCGTTGCCGTTTCTTCCCCTTCGGCCTCTGCTTGAGCTCTTAAAGCTGCAAATCTAGGCTCTCGGTAAAACAGGTCTCTTTTGAGGTAAAATAGGCCTCATTTACGAGGCACCCCTTATACTGGAATGAGAACCGGCTACCTACTTGGTGGCGCCCAGACCAAAATCCACCAGCCAAATCAAACCCCTGTTCAGGAATTCCCAGGGATTTCAGGATAATGACAGCAGAGCATTAAGCCAAGCGTGGAGTCCTTCTGAGTGGGGGGTCGTGCATCCAGGAAGCTGGCCCTGACTGGAACAGCACGTTCATAATATTGATGGGGGCGCCCGGGGGGCTCAGTTGGGTAAGCGTCTGACTTTGGCCCGGGTCGTGATCCCACGGTTTGTGAGTTGGAGCCCCGCGTCGGGCTCTCTGCTGACAGCTCAGAGCCTGATTTGCATCCTCCGTTTCCCCTCTCTCTCTGCCCCTTCCCCGCCCGCCCTCTTTCTCTCAAAAATAAATGTAAAAAAAAAAAAAAATAGTACAAATGTTCACTTTTGTACGATGGCTACAGTTATTACTACCATTATTTATTGACTTCTTAATTTGTGGTCAGATCCTCTTTTGGTGCGTGTGGTCTCATTCCATCTTAATAATACCCAGGAGATGCGCACGATTACCCTTCCCGTTTTCCGAACAAGGAAACCAGGTTTTGAGGCTTTGTGTGCGGTCGAGTGACAGATCCCGGGCTTGGGATTCCGGTCCATATTTGTCTGTAACAGACACACAAGATTCCGGACGAGCACACCCAGCCCGCAGGCGGTCCGGGAAAGCCAGCAAGAGGGGCATGAGGGAGGTCTCTTCGGCGGGAGGAGAGGGTCCATGTGAGGAAGGTACCCAGGGACAAGAGTCATCCCTCAAAGGGGAATTCAACGCTGTGCTTCTCATCACGTCATTGTAGCTCACTTGTGGCTGTTCACAGGCCCGTGCACTAACTGCTCTACTCGGCGGTGGTCATTTTGACCCTGACCAGCGTCTCCTGCTGACACAGCCGGCCTGCCTTCTTTATCAGGCTCCCAAGGGAACACAGGAGGCAAGTGAGTCCAAGGTCAAGTTCGTCCCCTACAGAAGAACAAAGCAATTCCTTAATATGCAAAGGAAAGCTCCCTGGTCCAAGGGCAACAGGAGAGCAAATTCTAGGAGGGACGTGGCCTGGTGCCTTCCACTCTACCCTCCTCCCTCCGAGGGGGTGTGCCATCATTAATTGCTTCCGCCAAAAAAAATTTTTTTTTTTTGATTAATAGTAGTATTTGTTTGTAGCAAGGAGAAAGACGTAGCAAAAAAAAAAAAAAAAAAAAGGAAAAGGTGTAAATTTGTTTAACCGCCTTTGAAAACGACCAGAGGAATGTGCACCTTGACTCAGTGGTACCGTTTCTAGGATTCGCAGCTAAAGATGAACAGTCATGGGTGCTCACCGCAACACCATTGACGGCTGGAATGTTCAAGTGTAAAGCCATAACTCATTCATGGAAACTTCATAAACTGAAATATGAAACCAATAAGAAACATGTGTTTTAAATTTCTTGAGTGATCCAAAAGCTCCTATGATCGGGGCGCCTGGGTGGCTCAGGCAGTTAACCATCCGGCTCTTGCTTTCAGCTCAGGTCATGATCTCACGGTTGGGGAGTTCAAGCCCTGCATGGGGCTCTGTGCTGACAGCTCGGAGCCTGGAGCCTGCTTGGGATTCTCTGTCTCCCTCTCTGCTCTCTCTGTCCCTCCCTGCTCGCTCTCTAGCTCTCTCTCAAAATAAATAAACTTTTTTTTTTGTAAAAACAGCTCATATTATCATTTTGAATGAGAAAAGCAATGGTTCATAAGGTATAATTATGATTTTTGAAATAATCGCGGACTGCACATATATGCACAGAATTGGCAAAGGAAAACCACAAAATGCTGACAGCAGACAGACCAGTAGGTAAGACGACAGCTTGTTTTATTTTTACTCTTACTCATTTCTGTATTTTCCAAAAGGTACTTGTTTGAAGGTTTAAGAAAGAAAAAGGAATCTTATATAAACAACAACACAAACACGAGAGTTTACTAATTCCAGGGAAGCTGAATGGTAATAGGGAGTCAGGAGCAAAGCAGTAATTATTTAGTCTGGTGCTCCGGGGTCTCCACTGTTGAGCGCTCTGCTGTTGCTGCTGAAAAGGGCTTCTGCCCCTCGCAGACAGACACATCCTCCGCTGGAGGCCGTCCCGGGCCCTGCACACCTGCCCTCCAAGATTGCAACACGGGGCCGCCCAACAAAAAGCAGTTGACGGTCTCAAGGAAACCAAACGCTTTTAGTTTCAACCATCGTATCTGATAAAATCAAAGTCAGAATAAACACCCTAGGGGAAAAAACCCAAGAATCTATATTTTATAAATTTTATGTTTTCTAGAGTATAAAGTGTTATATATTCCCTTCAGGAATCAGATAATATAAACTGACATTCATAAAAATGAGTTTAAATTTACCCTAAACTCCTCAACCTAGATATTAACATGTAGGCTGTGTGGTCTGCTTACGCCCTCTGAGCTGTGTGTGTGCTTCTGTGTGTGTGCACGCATGCGTGCACATGTACTCATTACATACACACGCACACCTTCACTAGTCACACATGTGCACGTCTATCCATGTAAATATATGCACATATATAAACCCACTACTTATCACAGAAACGGGGTTTTTTTATGTGCGCTGTTTTCTGTCTTTCTCCCCCAGGAACCTAGCAGTCATTCAACAAATCTCTGCGGAGCACCTACTATGTGCCAGATACTCTCCTGGGTGCTTAAAACAGATCAGTGAACAAAACCAACATCTTTGTCCTCACATGACTGACTTACTTTCTGAGGAGGCGACACAACATAAATGACAAGTCATAGAATAAGAGGGAAGGTGAAAAAAAGACCCACTGAGCAGAGCACTGGGGATCTGAGGTACAGTCAGAGGTGGGCAGCAGGCATTTTTAAAGAGAGCTGTCAGGTTAGGACCTTGAGAAGGATTCACTCGACCAAAGATCCTGACAGATGTAAGGGCATCAGAGACGGGAGTCGCCGGTGGAAGGCGGTCAAGCAGGGGACAGACAGGGCAAGGGCCCTCAGTGAGATGCGACCGGGGGGCTCAGAAGACCAGGGGCCAAGGTGGGAGACAGAGAGTGACCCAGGGCAGGGGGGAGGGGAGGAAGAAAAAGAGCCTGGGGGTTGGGGGAGACGTCGGAGTGAAGGACTGTGTGGACTTTATGAAAGCCATCGTTAAGGACCTTGGCCTTTCTGCTCAGCGTGGCAGGAAAGAATGCGGTGATTGATTGGGGATGGCGGCCATGGGTGCAGAAGTGAAGGCAATCGCACGTCGCGGTCCTCACCAACAATGAAGGTGGCATCCTTGGGCCCATCATCAGACAATTCTTGTCAGCCCACTGATTTATGGAAAGGCAGATGAGTTCTGCAACGTGGGCCTTATATTTCAAACTTGGACGGAACAGCGGACGCTCCAACAGTTCATCCAAACACACCTTTTCCTGCAGTGATGGGAGGGGCGCAGCAGCGAGGACAAGGGGGAGAAGGCGCCTCTGGAAGGGACATGGGTGTTGGGGACCAGAGGATTGGCACACGTGTCTTTACGGGGGAGTACAAATCCTTCCGCAGTTCGGGGCTAGACATGGACACCTTCCCCGGCTGCCACCTGCCCGGCAGTTCGACCTGGTCAAGGACAAACAAAATGCTAGCTGGACTCACAGCCCTTCCGGGTTCCCAGTGCGGTTCCTCGCACCTGGACGGTCCCTGCACCCGCACCTGCTCTCCACGCCCCACCCCCCACCAGCTCCCTTCTCTCCGGCCACCCTTCTTCCTTGACTTCTGCCCTCACTGTGCCCTTCTTAGAATGCCCTTCCTCTAGACTCTGAGGTTGACCCACTTCAGGTCTTCGCTCAACACCATCTCATGGTGACGCTCCGTGACCACCCTACTTAGAATTCCAACAGGTGGCCCAGAACTCCCCACGCCGTCCCTGCTTGGTTTTCTTGGTAGCACCTATCAACAGCTGCCATGGCGCAGATATTACCTATTCTTTACTTTCCTCGACTAGAAGCACCACGAGGGCAGAGAATTTGCTCTATTTTATTCATGGTGGCAGCTCCAATGTCTAAAGCACATAGCATGTCCTCAATAAACACTTGCTGGATGGGTGGATGAGTGAATGGCTGTAAGGAGCCACGCATCGCACGGCTTTGCCTCTTTTGTGCTATCACAGAATCTGCGCTCTAGCAAGAATTCACAGAGGCCTTTTCCATAGTTCCTTGAAATGGGGGAGAAAGGGCTTCTGCGCAAGGCAATGAGATGGGCGGGTTTCCTGCATGCCACTCCAGAGAGGGGACAGTCAGGGACCAGACACCAAATGTTGCTACCATGCCGGGCTCTCTCACCCCATGGCCAGTCAGCTGAATCTACCAAATGGTCTTAATTACCACCTTTCTCCAACATTATGCTTCTCTTCCACCACCTCATCCTCCTCCGAGGCTCCCCAAATCCTCTAGAGTGTCCCCCTGTCCTCTTTCCACTATACCTACCCGCCCAGGGGGCAACGCTTGTTTGGGCTTCAGCACTCTTCTTCATTCTTCAGGCATCACCTCCTCCAGGAAGCCCTCCATGACCATTCCAGTTAGGATTAGGTCCCCCTCTCCTGGACTTCCAAAATACTCAGGACCCGCCTACCATCAGCACTCCACCACCGGGCTGAACTTGTATCTCTGTCCCCTCAAGCTCTCGCATGGTACCAAGCGACTTGAGAAAAATCACTTCAACGTGTGGTTCTTCTTATTCCCTAGAGCCTAGCATGATGCCTGGCACATATCAAGGGTACTAGTCACATTTAGGGAATGAACAGATAAACGAAGGAGAGTATGTGTAGGTGTTACTCTGGACTTCTTTGACGAAGAGACTACGGTCACTCAAGAAATTATTACTCCCTGCTCCCCTGGGTACGCTCAGCTTTAAGCAAAACCTTCTGTTGAGAAAAGATTAAATGGAAGACACAACAGGGGACATATCTGGGGGATTCCGACATTCCTCAAATTATTTTACAGAGTTAAATCATGTGTTGAATATGTTTGGAACTTCAGACTATCAGATTTCTTAAAGCAATTGCCCTGTGCTCTGCTAGGCACATCGCGGGTGTCATCCTCGCGGGTCGAATAAGGAAAGGACTATCTAGCCACTAGGATGGCCCCATAAGGATATATCCCAGGCCACTGCCTTCCCACACAACAGGAGAGTGGGGGAGAATTGGCAATGACCAAGTTAACTCACTCCAATTTAACAAGGCTTCAGTGGGACTACTCCTGTCCCCCGATGGAATCCATTGGCCAACACTTCTCTCTGGTGCCTCCTTGGAATTCCTGAACCAGGCAGGGGACAGGCAGGTTGAAAACGGGCACATTTAGATAGCAGAGGAAAGGTGATCTTGAGTCTCTGTTTCCTGGAGACAAGAAGTCCTGCTATTTCTTATAGAGAATCTGAATGAGTGGATACAAAGGAAATTTCCTCTTCTCTACAGGCAACTTTGCATTAGGAGGTTTTCTTATCACAGCAGGATCTGTCATGTGTTTGTCTCAAATTCACTTGGCGTGGTTTCCTGCATGCAATCGGAAAAATAAATAAAAGTAATCTTTTGCATAAGATATTTGCATACAAATTATATTTGGCACTTTTATAACCTACTAGAGAATCTTCGAGGCTCTCTGATGTGGCACAGTGTAATCTTATAATGGAGAACAATGCAGTTTTCTAATAACCAATTGCTTTTTTCACAGATGGATCTGTAAGGGAGTTCTAAGAAGGCAAAAAAAGAAAAGAAAAAAAAAACACAACAACAAAAATAAACCGGGTCTGAAACTCTGACAGCTTCTTCCAATGAAAGGTAGTTAAATAGGCTTTTGAATTACCGGATCTTACACTGCTGATTGTTTTGCTTCAAGAATGAGTTTTACAGACATTTCTACAGAACAACATTATTAGAGAAGCAATGCTGAGACATCTCAGTAATGATTGTGGAAGGAGCCCTGGGCCTTCACTAAATTCAAGGCAAAAGCATTGCTCTTCTGCAAAACTAGGTGGATCCCATCTTGAAAAGATGCCACTTTCGAATTCTGATGTTAAGTACACTGAGAGAGAAGGAACGTGGACAGAGCGATGGGCTTGGAGCTCACAGCCACATAGAAGGAAATTAGAAGCAGGACTGAGTGCCAGATACTGAGTTTTCTGCATATCAATCCGCACAAGTCTCAAAAGATCTCCATCCTGGGGCGCCTGAATGGCTCAGTGGGTTGAGCCTCCAACTTTGGCTCAGGTCATAATCTCGAGGATTGTGGGTTCAAGCCCCTCGTTGGGCTCTGTGCTGTCAGTGCAGAGCCTGCTTTGGATCCCAGGTATCTCTCTCTCTCTCTCTCTCTCCTCTCTCTCTTCTTTCTCTCTCTCTCACAAATAAAAAATAAAATAAAACAATCAGTACCCTGCCCACAGTGCCTGCTGCATCGTGGGCCTTCAAGTCACTGTGGAATAAACACGTGAGTCAATCAATGCATTTTAGAAAACTGACGCCAGGAGAACAAACTTGACCAAAAAAAAGTCATGCTGGGCACAGTTCTGTTAACACAGAAGGTTTTCCAGTGCCTCTGGCTTCCTCTGTTGATGGAGGCATGTTCTTGTAGCCACAGAAGGAAGAATGGGAACGGAAAATGAACAGTAAAGGAGACCAGTTCTTTCTTGAAGTGAAGACATATGATGACCTTCATGGCCATAAATACTTCTGCCTTCATGGCCCCTTCTTCCATAAAATACTATTAAAAATTATATTATACAACTGAGTTTTTAAAAAAGACCAATGTAACTCAAGTTGGATTTTTTTCCCCTCTGATTTTAAGAGAAAGTAAAAGTTTTTTATGGGCCTTTAAAGGTACTGTGGGTCCCAGGCACCCCAGGCCCCATACCCGCTGTGCCTGACAGAGAAGGCGGCCAGGACGGTGTCACGTGACGACGCCATCGACTGGAAAAACCACACACAGAAATGCTAACCTCAGTCCACATGCCTGCAAGGCTGGGATCCTTACAACACCGGCCAAACACTACAGAGATAAATACCCAACAGTTCAGTTAGGATTATGCTTGGTTTCAGATACTAGAGACCCATCTATAGTGGCTTGCCCAAATCGAAAATTTTCATATGAAATAATTCCAGATGAGGGCAGTCCAGGATTGCAGAGCTACTCGTGGGAGGGGGGGCGGGGTGCATAGAGAACCCATGCTTCTGTGACTTTCCTCTCCGGTGTCCTTACCACGGGTCTTTGCTCCTCATGGAGGGGGAAGGCATCCCATCTTTTTTCCAAGCAAGATTAAGAGGAAAGGGCCAAGGCTCAGGGATAAAAGCCTTCACCTCCAGAAGCTTGGTTTTGCTGGAGAAGGAAACCTTCTGCGGGCCTGAACTGGGTTTCATGACATCCCAGAGAATCTGGAAAAGTAAGTGCAGTAAAACCTTGGATGGTGAGTAACTTGTCCTGTGAGGGTTCTGCAAGATGAATAAACATTTCTAATAAATTTTAACTTGATAAACGAGTGATGTCTGGAAACACAAGCGGTATAGGATACCGAACGTCACCTGATCACAACTGAGCCAACGGTTCTCTCTGGGTCTCTCTCTCTCTCTCTCGGTCTCCGGGATTGTGGGTGATCACCTCCCATGCTTGGATACTTGGTCCCGGGCCACGGTGTTTGGCAGAAATCAGTAAATTTTCAGGACATTGGAAGGTGCCCACAGCTGGCACTGTTGTATTTTTTGTCACTTCCAAGCACCTGTGGACAGTCCTTTGCTTTTCCAGACAAGGGTGAGCTTAGGAACGCTTGCGTCATTCTAGGTCACTGGACAGGCTCCTCGTTAAAGTTGCATGAAGAGAAAAAGATTCCATTGAGCCAATAGATAGCAGTGATTTGGTTAGTGATGGTGAAAGTCACAATAGCCCTCCTCTCACCTCCCTGACACCAGCCACAAAGGCTTTCAAAAGGAAGCACAGGTTAATTTGCTTATTTTTCTTTATATTTTGTGTTTTCTTTATTATTTTGGTTTTTTTTTATTTTATTTTTTTAAATTTTTTTTTCAATGTTTATTTATTTTTGGGACAGAGAGAGACAGAGCATGAACGGGGGAGGGGCAGAGAGAGAGGGAGACACAGAATCGGAAACAGGCTCCAGGCTCCAAGCCATCAGCCCAGAGCCTGACGCGGGGCTCGAACTCACGGACCGTGAGATCGTGACCTGGCTGAAGTCGGACGCTTAACTGACTGCGCCACCCAGGCGCCCCTATTTTGTATTATATTACAGTATTAATCCTTTTTATATGTGTAGTTTCGGGTCGTGGAACAAGTCATCTGAGTTTCCATTATTTCTTATGGGGAAATTTGCTTCGATATACAAGTGCTTTGGATTACCACCGTGTTTCTGGAACGAATTATGCTTGCACACCAAGGTTTTACTTTACTTTCAAGTGGGATCATTGCTTCCCCCAAACAAAACCAGGTTCGTAGGAAAAGCGTTAAGTATAAGGGAGAAAGGTGGGGACTGAGTAGGCAGTCAGCAGTGTTGGCTTCAACAGCCATACTTCCTATAAAACAAAACTCTTCAGTCCTAATGAATGATCAAATCTTTTTAATTGTTTTATGTTTTTTATATTTTGAGAAAGAGAGAGAGAGCGAGCAGGGGAGGGGCAGAGAAAGAGGGAGACACAGAATCTGAAGCAGGTTCCAGGCTCCAAGCTGTCAGCACAGAGCCCCACGCGGGGCTCAAACTCACGAACCATGAGATGAGGACCTGAGCCAAAGTCGGACGCGTAACCAACTGAGCCACCCACCCGGGCGCCCCTGAATGATCAAATCTTTGGAAACACAGCTCAGTTCAGGAAAGTTTGAGTGAGTCTAACAGAAAACGGGGAGGGAGTTTGCAGGTTTTCACCAGGAGGAGAAAATCTGGGCCAGCTGCCCTCTGTCAGCACCTGGGCGAAGTAAGAAAATGACGTGATGTCATGCTGCCTATTTGCTAACTTTTCTGCAGCAACCGCTTCCCCAGGCTGTATTTATTTTTACAGATCACTTATTTGCTAGTACAAGACACTGGCCTTGTCTTTCTAGGCCAGTAAAAATAGGCCTGGCTAAATCTTACCAACTTGCTAATTTTTACCTCAAGTGCTATTCCCTCAACAAGAACACTGCTGGACGCACAGCCCAGCAGGCAGAAGATGCCTCGGGGTGCTCTCCTGACCCGGCTACCCGAAGCTCAACTCATCGGGGCCTCTTCCAGCGGACGGCAAGATACACTTGAACCCTCGCTCCTGAGCGCCATTCTCGGTCATTAAAGCACGCAGCCTGTGTTTGTGAGATGAACTTGGAACGTGGCTCAGCAACGCATTCAAGCTGTTCTGATCTGGTTTGCTTTCTTTTCGTGCTTCCAAAACCGGGGGCAAATTTGCCCCTCCCCCTCCCCTGGGGACATCTGGCAACAACCAGGAGTATTTTTGGTGGTGCGCTGCTACTGGAATCTAGGAAGCAGCGGTCAGGGATGATGCGACATACGCATCCGACAGTGCACAGAACTGCCCCCCACGACGAAGAACGATGCAGCCCCAAATATCCATAGCACCGAAGTTGGGAAACCCTACTTTACTTGAATCGGCACAAAATCTTGTGAGGTAGGAGCCCAGACCTCAGAGAGACTAACGGTCCTGTTAGGGGTCAAGGACCCCATCAGTGGCAGAGCAGGGACTAGAATCTGGGTGTGAGGCCAGAGTCCATGGTCTCAGCCACCCAATTTTGGACACCTTCACACCTTAACCGTAGGCAGGGCGCTCATGAGCTTCTGCCTTCTCTGACTCATGCACCCGCACTGGGCTTGGCAACTCCTACTTGGGATTTGTCTGGTAGCAGTTTGATAATCTAGTAGCAGCCAGAAATTGGGATTTATTTTAAGTTATATCTTTACTCCTATTCTTTTCCTTCTTTAGTCCTCTCAGCTGTCTAACCACATGCCCGGTGGTTAATCTTAATCTCCCACATTTTGAATTTTAGCCGCTGGTCGTGAGGACTTGAACTTAGCCTCACCGTCCTCACCTGTAAAAGGCTTCTGGAATTTCAGGCTTACAGGGGGGATTAAATGAGATACTGTGTGAGCACTGGGCCTGGGCCAATGGTGACCAGCCGGTAACACATCAGCTGTCTGTCCGATCCCTAGTCTTCTGGCCCCAAACTGGCTCAGGTGACAGGTGAAATGGAAGTTATTCCCATGCGTCAGAGATCATTTTAAGGCTATTAGATTAGGATTGTGCTTTTTCTTTTGCTTTAACTTTGTTGATTCTAGCACGCTGTGAGAAAGGCAGCTTATGTTATGCCACAACACACACACACACACACACACACACACACACACACACACACACACACACACCAAAAATGTGACATCCTATACTTACCATTACTAAGCAGGTTTCATTCTGATATTTTCTAGCTCAGTTTTTTAAATACTGGTTGTAACACACTGCATTTATTTTACCCACAGGTTAAGAATACTAGATGTAGGATTCCATTTATATCTTAGAGATAAAACTATGTGGGAGAAAGCAGATAAATCATTTCGCAGGACCACAGGGGGAACGGATAGCAAAGGGGCTGGAGGGAAATTTGGGGTGATGGAATGTTCTAGATCTTGATTGTGGTGGTGGCTACAGGGCAGTGTACATTTGTCAAAATTGATCAAACTTTACAAATAAAGAGTGGATATTATGTTAATTGAAATGCCATAAATGCTGATTGTTTAAGACTATGGTGACGGTTAGTGAAATGCCAGTGTTGTACTTGATTTGGAATTTCCTCACATTCAAATGACCTAGAAATACACAAATTAACCATCAAAGAAGCCAAGCACCATACACCTTTATTGGCCAGCCATCAAAATAGATACCCATCACCATCAGAACATATACCAGGGCCTCAGAACCTCACTCAGCAATCACAACCATACTCTGAATTAGAAATTGTTTTAGGAATTTTAGAGATGAGGAAATGGAGGCACGCACGGGCAACGTTACTTGTCCAAGTTTATGTAGCTAATAAGCGGTTAGAAGGGGGGAATCGATCTCCAGTCAACTGTGACATAAGAATACCTATTCGGTCTTTATCTAAACACTCGGAATCCCTGAGTGGGAGAGGTTAGGTGGGGATTGGTTGCCAGAAAGACCAAGAGATGAGTAGAAGATTGGAACTTTCCCACCCCTGACCTCTGGGAGGGGAGAGAGTGGAAATGGAGTTCAATCACCAATGGCCAATAACTTAATCAACAATAGTTAGGCAGTGAAACCTACATAGACGCCCCTCCGTGACAGGATTTGGAAAGGGATTCGTGAATACCTTGTGCTCCTGGGAGGGTGATGTGCCCTGCGTTCCTCCCTCACACTCTGCCCTACGTATCTCTTCCATTTGGCCACTTCTGAGTTGCTGCCTTTATAATAAACTGGTAACAGTAGGCAAAGGGCCTTCCTGAGTTGTGGGAGTTGACCTAGCGGATCAGGGGTCTTGGGAATCTCCAATGCATAGCCAGTTGGTCAGAAGTGTAGGCAGCAACCAGACACGGGGCACTCTTGTGGGACTGAACCTTCCACCCGAGGGGTCTGTACTGACTCTAGGGACTTAGCTTCCGAATGGAGTTGTAAGATGCCCAGTTGGTGCCAGAAATGGTTGCTGGGATGGAAAATATATATACACACTTTTTGTGTCAGAAGTGTTGCGAGTGAAAATGAAGCAGACGGGTTCCATGGCCCACTGTTTAACCCCGGGGGGGGGGGGGGCCGGACCTCCCGGGCAGAGGAGAGCCTTTATTTTCTATTCCCTCTAAGCACTCTCAGTCTCTTAGCTGCAATGACTATTCGTCATTCTTAAATGTTGGATCCAATCTGCTGCTGCCACTCGAAGAAATAGATCTTAGATGTTTTGACAGATGTTAGATGTTACATATCAAATAACAAACACTGCAGCACCAAAGCAATATCATATCAGTTTGATTTTCCATAAGAAGGCTGATGAATAACCACAAACAAAAATCTTTTTTCAACAAATTTAAGGGACCTTCAAGCAAAGACAAGGTCTCAGCATTTCCAGTCTTTCTAGAAAACTCTGGTTTCACCCCACCTGCTAGTTGATAAATAACACCTAGACAAAGGCATTTACTGAACCATCATGTCTCTGACAAAATTTCCCATGCTGCCATTGCTAAAGAAGACAAATTAAGGGATCGGGGCTTTAAAGGCGCACCGTGGCTCAGGAGGGGGAAAAGAATGAAGATATTATACAATTAGAAGAACAAGATTAAAAGAAGAAAAATCCCCTCGTCTTACCCCGAGAATCACGGTGCCGCCTCCTGATGCATTTCACCACTTGGTCTCTTTCCCCACTTGTAAGATTATATCAGCAATAGCTAATAACCATAGTTAATATCAGTGCAAACCCAATTTAATTTAGGGGTTTAAATGGAAGCTCACAGACATTTATTTTTCCTTCTACCCTTGGACGTATGAAGCATTAGCCAGCACAGATTCAGCACTAATGATTGATATTCGTTTCTAATATTTAAAAACCGGAAATTTCACAAAGCCAGAGTTCCAGCTTTTCGCTAACCGAACACACAAAACCAAAAACCCTGGCAGTTTAGCAACTCTTGGCTTCACGTTTCTGCATGGCGACACTTGGCTGCCCCATGAACTGGGGTTCCTGGCCTCCACTACTGCCAAAGCTGGCCCAACCTCCCTTATTGACATTACTTGCGTGGCCCCTGGAGGCATTTGAATTAGGCCTTCAGTTTAAATGTGGCCGTTACTAATTATCTTAGTAAAAAAGCCCCCCAAATTCATGCTGTCTCTTATCACTGGCAGAATGTCCAATGATATAGTGAGAAAGCCCACCTGTTAGTCTCACTGGCACACAATGGAAATGCAGCCAACATTGTCCCGTTGCACAGCAAGGAACACCAAGGCCAATGACAGCAATGTCATTACTCAGTGTAGTAGAAACAATGCCCGTTTTAGAATTCTGACCAGCTCAATTCAAGGCCATTCCTACTTACTGGCTGGGAGAATTTGAGTAATTATTCCCCCTGTTCTGTATTTCAGCTTTCTCTTCCTAAAATAATACCCACTCGTGTGTAGGTGAAAGTCAAATGAGATAATTTATTAAAAATCTCTGGAAAATAGCAATTTCTCATTAAGTGTTAATTCCCTTTGTCTCTCTTCTATAACATGGACACTATGGTAATCTCACAAAATAAGACCAGAAGCATCTTTCATTTTAAACATAGTCTCTCATTTCATGCCATCATGGAGGAGAGGCGCTTGATATGGGAAGAACTCCAAAGCTGAAGTATTTTTACAGCTGTCAAAGAACTTTCATACCTACGACTTCATGTGGTCTTGGCCAAATGCACAAGAGAATCGCTGCTGTTATTTTGTAGATGGGGATATTGGGTCAAGAGTCTGTATTTCAGCCATCTCCGAAACTTTTCCAGTTCTTACTCTCTTTTAGGGCAGGCTACAGGGCATTTAAAAAATATATTTATTATTATTATCCCATTTCATTGAGACAAGAACCCAAGAATCCACAGAGAGGTTAAGTGAGTTGCATGGAGTAGCACAACCACGCAGCAACTGAGAGGCTCCCAGATGGAAATTCTTTAATCCCACCCATCAGTTCCTAACGTGGGATCCTTAGAAGCCCAATCCCAAAAGATGCTCCAGGGAAAAGAGCTCTCCTACACTTCAGAAACTATTGTAGTATCTACAATAAACTTGAAAATAGTAAAGACAATGAAGAGTGTGATATTGGAGGATGCTTGGTTTGATCTACACATTTAATACTTGCAACGCCCTAAGTGGAAACCTGCCTTCCAGAATTTGTGAGTTGGGATCTGCAAAAAATAAAAACAAAACACACACACACACACACCCAAGTACTCATCAACTGCCTCACTCCAACAGTGGTGTCTACTGTCTTTTTGACTGGTCAACACCAGAAGTTTTGCTAATTAGCATAATGGATGTTAAAAGTGGTTCTTCTTGCTGAACAAGGGGGTGTCCAAGAATACGGCTAGAAACAGAATAGCCGGAAATGCTGTAGACATTCTGATCCCTTTCAGGATTAGGGAGTAAGACTCCCGCAGACCCAGAGCACCTCCACCTGGCAAAATGGCTGCCTTGCAGGCTTAGGATTCCCCACTGGTCCTCTTTCCAGTTGCTAGCTGGGAGACTCTCCCATCTCCCACTAGAACCTTAGCTCAGTCTTGCTGCTAGGATGCTGCCCTGTGTGTCTCAGGAAAATCTGTACTATGCAAAGCCATCAGAGCATCTGAACGTATCAGGAGCTCATCACTCGGGCCACATCACTGTTTCTGCCCCTGATGGCGAGGTACTGTTAGCAGGTGCCTGAAAATTTGATGCGACTGCATTGTAAGCAACTATCCAATGGCCACGTGTGACAGCCAGGAGACCTGCCTTCACCTACCTTTAGTCACTGAAGGCTACTGATGCCAGCCAAACTGGTGTAAGTCCAGTTACAACAAAAATTCTGCATCTTGTGGCCTCCTCTAGACTATTACATCATGTTTACTCTGCTGGGCTCCAAGAAGTTGGCAAAGGCACTGGTTTGACTCTCCATTTACCAACGATTCACTTAAGGACAAAACTCCCCCGTCCCCGCCCACCCCTCCGCCTACCCCCCCCCCCCACCTGAACTGGCACCCCCTGGAATGCACTTGAGGAAATCCTGGTCTAGCCCTGTCTGACCCCTTCACTATTAACTGACGTTTCCTCCAGGCAAGGAGAGGACCAGAATTAGACACTGGGCTTTTAGGACTTCAAGAGCGGACTTCTTCCCATTGTTCTCTGCTCTTTTCTTCTCTGAGTAAATCACAGGATCATCAGAAACCCTATTGAAGCCTCTCTAGGACCGCACTGTGATCTCTATCTTCAAAGCCATCCTGCTAGGCCTCTGGCTCACAATTTGCATGACAGCTGAAGGAAAGTAAATTTGGGGGCTGGCTTCCTTTGATAACCAAATGCGTCTCTTTCTTTCTTTGTTAGGAAGGTACAACTTTAAAAGGAATTCAGTGATGAGGAAAATAATTCTACAGTATTTAGCGCGGTGCAGCCACCGTGACATTTGCTCAAAATAGGAACTGCGCCCAGTGTCTTCAATAGAGGTCAATTATTGAATGACTGGACTGGAGGGTTTAAGAGGCGAGCAACAGTTCTGGGCGGGAGCCCCACGTGGAAGCAGGAAAGAGACAGAAAAGACACCTGAAGCATAATCCTCTGTCCTGCTCACCCTGCCCTTTCTTCCGGGGGCATCTTCGGCACAGGACCGGCCACAGCATTTGTGAGACCAAGTGCAAAACAAAAACGCACTTGTTCAAAACGCAGGAAAGACCTGCCACTTAAGGAACTGAAATGTAAAGTGTTTTCCTTTCTTCCTTCCTCGCTCTCGACCTGTCACTGTGTTTGTCACTTGCTATTAATGTGATCATAGGAAAAATTAACATTCCGAGTGAGTAGCAGGGGTTTTACTGGTCCCCTTCCTATTGTGCTGTCTCCATCTTAAACGTTAATATAAGAACATTTAATTCACATGCTGAATCACCAAAATCGCACGGCTCCCATTTTGTGGCTCCAACGGGCTCATCTACTTTGTTCTTGCCCCGAACAGGGGAAACACCGCACAAAGTGAACACGGTGACTTTATTTCATTTTATGATCACATCTTATGCATGTACCTTCTAGCAACAATACCGTAGCTTAGGTTTAATGATGGATAAGGAAGGACTGAAGGCAAAAGCCACTATGGGTAGCCCTATCTTTCCTTTTCCTTCTAGGTCACATAGGAAAGCAGCAGGAGTGAGACATACCTTCTTTGGTTGTCCATGTTTCTTAGAATAACATTGTTTTCTTTCTGCGTTTGAAGCAAGTTCAGGTTCAGAGGGAAAGGCTCCCTGGTTCACAGGGAAAGGGCCCTGCTTACTCGGTGATGGATGTAACACACTTATCTTGAACTTGCTTTGGGTCTCACTGAACTCCCACACATCGGGGGGCCTCTGGAATTGTGTGCTCATGGGGCATCATGAGTGCTAGTCGCACACAAGGCATCGAGGGCCAGCGAGTGGACACTCATACCTCAGCTACCTTCCCTGCCGATAGACATGCTCCACTGTCCCACTGGACTTTACTTACAAACACACGTTCAAAGATTAAAAAAAAGGACAAGAATATCAAGATGGCTACAGTAAAGCAATAAACCGAGTACAGGGCCCTTCGGAGCATGGATCCCTGTGTGACTGCGTGGGTTGTACCCATAAAACCGTCCTGCTGTGGGTACTAAATACAGACCTGGGGGCTTACACCCTAGAGCCTACATCTGGGGCTGTGGCCAAGGCAGAGACAGAATAGGGGACAGAGGGTCTCACATTTTCTCTGTCCACAGTGCTCTTAAGATCTCAGGAATTTCTTCCTAGTGCTCTTAGACCAAAAGAAATACTCAGCGGTTCCATTTATCAAGTTGCTAGGTTCATCTGAAGAATTTCAGTATTTATGTCCTGACAACTTAGTAGCCATTTAAAAAAATACACCGAAATCGAAAGAAAAAAATATTTGTATTTTATTCTTAACTACTCACAATTCCTTGCTAAGGGGATGTGTGTGTCTGCCAGGCCCTCGGGAATAAGACTGGATTCCCACCCCCACCCTCACGTCCTTGTCCACATGGATTTTCACGAAGTGCTTCTGCTTTTTTATAAGAGCAGCTACCCAAAACCCAGCTTCACAACAATGGCGTCACAGAAATGAATTTGGTGTGATCTGATGTTGAAATTGAACAGCCTCTGGCCAGGAGTCATTCCCGTGGGTCCAATACATGTGGAGTATCACCTTCTCCTGCAGAAACTTGATCTATCCCACAGCACCTCTGTGAGTTCCCTATGGCACCCCATGGCACCTTAGCACACAGAGTGGGAAACGCAAGCAGAAGAATGCAGGCGCTAGAGCTAGACTGTTCTGGAGACCAGTCGCTCCAAGTCTCGGTGCTTTAGGCCCTACGTCATAAAATGAGGCGGAGGCTAGCCACCTCACAGGCACGATGTAAGGATTATGTCAGCGCACAGGAGTTCCAGAAACGTTAGGGCTTACCTCTCTATAAGAGAGGTAGCTTAGGTTTAATGATGGATAAGGTAGGACTGAAGGCAAAAGCCACTATGGGTTGCCCTACGTTTCCTTTTCCTTCTAGGTCATATAGGAAATGAACATGAGAAATAATACAATGCACTTCTTTGGTTGTCTGTGTTTCTTAGAATAATATTGCCTGCTTTCTGCATTTGAAGCAAGTTCAAATATTAGGGCCGACCTCTCTGTAGGAAAGAGGTTACTCGTCCGAGGTAGAGCCCAGATCACGTACACCGTGATTTAACGATGCACCTGCTGTGGTCTCACTTTCCATTTCTTTATTTACAAAGTGAGTATTTATTGAGCACGCACGAAATTCACTAGGAATTTTGTTTGGTGCTGGGGGTACAAAGCTAAGCCCAAGAGACGGAACATTTTCTCTCAGGGAACTTGAGAAGCATGGAAAAGGCAGGCAATTTACTAACCACATGGAAATGTTCATGCACAGCACCCATTAATGTTTAGAATGGGGCTTCCTCAAAGCTTATGACTGGTGACTTTGTCCAGTCTGGGGGTCTCAGGAAGGAACTTCGACAGGCTGGTGTTTAAGTTGAAGTCTGAAGGGTCAGTTTTGCAAGAGTGGAGGAAGGTAAGATTTTTCTGGGCCAAAGGGACAGACGGCAGAAACAACGACCTCTGCGGCGAGAGGGCCCAGGTCCTGCTGAGCGTCCCGTTCACGGAGAACATTGATTTCACAGGTAACACGGAAGATGGGAGACACGTGCAGTAGCGGGGAACCTAAGCCATCGGCTGGTTGAGGGCACAGGTCATACAGTGCAGGACCCGACAAGCCTTTCCCGCAGAGGGCGTATGGCCCTGCCACAACCACTCAGCTCTCTGGGTGTCATGCAAAAGCAGCCACTGCTAATATATAAAGAAATGGGCACAGCTCTGTGCCAATAAAGCTTTATTTACAAAAGCAGGAAGGAGGTCGACTCTGGCCAGATGCAGACCCTTTCTAGAGAGGGCTCCCGCGTGTGCTGCGTTGGTGGTGCCTACAGAGGGTAACTAGCTACCGAAAAAACAAACAATCAAAGCTGATTCTTCGCCTCTTTGGGTTTCCAGGGTAAACAAGCAAACGAACACAACACGTAAGCAACCTAGAGTCATACAGAGGCGCCCTCGTGGTCTGGCAAAACTCAGAGCAAAAAATACCAGTCTTTGCCCACCTCCAACATCTTAAATCCCCCCCAAGAAACTCCTGCCTTTCAGCAGAGGGAAATGCAACGGTACCAAAGGCCAAGGAAGAGACGGTTGCTCAACAGTAAGGATGAGAGGACGCTGGGGCAGGCGGGGCGGCGGGAGGCCAGACGGCTGGTGGCTCGGTGCTGGTTCATTAACACCAGCTGGACTCTGGCTCCGTCCTCGCCCTGCCTGACTTCTGCAGACTGTGCTCTGCTTTCACAAGTAGCTCCTGGCTGGCGGTTTCCTATTAAAAAAAGAGCAGCACAGGAGGCCCTGGGACTTCAGGCATCTTAGAGAAACAAAGAAGGTCAAACTGAGTCCCTTCCTAGTCGTCATGGCAACAAAGAAACTATCGCAGAGGCACCGAAGCGGCCACGCAGGAGCTCACTTCCAAGCCACAATCACGACACATGTCCCCTTCCTGGGTGCAACCCACGTGCAGAATCGCCCTCCTACCTGTGTGCCCGAATCCCTGCATCTCCCGGCGTCCCAACTCCTCCTCCTGACTTCCTGGGGATGTCTTGGTTAAGAACACCTTGCTGATGGCCGCCAGGTGCCAGATCTCACCTGATGGGAACTCTCCGTTTCTATCTCCGCGGGGGTGGGGACGGGGGAATTTTAAAGAATTTAAATTTTAAAGAATTCCATCCTTAAAATGGAATTTTATACCGCCTGCATCAGAATTACCTAGAGGTGCTGATTGAAAATGCACAATCGTGGGCTCCGCCCCAGACCTACAGAATGATCATCTTCCACCAACGTTTGATAACTACAAGTTCAGTGGGTAGAATGCACGTGGCATCATCCTATTCAGCACAGCTGTAGGCAAATGCTTAGCGTGGGTCCTGCCTTGGCTGAGTCAAATCATCACAGATTGAGCCAACGAGCTCACTCTGAACTCAGCCAACTGTTGACTTTCGTCAGAAGATGGGCAGTCTAACTTCCAATGTTTAAACAAAAGAACTTAAGACCTTAACACGAATGGAAAGGATTGAGTTGGCTGGAAATCTGAAAATGGGTGTATTTTTCCTGGGACTACAGGGAAGAAAAGACTGTTAGTACAGTTGACCCTTGCACAACTCAGGAGGAAGGGAGACTGACCCCCCACTCAGCTGAAAATCTGAGTATAGGGGCGCCTGGGTGGCTCAGTCAGTTGAGCGTCCGACTTCAGCCAGGTCACGATCTCGCAGTCCGTGAGTTCGAGCCCCGCGTCAGGCTCTGGGCTGATGGCTCGGAGCCTGGAGCCTGTTTCTGATTCTGTGTCTCCCTCTCTCTCTGCCCCTCCCCCGTTCATGTTCTGTCTCTCTGTCCCAAAAATAAATAAACGTTGAAAAAAAAAATTAAAAAAAAAAAAAAAGAAAATCTGAGTATAAATTTTGGCTCCCCCAAAACTTAACGCCTAACAGCCGTTAAGTTTTGGATTCTGTTTGGATTCTATTTCGGATTCTGTGTCTCCCTCTGTCTCTCTCTCTGCCCCTCCCTGGTTCTGTCTCTCGCAAAAATAAACAAACACTAAAAAAAAAAAAAAAAAAAAAATTATCTTCTGGCCCTTTAAAGAAAAGTGTGCAGCATGTGTTAGGGATTGATACAGCTGGCTCAGGAATCAGAATATCTGGGTTCCAATGCGAGTCGACCATTTAGTGGCTATTAAAAGTAATTAAACAAGGAGGGCACTAGGGTCCTGGTAGCCTCCGTAAGCAAACCAAAACATAAGCAAACCAAATGTAAGCCAGAGTCAATGCATGGGACTCCGAGGAAATGAAATGTTTAAGAACAGCCAATCACAAGCAGCTTTCTCAAATAAAACAACCACTTAAGCTAGAGTCAATCAGATAATTTCCTTGCTTTGCTTCCACATCTTGTCTATAAAAATCTCTTGCCAGGTCCTGTGTCTGGAGCACCTCTAATCACCTTTGGCTTGGTGCCACCCGATTCCAACAAATTTTGCTCAAATAAACTTGAAAAGATTTTTTGTTCTGTTTTGCAAATAAACTTGAAAATTTTAACACGCCTCTTCACCTCCTAGCAAAGCTAAGAGATCTTGGGCATATTATTTAGATGACTCAGGCTCCTTAAGACTCAGTTTCCCCGTCTATAAAATGGGGACAAAAATTATACTTACCTCATGGACCTGTTGTGGAGATTAAATAAGAGAATACAAGTAAAGCACTTAGAATGATAGTGCTTGACAATAAATAAGAAGCATTAGGATAACCTAACAGAACTCTCTCTCTCTCTCTCTTTTTTTTTTTTTTTGTCATATGTTTCATTTTCCAAAAGTCCTAGGGGCTCCTGGCTGGCTCAGTCAGTTGAATGTTCGTCTCTCGATTTTGGCTCACGTCATGGTCCCAGGGTCGTGGGATCGAGTCCCACTTGGGGGGCTCCACGCTGAGTGTGGAGCCTATTTAAGATTCTCTCTCTCCCTCTGCCCCTCTCTCCACTTGCACTCTTTCTCTAAAAAAAGAAAACCAAATTAAGTCCTAAAGGAGGTTCTGATTTTTAGTTACCTACATTCAGCAACATTTCTTTACACACTCATTAGCTTTAGACATGCTCCAGGAACTCTGACTTCATTAAAATTATAATTATTTAACTCTGTTCCTTTTATCTCCTTCTTCCACTTAAGCCCCCATGTTGGCAGCCGAGACCTTGGGAACCAGGGAGAACTTCTTACGAGACAGTTTTGGGAGAAAAGGAAAATAAAACAAAAGCCAGCTAGAGTAAGGACAACAAACGGTGAGGGAATGCTCAAATGTGTGTGGCGAACCAAATTTTAAAAAGATGAATGTGAATCTACCTGGGAGAAGGCAGATGAGCTGACGTAATGGGAGAAGCAGCCACACACAACACAGAACACACACGCACCCCAACAAAGCACGAAGTCACTTACGTGTCCCTAACCCACTAATTAATCCTCGGCTGAATTTAACCCTCCTCCCCCTCCCAGTGTTTCCCCACCTCTGAGACAAACACATCCTAACCAGCAGTGTCCTTGGAGATCCCAACTAACTCAGATCCAACTGGGAATCTAGCTCGGCAAACTTGCATTTTAGCAGGGCCTTTGGGGTTTCACTGGTCAATCTCCCATTTTTGGAAATTATGCACGTTTCGGAGGAAGCACAAATGAAAGTGAATCTTTTTCTGGCCCTTGCTTGGTGTTGAGTAAAATTCACATCTTTCCCTAGAAAATACAGGATAGGATTTTCCAGGGAAAATAATAATTTTAGCAGGGCCTACCTCAGTACCTGGCACTGAGAAAGTATACAATCGATAATAACTTGCCTCCCCTCGTAGAAAGAATCCTATCCCCAGGATAGGAGTTTATTCAACCACCCAGTCAATCATCACATATCTTTCAAGCATGAGCTATGTGTAAGGCACAGTTCTCGTGCCTGGGAAACAGGATTGCCATATTTAGCACAGAAAAATTCGGACCATCCCAACAAATTTCAGTCTAAGATATGCAATGAGCCATTTTTAGTGTAATGACATCTCATGCAATGTTTTGGATATACTTACACTAAAAGAACAGTCATTGTGTATCAAACTTAATCGATGCCCTACACTCTATCAAGGAACACTACTGACGACAGAGTGGTGACCGACATACACAGAACCCCGCTTCCCATGCAGTCATAGCCATTCCAGCCTCGGGAGCTCCCGGGATTTAATTCCCACCTGGAAGCTCCCAGGGGGAAAGCCTGGGGACTAGAATGACCGTCTCTTCAGAGGCACATGGCCCACTGGGGACCCATTTAGCAGATGTCACTCTGTGTTACAACTGCAACTTTATTTCCTTGTCATACTCCTATGCATTTGAAGTCCTTGGTGACAGGGCCCGCATATCTCTTTATCCCTGTACCCCTGGATTCTATCTAGCACAGCATCTGGAACTGGAAGATGCTCAGTGCAGACCAGCTTCGTGAATGAGTGGGCAAACGTGTAAACGGTTGCACAGACGTCAAATGCAATGCCAGGCCACGCTCATGGCTCGTAAGGAAGATATTCACATACCTTCATAAACACTGGAAACATAAGAGAAAACCAAGTAGCCAGAATCCAAAGAACATAGGGGGTGAAGAATGTTCTTTTATTTTAAAATGTTTTATGAAGGTACTGCAAATAAAACAAAGGCTTTTAAAAAACGGAGGTGGGTGATTGGAGGAAGATCACGCGAGAGCAACATTATAACCCCGTAGAGAATGCTAAAGGGCCCTTTGAAGATACTTCTTAACCTCACAGGTAGGAGTCAGGTCAAAGCGCTGATTTCACGTGTCGGTAATATAATAAAAAATAACTTCCAGTAGTTAACCGGAGCCATAGCATTAATAAGTGAGGAATACAGTATCAGCAAATAACAAATAATGAAGAGCCATTTTATTGTCAGTACTGACTGTCATACAACTGAAACACTCAGAAGGGAAATCACAAGAATCCACAAAAGGATAGATTCAGAGGAAGTGGAAGGGACACAGTATCTACGATAGAAAATCATTTTGCGGCATTGACTCCTTCCTGTCCAGCTGTAAAAGGGGGAGCTAGAAGTCGAAATCTATAGAGCATGTTTCAATCACGCTAAGATTTTTTAAAAAAAGAAAAAAAAAAAAGAAAGAAAAAGACAAATATTGCATTGCCGTTTCCCAATGACCACACGATCAGCCGGGGACTTTCAGATTCTTTCCTTCGTGGTCTCCCTCACTGTCATCTTGCCTCCTCGAGGATCTGCGGTGGCTGACACGTCCCCGGTGCGTCCCACAACCACTCTGGGCAGCTCGTGTCAGTGCTCAGATCGGTAGGCAGGAAAAGTCTCTGTTCGATGAAGCTTCAGAGGGCTGGCAACATCTTTTCCAAAAAAAAAAAAAAAAAAAGAATTTAAAACCGGCAGTTACATTTCAAGAAAGCCCCCAATCAAATTAGCTAGCGACAAGTTTCTATATAACAGAATCAAGTGATATGCAACATAGGACTTTTTTCTCCAGAGGCCACTCACAGTGATATGCAAATAAGAGTCAGGAGAGACTTCATGATTACCATATCATTTGCATGTGGTCTTTGCACTGAGCTGTGATCAGACCACTAGCGGTGACATTCCTCCTTAATCTTTAAAATTTTTCATCAACCCCTATATTCGGGGTATTTAAAGGAAATGAGAAGAATCATAGGACTAGGAAATCTTTTGTGTAGGCACTCTTTGGAAACCTGATCAGAAATAAGGCAATATTATCTTTATACTTAGGAAATTTTTTTATCAGGAGGACTCCCTAAAATCCACACAGGCTTTATTATTTCAGGTGTAGGTTCCAAACCAAGAAAAGTGAAGAAGTCAGGAAGGCAGCTCCAAGGGCCACTGTCAGCAGCCTTTGTGACCTACGGCAGGGGCTGGCCAACCTTCTCTATAAAGGGCCAGATACTAGATATTTCAGATTTTGCAGACCGTATGGTCTCACTGCAGCTACTCAACAAAAGCGACCCGGTGAATACGTGACAAATGGGCACGGATGTCCCGCAAAACTTCATTAACGACAACAGACAGCAGACCTGGTGGTTTGGTCGGCAGGCCACCCGTCTGCCAGTCCCCTTGGACAGGGCGCTTGATTTTATACAAACGAGAGGTTTCACTGCCATCTGCTGGCTAGAGGTTTTACCACAAGCTGCGAAATTCACGCTGCGGGCTATGGAGCAGCTCTGAGCAGGAGCAGAGCCCGGGTCCGGCCCGGGTCACACAGCAACAGGGCTGCGGCTACATGGAGCACCCATGCCCCGCTGGAGAGGGAGACGCAGAACCCGAAGCAGGCTCCAGGCTCCGAGCTGTCAGCACAGAGCCCGACGCGGGGCTCGAACTCACCAACCGCGAGATCCTGACCTGAGCTAAAGTCACACGCTTCACTGACTGAGCCATCCCGGGGCCCCTAAAACAATGCTGTTTTCAAATACTGTGCCAAGCAAAAAGGTTTATGTGGCACATGGCTGAGTGTGCCCTCCAGAGCATTGTCACAATGGCCCCGACCTCCGTCGGACCTAGTCAGAACCTTTCGGACATAAGTCATGGACTCAGATATTTGCAAGCCTCAAATCAGGATCGTAAGGAAATCTATAGTCATACAGTCACTGGTACACAACAGCAGTGGTTATTATCAGAGCAGCTGGAATATTAAAACATCCCAAATCCCAAGAGATCGTTTCTTCCAACCTCCTGACCATTTTGAACACAGATTCTATTTTCTTTCCAGTACACACGTGTGCGCACGCTGTCACATAGAGAAACTGTGCTGATGAGTTTGGATGCTATGGGCTCACCTCGCTGGCTCAGTCGGTGGAATATCGGACTCTTGATCTCAGGGTCATGAGTTCAAGCCCCATGTCCGGTGCAGAGATTACTCAGTGCGTTTGAGTGCGACAGGTGAACATCCTGGTACGTCTTTGTCACAGTTTGATAAAAATTCCCAAGGGAAGCAGACAGTGCACAAACAGTATCAATGCAAAACCCAAATCAAGTACAAAGCCCTTCCCGAACCTTCATCTGTGGCTCCTTAGGCTCTAAAAGTTTGAATAAAAGGACTCAGAGTGTTCACCTGGGGTCAGATTGTAATGAAACCCCTGCAGCTTCTATCGCGCTGGCTAATTGAACGCTGGTTTGAAAGGCAGGTGGTGGAGTCACCTGTCCCACATTTTTGCAGTTCACACAAAGATCATGAGCTGGTACCGGGCTGCAGACCCCATCTGGGCCCATGTTCTCTGGCCTGCACAGGTCATAACACATTGGCAATTGACTGTCACTATTCAAATAACCTCAAAAGTTCTGTAAAGGTGCCGATTTCTCTGTTCTCCTGTAAAACTGGAAAACACACCGGGCCCATCTTCTGCCCCAGGGTCCCTGTGATTCACCAGGGACCAACCCACACCCACCTGTGCCCTGTCCCGCTGTTTGCGCGTCCTCCCTGGCCCAGAGAGACATGAGAGTTCGAGACCTTCATTTATTTGTTGCCTTTTGACACGTGTTCAGATATTAATCTACCTCTTCTTAACCGATGCACATACCATGTATGTGACTACGTTAGAATTAAGATGGAAAAAAACAATGCTGACTTGCCACTTGCTCTGGGAACCTACATCCTTAAATAGGTAAATCGCACGGGCTGGAATCAATCCTCTGGACGACCTGTTTCCATCGTATGGTATGTGCCTTGGAAACGGTCATGGCGGCAGGATTTCTTCTCCCGGGTAAGAATATACGAGAAAAGAAAGGAGCTTTAATGCCAGTCCCTCCCTCCACTAGCCACGCGATCTTAAGCAAGTACTTGGCCTCTAAGGGTCTCGGGTTCCGCGGTGACTGAAATGGAGAACACAGTCCTCCGTTTGGCTCTTGCCAAATCAAACTGCTGCCGGGAGAACCAGATGAGGCAACATGCCGGATGCCGGTAGGGTGTGACGCAAACATTTGGTGCCAATCTGTGACTTCCTGAAATACCCGAAAGTCAAATCTGATAAATGAGTTGCATGCCTATGTTTTCCTTGGTTTTAAACAAGTGCTGCTACCGTTCAAGGCAATTCAGCAAAAGGATTCGGGAGGCATTGAGTCATGGAGCCCCTCTGGAGTGAGGCTAAAGATTCCCAGGAGGGTAACTTGGAGGTGAAGGGCACCCACGGAAGCTGATTCACCTGCTGTCTCCTACCGCCCCTTAGGCACCAGCTACGCGGCTTCCATTTTGGTCTCTGCCCCGGCTCATTTCTGTCTCAGGACCTTTGCACTTGCTGAACTCCCTATGGAGAATCTTTTCCTGGGACTGCAGAATGGCTGCTTTTCCTCAGACTGCAGGTCTCGAGGTAATGCTACAGGCCCCTGTTATAGATGCCCTACCTAAAGAAGCCCCTCTTGTCTTCTGATCGTTCCCAGACCAATAACTCTGCTTCACCGCTCTCCATGACAGATAACGTTTCTTTTCAATGTGACCAAATTTGATATTAAATACATTTGTGTAATTATTGCCCGTGACTCCGTTAGGCTTTCGGCTTTAGGACGGCAGAAGCATGCCTGTCTAGCAGCCTGTGTGTCCCCGTCACCTAGCACAGTGCTTGGCATAGAGCAATGCTCCAAGAACACTCACCAACTGAACGAGAGAGTGAGTGGGTGAATGAATAGAGAAACAAAGACCTCACCTACCAGTTGGGTGACCTTGGACCTCACTACTAACCCTTCAAATTCTTAGTTGCTTAGTTGCAGACGAGAATAATATACTCTCGCATGGCTGTTTTAAGGACTGAGATCATGTATGATAAGAACTCAGTGCAAAGCCTTCAATACAGCAGGCCTTCAAGAAAGGGTATCTTTATAAAAAAAATACTCATTCAGTATGTCGTGTCTGCCTTGTGAGGAACAAATCTAGCACTTGACTGGTGGTATATTAATGTTCGCTTACATAAAAAAGGAGAGAAGAGGTTTCACGTTCAAATAAGATTGCCGAGCCCTGGTTTCAACAAGATTAAACAGACTCTTCATGGCAGGACATCTCAAAATCTTGAAAATAGTGACTGGCATTCTTAATCTCTAAAAAAGGAGAATGTCCCTGAACATGTAGCATTTTCCCCAAACTTACTGCACCACAGCACTAGTTTGGGAAAGGGCCATCTCCACCCGGGTGAGTACTCCACAGACCACAAGTGGGAAAACACCATTCTGTGGTTCTGTTATGCGACGCACTCCTGAAAGAATCCTGCGCACCCAGCGTTCAACTTGCTAAATGCTTCTCTTTCTTAAATTTCTTCCAGTGTTCATGATAAACCTCTTTTACATGTTGATTTTGTACATGCTCAACCCTAGAAGGGAATTTCTATGTGAAAATTAGAAATGGGGCAGGAGAAGCAGTGATTGTGGATTAAATATGGCTTCATACGCCCAGCATGGGTCAAAGTCAGCACCTCTTCCCCACCTAAGACAGCAAGGATAAGAGAACAATTCCAAAACTAACCAGCAGGTGGCTCTGTAGGACTAAATTCGGAGAGGAAATGGCAAATTCTCCAACCTGACGGGCAAATTCTCCCATAAGGGTCTAGGTGCTTTCCAAGACTGACCTCCCGACCACAGGAAAAGTCATCCTGACATATGTCCAGGCAAATGAGCCGGCCAGAGGAATCACAGCTCATAAGAACCATCAAAACAAGAAGAAATGATGTGTCATGTAACCTCAGGCAACAGGGTAATGGTGTCATGATTTTTTCCCCCAGTTTCAGCTTTAATCCAGGGGTGGGAGAAAGGGAAGGAGGAAGATGGGAGGAAGAGGTGAAACGATAGATGAACTCATCCTATTTTTCACGTAACTGACCACCTTGGAGAAGCAAGATCAATTTTAGGCAGTCTGAGAGAAAAAACAATTTAAGGTAACACATTACTGGTAAACTGAGTCCCACACTACACACAGACCATATGTTGGTACTGTATCTCAGAGAGTAGTGGTGACTCAAAGATAAAATAGACACATTGACACAGAACCCGCAGGCGAAGAAATCTCTCAGTGAACATTGGTACAAACAAAGTATCAAAACAAAACACTTGTAACGGAAGTATGTGAAAGCAAACAGGCTGCTCGAGTAACTGTTACAAAAACACAAAGCCAAAACACCCCAAATAATTCTGAAGCAGTTGCAATGCCACTTTCACCCACACAGATAGTATAAGATAGCAGGATATTTCACCAAGTACGCCACACAGGAAAACTGCAAGAACTCAAACGGAAATGTGTGTGTTCAGTGAAGATCATACTATGTAACAAAAAGCGGGCAACGGAAGTTTTAACTATCATCTTTAAAACCCTATATGTTATCAATACAAAGCTGGATAATCCGCTCTGTGTGCAGAAAATCTGCGGTGTTCATTCTCATGACTGGCATCAATTTCATTAGAAGCCACGCCATCACTATCTTCAAATTGCTGTTTTGTAACTACGATTCCTGGGTTCCCTTGAAAAATCTATACCAAGAAATTTGAACCTAATTTTACAGTAATACCTCATTACTTTTGAGTGATGGAGGATGGGGATAATTAATAATAAACCTAATAATAAAGGGAATAAACCCAAGTTTAATTGCGACGAGTTGTTGGATTTGCGGCATGCTGGTTTTGATACAAAATAACGGGAACTTCTCAAAGAATGCAAACTTCTTTCTTTGCTGTGATGCCTTGTATTGTTCTGCTCTGCTTCCAGAGGTAGCATTATCACTATCATCTATTCTTTTGGAATTAGTGGATTACTCGTCTTTGACAATCATCCCAGACCCATGAGCGGAGCATGGCCCTCCAACCATAATACGGGCTTTTTGCACGCAAGTAAATTTGCAAATTTTGTTGCCGTTGAAAAAAAAATGTGTCTGTATCCTGTAAATAAAGCCATTTTCTTCATAGCAACCAGATGCAGACATTGTCGGAATACTCGTGTATACTCTAAGAGCATACTAACAGTGGGTAACAGCATCTACAAAATCCTCTTTTAACCTAAAAAGATGTTTTAAAGTATTATTACACAATCAGGGTCCTGATAAGACCCTTGGGCTTTATCCTTTCTGATGAATGACTATTCATTTTGGTCAAGGATAGTTAGATTAGTTAAAGATAGAAAGGTGAGTATGTTCTATGTTCCGAGGATTCTTAAGCTCTGGGATGTTCACTAATAAATACTAAAACTTCCAACACATCCCAAGTGTTCAGGACGTCCTCACTCTCAGCGCATCTTTGCAAACACACTAATCTAGGGAAACCCTGAGATACATCAACTTTGATGCAAACTGACTTCTCAAATTACCACACTGTATCACAAGAACTAAGATCACCTCCCAATTTCCTCCCTATGAAGCCTACATCACTTTGGTTCTCGACTCTATTTTACATCCAGGCACATAGAATCTAAAAAGACATCCTTTTTTTGGGTAAAGATCCTCCTGGCAAGGGTAGGGAAAGTCAAGTTCCAAAGCAATTCAATAGCTCTGTGTACATGTACGTTATGCATACTTCTTTCAAACTTTCAATAATTGCTATTTATCTATCGTATTTTAAAAATACATATAGCCAGTTGCTATAATAGTATGAAGGCAGTAAAATACAATTTTCTTTACAAAAATAAATTTATTTAAGTAGAAGAGATGGCAAAAAATTGAGTATAAGAGGTGTGATAGGAGAAAAATGCTCATGACATAATTCCAATATTGCAGAAATTTCTGAACATGATATGGGAACAATGGTGTTTCTGACAACCTGATCTAACCCAACCCTCTCTCTGTGGGTATGTTCTGGAAAGTAAGCACAGTGACGGGGCAGTCACTCACATAGGCACTCGGGATATGGCCACTGAGAAGGGCGAAAAGGAAGGATGAGTGATGACGAAACAGCGCCATTTACGGCCGAGGCCACTGTCTTCTGTGGTCATTCATTCGTCCTTACATCCATTTATTCAGCCCATTTCTGCACACGAACTAGGTGCTGTCGAGCACACGCCCTTCAATGTTCTGGGATTTTCCAGCTCATCATGGAAAGTTCTTCAGCAGGGACCCCTCCACATAGACCTGTTTACTTTTTAGAAGTATGCAGGGGCACCTGGGTGGCTCAGTCATTAAGCGTCTGACTTCAGCTTAGGTCATGATCCCATGGTTCATGGGTTCGACCCCGTGTCGGGCTCTCTGCTGTCTGCACAGAGTCTCTTTGGATCCTCTGCCTCCTCCTCTTTCTGCCCCTCCCCTACTGGTTCTCTCTCTCTCTCTCTCTCTCTCTCTCTCAAAGTAAATAAAATAAACCTAAAAAGCTCCATATGCACCAGGTATTCTTACATACTATAAAACATAAAAACTACATTTGAAAAGGTAAGAAATGTCTGATTTTTTTCCCCCTAATTGTTCCCATTGTCCCCTCCCTGGATTATTCTGTATCCTGCTTCTAAGACCACTTTCCGGAAGACAGGATGTGTTGAGATGTGCTGAGAGTGCCGGCAGAACTAGAACCCAGGACCCGGACCCCGGTGCGTCCCTTTCCAGCAGCACATGGTTGCAAAGCTCGGGCCCTCGTGAGAGTCGCCTGGAGGGCTTGATGACACACAGACGGCTGGGCCCTGACCTCACAGCTCCCGATTCTGCAGGTCCCGGGAGCAGCCTGCAAATCTGCACGCTAGCAAGCTCCTGAGGGATGCTGATGCCGTTCGCGCTCAGCACCCTAGACCACCTCTCGCAGCGTGGACGCCAGCCCTCTTGCCCACACGGACCTCTGGGGTCGAGGGCCCAAGACTCTGCGCGGTGACAGAGCACGCGCCCGGCAGTGAGGCCTCGACGGGGGCCCCGGCTCGGGCAGGAAGCGGGCAGCCGGCCCGGCCGAGCCCCCTGCGCAGAGGCCAGATGCACCGCCTGCCCCCGGCCCCGCGCTTACCTTGCAGGCGGCAGAGCTGCCCCGCGCTGTGCTGACGCGTGATGTGCTGCCAGTAGGCGCTGCGGGGCAGAGGCGCCATGGTGCTCAGCGAGGCAGCCCGCTGGCTCATCTTCATCTGGAGCTGCAGCGAAGAGAAGAAAATGGAGCGTCAGCGACCCCGGGGCTGGAAACCACCTGGCAGAGAGCCGGAGGGCTGGCGGTCAGGACCATGGACAGCTGGCGGGCAAATCAGCGAGGGCTTCCCGGTGGGGGCCACGGCTACTGTGTTTGCCTACTGAACAGCATCGCTTCTTCACCCTGCTGGCAACGGCGTGTCCCTCTTCCTCTGGGGAACCTCCCTCCGCCTCAGCTCAATCCATCTAGTTACACGGTGGAGACCTCACCATTGATTCTTGGGGTGGTCTGGTGACCCAAGCCAGGACAAGAAGACACAACCCCTGGGAACATTTATCAGCACTTTTGCAAAGAGAGCATCAGTAGAGGTGAAGCCAAGCGTTTCTGCCTGCTTTGTTCACAGCTTTCTCCCCCAGGTCTAGAATGTTTCCTGGCAGATGGTAGGTTCACGATAATGCGTGTTGCGTTGAATGAATGGCTTCCTTGGGAGGTTGCTGAGGACAGGAGACAGGACAGAAAGAAGCCTGTCTTGGAATAACGAAGAGAGAGTGTGCCAGCCAATGAGCTGATTCAGAGGAAGACAGCCAAGAAAAGGGGGTGACCTTGGACCCCACGTGAACCTGGAAACTAACCGTGGACTTCTCAGTGATAGGAGCCAATTATCTCTTCTCAGTTCAAGCTGATCTGAATTCGGTATTCTGTCCCCGGCATCAGAACAAAACGCTGTCTGCTTCCAGGCACCTGATACCTTGTTCCAGATACCAAGAGAGGAAAAGGGGAAGCCGGGGCTCTTGGTCCAGGTCCTGGGGAGTCATCAGTGGCCTGTCTGACACACGGGGGGAACTGACCTTACAAGGGAAGTTTCAGAGAGAAGGTGGCCCAGAGGGACGGGTAGGAGTGCAGTAGGAGGACAGGTGCACGGGGACAACAAGCTGGAAGGGCAGGAGTGGGACGGGAGGCAGTCCTCAGCCACCCTCTCATCTCAGCCCAGGTTTCTTTTTTTTTTTATTTTTTTATTTTTATTTTTAAAAAAAATTTTTTTTCAACGTTTTTTATTTATTTTTGGGACAGAGAGAGACAGAGCATGAACGGGGGAGGGGCAGAGAGAGAGAGGGAGACACAGAATTGGAAACAGGCTCCAGGCTCTGAGCCATCGGCCCAGAGCCCGACGCGGGGCTCGAACTCACGGACCGTGAGATCGTGACCTTCTCAGCCCAGGTTTCAATGCAATCACGCGTAGTTTTATTACACATTAATAGAAGAAGTGACTATTCGAATGTTTGATTTCCTGGAGTTGCCTGGCTATCAAATAACCCACCTCAGTCTCATAAGGGTGCCCAGAAACACACAGATTTGCACAAGGGTACGCGGCAGGACATGATTTGCAAGCATGCAGAACTGGAGGCAGCTGGAGCCTCCACCACTGAAGACTGGTTAATTGAGCTGAGACACGACGGTGTACTAGACAACTGGGAACCAGAGGAAGGGAGATCAACTCAAAGGGGAACATTTGTACATCGTGTCATGAAGGAACCGGTGAGTTGCAGACCACTGTTTTCTAGCGGCATGTCATTTTAACTGCTCATATGAGAGGCGGTTACATTAAATGCCTGCCCACTGGACCTGCTCGGCACTTGCCTAGCACAAACCAGGTACAGGAAAACATGGAGGGTAGTATTATCATTATGAATTACAAGGTCCATTTAAAGACTTCAAAAAAAATTTTTAAGCTTATCTATTTAGTTTGAGAGAGAGAGACACAGACAGAGAGGGGCAGAGAGAGAGGGAGAGCGAAAGCATCACGAGCAGGCTCCGCACTCTCAGCGCACAGCCCAACGTGGGCCTTGCCCTCGCGAACTGTGAGATCATGACCTGGGCCGAAATCAAGAGTCAGACGCTTAACTGATCGAACCACTCAGGCAGCCCCTAGGGATTATTATTATTTTATTTTATTTTTTTAAAGAAAACTCTCCACTCTGCACACCTCATCAGCATGGGACATCCAGCCCTAACATCTGTCCGTCCATTCAGTGAAGCGAAAGCAAGAGGAGGCTTCATACTCTGGAGACCAAAACTCATTGTAGTCAATGAGACTGAACTTGAGAAGAGATTATCACCACGTATTCCGGAGGTAATTTAATTTATACGTGCTGCATTTACATGCCATGGATTGAATTCTCAGTCCTATCACAATAGGACAATTACCAAAATGTGTCCCCTGGTAGACTCTGACCGCACCAGGTTTCATGGGTACGTTTTTTCCTACACATATCCTGTTAGACCAAAAGGGCAAAGAGCCGAGAAAAAAGCTGATAGAAAAGTTCTAGTGTGGTGGTTTCTCTATTTCTGTACACGTGGACGTCTCAAAGCTTACGAGCAAGAGCCAAAAGCAAGCAGAAACCTATTGATAAGTGACTGCTGGTGACATTCAATCTCATTTACATGGAATGAAAAAAAATACATAAATAAAGGGAGGAAAAGACCTGGATTTCCAAGGTACTGATTACTGGATTTTTCCTAATAAAAAGAGATCACAGTTGATATTATAAAAAATGTAATATAAAGGAAACATTTGGGAAAATTCTGTCGCTTCAAATTATTCACTACAGTACTGTGAATATACTTCTGCAGGCAGCATGATTTGACTATATTTTTAGAAAGCTTATCTAGGAACAAGAATGCAATGACACCAACATCATGTTTCATGGAGAACATTACAAAGCCTGGCTTTCTATTTCTTCCTCAACCCTCTGAAAGATTACCATGGTTTATGAAAGGGGCATTTTCATGGTCTCCAGAGAAAAAAGATGAAAAAAAAAAAAAGTCTTATTTAACAATGCAATTCTTTAAGGGGAGAAGTCATTTGGTGATATGTCTATCAGGAAAGTTCCTGCCCTCATTCCTTACTGCTGCAAGGTATGCTGAGCCTTGATCTCAACACCCAGTGCAGGGGGCATGAATGGATGCTCATATGTACGGCAGGTGGAAGTGGAAAGTAGCACTACATTTTTGGAGGAGTTAAAATTGGGTCGTTTCAAGTGTCTGGAGAGAATGATTGTATTCGTTCCCTTTTTTTTTTTTTCAAACTTTTATATAGTTTGATGTTTTCCTTTTACAAAAATCATAGTAGTTTCACAGTAAGAAGTAAAAAATAAAAATTACCCCGAGCCATAAAAATTTAAAGTATAGCTATTTCTTCTACAGCGTAACATGGATGTTTCTGGAAAAACCTCCCCATCTGCAAAACTGCTAGGAAAATCGGTTTATGCGAAGATCCCTCAAAACGTCCTGCCATTTTCGAACCAGAGTCCTCGCTACTCCGAGAGGCAGCTTGGAGGCTGGAGGCCACGCAAGGGTTATTAAAGAAACATGGAAAAACATTTGGTTAGAAATGTTGTATTCAGAAGGCTGGGCTATAGAGGTGGAACGCAGGCTCCACCCAAAAGGTGGACGTGGCTGGACGTGTGGCCACGTGAACAAGACATATGGCAAGGTGGGGACGCACCTCTCTGCCTGGGGCCTTCGGTGCCTCTGCTTGTTTCTTTTCTTTCTTTCTTTTCTGTTTATTTACTTTCAGAGAGAGAGAGAGAGCGAGAGTGCATGAGCAGGGGACGGCGAGGGAGGGAGTGAGAGGGAAGGGGAGAGAGAGAGAATCCCAAGCAGGCTCCACACTGACAGCGCAGAGCCTGATGCAGGACTCAAACCCAGGTACCGCGAGATCATGACCTGAGCCGAAATCAAGAGTCGGATGCTTAACTGACTGAGCTGCCCAGGTGCCCCCCATCTCTGCTCATTTCTTATCTTCTTACATTGTAGCTGGAAGAGGCTGTGTCTGTGCAGTAGTTTATTGAGGGCTCTCCCCCTTTCCCGTTAACGGTTACAATACCACTCCTGCTGTTCTGGGCTTTCCTTGCCTAGAAAAAAAGTGTTTTTTGTACCAACACACTTTGATATTAGAATGAATCATCCTCCAGTTTATCAAATGCATCTGAGCTCACCGTGGATACAGAAATGGTGCTTTAAGAAGAACCAGATACCGTATCTGACGGTCTTGTTCCCATTTTTCCATTAAATAGGTATCCTTGAACTCTTTATTAAAAAAAAATTATCCAAATCATCCATTTTGCATCCTGCAACTATTAGGAAAATTTAATACAGTCGAGGAATATCAAAGCACAGGAATATCTAGCCCAGTCTGTGTTCACAAGCCAAAACACTAAGACCCGGGCTCACACAGCAAGGTAGCAGCCAGTACCTGCTTCCCAGGACCTGAGTCTCAGGACCTTCTGACAGGCGCCTATTTGTTCTTTATTCAAGTTCAAGGTTAGTTAAATTCCAACTGCCTCTTAAAACCACGGCTGCCAAAATGGGGAACAGCCTTTACATGTGCTCATAAACGTTTGTCTGATTTTTCCAGAGCTTACGAGGTTTGGCCGCCTGATCAATAAATGGAAAGTACATTTATTTGGCTTGTCAACAAATACTTGTTGATTTTAAGGCACAGTCTATAATCTCAAGGAATTTTTGTCCAAGACGTTACAATAAGGGCTAAGATAGAGGACGTCTGAGAAAGGAAAGAAAGGGGCCTAAAAATCTGAGCAGTAGGTAGGGGCGCCTGGGTGGCTCAGTCGGTTAAGCGGCCGACTTCGGCTCAGGTCATGATCTCACGGTTCGTGGGTTCGAGCCCCGTGTCGGGCTCGGTGCTGACAGCTCGGAGCCTGGAGCCTGCTTTGGATTCTGTGTGTCCCTCCCCTGCTCATGCTCTGTCTCTCTCTCTCTCTCAAAAATAAATAAACATAAAAAAATTGTAGGGGCGCCTGGGTGGCTCGGTCGGTCAAGCATCCGACTTTGGCTCAGGTCATGATCTCGCGGTCCGTGGGTTCGAGCGCCGCGTCGGGCTCTGTGCTGACAGCTCGGAGCCTGGAGCCTGCTTCGGATTCTGTGTGTCCCTCTCTCTCTGCCCCTCCCCCACTCGTGCTCTGTCTCTCTCTCTCTCTCTCTCTCTCAAATAAATAAAAATTAAAAAAAAAAATTCTGAGCAGCGGGAGTGCCCACAGGAAGCAGTCAGAGAGGAATTCCTCGGGGAGCTACCACCCACACAATCTAATCCCCAGTAATCTCCCCCGGGTCACTGAGATTCACTGCATTCTTAGTACATCTCCCAGACTACCTCAGTCCACAGAAGGGCTGCAGGATGTCTGAGGTCACACTAGGCATCCTTAGCTGCTGCTTCTAAATGTTAGGCTCTTGAGAGGCCTGGATGTCTGCCACACTAGCAGATCTGGGGATGATACGCCCCACGCACAGGGAACAATGCATGTGGTCAGTGCAAGGCAGTCATGCGTACAGCTTGAAGAAGGCAGGGTGCATATATACCCAAGACTCGTTAGAAGATCAGTGGCTAGGGGCGCCTGGGGGACTCAGCCAGTTAAGCATCCTACTCTTGATTCTGGCTCAGGTCAGGATCTCACGGTCGTGGGACTGAGCCCCACAGTGGATTCTGCGCAGACAGTGTGGAGCCTGCTTGGGATTCTCTCTCTCCTTCTCTCTCTGCTCCTCCCCCGCGCTCTCTCTCTCAAAATAAATACACTTAAAAAAAAAAAAAAAAAGAACGGCTAAAAACCAGAATTTTAGAACCAGGAGAGAATTTTGTCATTTGTTTTGTTCACTGATGTATTCTCAGCTCTCAGAACAGCGCCTGGTAAACAAGGTTAACAGTGGATGCTGGGTAAACACTTGCGGACGGAAGAATGGGTCCAATCCATGATGCGGTAGGGCTGGCTCGAACCAGCTTGCAAAAGCCAACTCGTGCATTTTCAGGCATTTTGAGAGCTGGCCGTTAAATACAGCCATCAGTAAGAATTACATTACATAACCTTACAGTGAAATAAATTAGATATAAATCACGTCTACAAGTGTATACACGTTATTCGAGTCGTAACACAGGTGTGACTGAAAACTCACCAGTTTCTGATTATTTTACTGTCATCTGTGATCTGAGGTTATCTGAGACTGTTACATCCACTTGGGAGACAGGCTGAAACAGTATGCTTCTGTGAATCACTTCCCAATTCTGTGCACCCATGCGTGCAACGTGTTATTAAACGTTTGCCCGCACGTGAGCGAGTCCCACCCCAAGCGTGAAAGGAGGGCCCGAGGACAAACGGGCTGTGTGTGGTGTGTGTGTGCCTCATCTCCTCACTTCTCTCACCTGGTTCGTGCCTACCTTGCCTTCAGGAGTCAGCTCAGGGACCCTCAACATTTTCCTGACATCTCTTCTCCCTTAACGGCATCAAGTGCTCCTTCCAGACATCTCATGATCTGCTCTGATTTCCAGCATTTCATTGTTTTGTTGATAGCTGCTCGACTACCCCACCTCTACTGTAGACCGTAAACTCCTGGAAGGTGGCAAGTATTTTAGCTCCGTACCCCCAGCATCTCACGGAGGCCTCCAGCAGCTTCACAAATACAGAATGGATGAATGAGTGGATGAACGAGTGGGTGGACGGACGGATGGATGGATGGACGCACGAACCCCGCTTTTGCCCAGGAAGCAGGGACTAGTTCTCCGAAAGCAATCCGAATCAACCCAGGATATGAGAAGCACTGTTAGCCCAAGGCTGCCTGCTGAAGCCCCAGGTCCAGGTTAAATTAACACGGCTTTCACTGGCTGTGGGGGACGTGGTAATAAGACTCTGCTTCCTGCCACTTTGCTATTCAAGTGACGAGCAGAAGCAAGGCCTCGGGGAAAGACCTGCCTATGTGCAGATGCACAATTGGCCAGGATAGTCCAGCAGCAGGGGAGTTCAGCTCTACACATTTATTCATTCTATTAGCAGTGTTAGCTCAAGATCCCACCAGGGAAGAAAGTCAGGCTTCGGGAAAGTCAAGCAAATGCCCTCTTATACTTCAACAACTCAAACTTTCTCCCTCAACAGCAGGGATGCACAGGGGTCTCTCCTGCCCCAGCCTAAGAGTGCTGATGCTGTCCAGTGGCCGGAAATACTCAACCAATCAACAGTGGTAACCGATCGGCTTTCGAAGGCACAAAAGCACTGTTGCCGGGAACAGAGAAGGGCCGTGGAGTCAGAGAGGGTGCTCCAGTTCAGGCTGTGCTCCGCAGGGACCCTGTGATATGGGACACATCCTCCTCTTGTTTGAGCCTCAGGGTGTCCTTTCTCATAGAACTTCGCTTTTAATGAGACGAAGAAATGAAACACAAAAAACACCATCAGACTGCCACGAAAAAGAACGAGGTCCTGGTACCTGCTACCACGTGGATGAATCTGAAAACAGGAAGCCGGGGGAATAAAGCCAGTTGCAAAAGGCCATACAGTGTATGAGTTCATTTACGTGAAATGTCCAGAACAGGCAAGTCCAGAGAGAAAGAGAAAATAAATTAGTGGTTGCCTACAGCTGTGCAGGGGATGGCTAAAGGTGGTGGGTTTCCTTTGGGGGTGATGAAAATATTCCGGATTGATTGTGGTGATGGATACAACTCCATGAATGTATTGGGACCATGAAATTGTGTAGTTGAAAGGGGGTATTGTATGGTATGTGAATTGTATCTCTGTAAGCTGTCATCACAACAATAAAATCAGATAGTAGTATGTGCTATGCAGATTATTAAAAAAAAATGCATGATTGGGGCACCTGGGTAGCTCAGTTGGTTGAGCGTCTGACTCTTAATTTCAGCTCAGGTCGTGATCCCTCAGGTTGTGGGATCGAGCCCCGTGTCAGGCTCTGATCTCAGCGTGGAGCCTGCTTGTGATTCTCTCCCTCTCTCTCTGCCCCTCTCCTCTGCTTGTGCTCGCTCTCTCTCTTCTAAAAAAAAGGCATGATATCATAAGTTAGTGGGTGGCTACTTCTGGCCAATCAGTCCCAGGGGAAGCGACATTTAAACTTGAGTGACAAACAGCCCAAGCACGGTCCCCCATCATTATCATGGTCAACAACCCAGACAGGTCCTTTCAAAATCTCCCCGAGACGCTCACAGTGAGGGAAATGCTGATGGCCAAGGCCCTTCCCTCATAATGATGGGCAAATCATATCAACCCTCTCGGGAGAGAAACAATTCTAATGATCGCTATTTATAGCTTCTCAGTGAGAAAAACAAACACCACCCCCCCCCCAAAAAAACCTGTCCTCCACGCCATCAACCCCAGTTTTGGTTTCCGTGTTCTTCATGTGGTTTGGCCCAAGACTTGTGGCTCTGTGCACCTCTTTTCTGAGGGTGAGAACCACAGCACAGAGCAGCGGTGGGTGTCAGCCGAGACGCTCCGCCATATCGCCCTTCTCTGGAGTCCAACCGTTTTACAGCAGAGCACCGTGTGGCTCGAAATGGAACAGCATGACAGGACGCATCTACGTGCTCCGGGGTGGACCATAAGCACCAGAAGCCGCGTCCGTGACATCCGTCTGGAGCCGTTTGCAAACAGGCCTGCGTCATCGCAACAGCAGGCTGGCGCTTCGAGGAGTCCTCCCAACCTCCCCGGGCTCTTCCACCTCCCCCGGGTTGCTCCTGACAGTAACTGGAGCAGTTTTCCACTAGCAACGCTGCAGATGCAAATCATTTCGCCATTTTCCACCTACCGAACCCGGTCCCCGAAGAGACGGAACCGGGACACCGGTTCTGACAATGAGATTCAGCTGTGAGTCAGAGCTACCTCTGCGCCAGACCGTCTGCTCGACCTGACCGACTCCCAAAGCTCACGCGGTTCTGATAACACCCTCGGTCCAAGTATACACAAACCCACTTACTTTCTATGGGTATTTTAAGCACAAAGTGTGGGCAAAGTTGAGTCAGAGGGACAACTCGAGAGAGAAAAGGTAAAACTGAACCTCAGTGTCTCTTTCATCCCGCTCAGTGCTCAGCCCTGTTCACACCACCCTCCGTGTTCATTGACATTCTCCGCCTTCGCGAACTACGCCGCCTTCTTGTTCCGCCTACTTGGTCTCCTGTGAGAAGAATATTTGAAAATATGCTTCACCTAGGCTTTCCTGGCCCTGGGGCAACAGTTCTCCCACCTTAGCAAGCCAAAAAATCATCTGGAGGGTTCGTTCAGAGGCAGATTCCTGGGCCCCCCTGACCAGGAATTTGCATTTCTACCAAGTTTCCAGATGGTTCTGATCTTACTGGTCCAGGGACCTCACTTGGAGAACCATTGCTCTGCGTCCTTTGGACCAATCATTCAGGGAAAAAGAAATAAACAAATAAAATTTTTTTTTCTACCGTGGTTAAGAACCCAAACCTGGCCAAAACCAGGGTTAAAGTCTGGAATCTGCCACTAATAACTGCATGACTATAGGCGAGTTATTTAACCTCCTTTATTCCTTAATATCTCATGAGTAAAGAAGAGAGAAAAACAGCTTCTACCTTACAGGTAATTTTAAGAACATACATGACTTAACGGTGGGGCTCCCTAAGTTTAGCAATACTGTCATTAACCCTGTGTCAATCAAAATACTGTCTTTAGCAAGAGTTTCTAAAAAAGGTCCTAGGAGGAACAGTCACATCTTCTTTTTAAACCTAAACATTTGATATTGGATTGTTCCTGGCTTGAGGACAGAAGCTTTAAGAAGTTTTTGGGAAACAACAGGAAAAGGCCACCCAATTAAATAAAAAAAATATGCTTAGAGAACATATTTAATCACCTGGTCCCAGTTGGTATACAATGAATTCAGTGAATGTTAAGTATGAATGAGCTCTTAGCGCAGGCACTGAATAACTGTAGGAAAAGGAGAAAATCCAGAGCTCTAGAGCCCCCCTAAAACCAAAGTCTGCCCCTCCCCCACCTTGGGGAGCATACACTCTCCTGGCCAGCGCTCCCTTTAGATTCGGTAGGATTTTGCTTGTTAGCGCCTAAAAGGGGGTGGGAGGGAGGTCCACATTTTCGTGATGTTTATGGTCTTGTGATAAACTGTATTCACAAGTCACTTTAAACCTGTAATAAAATTGTATTCTTTCTCTCCTAGTACTGATATATTTTTATTATGTTCAGGAACTACACAAAAGAATATAAGGTAGATTTGAAATAAGCCCTATACACATTTCCTAGAAAAAACAAAGGCAAAGAAATAAAGAGAACTTTCAACACGTTAATAATTGCCTTCCAGTCTTTTTTTTAACGTGCATACATAATGTGTATTTAACACAAATTGCGTGACTGTTTATATGTTGTGAAGTCATCCTCTTTCACATTTAATATATTGTGAACATACCTTAATGTTCCTACACACTACTATCTTGCACATGCCATTTAATGTCTATGTCACAGCCCATCCTTTGCGTGTGCCATTCTTTATTTGTTCATTTCCCTAACCATTTTTAAAAACGTTAATTTATTTTGAGAAAGACAGCGAGCAGGGGAGGGGCAGAGAGAGGGAGAGAGAGAAACCCGAGCAGGCTCCACACTCAGCACAGAGCCCAACTCGGGGCTCGATCTCACGACCGTGAGATCATGATCTCAGCTAAAATCAAGATACCCAACCGACTGAGCCACCCAGGTGCCCCCTCCCTGACCATTTTTTAAGTTACCAGATGAGACCATGGAATTAAATTCTGACCGCTCTCCTTCATGACGTTTCTTTTTTTCCTGCTAACCACAATTTTTATTCTGGGAACCCACTTTAATCAACACCTTTTCTGATTGCCACTATTTAAATGAATTTTAAAATTTAATTTAAATTTACATGTCAAATTGGATCTTAGAATGACTCAAAAATTACTTTCAAATTGTACATCAGAAATGTAGATGAGTTGGTAATTTCGTTTTTACTCTTAAGATAAAAAATAAAAAGCAGTCTTATCTTCACATTACTGTGCATCTACACAACAGACAAATCTGTAGCCATTAAAAAGAAAAAGGTAGACAGATCTTTGTGAAGCTATTTTGAAACAATCCTAAGAACAAGGGGCCACAATTACTCATCTACACACGCACACAGGGACAGCTCATCACTGGGGTGGGTTTAAGTATCATCTATCTGCACTCTGATGCTTTTCAAATGGATACCTGTAACTCCGATCTGTCCCCTAAACCTCAGGCTTGTGTGTTGAACATCCCACCTCTACCTACATGCTTGGTAGGCATCCCTCATTGAACGCGTACAAACCTCAACTACCGCTTTTGACTGTTCGCTCCCTCCAATCTCTTCCCCTTCTACATAAATGGTTCATTCTACCTGTTGCTTTGGTTAAAGAAGAAGGTGAAAAAACCTGTGAGACTACTTCTTCACTCTGTCCTATAGGATTGCTCATCCATCAGCAAATCTTGTTTTTACAATCTTCAAACTGTGTTGAGAATCCCTACTTTTCACCACGTTCAGCCCGCCATGTTGGTCCATATCATGGCACTCACCTGAACACCAGGATGGCTGAAATAGCTCCCTAATGTGTCCTCCTGCTGGTACCCTTATCCCATCTACCACAAATCTTTTCCAAATAGCAGCCTGGGAGGTCCTTTCAAAAGTGAAGTCAGCATATCTCACCTTTCTCCAAACCTTCCAATGACTTCCCAAGCCATCGCAAGAAAAATCCAAAGTCTTTATCATAGCTACAAGGTCACATAGTGCCTTGCTTCTAGTTACTTCTAGACCACACCTCCTACTCTTCTTCTCCTCACTTTATTTGCTTCAGAATCACAGCCTCCTTGACCTTGAACATGCAAAGCATGAAATGGCCTCAGGACCTTTGCACTTAAAGTCCCCTCTGCCTGGAAGAGTTGACCCTCAGAAATGTTCAAGGCTTACACCTGACTTCCCTCAGTTCTCTGCCAGAGTATCAACCCATCAGAGCAACAAACCCCCATCATTCTCTCCTGCTGTACACTGCAGTGTTCCTCACAGCATTCACCGACTCTTGTTATGGATTTATATGCCTATTGTTGATTGTCTATCTCCCACAACAATGTAGCAAATTCTTTGAAGACTGAGGATTGATTCTTGTTCTGTGCTTTACTCCTGCTTCCTAGAATAGGGCCTGCCACAAAGTAGATACTCATATTTGTAGAATGAATGAATGTATTACTAAATAGACATGTTTTATATCTAATGAGCGATACGCGTTCTGGAAGGATACAAAAGAATCCGGCAAAGTGCTTTTGAGAACGTAAACTGGGGATACAGTTTACAGGGTCTGGGGTGATAATGCACAGGAGAGAGACTTATTTTACACTCCAGGTACCTCATGCAAGATTTGCAATTTTACATCATGTGCAAATCAAATCCTCAATCCGAAAATCTCCTTTTGAAACTAACGCATCTCAAAATAAATCACAGCTTCCTCCCTCAACTGCACACCATCCCATTCACTAGTTTCAAGAACTCTGCAGCTGGGAATGGGGCACTGAGGACTACGTGTAAGGACCCCACTCCTCTACGAACAGGCTTGCACAGAGCAAACATCTCTCTACTTCCTACACTGGAGTTTCCTTTTTTAATGTTTATTTATTTTGAGAGGGAGAGAGGAAGAGAGCGAGAGCACAAGCAGGAAAGGGGCAGAGAGAGAGGGAGAGAGAGAATCCCCATCCTGACATGAAGCGCGAACCCACAAACTGTGAGGTCATGACCTGAGCAGACACCAAGCGTCGGGACTCTTAAGGGACCAAGCCACCCAGGCACCTCCCTACCCTGTAGCTTTACAGGCCCTCCCCGTCCCCAGCCCTCACTCCTTTGGGTCTTCTCCAAATGAGACGTAGGAGAAAATGAAAGCCAGGAGCAGTTACAAGGAGACTAGAGAAGAGTTGTCAGAGAAGCTAAAACATAATTTCAAATCTCTAGCCAGAGAGAAGCACTTCGTCTATCTCATGAATAGTAAATCTGTGTTGAACTGAATCTTAAAATGTTAGGTTTTTTCTTAAAAATCCAGACCAAATGTCTCCCTTCAAAGAGACCAGTGGTCTTTGACAATACTTAAAAAAAGAAAAAAGGCATCAAAACGAGCACGTGTTCGTGGAGCGTGCAGTCTGTTTGCCAAGTCTGACAGATTTCTGAGGTTTATCAAATACACTGTAAAGTCCCAGCAAATAGCTCTTGTATGGGTTAGTGTCCAATAATTAGACACCCACCAGAGCGGTCTCCTCAACCGACGGGCGTATGTCTTCCTATGCATCTTTGTACGTGTGCAGGACGTCAGGGCATGCGGCCCCATGCTGTGCGGTCTCTGGCTCTTGTCCCAGGGATCAAGGAGCCAGCTCCTCAGAGCCACTGGAGGCGTTGAGAGCCACTTTGAGAGCAGTGAGCAACTCACTTGAGAACTTACTAGACATTCTGCAGACCTGCGGAAACACGGGAGGTAGAGCCCCGTGACCTGTGGCTCACTGAGCCTTCCAGGTGACTGTGATGCACTCTGAAGGTGGAGAACCAGTGCCCCCAGTCTCCCTTCCCCAATCTCTTCCCCTCTCCCCTGCGCCCAGCCCACAAACACACGAGGGCCCTAGAAGTCAGTCCTGTGCTTTCTGCCTGCAGAAAAGTCCCCACGATTGGTCCTCCCTTTCAGTGGCCACGGAATACATCCTGAACCTTCCACTCCTGTCCTGACTCCTCACTTACTAATTCTGAGCTACCAAGTCTCAGTTTCTCCCTCTATGAAACTGACCTAATAATGCTACCAACGAAATCCAAAATACTCCAGTATTTTGGAAGGCAGTATAGCGATACCTATTTAAGTTTTAAAATACTTAACAACCTTTACTTCAGCAATCCTGCTCCTGGGTTTAGAAAATTCAGCTAAATACATTATAGCGCAGACACTCAGTTAAAGTTATCACATATAAGAGCATGTATATAAGGATGCGTGATGTGGTATTATCAGTGGCCCCCAAAATCTGATATTCCCAGAGACAGGCTTAATAAGGTAGTATTACATCGAGACCCTGAAACATCAAGCACTCCATTAAAAGGAATGAGCAAGAGCAAGGCTGGCAAACTCTTCTGTCAAGGGCCATATAACAAGTGGCTTTGCAGGCCAGACAGTCTCCATCATGCCAGTGAATCAATTCTTCTGTTTCAGTGTGAAAGCAGCCATAACAACGCAGCAATGGATGGGCAGAGCTGTGTTCCAGTAAAACTTTACTTACACAAACAGGCATAAGCCAGATTTTGCACGTGGACCACAGACGGCTCACCCTTGAATCAGACCTATGCTCTGTGACTTTTAAGTATGGTATTTCTCAAATCGAAAGCACAATGAGATACCACCTCACAAACAGCCAGAATGGCCAAATTTAACAAGTCGGGAAAGGATAGATATTGGCGAGGATGTGAAGAAATGGGAACCCTCTTGCACTGTTGGTGGGAACGCAAACTGGTGTGGCCGCTCTGGAAAACAGTGTGGAGGTTCCTCAAAAAATTAAAAACAGAACTACCTGATGATCCAGCAATTGCCCCACTAGGAATTTGTCCAAAGGATACAGGATTGCTGACTCAAAGGGGTACCTGCACCCCAATGTTTTATAGCAGCACTATCAACAATAGCCAAATTATGGGAAGAGCCCAAATGTCCATAGGCTGATGAAGGATAAAGAAGATATATATATGTACAGATACATAGATATAGATATAGATAATAGATACAGATATAGATATATAGATACAATGAAACACCACTCGGCGATGAAAAAGAATGAAATCTTGCTATTTGCAACAACGTGGACGGAACTGGAGGGTATTATGTTAAAGCAAAAGAAGTCAGTCAGAGAAAGACAGATATCACATGATTTCACTCATATAGGGAATTTGAGAAATAAAACAGATGAACACAAGGGAAGGGAAGGAGACATAAGATAAAAACAGAGAGGGAGGCAAGCCATAAGAGACTCCTAAATACAGAGAACAAACTGAGGGTTGATGGGGGGAGGGCGGGGAAGTGGGGGATGGGCTAAATGGGGGATGGACATTAAGGAGGGCACCTGGGATGAACACCGGGTATCGTACGGAAGTGACGAATCACTGGGTTCTACTCCTGAAGCGAAGACTACACTGTGTGTCAGCTAACTTGAGAATAAAAATAATAAGTACGGTATTTCTATCAGGGATTTACCACTAAATGGGAAAAACAAGGGGGCATTTTAAGAAATCTGTAACAGCACCACCATTTTATAATAGAAACGACGACTCTCAAACACCCGCCTTCTACGTGTACCTGTGCGCGTCAATCCACATGTGTCTGTAGATAGGGATTTCCATATGGGATTATATGGATACAGACAAAAACATGGAGAGAGGAGTACAAACTTCTAACAAGATTTAGGAGATCCTAAGGAGGGCAGAGGAGGAATAGACACAAATAAATCACCAAGAGAGAAACTACTGGAGGGCTTAACCATCCCTATCATCATATTTTTGCAGTTAGTTAAATTCTACATACATGGGTTTCTGTAAAAATAAATCAAATGGGATCCAAAAACCAATCCCTATCTCCCAGGCTAGCTGTGAAAATTTTTTTTTCTTTTTTTTTTTTTAAATTTTTTTTTTTCAACATTTATTTATTTTTGGGACAGAGAGAGACAGAGCATGAACGGGGGAGGGGCAGAGAGAGAGGGAGACACAGAATCGGAAACAGGCTTCAGGCCCTGAGCCATCAGCCCAGAGCCTGACGCGGGGCTCGAACTCACGGACCGCGAGATCGTGACCTGGCTGAAGTTGGACGCTTAACCGACTGCGCCACCCAGGTGCCCCTGCTAGCTGTGAAAATTAAATGAAATACAGCATGCAGACCCTCAGCACGGAGCCAGATGGGGCCACTCATTCCGACTCGAATTATCCCTCTATCAGACTAAGCCCCTTTGCTGGGTTTGCCACTAACACACTGCCCGGCTCACAGTCCTGCCTCTCCCCTTACCCCCTTTGGTGAATTCTGTACTGGATGTTCTTTAGTTCATTCATTCATTGCATCCCTTTATATGCTCTGGGCATCGCCTGTCAGTCATGCACTAATGCTAGGGGCTGGAAACTTAAAAACGAATGAAACTCAGTTCCTCCGCTCCCCAGGATTTTAGAGTAAATGGCCAGAGAGCTAAGGCCAGCTTTGGTCGCATGGCCCACCGTCTGCCTCCACAATGGCACTCCTTCCTCGACCAAAGGGAACAGAGTCTCTCATAAGCAAAGCTCTCCTTTCTGCAGGTGGGGAGGTCGGAGGGTTGGGGGGCAGTGGTGGAGAAGATTCCTTGTTTGTGCCCACAGGCCTCGTGCCTGGCATGATTCCTGGCATACAGGAGGTATACAGTCAGATGTGGTTCGATGACTGCATCGCTAGGTGAATGAGAAACCTCTACAGTCTAACACTCTCTTTGCCATTTTATCCTTTCTCACTACAAGTCAATGATAAGAACAGCTCAGGCTGATTTGTATTAAGTAGGTGCCAGGCACTTTGCCAAGATATCACCTGCCCCAGCCTACCTGGCAAGGTGTGTACTAATAAAAGCCCCCTTCACAGAGCAAGGGACAAGTGCTAAGGGTCACTTGCGCAGAGACACTGAGCTGGCACTTAAGACCTGGCCTCTTTATTACTCCAGAGCTAAAGTTCATATTACAATCCTGTGCGTTCCTCTAGAAAGCACCGAGGATATTATGAAGGCCTTAAAGCCTTAAAGGATGGGCTCAAATCCTGTACTTAAAGGTAGAAGGCACCTGAATTCTATTTCCAAAGCTTAGGGAGATGGCAACTGGCTGAAAGCCTAGGCTGCCAGGAAAGGGGAGGGCCCCTGCCATCTTGAGCCACAGAATCTACAGTGATGCTACCAGGCCCTCAGACCCCCACCGTCCCAGGGGCCTTCTCTCAAGTGAAAAGTAGCAATCTGCCAAACATGTGGTCTTCCTCGGCTTCCTAATGAAACCCATTCCCATGGCTGCCTGACCCTGATTCCAGCTCTGACAGATGTTTGGCAGAAACGACCCAAAGGGCTGTCTTTCCTTCCTCTGACTCCTCTCCCCAGTTCTGGCATCTGCGGGGAAAGTGATGGGTGTTCCGATCATCCAAATGCTACCGAGACATCACAGAAGATTACTGAAGTGTCAGGGAAAGCGGGGACTTACCTAGAGAAGGTTAGAAAGAGAAGGAGAGACAGAGAGACAGAGAAAACAAAAGAAAGTGAGGAGGAGAGCAAGACTGCTTTCCTGCTAAGGAAAAACACCGCAGAGACACCTACTTGGTGAACAGAACTCGCTAAAACAATGCCTCCATTGTCACCCACAGCCTGATAAAGCAGACTGTTAGTGAAATCAACCACTTGGGGCCACATTTCCCAGTGAAGCATTTTGCTGAACACCAGATGCGCTCAAATGGTTATTTTCATGGGGAATGAAAGTGACATGCATCAATTTATTCAGAGTCATCTGAATTCTCAGCCACATGCATAAAACAAAATCACTGCTCCCTTTGCTTCTGGTAACTTTTTATGCCTCCTTCCTAAGGAAATCCTCTCCCCACCCATACATCTGTCCTATCTTCAGAGTAAATTCCTGGAAGTACTATTGCTGCATAAAGAGACATGCGAGTTTAATTTTGATAAATAAGGACGAATTGTCCTCCAACGACATTGTAGCAAACTGAGCTCACAGAGCTCAATGCTGCATGCATCAAGGGGTAGAAATCATAACTCCTTATCTAAACTTTAAGCTCCTTTAAGATGCAAAAGGCTTTAGGGGCACCCAGGTAGCTCAGTCGGTTGAGCGTCCGACTTCGGCTCAGGTCATGATCTCACAGTTCGGGAGTTCGAGCCCCGCATCGGGCTCTGTGCTGACAGCTCAGAGCCTGGAGCCTGCTTTGGATTCTGTGTCTCCCTCTCTCTCTGCCCCTCCCCTGCTCATGCTCTGTCTCTCTCTCTCTCTCCCCTTCAAAAAAATAAATAATAAAAACGTTAAAAAATTTTAAATAAAAAAAAGATGCAAAACGTTTTCCTTTTAACACTTATGTTCTCCATAAGACTTACTACAATGCTTTCTTTGCAAGAAATAGATAGGTGTTTCCATAAAAGCTTTTGAATCATAACTTTTAGGCCAGGATGTAACAAGGGTTTACATTTAGGAGGGTAAAAAAGCTGATGATTGCTTTAAGCAATACACAATAATCAAAGAAACAATAAATAAAAGAATGAATACATAAATAAATCCACAAGTTAACCAAATTAACCAGAGCCCACAAAGAGGAAAAGAAATAAAACCTGATTTTTCTGAGGGGTAGGGATGGGGACAGAGGGCAGGTTGAGCTGGGGGAAGGGTGTTTATACAAATGAGACCGCAGCAGAGAAGAGTTTATTTCAGTGTCCGAATAGTAATGAAATTGATTCTATAATTTACCTGATGCTCTCTCTGTTGAAAAAAAAAAAAAAAGAAATAGTTTATGGCTTTTTAAAATTTCTTCTAATGTTCATTTTTTTTTGAGAGAGAGAGTGTGAGCAGGGGAGGGGCAGAGAGACAGGGAGACACAGAATCCAAAGCAGGCTCCAGGCTCCGAGCGGTCAGCACAGAGCCTGACACGGGGCTCGAACACACGAATGGTGAGATCATGACCTGAGCCGAAGTCAGATGCTTAACCAACTGAGCCACCCAGATGCCCCTATGGCTTTTTAAATTAGACTACGAATTACTTTGGTTTCCAGACTTGTGGAAGAGGGTCACTTGCATTCTCCAAATTCATTTCACTTCATTTGCAGAACCAAGTTTGGAAGTCAATCTATCAATTAGGCAATCAAAAAAAGAGGTGGCAGGGAATAGTTCAGAATAACTCTCAAACCTGGGTCCAGTCCAGGGCTCTAGAACACGGGGGAGAAATTGCACCCTGGGGCCTCGACGATGTCACTACGACCGGGGGCCAGGATGTCACCCCCAGTGGAGCCCCACCTACAGCCCCCTGGGGACAGCCTGCTAACTTAGTCTTTCTCCACCTTGTCACTCGATTTGCCTTGAAGGAAATTCTAAAAATGACAGGCCCCAGCGAGGAATGAGGAACATCCCACACACCGCCACTCCTTGTTCCAAAATTAGACTTTGTCACAGACACTGATCTCCAAGGTGGCAAAAATAGCAAGCTGCTCGAGGGAGTCCCGAGCTGTCCTGGCAGAGTCCCCGGCAACTACTCCTGCAGGGGCAGCGGGCAGCTGGGGAGCAGACAAGTTCTTGCTGCTGAGTCTCATTCCACAGGGGGTCGTTCCCCTGATACTCCAGCCACCCCCCGCCAGCACTCCCTTGTTGTTCTCCCTGCAGAACAGCACCACATTGCATTTAAAGTGTGAGAACTGGAGCGAGGAATTTGGAGATAGGATATTGCCATTTGGGGCCAAAACTACCCAAAAAAACGGGATTTCTTGTAACAGTAACAGCGATTTCCAAAAGGCACACTCTAAGTTGATCGATGTTTCTGAAAGGCACTCTGATATTCAGGGTAATTTGAAAGCACTAAGACAGCTCTTGGTGGGGACATTCAAGGGATAGAAAAGCTTTCCAACTCTCCAAGGGAGTGAGGCGCTGTGGCCAGAGGCAGCGGGTCAGGAGCCAGACAAAAGGGTCTTGGATCCCTGGCTCCCGTAGAAATGAGCTCAGTGACGGCAGGCAGGTGCCTGAACCACTCCGCGAGGGGTCTCATCTCTCTGAGAAGGACTGTGATTCCATCCAGGGCAAGGGTCACAGATAATACTCTCATACTGCGAGCCCTGGGGAGGATGAGCCTCATGTCTATTCACACTATATCCTGGAGCACAGAACAGAGCGCGTCAGGCCCTCAGTAAACATTCTTGAATGAACAAATGAATAGGAATGAATGAATGAATGAGTTTACCTTCCAGTCAAGGTGGCGATGAGGGAAAAATGCAAGTGAAGTACCTGGCATATCGTCAGAGGCTTGGTGAATGGTGCTGGCCGCTACGACCAGAGACACCAAAGGCAGATAGCAGATGGCCAGTAAACGCCCGGCATTATTAGCCAAACACCCTACGGTGGGAAAGCATTTCAAAGGGTGAAATCAAAGCACTAAATAAATATTATCCCAGAAGGCTGTGTGGTGTGGGGACAGACGCCGTGATGGTGGCCTCCATGGTCTACCCCTCCCCCAGTGTTCACACTCTGTGTGGGCCCCTCCCCTGACTATGGGAAGGACTTGACAGCTGATAGGATGTCACTTGCGTGGTTATGATGCCTAGGATTGTGGCCTCCGGCTTGCAAGGAGACTCTCCCTCTTGCTGGCTTTGGTGAAGACAGGCTGTGTTGGAGAGGCCCGTGCAGTAAAGAGCTGAGGGTGGCCCCCAAGCCACCGCCAGCAACAGACTGAGGCCCTCCATCCTACCGCCACACAAAACTAAACCCCCCCAATAACCACGTGAGCTTGTGAGTGGATCCTTCCCCATTCTAATGAGCCTGAAGCATCTCAGCCTTGTGAGAAACTGAAGCTGGGGGCCCATAAGCCACGCCAACACTCCTGACCCACAGCAACTATGAGATAATAAATGTGTGTTGTGTTACAGTGCATTGTTGGTGGTACTTTGCTGCTCAGCAGTTGAAAACGAACACATGGAGTAATCCAGGCAAGACATCGATTGGCCACAGCGCGGGCAGCCGGTGCTCAGAGAAGAACCACTTGCTGAGAGGAACCACAGGAGAGGTAGGGACCGTGGGGAAGTGAAGATGCCCAATCTGCCCAGGGATGGCGGAGAGTACTGGGTGCATCTGATCGTTACTGCTGCATGGGGACGTAACATGGGTGCTGTCAGACCTCCTCACTCTTCAAGATACCACAGAAAGCTGAGTTTTATTTGAAACCTCTCCGGTTTTTAAAGGTTGGCCACGAAGTTGGGATTTTGAGAATAGTGGTAAGTTAATCTCACGCAGGACAAAGAAAATAGGTCTGGGGGCTTCGTTGGGAGATGCGGAGAAGAGTGGGGACTATACCAGGATACTGGTTCCAAATTCCAGCTTCCAAGCTGGTGGCCTTGGCCTTCCATACAGCAGTGGTCGTAGGGTTAGGAAGTCCTTAAAATACTGCTTGTTACACAGTAAAGCCAGGATATATTTTTATTATTATTGATATCATCACTTACTAGTTTCCTATGGCTGTTGTAACAAGTTACCATGACTCAGTGGCTTAAAACAACATAAATCTGTCTTCTTACAGCTCTGGAAACCAAATGCCCAAAGTCAGTTCACCAAGCTAAACTCCAGGTGTTGGCCAATCTGGGTCCTTCTGGAGGTTCCGGGGCAGAATCTGTCTCTTTGTCTTTGCAGCCTCCAGGGGCACCCACATCCTTTGGGTCACCTATGTCTCTCTTCCATCTTCAAAGCCATCAGCACACAAACCAAATCTCTCTCTCCCTCTGCTCCCACTATCACATCACCTTCCGACTCTATTTCCTCCTGTTTCCCTCCCACGAGGACCCTTGGGATGACACCGGGTCTACCTGGATGATCTCGGATAATCTCCCCATCTCAGGAGCCTTAACTTGATCACATCTGCAAAGTCCCTTTTGCCACGTACAATCACATTCACAGGTTCCAGGGATTAGGATGTGACATCTTTGGAGCCATTATTCAGCCTATCCCTACTGCTATGATTGCTGCTGTCCTTGCTGTTATTGGGCCCACAAGCTTCCTCTTGGTGACCTGCTGGGATTCAGGTCCCAAGTCTGGTCCAAACCAATTCACCAAAGGCTACAACTTGAAGCCGGCACAGGTCCCGTGGTAAAGCACCTGTCTGTGGAGGCAGTCTTGGGAGTTTTCCACCAGAAGCAGCCAACGGTGGGTTTGGGCGAACTAATAATGAGACTAAGCCCAGCAGTTAGCATCACCCCCTTCTCCATTTATGACCTTGACTATCTCAGAGAAGCCAGCCAGCCAGTAGTGGTATGCATGCAATTCCTCGTTGACGATATGTGGATCCAGATCTATGTGGATCCATTACCAGTTACCAGGAAGGGCAGAAATGGAACCCGGGGAGGGTGGGCAGGCAGCGTTGTCTTTATTTGCTTCGTTGTCCTGTGGCATCTGTTTTCTCCCCAAATCAGGGATTGATTTAAGTACACAGATTCTAAGCATTTCTTAATCCCCGTTTAACCTCCTTGAGATTCAGATCCCATTGTGAAGCTTACTCATTTCCATCGAAAACAGGATGCTGTTGCTTAAAAATCACACTCATTTTATGGAACTCTTTAAGCAGGCAGCAAATTAAGAGCAAACAACATTATTTGCCAGTTAAATTTGCAAAGGGGTGATTTGAACGGATTACTCATATTCCTGATTAATTTTTAGTGGAAGTAATGAGGAGGTTGTAAATGGAAAAACATATGCATGAAGAACCTGCCTTTCAAGCACAAAACAATTTATGCTAATTGATGGCTTTACCAATAAGGTAATCTTGGAAAAACTTCTTCAGATGTTTAAAGGCATCTAATGGGATAGCTATACAACTTTAAAGCAATGGCATGTTGCCCTATAAAGTTCCAAGTGACTTGAATTCTACTTTATTTTTTTTTTAATGTTTTTATTTAGTTTTGAGAGAGAGGGAGAGAGAGTGCATGAGCTGGGGAGGGGCAGAGAGGGAGGGAGACACAGAATCTGAAGAGGCTCCAGGCTGCGAGCTGGCAGCACAGAGCCTGACGTGGGGCTCAAACTCATGAACTGCGAGATCCTGACCTGGGCTGAAGTCAGACGCTCAACTGACTGTGCCACCAAGGCGTCCCAAATACTACTTTACAACTATCCATCCATTCATCCATCCTTTCATTTACCTATCTTTATTGCAATATCTAGAATTGGTAAGCATATGGGGAAATGGATACCGAGACTGCATTAGTTCAAAAAGAATATTTTGAGGGGCGCCTGGGTGGCTCAGTCGGTTGAGCATCCGACTTCAGCTCAGGTCATGATCTCGCGGTCCGTGAGTTCGAGCCCCGCGTCGGGCTCTGGGCTGATGGCTCGGAGCCTGGAGCCTGCTTCCGATTCTGTGTCTCCCTCTCTCTCTGCCCCTCCCCCGTTCATGCTCTGTCTCAAAAATAAATAAACGTTAAAAAAAATTTAAAAAAAAAAAGAATATTTTGAAATAGGGAAAAAAAAATCAAGAGAAGAGTATTTCATGATTTGTGAAAATTACATGAAATGTGAATTTCAGTGTCCATTAATAAAGTTTCTTTGCGACAGACCTACGCCCCTTGAGAATGTTTTTACCTACGGCTGCTTCTAAATTACAATGACAGAATTAAGTGGTTGCAACAGAGACCATCTTGGTTCACAAAGCCCCAAGTATTACCAGCTGTCCCCTTACCGAAAGTTTTGCTGATCTCTGCTCTAAAATCCCAGACCACTGCATGAACAAGTCATTTGGGAATGATCTGAGGCTGCTTTGGGAAAGATCATCTTACTGGTATGCTTTCCCCCCTCTTTAAATCCAACCACCTCACATGTTTAAATCATAAATTTTGAAACTACCCTAATCCTACCACACTAACCCAGTTCCTTTTGGTTTTGCAGATTTCCTTCCAGATGCGAAGCTCTAGGCATGTGTTTGCAGCCACGATGTATGACGTGTATTATTTAACTCTTGTGCATTAAGATTTTGTGAATTTCTTCTTCTCAAAGAAGAAATTCATGAATCGTAATTCTCTGTACGAGTCACAGTTCCTAACACGATGCACTGAACAGAGCAGGTGTTTCCACACACACTCTACGTGTATTCGTGTTTGTGGTATCTTAATATATCAATGTCTATGAAGGCTAATCAACCAGACATGGTTGATGCATGGCTCTGGGAAGAATGGAGTCTCCGGACAGGTTTCCTGTGGCCCACAAAGAATTACCGTTTCGTTGTTGGTTTCAACTGGAATCAATTTCCAACAGTTACAAACAACAAGATATTACATACAGACTCAAATCCTAGACTTCTCTGGAAAAAAACAAGAGATGTCCTACATGGAGCCCACAGTCGCACGCACGTCAACGGTCTTCTGGTTTGGGGCTTTTGACGTTTCACCCCCCGTTTCCCTTCAGCCCTCTTCTCTCTGGCCCCTGTTGAAATTATACCATCTGGTACTGCTTTAAATTTATACCTACAGCCAGATAATCTACACAGATGTGTCTGTAGATGTCCATATGCATCCAAATTGATTCTGATGAACATACTCACTGCAACAGACTAATGATTATATCCCCTCCCCAAATTCATATATTGGAATCTTAACCCCCCAGGTGATGGTGTTAGGAGGTAGGGCCTTTGGGAGGCGATCAGGGCATGAGGGGCGAGGCCTCACAATTGGGATTATAAAAGAGACCCCAGAGAGATCCCTCGCTCCTTCCATCAGTGAGACACAGAAAAGACCATCGCCTATGGATCAGGAAGTCAGTGCCACTGGACACAGATAGGCTGGCACCTTGATCAAGCTATCAGTGAGAAATAAATTAATTTCTGTTGTTTAGAAGCCAGCCGGTCCTATGGTATTTGCCGTAGGAGCCCAAACTGATTAGGACACACACATGTAATACTAACTGAGGCACAAAGCAGACACGCAGGGATGCACGGTTACTATGTTACCAGCTGGCTCTTCAGGCTTTGCAAGGATGGCATTTAATCCAAGTAATACACGGGTGAGTACAGGAGTAAGCCACCTGCTCAGACAGTGCTGGCCATGTTTTTCAGCATAAATATTCTAGGATTGCACTCCACAGGAGTATACATACCATTGAATTTTTCACGCTCTGTAGCAAGCGCTCGTGCTGTTCAGCTATCGCCAAGGCAGCAGAGTGGACTTTCTGGTAGATGGCCTCCCCATCTCGCGTTTGAAAGATAAACAGCCCTTCCCCAGTTTCACACATCCTGTGGAAACAAAAACAGAGGGCTCCTGAAAATCCAGTTCCACGAAGTCCAAGGCACCAAGGGCCTAGAAAACGCCATGAAACCAGAGCCGTTTATTTCACATGAGGTCGGGACTCTTGTTCACGTTCGCTAAGTAAAGTTGGCTAGAATCAGAATTTCCAATTCGTTGTTGTTAATATTGGGCAGGACACTGTTCATTCTAGGCTAACTCGGTGCTGAATTTTTTTTTTTTCCAAAAAAAAAAAAAGCATAAGTGTAATCCCAGTACATTGCCTCTCAAAGACAGCTGTGCAACCAGGTTCTCATTACTGTCCGTGCATCGTAAGTTCATCAGGAGCTCCACCATCCAGGGGCGCCTGGGCGGCTCAGAGGGTTCAGCTTCCAACTTCGGCTCAGGTCATGATCTCATGCTTCATGAGTTCGAGCCCAATGTTGGGCTCTGTGCTGATAGCTCGGAACCTGGAGCCCGCTTAGGATTCTGTGTCTCCCTCTCTCTCTGCCCCTCCCCGACTCGCACTCTGTCTCTCAAAAATAAAAACGTTAAAAAAAAATTAAATACAAGAAAAGAAACTCTGCCATCCAGCTCAGCGGTGGAAGAAGGCTTCCATGACTCCAGGTTCTGTTCTTTCCTTATAGTCGATGGCTTTAAGGATTCTTTCATTTCCAAAATCAATCTGGATTCCTTTTTTTTCACTTTACCCACTGGCTTTTACCTTGGACATTTTGTCCGGCTTCCAAAGTAGTCCCAAAAGCCCCAACAGTCTTTCTTATGGCCTGACACTAACAGAAACAGTGGATGAAAACCCAGAGAAGGTAAAACAGTTTAAAAGTTGGGCCTTTCCCACGTTCTTTGTGAAGATACGGATTCAGACATAAGAACACCGTGGCCATACAGAGATACAACAGTTGTGAATTTCCCAAGAATTACTTTGCCTAAATGATGAACCTGTCACTCCAGGCCATGAATTATGCAGTTGGTCAAGAATCTAGAAGAAAGTCGGGAGCTCAGAAAGCACCTGGGAAATTCACTCACTGGTGCCCAAAGCAAGTATGTATCAAGGCAGAGCGCAATAAGCAGAGAATGTGGGCTCCAGACTGCCTGGCCCTGCTTGCCCCCTGCCAGCTATGTGAGCCGCGACGCACTACTCAGCCTAAGCCTGCATTTCTGCTCGTGAAATAACTAGGAGGATAACAGCCATCACGTAAGCGTACTGAAGGTGTTAGGCATGATACATAAAGTGCACAAAGGAGGTCTTTCGCTCAATGCGCACCTCCACTCTTCTGCTGGAAGGTAAGCTCCAGGTAGACCAGATCTGTTCCTGATTTGTTCACAGATCTTCCGCCAGTGCCTACAACAGGGCGTGGCCTATATCTGTTGCTCCGTAAATAACTACAGAATGGACTGTGACATAGGAGGCGGTGCCAGGCAAAGGTGTAATTAAGAACTGGACCCCGGCTTCCTTGAGGAAGTTTTATTGAAACTGAGGTTTCTAGAAGAGAAGGGAGGAACAACAGTCTGACAACTGCACAGAGAATGTCCTGATTTGGTCAAAGGCAAGTGACACACTAGGGGCCGGGGGGCCGGAGGGGGCGGCCTATGTTCCAGGAGCTCCGGGAATGGGCACGAGCTCCCAGAGATGACAGGCTTCGCTCTGCGAAGTCACCACCCGACTGTAACCATTCCCACAGGCACAGATGCCCAACATCGGAAACTGTCCCTCTCTGTGCCAGTGACATGTCACACAGACATACCACATTGGAAAAATACTAATGGGACTGAATTTAAGAAAACCAGAATAAATGATCCCACAGTGGCCAGTATAAATCAGCAAACTTGTGAGATGGGAGTGCCAGTGGGTTCTGCATTCCCTCACTTGCAACATGTGCTCTGCGCATGTGCATGTGTGTGTGTGTCCCTGTGTGTTTAGAATATTTGAACATTGTTACAAGCAGGATGCATCTCATACTCGACTCGTATGTTTATGGTACTCTTCTCTCTACTCCTGCAAAGCAGTTATTAAATCAATGTTACATTTCACATTTGCAATTACATATATTCTATATGAAGGAGTAAGGTACTTGCCAGAAAACAGAAGGCAAATCATAAGGGCTCCGGCAATGGATGTAATGGTAAAGAAACGGGCTTTTTCCCTGAGAAGTTTATAATGTATTCGGCTAAACAAGATCTATGTAAGTGAACAGGTTCAAGACTAACATGGTGGTGCGGTGAGCTGGGGAACGGTACTGGTCAGAAGTGCACTGAAAGGAAAGCAGAGCTGGGGAAAGGGGTGGGTGTTGATGTTACATAGTAACAAGGAAAATCAGGAAGGCAAACACCAGAGGGGAACAGATCAGAGGCACTTTCCAGGAGAGATACAAAATTAGGAGCAAAACATTGCAGAAGTGAGGTGAACCCTGGGACTCCTGTCCTCCCTGTGGCTGCAGCCGCCAGGGACACTATGGTTAAGAAAATACGGAAGAAAAAAAAAAAAAAGAAAATACGCACAGAGCAACACAACATGAAGTCAAAAAGAGGCTTAACCACATGGGTTCTGGCAGCTCCATCTTGAAGAAAAAACCCGGGGAAGGGTCTTTTAGGAACTCGTAATACAGAACAGGGTCTCTCTACACTGGCACATTCGACATGAGCAACAACGTACGGGCAGATCGTTCTTTGTTGTGGGTACCGTCCTGTGTGTTGTAAGGTGTTTAGCAGCATCTCTGGTCTCTACCCACTGCACGACAGTAGAATCCCCTAGCTGTGGCAACCCAAAACGTCTCCAGACATTGATAAATGTCCCCAAGGGGGCAAAACGCCCCCAGCTGAAAACCACTGAAATAGACCAAAAATAAGGGGTTTAGGGAGCACCTAAGCCATGGTTCAGTGGTGGAGAGGCTGTGCACGCGAGGCGGCTTCCGCGTTCAGGGGAGCTGTGGATTCACCGCAGATGGTGTTCCCGATGAAGCACAGAGGACGTCCTGCACCTGCGGTCTGTGGGGTCTTGCCCGTTCCAGTCATGGGCATCATCGCCTAGTGGATCTCAGCTTGAGACAAAGTAGCAGTTGACTGCTGGTGCCGTGTGTAGGTGTGTTTACGTGTGTGCGTGTGTTGGCTGGAGATCAGCTAATCTAGGCTGCCTGCTAATGCGGTGGTTCTCCTGTCCTTCGCTGAGACCACTGGGGTGAGAAACAGAAATCAATGTAAGACACCACGTGATGTACCACAGTACCACTGAGGCTTCCGAGCCCAGGACGGCTCTTGAGAACGTAAGCCAATCTCCTACGACTCGCATTGGTTTGTCAAATCTTTGCGCTGCCTTATTTAATACTTGTTTAATCAGCTCAGTTTTCCTTTCCCTTAAACAAATGTATCGTAAACGAATCGCCAAATCAATAGTAGAAGCCAGTATGCTCGACTACAAGTTGAAGGCAGATGTGAAAGTAAATACAGTGAAAACAAAATGTTCTTAGACTCTGACCAGATCCTCTTGTCAAAGATCTAAGCGGGACGTTTGCTCACGCGTTAGTGACACAGGTAAAGTAGAAAGTGTTAGAAGATGTGTTTAAGATGTGCCAACACCTCACTGAAATGTTTCTCTGTAATTTAATCAGGAGGATCAAAAAGGTAATTAAGAGGAAAATGACTTGGGGCGCCTGCGTGGCTCAGTCAGTTAAGCACCCGACTCTTGGTTTTGGGTCGGGTCATGATCTCCTGTTTCGTGAGTTCGAGCCCTGCGTCCAGCTCTGAGCTGACAGTGCAGAGCCTGCTTGGGATTCTCTCTCTCCCTCTCTCTCTGCCCCTCTCCTGATGATGCACTCTCTCTCTCTCTCTCTCTCTCTCTCTCTCTCTCTCTCAAAACAAATAAGTAAAACTTAAAAGAAAAATCTAAAAAAGAGGGAAGAAAATGTCATTGTGAGATTACATTCATTTCATGTTATGCCTCTATCACTAAAACCATCCCACATCTGGGGAAACGCGGCTGTGTTTCCTGGGGCCCTGCTCTAGTTGGTGTGGGACAGAAAGCCTCATATGCTGGAAACATGGTCAAGTTTCCTGACCTCTCGAAGTTTCCACGGACAAACCTTTGAGAGCGGGGAAACTGTGTTTTATCTTTAGGAAAGGATCTCAAGTCAAGGTAAGCATCTAATGAGGATTTGTTGTTGTTATTTTAACCCTTTAAAATGTCAAAGCCAAGGAGAGGAGGTCCTCGGGGAAAACTTCAGGAAAGAGGCACAACCACATCTCTGCCTGGATGGAAACTGTGTAATCACAGCCCGGAGCAGCGGGAAAGCGAAAAACAGCTGCACGGCAGTGGGAGGCGTGTGGCTGGGGAAGAAAGTCTGTGTTTGAGGCTCACGGGCTGTGAACACAGAATAATACAAACCTCTTCTCTGAGAAGGGAGATATGAATTCGGGAATGTGATTCTCCCTTTAAGAAAAGAAGCAGCTTTCATTAAACAAAGATTGTAATGCAAATAACCGGGGGGATTTGTTTCTCCGGCTGCAGGAGGTATACTGTGTCTGAGTGTTAGCAGCACCTTAAATAAAGCCCATCAAGGGGCGCCTGGGTGGCTCGGTCAGTTGGGCGGCTGACTTCGGCTCAGGTCATGATCTCGCGGTCCATGAGTTCGAGCCCCGCGTCAGGCTCTGTGCTGACCGCTCAGAGCCTGGAGCCTGCTTCAGATTCTGTGTCTCCCTCTCTCTGACCCTCCCCCGTTCATGCTCTGTCTCTCTCTGTCTCAAAAATAAATAAACGTTAAAAAAAAATTAAAAAAAAAAAAAAAGCCCGTCAGCCCGGTGGACAAGAGGAAGAGAAGGTTCCAGTTCAGAGGGTGCTCGGCCACACACTGTCCCTTCTCCTGTGGCTCCACCATCCATGTCACCAGGCTTCCTAACGGTTCCCTTAAATGTGTACAGACGCTGCCATCATCACTTCTTAACTTTTTAAAAAAGGTGTTTTTAAAAAATGTTTATTTATTTAATTTTGAGAAAGAGAGAGAGAAGGGGAAACATGAGCAGGGAGGGGCAGGGAGAGAGGGAGAGAGAGAATCCCAAGCAGGCACCCATCGATCGGCACAAAGCCCAGCCCGATGCGGGGCTCGATCTCATGACCCCTGAGATCATGGCCTGAGCCGAAACTGAGAGTCAGACTCTTAACTGATGGAGCCACACAGGCACCCCTGCCATGATCACTTTTTATTTATTTATTTTTTTATTTATTTTATTTATTTTTTTTTTTAATTTTTTTTAATGTTTTTATTAATTTTTGAGAGAGAGAGTTTGAGCAGGGGAGGGCAGAGAGAGAGGGAGACACAGAATCGGAAACAGGCTCCAGGCTCTGAGCCATCAGCCCAGAGCCTGACGCGGGGCTCGAACTCACGGACCGCGAGATCGTGACCTGGCTGAAGTCAGACGCTTAACTGACTGCGCCACCCAGGCGCCCCGTGATGATCACTTTTTAGACTTGAGTTTATGAAAACAAAACAAAACCCAAACAATCCAAAGTCATAAAATGTGGCCAGTGTAAAAGACAGTGGGTTGTTTATTAATACGTCTGTTCCTCATGTTCTATGAACATGTAAAGTCAAAGAAACACTTTTCTCCCGTTTTTCCCCATGCTATGCCCTGACCTAGATCTTAGGGAGCACTGCCCTCCGTTCTTCCCGCTGTAGTGCTCTATAAGCAGCAGGATGAAAGGGAGGGCTATCTCACAGTTTCTGAACCCAAACGCGAAGTGTGGCTTTACTGACCCCCAAGAGAATGAAAAGCCAGGTGAGCAACAGAGGGAAACTTCTGAACAAACCTTGAAGTTCGCATGCCCCAGACTGAAGTCGGATCACCCCCACCCCACACTGGCCCCCCAGGCGTGCCTGTGCTGTTCCAACGGCTCCCGGAGGATCCTGATTCCTCTCTGTCTGTCTCCTCACCCACGTCCAGTCAGTCAGCTTTGGGCACTAGCTTCAAAACATGTCAGTATCCAAACATCTAAGCCCACGTTCCTTGTCACCAGCGTGCCGGGAGCCACCCTCGTCCTCATCATGAGCACTACAATGCCCCCTCCCAACTGCTTTTAGCCTGAGTTAAAGAAAAAAAAAAAAGTCAGACCATGTCACCTCTTGGCTAATCACTTCCTGTGTAGGGAAAAATTTAATCTTGTCCAAACAATCTGGTCTGGCCTTTGCCAACATGGGAGGTGATTTTTGTTTGCCTGGGTTCTTGGGTGAGACAAATAGTAACAAGGGGGTTTAGGGTGAGGCTTTGGGTCACGTGCTATCAGCTGACCTGGAGGCTGAGATGAGCCAGGTGGGCAATCGATGAATCAACCAAGCAAGCATGGAGTGGAGCCTCAATCAAGACTCTAAACGCTGTGGCTGGGAAGCGTCCCCGGTTGACAACACTCCGTGGGGACTGTCACATACTGGTATGAGAAAGGTACAGTGTTCTGACTCCACAGGGAGAAGACACAGAATCTCTATGCCGGGCACTTCCCACAGCTCCTCCCTTATCCGATGGTAGTTACTCTGTATCCTTCAGTGGTACAAGCTTTGACCAACTTCATAGATGTCAGTGAACTCCAGGTCATTCTAGCAAATTCTGAAACGTTTGGTGGTTGTGGGAGCCCCCGAACTTGTAACTGGGGTCAGAAGTGAGGAAGGTCTTGGGGACTGTTCCTTCGAACCTTGCAGTGGTGTCTCCCCACCCACAATGGCTGCCCAACTAAGATGAAAAGCCAAATTCTTTACAGTGGCTCCAAGCCCCACACGGCCTGACACTGTTCTGCTTCTTCCTTTGCATACATTGTGGCCCCCTCCCTTATTCTGCTCCTGCCACGTCAGCCTCCTGGATCTTCTCTGCACACTCCATGTACACCCCCCTTGGCACCTTTTCCCAATGTCCTTCTGGCTGGAATGCTCCCCACCCCCCTGCGGCCTCCATGATTCCTCCTGGGTCTTCTGTCGGCAGCACTGACTCAGTCAGCAAAGCCAGTCCTGCTCACCCTACTTAAAATTGCACCCCCTCTTTGGGCACTTGCTATTGAATGATTTTATTGTTTGCCGTGAACTTACACAATCAAATGTCATTATTGTCTATATCCCCTCTTCTCTACAGAGCGAACTTCATGACAGAACACGTGAGAACCTCCTGTCCGTATGCTTTATTCACTGCTACGTCCACGGTGCTCAGAACCACATGGGGCTCCTAGGGGGAACTCAACAAACATTTGATGAAAGAAGGAAATGGCTCATTTTTATTTACTAGACCCTTCTAGAAAGTGAGGTACCATCACATGTAAAGTGGTCACATACACCAGTGGATCATCACCCGCAGGTGATGGCTGCACTGTACAGATGACCAACAGGTACGTGAAAAAGTGCCCAGTGTCACTAACCATCAGGGAAACCAAAACCAGAATACCATACCATCTCACACCTGTTAGAATGTCTACGAGGAAAAAGACAAGAGATAACAAGTGTCCGTGAGAATGCGCGGGAAAGTCTAGAGACCCTTGTGCACTGTTGGTAGGAATATAAATTGGTACAGCCTTGTGGAAAACAGTATGGAGGTTCTTCAAAAAATTAAAAATAGAACTACCATATCATCCAGCTATTCTAGTTCTGGGGATCTATCCAAAGGAAATGAAGTCACTATCCCAAAGAGATATGTGAACCTCATGTTCACTGTAGTATTGGTTACAATGGCCAAGACGTGGAAATGGCCAAGTGTCTACCAACGGATGAAATGCATAAAGAGAATGTGCCATGTACACACACACACACACACACACACACACACACACACACACACAATGTGATCTTAGCCATAAAAAAGAAGGAAATCCTGCTGTTTGTAACAACATGGATGGACTTTGAGAGCATTATGGTAAGGGAAGTAAGTCAGATGGAAAAAGGCCAATTCCATATGATCTCACTTGTGTGTGTAATACAACCAAGCTGAACTCACAGAAACAGATGAGTGGATACCAGCAGCTAGGGGTGGGGATGGGGAAAATGAGGAGCTGATGGCCAAAGGGTGCAAACTTCCAGTTAGAAAATGAAGAAGTTCTGGGGAGCTAACGTCCAGCGTGGCGACCACAGTGAACAATACTTTACTGTGTCCTTGAAGGTTGCTCAGAGAATAGATCTAAAATGTTCTCACCACACACACATTGTGTGAGGCGATGAAGGTCTTAACAAACCTTAAGGTTGTTATCACTTTGCAATATATACATCGTACGCTTTAAACTTAAACAGTGTTATATGTCAATCAGATCTCAAGAAAACTTGAAAAACAAGTAAATAAAATTTAAAAATACACACAAAAATTTTTCCTTCAAAAGATGGCCACAGGGGCGCCTGGGTGGCTCCATCACTTAAGCATCTGACCCTTGATTTCGTTTGAGTGTGAGATCCAGCCCCTGTGGATTCAAGTACAGGAAGAACGGAGTACATTTTATCTGTTAATTTGTTTTAAACTCTTTAGTAAGAATGAGTGTATGCTCTACAAAATACTCAGAAATGAGAAATTACTAAGTAGCTTAGAATCGAGAAGAGAAATAGAGAATATTCAAAGAGTTATATTAGAATAGGGGTCCTTTGACCTGTAAACTCATCTGCTAGAGGGAAAGACAATTTTCTTCTCCGATGCAAAGCCACTTCACTCAGTACTTGTTTTCAGAGTGATACACACTAGAAATGAACAATTGCTTTTCCAAGACTGCGCAGAGGCCTTTATTCAAAAAAAAAAAAAACAAAACAAAAACAAAAACAAAAAACCAAACACCTTTCACAAATTTGTGCACTCCATTTAAGAAAAAGAATTTGTACGTGCAATGTCGATTTTCACATATTCTTGGCATACCTGAAAGTTTCTCCTAAAATGATGTCAAAAGCACAACAGAGACTCTCTCTGGCTGGTAAAGAGGAGTGCTCTCGTGTGGTAATTATTCAGGACGTGCTGCGAAATGTCACCTGAGCTGCTGTCACTCCTGCAGGTGCTAAACCCAGGGTATTAATCTAAATCAGTCAGGAGGTGAGGCGGAGCCTGACGCTGAAGCATGCTAACTCAGCAGTCAGCTGCAAAACTAACGGGAGCCTACTGGACACTGGCCACCCTTCCTTAAACAATAACGTTTCAAGAACGGTTCCAAGGGAGGTGTTGACGCAGTGAGATCCTCCTGTTCGTTGGATCATCCCATAAAAAAATCAGAGCCCCTGCCAGCCTGATGTGCTTGGCCGAAGTTTCAGAGCTTCGAGGTGGAAAGAAACAAACAAAAGACTAGAAAAACCTCAAACAAAATAAGCAATATGTCTCTCGGCCCACCAGATAAACTAACTGTTCTTCTCAGTCTCCAGGGGCAAGAAGTGGCAATCCACGGTGCAATTGCGTTTTATTAAAGAGCTTGTATTTCAACCCTGGATTTCTTCAAGGAAAGAAGAAAACAAAACAGAAGTATGATCGGATTTGCCTATGTTGGGTGGAAAGGAGGAGAAACAGTGTCCAGAAGATCCTGACGACCTACGATCATCACACTGCTGCCCAGGAGAGATGAACAACCCTGGCTATATGTGCCTGTCCCCCAGACTAAAAAAAAAAAAAAAAAAAAAAAAAAAAGAAGGTTCCAGCAATTAGGAGAATTCATACATTAATGCATATCCAAATGGTTTTCCTCTGGTGATGTAAGAACACCGTCTCTTCCCTAGCTCTGTGGAAGTATGGAATATGATAACTGATGGAGGTGATAGACTAACCTGATGAAATACTTTCTAGACATCTACAAGGTTTGGAAGTAAGAAGATCTGAGTGTGAATAAATCTACCACTTACTAGTCTAATGCCTTCGGACCAGTCACCCAGGTGCCCAAGCCTCCCTTGAAGATGAGAATGGTAATATTCCCTACTTTGTACGATAAGTGAATGGCATGACCATATGAATGAGACACTGCATGTAAAACGCTTCGTATAGTGACCTTCATGTAGTAACCTGCTCCATAAATATTAGTGATTACTCTTCGTGGCCGGTATGCCGGATGGAACAGAATTTTTCAACTGGATAACTGGACCAGATACCTATTTGCTGTGGGAGATTGTTCTGTGTATGTTTAGTAGCACCTCTGGCCTCTCTACCCATTAGATGCCAATGGTATCCCTGACCAACTGTGACAATCAAAAATGTCTCCAGACATTGCCAAATGCCCCCTGGGAACAAACGCACCCTTCGTTGAGAACCACGGTTCTGCATCTCAGCACCATGATGCGTGATATTGCTAATTACAGTCAAATAACTGCTTTACCCTATTTGCTTTGAGCAGCTATTAAATGCTATGTTGGACACATTTGTTAGGGTTCCTTTTTTCTTTTTAAACCTTATACCCATTCCCCTTTGGATGGCATGAGTGCACCCTTCCTGCTTTGGGAGAAACACCCATTCTATTGGTACCCTGTGTGCCTTGTGTAATAAAGTTCTCAGTATAGTACCTGACACACAGTGAATGTAACGGTCAATATATGGTAGGAATTTCTCTCTCTTCTATTTGACTGATGGTGTGAGAGGATCCCAAAGCATCTAGAAGCCACCATGTGAAGCCAGAGCAAAGCCACCCTAGAAGCAACAGGACTGAGAGATGAAACCTAGGGTCATGTACACTCTGAATCAAGTCAAGCCTGAAGCCATCCCTACCTCCTGGACTTGTGGTTATGTGAGCCAATGAATTTCTTCCCTGTTGTTTCAGTTTGGTTGATACAACTGCCTACTATGTGCCAAGCATTATGCCAGGCATTCACACATACACCTTACTTAATCTTCATGGCAATCTTGTGACGTATGTCATATACTGCACCCATTTCACAGGCAGCCAATGGAGCTCAGAGAGTTAGGTCATTTACTCAAGGCCCACAGCCAGTAGGTGGTACAGCTGTAATTTCATTTCATTCCCTCCAATTTCTAGTTCAGTCTGTTACACATGCCCTGGTGTCAGTCTTGGTGGGGTCAAGGGGGGGCCTTTGAGCAGAAGTAACACCCCATCCCAACTCTAACAGAAGCTGAAAGTGAGCAGAACTTTGCCCAAAGTCTTTGGGGGAGATTCTTTGTGTTCTGGAAGGCGATACTGCAACGTCTTTGCAGATGCATGTTGGATACGTGAAAACTATCTGCCTGGAGACACTTAACTCCTCTTCATTTATCGATAGGAGACAGGGAGAAAATCATATTAGTTAACAGGAAACTGCTTTGTTTTGAACACATCCAAAAATAGCCAAGGAAAAAATTATCTTCACTAATAAAGCAAGGCAGATATGAAACCTTCATGCTTGGGGGAACACAAATGATCTTATTATCCTGAGCATCTTGATGGTAACCATAAAAATTCATCTTTATTTGAGTTTCAGGCAAAATATAAACTAGGAACATTACCTTGTGTTTAACACTGTCTGTATCCTGCAAACCCAAGCCCTGCTCCAAAAGTCGTCACAATAAAACATCAAAGACACTGCCGAGGAGAAGCGGCGCTATTCTAGGTCATCCGTGTGCGTTACTGCTGTTCCCCACAACAGTCCTGCAAGGAAGTTATGACTTGGACAAACATACAAGGGAAGCGAACCCCTCTGTCCAAGGTCAACAGCTAATAAAGAATAGAGACGAGGGCCCAGGGTGTCCCTCTGACTGCTTCTTCCACCACCCCGTGCTGTTTGACAAATGAGCAAGACCCTAAGAACACATTCCCAATAGTCTCCCTTCTGTGACTCACTGCAAGTTAGCATCAGCCCCACAAAGCACGACCGCTGAGTAAGAACACGATTCAAAAGCAGCTGAGTGTTCTGAGTCCCTGCAATCCTTGAGGCACAGCACGGTGTGGTATGGGTTGTAGGTGTTCTCATCATCATCTAATGGCTTCGACGAGATACCCTGAAGGTCAGACCCTAAAGAGACTAAAGTCATAGAACAAAATGCTTTCGTTTTACAAGTTAGCACTTTTATGCTTTTGGGTCAAAGGCCATTGGAATATTTCTGAAATTTACGTCTCCAATATATCTGTAATTTCCATCCGCCATTTCTTTTATCTGAGCTACTTTGGTATCTCCCCATATATCCACTTGCCACCTCTATCTCACTGCCTATAAAATATGAACACCATTCTCTCTCTCTCTCTCTCTCTCTCTCTCTCTCTCTCTCTCTCTCGTACACACACACACACACACACACACACACACACACACACACCTGCTTAAAAAATCTCTATGGTTTCTTATTACACTTAGGAGAAATATCAGTCTTTAAAATAATGTCCTAGATCCTTAGCAATTCTACTAGATTAATATGAATAAGTTGAACTTTTGCAACATATGAGTAATATGAAAACTTGAAAGACCGAGATAATTTCAAAAAAAGTTTAATATTCATCATGAGATACTATAAAAGTTTACTAAGGTTTTAGCTTTCAGAGATTATGACAGAAAGCCATACTCTTCCTATTACAATTCCCATAAATTCAAGGAACTGAAAAATTTTCATGCTTGAATAAGTGCTACCTGAAATAGGCCCAAGACACCCTACTGTCCATTGATATGAAATACAAGTGGGAGATGATATGAGGCATACAATCAATAGAAAAGCCTACTTCTATTGTAAAACATTTTTCGTACATAGATTTCACTGGTTATGGTTAATACATAAATAATTCTGGAGACCCAAACAGGAAAATATAGCCACTTTCCCCAACAAATTCTGATTTTTCTACAGAGATTTTCCAATAAGGATAATAAATAAGTAATTCTGACAAAAGAACATTGCTCTGAAGATTACAGTTTTATTTTCTACTGTGAAGACCTTTGCCATCTCTGGGAGATTCAGAGACTCATTTATAGCATTTCAATTTCCAGGTACTTAAAAAGCAAATTTTAAATAATTGGGATTTGCTTATAACGGAATGAGCAGATTAAGTTGAGCAGAGCATTGCTGTCATATGTTCACACAAGTTAGGGTCTTATGTGTTTGCAACTTCTGTTTTTACTCTTGTATCAAGTATTGTATTCCTATTGGGAAGAACCATCCACTTTTACAAACAAACAAACAAAAATTTTTAAAACCACAAGCTGATTGCCTTCAACTTTAATGTGAATTTTACAGAAGGACTTGTATCTTGAAATTTAGTCATTTAAAATTCCAAGATATAAAATTTATCTGCAATGTCTCAAAAGAAGAGCCTAAATTCTGAGGGAGCAAGAATGGTGAGGGGGTGGGGAGAAGAATGAGATCCTGATTAGACTAAAATCTCTTTCTGGTTAATGATCGACCCAAATTTTTTGGCACCATTGGCACTATCTTCTCTTTCCAAAATTGACTTCTAAAAGGAAAAAGGGAAAGGCCTAGAAGTGCTTATTGGGTATGGACTGCAATAAGCCAGTTCTAGAATCAACCTCCTAGCGTTAGTGCGGTTCATCACACCACGGATGGAACCCAATCAATGGCACCTTCAGAAATGAATGGTGCCTCATATTGATAATCTACCATAGTCAGCCAAGGAGAAAACATAAACAGATTAACACTATGGATGTTTCCCAAAACCCAAGAAGCTGGCCTGTGTTCAGCATGACCCAGTAGATGGTACCTTTCTGGCATTTTCACCTAATTCTACGTCAGTTTGTGGTATGGAATCAAACTACATCACATTGCTGAGAACTCTCCATGGGAAATAAAGCCATATGGAATATCTGACTACTTTACAATACGCCTGGCATTACAGGGCTGGAGCTCTACGCATTTGTAGAAGAGCACTTCAGGGTGGATCTCATAGGCCAACCTGGGAAAAGGAAAAAATAAGTAGGAGAACAGTCATGAAACTCACCTCCCTGCCTCAAAAGTGAACCAAGCAGCATCTCGCCCGTACCGCCGCAGGGCACTTAGCGGCCAAGAGATGAGTTTGACTCTGGGATTCTGGACGTCCCAAAGACAGATGTGCTCATATGTAATCTGCAAGGCACATTCGCCATGTACATCTAAGTTAGGGGATGGCATCAAATACACATTGAATCTCTCTGGGAGAAAAACAAAAGGTTAGTCTAAAATCCCGGGAATGAAACATCAAAGACAACGTAGGAACAAAGAGGCATTTCAAAATAATGCTAGCTCACATTCTAGGTGCAGGTTGAATATTCAGGAAGATAAACCTTTCTCATGAATTCACAGCGCCAGAAAATGATTTTTTTAAATTAAGACCGTATTAAATAACATGATAATGACACAGTCTGGCGGTCAACATACACTGAACACTATTTGCATGAGCAAAGACCATGTTTAGAATTTTTTAATTTGCATAATAAAAAAACGTGTATGCCAGTAGGAGACGAGAGCAATGGAACCATTAAAAACGTTTTTTTTTCCTGCCAAGTACACATTAATTCCACCCACACTTTGGTGTTCACAAAAGATGCAGGTGCAAATAACTGTCGCATGATTTAATGATATTAAAGTTACACTGGTCAACATATAATTTGCATAACCAAATGAGTAAAACTATATCCCAAATCATTTAAATAAAACTCCATGCTAATACCGTGCACTTAACTGACCCAGCAGTCTGTGAAAAATCCAATAGATATATTTGAACTCGTTTTAGCAAGAACTCTACAAATTTCCATTTGCTTGTTTGGATGACTGTTAAAATTTAACCAAGATGACTCTACATAAACGACTTGGTTTACGACTGCAACCACATTTTCATCCCCACAGATTCAGTCATGGCATTTCTGTTCTACTTCTATAAAATTCATTAATTTAGGACGTTACAGAGTCAAAAATCTTTGAGTGAAATATGAACACAAATATTACTGGAGTGAACATTTTCACCCATCCATCATTAAGGCAGATTGCCTAAATCTGACAAGATAGTGCGGCACTAATCATTATCAGTGGTATTTTAAATTAATCATTTTATAATAAGGAAGTCACTAGAATTCTTATAGATTTTAGTTGAGTTTAGTAAATAGGAGTGTCATGACTGCTTTCATGGGTCTATTTTTCAAATTTTCTGTTATTTCCAACTCCCAATCACCAATTATTTGCTGCTTTCTAGCAACTATTATTTTAAAAGTATATTCTAATGGAGTAAAATGTCTCCCTGGGGAGTTCTGCAGCAAGTCAGAAAGAGTTCATCCTTAAGTAAAAAAGTAAGAGAGACCATTACCAATTTGTTCACTTGAAGTTCTATAACTTTACTTCACTTGAGCATAACAGCAAGTGTAAGAGTGACTGCTTTAGTTATAATTACTTGAAGTCATGCAAATTAATATCATAAAGTGCCTTCAAAGAGGTAGCTGAGTTTTGTAGTAATCCCTAGTAGTTATGTACCAGGGGTATTCTTATTCCTATTTGACAGAAGAGGAAACTGAGGCCTGGTTGTGGTATAATAAAGGCAATTCCTAGGCACAGCCCATCCTTGGACTCTGTAGCGTTATCAGGATAGAGCTTCACAAATATAAATTTGTGAAAAAAAAGTGCTGAGCGGAGCACTCTAGATTAAAAAAAGAAATCAAATCCTGTCCTATCTTCCTCTTTAGGTCTGGCTTCACATGCAAATATCTGTGAGGCATCCGCTCAGGTCCATACAGGTGCATCCTCAGGCTACAACAGAACAGGATTCTGGGATCCAATCTGCCCTGTCACAAGGCTCGGTCACCTGGAATTAAGAAATCATTCCTCACCTCCAGGCTCATACTGTAAACCAACAGTGAGTTTTGCTGAAATGATCATGGGTATTCTGGTCATTATTACCTCAAATGATTTATTCCCAGGTTGAGTGTTGAGCTCAAGGAGTTGGCTCAAGTGTTTTAGTGGGGAAAAAAAAAAAAAAATCACAGAATTAGGAGGGTTTAAAGATGATGAAACATTCGTGATGTCCGGATTCTATTAAAAATGTTGGAAAACTTTCAATGAAATACTTTCAGTGAAAAATGCAAGACCAAAAAGAACAAAACAAAACACTATGCCTTAAAATCAGCATATTATGAATACAGGCTCAGGAGTGTGGTCTTGTATCAAACACCAGCTGTTGGAGTTGGAACAAAAGCTTCAGTTTCCTCATCTGTAAAACAGGGGGACGGAACAGTGCCCCCGTCACGGAGCTGCTGGGAAAATTAAATGACCTAATGCATCTGCCACAGAAACTGGTGCATAGCAGGTCCCCCCCGCCCTGATTTCTAGCTGATGTTATTAATGCAGATACATTCATATTTATGCATCGAAAACATATTAGGAAAAGAAATACACTGAAATATGAACACAGGATTTAGGTGCAATAAAAGGTTCTTTTTCCTTCTTTCTGTATACTTTTCTTATAACTTCAAAAATCTGATATAACGAAGATGTCTTACGGTGTACTGGATGGGGATAAAAACAATGTCAAATAGAGCGAAGGAGAGAATTTTCTTTACATACCACTCTGTTCTCTCTCAACCCCAGTAGCCAGTAAGTCAGGCTCTCCGAGGCTGATGTCATTGATCCGTGCGCCCACACACTCCATCTGGAGCAGTTTGCACCATTCATCGGCCTCCAGATCTGTGGGAATGTCCAGAAACATCACCATGCATGCCCAGCACCCACTTAAAAGCTACAGGCAAAAGCCCTCCCCGCCTCGGACGAACCTGATTCACAAGCAAAGGTCTTGGAGGTGTCGTCATTGAAATAGATTCCTATGGCATGCTTCTTGGTGCTCTTTGGCAACCGGGCTACGTTCTTCACATTGTTGAGCTCTGTCACCTGAAAAACGGACAACTGCAAGTCTGATCACACTCCCTGTGTGAACGTGCCCGGTCCACACCACCACACTCGGGAGAGGCACGTTCAGTGGAAGGCACGCCACAGATGAACACCCCTCGACAGAAAGGTGCGTTTTGGAAAGTTGCGGACTATTTCGGTGTGTTATCCTCAATATGCAGCAAGAAAAATTAACGAATGACCTTCCTTTTTCAATTTCCTGAATATTAAGTGGCACGGACTCAAAACTTCACAGAGGGAGAATTATCTCCCCAAAGAGTCTACCTAATCAACAGTTCTCAGGTCTGTATCCCATCACTGGGAAGGCCTTTCCAATACTCCAACCCCTCGAGGTACTTCCCCTGAAGGCAACTTACACGTACTGACCGCAAGGGAGGGAGGGAGTGGTGACCCAATTCATAACTCAGTCACCTCACTCTTTGATAATCAGAAATGGAGTGTCAGAAGTCCCCCAAATGCCCCTCTACTCGGGCTTCAAGTCATATATTCCAAGACAGACAGTGGTTTTGTACCACACTTCCCTACTCTCTCTGACTTACTCCTAGCTTCTCAATGCATATAGGGCCTCTGTTTCGATTCTTCGTGGTATCACCTTTTTCCTATCAGTAGAGAAGGTTTTTCTCCATCAGACATTCTCTCTTTCCTTCTTCTCTCCCACAGTCTTGGTCCCTTTTATAAACTTTCATAAAATTAACACTTATAAACCACTACCCTCTCCCTCCCCTCCCCCGCACTAAGGGTATTGGCTTATTGTGTTTCCAAAATGGCTGCCTCTCCTCCAGTTCCATCCAGAAGATCTGCTGCATTGGGGCGGTGATGACTGGCTCCTGCAGGAGAGAAGGCTTAGGTGGCTTCAGGGTCTTTACAAGATAAATAACTCTTTCGGACAAGTCTAACTTCCCCTTAGGATATCTCTTTTGTGTTATCTAAAAGAATGTATCTCCCATCAATCTCTGCCTAGATAACCATCTCTTATCTATTATTCTAAATTCAAGGAGTGCCTAGCTCAAGAAGTAGGGGAGGTAAAAAGTCAATATCCTCCACACATAAAGTAACCTGATTATTTCATTCCCCTACTTCTTAACCTCCATTGGCTCTCTTTATAGTATAAATGCAAATTTCTTAGCATAAAATATCATCATAGTTGCTATAGACCCAATATCTGTGGCCTCCCAAATGTATATGTTGAAATCCTACCCCTCAAGGTGATGGTATTAAGAAGTAGGGCCTTTGGAGGCTGATAGGTCTTGAGGGTGGAGCCCTACTGAACAGGATTAGTGCCCTCATAAAAGAGACCCCAGAGAGCCCCCTCATCCGTTTCACCACGTAAGGACACAGAAAGAAGATGCCTTCTATGAACCAGATAGCACGTTCTCACCAGCCCCCGAATCTGCCAGTGCCTTGACCTTGGACTTCCCAGACTCCAGAATTGTGAGAATTAAATTTCTGTGGTTTATAAGCTACCAGTCTATGGTATTCTTTTTTCATGGCAGCCCATATGCACTAACACATCAGTGTTCCCTCAAAGCCGGCCAAAGTACTCTCTACCTTAGCAGGTAGTTTCAGTAACTCAACATTACCAACTTTATTCTCCAGCTACTCCACATCCCTCGGAGTCTACCAGATGCATCTGTTTACTTTTTGTTTTAAATTTTTTTTAACTTTATATTTATTTTGAGAGAGAGACAGAGGCAGAGAGGGGCAGAGAGAGAGGGAGAGAGAATCCAAGCAGGCTCCACACTGTCAGCACAGAGCCTGGTGCAGGGCTCAAGCTCACGAACTGTGACAGCATGACCCGAGTTGAAATCAAGAGTCGGCCTCTTAACTGACTGAGCCATCCAGGCCCCCTGTTTATTTTTTGTTTGTGTATTTTTGTGCCAGTGCCCCAGTACAAACACTATCGTCTTGCCACACCTACTTATTGGTCTCTCCACGTCCATGGTAACCCCATTTATTCACTGTTAACACAGCATCCAAATTATTTTTTCCTTTTTTTTTTTTTTTTAATTTTTTTTTTCAACGTTTTTATTTATTTTTGGGACAGAGAGAGACAGAGCGTGAACGGGGGAGGGGCAGAGAGAGAGGGAGACACAGAATCGGAAACAGGCTCCAGGCTCCGAGCCATCCACCCAGAGCCTGACGCGGGGCTCGAACTCACGGACCGCGAGATCGTGACCTGGCTGAAGTCGGACGCTTAACCGACTGCGCCACCCAGGCGCCCCCCCAAATTATCTTTTCAAACACAAGCCTGATTCCAGCATTTTCGTGCATAAAACAGAACACTTCAGTGACTTCCCACTGCACTTGGGACAAGCAGCCAAGTCCTTGGAGTGACCCTCAAGCCCCTCTGTGGTCTTCCCTGGAGCTGTCTGACCAGCCTCCTCTCTGATACCTTCCCCTTAAGTCCCAGCCATACTGGCTTTTAGTTCAGGCTCCAGAAAGCACCATGATTCTCCTGGCACAGAGCCTTCCCCACTCTCTCCTTACTTCACTTGAACCCACCTTATGGGTCTTAGTTTAAATCTTGGTCACCTGCAGGGCCCTACTGGACGCCCCTTATCCCTCATCTAATCAGAGCCTCCAGGGTCTATCATTCAATGACATCTTTACCCTCGGAGACCTTTTATGGCCATATGGGCTGTGGTTTGGCACCCATCTTGCCTCTAGGGTGAAAGTTTTTCGCTCACCACTGTGTCCCCCGAACCTAATACAGAGTCTATCACCATCCTCAATGAATGTATACTCAATACATATCCATATACTCAATGAATATGTGTGGATTTGATGAACAAAACACCAAACACACCTGCAGATTTGCTTGCATGGTGCGTCTCCAAGGTGAATGCCTCTTTCTCCAGGGAAATTTCACTTTTCCTGAAAGGCCCACTTCCTCTTGGAAACTTGCCCTGACTTCAGGGTGAGTTAATGGTCGCCTTCTCTCTGTTCCCGTGTGTGCTGCATGAAGCTTCCTTCTATTACCTGTTGTTGTAATTAATCCATCTATCTCTCCAGCACCCAGCTAGACGTGAGTCACCTATCAATGACTTATTGACAGAATGAATCGATGACAAACAATCATCTGAGAGTCAACATTTATTGAGTCTGCACCACATGCCACACACTGGGCTTACACTATCCTCACATAATATGTTTCATTTCATCTTCATGAACACCCGAGGACATAGATATTATTATCAGTATTTTCCAGCCGAAGAAGCTGTGGATTAGAAAGGTCAAAGTCATGTGCTCAAGTTCCCAGCTAAAACATGGCAGAACCACGTTTTAAATGGGGGCAAACTGACCCCAAAGCCTGTCTGTGCTCTTCACCCATCTGAAATACTAAGGACTAATTCTAAATACTTTCAGCACAGACAATCTTTAGCTCAGAAAGTCATCTCATATGTGAGGACTTCTTTCTTTTCACTGGTGTGTAAGGTGGGGAGGACAGGAGAGGGTGTAGGAGTAGGGCTTAGGTGCCCAGGCTTTATGATGACCCTCTACTGAAACATTATATAAGCCTAGTCCGCCCTAACCTGAGGCACAGCAATGACTTTGAAATATGTCATTTCATTACACATCCATTAAAGGTAAAGAGGAAGGAAAGTCACCTGAAAGAGTCAGGAAATGTAGGGAGAATTGCATGAGTCAGAACACAATTACCCATTTGGGAAATTGGTTTAAATAATAAGCAACCCAACACCTCCAGCTCGGGGGTGGTGACTGAGTGCTCACAGAGTAGGCAGGGTGATGTTTTTCATGTGTCAAAGGACTATCGGGTTCCAACGCAAAAGTCTCTGCCCCCAATTCAGAACCACCTCTCAATGAGCACATGCCTGCACACTTACCCACCCCCAGCACCCCCACATACACAGTTCTTTTGAAAGAATTGCAATCTACACAAATCCTTAACAGAGCCCTTCTCAAAATACATGCTACCATGAAAATCATGAGGACATTTGCAGATATATTTGTAAGTCACTTTAAAACTTGTATAAGACATATTTATTTCCACCATCACTCCATTTTGTAAATAAGAAAAATCAAAGCAGGATGTATTTTTTAATATTCCTTTTAAAAAGAAATAATTTGCCCCTAATGAATCTCTGGAAGTAAGCATAGATTTTGATAAGGTCTCAGGTTATTTTTTGATAGGAATGTTATCTTATTTTTTTAATATTTTATTTTTAAAATGTTCATTTATTTTTGAGAGAGAGAGAGAGAGGGAGAGAGAGAAAGTGAGCACATGAAGGGGAGGGGCAGAGAGAGTGGGAGGGAGGCACAGAATCCAGAGTAGGCTCCAGGCTCTGAGCCGTCAGCACAGAGCATGATGCAGGACTTGAACTCACTAACTGTGAGATCATGACCTGAGATGAAGTCAGACGCTTAACCAACTGAACCACCCAGGTGCCCCGATATGAATACTGTTTTAAATAAGGGCTAATAAGTGTCACTCACCATCAAAAGTGAATGCACTGGGGCACCTCTGGGTGGCTCATGATCTCATGGCTCATGGGATAGAGTCCCACGAGGAGCTCTGCACTGACAGTGTGGAGCCTGCTTGGGATTCTCTCTCTCTCTCTCTCTCTCTCTCTCTCTCTCTCTCTCTCTTTCTCTGCTCCTCCCTGCTCATGCTCTCTCTCTTTCTAAATAAATAAATAAATAAATAAATAAATAAATAAATAAATAAAGTGACTGCATTGGATTCTCAATATGACCTCAAAGAGAATGAGCACTTAAGACCATGTGTGTGCAATACCTTCAGTCCACCTTTAGTCTGAATATCTTGTCTTCACCTTACGTCTCAGATCAATCAAAAGTTATTTCCTACCAAGTTCAAAACTTTTTAGGAAAACTCCCTCCTGAGCCTCTGTGGTCAGAGATTTTATTTTTCCTGCACTGTGCAAGAGAAAAGACACACCCTAAGGTCTACATGAATTACACCAGCTCTTTATACAGATTCACAAATAAAATGTAAAAACTTCTTCAAGGTGTAACAACATCAAGGAGGGAGCTACTGTAATACAATTATAGCAGAGCCGGCATTCCCTCGTCAAGAATCTTCCTTGAATCCATTCATTCATCAAAACTTTTAACGCACTGTTTGTTCATATTTAAAGGGAGAAAATAAAGAACCATTTTTCCAGGCAGGGATAAAGAAGGTGCTATGAGGACAAAGCTGTGAAAAAGGATCTAGTGTGGGCTCAGGAGAATTTTGCTCTTTTACCTAAGGGGGAAGGATGTCCTTTCAGAGAAGGGAGCAGTTGAGCAGAGGCTCCTAAGATGTGAAAAAGTGAATCCTATGAATCACTGGGCCCAGCCATTCAAGGCACAGGTAATGTTAAGTGCAAAGGCTCTGAGGCAGGAATTAACTTATTTGGCAAGGACTAAGTTTGCTTATAGGTTTTAACATTTGACCTCCTGCCCTTGATATCTGCACTCGAGAATGAGCCTTTTCAGCAGTCCCCCTCACAGCCCCCAGGCATCTCCCCACCCACTTTCCCCATAAGGCTGTGCTGCTCATGAAAACCAGTGGACCTAAGGAGATCAATATCTCCATGGTTTTGCATTTTCCCCCCTTTAATCTGGCCAAAATGTGCTTTCTGAGCACACTGAGCATCTTTATGACGGTTATTTCTAATTCTTTCTCAGGTAATTCATATACTTCGATTTCTTTAGGGTCAGTTTCTAAAGATTTAGTTACGTTGATCGAGCCATGTTTCCTGTTTCTTCATTGTCCCTTGTAAGCTTGTGCTGGGATCCACACATTTGAAAATACAGCCACCTCTCTCAGACTTTACGGACTGGTTTTGCACAGGGGAAGAACCAAACAGAAGTCTCGAGCCGAAGAAGACAATAATTGAGGTGAAAATTCAACTCGGAGTTCACAACAGATGTGATCAAGCTGAAGAAAGAAATCAAAACCTGAAGACAAGTCCTTTGAAATTATCCAGTCAGAGGAAAACAATGCATGAACAAGAGAATTGGGTGTTTGGGATCAGAACATTATCTCAGTACTCAGTTACCTGGAATTACTCCCTGCATATCTCACCAAAGCAAGGGCTTAATTGATTATTGGGATTTATAAATTACTTTGAGAGCCACACGCACTGTTAGAGTGTCACAAGCTAAATCCATATGGCACACTGTGCTTCAACTGAAGAACTACAATTTAAAATATAAAATGTTGGGGCGCCTGGGTGGCGCAGTCGGTTAAGCGTCCGACTTCAGCCAGGTCACGATCTCGCGGTCCGGGAGTTCGAGCCCCGCGTCGGGCTCTGGGCTGATGGCTCAGAGCCTGGAGCCTGTTTCCGATTCTGTGTCTCCCTCTCTCTCTGCCCCTCCCCCGTTCATGCTCTGTCTCTCTCTGTCCCAAAAATAAATAAACGTTGAAAAAAAATTTTTTTTTAAAAATAAATAAAATAAAATATAAAATGTTTAAACACTGTATTTGAAACACAAATGGTTCTATTAAGTCTATACATAGACACATAAATCTATGTATAGATTTAATAAAACTACAGTCAGTTTTATATACTATGTATACAGTAGTTGGTTCCCACTTCCATAAAAGATAATGTTTATACATGCATGCTTGCACACATATATATTCTTATATGTATATGTAGCGAGAAGGATTAAGGGTCTGGGTAGGCTCATATTGCTTATCTTTTTGTATTATTGCTTTCCTTTTTTACTGTATGACATAATCTTACATGTGGAAAACCTTAAAGATCTCTCTCTTGCACATATAGGCACGTGTGCACACACACATGCACACACACACACACACCTGTTAGAATAAACGAATTCAGTAAAGTTGCAGGATAGAAAATAAACACACAAAAATCAATTGTGTTTCTAGGTACTGACAGTGAACAATCCTATCTATCTATCTATCTATCTATCTATCTATCTATCTATCTATTTATTTATTTTTTAACGTTTATTTATTTTTGAGACAGAGAGAGACAGAGCATGAATGGGGGGAGGCTCAGAGAGAGAGGGAGACACAGAATCTGAAACAGGCTCCAGGTTCTGAGCTGTCAGCACAGAGCCCGACGTGGGGTTCAAACTCACGGGCCACGAGATCATGACCTGAGCTGAAGTCGGCCGCTTAACCGACTGAGCCACCCAGGTGCCCCTGAACAATCCTATTTAAAACAACATTAAAAAGAATAAAATACTGGGGCACCTGGGTGGCTCAGTCGGTTGAGCGTCCAACTTTGGCTCAGGTCATGATCTCACGGTCTGTGAGTTCGAGCCCCACGTCAGGCTCTGGCCTGACAGCTCAGAGCCTGGAGCCCGCTTCGGATTCTGTGTCTCCCTCTGTCTGCCCGTCTGCTGATTGCACTCTGTCCCTCGCATTGTCTCAAAAATAAACAAACATTAAAAAAAATTATAAAAAGAATAAAATACTTAGGACTAAATTTAACCAAGGAAGAAAAAGATTTATGCACTGAAAACTACAAAACACTGCTGAAAATAATTAAATAAGGTACAAATAAATGGGAAGACATCCCCGGCTCATGCATTGAAAGACTTAATATTGTTAAAATGTCCTACTTCAAGTTATCCACAGACTCAATGTAATCTGTTTCAAAACCCCACTGCACTATTTGCAAATACAAAAAGGCCACCCTAAAATTCATATGGAACCACAAAGCACCCTGAATATCAAATATCGAAAGTAGTCAAAATGATCTCGAGAAAGAATGAAACTGGAGGTTTCACACTCTCTGACTTCTAAACATATTACAAAGCAGCAGTAATCAAAACAGGATGGGACTGGCCTAAAGGCATACAGACCAATGGGATAAAATATAGAGCTCAGAAATAAACGGCTGCACAAATGCCCAGAATACACAATGGGTAAAAGAGAGTTTCTTCAACAAATTCAGTTAGGAAACTGGATATCCACATGCAAAACTATGCAGCCGGACCCTCATCTTACACAAAAATCAACTCAAAATTGATTAAAGACTTAAGTGTATGTCCTTAAGTCTAAGAAAACATGGCAGAAAAAAATTTCAAAACATTGTTTTTGGCAAACATTTATTGGATATGGCACCTAAAGCACAGGCAATAACACTGAAAAACAGACAAAAAACATCAAACAAACTCTGGCACAGCAAGGAAAACAACAGAGTGAAAAGGCAACCTAAAGAATGGGTGAAAATATCTACAAACCATATATCTGATAAGGGCTTAATCTCCAAAATCTGTTAAGGAACCCCTACAACTCAATAACTAAAAAGCAACCCAATTAAAAAACGAGCAAATGAGTTTCACAGACATTTTTCCGAAGACCTAGAAATTGCCAACGGGTGTATGGAAAATTGCTAAACATCACTAATCTTTAAGGAAATGCACATCAAAACCACAACGAGATATCACCTCTCACATGTTAGGATGTCCATTATTTAAAGAAACAAAGAAACAAGCAGAAGGGAAATTGGAAGCTTTATGAATTGTAGGTGGGGATGTAAGATGTCAATAGTAGGACCTTTGCAATGCTTGATTTGTCTCTAGAAATTGTATGTTTACTTTCAAAAGCCCTGGTTAGGGTCAGGCTTACTCTGATTTTGCACATCCTGGGGCTATTTCTTTCTGACGGAAATTATCACAGACTAATTAGAAATTCACAGAAGATAGTGGCTCCTCAAAAATTCTGCTGGTAAAAGATAACGAACACTAAATAGGAAGCTCTCTGATGCATAACGTACGCTTCTAAGCATGGAGGCTGGAAAAGATTAGGTAATGATAAGATTTGGCAAAATGATTCTGTCTCTAGGATTTGGAGGAATTTAAAATAAGACCAAAGGTAAATTCTGCCCCTCAGAGTTGTCTTCATTTTCTATCATTTATTTGTTCACCATCATCCATTCTCTCCCAGCCCTTCTGATTCTTTACCAGTGAGTTTGGTTGCGGCCGTGCAATTGGCTTCGGCCAACAGACTGTGACCTGATGTGCCACATCCAAGAAGATGCTTCAAAAGTGTGCATAATTAGGTCAGTTTTGTCCTCCTTGAGCTTCAAGCTTCCACTATGAGAATAATGTTCCCCACCTTTCTGGATCTCTGAGTAGAGCCAGATGGCTCTCAACTGAGTGAAATTAATCCAGCTGTGCTCCATACATCCACAGGCAACCCAGACCCCTCACGTAACAAAGGCAGGAGATAAATATATGTCTCCATAGAGTACTAAGATTTTGGAACCATTACCACAGCAGAAGTTGGTTAATACACCCTCTGTTTGATTTTCCTCTGGCCAAGAATTTTCAGACAGATTTTCTCTCAAATCTCGCTGTATAATAGTATTGTTTTTTGCACAAAGGAGACCAGATTTCCTAGTCAAATACATAATGATCGACTAGGACATCAGTTATCAGTTTTACTTAGTAACTGAATCATTTGCTCTTTACAGTTTTTCAAAAGAATCTTACAACATGGTGTCCCATTATACAGAAGTAGAGCCAGTCTAATTAAATGAGGGAACAAATCCCACCTCCCTTAGAGTAAAAATAAATTATAAATTTATTATAAATCCACTTCTCAAGTTATATATCTACTTCTCACAAAGCCTACTCACTTCAGTCAATCACAGAATGCTGAATGGCTACAATGTAATACTAAATACTCAGGATAACATAACACGTTTGGCACTATTATTAAAACCCATACAAGGGGAGCCTGGGTGGCTCAGTCAGTCGAACATCTGACTTTGGCTCAGGTCATGATCTCATGGTCCATGAATCTGAGCCCTTCGTCGGGCTCTGTGCTGACAGCTCAGAGCCTGGAGCCTGCTTGGGATTCTGTGTCTCCCTCTCTCTCTGCCCCTCCCCTGCTTATGCACTGTCTCTCTTTCAAAAATAAATAAAGATTTAAACAAATAATAAATAAAACCCATACAAGAAGGAATAGTGAGTATCAGAGAAGTAACTTAATTATGGTTTCACAGACAGAACGGAAAAGTAAAGCCACACTGAGCTAGAACTTGTGGCTTCCACATACACCTGTTACACCTAGTACTACGCTCCATAACATGTGCTCCTTAAAAAATACAAGAATAAGTGAACGAATAAATGAACAGGCAGATGAAACTAAAGATGCAAACAGTTTTGGAGACAAATATATTAAAAGATGTTTCTGCAAATTGTAAGTCATATCTTTAAAGCCTTAATTCCTAAGTAATAATAAGGTATTTGTTAAATTAAAAGACGACAGTCTAAACTCATCTTTGCTACTTGGACTTAAAATGTTGAAGAAGGGGCACCTGGGTGGCTCAGCTGGTTAAGCGTCTTGACTCCTGGTTTCAGCCCAGGTCACGATCTCACGCATGGTGAGATCGAGCCTCGCGTTCGGCTCTGTGTTGACAGTGTGGAGCCTGCTTGGAATTCTGTCCCTCCCCTTCTGCCCCTCCCCTGCTCGCTCTCTGTCGCTGTCTTTCAAAATAAATAAATAAACTCTTAAAAAGTTAAGCAATAAATAAAATATTGAAGAAAACTCAGCTTTTCAAAAGCCATTTGCTTTTATGTGGGTGCATGTGGCACCGTGGTTTTTAACCTGTGTTCCTGCCCTGTGAAGTTCGGCTGGAGACACCCAGAGCAGGAATATACACAGCAGGTCCCATGGATCACACCCACTCGCACACACATGCACACGCACGCATCTTTACGAGACACACACCTGTGTAACCATTATGCACGGTTACATACTGACTCATAAAAACCATTTTAGTCACAATCACGACTTCCTGGGCCAGCCAATGCTGCCTCCAAATACGACCACTACTCTGATCTCTATCATGGTGGGTTAGTTCCGTCTTCTAAAAAACTTTACATAGGGGCGCCTGGGTGGCGCAGTCGGTTAAGCGTCCGACTTCAGCCAGGTCACGATCTCGCGGTCCGTGAGTTCGAGCCCCGCGTCAGGCTTTGGGCTGATGGCTCAGAGCCTGGAGCCTGTTTCCAATTCTGTGTCTCCCTCTCTCTCTGCCCCTCCCCCGTTCATGCTCTGTCTCTCTCTGTCCCAAAAATAAGTAAATGTAAAAAAAAAAAAAAAAATAAAATAAAAAACTTTACATAAATGGAATAACACCGTCTGTATTTTTCTGGGTCTGGATTCTTTCACCTAACCCCACATCTGCAAGATCCTCTCTCTGTGTCTCCCCTCCTCTCTCAAAAATAAACAAACTTAAAAAAGCAAAATAATCTGGAAACACAGATCACAAATACTACGAGAATCGCTATACTACTCATTTATGATTTCAAAATTGTGTAACTACTGCATTTAATCAGGGGAGCAACTGCGCCCATCTAGAATTGACTCTGTCCATTTAGCTGACTGGCATGCCAACTCCCTACCATGCTGTTTGTGACATGATACCGCCATCAGGCTCTTCCCAGGCATTTCGGTGGGGACAGCCAGCTAACTGTTCGAACAAGTGCACGTTCTAACCGGGGCACGGATCTGAAGAAGACCACGTACACGTGAATACGGGGGTCCACCTAGGTTACGCTTCCGAAGCCTGTTGAGAAGAGGTATTGGTGCTTCTTTGCTTCTCAAGACTTTCAGTGGCATCTGCCTCCCATCTTATCTGGGACTTCCAATCTTCCGCCCACAATGAGGCAACCTTCCTTCGTCAGAGACTCCAGGCAGATGGTGAAGGCGGTCCAACTCACCTTTCCTGGGCCAACGCAGGAAGTGACAGAAGGCTCCCTTGTTGGGGGTGTGCTTTCTGGCTCCAGCTTGTGATTCTGTTGGATGGCACAGCCTGAAAATCAGTCCGAACTAGCTCTGATTCCCTTTTTCAAGATATATTCCGACCACGTGTCTTCCTCCCACACATTCGGAGCTCCTCTACGAGAAACGGACTTCTTTCCCCAGTTGGAAGAGAGACAGAGGTGCACACTGAAGTGTCCACACAGGTCCAGCTCATCTAGTGGATAGTTCTTCGGTGCTTTCAGAGTGCTCCCACACATCTCAAGGCAAGAACAGTCTATTGTAATGCCAAAGGTTGTCAGACTGAAAGGACACAACTCTGCCGAAATAGAGGCAGGACACAATTTATTGTTGTCCTTATCCTGAAAGCCCAACTGAAGACCATTTCATTTATATGGACTCGTCAAGTCCCTTCAGGCAGGAATACTTGGCAATTGCTTTTCTTTAGACTGCTCCATGGCTCACTCCTGACCCGTATCTCCAGCTACTTCCATAGTATCTTCTTAATAACACCGTTTCTGATTTCTCTTTTGGAATTGCAGACTCTTATTCCACATTTCCTATTCCTTTTTCCGGCTTTGGTTTCTTCCTTGTCATTTATCAGTCACACCAACATACTCTGTATTTCACCTGTATATTTTCCCTCGTGTCTGTCTCTTCCCCATTTAAGTAGAGGCAGAGAGCCATTCACGTGGAACCAATGAGAATGGCACCTCGTGGAGGTGAGCTGTGTGTAGCTGGCTTGCCCATACATAGCAGCCTTAACCACGGGAAGAATGAGCATGAAGATGAGGTCTGGAGAGCCCAACAGACAAACCTGGCAGTAAGTGACCACAACTTCAGAACAGGAGTGATGAGAAGACAAGGAGAGATTTGAGGGCTTCTTGGACACTATGCAGGTCCTGATTTCTAGTTTTCTGAATACCAAAAACACAAAGTACTAGGACTCCATCAAAGCAAGGAAGTAGTCAACACTTCTAAATTTCTGGCAAATCTTCAAGTAGGCCATCCAATGAGGACTTTCCCATAAAAAAGACCGCCAAATTAACTTCGCCGTTTAAAGCCATGCCCCAGACGTGCTATTCATCATAAACGATGGTGTTCATTGAAATAAATGTTTAGCAGCCAGCAATTAACAAAGTGGGCACACTTTAAAAGTTTAATTTGCTACTGATACAGTTTTGCATTAACAACTTAGAAAACAATTACAAATTGCACAATTCAATTTTCCAAACGGATTATTTTGTACTAGATGGAGAAACTGTTGAAATATCTTCTGGTGTCCCAAAGGACGATTAATACAACCGGGTTTTTTAAAGCACAACATTCCCTTAAGGAACTGGTACATTCCTGTCAAAATTACACAATTAGCATTATGTGGGAATATTAAGTATATTTCTGGCATGATACAAAGTCAAAAGCCATTTAGGAAAACAAGGATTCGATTTCCCATTTTTCTCCTTCTTTGCTGAAGGTAATTTACAGATGATGATTTATTTCTGTTTACGGAGTAAAAACAAGACCACTACCTAAAAGGCAATTTTCCACCTTGCTTTGGTAGGCTGTATCCTGATTATTTTTCCCCTTGTGGGACTAAATGAATTAAGTCAGCGATTCACTTTGTATATGCAAATGGCAAAACTCTGCAGAAGCTTCAAATTGCTTCATTCTCAAAAAAAAAAAAAAAAAAAAAATCAAGGCCATTATCTTCCTGAAAATGAAGAGGCAAAAGCCCCTTTAACTTCTGTGGATTGCCTTCAAAAATAAAAGCAACGTGAACACGATCCATTTCTGGATCCACAATGTTGTCTCAAGTATTAATAAAAGAACTATTATTATTGTTGTGCTTATTACATTACTGTTATCTGTTGCAAATTTTCAGAGTACTCGAAAATACCCTAGTGAACACTTCCTGTTAAACATTTCCAAAATATTTCTCATGACGTGTTGCAAACCTTTTACCTTTTTTTATATGGTCTTTCCTAAAAAGGCACCAATGGTTTGAAGTTACAATGCCAGGGCCGGCAAAAAAGAAGGGACATGTTCGCTTCTAATCCAAAGTCACCACCCGAAACATCTCTGCTCACTTCCCCCAGGACCTTGAACAGGGCTGTTTAACAAACGTTTCATAAAAGATCTCTTACGAAGGGTGCTGGGTGGCTCAGTTGGTCAAACGTCCTCTTGATTTCAGCTCAAGTCATGATCTCACGGTTCATGAGTTCGAGCCCAGCGTCAGGCTCTGGGCTGACAGTGCGGAGCCTGCTTGGGGTTCTGTTTCTGTCTCCCTCTCTCTGCCCCTTCCTCTCTCTGTCTCTCCCTCTCAACATAAATAAATAAACTTAAAAAAAATTTTTTTTTAAAGATTTCCTAAGAAAGAACCAGTCTAGACAGTTATATCCCAGTCCCCATGCAGAAGGTTTCATTCTTTCCAAAAATACCTACATGCCCTTGGTCACTTAAAATAAACTGGACTAGCGTCTGTCTGAGTTGTAAATTTGGACTGTCGCCCCGAGGAAGGGACCTTTATTTGTATATGCGAAATAACTGAACTGATCCATTTGTTGGGGCTTCCTTAAAAATAAACGGCCACACTCAGCCTAAAAGGTACTTCACCCGAAACGTAAGCATCTGCAGTCTATAGAGAGAATGGAATTTGGAGACAAAGGCGCTTCTCCTACACTCTGCCAGTGGTGTACGATTCTGTGTAATCCATCTGGAGACCCGCTGGCAGAAGAGCCCCAAACATTTTAAAGGTGCAAGATGTTATCTGAGACCTCACTTCTAAGACCTCTCTTCCAAAAAGATGAGCAGGAGCTCATAAAAACAGACACAGATGTTTTTCCACCGTAATGGAGTTCTGTACTAGCAAAACAATCGGAAGCTCTTTTGTCCGTCAATGTGGGTATTTTCAAACAGGTTAGGGTCAATTATCAGTTCAATATATACTAGACGCTAATAACGCTATCAATATTAAAGCATACTCTAGAGCTTTTAAATTAATGAGGTGTAACCACTAACTACCGACTTGGAATAACAATCAAAACGTGAGGGAAAGGAGACTAGTGTAATTCATGTGACCATTTAATTTTACCTCATAAACCAGAACATTTTGAATGGGAACAGAAGTTCTGCTAAAACTTCTGCAAGGATGTGAGGCTCACTAAGAGTGAGTGTCCTGGGGAATTCTGTGTTTACAGTCGCCTTAAATACAATATGTAGAGCATATAATGAATTACTCCATTTTTGCTTATTTCAAAATATCTGGACACGCATGAGAATATGTTTCTGTTTGTACACATAGAGAAAAGAGTCTGAAAAGTACATAATCTATTAGTATTTTTTTTTCTGAGGTCTGGGACTAGGGTCCAAGGTATGGTTATTTTATTTTATCGTATTCCATGCACTTCAGAATTGTTTAAATTTGTTCCTAGGAACATGTGTGATATTTATAACTTAAAGTTTAACAATGAAGAGGGGCTTCTGGGTGGGTCAGTTGATTGAGCATCTGACTCCTGATTTTGGCTTGGGTCATGATCACAGGGTCACGGGATGAAGCCGCATGTCAGGTGGAGACTGGTTGGGATTTTCTTTCTCTCTCTCTCTCTCTCTCTCTCTCTCTCTCCCCTCTTGCTCATGCTCTCTCTCTAAGAAAGAAAGAAAGAAAGAAAGAAAGAAAGACAAAGAAAGGAAAGGAAAGGAAAGGAGGAAAGAAAAGAAAAGAAAAGAAAAGAAAAGAAAAGAAAAGAAAAGAAAAGAAAAGAAAAGAAAAGAAAAGAAAAAAATGAAGAGAAAAACCAGAGGGAGAAATTTGCCAAAAATTTGTAAACGAAGGAAGTGGATCTCTATCCTTTGCCAACACATCTCCTTCACCAGTGACTCATTTGGCCAACAACATTCTGTGATTTCATCCACATCCAAAAAACATTGACTAATTTTTCACCAATCAGAAAACCCACCTTTTTCTTTGGACATCATTTACAGAAAGCTTTTGTGTGCACTTGAATTATAGTCAAGTGTTTCCACCTATGCACAAACGTGAAATCACACAGATCAAGTCCTAAAGATACACGCTTTTAAGAAATTCGTGTAAAAATGCATACGCAGGAAGGGAAAAAAACATTTATAGTCAATGAACTGTTTAGCTAATTTTCTATTTGTATTGTTCTTATGTTGATATGTGTATATGTGTGTTTCTTAACCATATTAACTAAGTCAAACAATAGATGGTGATAACATAAGCAGATTAAATTTTCATAAACCCTCAACACCTGGGGACTCTTTCCAAAATACAAGGTCAACTAATCATTTCAAATGATAAGTCAAATAACTGTGGGATAAGAAAAAAGTCATTTAAACTACATGATTGTTTTACAGGATTATAAAATCCAAAATCGAGGATTTGGGCCTGGATTATAGGCCAAAAATGACTGCTTTTTTTTTTTTTATATAACTTTATTTATTTATTTTGAGAGGGGGGTAGGGGCAAAGACAGAGGGGGAGAGAGAGAGAGAATCCCAAGCAGACTCCGCACTGTTAGCACAGAGCCTGATGCGGGGCTTGATTTCAGGAACTGCGAGATCCTGACCTGAGCCAAAATCAACAGTACGACGCTTAACTGACAGAGCCACACAGGCACCCCTAAAAATGACTGGTTTACATAAGTTAAGCATTTAAATCAAAGGGACTTTAAATCAAAATGCAAATTGAATGAAATCATCAGGTATAAACTTAACAAAACATGTACAGGATATGAAGACTGAACATTACAAATGCCGATAGAAGAAACTCTAAAAGATTCAAATAAGTGGAGTGACATACCACGTTCACGAATTGAAAGACTTGACATAGAAAAGACGTCAGTTCTCCCACAATTTGATCTATAGGTTTAACATAATTCTTCTCAAAAGCCTAGCATGGGTTTTCCATACACATAGACCAGCTCCATTTAAAATTTTATGAAAAGGCAAGAGAATAGCTAAAATAATCTTAGAAAAGAGAGTAAGTGGCATCAGTCATTGTACCCAACATGAAAGATTATTACGCATCTACAGTAATCAAGAGAGTGTGATATTAGCAGAGAGACAGATACATGGCTTAACGGCGAAGAACACAGAACCCAGGAACAGACCCATTCCAATATGTCCAAATGATTTTCGACAAATGTGAAAAGCAATTCAATGGAAAAAGAATAACTTTTTTCCCCCCAACAAATGGTACTGGAGTAACTGAACATCCATAGGTAAAAAGAATGAAACTCAATCTACCTCTGACACCGTATAAAACCTAAACTCAAAATGAATCATGGCCTTAAATATGTAACATAAAACTGTAAAATGTTTGGGACAAAACAAACAAACAAACAAACACACAGAGCAAATGTTCAACATGCAAAGCTATACAAAGAGTTCTTACACTTGGTACCAAGAGCATATTCCATAAAAGTAAAAACTCAAATACTGGACATCACCCAAATTAAAACTTTTTTCTGCAAAAGACCCTGTTAAGAGGATGAAAAGATAAGCTGTGGAATGAGCAAAATTATTTGCAACCACATACATGACAAAGAACTCATATTCAGACTATATATATAAATATATATATACACACACACAATTTTATATATATAAATTAAATATTAAATATATAATATATATTAATATATTATATTATAATTCTATTACATATAATTCTATTATTATACATTATATACATTATATTATAATTATAATATATAAAAAGATAACATGTTATATTATTACATATGTTATTGTAATATAATATTAATATATATTAAATATATAGAATATATATATATAAACTTTCAAAGCTTAAACATTGGCAAAACATGTAAAGAGATACTTCACAGAAAAAAACACAGATGGCAAATTAAGTGTATAAAAATATGTTCAACATCATTAGCCATTAGAGAACACAAATTAAAGCCTCCTGAGATACCACTACCAGAAAGAAAAATATAAAAATAGTGACAACACCAAATGCTGATGAAGGTGGAGAGTCACTGGGACACTCACACGCCGCTGGGGAGAATGTGAAATCGCACAGCCGTTCTGTAACCCAGTTTGGAAGTTTCTTACACAATTAAAGACGCAACCCCATATGATCTAGCAGTGGCACTCTTGGGAATTTAGCCTACAGAAATGAAACCTTTATTTGTAATAACCACAAACGAGAAAGAACCTAGATGCTCTTCAGTGGGCGAGTGCAAACAACCAGTGGTAATCCTTCCGAAGGAATATTGCTTAGCGATAAAAAGGAAGGGGCTACTAATACAACTTGGATCAATCTCAAGGAAATTATGGTGAGTGAAGAAAGCCCATCTCAAAAGGTCATATTTTGCAGGATTCTTGAAAAGAAAACATTATAGGGGCGCCTGGGTGGCTCAGTGGGTTAAGCGTCCGACTTCAGCTCAGGTCATGATCTCGCGGTCTGTGAGTTTGAGCCCCGTGATGGGCTCTGTGCCCACAGCTCGGAGCCTGGAGCCTGCTTCAGATTCTGTGTCTCCCACTCTCTCTGCCCCTCCCCCACTCGCACTCTGTCTCTCTCTCAAAGACAAATAAAACATTAAAAAATTTTTTTAAAAAGAAAACATTATAAAAAACACATTATGGGACTGGAAGATGTAATTATAAAAGGAAACACAAGGGACCCTTTGGTGATGGAATCGTTCTGTATCTTAACTAAGGTGGGTGGGTACAGAAACCCACAGGTGATCAAATTGCATAGAAATAAACACATGCACACACACATGAGTACAAGTAAAACCGGGCAAATATGAGTGAAAGCAGTGCATTGTATTAATTTCAGTATCCTGGCTGGGATAGTGTATTACAGATTTGCAAAATGTTACCACCAGGGACAACTGGATAAAGGGGACACATTTTTCTCTGTGTTATTTCTTACAAAGGCATAGAAGTCTATAATTACCTCCAAATAAAGTGTAACTTTGAAAAATGTAAACAAAGAGTTTTCAAATGTGCTCCAAGGAACATCTCTGTAAGTCTCTGGGAATGTGAGGAAGAGGGGGGTAAAAATGAATGTCTGGGGACGCCTCAGTCGGTTAAGCATCTGACTCTTGATTTTGGCTCAGGTCGTGATCACACAGTTTGTGGGATCGAGCCCCACATCGGGCTCTGGGCGGACAGTGTGGAGCCTGCTTGGGATTCTGGCTCCCTCTCTCTCTGCCCCTTCCCGCTTGTATGCTCTCTCTCTCAAAATAAATTAAAAATAAAACAAAGAAAAAGAATGTCTGGATCTCTCTTCCCCACACCAGCCTCCACTCTGGCTTCATTGAAAACAGCTCTTTCTTTTATCTACTTAAATGCTGGGCCATCTAAATAAGGCAACATATGAAGTAAAGAGTCTATGTCAGGGAGGCAGTGAAGCATGGTTATTAAGAATGTGGGTGTCAGAGCCAGACTGCCTAGGCTCCAGCTCTAATTCTGTCACCTCCCAACTGCATAATCTTGGTCATGTTCCTTAACTTCACTCATCCTGAGTTCCTTCATCTGTAAAATAGGAATAATAAAAGTATCTCTCATGAAACTCCTGTAGAATTGAACTAACATCTCTGAGTATGTTCAATGCCTATTGGGACAAAGTACACCCTCAGTAAATATCAACTACTATAAATAACCAAAGGAAAACCTCTAGTTTAAATGGTATTGTCCAAAAGCACACCTATTTTTTATTTTATTTATAATTTATCCCAAAGGGTTTAGAGAGGGTCGAGCAGAGTATAAAGGCCTGCCTTACATTATTTTTTTACGTCTTCACACAACCTTGTGAGGCCAGTCTTATTAACATTAATCCCACTTTGTAGAATTGAAATGTAGTAGATGGCCTTTCTGTCCCCAAATCCATGGTGTACTATTCTCCCTGCCACCACAAATTCAACCAACATTTAATGAGTGCGCATTGTATTCCTTATGTTGATAAAGATGCTGAGGGCACAGAGTCGAACACACAATACAGGATCGCTGGCCTCCTGGGGTTTATTGTTAACTAGCAGTAAACCAACGAAGAAATAAATGTGTAACGTAACTTTCAACAGTGGCAAGTGTTAGGAATTTAATAAGAAATGTCATTCAGACTTGCACGGAGGGTTCACATTAGGCCTTTTTGAGGCAATGCGTTAACATCTAAAGTAAGAGAAGAAACCACAGGGCAAGGCTGGGCAGACCAAAGGAACGGCAGGTGCAAAGGTCCTGAGGTAGGTGAACAAGGTGAAAGGAGGCCAGTGTAGCAAGGTGGCAAGTAGCACGGGGTGGTCTGAGATGTGTGCTAGAGCAGAATCACTCAAGGCCTTAGTTTGTGGTAATGGCTGTGAATTTTGATACAGTTCGAAGGGTGATGGGGAGCCTCAGAAAAAAAATTACCCTTAGAGGCATAGTTTTGAAACCAGCTTATACTTACATCTCACAGATGGCACATGACCCAATGCCACAGTAGGTGTTACAATACAGACTGATACCACCTTCCGTCTCAGGTGGCTGACTACCTAACAGACTTGTCCTTTCTCTCTGATTGGGGTCTGTGTCGTCCTCTGCCCTTGCAGAGCAGGCACACGGAATAAATCCACCTTTGACAATTTCAGTGAGTGCTTTTGATGAAAATGATATTTCAGGATGAGTATGTGTGGCTCGGATGAAAATCTCACTGCAGGTGCAGCGTTGGTGACATTTTTTCAGTCACGACACATGTATGTACATAAGCTAAAATAAATAACTGAAAGAAAACAAGATGTTAGGGGCCCCTGGGTAAGTCCGCTGGTGAAGGATCCAAGTCTTGATCTCAGCTCAGGTCATGATCTCATGGCTCATGAGTGTAAGCCCCGTGTCTGGCTCCATGCTGACAGTAAGAGACCTGTTTAGGATTCTCTGTCTCCCTCTCTCTCTGCCCTCTCCCCTGGTCTCTCTCAAAATACATAAATAAACTTAAAAAAAAAAAAAAAGATGTTCGTTTCATTACAAATAAAGTATTATAACAGTTTTATTTGTTGTGTATACATGCAAAAATAACAGACCTACTAAGTACAGTGTCACTGTGGATTCGTGCAAGATCATCACTTTCTCTTTCTACTGTTGTTCAAGAGGTAACTCAGGGAGGGGGCACCTGGCTGGCTCGGTCAGTTGAGCGTCCGACTTCGGCTCAGGTCATGATCTCGCAGTTTGTGAGTTTGAACCCCGCGTCGGGCTCTGTGCTGACAGCTCAGGGCCTGGAGCCTGCTTCGGATTCTGTGTCTCCCCGTCTCCCGGCCCCTCCCCCGCTCATGCTCTGTCTCTGTCTGTCTTTCAATAATAAATAAACGTTAAAGGGGCGCCTGGGTGGCGCAGTCGGTTAAGCGTCCGACTTCAGCCAGGTCACGATCTCGCGGTCCGTGAGTTCGAGCCCCGCGTCGGGCTCTGGGCTGATGGCTCAGAGCCTGGAGCCTGTTTCCGATTCTGTGTCTCCCTCTCTCTCTGCCCCTCCCCCGTTCATGCTCTGTCTCTCTCTGTCCCAAAAAAATGAATAAACGTTAAAAAAAAAAAAATTTTTTTTTAAAAATAAAAAAATAAATAAACGTTAAAGAAAATTAAAAAAAAAAAAAAGAGGTAACTCAAACATTACAAAAAGTTGCGGTGGGAGCCTACAAGCCAGGGCAACCCAGAGAAATGTTTGATTTGATCTGTATTGCATTTTACAAATACACTTAAACATTAGAAGTTCTCACACACACACACAAAACAAACCAAAAACCTGCATTTCCCGTTTCTCTTGAGAGCGTGGAATACCTAACAACAGTGGGCTCATATTTCTGTAGTGCAACAGTAATCTGGAACTGGACGATATGAAAGCAAAGAAAATCCCACAAGTTGCAGCAGAGACAAGGATAGAGAGGCAACAGTGCCTTCATCTTGGACGCTGTGTGCTAAGAAATCCCTTCTAACATTAATGGGGAAAGGCAGAGACATTTCAGTAGTTATTGAATGTTACTTACAATCGGTAGAACGGGCCTTTAAAATAATGTAGTCATCAGAATTCATAAGGAAAAGGAAAGAGTTGGTGAGAGACTGTATCACAGTGAGCCATGTCGTTAACTTCCTAAAATGGGGAATCTGTTCATCACGTTGGAGGTTGATAAGACAGGTATAAACATATAATTTAGAGTTACAGAAACAGCTAAATGGAAAATGGAAGCAAGTTATGGAGGTAGGTCTGGAGAGGTGTGTTACTTTCCTAGGGCGGCACTAACAAAGCACCAGAAACTGGGTGCCTTATGAAAAGTTGCTCAACGTCGCTCCTCATCAGGGAAATACAAATCAAAACCACACTCAGATATCACCTCACGCCAGTCAGAGTGGGCAAAATGAACAAATCAGGAGACCATAGATGCTGGAGAGGATATGGAGAAATGGGAACCCTCTTGCACTGTTGGTGGGAATGCAAACTGGTGCAGCCACTCTGGAAAACAGTGTGGAGGTTCCCCAGAAAATTAAAAATAGACCTACCCTATGACCCAGCAATAGCACTGCTAGGAATTTACCCAAGGGATACAGGAGTGCTGATGCATAGGGGCCCTTAGACCCCATTGTTTATAGCAGCACTCTCAACAATAGCCAAATGATGGAAAGAACCTAAATGTCCATCAACTGATGAATGGATAAAGAAATTGTGGTTTCTATACACAATGGAGTACTACGTGGCAATGAGAAAGAACGAAATATGGCCCTTTGTAGCAATGTGGATGGAACTGGACAGTGTGATGCTAAGTGAAATAAGCCATACAGAGAAAGACAGATACCATATGTTTTCACTCTTATGTGGATCCTGAGAAATTTAACAGAAACCCATGGGGGAGGGGAAGGAAAAAAAAAAAAAAAAAAAGAGGTTAGAGTGGGAGAGAGCCAAAGCATAAGAGACTGTTGAGAACTGAGAACAAACTAAGGGTTGATGGGGGGTGGGAGGGAGGAGAGGGTGGGTGATGGGTATTGAGGAGGGCACCTTTTGGGATGAGCACTGGGTGTTGTATGGAAACCAATTTGACAATAAATTTCATATATTGAAAAAAAAAACAAAAGAAAAAAAGAAACTGGGTGCCTTGAGCAACAATAATGTCTTCTCTCTACAGGCCTAAGTCCAAAATCAGTGTGTCAGTTGAGTTGCTTCCTATTGAGGACTGAGGGCGAATCTGTTCCAGGCCTCTCCCCTAGCTTCTGGCAGGGACCCACAATCTCTGGCATCCCTTCATTCAGCCCTGTGTCTGTAGCATTTCCAATCTCTGCCCCAATCCTCGCCCAGCTTTCCGCTGGGTGTTGTGTCTTTTCTTACCAGAACACCAGCCACTGAATCAGGGTCCGCCCAAACCCAGTACCCTCATCCTAAATTGATTCCATCTACAAAGACCCTATTTCCCGAGGCCATACTCACAGGTACCGAGGGTTAGGACTTGAACATATCTTTTTTTGGGAGGCACAATTCAGCCCACAATAGGAGGCGAGGGGTGAAGTGAGCAAAAGTTAATTTTCATCATAAGCCCTTCGATATCATTTGATTGTTTGAACCTTGTGTATATTTTGTGCGGCTTTTTAAAACTTTAAATATCTGTACAACTGTGACAGGGCTGTCTATATGATTAGGCAGTCTCCTCCAGAAGATAAAACCATGCAGTAAACTCCAGTGAGTGAGAATGTGGCATGATTCACACAGCTCCTTCTATTCTCAATATACCAAAGGGTCTCCTAATGCTTCCACTATGCAGTACTGTTATGTATAAGTAGGCCACAAATCATTTCCTAGGCACCCTAAGCGTCCTTGGGATCCAAAGCAGCCACTGTGCCAGACATTATGCTGGGCCCCGAGGACACAGAAAGCTAAGAAAGTGCAGTTCCCACCTACAAGGAAATCACAGTCCAACATAGCAAGTGATCACAGCAAGATACTCTTGGTTGTAACAGAGTTCCCTACCTAGAGTGCGCTGGAAAATGAGGAACATATATTCAATTGTCCCTATCACTTAGGGTAAACTCTATCAGCTCTCTGCTGCACATGAGAGAAAATCCAAGATCATGAGGTTTGAACACGATACAAGTTATTCCTCTCACATGAGAGAAATAGAGTCTAGGGCTGACCTGTGGTGCAGTAGGCTGAATATTTGTGTCCCTCCAAAATTTGTATGTTGATGGGGTGCCTGGGTGGCTCAGTCGGTTAAGCATCTGACTTCGGCTCAGGTCATAATCTCGTGGTTCATGAGTTCGATCCCCATGTTGGTCTCTGTGCCGACACTCAGAGCCTGGAGCCTGCTTCAGATTCTGTGTCTCTCTGGCTCTCTGCCCCTCCCCCACTCTCCCTCTCTCTCTCAAAACTAAATAAATATTTTTAAAAAATTAAAAACAACAACAAAATTCGTATGTTGAAACCCAATGCCCAATGTGATGATATTAGAAGTGCGTCTGTCATGGAGGTGGAGGCCTCGTGAAGGGAATCATTGCTCTTATAAAAGAGACTCCAGAGAGCTCCCTCACCCCTTCCACCACATGCAGGCACACCAAGAAGTCAACAGTCTAAAACCTGGACGAGGGCCTTCACCAGAATCTGGCCGTGCTGGCTCCTGATCTTGGACTTACAACCTCCAGAACCGTGAGAAGTGAATTCCTATTGAATGAGCCACCTGTCTATGACATTTTGTCCCTGTTGCCTGAACCAGACTAGGACATATGGTGTCGGGGAGCACAGACCAGACCCAGACATCTCCCTCCACACTTTTATGGGACATGTCCTGCTGCTTTGCCATCCTCAACCCATGGGCTTTTCCGTATCGTGGGCCAAGGTGGCCAACGTCCATTTTCTAATCAGCAGGAAAGAGAAGGAGATGAAGGCCAAGGCATTCTTCCCTGTTACACCCCTTCTGGCCAGGATTTAGTCATACAGCCACACCTCACTACATAGGGGTCTTTTCCTTGGGTAGCCTTGTGTTCAGCTGAAACCCATCGGCCACCACCAATGAAGAAGGCATGTGATTAAGGCTCCACAGCAACCAGACAGACTCTGCCACCAGCATCCGCCCACTGCTCGCAGCATGACCAGTGCATCCAGGCAGAAGGGGCCCAGAAGACAGGCTAACTTGGGGTGCATCGGGAGGAATTACAGGGAGGTAAAGACACAGAAGAGACTCTGAGGGATCATTCACGTCTGCCACGTGGACAGGGAAGGAAGGGTATCTGTGTAGGGGAAGGAGCATGAGCAAATGTGGTGACGGACTGGACAGGAGACAGGAGAGGGGATAAGGAAGAGGGTGAATCCAGGACAATCCTTTGGCTTCTGCCTTGAATAACAGAATAGGTATCAGTGCCTTACCCTGAGACACGGAACTCCAGAAAAGAACCAACCCTGGGTAGGAAAGATAGCTAATTCAATTGTGAACGCATTTCAGGAGCCTTTGGCACACTGGTGCATACTTTTACCTCCTTGAGTATTTGAAAAAGGGAAATGTGGTTCAGGTACTACAGTTACCCCCTTCTACCCATCCTACTTCTGCCTACGAAATGTGGGTATGGAAGCATTTACCAACGGGGAAAAGCATCCAAGTAATAAGCTGTAATTTAACCTGTGGAGATGTCAACAGGCATATTCTCACTGGCATAAGTGAAGGAAGTTTCCAGAACAGAGTCTGGTGGGTGGTTTCGTGCACAAAGAGGGAATGACTCCAAAGCACTGTATTGAAAAAAGGGGCTATAATATATTTTAAGATTTTGAAAAGGTATATTACAGACAACTTCATCACAAGAGAACGTTTTAGAAGAACGAGAAGCTGGGTAGACAAGAATGAGTCATTAGTACAGAAGAAGTTCTGATACACACGCATACACACACACACGAGGGATAAGCTGGTAGAAATTCCAGAGAAATACTTCTGGGGATGCTAGCTTACCGTGAGGAGCCTAGAATCCTATTTTCACAAAAACCAACAACAAGGTCTGGCAATGGGTTTGGGAGACAGAAAGTGACCTACTCACTAAGGAAGGACAGAATGAGAGAACAAATAACTGGCAAAAAAAATAATGGTGATTACCCTTTGCACTGAGAGGGTCTCCCATTTTACGGACACATTCATAAACACTTACTCCTTTGATACCTAAGTTAACCCTATGATTTTGGTGAAGTGTGAATGGCCACCCCCAGTTGCTCACTGTTGGAATAACAGGCTAAACGGACCTTTAATAAACAAGGTAACACACATAAGCAGCATATCCAAAACTGTGTTCCTTGGAATTATATTTATTTGTTCCATGGAACACGTGATTTTAAAAAAAAAAAAAAGGTTGCTCCCTGGTTTGGGAAATGCTGACTCAAAGCTACTCAGGTGTCCTAACCTTTGGCCTCCTCAGGTCTTGTGATAAGCTACCATGGATTATGAATCTCAAGAATGGATGGAAATGTTGCAGTTCCCCAACTTCTTTGACCACAGAACCCTGGTCCTCCTGGAAGTCTCCTCTGCCAGAGTCACCGGCACACGTTCCGGGAAACACTCTATCAGAGAATCTGTCGGAACTGTCTTCTGGCCCAAAGTGAATTGAATCCTGCAGGCTTAGCAACGTGCGATGATGAGGAGGCCATGATGTGACCTGCCTCGGAGGTGTTAAATTAATTAAACAAGGAGGCCATTAGGCTGATGTGGCTGTAATGCCCTGAGAGAATAGAGAAGCAAACCAAATCTTGAGCCCGTAAATGCCTCAAGGTAATGAAGTCAAACACTAAGGCAACCAGTCATAGCCAACTAGGCTTTAAGCTACAGCCAATCAATAACTGCCTTACTCTGCTTCCCCCTTTTCACTACAGAAGTCCGTCCCCAACTCCCATTAGTGGGGGTCTCCCACCCCTTCCAGTTTGGTGCTGAACAATCTGAACTGATTTCTTCTCAAACTCTTACAACATTCAACATGCCCCAGTTTATCTTTTAGCAGAGGTCACCTCTACACAGACGTTAAGCAACCTACCACACACACACAGTGGCAAAGCCGGGATTAGAAAGCAAGTTTCCCAAATGTGGGGCTGGCATACTCCCCAGTCTACGTTTGCCTTGGTCTCAAAAACAATAGATGGTCTTCCTTCCACTTAGATTGCCTCCCAATTGTTATTCATCTTGAAAAAGCAAAACTATTCATAGAAACGCTCAAGCCCTTCTGGTTGGGGTGAGCAGCTCTGATTTCCTGAATGAAAACAGTGAACTTGCCTGTAACAAGAAGGTCGGGAACTATATTTAAAGTCACTGGAGTATTAATATTGTTGCAATTACAGTTAATCAATTTCACAGCCATCTCTGACAGCTGTGGTGCTAGAGGAGAACTTCATGCAAGAGGAAAAGAAATGAAAAATGAATTGCCCTGTATGCGCATTATTCATGTATTTATTTTCCAAATTTTTTCATGAGATCATCTTTAGCTACATTTTCAGTGAGGAAGGCACCAACTTTTAAAATTATGCAATTTCCTATTTTAAGACTTTTAGTAAGGATCAGATACGCAGAAAGTGGCATTTTTTCCCCTTAATAATGTCTCTAAGAATGAAACGAGAGAGGCACTGTGCTTTCGTAAATGCTACGGATTTCCTACAGGAGGGCTGTGGCTGCACCATCTCTGTACTGACCAAATAGCATCATGGACAGCTCCTCATTTCCTTCAGAAATTGTTTTATTTATATTCCAGTAAATTCTAAACTCTGGTCATGGTGCGCTCCTCACAACCTCAGTATTTTATTATCAAGATCCATGCATTACACAGCATTTGGATAAAAAATGCGTATCGCAGAGTTATTCTGCCTTTTTATATGCCCCCAAGAGATTAATATTAAATGTATCAGATCTGAGAGAGTAAGGAGAATGAATGGCTACAGGAACTCATCAAGGTCTTGGAGGCTTAATGTAGATCATTCTTCCATTCTAATGCTTTGAACTTTGGTTAATGATTATTACAGATGAAAGAGAACGTAGCTTACCACCGTCCCCAAAGATTTGCGAATTAAATAACAAAGCCAGCAGGTAGAAGTCTAAAATAGGGCAAGTTGGTCCTCAATCTTCCTGTACTGGGTTCACATTTAGGGAGGATCTTTCCAGCCACTTTGGTTTTACATTTGAGTCTGTCCTCCTAAAACTTCCCAACCCTGGCTTTTTCTGCCTCCGTCACTAACCCACTCCATATCCTCCAACTCAAGATTCCCTTTCCTGGCTTCAAGGTGTCTCAGGCACAGATTTCTTTTGGTAAACTAAATAAAAGTATGACACGAAGACATCTGTAGGTACTCCATCTCATCTGTTTATAATGTGCATTGCTGGGGCACCTGGGTGGCTCAGTCGGTTAAGCGTCCGACTTCGGCCCAGGTCATGATCTCACAGTTCCTGAGTTCGAGCCCCGTGGCGGGCTCTGTGTGGACAGCTCGGAGCCTAGAACCTGCTTCGGATTCTGTGTCTCCCTCTCTCTCTGCCCCTCCCCTGCTTTGGATTCTGTGTCTCCCTCTCTCTCTCTCTGCCCCTTCCCTGCTTTGGACTCTGTGTCTCCCTCTCTCTCTCTGACCCTTCCCTGCTTCAGACTCTGTGTCTCCCCTCTCTTTCTCTGCACCTCTCCAGCTCATGCTCGCACTCTGTCTCCATCAAAAATAAATAAACTTAAAAATAAATTTTATAGGGGCGCCTGGGTGGCGCAGTCAGTTAAGCGTCCGACTTCAGCCAGGTCACGATCTCGCGGTCCGTGAGTTCGAGCCCCGCGTCAGGCTCTGGGCTGATGGCTCAGAGCCTGGAGCCTGTTTCCGATTCTGTGTCTCCCTCTCTCTCTGCCCCTCCCCCGTTCATGCTCTGTCTCTCTCTGTCCCAAAAATAAATAAACGTTGAAAAAATAAATTTTATAATGTGCATTGCCTCTCAACCAATAGTTTAAAAAAAAAGTCTACTATGTATTAGGCAATGATAACTAATAGTGAACCATGCCTCCCCCCCAGCCACCAAACAAATAAACACAAAACCTGCCCTTGTGGACCTTAATTTATGGTGGCAGTATAAAGAAGACAGTAAGAAATAACCAAATAAATATACATGTAGTGGTAAGTACTGAAGAGAAAAATAAAGAGAGTAAAGAGAGATGGGTAGGGTGTGTCAAAGGATTCCATTTTATTATTTTTTTAAAGAGTTTATTTATTTATTTTGAGAGAGAGACAGAGCAAGAGAGAGCAGGGGAGGGAGAGGGAGAGACAAAATCCCAAGCAGGCTCCACGCTATCAGTGAGGAGCCCGATGTGGGGCTTGAACTCACGCCCCGTGAGATCACAACCTGAGCTGAGATCAAGAGTTAGACACTTAACCGACTGAGCCACCTAGGTGCCCCAGGATTCTATTTTAAGTAAGAGATCAAGGAACAGCCTCCCTTAGGGGAAGAATTTGAGCAATGACCTGAACAATGTAAGGAAATGAGCGATGTGGATATTTGCAGGGAGAGCATTCCAAGAAAAGGAAAGAACAAGTTCAAAGGTAGAGTGGGTGGCATGCACTCAGGAAAGCAAAGAGCCCAGGGTGCCCATAGCAGAACAGAGGGCGATGGGGGAACTGAGCAGATGAAGTGAAACAGGGGGCAGGGCGTCAAATCTTGTGACGGTTTAGACTTGCCTGGAGGGGCACCTGGGTGGCTCAGTGGGTTGAGCATCCAACTTCGGTTCAGGTCATGATCTCATGGTTCACGAGTTAGAGCCCCACGTCAAAACTTTGCACTCATGGTACAGAGCCTGCTTCAGATTCTGTGTCTCTCTCTCTCTTCCTGCCCCTCCCCCACCCATGATCTCTTTCTCCCTCCCTCAAAAATAAATAAACATTAAAAAAATTTTTTTAAACAAAAACAAAAATGAAGACTTGGCTGAGGGTTTTGCCTGGAGTACCGTGATGTGATATTTTGAATAGACTCTAGAGGGCCGGGCATTAGGGAGCCCCATGGCTTAGACCACAGTGGTAGCAACATGGTTGTGAGAACGTCTGGAGTCTATCCATGTTGAACACAGAGCCAACACCACTTGCTGACTAATTGGATTTGGGGAGTTCCTATAAAGTATTCCTCACTCGTCCTCTTTCTTCTCTTAGGCATGGGAAGGTCTGTAAGCAAAGCATAGCCTATTTCTTTATTTTTCTACATTAAGCATAGGGGATGGTGAGGAATCAGGTATTTCTGGCTGTATCTGGAACTCTACCAAAACAAGAAAGGACTGATCAACATTAGCGGTCACACACAGTAACTAGACAGGACAAGAGTCGGATGGTGTCTTAGTCCTTCTGAGCTGCTGTAACAAATTCCTACAGATGGAGTGGCTTGTGAACAACAGAAACTTGTTTCTCACAGCTCTGGAGGCTGGGAAGCCCAATGGAGAGGCACCGGCAGATTCAGCGTCTGGCGAGACCCCACTTCCTGGTTCACGGATGGCTGTGTCCTCACATGGAAGAAGGAAGGAGGCAACTCCTTGTGGTCACTTTTATAAGAGCACTAATTCAAATCATGAGGGCTCTACCCTCATGAGCTAACCACCTCCCAAAGGCCCCATCTCCAAACATCATCACATTGGGGGCTAGGCTTCAACACATGAATTTTGGGGCAACATAAACATTCTACCATACGCTGGCAGATGCTGAATTGTAAAGTTACAGACAGGCTGAGGTTCTCAAGAGAAGGCTGAGGCATAGCCACAACTTCTGGCCAGCTAGGAGATGAGGCCTTTAGATAATCTTGTTAATTATAATGAAGAATGATAAAGAGAACAGTCAACCATGGTAGGGCATCTGGTCACCAGGGTTTGATGATCTGAAAGGTGGAGAGAAGGTATCAGTGCCAGTTAAGGAAGGGAAAAAATGGAAAAGACTCTGCTTTTGTCCTATAGCTAAACCAAACCCCGCCTTGGGCATTCTGAGTTTCCTTTAAGGCAAGGCCTCTCAAGTGAAAATGAAGCAATCCATTTCTGTATCATTGTTCGCCATCTTGTTTTTAGGTAGACAATGGATACATGTGGAATAACTGGGACCTAATACATCTGGTCCAAAATGTCTGCACACCAGTAGCTTCTGGCGTTCCAGAAATTGTGAGATTGGCTCAAGATTATTTGCCAGCATTCAAAGGTATGCTATCAATGGCTTCAGGGATCACTACTCCTAACTAATAGATTTGCAACTCAACAACTCTTGCCTAAGGACACAAACCATTATCCGAAATAGTGGAAATATCTGGCATATGGAACATAAATGGTGGGGGAAATTCCAGGTTCATAAAGAGGTTTCCTTCTGTTCTCCCTTATAGAGAATGTAGGCTGGGAATGAAGTTGACCTTGGAATACGGAACTCTGTGATGAGACGGTGAGGAAATGGAACACATGGAAAATGCTACTGTTGACTCCTTTCCCTACTTATCCCAAAGTCTTGCTCTGTGCTTTTTCTTTCCTTATGTATGTACAGATGTGCCTATAAAGCATATGCTTTATTTCTCTAAATTGAGAAGGAATACAGCTTGCCCTATGGCTTTTCATTATTGGATAAACCAAGGTGTCAACATAGGCCCTTAATAAGATCTTGTAAAGTCATCACCTGTGGAGAATCTGCATTAAAAAGGGAAGATTATCCACTCTCCTTCACCTATAACCAAATTTCTGTGCTAATGAATCTACTGGTTGCACGTAAAATTTTAAATGGCCAGTAGACTCACTCCTGATAAAAGCTCACCGAAAAAGGAAACGAATCTCAAGATAGAAAACTAACACAATTAAAATGCTCTATCATAACAATGAACATAATTCCTCTGTAGACAAGAATAGTATTTTCCAAACATGGAAATAACCAGCCCCTTGGGGAAAAAGAAGTTAACCATGCATTTTTTTTACATATTTCCATGAAAAGAGAAAATACAGAGGCTGCCCACTAACAAGGGCCATGAAGAACATTGCCCTGTGGAGGGAAAGACAGGCCTAATTTATAAATCCAAGTATGCCTTTTTTTTTCCTTCACTTGCTACTTCTGAAGTATGTATTTTAATACACAATTACTATTCTTAGTGAGGAGACCTCACTACCACTATTTAAACTGCAGAGCTGGGGGTTCTCGGGTGGCTCAGTTGGTTGAGCATCCAACTCTTGGTTTCGGCTCAGGTCGTGATCTCATAGTTTGTGAATTCGAGTCCGGCATCGGGCTCTGCACTGACAGTGTGGAGCCTGCTTAGGATTCTCTCCCTCTTTCTCTGCCCTTCCCCTGCTCACTCTCTCTCTCAAAATAAATAAATAAACTTAAAAAAAGTTAAGAACGAACAAAAGATAAACTGCAAGTCTGAATTAAATTTAGTCATCAAGCTTAAAAAAATAAACTAATGAGTAGAACTTCCTCTTCCTTCACCAACCCATTTTCCAGGTTCCTCTCCTCCCTCCACATCACTGAATGAGGATCTAATCTGCATCAGGGCACTAGATGTGCTAAAAGCACAGAGACCTTGTCTTTACCCTTAAAGGGGCTTCAACATTGGGAGTTGAGTTTACTATGCAAATCGAGCATTTACAAAAGAACTTGGTAAATTCTACAGTAGAGATTGGAAAGCATCAACAAATAGTAGGAAACCAGAAGAGTGACTTTACATTAGTCAATTACTTTAAACAATTAACAAGTAGATAGTAACTTAAAGATGTTTTGTCCTTGGGAAAAGCCTTATTTGCACCTTTGTTAAATAATCTCAACAAGTCTTCAGATTCAATGAACTCAAGTTTACCTACTTCTGAACAGATTTCTAGAAAGTTACAACAATCAAGTTTTACCTTATGGTAACACCTAAAATATGCAGCACGTTCATCAGAAAATTTCTCCAGTCTCTTTGGACCTTTGCTTGAAGCTTTCTTGAATACTAGCCAGCATCGCTGATATATCTGGAAGGAAATACAAAGACAGAGTTCAGCATCAGTGACTCAGATATCACTTACATTTGCATTTAAATGTTTTCTCTTTGATGTTTTCACCTGTAAAGTATTCATAAGCCGTAAGTGTGATGCTACTTTGGGAAAATAAAAATTTTAAACCCGAAATTGTTTCCACAACAGGTGTATTATGTCATTCATTTACTGGAATCAAATGAAAATGAGTATTTGAAAGCAAATTTCTTAACATTTCAATAACAGTATCAGTAGAAACATTTCAGGAAAAGTCCCAGAGATAAAAATCTCAAATCAGCGCAAATAGCATAGGTATTCATGGCATGTGCTCTCATTTCAAATGCAATTAAATATGGAACTCATAGGCCCAATATATGCTGAAGGTTTCACTGACAGTCCAACAGAAAGCCCTTATATGTCATATGACAATCCTCACAACTGATGGTCAGGAGTGGGCCAGACACTGGACTAACTAATAAATGACTGATTAACACCAACCAGATTCTCCCTCAGAAAATCCAACCCAGAGGCTTAAAGATTACTCAGACTGAAGAGCAGTCTGAGTTAAGAGGTCAATACTCATAGGTTATAAACTGAGGTTGGTGACCATGTTGGATCATGTGCCTGACAGGTAGGCAGTGGAACCTGGTCCAGAGAACTAGGTGATTGCTACTCCAGGCAGAAGAGACATTTTAGTTCTCTGTCATCTTTCTGCTGCTGACTTTGTGATCTAGCCCTTCCCTTGATTTTCTTAGAAACCATCTTCCCCACCGTCAACAGCACTCTTAATTGACAGAGGCTGAATGGAGTTCTGATTCTAGCAACCAAAGCTTCCCTGATTAAAATAACCAGTATATACTAAACGAGACACCAAAATTTCAGTCATGCCACAGAGAGGAAAGTGCAAAGAGCTAATGAGTATACGAACAACAATGTTCTCCAAAAGCAAAATAAAATGAGATGTTTTAACCTAAAAATTAATAAGGATTCATATTCATCGTAATATTCACTGATGGAAGAGATCTGAGTGGCACTCTTCTACTCTGCTGGTGACCTCTAAAGGCAATTTGACAACAGATATAAAGAACCTGAAGAGACTAAGAATCTATCCTAACGAAAGAGCCCAAATGCAGGCCAACACTGAAGGAGGAATTCTGCATTCAAGGGCAGACAGGTGGGTAACTACTCAATCACAGTTATCTCCCTGATCCTTAAATCATCTTCTAAGTATGTACCATATTTAGGTGGTTTTGTATAGTCAACCCATAAATGAATTTTATGCACTACGAAGTTTAAGAACCTTGGAGCTAGTAAGAAGAAAAAAAGTCCACATAAAACATTTGGTCATTCAAACCATACTCCATTGAAAATGCATCCTACTATTTTATTAGTAACTGGCAGATGGATGAAGAATTCAGGTTTGCTACTATTTATCCTCAATGCTGAGTAGATTCCATTTCTCTCTGCTCACTGGGTGAACTAAACATTCATTAATCGTTTTGTTTGGGATAGTAAAAAGAAAATGAAATCCACTCCACTTTGAAGTTTTGCTCTGAACACAGAGGGTAAGATGTGTGCCTCAGCCTGCTGAATGTATAATATAATCCTAGCATTATTATTTATAATAACAATAAATAGAATAATATATATAATACACTATGTGCCACCAATAATGTGTATGTTATCTATCTATAAGGATAACATAGGTATTTCATTTGAAACAAATTTCAGAAGGAATTTCCAATGACATGAGAAAGTGCATAAAAGTGGGGTTTTCTGGCTTGTTTTTGTTGTGTTTAATAAAAATTAATATTGCAAATTAAATGAAAGAGAACTGTTATTTCCTAAATATCCAGAGGTATCAGTAAAATAGTGCAATTAAAATCAGTTATTGGCTTTCATCTTGCACAGTCACTGAACTTAAGAGATGTAAAAACATGGAGACAGAAGTGGAAAAGCAATTTAGTGGAGAAAGGTACACTTTTAAACAAATGGCACTGGAATAATTGAACATCCATAGGAATAAAAAAAAAAAGTACACACACACACACACACACACAAACACCTTAACCTAAAACAATCACCTTAAACAAAAATAAACTCAAATGGACTTAAATATAAAACAAAACTATAAAACTTTAGGGGAAAAAAGTGTTTGGGATCATCATCTGGACAAAGAATTCTTAGACTGCATACCAAAAGCACAATCCATAAAAGAAAAGCTTGCCAATTTGTACTTCCTCAGAACTTAAAATTTTTGCTCTGTGAAAAACTGTCAAGAGGATGAAAAGACAAGTTACAGAATGGGAGGAAATATTTGCAAACTGCATATCTGACAAAGGATTAGTATCTAGATATATAAAGAACTCTTAAAATTCAATAGTAAAGAACCAAACAATCCAATTACAAAACAGAAGTTAAAAAAAATGTTTATAAACATACATTTCACCAATAAGGAAGCACAGATGATGAAGAAGCACATGAAAAAAATGTTCAATATCATTAGTCATCAGGTAAATGTAAATTAAAACCACAGTGAAATATCACTACACATCTCTCAGATTGGCTGAAATTAAAAAAAACGATAATACCACCAACCAAATGCTGAAAAGGATATAGAGAAGTTAGGTGTCTCATACTTTCCTGGTGAAAATGTAGAATGATACAAGAACTTTGAAACACAGCTGGGCAGTTTCTTTAAAAACTAAACAAGCAACATAACCCACAGTTGCTTTCTTTTTTTTTTTTTTTTTTCAACGTTTATTTTTGGGACAGAGAGAGACAGAGCATGAACGGGGGAGGGGCAGAGAGAGAGGGAGACACAGAATCGGAAACAGGCTCCAGGCTCCGAGCCATCAGCCCAGAGCCCGACGCGGGGCTCGAACTCACGGACCGCGAGATCGTGACCTGGCTGAAGTCGGATGCTTAACCGACTGTGCCACCCAGGCGCCCCCACAGTTGCTTTCTTAAGAATCCATCCCAGGGAAATGCAAACATCCCCGCCCCCCCTCCCCCCCCCACACACACAATGTGAACATAAATGTTCATAGTAGCTTGATCTGTATCAGCACAAAACTGGAAGCACCCATATATTCTTCAACGTGCTAATGTGGTACATCCATATCATGGAGCACTTCTTAGCTCTAAAAACAATTTAACTAGCAATATTGCAACAATTTGAATGAGTCTTCAGATAATGATGCTGAGCAGGTCAGGGGGTGGGTGGAGGGGACTGAAATCCAAAAGGTTACATACTGTAGGACCGCATTTATAGCATTTTTTAATGACAAAATGACAGAAATGGAAAACAGATCCATGATTGTCAGGGGCTGGGGACGGGAAGTAGCTTTGTCGACAAAAGGGGAACATAAGGGATCCCTGCAGCAATGGAATTGTCCTGTATCCTGACTGTGTTAATGTCAATATCTTGGCTATGATGTTGCATGATAGCTTTGAAGATGTTACCAATCAGTAAAACTGGGGAAAAGGTACAGGATCTTTGCGTAATATTTCTTACAACTGGATGCCAATCTATAATTATCTCAAAATGAAACACTTAAAATTTTTTCAATGGAAAAATGTAGAGATATTTAAGCAAAATCTTAAAATGACAACCTAATCTAATAGCATTTATCTACATTTGCCAGTTTTCTTTCTGTTGCTATCCGACCACAATCTAATTAACCAATGGACTAAGGAACTTTAAGAAGCCAAGTTGTAAGAGCCATTGATTGGTAAGAGTTCGAACACAAAATCCTTTTCAGGGTAAAGACCCGCACCATGAAAATTAACATTTCCAGTGGTGTGGTTGACACACAGAAGTCTTACCAACATCTCACTCATGTCTGAAGAATGGATGAGACAACTGTCTCCCTTAAAATTTGGCCACCACAAGAAGACTGTAACTACAGTGGGGATAAATGTCACTCTGTCCAAATATAGGGTATGGAAAACAGGCTGTTATTCTACTATTGGCAACCCCTTTCTTTTGTACGTACCTCTGAAGATGTTTTAGAAATTGAGCATGCCTTAGGTATGCAAGAAATACGTCCACTGTATCAAAACTGTTTTCACCAAGAAAGATACGTAAACACATTTCCTAATTATGCCTCAACTTTCAGACTCACTCTTGAATGACTCCACTCCTAAGATTCTTTTATACTCGATCATCTTCTTCACAATTGTACCAGTAGTTTCCTGGCTTATGTCCAGAGGTTGTTGAATGGAAGCTAAAGACTCCTCAATTTCAGCATGCCGAAATCCCTCGGGGGATTTCTGTTTTTTCATTTTTTGTTTTTCTTCTGTTTTGTTAAGAAGTAAGGACAATGTCACGAATAACTGCAAAAATACTATTCTCTAAATTCACACGCAACTACTGGTTGGGGCATTGCCATTGGAATAGATTGCATCACGGTTCTTAGGGAGAGAAGGAAAATCTGAATTTGGTTTATGAAAAGGAAGGTCGGGATTTTGCGACATGCAAGCACATGGTACAAAACGAATGCAAAAGTTGAGAATAATCGTGCAATCAAGGCCATTTGCTAATCCGCTCTCCATCACACACCAGTGATTCTCAGAGCTGGTCCAGCATCACTCAAGATAATTGTTAATTATGTAGATTCCTAGACATTAGCCAAGGTCTACTGACTCAGAACCTCCTGGGGTGGGGCTAGACAAATTTGCTCTTTAACATGTTCCCCAGGTATTTTATTTGTAATTTGCAAACCAAGGCCATAAATATTCATAAAGGCTCAGACAACACAATGCTTCCCACTTGGGATTGCCAACCAAGAGCTCTCCAACAAATGCTCCGCGATGAGGGCCTCGGAGATGTGTACTTTCCCACAAGTGGCGCTGAGGCCTTTGAAGTGGCCTCAGGCAGCGGAGTGAGATGCTGTCTGGAGGAGAAGAGAGACACAGAAGCAGAAACAATTCTGTTAAGCTTTGGTGAACTCTCAACTTCACCGCCAAACACTCTCAGTCCTAAGAGCCCTGGAAAAGCCCCTGGTACCTGAGGATTGAAAACTTACCCTGAATGGGGTGCCTGGGTGGCTCAGTCGGTTAAGCGTCCAACTTTGGCTCAGGTCACAGTCTCACGGTTCACGGGGTGGGACAACACACTGTCCTCTCTCTCTCCCTCCTTTTCTGCCCCTTCCTTGCTTGTGCTCTCTCGCTCTCGCTCTCACTCTCTCTTTCTCAAAATAAAGTAATAAACTAAAAAAAAAATTTTTAAACCTTACCCTAAATATCTCAGCATTGTTTAAAGGGAATGGAATAGGCCTCACCGCACGTGGTAACGTGTGACTAGCTGGAGTAACACACAGACATTGTGAAAAAGATGACAATTTGAGAACAACCCCACGCAGGTTTCGTTTTTCCGTAAAATTAATTCATTCAACCATCTCCATATTTTATATAACACATCTACTTACCATCTGTGGTACTTTTTTTACTTAACATTTTTCTTTCAACTGGTTTTTAACTAAATTTTTTTTATTTAAAAGAGGAAACTTTTATCCCAACAATAATAGCTATGTGTAGTTCTCACTACCCATAAAGAACAGATAATCCTAACGATAAACACACTGTTAGAAAACCGGATGACGGAATAAGTCCCATGGTGAAGTATCCTGCCTCCTGTGCATCAAGGATTCATAATCTCAGCACTAGTGACATTTTAGGCAAGGTGATATTTTTTTAAGTTTATTTATTTATTTTGAGAGAGAGAGAGAGACACAGCGTGAGTGGGGGAGGGGCAGAGAGAGAGAGGGAGACAGATGATCCCAAGCAGGCTCTGCACTGCCAGCGTGGAGTCTGATGCAGGACTCGAACCCACAAAACCGTGAGATGGTGACCTGAGCCAAAACCAAGTGTTGGACGCTTAACCGACTGAGCCACCCAAGCGCCCCGGCAAGGTGACTTTTTATAGTGGGCTGGGGGTGGGGAATCCTGCACACTTAGGATGTGGCTGTTTAGCAGCATCTCTGGCCTCTGTCAAACTCCCCCCATCCAGTTGGCAACCAAAATTATCTCCAGAAATTTCCAAATGTCCCCTGGGGAGCAAAGTCAGATCCACTCCTACAGATGAATGTACGCTGATCTATGATTGCACTCTTGAAAAATATGAGGCTTTGTGAATATCTTCCAAGTTCCGGATTTGGACCAGTTAATCCGCACAAGCCACTGCTGAACCTAAAAAGATAAGTACATCACACAGTTCTGACAACCTGGGTGGATAGACACGAGATTAGCAGTTATGTGACAATTTCCTTAGTGTGCACTTGCTAGCTGTTGGTGGTGGTTTTAGGACACCTAATTTTCAGCCTTAATTGTCACCAGCCCATATATGATTTGTTCTATTTTTTCCCCATTGTCTTTCCTTGCTTTAAAACTGGGTATCTTTAATAATTGCTAAGCCCTGGTTTCAAATCTCTGACGCTTTTACCAGTTTCTTCCCCTAACAAAGAACAGTCTGGCAAATTCACCGAGATTTCCAGTGCCAAAAAGCAGCTGAAACAATTAAGAATTTGAGTTCCTAATTCTTTTTTTTTTTTAATTTTTTTTTAAACGTTTATTTATTTTTGAGATAGGGAGAGACAGCATGAACAGGGGAGGGTCAGAGAGAGAGGGAGACACAGAATCTGAAACAGGCTCCAGGCTCTGAGCTGTCAGCACAGAGCCTGACGTGGGGCTCGAACTCACGGACCGCGAGATCATGACCTGAGCCGAAGTTGGAGGCCTAACCGACTGAGCCACCCAGGCGCCCCGAGTTCCTAATTCCATTAGCAGTCCAACACAATGAGTTGAACAACAGCGTCACAAATTAAACTTCTGGAGGATGCATGGACAGTTATAAAGGTAAGAGAAAGCAAATCTTGGTCACAACAGTTCTGTGAAATGGAAATTATATACTGCCTCCGTGTATACTCAAGAAGCAGCAGAAGGCCTAAGTAAGATGTGACCATTTAGGTCTCTGTGGTCTATTCCAAGCATTAACAAACTTTTTCTGTAAAGGGCCAGGGAGAGTAAATATTTTCGTCTTTGATGATCACAGATATTTGTTGGAGCTACCTAACTCTGTAATTATAGCATCAAAGTAGCCATAGGATACGTATAAGTGAATGGTGTGGATGTCTTCCAATAAAACTTTCTTTAAAAAGTCAGGAAGCAGGCCCGGCTGCAGTTTGCCAACCTCCATATTTCTCAACTGTTTAAGCTCATGTTACTTTTTGATGAACATTAAAATCTGTTTGACATGTCCCTGTTGAGTGAAAGAGAGGAGGGAATGTACCCCAGGCGAGAATCTCTATATAATCCACATCTCCCCATCGGCCCAAGTTTCACTTCCATAAAATTATGTTACAATGTTGACCTGATGCTTTTTCTACGCCCTCCACCACACTTCGTGTCCTGTCCACCGTCCAAGATTCGCTACTCTACAATGAATTCGGATGCTGTCCTGAAGAGAGCTCTCACGTGCACAGACACAGTGTCCCATCTCTAGCCCTGGCATATAGTTAGCTTTTGCCAATTATCTTTTTCTATGATGTCAAGGAACGCTTCGGGAAGAAGAAAAGGTCGGTTTTCCATTTTGTCAACACCCCCTTTCTATAATCCTGTCGACTCTTCTCAAGCCCCACTCTTTATTCTCCAAACCACATGCCAGCCTTCCTGATACCCGTAACTACGTGGCTTGCACCAAGTGGAAAATAAACTCCAAGCAGCCAGGAAAAAAAAAAAAATCTACCCCCAGCCATACAATGCTAAATTAGCCTCACTTCTCACATAGTAACCCAATTTTTCCCTACTCTCCAAAACAAATCCAATACTCTGCTCATCCAGGATGTCAATATTAACACCTCAAACCAGCTAAACTTTCCCCCCATGCATTGCAGTGTGCCGACCCCTTTTTGTGTGTTCTTTCAATTAACTGTCCCCGACAGCCCTTAGGAAGCTATACTAGAAAAAAAGCCAAGATTTCAACCTTGGCTTGCCCGGCTCTGGAGAACAAGCGCCTAACCACTCCCCCGGGCGTCTCCCAGAGAAGTTGGACTTCTAGAGAGGCACAAACTTATGCTGAGGGTCGAGCCGTCTGTAAGAAATTTACTTTCAAGCTTCTCACAATCTAAAAAGAGAAACTGAGTTGTAACCATATGTTCTTTCATCTGGATGATGACTTTATAGCTTAGCTATTTCACAGTGACATCTGCATTTGTGGTGTTAAGGTCCCCAGCACCAAGGGCTCATCTCCAGTGATAATTTTTCAAGGACTGTGTTTGCAGCTGGAATCTTAACATCCTAATCTAGGATGCGAAGGTATCCTAGCAGTTTGTAAGAAGTGTTTGCTTTTAAAAGAATTCCACGCGCTCTCTCCTTAAGTGTCTAAGTATTCAGCATCCTTGACTGAAGTCCAGAAATCCAAATGTGCAAAGTATTTCTAACTACATTAGAAGTATCTCAGTTTTTCTCTGCCTTCCCTGCCTTGCTAACCTCCAGCCTCTCGTTCTCAGTTAGTTACGGCTGCAGTGAATGAACGTGTTGGCTAAGTGGCTTCCCGCTGGCATGTGCAGTCGCCTACCTGGGGCTAACCAGTCACTTCTCCAGAAGCCCCCGGCCCTCCACTTTGGCCGATGACACATGGCCAGAGTAACCGGCTGCCCTCCTACAGTCTTGGGCTCCCCTTGGACTTCAAGGTCAAGGAAATGCCACTATCCAAGGACAGCTCGACAGTCACAGGAAGTGGTACCAGATAATGCAGTCTGGAGGTCGAGAGGAAGAGCCTTTAAATAAGACCAAAAGGGGTGGGAATCAGCCAAACAGACAATTCACCTTCTGTCCTGCCTGCCAGTGTCTGCAAAATTCTTCCACCCCGAGAACTTTGACCTGGATGGTCTCCGAGACCCAGCAGGTTGCAACTTTCCAGTCCTACAAAGGACCCTATCATTATGGGATTTCAGAAGGTGACAGACGAAGTGTATAAAAGGAGTTCTTTCGCATCTTTCATAACTTGTAGGCTGCTACCTACAAGATAGCTTACTAAAAATAATGAGCTGGTTCGGAATTATGTATTTTATAAAGGGAAAAACATTTTAATGAGTAAACAACCTGATTCCGTGCCTATCATTTACATATACCTTTACTTGTAAGGAAAGAAATGCTAATTGGGAGAAGACTTCACGGTGGGTAGCAAGGTACATTTTAAATTCATTGCAAAGAGAAGTACCAGCAAGAACAGGATAATTAATCATAAAATAAAATTTGTACAAAGAGGATTAAAAATACTTAAAAAGCACCCACAGGCAATAAATTAGCTATGTCAATCCTTTGCTGATGGTGAGGTAAATTAGCACAGTCTTTCTAGAGGCAGAATTATGCCTACCCTTTGACCTGGAAACATTACTTCCAGGAACTTTCCCCCTAAGGGAATAATTAAGGAAATATGCCAACATAGGGGAAAAAGGTTCTTCCACATAAAAACTGAAACACTCTGAATGTTCCAGGGGCTGATTTAATTCATTATGGCATATCTGTAAACTGGAAATTGCTATCATTAAAAATGATACTGTAACAGTATGTATACCATAGAAAATGCTATTAGTAAATTATTAAGTTTAAAAAGTAGGTTATTCCTGCTTTTTAATCTGTTTCTACTCCAGTATATACATATTCACTCAACAGATAGGGCCCAGGGGCTCAAGCAAGAAGATTGTGGGCTATACTTGACTCTTCCCCACTATTTCTCATTCTCTCTCTCTCTCTCACACACACACACACACACACAATTATTGGGAAAAATGTCTGTTTTAATGGAAAACTGTGCATTCTATAGCATACACACCACTAGGGTTATCTGCCTCTGATTCTGTGGGCGCTATTCTACATCTAAATTGTAGATAACTCATAGAAACGCAACATAATTCTAGTCCAGGAAGAGGCATCTGTCCCGTTCAGAATAGGTTCAACCGACTTCCCTCCCCCACTGCCAACAACCCTGATCTCACGCTGCCAGATATAGAAATGTGTGGGTTCTTCAGGTTACCCTTTAAACTACTCATAATATTCTGCATTATTCCTTCATTTAACTAATGAGTTAAAGCAGAATTTGTAACATGTTCACTCCTCATCTGTATGACAGTCGTGATATTACCTGTTTTGGAAAGCCATCTTTGAACACAATCCAGCAACCCGAGCCCTGTGTACTTTCCTTCTAGCAAAGCCTGGAATGTCCTCAGTGCTCTGCTGGGGACCGCCACCCTAACCTGAGTCACCATCATCCGAGTTCTGAGATTCCCTGCTTCCTTTTTGGCTGCACTTCATTCCGTTTCCTACACTGCTTCTGGGGTGATCTTTAAAACCCTAACCTGACCACATCGATCCACTGTTTAAAGCATTCTGTGGCTGCCTGTTGCCTGTGGGTAAAAACCAAAGAAAGTCTTAAGACATTCCAGCACCTGCAAGACCCAGAGCCTCCCTACCGCGTTGGCCTTATTTTGAGGCTTTCTTCCTTTATACAACCTTCACTTGTCAATATGCAGATATGCATATTTTAGTAAGCACCGAACAAGTAATATGTGACTTAAATAAATTCTCATGGAATCAATATCCGCCACAAATGTTCTCGTCACCAAGGAACCCCTCCGGTTGTCAGTACAAAGCCAGCCGGTGTCGGGGGAACCAACACTGAGAGAGTTATGTGCCCCTTGACTTCCCCCTCCAATTCTTCTCTGTTCTCCAGATCTACCAGGTGGGAGGGAGACGAGGAGTGAGGAAGAGGAAGAGGAAGAGGAACAAAAGAACTGTCTGAAGAAGCCATAAGCACTTCAAATCATTTATGTGGCTTTTATTTATTTATTTTTTTAATCAATGCATGCTAATACTTATCGGAACCACTAAAAGAAAACTGAAGGATAAGTTTTCCAAACCGGTCTTAAAAGCCGTAATGAAAAGAGAAAGTAAGACAACACAGAAAAGGAGATCAAAAGGAGTAATACGGATAAAATAAAAAGCAGAAGGTAAGATAATGGAAATAAACACAAATACAGCAACCGTATATTTACTTTTATTTTTAACTAACCTTTTAGGGAAAAAAGCCAAACTATTCTAAAGAAATGCTGTGGGCGCCTGGGTGGCTCAGTCGGCTAAGCGTCCGACTTCAGCTCAGATCACGATCCCGCGGTTTGTGGGTTCGAGCCCCAAGTCTGTGCTGTCGTGCAGAGCCAGAGAGACTGCTTCGGATCCTGTAGCCCCCTCTTTCCCTGCCCTTCCCTGTGCTCTCTCTCTCTCTCTCTCTCCTTCGCTCTCAAAAAATTAAATAAAATATTTTTTAAAAAATCTTTTAAAAATGACAGAAAATCTTAGCTGCTGTATGGGCATCACTGGGTGCTGAAATCAATCATTAATTCATCGGACAAATATTTACTGGGCCCCTACCCCTGCCAGGCACTGACTGGGGGTTGCAGCTGTAAACAAACGGGAAAGGAACCACTGCCTTCACCGGGCTTACACGTCATGGATAAGACAACGGGATACATGCACATGCACACATGCGTCTTACAGGACACCGATCACGTCATAAGGAATTACGCACCCGGAAGAGTGGACAGAAATGGCCAGTGGTGAGCATTTTCAGGGGAATAATCAGGGGAATTCTCAGAGAAACTGTCACCTGAACGAACACCTAGAAGGGGCTGGAGAAGAGGGAGTAAACTGAGAGATACGTTTTGCCCATTTCTCCAGGCCAAAGAAACAAGTGGGTGTTGAGCAGAGACACCCGCAGGCAGAAGGAAGAACAAGGGAGCCAGTGGAAGTCCAGACAATTCCGGGATGGTGGCGGTGAGAGCAGGTCGGACTGTACAGGTCCCGTGATCTTCTGGGAAAGACTTTGGCTTTGTCCCCTGAATGATGAGAAGAGGGACGGGAAGGGATATGACCTGAGGTACGGTAAACAGACTGCAGGGGTCTGAAGGCAGAAGTAGGGAAACCACTGCGGGGCTGTCACCCAGTAAGCCATGCAGAAGGGAGTGGGGACCGGGGCCAGGACGGAAGTGAGGAAGGCAGGAGAAGTGGTCAGAATCAGGTCTGGATCTATTTGGAAAGCAGAAACAGCGAGATTCACGGGCGGCACTGGGTGTGGGGACAGGAAGGCAAGAGTCGAGGACGATTCCAAGATTTTTAGTTTGAGCAAGTGGGAGTACGGAGCTCCCCCGACCGAGCTCAACAAGCCTGCAAGGCCACCAGGGTTTGTAGAGACGATGTGGAATTTGATGATGCAGTGAGTTTGTTATGCCTGTTCAACATCTAGGTTTATATAAACATTACACTATCAAACATAACGAATAGGAAGTTATGTATACATTGTAGATATGAGCCTTTATAGATAAGATTTTATTCTATTTTTAAATGAAAAATACCATCTTTCCCATAGGGCTGCTCTCAGAACTGAATAAATCAGTGCATTTATTTTTGAAAGAGAGAGCATTAGTGGGGGAGAGGGACAGGGGATCTGAAGAAGCAGGCTCCCGCGCTAATAGCACAAGCCGGATGCAGGGCTTGAACTCACAAACCGCGAGACCATGACCTGAGCTTGGCTCAGTCTGACCCTCAGCCAACTGAGCTACCCAGGTGGCACCCCGAACTAGTGCATTTAAAGTGTTTCCATTGCTTGGGGAGCCCTCTAGAGCAGTCAGTGGCTCACTATATCTAGGTCTGCATGCAAACAAGGACAACACACATTTTGGTTCTTCATTTACTCATTAATTTTGCAATTATTGGGGCGCCTGGGTGGCTCAGTCGGTTGAGCCTCTGACATCGGCTCAGGTCATGATCTCATGGTTTGTGAGTTCGAGCCCTGCGTTGGGCTTTGTGCTGACAGGTCAGAGCCTGGAGTCTCCCTCTTTCTCTGCCCTCTCCTGTTTGCACTCTGTCTCTCTCCCAAAAATAAAAAAAATTTGGCGATTATTAACTGAGCATGTACTACATGCTAGGCCCTATCCCAACACTGAAGAAACGGCGGTGCACAGAGCACAGTCCACAAAGCATACTTTGTAGTGTGAAGAGACAGATCATTAGGTCTCCCGGCCCACAGCACAATGCCTGGCACGTGGTGATAATGATCACGGACAACATTTATGGAACAAAGTCATTTGGTAGCACGTACCCACTAAGTATTTGGTGGAGTTAAAAAAGAAATGATCTCATTGTGGCTTCCAAAGCCAGTTCCAGAGCAGTCTTTGAGTGATCGCCAAACCCAAATCACCAACACTAAGTTCCAGTTTCATAGCCTGGTCCTACAGAGTCCAACCGCGGCCACCTGGTTAGACCTCACCTCCCACCACTTCCTGCTTCACTCATGACACGCCCCCAAAATGTTACATGCCCTTCTGACAAAGGACGGGAGAACCTGCCACAACTTTCTTCCCCTTGCTGTTCACCTGGCTGCCTCCTTTCAACCTTCAGGTCTTCGGTGAAGTGTCTCTGTCACTTAACTATTACTGCAGAAGACTCACAACAGAGCTTAGCAGCTTCAAACGATAACCATGAATCATTCCTTATGGATACAATGGCCGATCTGACCTGGCTTTGTCTGTTCATCATGGATGGTCTCATTCACACACGAGCAGTCAAGTCTCGGATTTTCTTGACTTTGCGAGGGGTGACTCAGCTCCGTACCACGTGGTTCTTGGATTCTCCAAATGGTAGGCTGGGGCTTATTCTCCCAGAGCAAGCAAAAAGTCCAAAAGAAAGGGCAGAAAAATGTAAAAGTTTCTCATTTTTAATCCATGTCTCTATCTGGAGATAAGAGTAGAGTCACATTCCGTGGCAGCAGATACTAGAAAAATCCTGTATATTTCTGATCAGTTTCCCCCAAAGGTAACATCTTGAGAACGTTTAGTACTGTATCACAGCCAGGATGTTGACATCGATACAATCCAGGCACAGAACATTTCCTTTAAGACGAGGATCTTCATTTTGCTCTTTGATGGCCACACCTACTTCCTTCCTGTACAACCTCCTCCTTAAGCCTCATCTAATCCGCTCGCCATCTCTATCGTGTTGGCATCGCAAGAATGTTCTACAAATTCAGTCATTCAGCGTGTATCCTTTTGGGTTGGGCTTCTTTTACTCCGCATGCTTCTCTGAAGATTCATCTAGGTGGTAATATTCCACAGCATTGACGTACCACAGCTGGTTGAGCCATTTAGTCAATGGCTTCCTCTTTTGAGGAAGAGCTGGGTCTTTTTTAGCCTCCGGGTCTTTCTAAGAAAGCTGCTATAAACACTCACACACAGAGTTCTGAGGGAAGGGAAGTCGTCATTTCTTTGGGATAAACCTTATCACCCTTTACTCACGTTGACTTCTCTGGCTTATAATTATCTAAAAAAAAACAAAACTCTATGTACATCGAGAGCTACACCAGAACAGTGTTATAATTTTGGCTTCAATCATAAAATATGATTTAGGAAACTTAAGAAGGGAAGGAAAGCCTACCATGTTCACCCACATGTTTGTGTACCGAGTTCTTTCTTCTTTCCCAATGTTCCACCATTCCTTCTCTTATCCTTTCCTGTTTAGAAATCTTCCTTTAATTATTTTAGAGTAGATATGCTGGTGACAAATTCTCTTAGTCTCCCTTCATCTGAGAAGGTTTTGTTTCCCCTTCATTCTTGAAGGATACTTCGTAGGTGTAAGCTTCTGAGTTGATGGCTCTTTCTTCAGCATTTGACAAGTGAACGTCCTTGTGCCATATTTCCTGTCAGCCATGATTTCTTTTGAGTACTTTTTTGGTCCTACCTTCTTTCTCCTCTCCTGGGCGCAGATGCCACGACTGTTTGATCTTTTGTAGTATTTCCACGGGTTCCTGAAACTGTGAATTTTTTTTTCACAGTTGTTCAAACTGGGGAATTCCTGTTGTTCTATCTTTCCTCTCTCCCCTCCATAGTGCTGTTGAGCCCATCCACCAGATACTTTAATACTGCATCTTCTGTTCTAAAATTTCTACTTGGTTCTCCTCTCTATCTTATTTCTTTTGGGGAAGCTCTTTACTGAGACATTCTATTATTTTGTGTGTGTGTTTCAAGCATGTTTGTAATTACTCATTGGAGAATTTTCATTACGGTTTTTTAAATATCGTTGCCACATAAACCTAGCATGCCCGTCATCTCAGTGTCGACAACTACGCTTTGAAGTCTTCTTCATTCTTGGTACACCACGTACGTGTTGTTGTGGCAATGTGGATGTTTTGGGTGTTTTAAGTTTCTGGATCTTAATTAAACCTTCTATTTTAGCTGGCTTCCTCCAACCCCACTCTGATACGGGAAGGGGTGGGAGGTAGAATGTGCTTCCTTGTTACTGCTGTAGAAACCCAGCTTCCCTATTTGGGGTTGTTGATGCCTGAGGGGGCCCTTCATTACACTTGGGTCGGTGAGAGTTCTGTGTCCTCACACGATGTTCACGGACACTGCACTGGGAGTGGTCTCATTACTACTGGATGACAGTCAAAGTCCTGACTCTCTCACGGGCCTCCACTGACACCATGATGGGGGGGGGCGGGGGGTACTAATTACCGATGGATGGGGAAGAAGTCCTGGCTCCCGACTTGGCCTTCACAGATACCACCTCATAGAGCCCCATGTTACAGCTGAAGGGGATCGCAATATATGACTTTAAAATACGCCACTTTGGCATAGGATTATTTTGAGCGGAAGGCAAGTGGAAAACAATAGAGACAGGAAAAGCTGTCTGCCCTACCTCTTTCTGCCTAAGAGCAAGGCGTAAATTTCCCTTTAAAGGTGACATAAACCTGTATTTTAAAGGTGTTTCTGCATCTTGTCCCAGGAAGACCAGACAGCACTGAGATGAGTCTGAGATGAGTCAAACCTTACTACACAGCCCCAATCTACTCTACGTTTCCTAGTCACCTCTCCCCAAATTGTTACTCTCTGTTAAAATGGCATATAAGACTCCAGACTAACCACTTCTTTGGATCTTTACTTTTTCTGTGAAGTCCCCATGCATGTAAAAATAGCAATGACATTGGGATGTCTTTTCTCCCATAAGTCTTTTGTCAGCTTAATTCACAGTTCTCAAGCACAGCACTTAAGAGGGTATAAGAAAAGTTTGTACTCCTCTACCCAGTGTCACAAGGGCTTAAGTCTAGGATCCTTACTTAGCCTTTGCTGACACGGCTTGGCAAGTGGCCACAGTCTATTCCGTGGTGTCTGCCTAACATAGAGTAGTTATTTTCTAAAGGTTTTCTGCATTGCTAGGCTGCCTCATTTTCTGATCCTTTGGCCAGAAAAGAAAGGTTTTGCATTGGGGCATTTTTGCTTCACCTGTACCTACGGGCATTTCTGGGTTACTGGCGAGCTATGCCAGCTCCAAGTCTGGCAAGAAGAAAACCCAGGAAACTCATCGCGGTGCTGCTCCCGCGTCCTGAGGTCCCAGCCTGTCTGGCTTTCTCCATCTTTCAGGTCCTTAGGTTTGATTGACACGTAATGTCCAGGGGTTTTAGTGGTACTTAGCAGGAGAAGAGGAAAAGGCATGTGTGTTCGCCTGTCCCAGAGCAGAAGGTAAATGCTTTTTACAGCCTCTGTATAAAATGCTTTAAATAAGCCTCTGCTCATGTCGAGTTTGCTAATATTTCATCTCATGTGGTCAAAGAGGACAGACGGGACAATAAAGGTTCAGAGTAAAGGTCAGGGGAACAACTGAGACCATCGGTGCACACACAATCGACCTGAACGTCACCTCCTCAGAGCCACCTTCCCACCACCCAAATCTACAGCACGCCCCGCCCCCTCCGTCCCCCACGCACGCTCACTTCAAATCAGTATCTGAAATAATCCCCCTCATTGATCTGTCTGCATATTTACGGTCTGCCTTCCTCCCTGGAATGTAAGAAAAAAAATCATATTTTATATTAATTACTTTGAATCCTCAGGGCCTAGAAGAGCATTGGGTTCTCATTTCTTTATTTTGAATGACTGAGTGAATAAATGAATGGGGAAAAGCCACACTCAGAACTCAAAGAGATTTCCAGAATTTCATAATGGACCTGACATTTCCAGACAAGCCTTAACATCTATATGCGACAGACCGTTAAAAAAAAAAAAAAAAAAGCCCAAGTTATTTAGCATACAAACATGAAAATGATATCGAGAGGCAGTCTTTTATTTTTTATTTATTTATTTATTTATTTATTTAATTTTTTTTTTCAACGTTTATTTATTTTTGGGACAGAGAGAGACAGAGCATGAACAGGGGAGGGGCAGAGAGAGAGGGAGACACAGAATCGGAAACAGGCTCCAGCCTCCGAGCCATCAGCCCAGAGCCTGACGCGGGGCTCGAACTCACGGACCGCGAGATCGTGACCTGGCTGAAGTCGGACGCTTAACCGACTGCGCCACCCAGGCGCCCCGAGAGGCAGTCTTTTAAAAGAAACAATGACAAAATCATATTTTTTCCTAAAACTGTGCATTCCACAAAATGTTACCTTGTATGCCATGGAGAAAGACTCTAGTGGTTATCTGTCACATCAGTGTTCTCAAACATCAAGGGTTTTGTCCTAAAACCACAGAACACCAAGACGGTTCTATTTCCCTTATAGACTAAAGCAAATATATTCCTATAATTAGAAACAGGCTCTAACCAAACTGGAAAAAGATCTATCCACTATGGAAGAAAAAAAAAGTAGGGGTTTTCATGAAAAAATGCCTATTATGAAGTGAAGTTACTGTAATGATTTTCAGAAGGAAACATTTCGGCAACACTCACTCCTCCACATTATTGGGACAACAGTGAGTAGAAGTCATTCTGTGAGAGGGCTGAGTACAGAAAATTAGAGTGTCACGCTAAAAGAAAGGAAGGGAAATGAATTCCATGGTTGAGAAGGCACTCTTAAAAAAAAACAACAAAAAAACCCACAAGGAACAGATGTTGCCAGAAAAGGGCAGAATGGTGAGGAGTGATAGTCATGTGGTAAAAAATTCTGAGCCTAGAATTCAAGAGAAGGAAATCTCAGTGGCCAGGGAGAAATTGGTTATAGATTTTCATGGGCAATTTACAACAAAAAAACAGAGTTTCAAAACTATTCTTGATGTGAAAAGATGTGAAACTGACAGCATCTGCAAAGTTGGTTGGTTTGATTGGGTTTTTGTTTTTGAGTTTTGGTGTTGGTTTTTTGGGGGTTTTTTTTGTTTGTTTGTTTTGGTTTTGGTTTTGGTTTGGTTTACGCATGAGTGGCATTAAACACTTGCCAACACATCATCTGTGACACATTATCCCCCTCAACTTCGATGAGTGCTGGCTTCATGTAGGGCACCTAATTATTTTACAAGAACTTTATCGTGTGCCACTCACACTGTGTGAGCTAGGACCTACTAACGTTCCCTTTATATGGGTGAAAACTCTAAGTCTCAGAGACTTAATATGAATACTAATATATTATGTGTCATACTAAGACTTCCATTTATGGAGTCAACACTTGAAATCAGGTCTGTCCGCCTCCCAGACCATGATCTACACTCTGACCTCAAATCCACAACATCTGAACAAAACAAAAATTCAGAAGCGTCCATTTTTTATAACTGGTAGTCCCACCATACCGGCCATTTTCTTTGTGGAGTCATTCTTCAGGGAATGAAGTTGCTCTTGACAATAATGTAACACTTAACTAAGTCGTTATCAGAATAGCAAAAACTGAGATGATTATCAAAGAAGTCGTTCTATGTAATGCAGTTGCTGTCCAAACACAATGCTGCTTGAAAACAGCATCGGAGGGACTTACTGTCTCTAAAATTATAAAACTCAATAAAAAATATAATTTACATCTTTTGGGGTGCTTGGGTGGCTCAGTCAGTCGAGCATCCAACTCTTGATTTCAGCTCGGGTGTTGATTCCGTGGTTGTAGGACTGACCCCCCTTGTCAGGCTCTGTGCTGAGTGTGGAGCCTGCTTAAGATTCTCTCTCTCTCTCTCTCTCTCTGCCTTTCCCCCAAGCTTGCAAACGAACACTCTCCTTCTCTCTCAGAAAAAAAAAAAATTATATATATATATGTATATACACACACACACACACACACAATTTTCATCTTTTAATTTTGACCTTTCTTTAGAAAAAAATAACAATTTATCTTGAGGAATAAATCAAATAATAAATAATGATCAAAAATAAAAATATTGTTGGTTATATCACAAATTTAATATGAAGAGAGGTACAACTGAAGCTGTAAAAATAGAAAGCCTGGTATAAATCACGGTGAATAAAAATACCATCAGCTTGACTTTGAGCAAATACCCTTTTGAGCTTAAGGGTTTCGGTCTGTTAAACAGTGATACTAGCACTTACTGCACAGGTTTGTGTAAGTTCAATAAACATTACTATTATTTTGCTCTTTACATGTTCTTTTCCTAATTTTGTGTTTTATTATTTTATTACCACCATTCATATTAATTTAATTGTTACAGGTTAGAAAACGATGTTTAAATCTCTGATTATTACAATTCTGTGAAATGGCCTTTTACTATATATCACCCAGATTTTAAAAAGTATCTATATCTGGGGGCACATGAGTGGCTCAATCAGCTAAGTATCTGACTCTCGGTTTAGGCTCAGGTCATGATCTCACCATTTCCGTGGGTTCGAGCCCCACATAGGGCTCTGTGCTGACAGCATGGAGCCTGCTTGGGATTCTCTCTCTCTGCTCCTATCCCCACCCACTGCTCATATTCTCTCTCTCTCTCTGTCTCTCTCTCTCCCTCTCAAAATAAATAAATAAAGTGTAAAATATCTATATCTATATCTATCTATATCTATATCTATATCTAAATGACAGAAGACTGTAGATGATAATCAAGAGTCCGGTACGGTTAGATCAGTGGTTCTCAACCGGGGACAAGAGATTGCCCTCCAGGGGACACTTGACAACGTCTGGGACATACTTACTTGTCACACCTGGGGAGGTGTTACCAGTATCTTGTGGGCAGAGGCTGTTAAACATCCTCCAGTGCATAGGATAGGTCCCTATGACAAATAATTATCTCACCCAACATGTCAACAGTGTCCAAGTTGAGAAAAAGATGACATCAGCTAAAGAAAAGCATTCTCAAAACTGAAGCCTGTATCCCAGATTTAAGAGGATGAATTGATCAAAATCAGGTCTGTTTCATAAGGCAACATACATACCCAAAGAATTTTAAAATGCAGTGGAAACAAGTATTTGTCACGTTGGAAACAAAGCATCACAATGACCAAACATTCCTGCTGTTCGTGTGATAGGATACTTTGGAGTCAGGTAGACACAGATCCCAACAAGCTGAGACATGCCCGTAGTCCCGGGGCGAGACATTCAAAAACTTCCAAGTATTTTCTAAGTCAGGTGGCAGCAATTAGTTCTGGAAATTGAGAAAATGTCACCCAGACTTCAGTCCCCCAAGTCTGCTGGCATCTTGCCTAAATGTGAGCCTGGCGAGAAAAGTCACCGGCAACCGCGATAAGGAAAACAAGAGAAAAAAAGTGCACAGTCAGGATTAATCAGCAGGAAAAGAAACACAACTGAGGCTGTGGACAGCAACGGTCCCGGCACCGAAGTCTCAAGGGAGCACATGACGTCGACGTTTTCTGCCAGGAGAGGTATAGCCCCACCACCAGGCTCCCTTCTTTGCTGGAACCGTCCCCACTTCTTTCTCACACCTGGTGTCACGCCTCCATGGGGAACAAGGTTCCCATTTCACACCCTTCAAACTGGCTTATCTGCCCTAGGTCACGTCACCTCCTCTAGGAAACCTTCGTCACACCCAGGCCAATATCCACACAGACCACACACAGAAGCATGTATGACAGAAGTCAGGAGCGCAGCCTCCAAAACCAACTTGCCTAGGCTCCGATGTTGATCCCAAAATGTACACACTGTGTGGCCTGGGGCAAGTGATCAACCTCTCTGAACTTCATGCAGTAACTATAATAGTACCTCCCTCATTGGGCTTTTAAGATGACATTTAAAGCATCTCGGGACAATGCCTGGCACATAATGAACCTTTAATAAGTGACAGGCACTCTTATTAGAATGCGACCTCCAAGCATTAAAATTTTTTTTTTAAAAAGGGAGTGGGAGGCGCCTGGGTGGCTCAGTCAGTTAACCATCGGACTTCAGCTCAGATCATGATCTCACAGTTACCAAGGTCGAGCCCCACGTTGGGCTCTGTACTGAAGGCTCAGAGCCCGGAGCCTGCTTCGGATTCTATGTCTCCCTCTCTCTGCCCCTCCCCTGCTCGCACTCTGTCTCTCTCAAAAATAAATAAGTATTAAAAACAAAGTTTTTAGATAAAAAAAAGAAGGCAACCTCCACTAGCAGAAAGTAAATTTGTCTATGTTCTTCATTGTTTTCTCCTCAGTTCCAGCACAATGCTTGCCACACTGAAGGGACTCAGTAAGTAATTGCTGAATAAATGAATTGTCAGAGGCTAGGCCCAAAGCACCTTGACTTGCCATGATACTGAACAGTTATTTTTTTTTATTTTAGAGAGAAAGAGAGCAGGAATAGGGGAGAGGGGCAGAGATGGGGGAGAGAAGGAGAGAGAAAGAGAGAGAGAGAGAGAGAGAGAGAGAGAGAGAGAATCCCAAGCTGAGTGTGGCGCCTGACGCCCTGACACAGGGGCTCTAGCCCACACCACACTGGGATCATGACCTGAGCCGAAATCAAGAGTCAGACACTCAATGAACTGAGCCCCCCAGGCAACCCCTGAAAGGTAATTTTTTTTTAATTCTCTCTTCTAGACTGTAAGTTCTGTGAAGGGCAGTGCCTACTTCATGCATCACTCAAATTCCTGAATCATGGTGAGCACACAAGAAAACAGTTCCCCAACGGAATAAAGAAATAAATGAATGCCTAACAAATAAATATGACTGTCAGCAGAGCCAGTAGCTTTCATATAAATTCCTCCTTTTTGCTTTCTTGAAAACTTGTCTCTACAAAGTTTGGTAGAAATGCCTTTGCCTTTACAAAGAATAGGAAGAAAATGAGAGCTTCGGCACTAAAAGCTAATTGGAACCAATTTCCCCAAGACTTTGTCTCCAACAGTGACATGTAGAGGCAAGGACTCAACTCTCATCTCCCTTGTGTTCTAGACCAAAGAGAAGCTGTGTAGGAAGCTGTTGAATATTACAAGACCGCGGAAAGGCATTCCCACTCTGGATCATTAAGAAATGAAGCAGAGCTGGCAACTTCTCTCTCTTATTTTATTAGTCTATCCTTAGGTGTCCTGTCTGTAGTGGACAGGACTCAAACTCACCCAAAATTTAAAGCTTCCCTGGCCTATCACATAGCTTCTGTGGCAAGTTTCAGTTTTCTAAAGCTCTGAGGTCCAAAGATAGGACTGAAGTTGACTCACGACCCATCTGAATGAGAGTTCTAAGATCCAAAGTAATGCTATTGCAATATCATGAGATGAACAAAAATGAAACACTAACATAAAAACCCATAGCCCCATTCCATATACTTAATAACGGTGGTAATGTAGTACAGACTTGATGAGCTATGAGTCAATTCTCCATAAAATGAAAACAAACCAATCACTGAGCAAAGTCACAACCATCCTCTATACCAGATCCAGATGGAAATGTTTCCTCAGGGTCTTCCTAACAGATGGAAATGCAATGAGGTCAACTTCCATGAAGGTAATTTGGCAAGATATTCCCCCAAAAGGTACATATCCTTTGACCCAACAATTCCACTTGTAGAAATTGAGCTTACCTTTAAACTGTTGTATGTGTGAAACACTGGGTGTGCAAGAGTGTTCAAGTAGCATTATTCGTGATAGCAAAGGATTGGAAACAACTAGAATACCCATCATCAGGGCACCAGTAAGCCAAACAAGGATGTTACGGACGACCACACAGTTGCGAAGAAGATCGTGGCCACCCTGAATCTGTCTGATTCACCCTGAATCAAGACAGAATGCTAGGTGAAAAAGCAAAGTCAATGCCCAGAAGAAATTAAAACATATGTCTACACGAGAGCTTGCACGCAAATGTTCACAAATAGCCCAAAGGTAGAAACAACATGAATGTCCGTCAACTGATAAACAAAAGGTGGTCTAGCCATACGATGGAATATTATTCAGCCGTCAAAAGGAATAAAGTTTCTACAACATGAATGAAAGTTGAAAACATTATAGTAAGTTAGAAGAATCCCGACGCAAAAGATCACATACTGTATGATTCCACTTCCATGAAATGTCCCAGAGAAGCAAATCCATAGACACAGAAAGCAGATTCATGGTTGCAAGGGGACTGAGGAGAAGGGAAAATTGGGGTGACTGGTAATGGGTACGAGATTTCTTTCTGGACCATACGGAGGAGTATACACAACAGAGGCTGCAGGTGCCATCGTAACGCATGGTTCTATAAAAGGAAGGGACCTGACAGCTTCTTGGGACAACCAGGTATTTGTAAATGGAAAGAAGTTTCACGAAATTCTTAAAAAGTTTTTTAATGTTCATTCATTTTTGAGAGAGAGAAACAGAGTGTGAATGGGGGAGGGGCAGAGAGAGAGGGAGACACAGAATCCGAAGCAGGCTCCAGGCTCTGAGCTGTCAGCACAGAGCCCGATGTGGGGCTTGAACCCATGAACCGGGAGATCCTGACCTGAGCTAAAGTCACACGCTTAACTGACTGAGCCACCCAGGTGTCCCAGAAGTTTCATGAACTTCTAAGCATAGGAATATACACTTAAAATGTATCTTCACTTGCCAAACCATAAAACACCTATTAAAATAAAATAAAAACTTTGAAAGCCGTCATTCCCAGAGAGAAGGCAAATTCAGAAACACTGCTCCTAAAGTTTGCCACTGGACTTTGAATTACAGCTGCCAAAGTAAAATACATCTATATCGTCCAGAGACCAAATCCGCGTTTTTAGGCACGTTGCTCAAACTGTCCATTTTGCAGAGAAATATTAATGAAAGAAAGCCTCTAGATTGCCCTTTCTGCTCCAAGAACAATTATGTCAGCATCCTTATCAGACCTGTACAGAAACCACAAGGATTTTGAATCGCTCTGCGGCAGGATGAAAGAGCAGGCAAACCGTGCCTTAATAAAATCTCATTATTTCACAGACATTACCTGTTTGCGGTAAGCAACTGACTTTAAAACGTCTCTCCCTCCGAATAAGGAACTGTACCGGTCTTTCACACTGGTGTTTAGAAAGAAAGAAAGGCCGCTCTCTGCACCAGGCGGCTGTCCTGTCTTCTCGGAGTTCAGACCGAGCGTGTGTACGAGGAGATACCTATTATTGGAAGATGGAACCGCTCCAGGTATTTCTGAAATAACACAGTCTAATTTAATTACATGGCTCGAGGAGGCATGCGACAATTGGACATCTTTTCTTGTGTTTTCAAGTTGTTTTTTTTTTTTTTTTTTAAACCAACTGTGCTTGGTTTCTGCCAAATACTCACTTGGTTTATAACTAGGAGTCGACAGCAAGAAAGTTCATTCCTAAGGAGACAATCATTATTTCTAACGTGCTTAATAATACCCAGGTTGTCAAGCCCCACATTTTCTTTCACTTTCCAGCAGCACCCTTGGCAGCCGGCTCTGGATCAAAGGGAACAAATCCATTTCTTTCCTGAATATTCACCAGTCAGAACTCCGTGAATCCTGGTGCCAGACTGTCGGGGTCCCAGCTCTGGGGCCTCACCCCTCACCATGCAGAGAAAGGACATCCTTCAGACGGAAGCAAAAACGCCCTTGAAACAGCATGACTTTATCCAATACCATCAACAGAAGAAGGAGAAAACTGTCGAGCCGGCCATTCTGAAACCTGACCTCATCAAACCTAGAAGGGAGGAATGAAGAGCCATGGTCAAAAGACTCCTGGTGGCTTTTGTGCAGACTTCTCGGGCAGAGATCAATGAGAGAAGGGGAGGCTTGAATCAGGAGAGGCAGCCAGGTTTCCAGTAAAACTCAGAACAAGTGGTTAGAACAGAAAGGAAACGACGTAGCCTGTAGCCGGGAACCAGCGCCCCCAAATCCCACACTGTGGCGCACACATTTAGAATTTCTTAAAAAGCAATTAATTTCTGGGGCGCCTGGGTGGCGCAGTCGGTTAAGCGTCCGACTTCAGCCAGGTCACGATCTCGCGGTCCGTGAGTTCGAGCCCTGCGTCAGGCTCTGGGCTGATGGCTCGGAGCCTGGAGCCTGTTTCTGATTCTGTCTCCCTCTCTCTCTGCCCCTCCCCCGTTCATGCTCTGTCTCTCTCTGTCCCAAAAAATAAATAAACGTTGAAAAAAAAATTAAAAAAAAAAAAAAAAGCAATTAATTTCTTAGTGTTTAGCCCCACATCTGCAGGCAAATCTTCGAAACAAACTGAACCGCCAAATGGGAAGCATGAGAAGACCTGAACGCAACTTCTAACAAAGCCCTCTATGATCTCACTAAAGATGAAAGGGTTGCCCAAATTATTATAATAATAAATTTTAAGCTGTAAAAATAGGCAGCATGAGTTTCAAGTGGTTTAATTTCAAATGTGTAATAATGGCCAATATTTAATGAGAGCCTCGGCTCTGGGTTTCTGCAGAAACGGAGCCTATTTAACTCTGTCGACGAGGGTACTCTGATCAGTGCCTCCACCTTAATAACGAAGAAACTCCCAAAAGGTTACGTAACAGGTACTGATACCTCAAAACCAGAGCTGCATCTAGATTTTTCTTTATTCCACCCCCACCTCACACTCAGAAACATGTCCCACAATTATTACAAGCCCTGAAGAAATAAACTAATAAAAACTGACCAAAATATGGGTTACCTACTCGTTGGGGCACTTCAATGAATATTTTCTCTGACCATCATTGCTCCCTGCATAAATGTGTTCAAAGGGTGCACGAGAATGAAATGAGAATTTTTTAAAAAAAATGTTTAACCTTTATTTATTTGAGAGAGAGAGAGAGAGAGAGAGACAGTGTGTGAGCAGGGGAGGATCAGAGAGAGAGGGAGACACAGAATCGGAAGCAGGCTCCAGGCTCTGAGCTGTCAGCACAGAGCCCGACGCGGGGCTTGGACTCACAAACTGTGAGATCATGACCTGAGCCGAAGTGGGACACTCAACCGACTGAGGCACCCAGGCGCCCCTGAAATAAGAATTTTAATGCTTGAGTCCAAAAACAGTAATTTGGGTCCATTCAGTGAAACTCCCTATGTCCAGGTAATATTCCTTTGTGCTCCACAGTCAACCAGAAGACTCAAGATTTTTCCAACCAACTGAGAGGAACAGGTATCTCCCTTCCACTGTCAGAGCTCAGGGGTTTGTTAGCCAGTCCCCCACCCTTGGAGAAAACGCTTCCTTTCAGGGCAAGGACATTCATAATTAGACCCACTATAAATAACCCCGGGAGTTCAGAGCAGTGCCACTTGGAATATTTAACACAACAGTGTGGCCGCGCTCTCTCACCAGACGGTGACCATCTCCCCCTCATGAACATCCTCGAATAATGTTCTTCTCCAGAGAGCTGTCCGCTGGCTGAAAGCAAACTACAACCGGGAACCACAAATGAAAAGCTACAAAAACCCAACCTTTTTCGTGTTCTTGTGAAGGTCTGGTTTGTAATCTGATAGACATGAATGTCAGCTACAAGCGAGAGCATCTAATTATCCTAATAAAAATTAAGTTATGAAGAAAGATAAAGAAAGGCAGCAGAGGAGACATAGCAAAACCCCAAGAAATGATGTGAATTTGCTTTCAGAATCGCCGAAAGCTGAGTCTGAAACTCTCACCCTCCTTCCACCGTGTGGTCTTGGGCATATAAATTCCCCAGCTCGTCTGCATCTCAGTTTTCCCCAGTGAATCATGAAGAAAACGCAACCAACACTGTCCTCGCTGCTCCCTAGCAGTTACGAAAGGAGGGAAACATACAACGATCTGTTTCAATATCTGTCACCAGAATAGATATACCTAAAATCAGGTCATTCGAGGAGAGCATGTGGTCAGAGAAGAAAAGACTGGGGTTTCTGGGAGCTATAGGGGTTTCAAGGGCAAGCCCTGTTAATTTCCACTGCATCCAAATGAGGACATTTATCAGCAAATATCTGCTTAATGTTGGCAAGTGGACCAGACCGATATGTGAGGACAAACGGACAAAACCCCATCTTTACCTACAGCACAGCTACTCCCTCGCTTCTTGCTTCAGCATTCATGCCCTGCCTCTCCTCTAGTCCCAGACTTCCTTATACAACCTTTTCTCTTCCCTTCCCACAACTTATGTTCCTGCCCTCAGCCCTCCTTACAATGGGAAGACATTGAACTTGGTTTGATCTAAGCAGTGCAGGGGGCATGCTTGGGTATTTTCCTTTGTTAGAAAACATTTACCGAGCACCGATCACGGGCTGGGCACGTTTCTTTTGCTTTTCGAGGCTTATTAGGGTTGCACTAACCAAGGTACTTCGGCTTACAACAAATGGAAAGCCCATTCAACCTTGCCTAAGAAAAGAGGGATTATGGGGCGCCTGGGTGGCGCAGTCGGTTAAGCGTCCGACTTCAGCCAGGTCACGATCTCGCGGTCCGTGAGTTCGAGCCCCGCGTCGGGCTCTGGGCTGATGGCTCAGAGCCTGGAGCCTGTTTCCGATTCTGTGTCTCCCTCTCTCTCTGCCCCTCCCCCGTTCATGCTCTGTCTCTCTCTGTCCCAAAAATAAATAAATGTTGAAAAAAAAAAAAAAATTAAAAAAAAAAAAAAAAAAAAAAAAAAAAAAAAAAAGAAAAGAGGGATTATTTTCAGGAGACAGGAGGAACTCAGAGAACTCGCTAAGTTAAAGAAATAAAAGAGTGTCGCAAAGGACTGACACTCAACCTAGAAAGCTCTTCAGAAAACCTCTTGTCTTCCCTCTCATGGTTCTGACTCTCATGGAGCACGAGTTTACTCATCTCTGCCTTGATCTGTGATCTTCCTCCATTAACTACTGACTGTTAATTAACATTCAATTTAATTCAATTAAGTAACTCATTCGACGAGTAATGACTGAGTGTGTGGTGCATCAGGCACTGTTCTGGGTGACGACTAAGACCAGAAACAAAACTGGGAAAAGTCACCTGCTGCTGCGGAGTTTCATTCCAGCAGATGTAGACCATCAACACCCAAGTGCAAGATGAAGTAGGCTGGCAGGTGTGGCACAAGAAACAGAGATTTCATTTTTGTCCCCAGTTCTTGGCACAGAGCTTTCAGAAGCCTTGGAAATTCCCGAGTTTTAGGAGCCTCTTCTATTATCCATAAGCAGCTCCTAAATTTATGCTAATGAGGTGACTCTTGATGGGTCAGAGGAAGCAACCACGTGGAACGCTGTGCTTGGAAGGCTGTGCTTGGAACCCTCTCTCTCCACCTCTGGGGGCGGGGGTGGGTTCAATCACGAACGGCCAACGGTTTAATCAACCATGCGTACATAACGAACGTTCCCTAGACGCCCCTGAGGGACAGGGTTTGGGAAGCTTTGGGATTGGTCAACACATCAAGGTGCTGGGAGTGTGGCGGGCTCAGAGAGCACATGGAATTTCCACACATTCCTTGTTCTCGGTATCTCTTCAATTTGGCTGTTCTGGAGTTACATCTTTCACAATAATCTGGTAAATGCAAGCAAAGTGCTTCTCTGAGTTCTCTGAGCTGTTCTAGCAAATTACTAGCCGTGTAGAGGGGGCTGGGGGAGCCCCAAATTCGGAGTCAGCAGGCAGAAGTGTGGGTAGCCCTAGTATCCCATCTGCAGTTGGCACGTGCGGTCGGTTGGTCTTGTTGGGTAGAGCCCTTGCTTAGCCTGTGGGGTCTGTGCTAACTCCAGGAGTCAGCATCAGAATTGAATGGGATTGAATACCCCACTGGCGTTGGAAAATTGGAGAACCAGTGTGGAAAAACACGTGGACCAGGAAATGGAGCATGAGGCCAATGGGAGAAGACACATGCTACTTCAGAGGGTGCTCACAGGGCTCTCTGCCAGGAGTCACTCAACCAGGGGGCCAGACGATGTAAGGGAGCAGGCGGAGGCATATACAGAGAAAGAACATTCCAAGTGGACAGGCAGTGCAAAGGTCCCGAGGCAGTGTGCCCACCTGCCATAATTAAGGAAAAGTAACGCTGCTCGTGCAGCGAATGGACCAGTGGTAGAGGAAACCAGAGAAGGAGCCAAAGCCACGATTATGTGCAACTTCAGAGGCCAGAGATGGACTCTGGATTTTGTTCTTCGTAAGATTTGGGGCTGGTGGAATTTTGAGCAGAGTCGTGGCATGCTCTGACTTTCAGTCTCAAATGTCATCTCAACTAAGGAAGCAAGCAAGGACAGAAGCAAGAAAGCAAGGTAGGAAGCTGCTGTCCTCGCCCAGGTGGTAATATATGGAGTTCGGACTTACACGGTAACAGTGAGGGTGCTAAGAACTAAATCCTAGATATAGTTTGAACATAGAGCTAATAGAATTTGCTAAGGAGGGACTAATGAAATGTGGGAGGAAGGCAGGAGTCAGGGATGACTTAAAAGTCCACGGTCCAAGCAACTGGAAGGATGGAGGACACACGAGGGCCGTATCTGGGGAGCGAGGCCAGGAGTCTGACTGAGATGTCTTGGTCCGACGGCCCGGAAGAGGAAGGACCCAATGGCTTGAGCACTGCTTCAGGAGTGTGATGTTCAGCAGAAGCTGTAGGTCAAGGAGCATCAGGAGGCATTTCGTAGCGCACCACGAACGCGAGGACACACGTGATTCTCAAAGGCAAACGTGTCAAAAGAAAAAACCCAAGAGAGAGAATTCTCTCTCTTAACAATTTGAAGTCGGGTGTTAACTAAAAGCCTACAAGTCAGATTTGCCACAGATAATATGCAATTTCCAATGCATCACATCTCCCTGAAGCCAAAACAAGTATTAATTCAAAGATAAAATCGGACAAATTGGTTATTTCACAGCATACCGCCAAATTCACAAATAGTTACTGGATGCATCATTCACTCTCAAATGAACTGGTACAGCATCATGTTTCAACAACCCATTCTCTTTCCTAACTGAACCTCCAGAGGACGGTGTTACAGACTTCATGATATGTGTTCAAAATACAAGCTAGTTGGGGCGCCGAGGGGCCTCAGTTGGTTAAGTATCTGACTTCGGCTCAGGTCGTGATCTCGCGGCCCGTGAGTTCGAGCCCCGCGTCGGGCTCTGTGCTGACAGCTCGGAGACCGGAGCCTGCTTCGGATTCTGTGTCCCTCTCTCGCTCTGCCCTTCCCCCGCTCACGCTCTAAGAATAAATGAAACATTAAAAAAAAAAATACAAGCTAGTTGTTTGAAAAAAACTGACTGCAAGTCCTAATTCCACTTCAAACTTAGACCTAAATGAAGAATGCATTTCTGCCTTTTAGTAGATACTATAGCAATCTTGTCATCCCTCATCATTTCTGGTATGGGCACTGCTCACTTTTGTGTCTCTGTAGAGGAGAATAAATAATTTAGTCATTTCCCGATGGTTCTTAATGTTAAAGGGAATAACAGTAACGGAATAAAGATTATAATTGACAGATAAGAGCAAAATAAGTGTAATGCTAATTAAACAGTATTTATGTACTAGCATTTGCTCTGGGACAAATGCTGAACATTTAATACGTACTACATCTCTTTTAATCTTCATACAAGAGAAGGCCGTTCAAGTCGCCAGAGAGCAATAAACACAGAGAATGAGACACAGTACATGTTACAAGTCCATCAGGTCAACACTGAAGTCCGAGGTGTGCGAATTCCTGCCTAAGTGCACTTGGACTTGTTAATTAATGCCAATACACCTCGTTTTCCTTCCCTTCCATTAAAACAAATGAGATTATAAGCGTCCCTGCCATAGGGGGTCACAGAGAACACTAGAAGGTGATGCGTGTAGAGTGCACAGCATGGTACCCGCCAAAAAACAATGACAGTGAGTCATTACCATCAACGGCATCATGTTACCATCCCAACCAGCACCTTTGCTATAATCAATCCTATAAGGAAAAGGCTAGTCCCATACCCGTTGCACCAAGAGGGAAACCAAAGCTCACAGCTGTTAAATAAATCACCACCCAAAGCCACACAGCTTGTGAATGTCAAAGCCAGGATTTACTTCAAAGACTCATTCAAAGTCAAGGTGTGTGAATGACTCCAGCATGCGTGGAGGTTAGGCTGCTTTGGTATCACATGTTGCCAAAATCATGATGCTTCTCATTTATTTCAGAATTTAAACCTGTTATGGCATTACTTTGTTTCACGGAACTTCTACAAGATAGCACTTGATCCTTGTAAGAATCCATAGCTATGCCCATTATTCAGGTGAAGAAACAGAGGCCGAGTTAACCCAAGTGGGTTAACCAAATGCTACTGAAACCATGACTGGAGACACAGAAGGGGTTACCACTCAAATCTCTCAAACTCAGTGGTTTAACATTGCGCAATGCATGGGAAGTCACATTGGAATCATGTCAGCCCTGCTAATTCTTTAGGAATTTTGCAACGTATATTTTCAAATTCTCAAACAGAACAATTGGAAAAATATTATAAAATAAAAAATATGAATCCTGATATATCTTGTACTTAAACGTGAACGCATGGCTTTCAAGAAACTTGATAATATGAGGAATTTTGAGCATGGGAACAGTTTGTAAAAACAGAACTGCTTCTGTGAAAAACCTGTTTTAAATTCAGTGTTGCAGAATTTAATGCAAAGATGTTAAAGACTTAATTGCTGGTTCAGAAGTGGGTCCCCCTACTCTGTAAATTCTTTGAGGGCAGGAACTAAATCTAACTTCTGTGTTTCCCAGTCCAGCAAAAATTTGTATCCTTTGTATTGTGATACTGTGACACAGTAAGAAATAAATATTGGGTCTTCATCCCTATTTCCTAATACATACTTTTTAAAACCCTTCCTGAGTGAAAGAGGTGAGGAGCATCTTTTGTTATTTATATTATGTCCCTTTCAACCACACCTTAGTTTAGCCTAATGAGATGACTCCTTAGGTTGGGAGAAATCAGGTTGGTTTCTCTGGAAACCACGCTAATCGTTCTGTGATTAGAGTTGGAATTTCAGCCCCGTCCCCTCATGTCCAGGGTGGGGAGAGAGGCTGGGGATTGAGACAGTCACCAATGACCAATGTTGACCAATGTTAACCAATAATGCCTGTGTATGGAGACCCCCACAAACCCCCGAAACAACGGGATTCCAGGAAGCTCCAGCTTGTGGATGCACCCATGTCCCAGAAGGGTTGCACACCTCAAACCCACGGGCACAGAGGCTCCTGGACTCAGGACCCATCAGGACCTTGCCCTATGTACCTTTTCATCTGGGTGTTCATTTATATTCTTCATAGTAAACCAGTAACAGAATAAAGTGCTTCCCTGAGTTCCATGAGCCGTGTTAGCAAATGATCAAACCCGAGGAGGGGTTCATGGGAACCCCCAATTTGAGGTCAAATTAGACAAAATTGTGGGTAACGTTGGGGACCCACTGGTACGATTGGCATCTAAAGTGGGAGGCAGTCTCGTGCGTGAGCTCTTAACCTGGATGATCTGCACAAACTCTGGGTAGTTAGTGTCAGAACTGAACTGAATTCTAGGAAACCAGCTGGTGTCCAGAGGTTTGGAGAACTGGCCGGTGTGGGGAAACCACACACGCATTAGTTGTCAGAAGTGCTCTGTGAGTAGAAACTGATCACAGTCAGGAGTAAGTGCCTACTTAGTAATCGAATGAATGAATACCTGTGTTAAATGTTTCCTCACTCGTTGCTAGGCTAGATCTTGGGTCAGTGTAGAGCACAGACCTGGGGTCAAACCATCTCGGTTGGGTTCCCTTCTCTATCACTTGGAGGGACCTGAGTTTTGTGAGACTAAAGCTCTTCGCACAAGACCCTAGACGGAGAAGACAGAGCTCAGGCACCATAGCACACTCTACCAGACCCAAAGAAGACAACAGAGTGTCCCTAAAGTTACAGTATTTCTAAAGGGTTAAATTTAAATTACTTTCTTCTCTCACTTATGTCTTCCCATCTGCTCTAAAAGCCTCTTTAAATAAAGCAGGGCTATATATACATATACGCATACTGTCTCTCCTATGAGGCAATCATTTAAACAACACTGCTCAGTTCTTTTTAGACTGAATTAGAACCCTAATTTGAATAAAATCAACCCCCACCTCATACTCAAATTTGTGAGTTTTTTTCTTACAGTAATTAAATATGTATCTGTAGCTGACAATGGGTTCTCCACATGCATATTTAAACAGAGCTTCTCTCTCCACTATAACAGGGTTATATAACCAGACACACTTCTGCCCACTTAAGGAATTACACGCAGGGAAAGGAGAATGTGGGAGATGGATTTCGAGACGCTGTCTATCTTTAGCCTAAGGGGGCATGACACATTGCAAGTGAACGTTTTACTATCATACACACCTTTCTTTTTTGTTTCCCTGTCCACTTTAAGGGTCAGAAGTAACTAGAGCTGGAAACAGAAGGGTTGTGTCAAGGATGGCTGTGGGCTATTGCACTACCCAATTACTGCAGCACCACGGGATTGCATAAAAGCATACTCTAGACATTTATGCCATCACCTGACACGGCTGGCTCATCGCCAGCAATCTGACCTCTCGGTATTACTAGCATGCATTTCTGGGTAGCTAGCATCTCCTCAGGAGGCACGGAACCCACCGTGGCATGCTCCCTTTGGTGGAACCGCGACTCTTTTCAGTGGCAACCGATATAAGGAATGATTTGTCTACTTGGCACATGAGTTAACTTCCTGAAGTGGATTAAAAGTAGAGAGCACACAAGCTCAAAACTCTACAAATTTGCACCTGAAGTGACTGACGTTGGTTAGGACAGTCCCCCTTAGAAGATCTCAAAGTAAGATTTTAGTAATCAACAGCGACAAGGCATAGTACAGTAGACAAAAAAGTATCCCTCAAAGATGACCACGTCCTAACGCCCAGAACCTGTGAAGATGTTGCCTTACACGGCAGAAGATACTCTGTAGATGCGATTAAGATAAGGATTTTACTATGGGGAACGTATCCTGGATTCTCGGGGTGGGCACGATGCAATAACACATTTCCTTATAAGAGACAGGGAGGAGGGCAGAGTCAGAAAAAGGAGACGTCGTGCCAATGGAAACAGAGGTTGGAGAGAGGTGCTCTGAAGATGAAGAAAGGGGCCACGAGGCAAGGAGCACAAGCGGCTTCTGGAATCTGGAAAATGCAGGAAACCCTTTTCTTAAAAGCATCCAGAAGAAATGCAGCTCTCCTGACCTCTTGAAGTTAGCCTCAAAAGGCTCAATTCAAACTTCTGACCTCTGGAATTGTAGGATAATAAATCTGTGTGTGTTTGTAGACTGAATTAATTTAAGTATTAATTAATTAATTTGAGGGGTTAGGGGCAGAGGGAGAGACAGAGAGACAGAGAGAATCCCAAGCAGTCTCCATGACCAGCATGAAGCCCCAACGTGAGGCTCCATCTCAGGACTGTGAGATCATAGCCTGAGCCGAAATCAAGAGTCAGGATGCTTAACCGACTGAGCCACCCAGGTGCCCCAACAATTTGTGGTCTTTTAAGTCACCAAGTTTGCAATAATTTGTTACAACAGCAATAGGAAAATAATACATAGTTTTTTTAAAAAAATGTACAATTGCAGACAAATAACTTTAGAATTAATTTCCACTTCTGGAAATCAAATCCATATAGAACTATTTTGAACACTGAGCCAGAATTATGGTAACTTAACAAAATTCCTTCCAATTCTGAAAAATGTATCTATGTATTTGTCCCTGTATAACACATTTATTTAACCAGGCAATATTTTTTCAGTTGTTCAACAGCCCTTAATGAAAGCTCGCTCTGAGCCAAGGTAGATTAGAAAGACAAAAATGAAAATTTCAGCTCCTACCCTCTCATTGCTCCCAACCTAATATAAGAAAAACACATGCCAAAAATTTTAGTACTGTGTCATAAATAATTTGAGGAAAACATAGATATGATGCATAGTGTATAAAGAAGATCTTCCCATGTCATTATATATGTATATACATACATACACATATATATGTTATATATATAAATACAATCCTAAAATAAATAAATAATGCATAAACACATATGTATACGTTTCATTCTATAACTCCTTCCTTCTTTTTTAAACTATATACATTTCCATAGTATGCATAATTAACATCATGTGGCTGGTCCCTGTTAATGGACAGAGATACTGTTCTTAATTTATACCACCATACAAACTATGATGGAGTAGTCATCCTATTGAATCTCTGGTTATGCACATATGTTTCTCTTTAGGTAAGTAAATAAAACATCCTGCAGAACATGGCATACAAGATATCATTTACATAAAAGAACACAAGTACCAAATAACTCTATTTCTAGGGCTACATATACATTTATGCATATGCCTAGAAACCATCTGTAGTTACATTATGCAAATTAATAACAATGGTTACCCCTGGTAAGAAATTAAAGGCAGGGATGATATTGCCAAGGGACACTAGCCTTGGCATTTATTTGTAATGTTTTAACTTCCCATAATGAGAATGTGGTTTGCATTATTCATGTAAAGTTAATAACAAAATATTACAGCAGCATATGTTCCTGAAGGAGAGCAAGGGGGCATCAATGGGTAGAAATTGAGGAAGAGTCAGTCAGACATGGAAAAGAGAAGGATGGGGTAGCAGAGCGTGGGGCTTCAAGGGAACACAAGAAAAAAATTCAGAAGAAAAGACAGAAAAGTCCGGCTAACAATTCATCCGATGCAGAGGCTCCAAGGAACACTTGGTGAAAGAATGAGGTCACCGTCTCTGAAAGGGTAGATGCTAGCTGGCTTTCCCTAAAACAAACCGTGCCCACAGCAAACCTAAAACCATTGTGAATCAACCCAGTCCTCTGGAAAACTCTCAATCCATTTTCCCTCCCCTAAAAGAACACTTCTTTCAGAGTTCAGTGCCCTTCCACTGCCAGAAGACCGAGATTTAATAAAGTGGAAAGGCATGTTCTAGGGGCACGTTTCTTGCTCATCTCCTTCATCATGCTGTGTGGAGTACATGTTCCTGGCTCAGGGATGGCACCTAATTAACATTTTTTGGATGATTCTGGTCTAGGTTTCCTGCATCCCACACTACAGTGGTTCCCTTCAGTTAAACTGCATTTTCCCTCAGGCTTCTTCCTTATAGGTCAAGAGGGTTAAAAGAGAGGGAGAGAGGGAACACACACCCTGGCCCGGAATACGGGAAGGTGCAGAGACGACTGTAGGTTCATAAAACCCCCGTGATCCCCATTCGACTCTGCAAAGTCCGGTGTTTCCGCTCCCCGGCAAGTCAGTTACAAACCTGCACCGAGTGCTGTAAAGACAGGTGATGGCACCAACTACGCTTCATCTTGATCATTCTGTTATCTTCCACCAGGTTAAAAGAAGCAGAATTAAGACAAGAAGTCAAGTCAGTTATGAAATCAGTCATAACTAACCCAGATCTCAGAGCCTGAAGAGAACACTTACAGTTTCCAAGCTCTTTGTTACGAACTGAATTGTGTCCGCCTCCCTGCCCCCATTCACATGTTGAAGCCTCAACCCCCAACGTGACTGTATTTGGAAAGAAGGACTTTAAGGTGATGATAAAGGTTCAATGAGGTCACAAGGGTGGGCCCCTAATCCTATAGAACTGATGTCTTTGGGGCACCTGCTCAGTCGGTTAAGCGTCTGACTGAGGCTCAGGTCACGATCTCGCAGTTTGTGAGTTCAAGCCTCGCGTCGGGCTCTGTGCTGACAGCTCGGAGTCTGGAGCCCACTTTGGATTCTGTGTCTCCCTCTCTCTCTGCCCCTCCCCCACTTGTTCTCTCTCTCTCTCTCTCTCTCTCTCTCTCCCTCTAAAAATGAATAAACATTAAAAAAAATTTTTTTAAAGAACTAATGGCTTTTATAAGACAAAGAAGAGACACCAGAGAGCTCTGTTTTCCCACGCACACAGAGGAAGAGCCATGTAAGGACAGCTGTCTACACAAGCAAGAAAGAAATCTCTCCCCAAATAACAACCTCTTTGGTACCTTGATCTTGGACTTCCAGCTTCTAGAACTGTGAGAAAATAAATTTCTATTGTTTAGGGCCCCCCCTCTCCATTTATGCTATTCTATTATGGCAGCTCAAACAGATTAATACACTTTTTGAAAAAAAAGGAAGGACAGAAGGAGGAGGGAAGGACAGAAGGAAGGACGGAAGGAAGGAAGGAGGAAGGAAGGAAGGAAGGAAGGAAGGAAGGAGAGGGCAAGGGAAGAGGGGAGGGCAGGGGAGGGAGAGGAGGGGAGGGGAGGGGAAGGAATAGAGAAGGACAGATGGAGAGAAAAAGGAAGAAACAGAACATTTTCGTAATTCCACTCCTTGTGATACACTTCACTCAAACTACTCAGCATAAACAAAGATATAGAAAAAGATTTCCCTGGACTTGCTCCTAATTACCACAGACAGGAACCCGGTGTCCCATGCTCCCTCTAACATCAGTTTCGTGTGACCTCTAAGCCCCAAAGAGACACCTTATCTTCCTCAATTGCTCAATAAACCCCGTCTCCTGCTACTCTTGCCAAGTCTGTCGGTGCAAAAAAAAAAAAAAAAAAGAGCAAACTTCTCTCGCACAGCTAGTGAAATTGTAGTTACTAGGCAACCCTCCGTATATTTTAAAATAACCTGAGGTTCTTCAGCAAAAGGAAAGAGAGTATTGAAGATCCCGTTCAGCTTCAAATGTTTCAAGCACACCTGAACCAAAGCTAGCGAGGGATCTACCGCCATTTCTGGAATCCTTGGAATGCCTCTGCTCTTTGAAAACCAAAGACCGACCGTGGACTCCTAAAAAGTCTTGACATCTTTTGACGAGTGGAAAAGGCCAATGCTCCTGCTCAACGCAGTGGTGGATTGAGGAGGGCTTCGCAGAGTTAAGTCAGAATAACGAAAGAGGACCAAAGTGTCAGGGTGGCATCCGTCAAGCTGGAAGACGCGACGTCCCCAGGGGAAACTTCTTTTCTGTATTTCCAAAAGGAGCCCTGTGTTCAAAGCGGGTGTCCATTGGTCGGAGAAGTTATGGCATGTGGGGGGCAGAGACCCTCTCGAGTAATCAGAATCCAAGATCACTCAAGACTCTGCAGCCCTTCCCTTGGATTGCACCCTGCAAGGAACAGTGAGTATGAAAACGTTGGGTGCGGCTAGGGAACCCCTTCAGAAAAGGGAGTCACAGCCTCACAATTCCAGATGGAAGATGACTCCAAAGCCATTCAAACCATACAAACCAATCCCTCTGATAACCTGTCTTATTTTTTAAAAACCTTCACCAAATAAGCCTTTTCTCCTGTTTTATCTAAAATGCAGGAACTCCCAGCATCCAGGAAACTTTTCTCACATTCATTCATAATTATTCTCCTCCACAATGGATCCATTTTCCTTTTTGTACTATCCTCTAGAAAATAAAGGATAATTAGTCATATCAACTGTTTCAAATTCCTACATATTAATCAGCCCACTCCTCTGACTTGAATAATCTCAGTGTCTTTTATCTTCCTTCGAAAGTCCTATCCTCTGGCCCTTTTGTGACTCACTTCTGAATTACCTTCAACCTCCCACACTTTGCCGAAGGAATAAGAGGAATGAGCCAGTGATGGGGAGTGACAAAACGGCAGCCAGCACATGGGTGTGGAGAACTTCTTTGCCCACAGAGCGGTAACAAAAACAGGAAAAGAAGAAGAGCTAATATTTTATAATCAAGTTCCACATAAAATTGAAATTCCAGTTTTGCCTCAAAAATTGGAAGAGCTAACAAAGCTAGAGCCCAGATGATGAGCAGTTTTAAATCTGGGACAAAGGAACTTAAACAGCTTCCCTGCTCTTTACCGGCTCACATGGAAGTCTGATTTCCGTACTCTTCTGAAATTAAGTAGAGTTATAAACATTTCCTAGGGGGTAGAGTTTTTACTTATTTATTTAGCTTATATTTCATTCAATTTTGCCTACCAGTGCAACCACAGGCCCACCACATAAAGAGCCAAGTTTTGCTGAAGAGAGAAGCTTTGCGGGGCACCCGGGTGGCTCAGTCGGCTAAGCGTTCAACTTCATCTCAGGTCATGATCTTGTGGTCGGTGAGTTCAAGACCTGCATTGGGCTCTGTGTTGACAGCTCAGAGCCTGGAGCCTGCTTCCGATTCTGTGCCTCCCTCTCTCTCTCTGCCCCTCCCCCACACTGATCTCTCTTTCTCTCTCAAAAAGACGTAAGCATTAAAAAAAAAGAATTAAATGAAATAATGAATTTAAAGCATTTGGCACTCTGCTTGGCAGACAGCACACTCTGAATTAAAGCTCAATAAACCACCAACGGTATTATTTTACTTAGTAGGAACTGAGTAACAGAAAACCACTCACTGTGGCTTGTTAGCCCGTGTTCCAGGATGGCTGCTCGACCTCAGGCAATGCTTCCCCGTGATGCTCTGAGCAAAGGGCAAGACGAATTGCCAAAGGGTTCTGCCCGTTAGGAAAAGGTTTTACCAGAAGCCCTACTGAGTGACTGCACCCACCCTGAGAAATGTAGGAATTTTAGCCGGGCATACCACGACCCCAAATAAGCCAGGGATCTGTCTGTTGGTAAATGGATAAGGAGGAAAGAGATACCAATTAGATGTCCCGCAGGTGTCTACCAAACAAACCTACATTGGGGGCCTGATATGAAACAGTCAGTGGAAAAGTTCTGGAACAGGCTTAACACTGCTGCCCGTTCCTTTATACCTTCCATTCCTGTCCTTCCACTCCCAGCTGCCACGTGCTCTTGTGACTGTCTTCCTCAGGACCATGTGGCAGTAAATACACAGAGACCAAGGCCAAAATCTTGTTATCATTGCTAAAATAGAACTGGTCTTTCATAGCAAATTTCTTTTTTAAAAAAGTGTGTATTTTGGGGCACCTGGGTAGCTCAGTTGGTGAAGTGTCCGACTTCGGCTCAGGTCATGATCTCACGGCTCATGAGTTTAAGCCCCGCGTCGGGCTCTGTGCCGACAGCTCGGAGCCTGGAGCCTGCTTTGGATTCTGTGTCTCCTCTCTCTGCCCCTCCCCTGTTTGTGCTCTCTCTCTGTCTCTGTCTCTCAAAAATAAACATTAAAAAAAAATTTTTTTTAATGTGTATTTTGGAATGGTAAAGCAAAGTGCAGGATTTCAATATGAAAGATTGCTTTTAGAAATGCCACACTTTTGGGGTGCCTGGGTGGCTCAGCCAGCTAACCATCCTGACTCGATTTTGGCTCAGGTCATGAGATCGAGCCCTGAATCAGGCTCTGCACTGGGCATAGAACCGACTTAGGATTCTGTCTCTCCCACTCTCTCTGCCCCCTCCTGCTCATGTGTGCTCTCTCTCAAAAAAAAAAAAAAAAAAAAAAGAAAGAAAAAAGCCACGCTTTCTTTCTCACCAACCACTTTTATACCCTCGCTGTCCAAAGGTAGAGAATTGGTGAGCCTATAATTAAACCACTGGCTGCTGTTACCGCTGTTAAGTAAACAGGGTATGAATGGCAGAATCAGCTTCCCAAATTGACCTAAGTAATGGTGCAATTCAGAATTCATATTTCTTACAAAGTGTAACTGTCCAGGTGAGTCACTCGCTTAGCATTTCTGCTAATTACCATTAAATGTCACGATGGTCTAAGGATAACTGATGTGCCACAATATTCAGGGGACCCACAGAAAATATACAATGCTGCAGTACAGTTGGCTGGTTTCCCTGGAGAATGATAAACCTTTCCTTTTTCCTTCATTTTCTGAACAAGCAATAATTTGCAGAAAGAAAAGTTGACGGGAACAGAGGAAGTAAGGCAACAGGCTTCTCTGAAGGTTCATAGACAGTGTCCTCACTATTGATTTCATTTGTCTAGTGGATTTCTATATTTTTAAAACAATGTTTAATGTTTATTTATTTTTGAGAGAGAGAAAGAGAGAGAGAGAGAGAGAGCGAGTGGGGGGCAGAGAGACAGGAAGACACAGAATCCAAATCAGGCTCCAGGCGCTGAGCTGCCAGCACAGAGCCCTATGCCGCGTGATCATGACCTGAGCCGACGTCAGATGCCCAACCGACTGAGCCACCCAGGTGCCCCTGGTGGATTTCTATATTTATGTCACTTGGCATCTATCCACTCCCTCTGGTAAGCAGCATTCAATTCCCCCTTGAACCACCTCTGCTCTGTTGGTTGCTGTTAAGGTCGACTGTGCTCAGGTTCAAGGGAGGAACCTGATTAGCCATAGGCAAGTCTTGTACCCTATCACCTGAACCACATGATTGGTTCAGTGACAGATTTATGAGCAATTGTGGCCATTGAGTGCCATGCTCAGGATGTTTCTTCAACTGTTAGGAGGGCGAAAAGATACTCTCTGTCCCACTGGATCAGAATCTGAAAGGATACGAGCTTTGGAAGTGCCACAGCTGTCCTGCAACCTCATGAAGAATCACTCCTCATCAACATCATCTCCTCCTGACAAGCCACGCCCCCAGCTAGATGCACCCTGGCCTTTGAATCTCATGAGTCAATCCCTCCCTTCAAATTGGATTTTCTGCCTCTTGGCATCATAACTAATAAAAACTCCAGCTACGACCCTTCACCTAGTGTGGTCAACAGTTGATCAAGACCAAGGCAAAGGCTGTCGAATGCCCCCAGGGGACTACGGATAACCCACTAGAGTACTGGAAAAACTTTTTTTTTAAGTTATCAGCTACCTGGCATCTTTTCTACCCCACTTTCTTTGGCTTCATCTTTTGGCAAAACCAGAGGCAATTATTGGTTGCATGAGCCTGAGCAAGTTAAATAGGTTGCTTCACGTGAACTCCCTAAGCCTAAACGTTCTTATTAGCAAACAACTAACTTTTACTGAGCACCTACTATGTACCAGGCACTATAGTATCCTGCTCAATACAGCAGTTCTAGAGTGCCCTTACTATTGTTATCCTCCTTTTAAAGATGGGGAACCATGTCCTTCCAGGGGTTAGGCCATCCCCACAGGGTCACATAACAAGGAAGTGGTCAACACAGCATTCAGACCCAGGATGAGCACACTCATCCTCAAAAATTATGCTGCATATGGGGCACCTGGGTGGCTCAGTTGGTTAAGCGTCCGACTTTGGCTCAGGTCATGATCTCACGGTCCGCGGGTTCAAGCCCTGAGTCGGGCTCTGCGCTGACAGCTCAGACCCGGGAGCCTGTTCCAGGTTCTGTGTCTCCCTCTCTCTGCCCCTCCCCTGCTCGTGCTCACGCATGCGCGCTCTCTCTCTCTCAAAATAATAAATAAACATTAAGAAATCTTTTTAAAAAGTTATGCTGCATGGCTCACAAAGTCATGGTAAAGCTTCATAAAGAAGTACACGCAAATGTTTAGCTTCGCCCTGCGTGCATCACAGAGAATATCCAATAAATGGTAACTATTACTGTCGTTGTTGTTGTTGTAACTGTTGGAGTCTGGTGGCCCTGACTGTCCTCACACACAAATGCTATTTTGTATTGTCATGTGCAGCACAACGGGCAGGCAATGTCGATCAAGCCGGTCTTGCTGAGCCCTCTGGCTCATTCCCATTCTAATGGGCTGCTCTTTCAACTCCAGAAGCCCAGAAGTGAAATCAAGTGGATGCATTTGCAGACAGGGTGTGCTCCCAATAGCGACACAGGGAGAGTCATTTCGGCCCAGTGAGCACACAAAGCCAGGCAGCCTTCCAATCCAGCCCAACCTGGGGCAATGTAAGTGAACTCAGGCGAGGCAGGAAAAGGATGGGCTAACTGGATTCTGGCAGATCAGGAAGGAGAAATGTTCCCTCTCAAACTAGGCCACGGGATCCCATGCCGAATCCATTTAGAAAGCCTACATGATGTTTCTCTCAACATTCTAACAGTATTGTCCATTTTCCCAATTAGTCATTATTACAAAGTGATTTTCTGAGTATACGTCTCTGGCCGTGGTTTAGAGAGATTAGCAACAAACACCGCACTTAACCATGACCAGAAGTTTAACATGAAAAGGTTTATTCTCTCTTTTAGTTTGAGTAAGAAGCTAAAAATCATGCAACTATAAAGTGTAGAATAGACTGCTCTAAATGTTATGGTATTTCAAGTACATATATCTTAGGATTAAGTATAAAGAGTAACGGTTAATTACTGAGGATTTGTGGACAGGGAAACAGCTGCTTCCACAGTCACTCTGCCTAATCAAGGAGGGGAGAAAAGAGAACCCACAGCAAAGAAAAAGTGTAACGACTTTGTCTCTCAGAGCAGCGTCATTTTCGGGCCACAGCATGTAAACAAACAAAGACTGCAAAGAAAAGGAAATGTAAACTGGTATTTTTAAAAGTGTCCGGAACTCTCGCCGAAAGCTTCCGGTGGACATCTCTAGGTCTCCAGGATAAGTGGATGGTTTTTACTGGATCGGCCCTTAGGCAGGGTTTTTCTCCTGGAGCTGCGGAGGCAGGGGTCAGGGTGAGCCCGCACGCAGGCTGTCCTGGAATGAAATCTCTCTGGGATCAAAACTATAGTCTTTACCAGCAAGAGTTAGTTTCCCACCTGTAGAATTGAGAGAAGTGGAGAAGAGGCAGAGGAGAATATTCTAGTCTGTAAGAAATAATCTTGTCATCACCTTGCCTTAAACCTTTCCATTTGCTCTGGCTCCGTGTGCGTGACAGACGAATAACATAGGAACGTGAATGTAAAGAACTTACCTCCCCAGCTTCCAGCCCGCCAGTGGCCTCCCTTCATACACGGAAATACGTCAAAACCTTTCCAAGAGCGTATATGCCCTGCATGCTCTAGGCCTTGCAGTGCTTTGCAGAAACAACCTTGAACACTTCCTCACCATCGCCCCCTTGCCCACCCACCTCCCTCTCAACACTCTCCCCCCCACCCAGAGTTGAACTGCTGCTATTCTCAACGTGGGTCACGCTTGATTACAGCTTCAGGCCTTCGCCTGAATTCCCTCTGCCCACAAGACTCACTTCCAAATCGGGGTGCAGCGACGTGAAGGGAAACAGTAGTAAAACTTTGTGCTTGTGTGTGGGTGTCCGGAATAAGTCAGAAAACAGGCTTTACTAAAATATAACAATGTAATGTATGGATTGATCGTAGAGCCCATGAATAATTAAGTATAAAGATATCAGGAGTTATTTTTTTCTAATTGAATGAATTACGTGGTCAAAAACGTTTGAAGCCTGGGAGGCTAAGACACGCTCTGTGTCTTACAATCCCATCTCAACCCGACTGCGCCTGGAGAAGCCCTCTCTAGGACACCCTTCCTCCAAGCCATCCTTGACGTTCCAAAGCAGGACTGGAGGTATCTCCGAGGGGGCTGGCTCCTCCCATTCCTGTCTCTCACATTCCTCTCTCCTCACAGCGGCTAGTGACAGCTTAATCATTTCACCTCCTACACAGATCCTTCCACTGCTTCTCAACCCACTCCTCACGGTGGACTCTAAATTCGACAAGATTTGGCCCCATGTAGATCCTCAGTCTCATACAACTGGTCCCTCTGTCCTCTGGGCTCTGGCCCCACTGTCCTTAAGGATTTGTTCTGTGACCACAGGAAGCCCATTTTGGTCCGAGGCTCTTTGCCTACTTCTTTCTTCTACCCAGAGGGCTTTTCCCAATTCCAAATCTTTGAACATGGCTGGGTCCTTCTGGTCACAAGGGCTCAGCTTTCCCTGACCACTCAATCTAAAGCAGACACCCACTCACTGTAGCTCTGTACTGTCCAATATGGCAGCCATCAGCCATGTGCGGTTTTCGAGCACTTGAGATATGGCTAGACCAAGTGAAACGTGCTGTAATGACTAAAATTTCAGATTTTGAAGACTTAGTAGAAAAAAGAAAGTAAAAATGTCTCATTAATAATTTTTTATGCTTTTATATGCTTTTTAAAAAAAATTTTTAATGTTTGTTTATTTATTTATTTATTTATTGTTTTATTTATTTTTGAGATAGAGAGAGACAGACGTGAGCAGGGGAGGGGCAGAGAGAGAGCGAGACACAGAATCCGAAGCAGGCTCCAGGCTCTGAGCTGTTAGCACAGAGTCCGATGCGGGGCTTGAACTCACAAACCGCGAGATCATGACCTGAGCCGAAGTCAGACGCTGAACCAACTGAGCCACCCAGGCGCCCCTATGCTTTTACATGTTAAACTGATAGTTTTGGATATATCAGACTAAATAAAATATATTATTAAAGTAAATTTCACCTGCTGCATTTTTTTAAATGTGCCATCTAGAAAATTTTAAATTGCATACACACAGCTCACACTATCTTCCTGTTGGACAGCGTAGCTCTAGAATATGTTTAATTTTTCACGTAATTCTTAGCTCCACCTACCGGTCTCATTTATTTACCATGTGTTCCCCACCCCTGCACCCTAGGATCTCCCTGAAGGTATAGTGTCTTGCTCACACTATACACATCCATGCCATCCAAGTTCCTGGCACACAGCAGACCCTCAAGAACGATTTTCAAAACAAATGAGTGATTTTACAGCATCGTTTACACCAAGCTACTTTTACTGGGCACTTAGATGCATTATAAAAAGAAGGTGGATTATCTCTACTTTACAGATGAGGCAGCGATATAAAAAGACTAAGTACGCTGCAAATTACTAATTTCACAGAAATCACGATTTGGACCCAGGCAGGGTCAGTGATACCCCCAAAGCAGCACTGCCCCACACAGTGATCTCATATATAATTTCTGAGTATTTATGTGTCTTCCCAGCAGCACAACGAGGACAGGGACAGGAACTCATCCACTGTTGTTTACTGCTGACACAGAGTATAACACACACACACACACACACACACACACACACACACACACACACACACACAGAGTTCTCAGTAATAACATCAGTCAGGGCAATAGTAACAGTGAACATTTACTAAGTGGCAGGCATTGTTCTAAGCGTTCCCACCTGGAGGCCTAACAGTCCTCTCAAAATTAACATGCTCGATGCTGAATTCTTAATCTTTGCTCCCAAACCCGCTGTAGCTCCCGTTTCCCCACATTTCAGTTAAGAATAATCTTATTCTTCCAGTTGGCCAAGTCAAAGTATTGAAGTCACCCCTGAATTTTCTTCTTTCTTTCCCAGGGCATTTGGAGCCTGTTCGCAAATCCTCCTGCTCTTACATTTACAACATATCCAGAACCTGACTACTCCCCACCACGCCCACGCCCACGTCCACAGCTATAACCACGGTCCCAGCTGCCCGGAGCACAGGAATCGCTGCCACATGAACTCCCAGCCCTTGCCTGTGGCGTCTGCAGGGGCCAGAGTGATGCTTTTGAAACGTAATCCAAAGCACACGCCATTCCCCAGGGCATTCCCCAGACCGTTCAATGTCTTCCCTCTTGCCGAGAACAAAATGCAACGTCCTTGCCCGTGGCCAAGGAAATCCTACGCCCACTGATGGCATCTTCTCCTCTCCCACTGCTCGCACCACTTCGGGTACACTGGCCTCCCTGCGGGCCCTCGAACACCCCTCCCTGGTGTCCACACACCTCCACTCCCCTCCCTCAAGTCTAAATTCGGAAGTCACGAAACAACATATACATCCCCCCCCTTTTTTTTTTAATTTTTATTTTAACTCCAGTTAGTTAACATAGTGTTCTATTAGTTGCAGGTGTACGATCCAGTGATTCAACAATTCCTGACACTACTCAGTGCTCGGCGCGAGAAGGGTCCTTCTTCCCCATCTGTCTTCCCTCTGGTAACCATCAGTGTGCTCTCTCTTGTTAAAGGTCTGATTGTTGGTTTGTCTCTTTTCTTCCCCCTTTGTTCATTTGTTCTGTTTCTTAAATTCCACATGTGAATGAAATCACATGTTATTTTTCTCTCTCTGACTTACTTCGCTTAGCATTACACTCTCTAGCTCCGTGTTGTCGCAAATGGCAAGATTTCATTCTTTTTATGGCAGAAGAATATTCCATTGTGTGTATATTCCATTCCAATCATATTCCAATAATAGTCCATCATATATATGTGTATATACACACATACGAATATGCCACCTCTGCTTTATCCATTCATCAATCAATGGACACCCGGGCTGCTTCCATAATTTGGCTCTTGTAAATAATGCTGCTATAAACATACGGGTCCATGTCTCTATTTGAATTAGGGTTTCTTGTATTCTTTGGGTAAATACCCAGTACTGAAATTGCTAGGGCATAGGGTAGTTCTGTTTTAAACTTTCTGGGGAGCCCCCATACTGTTTTCATAGTGGCTGCACCAGTTTGCATTTGCATCAACAGTGCACGAGGGCTCCTTTGTCGTCACATCCTCACCAACACCTGTGGATACCTGCGTTGTTGATATTAGCCATTCTAATATCGGGTGTGAGGTGATATCTCCCTGTAGTTTTGATTTGCATTTCCGTGACAGGAACGGATGATGGACATCTTTTCATTTGTCTGTTGGCCATTTGCGTCTCTTCTTTGGAGAAATGTCTGTTCATGTCTTCTGCCCATTTTTAATTGGATTATTTGTTTTTGGGGGGTTGAGTTTTATAAGCTCTTTATATATTCTGGATACTAACCCTTTACTGACGTGTCATTTGCAAATAATCTTCTCCCATTCAGTAGGCTGTCTTTTACTTTTGTTGTAGGTTTCCTTCACTTTGCAGAAGCTTTTCATTTTGATATAGTCCCAACAGTTTATTTTTACTTTGGTTTCCCTAAAACACTGTATGTAGTCTTATGTTAAGAGCCAAACCATGTACTGAGGACTGTAGGTGTGACTTTGTTTTATTTCTTACACCTTGGGATTCTCAGCCTATCCCTATAACCAGTGAATGGATGGACGACTGCAAAGCAAACAGAATGTCAGCTTCATCTGTGTCATGCTGACAGATTTCTAGTCTGAAAAACTGGTCTTTGTCCCACCAGACATTGCTGACGATGGTGTAAATTGGTGTGGCCCTTAGGGAAGCTAATTCTTAATGTGTATCAAGGGTCATAAAATTATACAAACTTTTTAGCTTCCTAATCACCTCCATTGCAAGGGAACAATCCAAAACATGGTCCAAGTTATTATAAGCCTGAGTGTTATTTGAATTAGAGACAATTTGACTGTTTTAACTAGTGAGTAATCATGTACCTACTCAATGGAGTATCATAGGCTTCAAAATTATAGTTTTAAAGATTGTGTAACTGTTTGGAAAAATATTTACACTATAACACAATCCATTTTAGAATATACATAGGATATGACATGTAAATATCTAATAGTTGCGAGGCTGTGAAATTTTAGATGGGTGGGGGGAAATGCTAAGTATATGTACTAAAATAATAATTTTATATTGGGGTATTAGGTTCATATTATTTTATTACAAGGGAAAATATTGGAAACCCAGGAAAACAATAATGATAAAAAGAGGGAAAAACCATTTATTGACAATGATGTGGTCTTTCTTATTTTCTTTGTGTCCAGTGTTCAAATTTAGTTAACTATATTGAATGAGATGATCTTGGTCACTAAAATTCTTCCCAAGATTCTGCTTATGGAACCTAGTCTATCCCAGTGTTCTGTTTTCTTAAAGGAATAAATAAACTCACAAAGAATGCTCAAACACCCCAGCTGTACTGTCTCTCCATTGTTTTTCAAGCCAGTTGTATGACATTCACTTTGTCATACAACTTTGGCTTTTATTCACATCCAGTTTTTAGTTCTTTTCCTCACTAGCAACTTTGCAAGTTTCTTATATTTAATTTTTTTATTACGTTTCTTTATTTTTGAGAGGCAGAGAGAGACAGAGCATGAGAGGGGGAGGGGCAGAGAGAGAGAGGGAGACACAGAATCCGAAGCAGGCTCCAGGCTCTGAGCTGTCAGCACAGAGGCCAACACAGGGCTTGAACCCATGAACTGTGAGATCATGACCTGAGCCAAAGTCGGACACTCAACCGACTGAGCTACCCAGGTGCCCCAAGTTTCTTCTTATTTTTAGAGAATCAGGTAAATAAAATAGGTCAAGAAAATATTTTCAAAAGGCAGTCCTACAGTAGCATTTCAAGGTAGTCAGCTTAGTCCTATTACAGATACTAAAATGACAAGGACAGGGGCGCCTGGGTGGCGCAGTCGGTTAAGCGTCCGACTTCAGCCAGGTCACGATCTTGCGGTCCGTGAGTTCGAGCCCCGTGTCGGGCTCTGGGCTGATGGCTCAGAGCCTGGAGCCTGTTTCCGATTCTGTGTCTCCCTCTCTCTCTGCCTCTCCCCCGTTCATGCTCTGTCTCTGTCTGTCCCAAAAATAAATAAACGTTGAAAAAAAAAAATTTAAAAGAAAAAAATAAAAAAAAATAAAATGACAAGGACAGGACAAAGACACCGCATTAGTGTAATAGAGATTAAGCAGAGAAAGGCATGGGTCTGAAATTCTTGCTCCTTTGGTTCCTAGACTGAATAACCTGGAGTAGGATGATTATAGTATGATTCTCTGTAAGCCCAAGTCCTTCACCTGTAAACTGAGGACAATGTAAGGTGTTGAGACTGTATTCAAACCTCAAGGGGGCACGATCCTTTCCCTCTCTGCTTTATGGGACAGTCTTAAACAAAATATGTTGACTACACAATTTATATAGATCATTAGGACCATGGCTCTAAAATAGTTAATGTAATTTTGCTTCATAAGAACAAACCCCAACACTTGCAAGGTAACACAGAAAACTGGAAGTGAACAAACTATCAAAGCAAACTGTAATTCCACATCAGTTTGATTTGAAAATCTGACCCAACCTCCTTTTCCCATTTTCTCTTACTCCCAAAGCTGCCATATTGAAATATCGCAGCAGAAGAACCCAGATCCCATCTTTCTTTCTTGACAAACTGGAGTTGCTATTGTTCCCCTGATAATATGATAAGTAAAAAGACAATTTAATCTTCTAATTTACGACAGCGAGCGAGATGTTGCTGAAACCCTGAGCTATCAATGCTGTTAATTAAAACAACATTAATAATGATCACTAAAGGAAAATATTATTTAATTCTAACTCGGAAGATGTCTTCTAATGTTTCTGATAAAGCCATAATAATTCTGCTAAGGTGCAGGCAGTACTGCGGCCTAGCTAGCTCTCCTCCAAAGGAAAACACACAGCGAACATGACAAATGAATGGCTTTACATAGGGACAAACGTGATCCACTGCAGCCCAAAGTCCCAACCACTACATAAGCGGAAAGCTCAGCGCCATTACCACATGAGGTCTCTTAGGACAACACCATATGTAAGTATAAGCCCTTATATAGAGAATGGATATTCAGTGTATTTTTAAATAAAATGAATTCAGTAAAAATCTCATCTCCCAACCAATGTTCTTTGGCTCTGGCCAATTAGGGTCCTAATATGTGTTTTTGTTATACTACAAAAGATATGAATGTGCATTATGAAAATACATAAACAGGAGCACCTGGGTGGCTCAGTCGATTAAGGGTCTGACTTCAGCTCAGGTCATGAGCTCATGGTTTGTGAGTTCGAGCCCCGTGTCAGGCTCTGTGCTGGCAGCTCAGAGCTTGGAGCCTGCTAAGGATTCTGTGTCTCCCTCACTCTCTGTCCCTCCCCCTCTCATACTCACTTGCTCTCTGTCTCTCTCTCTCTCTCTCTGCCTCAAAAATAAACAAACATTAAAAAAGAATTTTTTAAAATAAAAATACATAAACAAACAGATAAATAGATAAAGAAATTGAAAAGCATACAAGTAAAAAGCAATGACCACCCACCCCACCTATCTTCCACCGGCCCCACTTCTTAGAGGAAAGCACATTTACTTTATAAAAGTTACTACCGGAAACCATTCCTTTCTTCATTGTTCTGTGCCCAGACAGAAATATATTATGTGCACACATATGCACCGAAATGCCTCTTTTCCCTGCCATTTGTTTTTTTCTCATATGCCACAATATATCAGGACGATTTTCCAGGAGATATAACAACGAAGTAGAATAGAGCAAAATTTGAAGGCTCCAAATTTTCAGTTGGCGATTTTTCACCTTACAACTGATTATACTACCTTTCAACTGTCCATTCCTCCCTTTGAAAGATGCCCTTTCCCAACACCTTAATTACACAATCTTACATCCTAATCATAAGAGCTTGGAAATAGATATTCAAAGGGTGAAATACCAGCGTGTTCTTCAAAGGCAAGACTACTAAATTTGACATTTGAAGTGGACCAAAAGTTTAGCCTTGTTGCTTCCACAAAGCAGTCTCTGCACATTTCCGGGGCATGGTGTTCACTTCTGACTCATTAAGGACCCACGATGTTCCTGACAGAATGTTTGGCTTACAAATCCACATGAACAATCAGCCAGGCTCTCCAACTTCAGAATCTGCTTTTCAAAGTAATCTACAAGCCACAAAATACACTTCACCGATTATTTTATGTAATTTTCACACACCCGTATGAGACAGGAACTGTAATTACTGACACCATTTAACTGAGAAAACAAATTAAGAGAGATTAAGTAACCTGTCCAAAATTAAAGTCAGTCAGTGGCCTAGAAAGATCTGTCTGCCACCCATCACCGAGGTTCATGATCTTAGCCCCCCAGGTCGTAGACTTCACAGCTTGATTCCTGAGGGGCCAGAGCTCTGGCAAAGTCATTAAATCTCTTTGGCCTCAGTTTCCCCATCTTTAAATATAGGGATCAGACAAATCAATATGAAATCTTTTTTACTTTGGGGCGCCTGGGTGGCTCAGTCGGTTGGGCATCTGACTTCGGCTCAGGTCAAGATCTCACAGTTCGTGGGTTTGAGCCCCATGTCCGGCTGTGTGCTGACAGCCTGGAGCCTGCTTCAGATTCTGTGTCTCCCTCTCTCTCTCTGCCCCTCCACCACTCATGCTCTGTCGCTGTCTCTTGAGAATGAATAAACGTTAAAAAAAAATTTTTTAAACTCTCTTTTACTTTGAATGTCCATTTAATCTGTCCCTTTTCTCCATCCTCTGGTTTCAAAACTTGAAGATATTATTCTTTTTATATGTTATCCTTAAATTTAATAAAGTATTCACTTGCATGCCTCTCTAGGTCAGAATGGTAAGAAACGTTTTTTAATAACCCTTAAATTCTCCTTGTTAGTCATTTTTCCAACTAATATGCCAATGCCTTTTTCAGTTTGAACCTTTGGAAGATGAAATGAAAAACTGCTGATTTCCAGCTCCATATGCCTAATGCCCATCTAAAACCACGATTCCAAATTCCCTGGAACGCATGACCCCAACTTGTGGGAAGCTGACCCACTCTTTGAGTTAACATTAGAGCAATTAGTCTAACAAAAGGATTTTTCATCTTAGAAATATTCAACTTCATCTATCTCTGAAAAATAAGCTTCAAAGTTAAACACCCGTAAAATGTCCAATCTTCTTCACACACTTTATCCTGCACCCATCTCTCTCAAGTGGATTTAACTTTAGAAATTTATTTCTGTATGATAAAGAACTTTTTCAGCCCCATGTGTAAAACTGTCAATCTCATTAAAAGGTAGCCCAGCAGCCCGAGGAAATGTACTTCTTTCTAAATCTTTAATCAATCTTGAAACATCTGCCAGTCAGCATATCTTCTGTAACTCCGTCTATCTTACAAATGTTCCCCAGAAATTTACAGTTGCCCAATGAAACTGACAGTTATGAAAAAAAAAAAAAAATCAAATTGTCTCCTGTAAGTGAGCGGGCTACTTGATGGCCAAACACCCTGTTCAGGAATAAAGTAGAACCAAATACAGAGACAAAAGCATTCCTTTTCCCTCTGGCCACAAGCTATAACCAGAACTCTCCTTTTATGACGGCGTAAACAGGTACTCAGGACAAGGAACTATAATCAGGACTTTCAGGGCAGAAGAGCTAAAGTAATATGCATATAAATCTTGCCTACTGTTTATAGGGAACTGCTTCCTCCCAGAAAAAAAAGAAAAAAAAAGTTGATACTATAATTTATGGAGTCCAGATTCAATGTAAGAAAGTGGTTAAGGTATTTTCTTAATTCATTCCCTAGATGATTCTACTGAAGAGACTGGAGCATTTTAACAACCTAATAAAGGAAATAAGCTGCCAAACTTTTTATGGAAATTAAATCAATGAACCATTTTAGTTTTGAGGACAAGTAGGTAAAATACAGGGAGAATCCATGAGCCAACAAATCAAGCAAAAATACATTCTTGCAAGAGATCACGGAACCTTCTTTGGAAGGCTGAGCTAAAGCTGTGGCTTTTCAATTACAAATCGGATTGTTGCAAGCTGGGTTTACTGGGAAGCATATTCTAAGGAGATTTGAATTCTGGAAGTTCAGTGAGAAGGGCTCCCAAGAGCAACAGCTAGGAGGGAGTCAAGGGTGCAAGTCAGCTGTGATGTGCCCTCTACCATAACCTCTGAATATCCCCACTGTTGACCAGGTAGCAGGAGCAGAGGGCTTAGCTGCAAGTTGCCAGTCTACACTGCTCTGAGCACTCCCAGCTGGAGAATGGAATGTTTCAGTCCCCGCAGGGCAGGGGGACATCTGGGAGGCCCAGCACAATGCCCACTGCACAGGTTAAATCTAAACCTGGGCAACCTTTCCACAGTGAGGCCACAGGTGCTGAAGGGTCAAGCCCAATGGGAAAGGTCCAATACTCCCAGATTACGATGGTGTAAGAATTAGGGTCCTACTAAGGCTCCCAACTGGAATGTTGAAGGGGCCGTGGGTAAAAGCATGGAGGGCTCAGCCCCTACCCAGGAGGTCTACTGATCAATGAAACACAACAATAAAGTTAAGAGCTTGGAGGAATTCTTCAATTCACTCATTCATTCATGCATTCAACAGTTACTGAACTCCCATAATGGGAAAAAGCAAAAAGCCAGAGAGGAACATGCCGTGCCCTGTGGAGCCCACAGATTCTTGAGGGTAACATCATCAAAACGATATTCTCAAAGCATATATTTTGAAACAGCCATGAGTGTCATGAAGAAAAATAAGGCAGCACTGCCCAACAGAACTCTCTACAATGATGGAAACATTTTGTATCTGTGCTGCCCAATACGGTAGCCACTAATGAAATGTGGCTGGTGTGACTGAGGAATTGAGGTTTTTTGTTTTTTTTTTTTTTAATTTTAAGTTAATCTTAATAAATGTAAATGTAAAGGGATACAGGTGGTGAGGGGCTCCTCCCACCCCTGAGATCCAGGGGATGGCATCATAGTGTCAAGAGAAGCATCTCCAAACCAACGACACGCCAGCTGGGACTTTCTGGATGAGAAAAAAAGTAGGGAAAGTAAAAGGAAGAGGAAGAATTGTCTCATCCATGAAACCACATGTGCATGGGCAGTAATGAAGGCAAGAGAACCTGGCCAGTGGAGAAACTCAGGAGGGCGTGTTTCTCTTGAACACTGACCTGGGGGACGCGCTGATCTGAACACCGACGTGGGTGGCATGAGATACGGCAGGGTCTAGATCACAGAGCGTCTGGAGTACCTTATGTTCATGTGTCAGGGGAAGGCATTTGAGAATATTTTATTTTATTTTATTTTTTTTTTTTTTATTTTTTTTAAATTTTTTTTTTTTTTTCAACGTTTATTTATTTTTGGGACAGAGAGAGACACAGCATGAACGGGGGAGGGGCAGAGAGAGAGGGAGACACAGAATCGGAAACAGGCTCCAGGCTCTGAGCCATCAGCCCAGAGCCCGACGCGGGGCTCGAACTCACGGAGCGCGAGATCGTGACCTGGCTGAAGTCGGACGCTTAACCGACTGCGCCACCCAGGCGCCCCGAGAATATTTTAAATACAGGTAGGGTAGGATTAGGTTTGGTATTTTTAGATGATCAATCTGCAGTAAACAGAATAGATCTGGGGAGTGGGGGCTGAACTGAGGAATGGAGGCAGGAGAAAATCTTTCAAGAGTTACACACACACACGCGCACGCACACACACACACACACAAGTTAGGACTGGCAGAAGTAAGTCCTGTACTCTTGAGCGCTCTCGGTGGGAACACACCTGATACAACCTCTTTGAAGGCAAACGGGCTCTATTTATCGAAATCGGAATGTGCACCACTTTGCAAGAGCAACTCCTTTTTTTAGGGTTTACCTTAGATATACAGTATCATGTATGTAAACAGGTGTGCACAAGGATGTTCACTGCTTCACTGTTTAACCAAGAATGAGAAATTGCCTTAAAGTGTCCAATAATGGTATTAACTAATTAAAGAATTTGTAATACAGCCAAATAAATGAACAATGGGCATTGATAAAAAGTTCTAAAAGGTACTTCGACATAAAGAAAAGGGACAGGGTATATACAACAACATTAAACATGAACCCATGCGTGCAGAATGAAGCATACAAAACCACCTGTATTTCTATGTGTGCCTATGCACACACATCTTCACACAAATAGACAAGAATCTGCCCCCCAGAATGGTATACCTGGGAAGTGAGACAAGTCTAGGGTAGGAGAGAAACTGCCTCTTCATTCTATTCTTTTTTGCATTGTTTTATTTCTTTGCCATGCACATGTAATGTAAAACACTAGTTAAAAAGAATTGATACATATACACGCAGAAGCCATCTTTTGTTGTAGTTAGAGTGGGCTCCTTCCCTCCCTCTCTGTCTCCCTCCCTCCCTCCTTCCTTTCCTTCCTTCCCTCCTTCCTTCCTTCTTTTCCTTCCTTTCCCTTTCCTTTCCTTCCTTCCCCCTTTTCCTTTCCTTTCCTTCCTTCCCTCTCCCTTCCTCCCTCCGTCCCTTTCCTTCCTTCCTTCCCCCTTTTCCTCCCCTTTCCTTCCTTCCTTCCTTCCCTCCCTTCTTCCTTCCCTCTCCCTCCCTCCCTCCTTCCTTCTTTCCTTCCCTCCTTCCTTCCTTCCTCCCTCCTTTTCCTTCCCTTCCCTTCCCTTTCCTTTCCTTCCTTCCCCCTTTTCCTTCCCTTTCCTTCCTTCCCTCCATCCCTCCTTCCTTCCTTCCCTCTCCCTTCCTCCCTCCTTCCCTTTCCTTCCTTCCTTCCTTCCTTCCTTCCTTCCTTCCTTCCTTCCTCCTTTTCGTTCCCTTTCCTTCCTTCCTTCCTTCCTTCCTTCCTTCCTTCCTCCCTTCCCCCTTTTCCTTCCCTTTCCTTCCCTCCTTCCTTCCCTCCCTCCCCCCTTCCTTCCCTCTCTCTCCCTCCCTCCTTCCTTCTTTCCTTCCCTCCTTCCTTGCTTCTTTCCTTCCTTCCTTCCTTGCTTCCTTCCTCCCTCCCTCCCTCCGGTTCATTTCTTTCTTGCCAGAAATTGAACTCTGTCTTCTGGAAATCCGAGGTGAATAATAAATTTAAAAAGTCATCTGTTTTTGTTTGGGGTCTGACACCAGTCCCAGCAGCGCAGTGCAATCCAAGTTTTCTCTGCTATGTTCCACTCAGGAGGCTGATGGCAGGGCCACTGGGAAGACCTGTCTGGGACAAAACAGGATATTTTGTGTGCTTGGGCACACTCCTCCCCGTGCATCAGCGTACTTCCGGCACGGAGGTGGACAGGTGGTGGGACAGGAAGGTCAGACAGTAAAATCTCCACCTTGCTGCAACAGGAGCTGAGGTGTGAGAAGTTCAGTGACCTGCTCTGGTCACAGCAGATGGCCAGCAGTACCAGGACACGGGGAAAAAAAGCCCTTTTGATGCCCGCCCGGTTTTTCTCCTGCACATGTCTGTCTGCCTGCATTGAGGACTGCAGCTTGGATGCTGCAAAAGGGCTACAACAAAAAAATCACACAACGGAAGTGCACGAAACTCTGGGCGTTTCGTGGGAACTACAAAAACGTACACACGTTATCTTCTAGGGTTACTGTCTACTTCATAATATGTCCTTTCAGGGTTTCATTCATACTTGAATGTTTGCTCAGCTCCTACTATGTGCCCAGACACTATTTTAGCCACTGAGAATTCCACCATCAACAAAACTGAACATCTTATCCTCCTGATGCCTAGAGGCCAGTAGAAAAAAGTGAGTGATAAAGAAAGGAATAATTTCCAAAAATCGTTACAGTTGTGAGGAATGATCGTGGGACAAGAGAAAATGGAGACGAGACAGAGAATACCTGACAGAGGCCACTTGCAACTAGATGGTCAACAAACAGTTCCCTGGGGAGGTGACTTTTGAGCCGATGACTGGAGTGAGAGCCAACCACCATAGGGCATGACAGATAGAAGGGAGTGGTGAGAGCACAGGACATGCATGGCAAAGAGCTTGTCCCCTAGGAACAGAAAGGAGCTGGTGGCTGGAGCTTAGAGAGAAAAGAAAAGAAGGAAAGAGAGGCTCAAGATACAGCCCGAAACAAAGTCTCCTGGTTCTTAGTATCTAGGAACCACATAAATGGAATGTTCAGAAATTGCATCTCATCGATGGCGCCTCCCAGCCAGACCTGTTTGAAGCATGTGACCAGACTGGCCAAGTTAATAAAAATATTGGCTGGGCTGCATTAGTCAATATATATTTATTTGATTCAGTAAACACCTTTTTACCAATATACGTTGATCCAATTTTCAGTTTTCTAATTTTATTTTTGGAATAAACATAAAAAACACAGTCACGGGGGCGCCTGGGTGGCTCAGTCAGTTGAGCATCTGACTCTTGATTTCAGCTCAGGTAATGATCTCAGGGTTCATGGGTTCAAGCCCCGCGTCAGGCTTTGCGCTGACAGCATGGAGCCTGCTTGAGAGTCTCTCTCTCACCCTCTCTCTCTGCCCCTCCCCCCACATGTCTACATTTCTCTCTCTCTCTCTCTCTCTCAAAATAAATAAGTAAATTAATGACAGCCTTCTTACATAGCATGACCCAGGAAGGTGCTCTTCTAATAAAGTAAATCATCTCTTACGGCTTTCTAAATCCTAGTAGCAACTACGTTTTAAGTAGAACGTCACTCTAAAAAAAAAAAAACAAAAAACAAAAACAAACTATAAAACTGAAAAGATTCTAATCATAAAATTGCCAGGAACTCAACCTCAGAGGAGAGAAAATCTATATACAAATGGGTCCATCTTTCATTTGTTCGATTAGCACAACTCTGAAAAAGCTCTCAAGAGAGCATACTTTTGCAAGATGAGAGGACACAGGCATATTCTCATAGATGGCAGGGCAACTTTGATACAAGTGTACATGGAAATACACTTTGGACAGTAGGTCCCACTTCTAGGAATTTATTTCCCAGTATGGTCACCACTGGGTGAGAGGAGGGGTAATCTGTGGCACCTCTTGTACCAGAGAAGGAGAAGAATTACTTGAATGTTCTACAACCGACAGGCAGCTTCGATTCAAACTCATGTTCTGTCACATAGCTGCTGGGTGACTTCAACAAAAACTGAACCTCTCAGGCACTCAGCCTTGTGATCTGTAAAGTGGGCATAAAAACACCTACTTCATGCACATATTTGAAAATAAATTACAGGAAGGAAGGAAAGAAGAATGAATAAATAATCAAATATACAAAATGTATTTATACACTGGAATCTTGTCTAAATTATTGAAAAGCAGGATATATTACTGAATAAGAAAACTATGTCACAGAAGAGTGTGCAATTATATACTGCACACATGTGCACACACACGCACGCATGCACACACAAAACTATTCAGACACATACTATTCTGGAATAAACTATTCCCAGTAGTTGCTTCTGGGAACTAGATTCCTGGGGACGAGGATGAAAAGAAAACTTACTATTCAATGTATAAACTTTGTACCTTCAAATCTGTACCAAGTATACATATTACCTATTACAAGAAAAAAAAATCAAATAAAATTTAATTTTAAGGGGGTCAATCTACATTAACTGCTGTATTCCGATACTGAAGGTGCAGACTTCATACCAACAACAATTATGAGAAATTCTAGAACATTCTACCATTGAGGCATAAAATCTGCAACAAAATTAGGTGGGATATAAACTGGATATCCATTCTATTATTCTGATCTGCAGCAAAATCAGGGACTCTTTCGGTCAGCAAATATTTAATTTTTTTTCATGTGTATTTATTTATTTTGAGAGAGCGAGCGAGAGACAGACAGACAACACAAGCAGGGGAGGGGCAAGAGAGAGTGAGACTCCCAAGCAGGTTCTGCAGTGTCAGCACAGAGCCCGACATGGGGCTCGATCCCACAGACTATGAAATCATGACCTGCCCTGAAATCAAGAGCTGGGTGCTTAACTGACTGAGCCACCCAGGCGCCCCCCGGTCGGCAAAACACTGAACTCTCACTATGGGCTGGGGATACACAGTGAACAAGAAGGCTAAGGCCTTTGGCCTCATAAAACTTACCCTGTAGTGGGAGAAGAAATAATCTACAAAAAAATTATGAAGAAAAATATCTGGCACAAATGTTAAGAAAATGTAAATATCCTGTGCATACTCTCAAATAGAACAATGTTCTAGAGGGATGTGAGGAAAAGACTTTTTAGCTGTAGCGGTCACGGCAGGTCGTTCTGAAGCAGGAATTCTAAATTAAGATCTGGAGACCAAGAGGGAGCCAGGCAGGAGAAAATCAGAGAGGAGAGCCATTAATGGAGATCTATTCAAACTGATGAAGACCTCTCAGGGCAAAGTCCCCAGAACACGTTCCTTTCAAGCCTCACTTCCCACCACATTTTACATCTGAATTCGCGGACTCTGAGAACTAGACTAGTTTCCTAACATCTCAGTTTGGAGCCAGTGTTGGTAGAATACAACCCAGGCTCAAAAGGTGGTTCTTGGGCAAATCAGCTAAAATATCTGCATATATGGGGGCGCCTGGGTGGCTCAGCCAGTTAGGCGGTCAGACTTCGGCTCATGATCTCACGGTTCGTGAGTTCGAGCTCCGCGTCAGGCTCTGTGCTGACAGCTGGGAGGCTGGAGCCGGCTTCGGATTCTGTGTCTCCCTCTCTCTCTGCCCCTCTCCGTCTCCCACTCACACTCTGTCGCTCTCTCCTTCAAAAATAAATAAACATGAAAAAATTTAAAATAAAATATCTGCATACTTACAGACAGACACCTTGAACCCTGAAGAGACTGTTCATAGGAAGCCTCAGTTTTGCTAGGGGACTCAAAGAGGTGTGATTTCTTCAAGGTTTTAAAATAAATTTCTTTTATTGAATTAATATGTGGCTTTAAGATAATAAACTGCAGTTTTAGACTTTAATTGCTTTCCTAAACGGTGAAAGTTGTATGAAGGGAAAGCTCAGAATTCCTACTAGTGTTTCAATTTAATTTGAGTCAGTCTGCCCATAGGACAGACTTACTTCTCTTTCTATTAACCTCTAAAGTATTCGTTGTTACACATAAATGAAGAGAAGACAAAATAAAGGCCTGGGCAAACCTGAGATATATTTGGGGAGGGGAGATTTAGGGTGAGAAGTGACATATATACTACGCTACATTATGGTGATATCCGATAGAAGTTTTGTGTTTTGAAAATTTTTTTAACATTTATTTATCATTGAGAGATAGAGACAGAGTGTGAGCAGGGGAGGGGCAGAGAGAGAGAAGGAGACACGGAATCCAAAGCAGGCTCCAGGCTCGGGGCTGTCAGCACAGAGCCGGACGTGGGGCTTGAACCTGTGAACCGCGAAATCGTGACCTGAGCCAAAGTCAGATGCTTAACTGACTGAGCACCCAGGTGCCCCTCAGGTATAAGTTTCTTAAGAGGATGGTATTGAGTACATGGGGTATTTGTTCTTAGGACCTGATTTTTAAGATATTTGTACAAAATCAAGCTATATGACAACTGCACGTTTTACAAAGAAGGGTTACAAAACCTACTTCAGAAGAGAAGGACAACTATCCTGAGTCACGCACAGGCCGCCATTTGGATTCGTGCGGTCCCTAAGAGCTCACCACCTACCTTCACTGTTTTTGCCATTTCATGGATATGAGTTCATTATCCATTAAATAACTTCACTTTGTAGATTAAATAAGCTCATTTAAAGAGGAAGCCACACACTTTTATCTCAAATGGAAAACCAATTATCACTAGAAGTTAAATGTAAAATTTCATGCAATATAAAGTTAATGAATACAATAAAACAGAAGACTGCCACTCGAAGCCTCTGCACCCAACGGTGGCTCCTTCTCTATTAAAAGGCCTTCAGGTTATCAGCTCTTTGAGATGAGTTGAATAAGAAATAGTGCTTTTATTCTCATTTTATGATTCAATGTTGTTTAGTGCCCTAATAATTTCTTTCTCTCAAGATATACAATTCCCACATTCGGAGACCACGGTGAGAGTTAACAGGCAAGAATACTGTGGTCAGGCTTTCACTCAAAGGTCTGCCATTTTGTCAATATATTCAACTCTGTATTTTCTAAGATGGCATTTCATAAGCCCAATGCTGCAAAAATGTATTACTGAAGTTCACAGTGGGGCGCCCAAGTGGCTCAGTCAGTTAAGTGTCCCAACTCTCAATTTCAGTCAGGTGGTGATCTCATGGTTGGTGAGTTCGAGCCCCAGGTCAGGCTCTGCACAGACCATGCAGAACCTGCCGGGGATTCTCTCTCTGCCCCTCCACAGCTCGTGCTCTCTCTCTCTCTCTGTCTCTTTCAGAATACATAAACTTTTAAAAATTAAAAATCAAAAAATAATAAAATTAGCAGCAAGAGGAAAGTAAAATGCCTTCTGTTTTTCATTACAAAAGCCATGATTCTTCTGCTGAGGTATGAGTGAATTAATTTTTACCAGCTTATTTTTCTGAAAGACAATGAACAAGAAATATCACCTCAATCTTTCGACAATAAAAAAATAAAACTCAACATTATCGCCAGTCATTAAGTTCCTACTACTGTAAGTCACGAATAGGGTTAAGAGTTTGATACACTTACCTTTTATGAGAAGTGTATTATTAACCTTATTTATGTACATGATGAAGCAAAGTTTCAGAAAGAGTATGCAATTTCCTCAAGGCCATAGACTCAGTAAGTGGCCAAGTTGAGATCCAAAAGTAAGTGTCAGTCCCAAATGTATGCTATTTCCACCATGGAAAAAACAATGCATCAATTCAATTATGAAAGAGAGGCAGAGAGGGAGGAAGGGGAAGAAGCAGAAGAAAGAAAGAGAGAGAGAGAGAGAGAGAGAGAGAGAAAGAAAGAAAAAGAAAGAAAGAAAGAGAAAGAAAGAAAGAAAGAAAGAAAGAAAAGAAAGAAAGAAAGAAAGAAAGAAAGAAAAGAAAGAAAGAAAGAAAAGGAGAAGAGGGGAGGAGGGGAGGGGAAGGGAGGAGAGAAGAGAAGAGGAGGGGAGGGGAGGGGAGGGGAGGGGAAGGGAAGAGAAGAGAGGAGAGGAGAGGAGAGGAAAGAGGTGTTCCAGCACGATGTGTGGAAACTATAGTCAAGATTATCTTAAAATTCATATCAAAATGCAATGGAACTAGAATACCTAAAACAATTTTGAGAAAGAAAAATAAAGTGGGAGGAATCCGTCTTCTCTGTTTCCGGACTTATTGTATAGCTACACATATAGACACATGGAGTCATACTGCTGCACATATCCGGGCATACGGAGCAGTGGAACAGAATACGGGACTTAAGAATAGAAACACCTAAATATGCTCAGTGGAGAAAAGACAGCCTTTTCAACAAATGGTGCTGCAGCAATTGGCCATATGTAGACAAAAAATGAACCCAGACCTAGAAGCACACCTTCTACAAAAATTAACTCAAATTGGATCATGGGCTGAAACGTAAAAGGTAATACTATAAAGCATCTACAAAAATATATGTGGAATCTTGGTCTGGGCTAAGTGTTACTACCGAAAGCATGACCCACAAAAGCAAAAAAGGAATAAACTGGACATCATCACAATTAAAAACTTTTGTTCTGGGGCGCCTGGGCAGCTCAGTCGGTTGAGCGTCAGACTTCAGCTCAGGTCATGATCTCAAGGCTCGTGGGTTCAAGCTATTCGATTGGGCTTTGTGGTGGTAGTGCAGAACGCACTTGGGATTCTCTGTCTCCCTCTCTCTCTGCCCCTCCCCCGCACGTGCACACGTTCTCGCTCTCTCTCTCAAAAAATAAATACACATTAAAAAAACAACTCTTTGCTCTATGAAAGACCTTGTTTAGAAGGTGGGAAAGACAAACTACCTAAGCTACCTACTGAGAGGAAACATTTGAGAACCACAGGTCTGAAAGGACTGCTATCTCGAATATATAAAGAACCCTCAAAACCCAACAGTTACAAAATAAGCAACCCAATTAGAAAATGGGCAAGAGACATACACAGGCATTTTACCAAAATGTAGGTCCACATGGCAAATAAGACATGAAAAGATGCTCAACATTGCTACCCGTTAGGGAAATGGAAATCAAACCCACAATGAGATATCACCACACACACATCAGAATGTCTAAAATAAAAAACAGCGAGGACATCAAAAACTGGTGCCATCAAATGCTGGCAGAGAAACCAGATCATACGTTGCTGGTGTGAACACAGAATGGTACAAACACTGGGAAGAATAGAAATACTAGACATGCAAATACCTATAATACCACCCAACAGTAGCACTCCCTAGAGTGCCATTTACCTAGAGGTATGAAAACCTATATTCCTGCAAACATCTGCACACAAACTTTTATATCTGCTTTATTCATAACAGCCCCAACCTGGAAACCACATTAAATGTCCTTCAGCAGATGAATGGCTAAGCAAACTATGGTCCATCCATTCCATGGGATACTATTTAGCAATAAAAGAAGGAATGGGCGGGGCACACGGATGGCTCAGTCAGTTAAGCATCCTACTCTTGGTTTCAGTCAGGTCATGATCTCTTGATTCGTGGGTTCAAGTCCCATGTTGGGCTCTGCATTGAGCGTGCAGCCTGCTTGGGATTCTCTGTCGCCCTCTCTCTCTGCCCCTCCCCTGCTCACTCTCTCTCTCAAAATAAATAAACATTAAAAAATAAAAAACAGGAATGAACCATGACAGCCACAATAATCATGGCAATTCCAGAGAAGTATGTGGAGTAAAAAATAAATAAATAAATAAAAGGAAATCCCCCCCAAATCCCAACAGGTTACATACCTACGGTTCTACTTATAGAATATTCTCAAAATGGCAACATTATAAAAATGGAAAACAGATTCGTGGTCATCAAGGTTTTAGGGCTGTGGGAAGGGAAACAGGAGGAGAAGCTATAAAAGGGCAACATAAAGGACCCTGTGGTAAAGGAATGTTCTATCTCTTGGCTGTATCCTGGTTGTGATACTATACTATACATTTCAAGGATGTTGCCACTGGGAGAAACTGGGTAGGAGAGATTCCAGTGCATTATTTCCTACAACTGCATGTGAACCTACTATTATCTAAAGTTTGGGGCACCTGGGTGGCTCAGTTCATCAAGTGTCCGACTTCGACTCAGGTTACCATCTTGTGGGTCACGAGCTCAAGCCCCGTATGGGACTTTGTGCTGACAGCTCAGAGCCTGGAACCTGCTTCGGATTCTGTGTCTCCCTCTCTCTGCCCCTTCCCTGCTTGTACTCTGTCTCCCTCTCTCTCTTTCAAAGATAAATAAAATAAAATAAAATAAAATAAAATAAAATAAAATAAAATAAAAAGATCAACAGCCTGGGTGGCTCAGCTGGTTGAGCATCCAACTCTTGATTTCATCTCAGATCATGATTCTAGGGTTGTGGGATCGAGCTTCAAGTCTGGCTTTACATTGAGCGTGGAGCCTGCTTAAGATTCTCTCTTTCTCCTTCCCTCTGCCCCTCTCCCATACGCACACACTCTATCTAAAATAAAAATAGAAATAAAAATAAAAGTAAAAGTAAATAAATAATAAAATTTAAAAAACGTTCCTTTAAAAAATGAGACAGTTGGGGCGCCTAGGGGGCTCGGTCGGTTGACCGTCCGACTTCGGCTCAGGTCACGATTTTGCGGTTCGTGGGTTTGAGCCCCACGTCAGGCTCTGTGCCAACAGCTCGGAGCCTGGCGCCTGCTTCGGATTTTGTGTCTCCCTCTCTCTCTGCCCCTCCCCTGCTCATGCTCTGTCTCTCTCTGTCTCAAAAATAAATAAAAACATTAAAAAAAAATTAAAAAATGAGACAGTGGTTCTTAATCTTGTGGAAATTGTGGGAGGTGAGAGGCCTGGTGGGCAGGGTGGTCCAGACCTCCAAAGAATCTGATCAAAGTTATGAAGCACCACCCCAGGAAGGTCACCTGCACTCTATCCCAGAGCTTACTTAAAGGACTCCACTCATGAACACAGTACACACAAGCTAACATTTATGTTCTCTGGCAACCAGGGCATGAAGAGAGGCTTATAACACTAGTAAAATAAAGACAGTCTCCCAACCACTCAGCAAAGATCAGCTTCCCGATACTTACTCAAAATTTAGCCATCTACATTCTAGAAAGAAGCTATTTTAACTTCCACATTCACACATATCTGTGGCATTTCTAAACTCACAATTTCATTTTGAATTTCAGAGGAACACGGGTTGCAGGAGGGAAGCATCATAATCTCTTCCTGGCTCAGAATATCCAAAGGCTTTATTTCCACCCAACTCGAATCAAATTCCTTGAAATAAGAGGAAAATCAAATTTGACCTCCCTCGTTTCACAAAAACAGAACGGGGAGATTTCTGCACAGATCGCTGCACTTCAATATTTGACCTGTTGCTCAGACTAATTCACCCTCAAGTACAGTGAATATATTAACCTCGTGTTAACAATACAAGTCCAGGGGCGCCTGGGTGGCTCAGTCGGTTAAGCGTCTAACTTTAGCTCAGGTCATGATCTCATGGTGTAGGTTTGAGCCCTGCCTCAGGCTCTGTGCTGACAGCTTGGAGCCTGCTTCGGATTCTGTGTCTCCCTCTCACTCTCTGCCCCTCCCCCACTTGTGCTCTGTCTGTCTCTCTCAAAAATAAATTAAAATGTTAAAAAAAATTTGAAAAAAAAAACCAATACAAGTCCAAAAATAGACTGTCAGGCCTTCAGGATGGAGACTGGACCTCTTGATGGTTTACCCTGATCTTAACACTAGCATGCACTCAATAAATATGTGATGAATGATTTAAAAAAAAAATGAAATCAAATACAGCCCCAAATGAAAACTAAATTCTTAAAATATCCAAGATAAGGATTTTCCATAAAAATTACAAAGCTACTTGAAAAATAAATATTTCTAGTCAATGAATGTATATGATAAAAAAAATACATTGGCAGATGTATGGGGGAATCATCACATCAGGAATCTGGTTTATGCCTACATACAAAGTCACTAAATTGGCCGTTCTTTGCTTAATTCAGTTTTAAGGAGGAGGATGAAAGGTTGGTTTATGCATAATTAGTCATAACATCCACCCGGCCCATCAAATAAAGATGACTAAAATACCAGCTGAAAAGCACTTCTGACACAGAAGCCGCAGAAATGGATTCACATGGGGACACTGAGTGGTCCTGACTTAGGCGTGTGTATCCAGTGTATAGGACCACGAATTTCACTACTGCAGAGTCGAACCTCTTTCTCCTGAGGAAGAAAAACAGTGCTCCATGTATCTCACTGAATGGTTGAATGTTGATATTATGGCCATAACTCTGTCCAGGTACCATAAAAACAGTGGATTCTCTATGAATCACCTAGGGATCCCCAAACCCTAAATATTATAGCTGCTTGGGCATAGTGGATCTGGTCAAATAGGGAAATAAAAGAGTAAGAAAATATTCTGCCTAAAATCTGGCCATTAACTAACCGATTTTTCAAATCCGTTCTCGGCCGTCCAAGAGAAAGATCCCCAAATTAACAGAAATTCCCCCTCGTCTGATGAGCTCATTCAAACTGAAGTTCCATGGAGAGGGGTTTCTCTGTCCCTGGTTACCTCTGTCATTTATCTAAGGCTTGTGAAAAATCTTACAAAGGCAAATACTCTTTCTATACCTAGCCTCACTGCCAACCAATATTTGTGCTTCTACATTAATTGTTGCACGGGTATTAAGTTTGTTTTCCAAACTAAACAGCAAGTTCTTGGAGAATGAAAGCTTATTGCAGTAGAAACAGGAAACATAATAACCACCTAACCATCATCGTCCCTAACAGCACTGGTAGTGAGAAAGACGAGGAAGAAACATTAATTAGGGGGTCGCCCAGGTGGCTCAGTCGGTTGAACGTCCGACTTCGGCCCAGGTCATGATCTCACAGCTCGTGAGTTCGAGCCCCGCATCAGGCTCTATGCTGACAGCTTGGAGCCTGGAGCCCGCTTCAGATTCTGTGTCTCCCTCTCTCTCTGCCCCTCCCCCCCAAAAAAAAATTATAAATAAATAAATAAATAAATAAATAAATAAAGTAAGTAAGTAAGTAAAAAGAAACGTTAATTAGGTTTCCACTGTGTCAAACCATTGTGTTAAGACCTCTGTAAGGATCATCTTTTAGGTGGGTATTATGAGTATCCTTATTTTTGCAGAAGACTGAGGCTCGCACATGTTAAGAAATTCACCAAAAAGTCACATAATCAGTCGCTGAATAGGATTTTAACAGTCTCATGTCAGAGTGTATGCTCTTAAGCCAGTTTGCACTAATGGATTCATTCATTCATTTGCTCAATAAATCTTCATCAAGAAGACTGCTGATAAAGTGCTACACACCATTCCAGCACTGGGATTCAGCTCGAATTAACAGATAGAGAAGTCACAGCCCTCATGGAGCCTCCTGTGCTATTGGGAGGATACAGGCAATCAACACATAAAATCAACACACCAGTACGTGAGGGGATGATAAGCCTAGAGAGAAGCAATGGAAGGATTTGGGTGGGAAGGAGGAGGCAACAAATAAAATTAAGGATCTGGAAGGCCTCAGTGAGCTAGTGGCATTTGAAGAAAGACTGAAGGAGATAAGGAAGCCATCCAGGAAGGGGGAAGCCATACTTGGGGGAACAGCATTCCAAGCAGAGGGAACAGCAGGAGAAAGGGTTCTCAGTCAGCATAGGAACTTCAAGCCCAAGGTAAGTCTCTTCCCATGAATTGCAGGGAAAGGGACTGGTGGTCTGCGCAGGCAGGGAGACAAATTAGGAGATTATTATAATATTACAGGGAGGCGATGATGGGGACTTGGACCAGGGTGGAAGGGGTGGATAATATGTGACACAGAATGTAGATATATTTCAAAGACAGAGCCCACAGGATCTCCTGATGGACTGGTTGTCAGAAGGAGATAAAAGGAGACAGAAATGTGCCCTAAGTTTGCTTGTTTGCCATTTGCTTGCCTACTGGATTCATTTTTACCAGGGCAACTAAAATTTTGGGACCTCTAGTGGCTGAGTTGCAGACTCCGGGAGAAGTCTGGATGAAACAATCAAGGGTTTTGGATGTATTAAGTTTGAAGACTCTTAGACGTCTAGGTAGGGATGCAGGCTAGACAGGAGAAGAAGCTCCTGGTGTACAAGAACATCCAGAATGTATTTAAAGGCGAGTGATCGAGAGACTGCATGTAGATGACGTGAACAGGTCTGAATTTAAACTCTGAGGCTTACATGGCAATTACTGACTAGAAATTCTCTCGGCTGCAAAAGAAGAAACCAAGTGAAGAGAGTCATAGGATACCGTCTAAGCCACACACTTAGTCAGGTTAATGATGTGCAAATCGCCCGATTCGCCACCCTGCTAAGAATAAAATTTTTAGTGCCTTTTGTGGATTAGCCAGATAAGTGTAGACAACTGTTTCCTCCCCCCAATCCCCACACCGCCAAAGCCCCCCAAATTGTGGCACAGACATTCCTCAACAAACACAGTATCCCGAGCACAGCTTGAGATCTCCATGAACAATGTAGATGAAGGTATGAGATATGAAGATACTGAGACTTTCGAGTTAAATGAGTTGAATTTCATTAACCTCTTTGATGTTTACAGAAAAAAGTAAGTCTATATGTACAACGATTGCTTAATCACTTCAACTACAGAAGATCTCAACTAAAAGTGAGCGCTTATCTTTGGTCCATTTGAATGGAGATGGTCTTAAAATGTCTCCTGTCCCACTGTAAAATCACTTAAATCTATGGAATTTGTAAAAACTTCACCCAATGAAACCATCTAGAACTGAAAAACCATTTATGCCATTTATGGGACACTTTTAGACAGAAAGATATCTACAACCCCCCATCCTTCCTCCAACCCTAACTGACCTTTGCTTGTACCAAACAAATATTTTAATCAGAATCAATGCTATACTCTCATTAGATTTTCATACATATCATTTTAGTCAATGTTCCCAACATTACGAAATCGTGTTCATTGCATAGATTAGAAAACTGAGGGTAAAAGAGGTCAAGGCCATGGAGCTAACTAGTAATAGAAGCAAAATTGGCTCTCTTTCCTCCTTTTCCCAATCTGAGGGAGCATTCCTTAGCAGAACAGCTGCTCACCATGAAATGGTGTTTTCTTGTTTAATTATAAACCCTCCCAAACATGGTTCTAATCCACACACATTTGTCTGGATTCCATTAATGAAACTACTATGTCATATTAGTTCCTCAAGAAGCTTTTGAATTGCAAAGTCACGCATCACCCTCTAGTCCAACATGCACGTATAAGTGCCTACTCTGTACCAGACCTAATGCCCAAGTGCTGGCTGAGACTTACACATGCTACGGGCCATTCTAGGCTATATGCAGCCTGGACTAATACCGCGAACACTTCTCACTCTAGACAGAGGGTCTCTATGCATTTCCCGGAAGCGCTCTCCCCCATTGCTTGCAGGCTCCATGAAAAGTTGAGTTCGCGGTGTTTTCTGGCAACTGTGGAATCAGCCTCTTTAGTTCATATAAATAAATTACATCATCAAATCACTTAAAAAAATTAACTGGTGATAAAACCGGTGTTAATAAAGAAGACCGGGTTTTGTTGATTGTATCTTTGACCTTTCCATGAGCAATAACCATCATTGCATAGATATTCTAAAATCTACTCGAGTATTAACACAGACAGAATGAATAAATCCTAGAAAAGTAGACTTCTCACTGGCACCCAATGTACTGCAAAATATAAAATGAATACAAACTCAACTTTATTTCCTTTCCTTCTGCTTCAAATATCTGTCTGTAAACATTGGCACACATATAGGACCATATTATGTCAGCTGTAATAATATAGAAAATAATCTCAATTACCATAAACTAGAAAGTTATGGTAACTAGTCTTTCAAATAAATCACCACGTGTCACAATTTGGCATAAACTCTGATCCTTATGAATAATTCACATTTTGCGCATTAATAATGCATGTCTTCTACCATTTGGAATGCTCCCTAACACAGAATGGATGTCTCTTATCAATTTCCTCAACTGACATGATGGAGTAAATCTAAAATTAGAACTGCATTTCTTAATGCTCCCTTAAGAATGGCAACAACTCGGCTGGCCCATAAGGTTATCAGAAATATAAAGCTCCTACTATTTCTTGCCTTTTACCGGGGGAGTCACTAGGTTAAGCACCCTAACAATAGTTGCTCCTGCTGCTGATGATATTTGCATAGCAGAAAAGATCAAGGAAACTTGCATAGGGCTGACAGAGACCGGTTAGCTCCGTTACATTTCTTCGTAATTATAGATGTATATACTCACAATAACACGGGACATAATTGCTAAAACATGGTAACCGGCAGGGGGAAAAAAAAAGAAAGCAAGAAAGCAGAGGGTCAAAACCAAGCAGGCAAGAGTTTTTAATAATTACAGATGTTTCCTACCATCCTCCCTAGCTGATTACCACTGCGAAATTCCTTTTCAGTTTTCAGTAAAATTATCTGGCACATAAAAAACTACAAAGACCAAGTAAGAGAAAGGTGCCAATGACACAGATTTGTAGAGGAAGACATTCAGTTTCTCACTGTAACTCCCAGTGTGGTCATTGCACATCATTGCTGATATTATCATTTCAGACATGACTAAAGTAAACTTTCTGCCCCTCCCCCACCCGAACCCGGCCACCCAAACACACACAACAAACAAAAACAGCGACAGTACTGGACACAAGGCAAAGCGAAAGGAGGCAGCCTGAAATCAGGGGGTAAAAAAATCATTCCATTGTGCTCCCCCGTCTCTGGAGAATTTCCTTCATCAACACTCAGTCTCAAAGAGAAGCAGAAGGAGTCGTCTCTGAAGCCCTATCCACGGCGAGCAAGGGAAAGGGGGCAAAAGAGAGAGAGTTTTAAGGGGGGGAGCCATCCCTATGCCAGCATCTGTCCCCTACAGGTGCCCTCGGGTTCATTCATTCCTGTGCTACGTGTTTAGGGAGCACTTCCTCTGGGCAGGTATCGGGTTCCACCCTAAAGAATCTTCCCGTTGGGCTCCCGCTGTGTTTTCCAGCAACAGAAATCCACCACCCGGGCTGAGGACCAGAGGAAATCCACCCCAGGCCGGCCAGGCCACGCCGCCTGTGCCAACACCTGGGTCAGAGGCGGGTCGTCGTCCGGGATTCGGAGCCCGAGGAGACCTTCCGTTCGGCCGCAATCTCTGCCGGGCGGGGGTCGGAGGGGCTCGGACCCTGTTGGCACCGAGAGCGCCTGCCCTCTTTTCTGAGCCAGCCGCCCATCCCCCGGAAAAGTTAAGTTGGCGGCGAGTGGCAAGGGGGGGGGGGGGGCACCGGGGGCTTCGGGCGGGCTCAGCACCCCCGGCCGGCCTCTCCGCTCTAACTCCCTTGGCTACCGAGAAATATTTATTTCCAGGAGACGGGCTCCAGTGGCCACTGAAGCCGCACACGCGGCCACCGTCGGAAAGCCGAGACGCCCGAGAGATAAAGATAGCTCCGTGACACGCCTAGACCCGGCCTGCCAGGGGCAGCCGCCGGCGAGGCGCATCTGGGCTGAGACAGCCACGGGGGCAGTTCGCCGGCGCGGCCGGGGACCTCCTTCCAGCCTCCAGGGATGCTGGCGACCGAGGAAGACAATTGAACGCGCGAGCAGCGAAAAGGGAAGAAGGGGGAAAAAAAAAAAAGGGTCGATACTTACCCCCAGGCGTCTGCTCCGGATCCTCACGTACCCTTGCTTCACTATGTCATTAAAATTGGAAGCCATCCCGGGCAGCCGGCGACCCCCCTCACCCAAGCGCGCGCACCCGAGGTGGCTCTGGGGCGGGTCAAGGGCCGGGTCGGGAGGCGGCGTGGGGGGGGGGGGGGCGGGGGGAAAGTTGACCCGGCGAAGCTGCGGCGGCCGCGGCTCGGCGTGGCCTCAGCAGGCGCTCATCACTCGGTCCCCCAAGCCCCGAAAGTGGGCGGCCGGCTCGCAGCCACTTCGGGGGAGCGCGGGGAGCGCAGCGCCGCGAGGCGAGGCTGGAGCGCCGGCGTCAGCTGACTCATCCGCCAGCCTGGAGGAGGAGGAGCGGCGGCTGCTCAGGGCTCCAGCCCTGCCTCTTCGCGGGCCCCGGGGGAGGGGGTGGGGGGAGGAGGGGAGAGAGGAGGAGGGGCGGGAGGAGGAGGGGGACGAGGAGGAGGACGGCGGAGGGGTGGGCCCCCCCCGGGGGAGGAGCGGCGGGAGGAGGAGGGGGACGAGGAGGGGAGGAGCGGCGGGAGGAGGAGGGGGACGAGGAGGGGAGGAGCGGCGGGAGGAGGAGGGGGACGAGGAGGAGGACGGCGGACGGGTGGTTCCCCCCCCCCCCCAAGAGGCGGAGCCGCGCGGGTCCGGGCGCCGGGCCGCGGCCACCCGCAGGCGGACACACTCGGACGCGCTCGCACCCTCTCCCCTCCTCTCCCGCCCACCTGGCCCGCCCCGCCCCCCTTTCCGATCCCTCCCCTCCTCCGGGACCCCGGGCGCGCCCCAGCCGGCCCCCGCACCTCGCTGACGGCCCGCCGAGACAACGCGCCCCCTCTTCCCGCTCCGGTGGCCGATTTTCGGAGGAGAAGAAATTTCACTTTTTCACGGCCGCCGCCGACCCCGCCCCTGCCTTCAGCCCCATCCCCTTCCCGAGCAGGACTGATTTCTACCTCCTGGTGCGGGTGTCTGGGGAGGCGGTGTTGCCATGGTTTGCCTTGACCTTGGCAAAGGAGGGGAGGGATATTGCCCTGGCTTAAGCTACGTTTGAGCTTCCTCGGGTTTCCTTGGCTCCCTGGACCCAGCCCTCGGTGATATCATTTGCCACATTTTCCTTGGGTGAGCCTGGCTTTCCCGCCTGAATGTAAGTTACCCAGGGGCTGACACCTGGCCTCATTCATACGTGTACCCCCAAAGCCTAGCCCAGAGCAGGTGCATGATAAATTCTTAGTGCCAGGCGTGGCTCTAAACCCCAAGCACGGATTGCCTCGCTTCGACTCCCCTGTTCCTCATGAGGTAGGTCCCCTCCTTATGTAAATGCCAGGCCCATATTTACGCCCCAGTAGTCTAGCAATAGAGCTCACCCTCATAACCCTTAAGGGATACTGCCTCTAGAATAAGATTAAAAGGGGAGCAGACTCTACACTCACTGCCCCTGACTGCACCACCCTCCTGAAGCATGCTTGAGATGAGTTCATACCCACTGACATTTATTGGGCACCAGCTCGCTAGGCATTGTCCTAATCCTGTTAAAGGAATAACGAGATACGTATTATCCTGCACATTTTATGGAAACTAAAGCCCTGGCAGATGAAGACTTGCCCCAGGTCCCACAGGACAAGGACTGAAGGGAGGGGTGTGTGACACCCGCTTTAGGTCAACACTGTCCTATAGCCCTTCTGGAGTGCAGATGTCATGAGGGAGGGAGCTTCCCTCCTTTCCAAGGAAGATCTTTCTAATCATTTGCCCTCTCCACAAAGGTAAAAAGACAGCATCAGAAATGGACAGTTGCTCCCTGGAGGTGACCAAACCAAGGCTGGAGGATCTCTGATCGGAGCTGTGGGGAAGAGGGTTCATTTATTTTTTTTTTTTTTCAACGTTTTTATTTATTTTTGGGACAGAGAGAGACAGAGCATGAACGGGGGAGGGGCAGAGAGAGAGGGAGACACAGAATCGGAAACAGGCTCCAGGCTCTGAGCCATCAGCCCAGAGCCTGACGCGGGGCTCGAACTCCCGGACCGCGAGATCGTGACCTGGCTGAAGTCGGACGCTTAACCGACTGCGCCACCCAGGCGCCCCGAGGGTTCATTTATTGAGTGGACTATTTGACTTGATAAGATTTGAAGACCTTTCAACTCTAAGATTATATGAATCTTTCCTTTCTCACCAGGAACACGAGCTTTTAGTCATTTTGGTTTGGTGAGTGTCAGGTAAAGAAGAGAATCACCCAAGAATGTGTCATAGGAGGACTGAGACCAAGTTGGGACAGGCGAAGAGTAAGTATTCCGGGAGGGGAACTCTTTGTGCTATATGGTAAATCATTAACTCTGTCATCATGTTGCTCTTTGATACAAATGATGTTTTAAGTTTGCATCTCTGCCAAAGAAGGATGAAATGATAAAAATCATTTGGAGAGTTCTTTTTGAAGGCTTAGAACTTAAAAAAAAAAAAATAGTGTCCATGGTTGCCATGAAATAAATGTATTCGTGGAAGGCATTTGTCCAACGCATCATTTGTAGACCAAATCAACAGTATCATAGAAACAAAGAATGAAGGAATTGAGGCATAAGGACCTAGAAGTGAATGGCTCAAGATAAAAGAAATAATTACTGACAAAACCTGAAACTGAGAAATCCATCCCATGATAATTAATGTTGAGTATAATTGACATCCATAAATAATTAAGCTAGATGTGAGGAAACTAGAATCAAACTAGAAAATATCAAACTAGGGACGCCTGGGGGGCTCAGTCGGTTAAGTGTCTGACTCTTGATTTCGGCTCAGGTCATAATTTCACAATTGTGAGATTATGTGCTCAGCTTATAATTCTCTGCTCTCATCTTAAAATTCTCTTTCCCTCTCTCTCTGCCCTCCCCCAAAAATTAAAAAAAAAGGAAAATATCAAACTAGCTGTGAAGAGACAAGTGATTTTTTTTTAATTGCAGGAATGAACCCAGAATACAGTTTTATTCATTTGGTTTTGGTTAAGTCAAACTGTGAAACATGGAAAATACACAGACTGTACTATTCACAGGATGAACAGCCACTTGCACTTGTCCAAAATGTGTAATACACAACCACGGCAGAAGAGGAAAGGAGGCATTCAGAGATACACAATGTAAGTAGTGCTTACAGAGTTGCACAGTGCACAACTCACACCACTATACACTGCCAAATGGACATACAGTCCCACACAATTCGGTTTCATTGGGGATAAGGCTGATATAAAAAAAAATCATTATTGCAATCCCTATTTTTAACTCAATTTCCAACACTTCACGCTTCTTATTTGTAGCATCTATTTCTGTTTCCTCAGCATCCACACTCCCTTCTGCCAACGGTGATCATCATATTCATCTCGAGTATACTTTATCCCCTTCTCCCGGTGTGGTCTAAGGTGGGAGAGTAAGACTTCATTGCATTAAAATGAAGTGAATGCGAGAGCAAAATGAATTCCACATGGTAGTACTTCTCTCCTATTTGGGCGTCTTGTTGATACGAAACAAAACTGTGTCACGAATTGAAATAGAAGACTGTAACTATCGCACTGCAGAGCCAGAAATTAATCCCAAATTTCCCTACTCCAATATACTCAGAGTGGAAGCCCAATGTAGCTTGAAACACGAACAACTCAATCCATTCCCTCTGTATTCCATTCAACCAATGACTATTATTATTATTGCTATTATTATTATTATTATTATTATTATTATTATTACAAAGCTCTTTGGGACAGAAAACTATGTGCAGAAATTCAGAGGCTTCTGCACTTTTCCAGGGTAAGTAGGTAGGTTCCCACGCCTCACCCAAAAAGGTTGTACTTACACCAGCTACCACAAAGGACCAAGGCAGAGGCTGAAATGGCACTTGTCCAATATCTGTACCAAAAATAGCTTGAGCTTTGGCCCCATTGCCTGCTGCTCTCAGTGGGAGAGTCACAGAAACGGGCAGCACAGGTAAGCCAGTGCTAATAAAAATGAGTTGGCTATCACTAAGGAGAGAGGTTGTTCGCTGTCCTGCCAGGTCCCCCTCCACCAGTCCTTCCCCACCTAAAGGAAGACGACTTGGAAGATGACACAGAAATCAGGTGGAAGGAAACCTGGGAACAGAGCTGCTTCTGTTACTCTTTGCTTCCTTCCTGCATCCAACAAATAATGACTGAGCACCTGCTATGAGCAGAGATTGCCACACACACACACATACACACACACACACACACACACACACCACAAAGACAAACAAAATCCCTATCCCCATGGAACTTATACCCCAGGAGGAGAGAGGGAAAAAAATAAGCAGATAAACAGCTTATAAATAGCTATAGTTGATAGCAAAAAGAACATGAGTGTTGTGCTACGCGGGGAGTAATGAGCAGCCTTACTTTCGGTAAGAAAGAGTCAAGGAAGACTTCTCAGAGGAGGTGACATCCAAGCTAAGACAGGAACGATGGGCAGAAGCTATGGGAATCATCAGGGAAGCGCGTCCCAGCTAGAGCCAAGGGCACTGGAGAAAGCCGAATACAGGAAAGTTATAGTTTTAAAATATTATTCTGTCTGATGAACAAAAAATAGATTAGGAGGGACTGAACCGGAAATGGTGAGACCATCGAAAAAATCTACTTCTAAAGACCTGGCACCCAAAAATCTTTAAGGAAAGAGAAATGAAGCTTCCGCTGAGAATGTAAATGTTTTTAAATTTTTTAACGTTTATTTATTTTTGAGAGAGAGAGAGAGAGACAGACACAGAGCATAAGCAGGGGAGGGGCAGAGAGAGAGAGAGGGAGACACAGAATCCGAAGCAGGCTCCAGGCTCGGAGCTGTCAGCACAGAGCCCAATCCAGGGCTGGGACCCACAAGCCGTGAGATCATGACCTGAGCTAAGTCAGAGGCTTAACCGACTGAGCCACCCAGTCGCCCCGAGAATGTGAATTTATATCAATTGATACAACTGTTTTGGAGCGTGATATCTATCCAAAATTTTTAAACTTTTGTAATTGCTTATCCAGTTCTGGAAATGCATGCAAAGGCACAAAGATTTAGTTACAGGAATACTCACAGCAGTGGTATTTATGACAATATGTATATTTATCTTAACTTTATAGAGACATGTGTTAATATAAAATGTATGCATCTAAATATATATTTTACATGGAAGCGGGTATATACGTATCACCAAATTTCTGAAAGAACTGTAATCAATTGAGTACAATCATTCCCCACTAAACTTTGCTTATTGAAAAGTTATTTTTCTCAACCCGAATGAAATCTCCAGAAGGTCTCTGGCTTTTTGGGCTACTACTAGGTAATAAAGAGTCCATTTCAGCCTAATAGCCATATCACACTGAATATCATTCAAATTAGGTTTTGTCCCTTACCCCAGTTGGGAAGTAGGAGCTTGGGGGTTGGGAATGGCTTCTTCACTGATTTTCTGACCTGCCTCCTCTCCTCCATAATGACTATGGGCTTCTGGCTTCCAGGAGACTGGAGCTCAAGGGGAGAAGGAAAGGCTAGAACACAGGAGAGGTTTTTTTAAGTACTTTTCTTAAGTTTATTTTTTTAATTTGACAGAGGGAGAGAGAGGGAGGTGGGGGTGGGGTGTGTGGGCAGAGAGAGAGAGAGGGAGAGAAAGAATCCCAATCCCAAGCAGGGTCCGCACTGTCTGTACCCCACTGGGGGCTGGAACTCATGAACCCAGAGACCATGACCTGAGTCAAAATCAAGAGTCAAAGGCTTCACCGACTGAGCCTCCCCGACTCAGGCTCCCCACGGGCAAGTTTTCCTTGCTCCAAGTTTTGCCTCGGAGTAGATGACCTCTGGGCAACAGGTATATAATATTTGCTCTTTCTCTCACAGAGCTTTTGTGAGTTCCTTAGAGATGCTAAGAGCTCTTTCTTCTCAGTCTGGCTGCTCTTTACTCCACCCCCGGGTCTCATGCTCCAGGGTTTTTGCCCTTCCAGGTGGTTCTGTTGGTGGATCTATTCTAAGACAAGCCCTCCCTGGCCAGAGGAAAAACTCACTCGGTGTTGGCCCTGCCAGTGAATGATGAGCCCACTCCCGGGGCACCCACTGCTTTTAGCTCTGTCGTGAGTCAAGGCAACTAGTTGACTCCAGGCCTTCACCTTTTGAATATTAAGGAATGGTTCTAACACCAGTCCTTGTGTCCCCGGTACTTGAGACGACTCACTTCTAGCCTTCTAAGTGATTCTCTTGAAAATCGCTCCCTTGCTATAAAATAAGGGGAAAGCCCTCCCTTCCTTGTCTCATGGGCAGGAGAAAAGCACCTCTCTGCCAAAGAACCAGCCTCTTCAAACTCTTGAACCACAGCGTCTTATTTAGGCTGGCGGTACGTGATCAACTCTTGCAGACAAAATGGTTTTGAACTCTCTTTTTGCAACTTCTGCACAGATAGTCCAGCACCTTGCTTTAGAATGTTTTCTATAAGTTTCCCCCACTGGGCTTTTGAGGCTTCTGCTGAAATTGAGTCAAAAGGAAGAGTCACATTTAGCAATGGGTTACAAACCCATATCAAAACCATTAAAATGGATATAAAAGACATCCTCCTCTTATTCGTTCATCCAACAAATATTATCTGAGCCAGGCTGGCGAGGCACTGAGGAGCCAATGAAGCAGACAGAAAAAACCAGACTGAGCTTGTAGAAGTGACAATGCACCAGGAATACAAGCCTTTAAGAAAATACTCGGGGCGCCTGGGTAGCTCAGGTGGTTGTGCATCCGACTTTGGCTCAGGTCATGATCTCAAGGTTCATGAGTTCGAGCCCCACGTCGGGCTCTGTGCGGACAGCTCGGAGCCTGGAGCCTGATTCGGATTCTGGGTCTCCCTCTCTCTCTGCCTCTCTCCCGTCACACTCTGTCTCTCTCAAAAATAAACGTGAAAAAAAGTTTTTTTAAATACTCAAATTATTTTGAGTGAAATTATGCACAGAAGAAAGTTACATGGTGCTGTTTGGGGAAGGATAAAGAAACAGGACGTGACCCCTTTGGAAGACGGGGGATGGAGAAGTCAGGGAGCTGGAATAGGGAAGGAGAAGGCACTCGCCGCTGAGGGAGGGTAGAGAGGGTGGTGGGGAGAAGGACAGCATCTGCCAGTGTCCCAGAAAGAAGCATATATGGCACATTTAGAACAGAAGGTGGTTAGGGGAACTGGAATTTGGAGAAGAGAGTTATTGGGAGATGAGCCACAGAGGATAAGAGGGTTTCTCAGTATGTTATAAATGATCTATGAGGTAGGGTCTGGTTTTTTAAAAACGTAGTTGTTTTTTTTTTTTTAAACAAGGTTGAATATATCTACAGTAAAATAGTAGCGGTGGTTATTATTTGTTGTGGGAGTATTAGATTAACTTTCTCCTGTGTGCTTTAAAATAAATAAAAATAAATCCTAGGGGCACCTGGGTGGCTCAGCTGGTTAAGTGTCTGACTCTTGATTTTGGCTCAGGTCACGATCTCACGGTCGGTGAGTTTACGACCCGCGTCAGCTCTGTGCTGATGGTGCAGAGACTGCTTGGAATTCTCTCTCTACCCTTCTCTTTCTGTCCCTCCCCCGCGTGTTCTCTCTCGCTCTCTGTCAAAAGAAATACATAAACTTAAAAAAAATCGAAATGCAATTTTTAAAAGTAGGATGACTCTTTCTGCATGGGTGGACCTCATATCTTGAGTTTTATAACCAAGGCCACAAAAGCAAACGTAAGCCTCTAGTGAACTTGACTGGACCACAAAAAAAAAAAAAAAAAAAAGTCTTGTGATCATTAAGCTCTTCCAGATATTTGAGTTTCTTTCTTGATGAGAAGAGTGTTCCTCTCTGTAGGTCAATGCAGAGCCAACCCAGGAAGATCTAGGCCAACACATGAGAAAAAGACCGAGAGAAGTTAAGTACATGATGAAGGCCCTTGGCATTTCTAGAGCTCCTTTTCAAAACGTAGCATGTATCATGCAGTGGTTTGTACAAGAAGATTAGAAGGTCAATATTCCAGAGGTCTCTTCAGGGCTGTTCCCCTAGTTCACTGAGTGACTTTGGGCAAGCCATTAATTTCTCCGGCCTCATAACCTGATCTGGAAAACAGAGATAAACGGCACCAGCCTCACTGCCACAGTCTGTTGAAGTCCCTGGATAGGATGTGTGAAGAGGGCAGCGTCTTATGTTGAAAGTGCTTTGCCGATGCTAATTAATCCTCGCAGCACCCCCACGCCCTGTCATATCATCCACTTTTCACAGCAGAGGGACCTGAAACAGAAAGCCTGAGCAACTTGTCCAAAGACACAGAAGTCTGCATCAGAACAGGGGGGATTAGAAGGCGACAGCAGTGGCATCCGAAGAGGCAAGATTTTCACTTCACTCATAAAATATGATGAAATTGCATCTGGAATGTTTTCATTTTGAAGACATAGTTTCTGTGTCAGTGGATTATAAGGCAAAGAAAAAAAAACAGTCACATTTGTGTGTGTGTGTGTGTGTGTGTGTGTGTGTGTGTGTGTGTGTGTGTGGCAGTTTAGGGACTCCTTTCTTTGGCTGGTGACTGTAATTGGCTGCACACAGCAATTCTACCTCTATCTCACTGGCCAGAGCTTAGTCACATGCCCTGGGCTTCACAAAGAGATGGGGAAGTGGGGAAATGTAGATTTTATGCAAGGCAGCCTCGAGCCAGGCTAAGTGTGGGAGTCGACGGCAAAGGCAGGGGGCGGCTTGCTCGAGGACTGGATCAGTTCTAGAAAACCTGAGGGCACGCAGTGACCCGTAAGGAAGCTACTGGGGACCACGAGGAATCCGAACATCCTGACATCTTCACGTGGCCTCAGGCAAATTCACAGTCCTCCTAACATTATCCCCCACTGGTATTTCCTCTTTCGTCAGTTTCGGTTTTTTTAGCTGAAAGTAGCATAAAGCTCCACCGCCGGAATCTCAGATCAAAGGCTAAGGTTATTGCTGTAGTTTACGAAATCTAAGATGCCGCTAATTTCAGAGTGCACTACCACTTTATGCACTAGGAAGGAAGAAAAATTACTTCTGGCTTAACTTTTCAGGTCGATGGCCGGCCACCAGAGTTTATTAAAGCTTTACGGAGGTTTAATTGTCATACAGCAAACTGCGGATACGTAAAATGTGAAGTAAGTCCTGACATGTGGGTACACCAGGGAAGTCATCCCCACAGTCAGGATAACAGACATATCCTTCATCCCCAAAGTGCTCTCATGCCCCTGCTGTCTCGAGCCACCACGCTCTGGGCTATGGTAGCCATTATTTTGCAATATATAAATGTTTCAGATCAACACTTGTACACCTTAAACTTACGCAGCATAATATGTCAATTACATCTCAATAACTCTCAGGGGGAAAGTTGTATTTTTTTTTTTTTCTGTACTTATTTCACTACAACTTAGCGGAGACCTGCACAGCTGATGCATGTCGTTCATTAAACTGCTGAATCACACTCCATCATTTGACAGGAGCACATCTTCTTTCTCCTCTCTCTACTGATGGACATCTAAATTATTTCCGTTTTATCCCATTACGAGCAATAGGCATCAAATTGTTACGTCTAAAATATGAAATAAGATCATCACCATAATAATATCTTTTTTAAAAAAAAATCTAAAATCGCTGACAGTCACTGACGCTCAATATCAAAATTCTTGAAAACAATAGCTGCTTGTGGGCTCTTTTTATGAAATCAAATACTCAATAGACCTTCTAAGGAGCAAGTGCAATAAAGAGTCTGTTTTGCAGAAACTCTGCAGGGAGAATGAAAACGAAACTAATATATTTTAAATATTTCTTTGATTTCCCCTGTTAAGCTTCAAATTGTAACTCTTACATCAGTCTATTTAAATAACTGCAAACATATAACCATGAGTGATAGAGGCAGGAACATGCAAGGACTCTGCATTTAGTATTTTAGCTCAAAGGGTTGCATCTGTCCTTCCTTATGAAGTGACCTTAGCAAGATCATGTTCCGTTTGCACGTAGAATGAAAGCCCCATTCCTCCTTGTCCTACAAGGTCACACCTGCCCCTGGGTCCTCATCCACCCCCTTGACATCAGCTACTCCTTGCCCCTGCACACCTCCTTCCCATCCACAAAGAACTTCCTCCTGTTCCCGAGAAACACCAAACTCACTGCCACCTCAGTGTCTTAGCATTTGCTTGTTCCTTTCTTTGTAAACTCCTGCCTCAGATTTTCGCATGACTGACTCCTTGTTATTATGTATCAGCTTGTGTCACCTCCTCTGAGAAGCCCTTCATGACCTCTGAATCCCAATTAGCATGCTTCTTCTAACCAAATCACTTGCCTTCATAAAACTCTGTTATTTTGTGCAAAATACTAAATGACAAATTTAGATCTCTTGTCTAATGATAGGTTGGCATGCCTCCTGTCTGTTCCCCACCTTCCACGAAACTGGGCGTGAGTAGGAACCTTTCTGACTTGTCCACTATGAGCCCCAGTGCCTGGGACAATGCTGGCACTGATGAATGATTGAATGAATGAATGAATGAATGAATGAATAGCAAAAAACAGGGCCTGCAGGCTATCTGATACTACATGTGCCCTGAGATGTTGAACGAATGGCGGAAACCTAAAATAACATCTGCATTGCCACTGCTGTACCTTCTCGGGTGCGAGCCATTTGTAGGCAAATACATCTCACGGCATTGCCTTCAATGAAGACAGTTAAACATCAATGGAGCACTCAAGGTACACTTGTTTGTAGAGGTGTTCGACGCTAAAGAAAGAAGTCCAAACAAGCAAAAACAACCAACAACTATGGACTTTGGAGTCCAACAGATTTGGTTCAAATTCCCACCTCACTACTTACACCATCTCTGAACTAGTATTTCCCCACCAGGGCAATTTTGTCACCCAGGAGATAGTTGTCTGGAGACATTAGGACTGTCATAACTGTGGGGTGAGGGGGACAATCTGCATCCAGTAGGTGGAGGCCAGGGAAGCTAACTAAATATCCTCCCCACAAAGAATTACCCAGCCACGATTGCCACCATGGATGAGAAACCCTGCTCTCAACAAATTGCTTAATTTCTTTTGTATTTTATGTTCTCATCTGCAAATTGGGAACAGGCCATATCAACCGTGTAGGATTACTGTAGAGATTAGGAAAAATGTGTTTAAGGCTCATGTCTGGAGGATGGTAAGTCAACAAGTAAACATTATGTTTATTATGAACATCACATGTTATACTGTTTATCATTTCTCTTTATTAGTTGCTAAGGCATGAAGCTCCTTCTCTGGCTGGAGATTTCCTTCTTCTCTTTGAATCCTCAGTTCCTAACAGAGGGGCTGGCACTGAGCAGATGCTTAATGTGGCCTCAATTAATTAAACTAAATCTTGAATTGTCTAAAACATCTGAGACTTAGCTCATCTTATACTTTGTCCCTCTTTCTCAAAATTAGTTTGATCGCTCTAGTCAGTACTGTCCCCTTTATGATCAATTTTTTAAATTATTTTCTCATGAATCATTTTGTTGGCCTCTTAAGTCAAAATTAAATCACAGGACATGAAAATTAATGATCTGGACCCTGATCTGCCTTTGCCTGGCTTATAGACAAAGTGGATGCAGCACACTGGCCTTCTTACTACTTCTTGACAAGCCAACAAGGTTTCTGCCTCAGGGCCTTTGCACTTCTGGCTAGAATGCTCTTCTCTCTGGATATCAGTATGAGATATTAATGTTCCTTTCTCTGGTTATCATGGGGTTGAGTGTTGTTGTATTCTTGTTAGTGTAATCTAGATAACATATTCTAGGTAACAACTTCTTTTAAGTGTTACAAAAACCTTTTGGCCTGGGGTGGTCTTTTCTTTTTCTTTATGATGTCTTCTCATGAACAGAATGGAATCAAACTTCACCGATCATTTCTTTAAGCTGGTCATGGGAGCGTCTTTTTATAGAAACCTCTCAGGATCCTAATGTCATAAAATATTTTCCAACGTGTTCTTCCACAAGCTTTAAAGTTTTGCTTTCACAGTGAAGTGCTTAATTCATGGCGAATCACTGTGCTGCGGCAGGTTGGAATCCGGTTCATCTATTTCTACGTGAAACCACTGGCAGTAGCCCTCTTTGCACATCAGTCTACAGTGTCGCACCTGTTACAGCTCCAGTTTCCCGATGTGGGACAGCTTCTGCACCTTCAGCTATATGCCCGTCCCCAACCCTAGTGATCATAGCTTTGTATCAATTTTCTTCCCTCATCTAAGGCTGCCCCTTCTGGTTTTCTGCTTGTTTTTCCCCCCCAAGGTCCCTCTCCTTTTGCTATGCCATAAATGCTGGTGTTCTTAGGGGTTCGGTGCACTTCTCTCTTACTTCCTCATTCTAGACGCGATCCCGTTGCCATATGCTCCCCAAATACATGCCTGAACTATGACCTGTCTCCCAAGTTCTGTAACCGTACGTACAAGAACAATAGCCCACGCGTGCTGAGTACACACTGGGTTCCAAACACAATCCAGGAGCTCACGGCGCATCATCAGCTCACCGAATCCACCAGCAACGCAGCGTGGCAGGGACAGCTGTCATGACCCATAGTCACCAGTGAGAGAGCTGTGGTACAGAGGTTAAGAGACTTGCCCAAGGTCTCAGAGCCAGTGAGTGGGGGCAGGCAGGCTGGCGACACCACGGGCAGAGCACAGCACACACTCAATCCGTATGTTCTAGCATTTACTGGGGCGCTCTAGCCGGATGTCCCCAGCACAGGTCAAACTCAGTGTGTCCCAGTCTGAGCTATTGTTAGTGGGAGTTTTCCACTGGACTGAAAGGGACTGAGCACGTGTATACACATACACACAGACACTCCTGCATCTGTATACTCATAGGAAAAAATTATTCAGATGTTTGCTTTTTATTTAATTTTGTTAATATTCAATTTATGAAGTTCACAAATTAAAAAACCTATTTGCTAAACACACACACACACACACACACACACACACACACACACACACAGGAGAAACTGGGTGAGGGGTACCAGGGACCTGTCTATACCATTTTTCCTTTCTGCAAATCTTTGTTCCAAAATAAGTTAAAAAAAATCTGGTTTTTCCTTTTAACTTTGACTGTAAAAAATTAGTATTGTGTTTATCAGTCTTGCAGAATTCAACCTTCACTTCTAAAGAGTCTTTGAATGATGTTTGGCTCATTTTCAAGCTTAAACACTTTTAAACATTTTAAACTGTATTTATGAATTTAATATATTTGATTTCCTTCTTAAGTACTTCACCTGCATACCACAACATGTAGACTCTTCCCCAATACAAATAATTTTTATGAATTTTAAACAGGTAAATACTGCGAGCCTTAAAATCTTCTGAAATATCTCAATGCATAGTAAAATTTAGTTATAAGCCTAAATCAATTCTTCATGGACTCTTTTACTTTTTTCCTGTGAGGCTATAACTTTCAACTTGAATAGACCAAATTCTTTTAAATTCTGTAAGTATATTGAAAAAAACCCTAAATATGTAACAAGATGTTAATAATGTGGTTTTGATTCTGCTGAACCTGTCTACTCTCAATTGCCAGGCTCCCTGGCTTCCAGGAGGCATGGAGTGCAGGAAGGTGAGTATCAGTCCAATGAACGCAGGCGAGGATCCCGATAGCATGACATTCCAGCTAAGACAAAAACAGCTATCCTTACACTGCGATCCATTTGAGCGATTGCCTATTCCGCATGCTGGAGGTTCCTAATGCCGGGGGCACTGTCTGATTCTTCTCAGCAATATTTGTGGTCCCCATAAACTTCGCCTTAGGGTTGCTTTGTCGTGGGCCACAGAAAATAAGAAAGATGGCGTGCCAAGTCACATGTGCCACAACCCTAGATTCCAGTCACATTCAAGATCCTAATTCTGCCTCCTCCCAGAAGTGCGGTCCCCCAGTCTGCTTGCGCTCGTGATTGAAATCTGCATTTCCCCGGCCCTTGATATCTGTCAGTACTTTCCATCTAGGTCTGATTACCAGTGGATTTGTCAGGAATCCTGAATTCTTGTCCATGCGTTCTCTCCTTGGACGATACAACCCTCACTGCTGCTCAAAATGACATCCCTTTCCTTTACGTTTTGCCTTCTCACATCGACTCGGGGGGCCGTTCTCTTGACCCCTTTGTACCCTTCTACCTTTCCCTCCAAACCTCCACAGCCCTTCCCACGTCCCGCCCGACTCACTCTCAGTACCTGGCCTCTCGTAGCGCACTAACCACAAACCACACGCTCTTCCTTAATGCTGCTTCCTCCTACATTCTCCCCTCAACAGTTCCTGATTTATATGTTTTGATGCCCCTTTATTTTTGTGCATAAAGATACATGACTGTTTTTTTTTTTCACTGAGTTGTGTAACACCAAAATGAAATGAGCTTCCTTTACATCAATAAATCATGCCTTAGATCCTATTTCATAGATTAATACAGTACGCCCTCTTAATGTTTTTGTGGTGGTCTGCCCATCCTTTATTTTCAATCTATAGGAATCATTTTAAAGGAGTCTTTTAAAGTTAGTCTTCAGTTAGTATATGATTGAATGCATCTTTTCATTGGATAGTTTAATTCACTTTCATTTTTAATATTTTTTGGTCTGTTTCATCTTCCTCCTCCCCCTTCATTTTTGCTGATTTTACACTCCTTTCACATTTCATCCTTCCCCCCTTTTTATATACAAGCTGTATTTTCTTTTTTAATTTTTAATAATGCTGATGTAAAAAAAAAGTCGTTGACAACTGATGCTATCCACATCAACACAAGTTACCGTCCACATTAATATGATTTCATTATGCCAGGAAATTCTTGCCCAGAAAAATGAAGTTGCAAATAACTTTATTGTTTGTTTGAGAAACTTGCTGAGAATCCATTTACCCAAACAATAGACTATTCCCCTTTTCCCTTCAGTACAAGGAACAATAGTCTCTTCTTCCTACTAAAGAGTGGATTGCTCAGAGTGGATTCATCACATTCTTGCTTCTATTTGAAAGACTCCTTCGAGATGTTCACCTTTCCGCATCCATCATTCCTCAACTATATCACAACCTTCGCCAATACCAGTCAAGCCCCTGCGTTGAAAGACCCACCTTAAATCAGGCCACAGAAACCTCGCAGACATCCACTTTTGGCTTTCCCCTCTAGAGATGCTACTGAGGCTCCAGCCTCCCTTACCGCAATAAATGATAAATTTGGCTTTGCTTGATCTGTAGGCTATTTTAATGATCTCTTTGGGGAGTCAGCAGTCAACACTATCCTATTTTTATTCCCCCCTGGTAGTTAATTTTACAATTTTATGAATATATTTCAATCTATTTTTAACAGTCTAACTTTTGCAGAAGATAAAAAATTAAGCAATTTTTATTTCCCCCAGACCCCACTCTCTTTCCAGCCTTTGTTAATAAGATATCTGGTATAAGATTATAATGATAGGGGCACCTGGGTGGCTCAGTCGATTAAGCGTCCGACTCTTGGTTTCCGCTCAGGTCATGATCTCACAGCTTCATGAATTCGAGCCCCACGTCGGGCTTTGTGCTGGCAGCGTGGAGTCCACTTGGGATTCCTTCTCTCTCCCCCCCTCCCTGCCCCTCCCCTGCTCGTGCGCTGTCTGTGTCTCTTTCAAAATAAATAAACTTAAAAAAAATTTTTAAAGGTTACAATGATAAAGATGATCAGGATTTTACAACATGCTTGGTCTTTGAATAATCATTTTTGACCTTTATATTAGGTTTTTTAAGTATATAAACATCTATGATGGAAAATCTAACATAGTGTTTTATGTCACCTCTTCTAGTATCTACTACATAGTATCCGTATAATCTGAGATTTTTCAATGCATAGATCTATCATTCATTTTTTTTCCTGCGCCTTCTCATTCAAGAGTTATTTTTCAGGTGTACAATATAGTGATTCAACAATTCCATACATCACCCGGTGTTGTATGATAACTAACTGGAATTGAAGTAAAAACTTTAAAAAATAATAGCACAGGCAAGCAAAAAAACAAATGAAAAAGAGTTATTTTTAAAATCTGTGCTATTACTATCCTTTAAATAAATTGCACCTGTTTTGATCAATGGTAGTTTTGTATAGTCTCATTTTCCTTCTCTGAAATTATTTGACACATTCTTGTGAATAGCAGGAAATGTCTTTGATTTCATTTTTAGGGAAGGTACTTTACATTTGCTGCCAGTGCAATGACCTCATGAGTTTAAATGCAAATCAGACAAAGGGCGTGGCGAGGTATACAAAATTCAACTGGGTATCATTATCAACATCTCCATTGGTGGTATGAATTTGAGAATATATATTTAAAAAATGAGCTCATCCAACGGACAAGTCTTTATCCCGGGGTAGAAATCCTATTTTGATGTCTTTAAAATTCCATCAAATTCCTAAGTCTGAGTTAGCAAAGATCAATTTCATGGGCTTTGAAATGGGAGGAAAAAGCAAAAACAAAATTAAATCAAGAGACAAACGGGTGTGAGTCACAGAGTCAGTAACTGTGTATAACTTGAACTCAGGACAACAGGCTACTCGGCCACATCCTGGAGTTATGAAAACACGAAAGGAAACTAAAACAGAGCTCGGTGAGCCCCAGCAGGGTAGCCGTGGACAGTCCCACAGTCTCAGGACGAAGTTTTGCTCACAGATCAGCCCAGTTCATGAGAATGACAACTATCCCTTACATGTGAATAGATTTCTTAAACTTTACTTATATAAAACTTACTTACATAAAACTAAACTTATATAAAAATAAGTTTACTTATTTTTGAAGAGAGAGACAGCATGCATGTGCACACAAGTTGGGAAGGGGCAGAGAGCAGGAGAGACAGAATCCCAAGCAGGCCCCGCACCATGAGCACAGAGCCTGATGCGGGGCTCAAACTCACGAACTGAGATCATGACCTGGGCCCAGATCAAGAGTCGGTCGCTCAACTGGCTGTGCCACCCAGGCACCCCAGATTTCTTAAATTTTAAAATTAAGTACAAAAAATTTGAAAGTAAAAAAAAAAAAATCATAGTATTAGTATTCTGAAAATAATGAATTTGTACACACTTTACATGTATGCATTTGAAACACATGAAGAAAATTAAAACTTCAAATTTTTCTAAGTTTAAACATTCATAAATTAAAAAGACTTAGTAACTATTCAAGAAACTATCCAGTTTCTTGAGGGGTACTTAAAGAAAACAAATATATTAAATTTATAAAAGCTGTTTAAATTATTTGAGGTATTTAAGCTTGTAAAAGGAACCAAATATTTGTCAAAGATCCTGCAAGTGATTACTAATACCTGCTAGATTTAAAAATAGAAAAATATATTTGTGCACTAAACTTAAAGCCTAGCAAAGAGATAGTTTTTCTTATATAAAACAATTTTTTAAAAATGTTTATTTTTGAGAGAGACAGAGACAGAGTGCAAGCGGGGGAGGGGCAGAGAGAGAGGGAGACACAGAATCAGAAGCAGGCTCCAGGCTCGGAGCTGTCAGCACCGAGCCCAACACGGGGCTCGAACTCAAAAACCTAGAGATCGTGACCTGAACTGACGTCGGATGCCCAACCGATGGAGCCACCCAGGCACCCTGATAGTTTTTCTTTTATAATGATAACTTCAATAAATTGAATAATATTAAAAAAAAAAAACTTTTGAATAGTATTTTTCTATATGTAGAAGCATCCCTTCAGGGCACCAAAAAAACTCACATAAACCTATCCTTCCTTTCATACTGCTTCCTTGGGCTTTTATGTAATCATTAAACGGATTTAAGTGCCTATTATTATACTCCAGGTAATGGTCAAGACACTGGGGATACAGCGAGAAATGAAGAAGGGTTACTGGCGATGTGTTTACACAGACACGTATTTTTGTGTTTTTCCATATTTGTGTGAGTGAGGTGTTTAAGCACAATCAAGTTAGAATGCTTGCCTCCCCACCCACTCCCTGCTTGTTACACATCCCTTTCACAGGGTGGCATTAGAAGGAGTGGATGTGGCTAACGGAGAGATGAATTTAGGACACACTGATTTTGGTGTTCGTGGGACAGACGTCTGTGCTTCAGTCATTGGTGTGTTCAGTTAACATTTTTCTCACAGTTCTGGTGTAGAAATTGCTTCCTAAGAGATTCTCAGTGTCTCCCGGGTTAGCTCTCCCTTTTAATGACACAAAGGTACAAGGACAGAAGTAGTATCAAAGCGGAAACATGCTCCTGAGCTCACGTGGGCCATGGAGGGGAAACAAGGCTTGGAAGGTTCAGAGTCAGATGACAGTGTATGAAAAATTCGGACACCAACGTCTCTATCGTTGAGGATCCGTTTGATACTCTAGCACCAGTAACAATAAATGTACCATACACGTTCATTCTCCTTGATGGGAATTCTGAGACACAGCGCTCCGGAATTCCTGAACTCATAGTGTATATATAAGACACGAAAATTGAGTAGCGGTATATTAAATCACCTCTGAGCTCATCTGATACATCTTGTCCTGACAAACTCTTACGGATCTAGACAAAACAGCACACAAAACTGCTCTCAGAACAGAAATAAGCAACCACAGTAGAGAAAACACCCCGAGTCTTCTTTCCCTTTTCCCTCTAGAAGTAAGATTATGAAATCATTGTTACATGATAGAATGATCAAAAGCTATGTCCACCAAAAATGTAGGGAAAAAGGTATGACAAAGGTGTGAATCAGTTAACAAAATAAATTCTGTGCTATTTTGCTGTACTTGGTGACATAGATATGTGACATTTGACTTTTTTTTTTATTAAATCAGCTTTCAAATCATTTGTGGTTTATGATTTTTAATGATTTATTATTTATGTCATATTTATTTTCTCATTCTAAGTAAATATTTGCTCTGTATCTTATTCTCAATTCATAATATATTAAAAAAAATTTTTTTTACCTTTATTTTTTTTTTTAATTTTTTTTTCAACGTTTTTAATTTATTTTTGGGACAGAGAGAGACTGAGCATGAACGGGGGAGGGGCAGAGAGAGAGGGAGACACAGAATCGGAAACAGGCTCCAGGCTCTGAGCCATCAGCCCAGAGCCTGACGCGGGGCTCGAACTCACGGACCGCGAGATCGTGACCTGGCTGATGTCGGATGCTTAACCGACTGCGCCACCCAGGCGCCCCATACCTTTCTTTATTTTTGAGAGAGACAGAGACAGAGTGTGAGCAGGGGAGGGGCAGAGAGAGGGGGAGACACAGAATCTGAAGCAGCTCCAGGCTCTGAGCTGTCAGCACAGAGATCGACGCGGCGCTCGAACTCATGAACCGTGCGATCATGACCTGAAACGAAGTCGGACCCTTAACCGACAGAGCCAGCCAGGTGCCCCTTAATTCATCATTTTATACACATTTTCTTTTTAAAGAGGGCTCTAGTGACTGTAAAAGCTTCAAGCCTCAAAAACCAGGGTCTCACACGAGTAGTGGATGCCTGGGTAAACGGAGTTTACAGTGCAGTGGGAAAGCGTCTCTCCATTGCCCTTAAACAGGAATAGTGATTGTTTGGATGTAGATCCTTGTTTGCTTGAAATCTTTCCTTTTCCTCCTAAATTTGCAGACATCGTTTCATTGGATCCAAGGTTTTACTATTGCAGAAGACTGGCAAAATGGGAAACAGAAGACCACAGGGCAGTGAGAGATGTATTTATACATCATGGCATAAAAAAATTATGCTTTGGGGCGCCGGGGTGGCTCAGTTGGTTAAGCGTCTGATTTTCGATTTTGGCTTAGGTCACGATCTCACGGTCCGTGGGTTCGAGCCCCACATCGGCCCCGTGCAGACAGCTCAGAGCCTAAAACCACCTTGACATTCTGCATCTCCCTCTCTCTCTCTGCCCCTCCCCATTTGTACACTTGCTCTCTTTCTCTCAAAATAATTAAACTTAAAAAAAAAAAAAAGTGCTTCGGTGAAAGACTACACAGGTCTACGGCACACTCTCTGAGTTACCCAGCTTTGTTACAGCTCTGTGAGTTGCAGATAACCGAGAGATGTGCAAAGTGTGTCTCAGGTTCAAACTGTCTTCACTCCTACCCTTCGGGAAAAAGTCCGTTTTCGTCTTTGGTTACTGCTCATGTCAACATCCCTTTACTCCAGATAAATTTCTGCTGTTTGGACTTTCCCTTTGAACCCGTCATAACATCAGCCTGGGTCTTTCATCTGCGTAAAATAAAATCTCTACCATATGTTCATTTTGGTATCTGTAGGTTAAGTCGCAATTTTACCTTTTCCCGAAAACTACCTTTCAGTAACGGTCAGTGCTCTCTGGATTCTCTCTTTCCCAGAAGGGAAGGTTGGAGCTGGCTTGACTTTTGTTTCCTTATAGATAACTTGATTTTTCCCTCTAGATACTCAAGGGTTTGTGGGGTTTTTTTCCCTTGAAGATATAAATGCCATCATAGATGAATATTATTCGTTCACTGTGACATGATGAGTTAAAAAGAGGCAACAACCTCTAATTTAAGACAAGGCAAAATAAAATATCATTCTGATGTTTTGAACTGAACTCTCTGGTTTAGTGGTTTTTGTGGGTGTTATTAAATATTGTTGAAGCTGCAATAAAGTACTGTTTTTTTCACGTTAAAAGCATTAAACCATCTTAGACAAAGCCTGGAGGACACTGTACAAGCCTACATTCCTGTACAGCTGTTTTAGTTCATGCCCATTGGGTTTCTTTTGATCCAGCCTCATGGCATTATTATTATCATTTCAAGGATAAATTTAAAAAATTTGATATGTACTATGATGTTATTTTGATCCGAGGTTCCTTCTCCAGACAGATTATTTGTTATAATATTATCAACAAAGCTTCTGTGACTTGTAATGATGCAGCTTATGGAAGTCTTAGGCTTAAAGCATCACAGATTCAGCACGTGCAAACTGCCAGTTTAACTAAAGAGAAATGCTTATTTTTAGAAAATAAGAGCTCTGCTTAACACCTTAACATTTTTCCTCATCTACATTTCCTTTCTCAAGACATTTTCGTTTTCGTTTTTCACTTAGAATGCCCCTCCACAAAAAAAAAGGCGCCATTTGTTTTCTTCCTGTGAATCACATGATGAGTTGAAATACATCAAGACTAAAAAATGTGGCAGCGAGGAATGCTAGGAGTTCTAAGGCTTCTTGACGTTATCCTAGACTCTAGACCCTCTGCTTGTTACCAGAGTACCAGGTTTTTAAACATACAGATATATCACAACGCTATCTAGAAAAAATGCCTTCAAGATAAAGTCCATGGTATGATGTTAAGTGAAAAAAGAGAAAGACAGACAGACTAAAGAATGCATAGCTTGGCATTATAATAAACCAAAATGAAAATAAATGCATTACATTGAATTTATTTGATAAGAAAAAAAGACTTCAGGATACCCATAAATCACAAAAACAACTATCTCTGGACGTAGAGATTAAAGGCGATTTGAATTTTCATATTATACTTTCCTGCATGTTAGGTGTTATAGAACAAGCAGAGATTAATTTACAGGAAGAGAAAACAGTATTTAAGAAAATCAAAGAAAATTATTACTCTGTGATGACCGAGTTCAAATATTTATGATCTAGTCCCCCAAAACATCCTACACTCCAGCCACACAGAGGACATAATCGGCCTTTACACAATCACCTTCTCTGCTTTTGCTGTTTCTGCTTTAAGAAAACCTTCCCTGATTTTCTTCAATGGCATCAGTTGTATCCACAGCATTTTGGAAATGCCTCTTCAGTGGAACTTATCATATTATCCAGTTTCTTTACATGCTTTCTCCACTCACCTGTGGGCTCCTGGGGGCAGGAACCACATCTTACCTATCTATGTATCTCCCACGTCTCTGCCTGACACCCAGGAGGGCTCTATATTTGTTCGACAAATGAGTGAATAAGCAACAACACCCAAAACAAGATTATGGGAGCTTTTTTTTTTTTTCCTGTTTCACGCAAACTCTTACTTCTTGAGAGGTCTGAGCCTACACTCTGCATCGCCACAAACTTACTGTCTGCATTGACATTCTTTTCTGCAAGTGCAGTGAAAAAGCCAAATATGGATGGTCTGGGCTGATGAAAACTTCCTTTCTTCCAGAACAAACAGAAGAAACAACCTTTTGCATCTCTGGGAAAAACTGGTTTTCTCTTAAGAAGTGTCCAGTCTATACACAAAGGAAGCAATTTCTGAAACTCACTGCTGAATCACATCTAGGTCAGAAATTATCACCCTTTTGTGTATATCTCACTTATTTTGAAGTTACTTGTTATTCTGGCAAAAACACACCTTGGGGAGCTCAGCTCCTGTAAAAAGGAACGTTGGTTGGGTAATAAAAGAATTCTAGACTTCATAAAGGTTGTCCTATGAATATGTCCTCATCTTTTTTTTTAAATGTTTATTTTATTTTATTTTATTTTATTTTATTTTATTTTATTTTATTTTATTTGAGAGAGAGAGACAGAACATGAGCAGGGGAGGGCAGAGAGAGAGGCACAGAATCCGAAGCAGGCTCCAGGCTCTGAGCTGTCAGCACAGGGCTCGAACTCACGAGCCTTCGAGCTGTGAGATCATGACCCGAGCCGAAGTCGGCCGCTCAACCGACGGAGCCACCCAGGCGCCCCTGTCCTCATCTTTTTGATTAATCTGTCAGTGATATGTTTAATAATTACTGAATACTTTTTCCTCAAAGGACTCGAATCTCCTTATTCACCCTTTCGTGCCCCTATGAAGAAAACTATCTTCGTGCCCCTATCTTGTCACAAAACCAATGAGAACATGGAATCCTGGTGTTATGGGTTGAATTGTGTCCCCCGACAAAAATATATGGAAGTTCTAACACCCAGTACCTCAGAATGTGACCTTATTTGGAAATAAAGCCATTGTTCGTTAGGGCAGCCCTAGAAAACTAATACATATAGATACATTTAACCCATTTCCTAGGATTTGCACCTAAATTATTGGTGAAAACAGAATGAAGTCCATGTTTTCTGTTCTCTGAATCAGCCTGTGGTCAAGTAGGAGACAGTTACAGCCCTCTGGTTATAATTCGCCTAGTTCTGCTATAAAGATTGGCCAAGAAGTGTTGAGTCTTGTAAGTTGTAGAAGGTGGCACATGAATTTGCAGAGAGATAAACTTGTCTTTCCCATAATTTTGCATTTAACCTTTCATAAGGTTGGTCTGAGAGTCAAGAACAAACCTAGCAGGGTTAAAGTAGGCTGTAATTTTGCATTATCTTTTGGGTAGTCATTTATCTGTCCTGATGTACTGTGAAGTCAAGATTTCTGCTTATTAACCTTTCAGCAAAAGCAAGCCTGACTTTTCAGTTGGAAGCTAAAAGTACTAGAACAATTACCTCAAATGGCACTGCATTTCACATCAAGGAATTTGGCCTTGTGGCTGTTCTTTTTTAAGTGGCCATTTGTTATTACCAAATAGAGGGACCTTAAATGGGAACACATGGTTAGCTAAAATGAATACAATGTATAGATTCAAAGTAGGAGTTTGTTTTGTGCAGTAAGTGACCACCCCATGAGCCACAATGAAAGCAAACACAAGACAGGGGAAACAGAAGGGATCTATGGCTGAGAGTCTAGAGTATAAATCCAGACTTCCAGATTTAAAATCCTGGCTTCTCCATTCACCAGCCTTAAGATCCTGGGCCAGTCACAATGTGCCCCTGTTTCCTCATACATCATTGGGGATAAGAAGAGTATCTCTCTCATAGGACGGGTGTAAGCATAAAAAGTTCTTAGTATCCTGGGGCGTCTCCAGGGCTCAGTAGGTTAAGCGTCTGACTCTTGGTTTCAGCTCAGGTTACGATCTCACGGTTCTGTGAATCTGAGCCCCACATCGGGCTCTGCAATGACGGTGTGGAGCCTGACCTGGGATCCTTTCTCTCCCTCTGTTTCTCTCTCTCTCTCTCTCTCTCTCAAAATAAATAAATAAAATACATACATTTTAAAAAGAATAAAAATAAAATCTAGAAAAAAAAGGTCTTAGCAACCAAATTCAAGAGAGAAAAATGTTGATGGTGTTTTGACCCTAGTCCATACTAGGAACAGGTAATCAGCAGAAGTGGTTTTATTTTTTTTTTTAATGTTTTATTTATTTTTGAGACAGAGACAGAGCATGAACGGGGGAGGGGCAGAGAGAGAGGGAGACACAGAATCGGAAGCAGGCTCCAGGCTCTGAGCCATCAGCCCAGAGCCCAACGCGGGGCTCAAACTCACGGACCACAAGATCGTGACCTGAGCTGAAGTCAGATGCTTAACTGACTGAGCCACCCAGGCGCCCCAGCAGAAGTGGTTTTAAAACCATCCCCAACTGTCCATGACAACTCAGCCTCGGGTAACCAAGCAGACCTGGAGAGTTAAGGCAACTAATTCCTCAACTCTGCTTCTGAAAGTCTACCAATCCATGAACTCCCCAGGCACCCGGCCCGTTAAAGGCTCAGCTCTCTCTGTCTGTTCAGAGCCACACTAAACCAGAACAGTTCTCCCTGCCTAGAAGTGAAAAATTCAGCTTTTTATTTCAGATACTGAACAGTGGCTACTTCCTTCAACACCTTAAGGATCAAATCGCTGCATAGACCCCTTAGACAGTGCCTGGTATGCAGTAAGCAGTCAATAAATGCTCATTACAGTGATTAAAAAACTATGGTGGCCCTGACCTACTGGATGGAACAGCAGAAAGGACAGGCAGTGAGTCAGTATGGCAGAGTAAAACCTTGGGCTGCAAGTAACTTGTTCTACAAACAAACATTTTTAATAAACTTTAACTTGATAAATGAGCAATATTTTGCAATACGAGTAGTACGTGATATGAACATCACATGATCACAAGTGAACCAACGGGTCTTGAAATTTGCTTTGATATACAAGTGCTTTGGATTACAAGCTTGTTTCCTGAACGAATTATGCTCCCAATCCAAGGTTTTACTGTATTTGAAATCTAGCATTCAGGAGTCAGGACAACAGAATTCAAACCCTAGCTGCCACTTAGCAGCTATTTAAGGGCAGGCAACTTACTTTTCCTCTGTAAGAGAGGTTGGCAAACTGTGGCTGGCTACATCCAGCCTGCTGCTTGTTTTGTAAATAAAGTTTTATTGGAACACAGCTACACCTATTTGTTTATATGCCGGCTGTGGCTGTTTCTGAGCTACCAAGGCAGAGCCAAAGAAGAGACCAGATAGCCCGCCAAGCCTAAAATATTACACAAACAGACTGCCCTGCTCTATAAAGCTCAAGTACCACATACCTAAATGATGTTAGTACCCGCCCCTTCTTCTGCATCAAGGATTAGAAACCAGCCTGCCGAATCAGTGGCAAAGGCTATCGCTTTTGTATTTATTTTTTAAATTGAATTTGAATTATTTTAGGTTAAGGGGCCTGACTCTCGAGTTGGACTGCATCTCTCACTCTTTCTATTTTAAACATTAGCTTGACTTCACACACGGTTTCCCTGCCTGGCTCCTGTAGCCATGAAACTGGAGCCCGCCTTTCTAGATATCAGCCTTCGCTTTCCTACTCTCTTTCTTCCAAGAGACCAGCTATAATCTCACGAGTCCTCTTCAGGTTTAATTATACACAAACATATTTTCTTTAAAAGAGAATAATTTGCACACGGTAGAAGCATAACTCATGTGATTTTAATTAATTGGCCACTGGCACCTGTTGTGTTTGGCACAGTTGCAGGCACTGGGTGGGGGGAGAGGGTTCCTTTAAGCAGGGTCAGTAAGAAAAGCCTCCATGGAGTGGAAGTCTTGGAGATGAGCCCATCACGGAAAAGGTAGACCAGAGCATCCTGGGCCGTGGAGAGGCCTTGAAGCTTGGTAACTTTGGCTTCTTCAATGAGACCCAGTAAGACGGATGGGTCTAGAGAGTCTAGGATATGATGCAAAATGAGACAAAGGCCTGCCGGGGAGGTGGGGATCACGCCCAAGCTAAGGGGACAAGCTTTCCTTCCAGTGCAGGAGAAACAGCTGAAGCTTTTCAATATTTAAGAATGTTTGTGATCTGACTGGCCTTCTTCCTAGACCTTTCTGGGTGCCCTTTAGAGAACAGATGAGTGAATGAATGAATGAATGAATGAATGGTGATAGCCAGTCGTTTGTGTTCATAATTAAAAAGCCCACGGGGAGGGCTTAACAACTCTGCGGAAACCAGGAGGCACAGGAAGCCCATCGGAGAAACCCTGCCTGTGGTGAGTGCTGGTGTCCTTGGATGTTGCTCAGTGCCCCTGTGTGCCAGACCCGGAAAGGAAAACACCGCCCGGGTGATGAGCCGGCCTGGCATGGCAGCAGGTAGTATGCCTGTCCTCCCCAGACGTTCTTGAAATAGTGTGTTGTGCAAATATTTAATTAGACGCTCAAGGTTCCAGCTAGAAAGAGGCAAATTTACACACAAACATGTGGAAATCTTTTAGACTCTAGTTTGAAAGAATCTACAGGGGTGCCTGGGTGGTTCAGTCGGTTAAGCGGCAGACTTCGGCTCAGGTCATGATCTCGCGGTCCGTGAGTTCGAGCCCCGCATCGGGCTCTGTGCTGACAGCTCAGAGTCTGGAGCCTGTTTCAGATTCTGTGTCTCCCTCTCTCTGACCCTCCCCCGTTCATGCTCTGTCTCTCTCTGTCTCAAAAATAAATAAACGTTAAAAAAAATTTTTTTTTAAAATAAAAGAATCTACATAAGGGATCCTTTGCTGTTAATGTGTTTTGTGAATTCTGGGAGGACAGGATATGATTTAAAATGCTTTGCCCACAACACCTTGGTGTTGCCTCTAACAATAAATAATGAATGGAGGTCTTGGGCTGGGTCTAGATGCATAATTGGTCTGTTCCATTTGGACTCATGTGCCTAGTTCAGTTAGTCACTTAATATTATTCTGGCTAATACAAGTTTAAAAATATTTACAGTACATAAAGTACTACATCAGGCACATACTTCATCTTATTCTCACAGACCTTTATAATTATTAGGATTAATAGCCATAAATGAGTAAACATGAGAAGTGCTTAGAACAGTTCCCCTCAGTTAATTACTATTAGCTGGTATCATCACCTGCCTTATCATTACTGCTATTAATATTACCCTTGGATTTTCCACTAACTCGATAGATGAGGAAACTGAGGCTCAGAGAAATTAAGTAACTTCCCCAAGGTCAAATGACAGGGTGAGAATTGAAATCCCAGAGTCTGACTTTAAAGCCATACTCTGAACCACGAAGAGCACCAGATTTACAATGATAATGAGACAGTTGAAAATTTTTATTATTTTGGGGGCCAATATTTGAACCAGTTGTCTATCTTTGATGTCCGTTTTAGGTTTTCCTACACACACACACACACACACATGCACACAGAGTTGTCCACATAAAAACGCATTCGTAATTCTAGGTGCACTTAAAATGGCTAATAAATTACAGTAATGACTCCTGGTGTAATAAATGTGCTGTGCTTGTCAAGTAAAAAACAAAAACAAAACATCCAAGGAGTTATTTTTTAAAACCTTTCAACCATATATTACAGACCTAATAGTGTAAAATAATTCTCAATGAAAAATATTCCATGATCACAATTCCAATTCCTCACAATAAATTCCCTGATGTTGCCACTGTCGTTTCAAGGGGTGCAGTACCTTGCATGCAAAGGCCTGCAGAAATTTCCAAAGATGTGTTCTGATCAATGCACGATTAAAAAAAAATTCACTTATGTGTCTGCTGTTTTGCTTAGCGCAGGCGTTTTTTTGTTGTTGTTGTTTTTTTGTTTTTTTTTTTGAATGAGGTCTCAGGGAAGCAAAAGAGAAGGCTGATTTCCGTGGGAATACATGCAGAACTTAAAAACCTGCAGATTATTGTCGATATGGTGAATACTATTAAAAGGAGGACACGGATGCTGACTAACCCCGCGAGCAAGCAGACTGGGCTGCGTCCCGGGCTGCATCACCCACTGAGAAACGCAGCATTCATTTTGCTTGTTTGGGATTTTTGTGACAGGTTCCAGGCATACAAACAGCTTTCTCTCCACTTCCTTCTGCATTCGGCCCGTTGACAGCATATGGCCAAGAAGACCTTCTCCCCGTTCTGTTCAGTGACTCACGAACATACGAGGCTTGAGTCAAATTACAAAATAATTCCCATTTGTCCTCTTTTGTGCTCTTCATTTAAAGTTCATTGAAGTGGACTTCTCTGCCAAATTAATTGGCAGCCTCCGTGTCCATCTCCAGACCGGGCTGGCGCGAATGACAAAAGCCCTCTTCATTGTTAGCCCCCTGGGAAACCACCTATAAAGCCACTCCTTGCGTGAGTGATTGCGGGATTCCAGGCCGGCCTTCTTGCCCAGTGCCCTTGTCTAAACGCCAGCAAGTAAATGGGGTGAAAGTGTGCCAACCCGAAGGCCAACACTTCCATTTATCCTCACAAAAGCTCGATTGTATTTAAATCTTGGGCAGAGGCCTGCCAAGAAAGAGAGGAGCAGACCACAGTCCAGGGGTGGTGGTGGGACCCAGGCGGTCACGTGTGGCCCAGGTGTGGCCAAAGAGATAGAAGCAGGAATCCCCTGAGCATCCTGAGGAAGGGAGTTTTCACCCCCCCCATCCCCACCCCCCGACGAGAGGACAGCACTGGAATAAAAGCGCTCTGCCCCACTGGCCCTTGCTCGGGAAATAATTGGGTGAAGGTCACTGTGCTCAGAAGAATCAGGTCCGTCTTCCGGCTGTAAGTGGAAGATTCAGGGGAATGCGGGGATGCTAACCTGGACCCCGGATGTTGTGGAGCCACCAAACCATCACCAGCCAATCGTTTGCTGCCAGGACTTCATTCTTGGTGAGAAAATGAAACACTCCTCCAAGATCCTGGCAAGTGAATATTCCCTTACTTGCAGCCAAAAGCATTCAAAACTCCTACACCAGTGCTCTGATTACTTACGCCTCTCCCTCCCCCTTTGTGCAAGAGTGTGAGGGTTAAACGCGGGACGACTTCCCGTGTCAGTCCTGGGGAGGGGGCTGTTGACAAAGATGGCTTTGTTCCCACCGCCACGAGCTGAGGGCCTGGTGAGAAGCCAGGCAGTCGCCATAGGCTGTGAACGTTTCTATACGTTCCTGCTGAGAGTAAATGACAGCAATGACGACAACTACAAGAGCCCTGACTGCTCTTTACTCAGGTCACTTTTTAGGGCTCCGTTAACAGTGAGCAACTTCGAGGCACATGGTAACATCTCCCCCAGAGAGCGGGCAGGCTGGCTGGCAGTCTACCCTCCAGCAGGGCGCTCCCTGGGCTCAATGTTCCTCACGTGCCGTGCAAGCCCCTTTGACCCCTCTGCTCGAAAGCCTCCCTTGTCTCTTCTCCCCTGGGACCTGGAGGGCAAGGAGGGAGCCAAGCCAGACTCAAAGCTCACGCTGCTTGCTGTGCGTAATGAAGTCCTTTGCGTCTGACCCAGGAGCCTCGTGTCTTCTGGTAGCACGTAGGAAAGTGTTTTCTTGCAAGTAAGGCAAAATCTCAGACCCTTCTCAGTTCTCAAAAGGCCTGTGGAGCAAAATATCCCCCTAGATGAGAGCCAGACACTCCCACATCCTAAGAGTACGGCCTTCACTCCCATCATCCCTCCCATGAAAATCTAGAGCAACTGCTTCCTTGAAGTCATGATGCAATAGCACTCAAGAGCACAGTCTTTGAAACTGGACTGACTCAGTGTAGAGCCTGCCATTTACTAACTGACTATGTGCAGCTTTTTTAACTTCTCTAATTTTCTCATAGGAAAATTAGAATAATAATGGTACCTTTGCAAAATGTTTTTGTTCGTTTTAACATTCTAGAAGCATGATGGCAACATCTCAGACGTGAGCAAACAATCCTCACCACTCTCTGCGGTCCAAACCGCAAGTCTCTTTCCTAGATGATGGCAAAACTCCCCCTAACCGTTTTCTCTGCTTCCTCTCTTGTCCTGTTTCAATTCATTTCCCAAACAGCGGCCAGAATAACATTTCAGAAATCAAATCACGTCTTTCTGTCCCTAACCTGTTGAACAGAACGGAATCACATGCCAAGTCCTCACTGTGGCTGATAAGACCCCATGTGTTGCAATCCCTGTGTACCTTTGTAGCCTAATTCAGCAATCCGTATTTCACTGTGCTCCTTGAAAAATTCAAGTCCATTCCAACCTGTGGGCATTTGCATCTGCTATTACCACTACAAGGAGTGCTTTCTCTACGGATCTTTCCAGAGCTCACTACTGCTCATCATTTAGACCTGTACTCAAATGCACTCCCTCTGGAAAGACTTTCTCTTATCACTTTACTAACATGTGTTCCTACCAGTTACTCAATTCCTTTATTCCTTTTGCTGTCACAGAACTAATTGAAATTATTTTTTTGTTTGTTTACTTAGAAATTTTAGTTTTTCTCCTTTCAATGGATGTGAATTCTATCTCATTAACTGCTATAACTTTTGCATCAAGAAGGGTGCCTGTAATCTAGTTATATTGTTGAATGAGTGAATGAATGAATGAATGAATGAGTGAGTGAATGATTGTCAAGCTTCCTCATCAGGATATTAAAGAAGCAAAAGTCTATAGCCATTGAATGTCTTGACACAAGACTGAGTGACCAAAAAAATAACAATCCTCAGGTCTTTCCCAAACCCATGTTTATTTATGGAAAGTCAGTGGCTTGTGGTCAATGTTGTATCTTAACTTTTTTTGCAATGTTCAAACTAAAGAAATACAATACTGAGGAAATACTTTCATCTTTAAAGGTCATCCTTGTGAATTTTGCAGAGAATTCCTGGAGATGGACTGTTTTTAGTCACAGACATTCCCTTGGTAACTATGCCCACAAGGACTCAGGCTCCCCATGGGAGATAAAACATTACAGGGATTGAAAGGTATCATGGTAGGCTCATAAAAGCCTACAAAGATGCAGAAAAACAAAATTTATGTTGTTGATTTCTGGATAGATGACTTTGAGAATATGGGCTTTTCGTAGACATTTATGGTTCAAAATAACATTTAATAGTAATCTATTCCATCGGAACTGAGTAGTTTGGGGACAATCACCTAAGTGCGTTTTCCTTATCATTTGAAAATTGTATTTTTGTGGGGGGGTGGAGGAGGAACGTTTAAAGGCATGATGTCCTGAAGAAGCATATTTTAGGCTTGATTCTTACCAAATGTTAAGTGCAGTAACACATAGCCATGCTATCCTAGGGGAAGTCTGCCTAGGTCCTTTACACCTTCACTGCACTATTCAGGCTTTGCCTGCTGATATATATTAATGTAATGAAACTGCACACTGGATTGTAAATATCTTGCCAGTTCATAAGCAATCTGAAAGACTGCATCTCTGTTTATCACACTTCTTGGCAAGTAGTATGTGTTTAGAACAAATTTATTAATTTGTTGGTTATAAGAATAAGGAAAAGATTTTTATTACGAAAAGGAAATATGTTAGTATAACCTATCACAGTCTAGGACTGATATGGTGACTCTGATTGTCTCAGTCTCCCTATATTTTTAGTGTGTGGCTTCACTCTTAAGTTTGCCTCACGATAGCCATATGGCTGTTGCTGTTCCAGCCATTAAGACCAGATTCTGGCCAAGAAAAATAAGAAAGGGCAAATAGGAACATGTGAGTTGAATTTTTGTTCGTTTATTTTTCATTTCAGAGAGAGAGAGAGAGAGAGAGAGAGCGCGTGCACCGGCGGGGAGAGGGGCAGAAGGAGAGAAAGAGAATCTTCTGCTCAGTGCAGAGCCCGACGTGGCACTTGATCCGATGACCCTGGGATCATGACCCGAGCCAAAATCAAGAATCGGATTCTCAACCAACTGAGCCACCCAGGTGCCCCTGAGTAAAAAAGTAAAAGACTTCCAGGGAATTCCACCAAGAAACTTCCACTGAGATCTCACTTGCCTGAACTCATCATATGGTGAGCCCTATATTCACAGGATGACAGAAAAGGTAGACTTCTAGGTGAACATTTTGCTTTTATCATCAAATTGTAGCCTCTTTTAGTATGAAAAAAAGGTTAAATACTCATTGGGTGGGCAACTTCTGCCTAAATAATGTTTCATGAGCATCAATTTCCCTTGATTTTGGAGGACAGACATACAAATCATAGAAATTCAGAAATGAAAGATACAGTTTTTGATATGGACTAGTTTGTGACTTTCAATCCATATATCCTGATGGATCTATTCTCAAATTCTCTGAAAAACTGAACACCCAAATTCAGGGGTTTTATCTAAAAAGATGAAAAGGAAATTGCAGCAGGTCAAATAAAAATATTATCATTTTAACTGGAGAGTAGTGATGGTTGTTGAAATGCTAAATGTTGAACAATAAAGGTATTATGGTATAGCAGATGCTAGATCATCAGAGATTGTGATACACCTGATAAGCTTAATTATAATTAAAAAAAAGTCTATCAAACTACGCGATAATTTGTAAGAGTCCATTTTGAAAGCTGGCATTATCAATTCCATTACTGACAGGATACTGCTACTGATGATGGGGGGGGGGCACGGCGATGATGGTGATGAGGAGGACAATGACAGTCTTTGTGGAGGTGTGATGGAGATGGTGGCTGAGATAAAATTGGAGCTTAATATGTGCCTAGCCCTGTTCTAAGCACCTGACACACGCCATCTCGTTGAAGATTCACATCCAGCCTATAAAACAACTATTTTTAACCGCACCTTATTTATTTTTTATGTTTTTGACGTTTATTTATTTGAGAGAGAGGGAAAGAGAGCACACACGAGCGAGGGAGGGGCAGAGACACAGAGGGAGACACAGGATCCAAAGCAGGCTCCAGGCTCTGAGCTGTCAGCACAGAGCCCGATGTGGGGCTCATGAACCATGAGATCATGACCTGAGCCCAACTCAGACACTTAACAGACTAAGCCACCCAGATGCCCCTAACCCTATTTTATAGGTGACTGAAGAGAATAACTAACAGCCCAAACGCATTTGATCTGTAAGAATTTGAAGTCGGACCCAGAGTCTGGCTCTGAATTCTCACGTTATACCATTTCCCTGGGGATAAGAAGAGGGAGGTCCAGCAGGACCCAGAAGAGGTGACCCTTCATCGCAATGCAGGTCTGTTACCATTGGCTTTATATGCATCTTGTTCTGCCCTCACCTAAAGACCCATCCCTACTTCCTTGTGTGTCTGTGACACTAGAACAATGGGAAGACTCCAGAAGAGTTAGGTCCAAGAGAAACCTGTGTTAGTGTGTCCACCCACATCATGAAAAGCCGAATGGAGGGAGAATCTCATTCTCGGGACTGAAATTGGTGAAGAGCAGAACCCTCTTGCATTGCTTGCAATAAATGATAAAAGGATTTGGTCCCTTCTCGATCACTTTCAGATGTTTATACACCCACATGTCAACTTTCCATCAACCAGGACACTACTGCAATGAACAATGGTGTTGACCAGGAAGGGATAGTTCAGCAAGGACTACTTTTTGAGGTAGTTTATTAATCAACAATTTTACATTACAATCATTTTTCATTTATCCTGAACCACAGGTTGAGATGAGAAAATTTCAGACAATGGAGACCCTCAGGAGTAAGTGGGATGATATGGAACTGTTGTTTTTAACTTGGTTTGCTCACTTAATAATGTATCATGAATAGTTCCCACATTATTAAATATCTTTGTGCAATGTGCTTGTAAATGTATATATAATATTCTACTGGGAAGACATACAATATCTACCAGTGTGTTTATACTATTGGATACCTCGACTCTGAAACTTAATTTATTATTAAAAAAAATTTATGTTTATTTATTTTTGAGAAAGACAGAGCACGAGTGGGGGAGGGGCACAGAGAGAGAGGGAGACACAGAATCCCATGCAGACTCCAGGCTCTGAGCTGTCAGCACACAGCCCTACGCGGGGCTCAAACCCATGAACCACGAGATCATGACCTGAACCGAAGTTGGACTTTTAACTGACTGAGCCACCCAGAAGCCCCTAAAAATTAACTTATTATTAAGAATGCTGTTTATATATATTTCAGTTAAGTATTTGCACATATCCTTAACTATTTGAGATAACAAATCTCTAGGAGTAGGACTGTCACATTCAAGAACTTATATAGTAGGAAAAATTATAGTTAAGTAGCTTTTAATAAGCACTCACCAAGAGGTTGCCTTTGCCAACTTCCCTCCTTGGAGCCACATGAAAAAGGGATGTGGCCACATAGGAGCTGGACTCCCACTTGTATCCGTTAGCCGTTCTGCCTCGGCCATATATTGTCAGAACTGAACAATGGACGTTCCTCTGGCCAGCTATCCTCCTGCAAATGTCTTTCATCCACATACTGTTCTATGCTTCTCTACCTCCTCCTACTTCCCTCCCTTCCAAACCTTGTGCTCCTTGGCAAACCAGTTACATGGTTACCAGACTCCTCAACCCGCCTCCTAGTCATGGACGCTCTCTATCTCACGGTGTCCACTAAACTCTTAGGCTCCTCTGAGAGCGCTGTTTTTCTCTAGGCTAGCGAAGAGGAGTTAGACTTTCTTCCGCACCCGTCTCCACGGGGCAGGCGATGGCTTAGCTTTCTCCTGGCTTCTTACCGCCTCTCCTTTGCCACCGCATTACATCCTGGTGGAAAATATCCTCTGCTTTGGGAGTCATGGCATCTGCTGTCCGCTCAGGTGCTCACCTTCTCCCCCTGTTCACCCCCTTGCCTCACACAATCCTTGTGAAATATGGAAGTCAAACCACGTCACTGTTTGTCTTAAACCACCTCAAGGTCCCCAAAACACAGAGAGTCAAATCTGAAATCCTTACCGTGGCCTGTAAGGTCCTAAAATATTTTGTTCCATTCTCATTTCCTGCCTCTCCCCAAGCGCATCTCACCTCAGAGCTTGTAAGTCACATTTCTGTCTGCCTGGCCCTGGTTCCCTCTCTTACCTCCTGTAGGTCTTGGCTCAAGGATCTTCTTATTACAGAGGCCTTCTCCAGCCAACACGTCTAAAACAGTCATGGGTCTTCTATACCCCAGTCTGACTCGCTGTTTCCTATGCCTACTTCTCTCTTCCTCATAGCGCCATACCCCTTTCATGAGTGAAAGGGCGTTGAGATGGCACACATTGTTCCACGCAACGGTGAATCTCCAGTGTCTTCGGTCTCTGGCACATAAGAAGTAGTCGATCAATATATGTTGACTAAATGAATGAAGAAATAATTTTCTAGTTCTCTTTGGTCACTCCCCCATGCTTCTTTCCACACTCTTTCCTTCCCCTGTCTATACTGTCATGTAATTATCCCTATTTTCCTGTCTTTCAGAATAGACTACAAACTCCCTGAAGGCTGGGCTTCATCCTAGCTTTCTCTGTCTCACCCACACTTAGGAAGGACCTGACATGCGACAAACACAGAAAAATATTTGTTGAGATGGACCCTCCTCCCTTTCAGACCCGTTCCTTACCTTTCCTATTGTCCCCAATTTTCTAATGGGAAACAGACGCCCCGAGGAGGTCAGAGAATTCCCCAAGCTAGTGAATGGCTGAGCCATGATTTTAACTCACATATTTTTACCCCAAGCCTAGTTTTTTTTTAATCTTGTTTTTCCTACTAATGGCCTATCCTCCTCTTAAATTGATATATACAGAAGCTTCCAGCATTAGGCACATGCTGTGAAAAGTTATGTTTGAGACCTTGGGATCCTTAATTTGTCAAATGTTTGGAAGAAAAATATGCTGCTCTAATTATAGAATGCAGATGGCAATTTGAAAACTTACAAACTATGTCATTTAACAAAGTAGAACATGAGAGAATCATGCTTCACAAAGTGACCTTATTTTCTTAAAGGAACAATTTTTGAGACTTTCACTTTGAAAGGCATAAACAGGCTGCCTCCTCATTCTTGATTATAAGGATACCTAAAGTAAGCCCATTAAGTACCAGTTATAATAATTTTAACCATCAATTATAAAAGTGGGCCTTTCTAATTATAGGCAACATTTAGCATTTGGGACTGAGTTATTGCTGGTTATATAAGTTGCAGATCTAACTAAAGCCAAATATACCCTAGCTGGATTTTACCCCACATTTCTAAATTTCTAATTATATTGTGATGGCATCAGCACTACCCTCTGCAAAAATTTTAAACCTCATGACTCAAAAATAATCTGCAGGGAAACTTCCAGAAGCAAGGGAAAAATGTGAATCAGGACATGGTCTTGTACCAAAACCAAATATCATGAGGAATAAGCCCTTAAAAACAGAGGTAGCTATGACCAGCCAATGCAATTATTTAAGTGAATTTTCTAGAAGTGACACGGAGACTTCAATTCTGCCATTTCTCACATGGCATGCACACTAACCATAAGCCAGAGGAGCAAAACGTAATGTGACAGTTCCCATTTAACCCCCAGAGCGTGGCATGAAGGAAGAGAGCATTGAATTACTTAATTAGTTAATTCCACAAATACTTATGGAGCAGGGGATAAGGCCAAAGATCACGCCTTCACGGAGTCTGTCTTCACGTTGTAATTGAGACTGATTATAAAAACTATTCAAGGGGCGCCTGGGTGGCGCAGTCGGTTAAGCGTCCGACTTCAGCCAGGTCACGATCTCGCGGTCCGTGAGTTCGAGCCCCGCGTCGGGCTCTGGGCTGATGGCTCAGAGCCTGGAGCCTGTTTCCGATTCTGTGTCTCCCTCTCTCTCCCTCTCTCTCTGCCCCTCGCCCGTTCATGCTCTGTCTCTCTCTGTCCCAAAAATAAATAAACGTTGAAAGATAAAAAAAAAAAAAATTAAAAAAAAAAAAAAACTATTCAAGAGGTCTTTAAAAATAAGCCTGTCAACTGTCTGAGATAGTAAAAAGGACTCCTGCCTAAAATATAAACTCATTGTTTCCCCAATTGTTGGGTATGAAATCAACTGAGGTGTTAAACACTTTTTTTAAGTGACAATGCCTTTATTTGAACACATACCAGAAAAAGACTGTTTCTCCACTTAAGGCAGTGACATATTTTATACATACACACAAATATATATATAGTATGTATAAATAAATGCATATAAAATTATATCATATTATCATATAATATGCTATATAAATCATAGAATACATAAAAATTGTATATACTATAAATATATAATATACATAGAGACAGTAAAAAGACATTATACACAATACATATTTACTTATGTATTCCATATATTTATATACATATTTAAAGAAAAAAGATATTTTTCCATTTAAAGAAAAATACCACATAAATATGAAGAGGGATCATATGATACTCGATATGGCAAAAATTGTGAACGTGACATGTGATCAAAGTTTTACGAACACCAATCTCCTCAGAAAGTGATTTTTAACCCACATAACTCCAAATTGTAGATGTGCAAATGCCTGATATTCAGAATTGCTTAATCTAAAATGTTTTGCCAAACACATAAGTTAATACACACACACACACACACACACACACACACACACACACAATAAAAAAACTAATTGTGCAACAGCAATAATATTGATTGTGGCTTTATTACATCGCAGGCACTGCTCTAAGCATTTTGCACATTTCCTATCATTTAATGCATACAACACAATTATGAGATAGATAAATTTCCTGCTTCATCTTACAGTCTAAGAACTGTGGCATAATAAGAAAATGTAATCAGAGATGTAAGAATTAGGAAAAAAAAAGAAGTAAAGCATTCCTATTTTCATATGACATATTTATACATCCGGAAAACCTGAACACATTAGTGGGAAATTATACAAACAATAAGATAATCTAATAAAGTAGGAGGTATAAAATCAACATGCTAAAACCAATAGTCTTTACATATATAAGAGGATCGAGTGGAAGGGATACAGTGGAAAAGAAGGGAAATAAAAGTGCACACATGAATAAAATACTTAGATGTACACCTGACAGGAACAGTTCAAGAATTATAAAGAAAACTATAAATACTTTGAGGGACCCCAAAATTAACATGGGCAAAAGGAAAGATGTAGCATCATATGGAGATAGGGCACCATAAAAATGTCAACTCTTTATAACTTAACTTATATACTTGACATTATCCCAATAACAATGCAAAAGGATAGGGATAGCTGGACACGTTTATTATAAAGTTTATTTGGCAGAACAAAAAGGAAAATCCTAAAAATGACTAAAGGTGGAGTGGAAAACAGCTAGCTCGAGCAGATACTGACACATACATAAAGCCTCTAAAATTAAAATGGTTTCACATTGATGCATGGATGGACCCGGAGAATAATGGAACGGAAAAGAAGCCTAGAGAGAGACACAATTGTCCGTGCATATTTAGTATGCGATACATTCAGAATTGCAGCCCAACTGGGCAAAAATGGACATTTTATTTTATTTAAAAAAATTTTTTTTAACGTTTATTTATTTTTGAGGCAGAGACAGCATGAACGGGGGAGGGGCAGAGAGAGAGGGAGACACAGAATCGGAAGCAGGCGCCAGGCTCTGAGCCATCAGCCCAGAGCCCGATGCGGGGCTCGAACTCCCGGACCGCGAGATCGTGACCTGAGCTGAAGTCGGATGCTTAACCGACTGAGCCACCCAGGCGCCCCAAAAATGGACATTTTAGTAAGTGATGTTTGAATAACTGGATTGCTATATGGGAAAAGATAAAGTTGAGTATGATCCTCATACTGTACACAATAATCTCCAAATAAGTAAAGATTTAGAGGCAAAGAAAAAAATGAAATAATACAAATAGTTTTAAAAATTGAAGAATCCCTCTGTAACTTATGTTGAAAGCTTTCCTAATTATAATTCAAAATCCAGATGCAATAAAGGAAAGGATTGATGAATTTATACTTAAAAATAAACGTTGGCACCATAAGCAGAGTAAAAATGTAAATTACAAAACAGGGAAAAGACATTTGCAACTTACACGAAAGGATTAATACCCCTAAGACATAAAGAGCTTCTAAAAAAAAGAGAAAAGTTCAACACTTCTGTTAGAAAAACAAGCAATGAATATGAACAGATGGTTCAGAGGAGAAAATGCAAATAGACCTTCAACATAAGAAAAGGTGTTCGATGTTGGCTCACAAGAAGAAAGTAGGTAAAATCCTCAGCATCATGGGAAGGAAGGCAACCACCATGGACCTGTGATCCCCTCCCACTCTTCTTGAGATTAACTTCAAACAGACTCCCTTTGCAACATTCCGGCATTTTTACTAGGATCTATTTGGTTTGTCTAGATCGCCTGTCATAAACAAAGCCCTAGAATTTATTAATATATGGAGCAGGGATAGCTGGAAAATGGAAGCTGGTCTCATAGAATAGAAGTTGGTTTCCACATGACCAGGAGTTCAAACTAAAAAAGGCTCACACACTCAGTTTCCTCAACTGACTTGTGCTGCACGCATTGTTACTGAAACACGTGCCAGTGTGAGTGAGAGTTCTGTAAGATGCAGCTGATGGTTTGGGGTCCCTCCCGAGAAGCGTGCTATGTCTTTGCCTCTACCTACCTCAGTTTTTGAACTATCAGTAAAGTGTGATGTGAGGTCAGATCTATGAGTTACCTGAGTCAGCTCTGACAATTCGATACTTTGCAGTGAAGGAGTCACTATTATTCACCTATTAGGCTGACAGCAATAATCTGTTGGTGTCGCTGTGGGGAAAGAAGCATGTTGATACAATTGCCGGTAGGAAAACAAAATCACATGTGGAATTCGGCAATGTAGAGAACCATCGCGAAAACGTCTACTGTTGGATCCAGCACTCCCCTTTCCAGGAACTAGTCCTACAGATGTACCAGCAAAAACCAAAACAAAATAAAACAAAGAAAACAAACAAACAAAACAAAACCCCAAGACCCACAAATTACGAGGCCGTTAAGCAGCCCTGTTTGAAATAACAGAGGATCAGAAACACTGCAAATGCCCATCTGCAGAGAAGTGATTTCACAAGCAATAGAACATCCATACAATGGTGTACCAAGCAACCGTTAAAAAAAAATAAGGAATGTCTTAACATTAATATGCTGCTGTGGAGTGGTTTCCAGAAAATATAAAGTGAAGAAAGCAAGATATAGAACAGTACATATAACATCTACATCTTATCTAAGAAATGACCGTGATACAAATGTACAGACATATCTGCTTATATTCTAAACAAAAAATGAAGGATAAACCAGAAATCTTACCATAGGGCAAAGGAGAAAATAGGGGCAGGGATAGAAGCTAACATCCTCTGGATATTTCTTGATTTATTGACTTAAACTTTACATGAGTATAAAACAAAAATAAAACAAGTTCATTAATAAAACAAAAACAAAGCAAACCCTAAAATGAAAGCAAAATAAAACAAAGCAACCTAATCGATGTTGATTGGTGGTTTACCCAAACAGATAGAAATTATTTTAAAGCCTAGTAATCTGCCTGCATATCCTTAGTGGGATATGTCAAAAGGACAAAGCTATTTTACTCATAAGAGTGGTATTATTGTTCTCACACACACAGACACACACACATAAATATATGCATGATTAATCACATATGTGCAAATGCTAATAGCAGTATTATTATTCTGATACAGGCACACATTTATAAATATGATTAAAAAGCAAATAGGGAATCATGTTAATATCATTATTAACCAAGATTTTTCAGCACCAAAGAGATTCAAATTTTTAAAAATCAAAGAAATGAAGTAAAAATCTTCTAACCATAGATTTTAATGGATTTAATAGCAGTATTAACTCACAGTTTGTCCTTGAGAACCAGGTATATGTCTTACTTCAGAACACTAAAAAGGCCAAGAGGCAAACCAGCCTGGTCTGAGCAACCCGGCACCTAGACTGTGCTCTTTAGAAACAATATTCTTTTCACAAGAACCATGGCCCTTTGGAGAAATGGCAGATTCCAGGTCTGAGGCAGGCAAAGGACACCGGGTGTTAGGAGTATCTCACAAATTGAATCAAGAGGTCTCAGGAGCAAATTGAGGACATGCCCTTGGCCAAAGATAAAAAGAATTAAGTCTCAAGTAATGAAAAGGAGGAAGAAAGAAAGAAAGAAAGAAAGAAAGAAAGAAAGAAAGAAAGAAAGAAAGAAAGAAAGAAAGAAAGAAAGAAAGAGAGAGAGAGAGAGGGAGGGAGGGAGGGAGGAAGGAAGGAGGGAAGATTGGTCTGGATGGAAAAACAAATGTGTTACAAATTCATGCATAATACTACTAAATGATATTATCAAAACTAACCAAACAAAAGAAATCCTTACTGGAACCCTTGGGGAACTCTAGTAAATATGAGGGAAAAAAATCAAGCATCGTTCCTGCCAGATCTGTGTGAACTGCACCTCATGGTAACCGTACGTTAGATCAGGGAAAGATCAGCACCAAAGGTGCCAGGTAATACATACAAAAGGACTGGTAAGACAAGACAATATACCAGGATGCTTGGGTAGCTCTGTTGGTTAAGCGTCAACTCTTGGTTTTGGCTTAGGTCATGATTTCTCAGCTTCATGGGTTCAAGTCCCGCATCAGGTTCTGCACTGGCAGTGAGGAGCCTGCTTGGGATTCTCTCTCTCTCCTGTCTCTCTGCTCCCCCCTACTTGCGCTGTCTCTGTTTCTCCCAAAATAAATAAACTTAAAAAAAAAAAGACGAGACAATTTACCATTTCCAACGCCCACTGAAATAATAAATCAAAGACTGCTGAAGCCGTTAAGTGAAAAGCCAGTAAGGAACTCTATAATGGGTGGGTTGGGCTAACAGCCCTTAACCCCACCAGTCAGTTGTGACAACACGCAAACAACACTGGACATTGCACACCTGACCGGACGCAAGAGGAAGCACACAGCACCACTTTCACCTATGACCTGTTCCTGGGGCGGCAGGGAAGGAACTTGACCTGACTTACAAAAATACCAAATGACAGAATGACTTCTTAAATGATACCACAGGGGTGCAATCAACAAAATCCACATGGCAACTTTACGGAGAACAATCTGGTTTCCTCAACAAATAAGTGGCAAGTGAAGGGAGGAAGAGGAAGGTGAATTGTACACCAAAAGACATATCAGTCAAAAGCAATGTGTGGGCTTTGCTTGGATCCTAATTTGAAAAAAGGAAAAATAATCTAAAGGGAAAATGTGTATGATACAATCAGGAAAACTTGAACACTGAAGGACAGCTTATAAAATTAACGAGCGATGGCTATTTTGTGTGTGTGATGATGGTGTTATGGTTACATTAAAATTTAGGCGGCGGGGGGCGGGGGGGCACCTGGGTGGCTCAGTTGGTTAAACGTCTGACTCTCGATTTCGGCTCAGGTCATGATCTCATGGTTGGTGAGTTCAAGCCCTGCAATGGGGTTGGGGGGGGTGCTCTCTCAAAATAAATTAAATAAACTTAAAAAACAGTAGAGGTACGTAGGGAACACTGATAGAGGAAAAGAATATGATATGCAGGATTGGCTTCAAGATAATCCAATAGCTAAGGGGTAAGGGGGGAAAGAAAGACATTTAGATGAAAAATACATCTGGCCATGGACTGAAAATTGCTGAATCTGGTTGATAGACGGTTGGGGGTCCATTTTACTGTTCTTCGTACTTTTATGTGTGTTAGAAAAAGGTTTCATAATAAGCTAGTATACACACACACACACACACGTAGGAACAGGCACAGAGATGTTAACCAACTTGCCCAAGGTTGCAGAGTTACTGACAGAGCTATTAACCACTGCATAAATTAAAGTGTGTTAAAATGATGAAAAATTTGAGGGAGAGATTATGTCTCATCTTTTTAAAAATCTCCAGATCTTAACAGAGTATTTAGCACGTAGTTACCCAAAACTTTCCTGCATGAAATATTTTTAATGACTTATGCCCAGTTTTGTTTCAGGAATGATTTAGAATAAGTGAGTGAGTAAAGTCAATACACAAAGCTGTATTATGAAATCAGTACCTGTATTTAGATGTGGTACCCATATTTTGGTTTGATATTCACGTAATCCATCTTGAAAACATAAACTTCTTTACTCAATTTTTTCTAACATTGGCATTCAATAATGTAATACTGATCTTACTATTTATTCAGCTTTTTAACATACTTGAATTTAATGATTTATTTAGCAAAGCGTTGTTGCTGAATAAAGTACAGAGCCCTGAAGAAGAAAAGCTATCATGGTCCAAGGCTATTATCTTCCTTCATGCAGCCATTTATTCCACACTCTGTTGAGTACCTACTACCAAGGTGTCCTACTATGTTTGTATTTAAAACCAGAGTTGAAGTTAAGAAAAGTGCAATATGGGCGTACCTGGGTAGCTCAGTCGACTAAGCATCTGACTTTGGCTCAGGTCGTAATCTCGTGGTCCTTGAGTTTGAACCCCGAGTCAGGCTCTGTGCTGGCAGCACAGAGCCTGCTTCAGATCCTCTGTCTCCCTCTCTCTCTCTCAAAAAATAAATAAATGTTAAAAAAAAAAAAGAAAAGTTCAATATGTAAGCTAATCCACTTCTTCGAAATTCTCATTCCCCTAAACTTAATATGAAATCCTATTTATTCTGTACCAAAACTCCAACTTCATCATCAAAGGTCCACACCCAAGACTCACCTCCTACAAGGGAGCTGGCCCTGACTATCTCAGCCCATTTCCTTCTTCAAACTTAGTGCAGGGGGCCTTATTTAAGTTAGGGTCCTGATTCCCCACCATGTGAATCCCTTGTCACCCCATCTACGTTCATGAACGTAGAGCCCGTCTTTCATGTTTCCACCTCCTATGGTACATGGGATAATGTCTTACATATGGCAGATCTTCAGGATCTAATTTCATAAAATTAAATGGACAGTAACAGGAACCTTGCCAAGAATGCTATTAGGAGTAGTAACGACTAATGGTCATTGAATTCTTACTGTTTTCTCACAGTTTCTTATTATATTTAATCTTCCCGACAACTCTGGGTTAGTTACAATTATTAACCTATTTTACTGTTGAAGAGACTGAGTTACAGAGAGCAAGCAGAAAGGAAGGGACTGGACTCTACATAGCCACTTAAAGTACGCAACTAAATGGTTTTTACCATTGAACATTTTCAGCACTGAAAACAAAGTGACTGATACCCATTAGCAGTCACTCTCCATTTCCCCTCAACCTCCCTAGACCTTAGAAAACTACTCATCTAATGGCTGCCACTGTAAGTTTACCTATTTCAGATATTTCATATAAATGGAATCATACAATGTGTGGCCTTTTAGGACTGGCTTCTCTCACTTAGTATGATATTCCTAAGGTTCATCCACATTGTAGCATATATTAGTAGTACTTTATTCCTTTTGACAGCTGAATAGTATTCCGTTGTATGCACAGACCATATGTTACCCACTCATCAGTAGACGAACATTTGACACGTTTCCACTTTTCAGCTGTTACAATGATTGCTGCTAGAACATCTGTGTACTAGTTTTCATATAGACATCTCCCTTTATTTCATTTTCAGCCAGAAGTGCTGGCTTATATGTCATCCTACGTTTGACCTTTTGAGGAACTTCCGCCAGACTTCCCCCAAGTAACTGCACCATTTCACATTTCCGCCAGCAGTGTGTTAGGGTTCCAGTGTCTCCACATCTTTGCCAATACCCAGTGTTCTCTGTACTTTTCATTCTTGCCATTTTAGTGGGTATGGTGGAGTGGTGTCTTGTTGTGATTTTGATTTGCATTTCTCAGATGGCTGTTAATATTCAGCATCTTTTCATGTGCTTAGGGGTCCAACTTCATTCTTGGCATGTGGATATCCAGTTGCCCTGGCCACCATATATTGAAAAGATGATTATTCTCCATTTAATGTCTCGGCACCCTAGTCAAAAATCAGTTGACTATAAACGTGAGGATTTACTTCTGGACTCTCAGTTCTATTCCAACGACCTATGTGACTATCCCTACGACAGTACTACGCTATCCTAGACGCAATAGCTGTATAGTAAGTTTTAAAATCAGGAAGTGCGAGTCTTCCAACTTTATTTTTTGTTTTCAAGATTGTTTTGGTTGTTCCGCATCCCTTGAATTTCCATATGAATTTTAGGATAAGTTTTTCAATTTTTGCAAAGACGCTAGATGAGATTTTTACTGTGAATGCACTGAATCTGTAGATTAATTTGGGGAATATGGTCATGTTAGCGATATTCTGTCTTTCAATTCATGAATAAGCTATCTTTCCATTTATTTAGGTCTTCTGTAATTTCTTTCAACAATATCCTGTAGCTTTCAGAATACAAGTTTTACCTTTATTTTGTCAAATTAGTTCCTAAATATTTTATTCTTTTTATTGCTGTTCTAAGTAGAATTTTTTCTTAATTTCCTCTTTGGATTTTTTTATGGCTAATGTATAAAAATATGATTGGTTTTTGAGTATTGATCCTGTCCACTGCAACCTTACTGAACTTGTTTGCTAATTTTAACAGTTCTGTTGGTAGATTTTTTAGGATGGTCACCATACTAGATCATGTCACTATGGGTCTCTGAACAGGCTGTATCCTTTGTGAAAAAACACTTCCCTTCTCCAAATAGGCCCAACTCATTCTCCTCCTTCAGATTTCATATTAAAAGTCACCTTCTGGAGACATCTCTTGATCACTCAATGTCAAGATGGCCAACACTATTACTTTATCTCAGTCTCTGTTTCTGACTTACATGACATAATAAACAGAACTTGTATGTTTATGATGAAAAGGCTCAAGCAAACAGAAAAGTAACGAGAATGTTACAATGGAGTCCCATGTACCTATCAACATGATTTAATATTTTGCCATATTTTCTTTATTTACTTTTTGATTATTTCATTATTACTTTTATACTTTTAAGCATATTTGCAACTATTTGGACATTTTACCCTAGATACTTCAGTATGAATCTCAAAAAATACCCAGGCCACATTCAAATTTCTTCAGCTGTTTCAAAGTCATCTTTTCAACTGATATGTTAAAGCCTAGATCAAACCAAGGTCCACAAATTGCATTTTATTATATCACTTTAAATCTAGAACAGAACCTCCCCCCCACGTCTCCTTTTTAAAATAACATGGAAGAGACCGGATAAGTGGTTTCATAATTCTTTTGTGTATTTGCTTGCTAACTTGATCTTTGTTTGAGTCTCGGGCTGTCAGCTCCAGGACAGCACTGGCTTTGTCTGTTTTGTTCCTTGAAGAGTCCACAGTGCCCAGAAGGTAGCTAATACTCAATAAATATTTAACAAGCAGGTGAGCGGGTGAGTGAGGGACTGAATGAGTTTCCATGATAGGAGTGTGGAGAAAGTGCTATGGGAACACTGAGGGGTCATTTTTATATAGGTCCCCCTTTAAGACCCCAAATGAACTGCAGAACATAGAATACAGAGAGTATAGATTTTAAAATCTCGCCTGCTTTGGAGGAGAAGCACCTCTCTTTGAAACGTCCTCATTGACAACAGGCACATATCTGGATCCCTATTTAATTAGAAGATGAGCCATGGTATTAAATTATAGGGTCACCTTCTTCTTTGATACTCAGTTGGTCTTTTCATCTCTCTCAAACCTCTCCTACTTTTGTATTCATCTTCCGAGAGAAAGATTTAGAATTCCAGCTCTGTGACACAGACGCAAATCTTTCGGCCTCAGGATAAACCCTTTGGTTCCTGAGGTTCACGAGTATGATATAGAGTCAAGGTGGGGGAGGGGGAGGCATGACTTCTAGCTACAGTTTTCCTCCTGAACTTAAATGATCTTGGTCTTTAGTTTAGATGTGACTAATGTCAAATGGTTCCTATGGCATTTAGGAAGGATTGAAAGTCTGAATGCACTCCCATTACTCGACAAGCTGTTACAGCCCTTACACCTCCTCACAGAGCCCATTACCCTAACATTAAAGTTTAATACAGGCATTTCTCCTTGTTCCAATTTGGTGTTTAAAAATGTAAGCACTCTTATATTCAGGCTCTCTTTAAACAATCCTTTCTAGTTTCAAAATGCTTTATGTGAACCCTGGAACTTCTTTTTTTCCTTTAGAATACTGAGGTCCCTGGTACCTTTCAATTTTGTCATCAAGAATAAAATGCAGGGAACCTGTAATACTTTTCAATGTAAGGTGCATACTGAGGGGAGTTTTAGGTACCTCTTCTGAAGGAAGGCATTGAATAGGAGAAGGGAAGGGAAAGTGGCTTAATAATACTCTTTCCCGAGGCTTGATACAGTGGCCATAGTTTGATTAGTGGAGTAGAGACTCCACAGAAGAAAACAGCGGGAATGTGAATGATTTTTGACATCAGTGGTTTTCCTATCTCCATTCCCAACAGACAGACATTTTTGTTTGTTGGTTGGTTGATTTTTACTTCCCATAACCTATTCTCTGTTCTTTAGTAATAGCCCATCTTTTGTCCTATGGAAAGAAATCCTCCTCAATTTAGTCCATACAGTTTATGGAAGATTGAATCTACTCACTGCTCCGGCAGTAATCAGATGACTCAGGAATGTACACAAGCTAAACCAATAAGGCACAATCTGAAGATTTTAATGCAATCATTATTTTTTAAAACTCTAGGGGCGCCTGGGTGGCGCAGTCGGTTAAGCGTCCGACTTCAGCCAGGTCACGATCTCGCGATCCGTAAGTTCGAGCCCCGCGTCGGGCTCTGGGCTGATGGCTCAGAGCCTGGAGCCTGTTTCCGATTCTGTGTCTCCCTCTCTCTCTGCCCCTGCCCCGTTCATGCTCTGTCTCTCTCTGTCCCAAAAATAAATAAACGTTGAAAAAAAAAAATTAAAAAAAAAAAAAAACTCTATGTTGAGGCTGCTATTCTAATAGGATGTATATCTAGAACTGCTGGAGGCCATTTTGCTGCAATGCCTCAAAAGCCTGACTAAAGCTAAAATAGAAGAAAGTAAAGAGAAGAGCTATCAGTTGATCTCTAATGACAAAGATTGAGCACCTGGATGCATCCATGCCTGAAGATTAATCTGAAGTTTTCTGATACATCAGTCAATAAATTATTAGTGAGGATAGTTTGGGTCATATTTTGTCTTTTGGGACTTCCAGTATACTCACAAATATACAGAATGGTTGTCTGATTATCACTGGCCCAGCTTTGGGATTCCAGGAATAGGCCAGACAATTCTCACTTTAAGTACTCTAAGCAAGGATATCATGGTGTTCATCTAGAGCCAAGGGATTTTTCAAGAGGACCCATTAACAACTTAGTCTTTTTACAAAGATGTACTCTTATAAAGAGATCTAACAAGACAGTCTATATTCCTTTCATGTTGCATTCTTGATCAACATTCAAAGGGAAATAAAAGTCTTGGGGTACCTGGGTGGCTTAGTTGGTTAAACATTTAACTCTTGATTCCAGCTTAGGTCATAATCTCACAGTCACAAGATCAATACCCACATCAGGCTCTGCACTGAGTGTGGAACCTGCTTTAAGATTCTCTCTCCCTCTCTCTCTCCCTTTGCTCCTCTTCCCTGCCCAAGTGTTTGCTCTCTTGAAAGAAAGAAAGAAAGAAAGAAAGAAAGAAAGAAAGAAAGAAAGAAAGAAAGAAAGAGGAAGATAGAAAGAAAGAAAGAAAGAAAGAAAGAAAGAAAGAAAGAAAGAAAGAAAGAAAGAAAGAAAAAGAAAAATGTAAGTCTCGAGGTCGTTTTCAGTGAATCTAGTCCATGTCCAACTCTTCAATTCTATTTTTTCCTTTGCATTATTTTTTTATTTTTTATTTTTTATTTTTTTTGCTGAATTTCTGCTGCAAGTCAAGTCAACTTTGCCAGAACACAAGATTGGAATATTGATTTAGCACACAGATAGTAGAGCCAGCTTTTTGCTAACATGGCCAAAGCACCATCTGTGGCAAATGAAATCTGATTGCTTTGGATCCCAGTTGTGGACAAAGTACAGAGTCTGTGGGGGTGAAAATGAATCCAGAAGCTCGGCTCTCCTTAAATCACCCACATTCTTAGGACAATGAGAAAAAGAGAAGGAAAAGTCCACCTCCAAATGACGAATGATCAACACTGCTTGCTTGCTAAGTGAAGCTGACTAATCAATCTATTACCTCTGAAATGATTTCAAGGTGGTACAGAATGAGCTAGCGTATTTTTCACTGTTGCTAGGACATAAGGCAATAAATTCTAAGCATGCTTCATTGCCCTGTAATAAGTTACTCACATCATCTTCACTCTAGTTGATTACTGATCAAACCATCAAGTGCCCACGATCCAGACCACAGACACATTTCTGCCAAAGCATACGTATTGCAAAATGTTTTTGTAGTGGCAAGATTCAAGGAAATGCACAGTTGGAAGCTCCTGAACTCTGATTTCAGTTGAATAACCACACTTGATTTATGTCATCACAGTACCTTATCTGCAACCTGTGTCATTTGCATGTACTTCCTTCTAAGGAATCCAAGCACATTCATGTCTTAACCTCATCGATCTCCATAACGTCCCAGATAAAGGACAGGACTGATTGGCAAACCTGACCCAAATCATCACGTTTTACAAATGAAGACCTCATAGCACAAAAAGTTGGATTAGCTTGCCCCAGGATACTCACACACAAAATATAAAGTATCAAGACTGTTTTGATTTTCTCCTTAAACACTGGGTATCAAAGACTCTGAAGTAGAAAAGGAAGCTAAACTTGTTGGTTGTGGTAATTACCAAGCAACCCTTCTCCCCTCATGCAACTTATCAACTTTTTGCTCAGGGATTTCTCAACAGTTTAGCTCAACACAAACAGGATTTCTCATTATCCATGGGCCTCCATCCATGTTACACCTGAAGGTAGAAAACTGAATGTGTGGGGACCTCTGCCCTCCAGAACCTGCTAATCTGATGGGAGAGACATACAGTTAAATATATCAAAATCAGGGTATCATCTCAAACACTATTTTTCATTTATTTAAGAAACAAAAACAAATGAATAAACAGCTAATAATTCCCATCTACTCACTGAAGCTATCATGTGAACAAAATTGGTATGGGAATCTTCCTCGCCATTTTTTAAAAGTTTATTTATTTAGGAGCACCTGGGTGGCTCAGTCGGTTAAGCGTCCAACTTCAGCTCAGGTCACGATCTTGCAGTGGGTGAGTTCAAGCCCCGTGTCGGGCTCTGTGCTGACAGCTCAGAGCCTGGAGCCTGCTTCAGATGCTGTGCCTCCCTCTCTCTCTCTGCCTTCCCCTGCTCATACTCTGTCTCTGTCTCAAAAATAAATACAAACATTAAAAAAAATTTTTTAAGTTTATTTATTTTGAGAAAGAGAGAGAGAGAGAGAGTGCAAGCAGGAGAGGGGCAGGGAGAGAGGGAGAGAGAGAATCCCAAGCGGGATCCATACCGACATGGGGCTCAAACCCACAAACCTGTGAGATCATGACCTAAGCCATGATCAAGAGTTGGATGTTTAACCAATTGAGCCACCCAGGTGCCCCTTTCCTCACCACTTTTTTTATGCCTATGTAAGTGTATACAAAACTGTGTAGGCTTTTTATTTCTTTTTTATTATTATTATGTTAAAGAGAAAGAGAGCATGAGTGGGAGAGAGAGAGAGAGAAAGAGAACCTAAAGTAGGCTCCATACTCAGTGCAAAGTCTTACACAGGGCTTGATCCCACGACCCTAGGGTCATGACCTGAGCCAAAATCAAGAGTCAGATGCTCAACAGACTGAGCCACCGAGGAACCCTATTTTTTGGTATATTTTCAAAGTGGAATCATATTGCTTACCATACACGGCAACTGGGTTTTTGTTTGTTCGGTTTTGGTTTAGTAATATCATGGATATCCCTTTAAGCATATATGGAGAAATCTAGCTTTTTAAACAACTATATAACCTATTTACAGGCATACCACATTTTATTCAACTTTCCCATAACTGGTAGATATTCAGGTTATTTTGTTTTTCCTCCAGTAATTTTTCTCCTCCTTCCACCTTTCTCTTCCACTCCTTTTCTTCTGATTCTTCTTTTTTATTGTGGCCACCTCCAAAGCAAGGTGCAAGAAACACACGTCAATTGTACTGTTATTTCCACTGAAGTTTTCTCACTTCTGTAGAAAAGATTCATAAAAGTGGGATTTCCAGGACAAGAGGAATACTTGAAATTTTCATGTCAATATATACAGTTGTTACTTCATCTGAAGTACTTTTGTTAAATATCCACACTGTAGTCTACTTGGTTATATTTATATCTCTTCTTTTATTGAGTGATTTTTATGATAATAGGGGCCTGTTGTAACAGTCTTGTGATTTTTAAAATCGTGTTTGTTATGCTAGCAAATGCACTGGCACTTAACTACAGCCCAGATGCTGCTCTAAAAGCTTTATTTCTGTCAAGTCGTCTTACATCAATCCACATGCCATTTGGGACTGGTTTACAGAGAGGGAAGCTGAGACAGAGACAGGCTAAGTAATCTTCTGATGGTTGCACAGTTCCAAAGTGCAAGAGGTAGGATTTGAAAGCAGGAGCCCACAGGACTGTCCCTGGGCTACACAAACCTTCAGCAAGCATAGGAAAGGTCTAGGAACCAGAAGGCAGACAGTGTTAGGTTCAGCCATTGACCCTTTCCTGCTTACTAGTCTCAGAGCCTTGAGAAATTACTTGCTATTTCTGAACTTAGTTTTCTTATATTAAAATGGGTCTAATAGCAACCTCTTGGGAGCGGTCATGAGAACTGAATGAGGAAATGTTTGTCGAGTGTCTACGACACGGTTGGCTAAGGCTTTGTGTCTCTTGCCCCGTCTTCCCCTCTCCTTCCCTTCATTATTTCCTTTCATTCTTTCTTCGAATCTCCAGCTCCCTGTTCAGTGGCTGGTGTGCAATATTACAAAAGCATGTTATTTCTCGTCTTCTTTCTTTTCCTTATTCATGTCTCCTGCTCTCAAGCTACCGTTTTGTCATGTAGAAGGCGTTCAACAGTTGAAGGCTGAATTTAGCAAACTTTGGTCTTTCATTCCCGTCACTTGGAAAAAATTTTAAAGTATGTATTTATGTGATTTTTTATAGTTCAGGCCTCACATTTATGTCCTTAATCCACTTTGAATTTATTTTTGTATGTGGTGTAAGAAAGTGGTCCAGGTTCATTCTTTTGCATGTTGCTGTCCACTTTTCCCAGCAGCACCATTTGTTGAAGAGACTTTTTCCCGTTGTATATGCTCACTTCCTTTACCATAGATTAACTGACCATTTAATTGTGGGTTTATTTCTGGATTTTCTGTTCTGTTCTATTGATCTATGTGTCTACTCGTCCAGTACCATACTGTTTTGATTACCACAGCTTTGTAATATAACTTGAAGCCTGAAATTGTGGTACCTCCAGTTTTGTTTTTCTTGTTCAAGATCGCTTTGGCTATTTGGGGTCTGTGGTGGTTCCACACAATTTTAGCATTGTTTGTTCTAGTTCTGTGAAAAATGCTGTCGGTTGATAGAAATTGCATTAAATCTGTAGATTGCTTTGGGTAGTACAGACATTTTAACAATATTTGTTTTTCCAATCCATAAGCATGGAATGTCTTTCCATTTCTTTGTGTTTTCTTCAAATTCATCAGTGTTTTATAATTTTCAAAGTACAGGTCTTTCACCTCTTTGGTTAAGTTTATCTCAGCATATTTTATTATTTTTGGTGCACCTGAAAATGAGATGGTTTTCTTAATTTCTCGTTCCGCTGTTTCATTACTAGTGCATAGAAATTCTATAGATTTCTGTACATTGAATTTGTATCCTGTGACTTTACAGAATTCATCTATCACTTCTAGTAGTTTTTGGGTGGAGTCTTTAGGGTTTTCCATATATAGAATCATGTCATCTGCAGAGAGTGAACGTTTCGCTTCTTCCTTACCAACTTGGATGCATTTTATTTCTTTTTATTGTCTGACTGCTGTGGCTAGGACTTCCAGTACTATGTTAAATAACAATGGTGAGAGTGCACATCCTTGTCCTGTTTCTGACCTCAGGGGGGAAGTTTTCTTGACTGAAGATTTTTCCCTTTCAGTATTTTGAATATATCACTCCACTCCCTTTTGGCCTGCAAAGTTTCGCTGAAAATCTGCTGATAGCCTTATGGGGTTTCCCCTTGTATATAACTGTCTTCTTTTCTCTTGTTGCTTTTAAAATTCTTTATCACTACTTTTTGCCATTTGAATTACCACGTGTCTTGGTGTGGATCTCCTTGGGATGATTTTGTTGGGGAATCTCTGTGCCTCCTGGATTTGGATGTCTGTGTCCTTCCCCAGATTAAGTAACGTTTCAGCTATTATTTTATCAAATTAATTTTCTACCTTTCTCTGCTTCTTCTGGGATCCCTATAATGTGAATGTTATTACACTTGACAGAGTCACTGAGTTCCCTAAGTTTATTCTCCTGTTGCAAAATTTTTTCCCTCTCACATGTTCAGCTTGATTACTTTCCATTATTATCTTCTAGGTCGCTGATTCACTCTTCTGCTTCCCCTAGCCTATTTATTTCATCTAACATATTTTTAATTTCATTTATTGTGTTCATCTTTTTTAAAAAAAAATGTTTAAATGTTTATTTATATTTGAGAGAGAGAGAGAGAGAGAGAGAGAGAGAGAACATGAATGGGGGAGGGGCAGAGAGAGAGGGAGACACAGAATCTGAAGCAGGCTCCAGGCTCCGAGCTGTCAGCACAGAGCCCAATGTGGGGCTCAAACTCACAAACCGTGAGGTGCCCCTACTGTGTTCTTCATCTTTAAGTGGTTCTTTCTTATCTCTTTGTTAAGGTCTCACTAATGTCCTCTACTCTTTTCTCAAGTACAGTGAATATCTTTATGATCCTTACTTTAAATTCTCTATCAGGCATAGTTATATCCGCTTTACTTAGGTCTCTTGCTGTGGTTTTTCATTTGGGACATATTCCTCTGTCTCCTCATTTTGTCTAGCTTTCTGTGTCTGTTTCTGTGTATTAAGAAAGTCAGCTATGTCTCTTGTTCATGAAAATACTGGGCAGGGTGCATACTTTTAACACCATAGTGCTCTTCCTCTTCCACTGGGGACACACAGCCACTGTAGAGACCATATCAGCTGGGGCCATGCCACAAAGCACACACAGGTGGGTGGTGCAGTTTTAATAAGGTGCACACATCCTCCCTAGGATGTGACGACTCACCACTGCTAAGACTGTGGTTCCGCAAAGTGTGCAGTCAGAAGACACAGTGTGGGCAAGGATTGTACAGGTCTTCTGGGAGAGGGTACCAACAATGCTGGCACTGAGGCAGGCCCAGCTGGAATGGGCAAGGCACGGTGTAAGCACGTGAGGTAGTGAACACTGGTGTCCTGCTGATGCCTGCGGGTGGTCATGTGCTCATGCTGAAGGGCAGGGGTGGCAAATAGCATCTGTCAGCTCATTTGTCCCTGGAGAAGTCCCTCAGTGAGCTCTGAGATGAGCACATAACCCCCCCTCTCATATCTCCAGGTGTTTTTCAAACTTCTACTTCTATGCTGGATCTCCATGGGCTGTTTGTGGTGCTGTCTCTTTAAGGGTAGGGACTTGGCTTCCTCTCCCAGATCCAAGCTACTGATTTTTAAAATTTTACTTTAAGTCCCACTGGTTGTAACAGCTCACAAAATTCAGCCCTCTTTACCTTCAAGGCCAATGTTATAGAGATTCATCTTTCCCATGCAGGCTCCCCAGAGTGACAGTCTGTTTCTTGCCCTGCCCTGTACCCCTGCCTTCCTCCCCACTGTGGTTGTCCAGGGCCCTTTTAGCTGCCCACCTTATCTTCACCGTTCCTACTCTCCTTCATGTGGCCTCTTCTCTACATTTAGTTGTGGAGTTTGTTCTGCCAATCTTCAGGTCGTTTTCTGGGTTATTTACTCTGATGTGGGCGTTATCTAGTTGTATCTGTGGGACCAGGCAAGCTTAGGGTTCTCCTACCCCATCTTCCCAGCCCTCCTTGGAGGGCTTATTAGAACACAGACTGCTGGTCCCTTTCCCCAGACCTTCTGATTTATAACAAGTTATGCTGCCAATCAGGGGATCATATTTTGAAAACCACTGTGCTATATTCTTGGTGACAGAAGATGATGCTTTATCTTCCAGAAACTCTGTGTCAGAATCCCAAGCTGCGTTACAAGCCTATTCTGTTTCCATATCACTTAATACACACTTTGCATGTGCTTCCATCATAACACTTAGCCAATTTGTTTCCCCAACTAGACTACACTCTTCTCGAGTATTGAAACCATGATTTTTTTCATTCCCGTAGCACCCAAAGGTTAGTGGCCCTTGACTACAGCAGGAACTCATAAAATGTTGAATGAATAGAAGATTTCTACCTAGGAGTAGGAGCAGTAGAGGAAGTGCTTGATTCACCATCAAGTAGTACCTCACTTTCATGGCACTAAATTCAATGAGCTTCCTGAGTTCAATTAGAGAGGCCTGTGCAGAAGTGCTTAGGTGACTCAGTCGGCTGAACGTCCGACTTTGGTTCAGGCCATGATCTCGTGGTTCATGAGTTTGAGCCCCGCATTGGGCATGCTGCTGTCAGCACAGAGCCTGCTTTGGATCCTCGGTTTCCCCTCTCTCTCTCTCCCCACCCCCTCAAAAGTGAATAAGCATTTTTAAAAAGAGAGAGATAGAGGCATATGCAGGGGACAGAATAAAAATACCTGCTGCTGCGTCACATCCATCCAATTGCTAATTTTGCTGGAATACAGGCATAGACAGAACCTCTGGCTGGGGTTTTCATACAATGAAAATCAATTTCACATCCCCACAACAGCAATATCCAACCACTCCATAGTCCTCGTTTTCCCCACCTACCTCATTTTAATTTAGCAGGTGTTTAATAGTACATAATTATATCTCACTACTGTTTGGGATAGGGAAATTAGGAATCCAATTTGCATTTTAGGAATAATTTGGAAACATGAAAGCTAATTATCTAAGATCAGATTTGGCCAAATGGAATAAGCAGGTTATCATTTGACAATAAACTCTGGCATTTACCTGAATAAATCCAAGAACTGAGCATGAACTCATTTATAAATTGATTGTTTTTAGGTAGAATTCATAGCAGGGAACACTTTATTTTTTTGCCTGCCCATTCTGTTCCCATTTCCTTTTAGGGATCTTCTCTCCCCATTTGTATGTAGTCTTGGCGGTAGGACAATCTTAAGGATTGCCTCTTCTTAGGGATACTTGGAAGGGAAAAATTCTTTCTTTCCCTGGCATGGGATGGGGCCTTGTTTGTGAGTAACCTCCCCCTGCCCCCCTGCCTTGGGCACCCCCTCCCCAGGATTTTAATTTTTGAACAACTGAGAAAAAGGCAAAAACAAAATGATCCTGGCATCTGAAACCAGGTTGTTCCAGGTATAATATGGTTGCTAACCTCCCTGCATCCTTGATTCTGGGTCATCCCCAAACCTGGTATATTGGTTCCCTCTTAATTCTGTGAGTCCTCCAACCCCTATGCCCCACCCCACCCCCCACTTTAATACCTTCTCTTTCATTTACATTTGCCATATTTGCTCTCTACTGCTTGCAACCATAAAACTCCAGCACAGATTGGCTCTAGCACAACTAACTATTATTGTTTCCTGCACATGAATTCTTCTAGTCAAGTCCATTTTTGTCATTAGCTGGGACTTTGTTTCCAATTCTCAGATTTCAATGAAATGTCTTCACTTCTTTCATGGCTTTCTCCTTTTAAACGAAATCCCCCACCCAAACTTTAGGTGATTGATTTTCATCAACTACATTACTACATACAAGAGTTAAGTGTGCTATTCAAACATTGTGGGCTCAGTTCCCTCAAATTTATAACGGGGATGATCTCTCTTAAGGTACAAAAGTTTAGCAGAACCGGTCACATAATGAGCACAAAATAAATAGTACCATTATCACTGCTGCAGTGAAGGTTTTAATCTTTCCAATATTTGATGTCTCAGCAAAGTTTCATAAATACCACTGCTGCATTTTTCCAAATAAGTATCTACTAGCTATTTTATTATTGATGTCTTAATTAAAGCATTTTTCTTAGAGATGTTGGTAGGTCTTGGAAATACAGAAGGATTGCATGCCCAGGACTATCAAAGCAAACTCGGCAATTTCAGAATAGCACAACTGGCTGAATTACTTCAAAAGATGATCTTTTAACTCAAGATGATCTTTTATCCCCCATGTTCACAGCATTATTGACAGCAGCTGAGACACAGAAACAACCCATGTTTCCACTGATGGATGAATGAAGAGTCTGGTGTATGTATATGTATATATAGGTATATATATATATGTATGTATGTATATATATGTATATGTATATACATATACACAATAGAATATAATTCAGCCATAAAATATGAGGAAATCCTACCATCTGCAGCAACATTACAGACCTTGAAGGCATTATGTTAAATGAAATAGGTCAGATGGAGAGAGTGAAATACTGTATTATCTAAACTCACTTTATATGTGGAATTTAGGGGGAAAAAATCAAACTCGTAGGAAAAGAGATCAAACTTGTGGGTAATCACAGGCAGAGAATGGGGGAGAGGGGTAACTGGAGGAAGGTGGTCGCAAGAGTACAAAATTCCAGTTATAAGATAGGTAATTACTAGGGTTGTCATATACGTGACTATAGCTAACACTGCTGTATGATATATAGGGAAGTTGTTAAAAGACAGTAAATCCTAAAAGTTCTCATCACAAGGAGAATTTGTTTTCTTTTTCCTTTTCTTTTTATAGTATCTATATGAGAATACGGATGTTAGCCTAACCTATTGTAACATTCATTTCACGATATACGTACATCAAACCAACCTATTGTATGCCTTAAACTTATATAGTGATGTATGTCAGTTATTTCTTAATAGAATGTTTAGAGACACAAAGGTGGTACAGACTACTGATCAAATTCTAAGACTAGGTAAGCATTGAAAGGCATATATTTTTCAGATTGTAGGATAAAATAAAGCATATTCTGCTTTACAGGAAATCAAATAGATCAGACATCAGCAAAGTATGGCCATACAATTTGGTCTGGAACACGCTTTTGTAAATAAAGTTTTATTGGAACACCACCGGGCTTGTTCCTGGACACACTGTCTGTGGCTGCTTTCCGGCAACAATACCAGAATAGTTGATTCAGAGATCATGTAGCCTGTAAGCTCCAACATAGTTACAAGCTGGCCTTTTACTGAAAACATTTGCCAGTCCTTGAGCTAGGTAATTTGCCCCCCTTATTGGTGTAATGAAATTTCAATTGCCGCAAAATTCAACTTCTGTGAAATATTTCCAGGCCTGATTTAAAATGGTTTCCTTTTCTGGGCTGATGGCTCGGAGCCTGGAGCCTGTTTCCGATTCTGTGTCTCCCTCTCTCTCTGCCCCTCCCCCGTTCATGCTCTGTCTCTCTCTGTCCCAAAAATAAATAAACGTTGAAAAAAAAATTAAAAAAAAAAAAATTAATAAAATAAAATGGTTTCCTTTTCCCTGTGCCTGCATTCTGCCTTTTATGCAACACATACACGTTTCCTCTCCCCCATAGTTAATCTGTCTTCATGCTTATGTATATATTTATAAGTCAGTCTCCTTTGTTCCAGAGCCTGTTGAACATCCTATAATGGCTGGAGAAAAATAAGTCGATTTGCAAACAGACATAAGTGGAGAATGCCTTGGGGTTTGGGGTACTTCTCTAGCAGGAAATGTTGGTCAAAGGCATTATACACATGTAATACAAACTCTGCGAGTGGGAAAAGCCAGGTCTCAAAAGAACTGGGTGAATGAGAAAAGCCGATCTGAAATTCACCTCAGGCTGTGCGTGTTTCAAGGGACTGTGGCTATTTCACAAAAGTTGCAAGCACAGATCGTGCGTTGAAGGGTATTACTTGGATGCTAATCGCAAGGGTACAGCAGTTGGAAAGAGGACTCTTCCGTATTTCCATGCGGTAACTCCTGGAGCGGAACAGAGAGACCTCCAAGGTACCAGCATGGAGAGAAGAGGTTTAAGAGGAGGGGGGAGGGGCAGCACTCGGAATGACAGAGGAAGGGGTATGTGGCCGACAGGTGTATGACCACGGCTGTGGGTCACTATGCTGAAAATCAGTTCACCAAACATTCAACTTGCTGAATGACCAGTCTCCCCCAAACTCAAACTTTTGGAGATAAAACCACAAAATAAGGTTAGTAGCACTCAGGGCAGCTATGTGGACCCGAAGCCTCAAATGCGGGGCACTACCCCCCGGCCTGCCCTGTGGAGTGCGCGAGTGTTCAGAGTGCAGGGACTGAGTCCTCACGCAGAGTCCTCCTGGTCTCTCAGTTTATCTGTGGGCTGGGGCCATGGTGGTCACAGGGAAGGCAAGCCCTGGAGTTGATCTCCTTGTGGTCATGATGGTTGAACTGAGATTGAAGCAGGTACGCCAAGGTAGGAGGTGCCCACCACTGACAGACAGGAGCCCATGCCCACTGTGGTGAGAGAGCTGTGGCAGTCCCACTGTAAAACCGAAATCTTTTGTGAAAATTTAAAAACCTAAAAGGCTGCTGAGACCATCTCGAAGGACACAAATTGCCATGACCTTTAATTGCTAACCGAAACAAATTTTGGATGACATCTACTTCCAAGAAAGGACAGCCAAGGCCATCATGAGGAGCGGTGAGAGACCCCAGTGAGCTTTAGGACCCCGAGGGAGAAATCTGCGGTGGGAATTTGGCAATTCTGCAGGTGGAGACTGACCTCAAGAGCTTGAGTTTCTAAAGCTTAGAGACTGTGCCGAATGGCTCTGCTTAGAAGCCCACTGCACATCTTCCTTGAGATGCATTCCTTGGCGAATCCCACTGGAGGGAGCTCCTTAGAGGCCCCCACTCGCCCCCATCCCCTTGGGCTAAAGGTGACAGTTTGATCCCGCTTTTGAGCTGAGTGTCGGTACGGCCACGCACATGTCTGGTCGTCGGGGTGTGCGTGAAGGATGACGCTCCCGTGCTTTGCAGCCCCAAGCAGGTGATCATCTTCGCTTCGTGGATGTTAGTCAAGAGCTATGGGTAACGACACTGAGATGCAACTGTGCGGCCAGATGAGTCTGCGACATCTTACGGAGTCCCTGAGTCCTTGCCGTCAGTGAGTGTGATCTGGCACACTCCTCCGAATACCCTTTCGTCGCGTGTAAGGCCCAGGCAATGCTTGTCAACATAAGACAAACAGAACTCACACACGGGCATGGAGTCCTCCGTTGCCAAGTCTTCCTGGAGCCAACTGCCCTCTAGCTAAGTCGTCACGCTAGGTGTGTGGAGAGTGGGTACAGGATGATACTCCACTCTAACGAAACCTTCTGAACACAGCAGACCTGTTTACTCTGGTGCCCCTGTGGCCCAGTGGACACCATAGTCCAGTTTACCCATCCCCCAAGAGCTCCACTAAGGCTCCTTCCCACCCGAGCTCCACTTCAACATGTAGCCAGGGGCTGGTACGTAATGAACATTCCCTATGAGCCAGGCGCTGTGCTGTTTCTTACGTGGATTATGCCTACCGAATCGTCACAGCAATCCTCCAAACTGGCCGGTACTGTTAACGTCCCCATTTTTGCAAGTGAGACTGATGTCAGGTCGGCTAAATAACTGACCCCCAAACCACACAACTAGTAAGGGTCACAGCAAGGCAATAATCCTGATCTGACTTCAGTGCATGGCTCCTGACCACAATGCTATCCGTATCCGGCCTCCTTAATGATTTTTGTGAAAAGGGTAATCAGTGAATGTCATAATACCGGATTGGCAGACAATGGCTTGTGGGCCAAGTCTGGGTTGCAACCTAATACAGCTCGGGAGCTAAGTGTGGTTTTTACACGTTAAATGGCTGGGGTTGTTGAGCGGGGGGAGTCTAAAGAGGAACCTGACACATGGAATCACGTTAAACCGAAATTCCAGTGACCATAAATAAAGTTTTATTGGAACACCGACGTGCTCATTTTTTCATTGTCTATGGCTGCAGCAGATTTGAGAAGTTGCAATAGAGGCCACGTGGCTAGCAATGCACAAAATATTTCCTCTCTGGCTCTTTACAGAAAGTGTGGTGAGCCCTGCCCTCGTCTGAATCGCGGAGTAGAGTTAGGTCTCAAAATCTCAGGAGACCGCTTACCAAAAGTCAGAACTTTGTGAAATCAAATGTCAATGATGAATTAAAAACGAAGACATCACCTTTTGTCTTTCTTGGACTAACAAAAATTGTAACAGCTGCTGATGGCTATTGTTTGAGTTAGAGTGGCCGCATTCTCATGCTGGGTTTAAAAATATCACTTGCTTCTGTTCAAAGCCGAGATAAGTGGTAAGGGTGCCTCAGCTGCTGCCTCCCTCCGGGGTGGCTTCGTGCGGAGACGGCACGCTCGCACCGTTCCTACTGAAGCTTGGTCCAGTAGTGCAATTAGCAGAAAAACTTAAACTGGCAGAGCAATGAGATGAACTCATCCCCTTAGCCACAGTGACAACAAGACCGCTGCCAAGCACGATCTTGGGGTTTCCTATTTGTGAGAACAAAAAACTAGATCTTAAAAACTGTTATCCTACAGCCTGGAGTGAACAATTTTTCATTTTTTTTCTTGTGTCTCCATGGAAAACCTGCTTACCCCATAAAGTCTAGATCCATTAAGGAAGTGATCCCTTGAAGAGAGAGTTACTATAAAGGTCAACATAATCTGTGAGGAGCACCCATTCTGGTGCTCTCTACTTCTGATCTTTTCTTACATCCTGCCTATTAAACTCGCTCATGCTGTATCGGTGCATTGCCTGGGACTCTGCCCGGTGAATTGCCACTGACCAATCAAGCCAACTGGAGCTCAGGTTCCGATGCATACGAGGCGATGGGGTGATGGGTTACCTCTTCCAGATAAGTGCTCTCTCTGTTCCTATCTGCATTACTTCCACAGCCAAGGCCCTTCTTTATTCCTGTTTTATTTTGTGTCCCCCTGAAAAGTTTTGCTTTTTTCTTTACATGTGGCCCTGCATTTTTTAATGTTTATTTATTTATTTTGAGAGAGAGCGAGAGAGTGTGAGTGGGGGAGGGACAGAGAGAGAGGGAGAGAGAGGGAGAGAGAAAGAGAAAGACAGAGAATCTCAAGCAGGCTCTGGGCTGTCGGCCCAGAGCCCAACTCAGGGCTCGATCCCACAAACCATGAGATCATGACCTGAGCCGAAATCAAGAGTTGGCCATTCTACTGACTGAGCCACCCAGGCACCCTTAGGCCCTGCATTTTAAAAAGTTTATTCCCAGGTGTTAGCCTTTGTGTTGTTGTTATTGTTATTGTTGTTGTTGTTGTTACAGGGAATGGGATCTTATATTGTATCATATTTTCTGACAATTTTTAGCACGTGAAATAGGTATTGATGTTCTGCAAATTTATTTTACTGTCTGTCTTTTGGAACTTACTCATTGGAAGTTCCTTTTTTTTTTCACTTGGATTGCTAGGAAGAGAAAGAATAAATCTAAAAATAATTATAATTTTGTCTTCGACAGTCTAGTATTTTTGAACTATACTTCTTTTTTCAGTCCTATTGTAAATGTGGATATCCTTAAAATTGATCTTTATTACATGAAGCCTAAATTTATGGGCTTTGGTAATAACCTGTGTTCATCTTTTAAACAAGTTAAGCCATATAAATAAAGCAGTGAATTCTGATCGGCAAAGTCATCTTGCTGACGTCACTTTCTGTGTCTCAGACTCAATCTTTGTAAACTGGAAATGCAAATTCCTGATGCTGTTCCACAGGATTACTGGGGTCAGTAAAACAAAATAATGCATGTGGCTTTGTTTGACACAATGATCAAAACGTTAACTCTAGGGAAAGACGTGACATGCGTGGATGGAGGCAGTGTCATAGCAGGATGACACAGGATGCTCCTGACTTCAGTCCCCTTCGCAAGAAGAGCTTCTAGCAGCTATCCGTAGACGAGACATCATCGTGAAAATCCCAGAACCGGGGAATGATGTGGAAGCACCTGGTCCCACAGAGACCGAGAACACAACACAGGGGAAGAGGAGCGGCTGCATGGTGATTCCATCACCGCTCCCCAAGGCAGGCACAGTGCTGCACTCATGGGAAAGGAAAGCCCATGGTGGGGTATTTCCTGGGGCGCCCACCGGGGTCTCTGTGCAGGAATCACTGGAGGAATCTGCGAGGCTCAGCCACTGGGGATCAGACCCTGCTGGAGAAGGGAGCTGGGCTCACACTCACATCTGGGTGGACCACGTTGCTGCCGGCAGTGGTGCCTGAGCAGAGATCCCAGCCAATGCCTCTGCCCATCTGTAGGGCAAAGCAGGGGCTCCCACTTGGCCAGGGAGCTCGGTGGGCACGTCTGTCTGACCGGACCCCAGTCAATGGGCTGTGCTGGCCAGGGCTGTACCAATGGGCTGTACTGCCCCATCTAGGCAGGGAAACAAATCTGCAGCTTGGCTCAACTGTGGAGGATAGCCTCCAGTCCAGCCAGGCCAGGAAGCCTCGCCTGAGAACCCAGGCAGCTGCAGAGCCCTTCTCGCAGGCCCACTTAGGCAGGGAGACAAGCCGGCAGCCCCATCTCTAACAATTGAGCAGAGCCTCTGACCCCACTTGGCCAGGGACCCTAAACACTGATGCAGGGTAGCCTCAGAGCTCAGCCTCTGGCCCTACTCAATTACTGAACACAACCTGAGTCCTTGCCCAGGCAGTGACCCTGTCCCGTCATAGCTCATAGTCTACAGCCCCATCCAATGAGGGGGCCTGGACTGTGACCCTGCCGTACCGTGGAGAAAAGTCTCCAAACCCACCCACCTGTGGGATATACCTGGAACCTCTCCTGACCGGAGAGCTCAGCCAGCAAACTTGCCCAACAGCAGACCATCAGCAGTGGTTTACCTGACCGTGAAGCCAAGCCTATGATCCCGCCCAACTGTGGAGCTAGAGCCTGTGATCGGGCCTGACCACAGAGGCCCCGTCCACCCACAAAACCCCGCCTATAGTCCCGCCTCAACACAGTCCAGCCACAGCACCATCCAGTTGGGGAGAACAGCCTGAGACCCCACCAGATTAGGAGAATTTGAAGATTCCATCATTTTGGCTTTTCCAGGTTCATTGTATTTCCACATAAAGTTCCTAATTGGATTGTGAAATCCTACAAAAATAAATATGCTGGAATGTTGATTGAGGTCACAATTTGTAGGTAAGTTTTGGAGAATGTTCATCTTATCTGTATTTCCTCTTTCTATCCATGACCGTAGCCTACCCATCCTTTATTTATTTGACTTTTAATTTATCTCAGCATTGTGGAGTATTTTTAATGATTATTTTTTTTTTTTAATTTTTTTTTTCAACGTTTATTTATTTTTGGGACAGAGAGAGACAGAGCATGAACGGGGGAGGGGCAGAGAGAGAGGGAGACACAGAATCGGAAACAGGCTCCAGGCTCTGAGCCATCAGCCCAGAGCCTGACGCGGGGCTCGAACTCACGGACCGCGAGATCGTGACCTGGCTGAAGTCGGACGCTTAACCGACTGCGCCACCCAGGTGCCCCATGATTATTTATTTTGAGAGAGAGAGAGAATATGAGCAGGGGAGCAGTAGAGAGAAGGAGAGAGAGAGAATCCCAAGCAGCCCCCCAACTCAGAGCCCCATCCCACAACCCCAGGATCATGCCCTGAGATGAAATCAAGAGTCAGAGGTTTAACCGACTGGCCCCTCTCTCAGTATTGTTTTTATGTACAAGTCTTGCATATCTGCCATTAAATTTATCCTTTGGTATTTCGTGTTCTTTGATGTTTTGTAAATGGTGTTATTATTCTAAAGTTCATTTCCCAATTTTCCATTGCTAGAATTAGAAATGTAAATTTGAAAAAGAAGAATCAAATGAGAAGATGGACACTATCTGATCTTAAGGCTTATTATAAAGTCAGAGTAAATGTGGTATTTGCATAAGAATAGTCAAATCGATTATTGGAACAGAATAGAAATTCCAGAAATAGGTTCATATACATATGATCAGCTGACTTTTGCAAAGATTGCAAAGCAATTCATCAAGAAATAGAAAGTATTTTCAATAGATGATGATTGGAACATCTAGATAACCTTAATTTTTACCTCATGCCATAGACAAAAATTAAACCAAACAATCATGATGGATCATATACCTACATTTGATAAATAAAACTATAAAGGTTTATGAAGAAAATATAGAATGATGTCTTTGCCTCCTGGGGTAGGCAAAAATTTCTATGACAGGATACAAAACTCATAGATTAGGCTTTATCAAAATGAAAAACATCCATTCATTAAAAAGCACTGTAAAGAATATGAACAGGAAAGCCACAGAGTAGGAGAAGATATCTGCAAAGGTTATACCTAACAATGGACCTGTATCCAGGATGCAGCCATATTCCTACAAGTCGTTAACAGAAACACAATCAACCCAATGAAAAGATGAGAAAGAATTTCATCAGCCTTTTACAAAGAGAGAGATGTAAATGGCCAACAAGCACATGAAAAATTGCTCATTATCAACAGTCAGCAGAGAAACAAATTGTAAGTACAGAGAGATGCTACCACACACCCTCCAGAATAGTTAAAACAAAAACAACTGACATTATGAAATATCAGCAAGGATGTGGAGCATCTAGAAGTCTCCTAAATTGGCGGTGGGGAGGAAAATTAGTTCAATATTTTGGCAAAGTGCAAATTTCATATGAATTTATATATACAGCTACCATTTGACCTACTAATCCTACTCCTATATACTTACCCAAGAGAAATGAAAACATACTTACATATGTACTAGACACATAGATGTACATTACACATCAGATATTATATATATGTTGCTATATACCAAGTTAACGTTATCACATTTTAACCTTTTAAAATATATGGATTGTTGAGGCGCCTGGGTGGCTCAGTCCATTTAGCGTCCTACTCTTAGTTTTGGTTCAGGTCATGATCTCACGGTTCATGGGATTGAGTCTTGCATCGGGCTCTGCTCCAAGCATGGATGCTGCTTGGGATTCTCTCTCCCTCTGCCCCTCCCCTGCTTGCGCTCGCTTTCTCTCTCTCTCTCTCTCTCTCTCTCTCAAAATAAATAAATAAAAACTTTGACATATATGGATATTACTGATATTGCCTAAGTCCACCAGCACCCTACGTAACTTTGCTCAGCTTTACACACGCTGAAGAAAATACCTAATATCATAAAAGACGTATTAACAGCATATCTAAATGCAACCCACACGATACAATAAGATCAACAGAATCCTATCTATCTACTCTTAATGGAATGTTCTTCTTACCAAATCTTACCAGTTAACTTAAAGGCAGATAAATATTATTCCATAGCATCAGTGTTGCCCAGGTTTTAGCAGCGATTTAGATGGTTAAGGCTAGTCCAGAATTCTGAAGGAAAGAGTTCCATCATAAATTAAGGATGGCCGTTATGGGTACTGGGGCAAGTGTAGGGCAGACAAGCATGCTTGAAGGTAGCATTTGCCATCCTGGACTGAGACCGTTAGCATTTAGGAAGTAATTCAAGTACAAGTGCAGAATACTACAAATACAGTTAGCAGAATCTAATCTTTCTTTGATGATGTAAAAGAAACTTCAAGGTATTGTAAGACAACAGTCTCATCATCATGAATATCCATTGTTGGACCAACTAACAATTTTTGTTTGGTTGAGTTCTGGGCAAGCAAACAATTCTTGTAGATCAAAGGCTCTGTGTTTAAATAAGAGTACGTTTAATTGAGAAAGTACATAAAGAGGGAGAAACATCCCCCCTACTTTAGACAGTGCCTGGCTCTCTTTCATGAAACTTCAGTAACACAAGGCAAGACTTGTACAGGATGACAGTCATCCTAGCAGTCGAATTAAATCTCTGGACATCACTCTAAGCCTTAATGAGCATTACTTTATCTTCCAGGAACAGCGGGAGAATAACTTTCTTACTCCCCACATTTGTGGCAGTTTGAGTCCCAGATGTTGGGGGCTGCTTAGCAGGGTTCTGGCAGCTTCACATATTTCTTAACACATGGATCTGCTTTCGCTGCCTTAGAAAAAAAATGAGTTGGCAAATTTGCAATGCCATCTTTTCAAAGAAAATAAGAAGGAAAAATGACCTGCATGTTTAGTGAGCTGTTGGTTACAATTTTCATCATCTTTGGTCTGTTTTCTGGACCATGAATCACCGGGCAGAGAAGAGAATAAAGGGGCTGAATCCACAAAGCCCCAGCAAAAATCTAGCATTTGGTGCTCTGACTTTGAGCCATTGAATGTAAAACTACACTGTTGTCCTGCTCCTCGGAGGGAAATCAGAGCTGGGTTGTTTATCGGGAGGAGACACATGTCTACTGTAATGATGCTTGGTTTATCAGAATGTTTTTTGACTTTTCTTTTCTGAAATCCATCCCAATACAGAGCCGGGCTTAACGCATTAATAAAGTCTCACCTCCTTTCCCTCTCTCTCCTCTACCTGGCTCACTATTTGGGCCAGAAATTATAGATGAGAAAAATCCTCTTTTCTTTCATACACTGCTTTGTGCAGGACTAAGAAGCTGCTGGAGAAAAATGACCAAATACTGTTGTATTTAAAATCCCTGAACGTGAAAGATTAAATAAACCTTCTCAGGAGGGTTATTGTGGAGAAGACGCCCAAACTTGAAAGACAAGCTGGCCGATTATGGACTTGCTTCCGACACTGATTTAACGTGCCAAAGACAGATCATGGATTCAAACGGGGCTCTAGAGCCAGAGACCAGGTAACAGTAGCCCAGTTCTGTCACATCGGCCATAGGAGCTAATCTGAAGTTTCTTCTTCTGTGAATCAGGAGTATGCTATGGTGGTCTTTGAGAGTAGTCACTAGAATTCCCACTGGGGAGAAATGGTACAGTGCCTGGCCCAGAGTCAACCCTAGTAAATGTTAGCCACTATTTGGGGAAGCGGGCAAGGGAGAAGGGAGATTGGGTGCTCACGCATATGTCAATGTTACTTTCCATATGTGCCTGGAACATGTTTAGGGACCCTGGTGAACCCCTTAATGGCTAGAAAGGTTTGGGGATGTTGTCTGGGGATGTGAGGCTCCAAAGACCTTCAACTAAAACAACTCCCCTTTTATGTTTCTACAAGCCAGGCTTCTGCTGGAAGATCCCTTTTGAAAAGTGCTCTTTGTTTTAAAAGAAGGTGGCAGAGGGCGGGGGAGCTGGAAAATCAGAAGTCCGTATTTTCTCCCTGCTTGATCAATGCTGCTCAGGCCTCTCAGGGCCTTTGAAGACCTACTGTGTGTCAGCCTCCGCAGCAGGCAGTATCTCTGGGGTGGCTGGTCCTCAGCCTTGTTCTCAGAGTGTTCACACCCAAGCGAGGAAGCAAAGAAACTGAGAATTTCATTGTGAATGTTCGAACGGCTCACAAAAAGGAAGGGGGTACTTCCGACTGAGAGAATCCAGGACAAAGTCATGGCAAAGTGACACTATAAGCGTCCGTTATTAATGATGATGAATAACAACAATCCCTGAGGGCTTACTATGTGCCAGATACCAAGCTTGGTGCTTTACATGAATTACCTTGTTTAATTCTCCCCAAACCTAATCAATAACCCACCCTGTTTCAAGAATTAAGAAAGGGGGGGCATCGCTTCAGCCAATACTTGAGCTAGGTTGCCGGCTCTGAGTCGGGATGAATGTTTGCTGAGGTTTACCGCCTTCCTAAGGCAGACGGACTTGGAACAGTAAAGACCCAATTTCATCGATTCTGAATGCACACTTCTCTTCACATTTTAGTTTCAAAATCAGGATGCAGCTTACGTTCAATAGCAGGCCACCGATGTCTCGGCAACATTCTTTCTTTCCTGGTGGCACGTAAATAATGGTGTGTCTTAGATGTCAAAGGCATCTCAGATTTGAGGAAGTGTGATGACATTTTGGCAGGAAGCTCAGGAGGTGGGACACCCCAGACAGATGAACCACTGTGTGCAAAAAAGCGCAGAGGCATGCACTGGCACGCTGTTCTCAAGGAACAGGAATCGATTGAGGGGGTTGGTGAAGGTCGCAAGAGCTGAAGCTGTACATGCAGAACTGGGTGACAATCGGGCTTCTGACAAGCAATGGCATTTCCCCAAAGAAAACTAGAAGCACACAGGATATTTCTCGGTTCTCCAGTAATGGGGTTTCTAGAAGCATTTAGTGGAGACAGAAGACAGCTTGAGACCCAAGTGTCTTGCAGGACATAAGACGGTCTTGCCCAAGGAGGAACTGTCTCCCCTTCTGCCTAACTTTCAAACACCATTCACAATGAAACACCTGTTCATAATGAGCTGAGAACAGAACGTAAACTCCCTTTACACAGGAGCACAATGTATTTTTGTAGGATCCTAATCTTCAATGACTTGCACAAATGTGAAGCTATATGTAAATCCAGGGACGTCTACACTTGGTTTTGTTAGATCTTTGTCAGCTTGCTTCTCTTTTGCAAAATCCTATCCTGGACAGCCGGGTGGATCACAGTGTTTGAACTGTTATCCATACACCTGGATCAGCCCGTACCGGGAGCTGCCAAATCCACAGCACTCCCATCCATGGCACAGCGTTTAGAGATTTCACTGTGACATCCAGTGTAAAGTTCGAGCATTTACGTTTTACCTTTTCTAAATGTTTATGTACTTATTTTTGAGAGAAAGAACACATGTGAGAAGGGGGAGGGGCAAAGAGGAAGAGAGAGAGGATCCCAAGCAGGCTCCACGCTGATAGTTGAGAGCCTGACGTGGGGCTCAATCCCATGAACCGTGAGATCCTGACCTGAGCCAAAATCAAGAGTCAGGCGTTCAACCTACTGAACCACCCAGGCGCCCCATGCTTATGTCTTCTGAATTATAGTTACGGCATTGTATTTATCTTCTGTGCATAGTTAGGTCATATTATTCATGAATTTAATTTCATGATAATTAAAAATATTTTACAAATATTTGTTATAAAAAGACGAAGAGGGGCTTGGGTCTGTAAGGCTGCAAACTGTAGGTGAGATGAAGGCTTGGACACTTGACAAAGATTCGAATCTGAGAGGCAATGAGAAGAAATCAAAGAATTTCTGACAGATTTTAGAAATTTTGAAAACTACAGAAAAAATGTTAGGGAAAAAACACAAATAATCCATAAATTAATAATCCAGAAAGAAGCACTGTTAAATTTTTTATCCCTATTTTCCTGCCCACATACATTTTCTCTTTTTTAAAAAAAAGTTGGGGGGGGGCGCCTGGGTGGCTCAGTCGGTTACGTGTCCGACTTCAGCTCAGGTCATGCTCTCACGTTCATAAGTTAGAGCCCCACTTCAGGCTCTGTGCTGACAGCTCGGAGCCTGGAGCCTGCTTCGGATTCCGTGTCTCCCTCTCTCTCTCTCTGCCCCTCCCCTGCTCACACTCTGCCTCTCTCTCTCTCTCTCTCTCTCTCTCTCTCTCTCTCTCTCTCAAAAATAAACATCTTTAAAAAAATAAAAAATTGGGGCGCCTGGGTGGCTCAGTCGGTTGAGCGTCCGACTTCAGCTCAGGTCACGATCTCGCGGCCCGTGAGTTCGAGCCCCGCGTCGGGCTCTGGGCTGATGGCTCGGAGCCTGGAGCCTGTTTCGGATTCTGTGTCTCCCTCCCTCTGCCCCTCCCCCGTTCATGCTCTGTCTCTCTCTGTCTCAAGAATGGATGGACGTTGAGGAAAAAAAAAAAAAAAAAAAAAATTAAAAAAAAAATAAATAAATAAAAAATTTAAAAAGTTGGGATTATATGGCTTTTAGAATTCTTTCCTACATGATGACCAATTTTAACTCATTATTAGTTATGATCCTATATGCCATTATTCTTTTATTTATTTATTTTAATGTTTGTTTATTTATTTATTTATTTATTTTTGAGAGAGAGAGAGAGAGAGAGAGGGAGAGCACGCGTGCATGAGCGGGAGAGAGGCAGAGAGAGAGGAAGAGAGAGAAAATCCCAGTGGGATCTGCGCTGTCAGCACAGAGCCTGACACGGGGCTCAATCCCACAACCCTGAGATCACGACCTGAGCCAAAACCAGGAGTCGGACACCTAACCGACGGAGCCACCCAGGCACCCCCATTAATTGTTCTGTTCAAACACTTCTTTCGGTGGCTACATAATATTTCATTAAAAGTATGTCCACCCATTTACTTCAGGATGCATTAGCAGCGCTGGTTAATCTCCCATTATGTTTTGTAAGCAGTAAGAACGGGATTTCAGAGATGAAAGGGGCTTTAGAATTTTCCAGATTAACCTCCATACAACACACGTGAGAAAATGGAGGAGCAGAGAGAGTAAGACACAGAGGCACACAACAAGAACTGGAAGCCTGGTCTTTATTCTCAGATGAATGTTTTCTTTGTATTATTCTAACGCTGTCTTCTCTGGGGCTCCCTCTTTAACGAATCGACCCATGACTGGCATCTCCATGCTGTATTTAATCACTTGTTGTAACTATTGATTTGGCTCTCAACGCCAACAAAAGCTGGACATTCAGCGGGGTGTGCAGCTGAGAGGCAATGCTTTCTGCTTTGGGAGCGAACATACACAGATAAACAAGAGACATCGCTCATTCTCAGTGCCCAGCAGCCGCAGCAGGAGCTCTACGCAGGTGAAACCGAAACAGTGCATGATTCCAAGGGAGTTTTATTACCAGAAACATACGGGGGGATCGATTGAATGCCGGGTCACTTTGAGCTATAATAACGATGATAACAGCTTGACTTCAGACATGATATGTAAACACACGGCTCTTCAAATCAGTCGGCTTACGCGTTCAGTGTAACATAACCCATTGTGCACGCGTATAATGCGGATCCAGAGCCGAGAGCATCTCTGCTGTTGAATTTAAATGTGGGATAGGTACTTCCTGTCCATTCTGCAGATACAAAACAAGATCTGTTCTGGAAATGGTCAAGGGAGGTTCTCAGGGAGGGATAAATACATGGTCTAAGTTATATGTTGGGAGCTAGGCTGGGGGAGGAGGCAGGGAATGGGGCCAACAGAGAAGAGCAATTCGCATTTCCTCAGGAAAAAGCGAGAACGGTGTCCCTGGTAAGGGCCATCATCCAACGGCGAAAAGTCCGGGGCACTGATCACAGATCAAATATTCTATCACCATCATCTCTGCCTTAACGACTGCAGTATCTTCCTAACTAGTCACCTGCGTCCATCCTTGTCCTCACGGCAGTACGCACGATCCTCTTAAGACCTGAGGCAGGATCCTTGGAGTTGGGTTGGGGTAAATGTAGAAGTGATATACACAGTCGCTAGGCCAACAAAGGTCAGAGCCAGTGTGACCCCTCCATCGTCCTCTTTCTCTGCCTCAGCAACCTTGGAGACCCCATGATCCAGAGGGAGGAAGGCTGCCTGACTGGCAATCAGCTGTAACATGAGTAACATACTTCCATCGTGTAAGTCACTGAGACTTAGGATGAGGAGTATTTGTTATGACAGCATAACATACCTTGTCTTGACTAATACAGCTATTATTTTAGCAAGGTCATAGAAAGCCCTGATGAAAAAATATTCACCTTGTGACAGTATCTCCTGTCCTACAAGGAAAGTTGAATTTATTTTTCAATTTCTATTTTGTTCTGTAAGAAGTTAAATGCATTATGTACAATCCGGGAGGGGAATCCAATCCCTGTACCTCCCCAAATACATTACTTGCCTTGGCAATCTTGTAGGTGCTCGTTCAAAGTCACTTTGAAATTCAGCTTTGAAGGATAAGTGACTTTTATTTGACTGTTTCATTAAGTGTCTCCCCCTCTAGGAATTAAAAAGAAAGATCCAAAGATTTCCAGTCTGTGAGATACTTCACTTAATTATTGATGGGTGCAGTCGAGGCCATGATCAAACAAAATAGCTTCACTCTGCTGAGGGACAAAACATCTTACTGGAAAACAAAACAGAAGTTGTCTACAAATCTTACATAGGTTGGATATGGACATCTGTGGGGACCTCAGCTATAGTGAAAGATATGTGTGTGGATGTTCTGACAGCATTGATACCATTGAAAGACCAGTGACTGAGAAGTGGGCACCAGGCTGGGCACCTTCCAGGATGGCAAGGTGGCAACGATGAAGAGAACAATGTGCTGAGGACAGCGTGCAGTTTCAGAAGAACAGATACGATAATCATATTAATGAAATCTTGGCATCAAAGTGAAAAATGTCATAAAGAAAAGGAGCAGTCTGTAAAAATGGAACCTGACCCAGAACAGGAGTGGAGGGTACAAAGGTGTCAGGGAAGATTTCCTTGAGGAAGGGTGGAGAAGGGGAAGAGTAGTGAGACAGAGGGAAGGGGGCGTGTAAAGGCCCTGTGGTAGGAGGGAGCACATAACACAGAAGAAATAAAAGAAAAGCACTTAGAAGTCACGCAATTTGTGGCAAGAGATGGATTTGAAGATGTGGGGGTTTGGGGAGAAGGACACACAGGGCCCCAGGAAACAATGTAAGGGCTTCTGGGGGCGCAGGGGGAAGGTGTGGGGCCGTCTGCACTGCTAAACCCCAGATGACTCCAATCCCAAAGCCTATGCTCAGTCCAAACTCCGTCTGGCCCAAGTTCCAGGCAAAGGGGTGGAGGCGAGAGGGTCATGCTTTTAGAGAGGATGTTCTGAAGGCATTAATGAGAAGGCAACATCTGAATAAAGACTTGGAGCAAAGGAAGATGGCAGCCATGCAGATTCTTGGAGGAAAAGGGACATTTTGAGGAGGAAATGGAAGAAAAGTCCCCATATGGTACTTGTTCTAAGGATGGATTCCAGCAATCTGGGACAGATCCTGAGAGGCCGAGGGGCAGGAGGAGACCTTTGTGTGCGTGTGCCGACAGAGGGATATGCTGGTTAAGGAGCTGGGCATCTGGCAGCATGGCCTTAGGGGAAGTGGCACAGCCTGTGGCCACAAGCGGGCTTAGGAATCAGTCTGACACCTGAGTCACGGCCCTGGCACTCTTGTGCAGATTACGTCATCTCCCAGCCTCCGTTTGTTCACGGAAACGGGGCCGTAGACAGACCTCAGATCATCACTGGGAAGATGAAGATAATGATGGAAAGTACCAGAACAGGTGCTATCCATGCCCTGCCCTCACCTGGGCTACTCCACAGGCCCATGGAGGCTTTTGCAACATGCACCTACGGCTGATTTGCTCCTCTTGGCCGATGAGGGATGTGCTTAGCCTGCACGAGACACATCAGAAGCGTCAGAAGCATCAGAAGGATTGGGAGAAACTCCCCAGGATCGACTATCAAACAACATCCCTGCTTCCTCGCCTCTCCGGGACAGCCCCAGGTTGTGTTCTACACGCTCTCCTACGGGGGTCCAGCACAACGGAGCCCCAGGTGCCCACAGCGGTAACGAGCCTCCAGTGCGCACTTTATATCCGCTCTCGCCTTCCAGCTCTCCTGTCTCCACTGTCCTGCGCGTCCTGGGATTGATCCCAAAGATGCTGCTTTCACTCCACTGTCTCCCTCAGGAGTGAAAAAGTCTGGGACCGTGCAGACAACCTGGTACAAAAAAGCATCCAGTCAAGGTAGGTTTTTATGATTGTTGTCATGGGGTGAGCAGAATTTAAGGAACCGCACTCAGGATTATGAGCCCAGAGAAAGAAGAGCCTAGTTGAGGGCCAGCGCAAGGAACACTATCTGGAGAACTTGCAGGTGCTTTTGCCCGAAAGCTCTGCCTACACCAGGATTGATCAAACCTCAGATGGAAACAATCTGGGAAGTAGTTCTGAGCTTGGAAGAAGGGGAAGGGGAAACTGCTCAAAAGGCAGAATCTCTGAGAATCGCTGGGAAGGCAAATTTAACACCAAAGACATTATCCTCAACACTGAAGTCCTCTGTACGAAAGAATCTACCAACAATCTCTCTGTATATATAAATGACACAACCACAATATGTGCATGTGTGTTTCATGTATATTCAGGCATTGACGCAAAAATGACATATATATATGTGTACATATATACGTATATATGTATATATACGTATATATGTATGTATATACATATACATATATATAAAAGCTTCTGCTATGGTCCAGGAAGCCATAAAAATGTTCTGACTTCACAGAACTTACATGCTAGAGTGTGCAGACACACAGCAAAGAAAATAATGAGGTAAAAATCTGAGAGTGTCAGACCGAGACATGTTTTGGAAGCAAATTAACCACAAGAGGGGATGGGAGGGTAGCCCTCTTAAAAAGGATGCCTCTGTGGGGCACCTGGGGTTAAGCATCTGACTTTGGCTCAGGTCATGATCTCACAGTTCATGGGTTCGAGCCCCGTGTTGGGTTCTGTGCTGACAGCTCGGAGCCTGGAGCCTGCTTCAGATTCTGTGTCTCCCTCTCTCTCTGCCCCTCCCCCTCTCACTCTCTGTCTCCCTCTCTCTCTCTCTGCCCCTCCCAAGCTTGTGTGTGTTCTCTCTCTCTCTCTCTCAAAAATAAATAAATAAACTTTAAAAAAAGGATGCCTCTGTAAGGCCTTAGCAAGAAGGCAACATTTGCGTACAGACGCAAAGTGAAGGAACCAGAAAGCCAAGAAGATGTTTGAAGGGCAAAAACCATGTGAAGCCAAAGAAGGAGTAACGCAAAGGCCCCAAACAGATATAGGACAGAGGTCAGCACATATTTTTCTGCAAAAGGCCACCTAGTAAATAATTCTGGATTTGTGGGCTACACAGTCTCTGTTACAACTACTCAACCTCTGCTACAGCCGCACAAAAGCAGCAGTGAATGGTTATGGCTGTGTTCAAATAAACCTTTATGTACAGACACTAAAATGTGTTCGAATAAACCTTTACATATAGATGCGAAAATTTTAATTTCACATAATTTCCAGATGACACAAAATATTATTCATTTTTTTGCAACCGTTCAAAAAACGTAAAAAGCATTTTTCAGCTCGCTGGCTATGCAAACATAGGCAGCGGGCTAGCTCCGGCTCCCCGGTAGTGGCTAGCCAAACCTTACCTTCAGGGCTTGTGGCTTTCACTCGAAGATGGGAAGGAACAGCAGGCTGGAACAGAAGAGCAGACAACCTGACTTGGACCAGGGCAGAGGGGCTCGGTCTTGCGTTGAGAGCAGGTGAGAAGGGGACAAGGTGGAAAGAAGAGACGGAAAGACAGAAACTTGTTGAGAGGGGTCGCACAGGAAGGTATTAACTATGCTTTAATGAAGGGTGTTGTGGTTGGAAATTCCCATTCGTGGTTCCAAACGTGTGTTTGCAATTCCCACTAATGGACAATGAGCCCTCATGCTTTCAACCCATTATTACAGTGTTTAAAATAAACACGTGCTATCAAGAAATCTATCTATAGATCACGCGAGCCACAGGGCAAAAATCCCATTTGTATTTCTGTTTCGCAGCATTGAGGAGGCGTTATCATTGAGAAAGGGAGCTTATCTCTTATTTTGCATGTGCTTCTTATCTCCGACTTCAAAGGCAATGCTCTTTGGTCATGTTTTTAATATCCTCGTGTCTGCATTTAACTCAAAATCAGAGCCGACAGGAAAGCTCTCGATTCATTGAAAATGCATCACCCAGCCACCTCCTCTCTCCCGACCACCTTTCTGGTTCCGGATTTTGTATCAAAAACTAGGAGAGCAGTTACAAACATGGATGATATATAACTGAAGGATTTCAGTCTGAAAACGGAATTTACCACAGAGCTATAAAAACGGTGCTATTAGGGCAGGCTGTCAAGAAATGATTAATACTTGTAACCGGCTATCATTTCTTTAAGCCTTCACACACGAGTAGGCCATTAATCTGAAATTGCTACCACCGTCACAAGTGTCACTTGCTTTGTTTGTCCATAGGGACCAAGATGTCTTCTTCAGAAAGGGGAAATATGACCAGATCAAGGTTTGGGCTTAGAGATTTCTGTCTTGGTGTACAGGTAGAGTGTGTGTGTGTGTGTGTGTGTGTGTGTGTGTGTGTGTGTGTGTGTATGTGTGTGCATGTACTGTTCCATGAGTGAGCATGGGGCTGTTTCTGGGCAAGTTAGTGATGTAACATTTTGTTAGTGCACTGGTGTGGTAAATGATTTATATTTCTGTTCCACTGGACCAAGAATTGAAAAACGTCCATAAAAATTGAGCCTGGAGTCATGAACGTTATTTTTAAATCCACCATGAGTTAAGAAAAAAAAAAGTTTATCTAAATATTTATGCTGACTTCCATGGAGAATTTTATGAATAAGGACTTCTATTAAAGACTTCATCCAAATACGAAATTAAGAAAAGCAGATGCAGTTTTTTTTTACATTTTTTGTACATTTTGTGTGTGTGTATGTGGCACTCTCCTAGGAGTTACGAGCACACAACTATGATCACCACACTATTATGGAATGTCTCAGAGGTGTAATCCCCATAGCAGGCACCATGACAAGGAATAAATTGGCAAGGACATCCAGGCACCAAAAGAAAGGTCAAACTCACAATATTTCTAATCCAAATAAAAGAAAATTCATAAGGAAAAAAATTTCTAAGATAAACTCCTTTCCTAATTGGAATACAGTAAGAAAAATAACAAGGGGTACGTGGGTGGCTCAGTAAGTTACGACTCTTGATTTTGGCTCAGGTCACGATCTCAGAATTCATGTGATCGAGCCCTGTGTCGAGCTCTGCGCTGACAGTATGAAGCCTTTTAGGGATTCTCTCTCTCCTCTCTCTGCTCGTTCCCGGCTCATGCGCTCTCTCTCTCGCTCTCTCTCTCTCAAAATAAAAAGGCATTAAAAAAACAGTAATAACAATACCATAACAAAATGAAATCACATATTTGCTTCTACCACTGTGAACTTTGACTTTTAAAAATGCAGTGCATTTCTATGACTTCTCAATGATGCAAAAATGAGTGATTATGTGATTCTGATCCAGGATATTTCCTGAAAAGAACCACATCTCAATCATCTCTGCCAGTAGAGCAGTAAGAATAATCTGATTCAAAGGGTGATAGAATGATCATTTAATTTTTTTTTAATTTTTTTTTAACGTTTATTTATTTTTGAGACAGAGAGAGACAGAGCATGAATGGGGGAGGGGCAGAGAGAGAGGGAGACACAGAATTGGAAGCAGGTTCCAGGCTCCGAGCTGTCAGCACAGAGCCCAACGCAGGGCTCAAACTCACAAACCGCGAGATCATGATCTGAGCCAAAGTCGGACGCTCAACCGACTGAGCCACCCAGGCGCCCCTGAAATGATCATTTTAGAAGTTAGATCTCGGATTTCTTTTTGTAATAGTGTTTTGGGTACTTAATATGCTTAATAAAATATTCAAATGATCATGCTTTTCCTACGACAATCTGGCTAGTGGCACAGAGGAGATTCTAAAGAGGAGTTTGGTTACAAACATCCCAGAAGAAGACACTCAGTGTAGATAGCTCACCAGATGAGAATTCCGGCTCAAAATGGCATCTAACTCTGGTCATAATGGAGTACCTGGCACTGGAATTATCCATAAACTACAAAACAGAGAAAAATACGTGAAACCACTGTTTCAGATGCTGTCAACGGCCAGGGAAGGACTGATTCCTAAACACAAAACACGAGCCCTGTTGTCACAACTCTATGCTTACAGGCCCACTCTAGACAGAAGCCCAAGGGGGACAATGCAGAGAAGGGCACAGTGATCTCACAGGGTTGAAGAAGATAGAGACTGCAGTTAAGGGAGCTGAGGGTACTGGAAGGTACCAGACAGAGTTCCAGAAAAGAGGCATCTAGGGAGAACAAGAACTCCAGATGTTTGCACAGCAGTTCCATTAGTCTCTTCGGAATAATAAGCCGGGCACAGGTCCAGCAAAACTCTGTAAGGCTGAGCGAAGAATGGCTAGGAGCTGTATGATGAATAATGCTCAACACCAACTCACGAGGCCCTAGACACCTCTGCTCTTTCTAGGAGCCCTGCCTCCATCAGGTGAACAAGCCTGGACCAGACTCCTGACAGATGAGAGATCCCATGGAAGAGAGCCCAACTGCTGTGGCCAAGAGTGTTTTGGATCAACGTACAGCCAACAAACCCCTGCACACCTGAAAGTGCCCGTATCGTCAGCAGAGCCACTCGCCTGTTCTGTAGCTGACGCAGCATCAAGCTCAGCTGAGATGAGCCAAATCCCACACGCTCAGCAGAACCACCAAGCTGACCCACAGACTCGTAATCAATCATGAATGCTCACTGAATCACTGCATTTGGGGGAGGGGACTTGTTACACAGCAGTAACTAACTGTACACACTCGTGTGCACGCACACATTGCATGACTGATAATATTGAATGTATTCTAATGAAGTGATTTAATAGGACATGTTTACCTAAATCTGAAGTTTTCTTAACTCCTCAACAGAAATGAGAGAACACAGAACTGTTGGAATGGATCTTTCCAGTTATTTTCTTTTCAATGACATTTAATAACATTAACAAATGATGCTTGGAAATCACCTTGTGTTTTTCTCCCCACTGGCTATTATTGGCATAACATTATAAGCAATCTTCCCTGTGTCTGGGGATTAGTGTGACTGACGTGGGATAAATGCTACAAAATCTTCCAAGTTTAGGCCGGAAACTTGGCATCTTGCATCACAAGCCACGCTTCCCAGACCAAGAGGGTTGGTTTTTTTTTTTGTTTTTTGTTTTTTTTGGTTTTTATTTATTTATTTTTTCTGAATAGCAACTCAGAGAAATGCTTTCTGACTTGGATCATGTTACTAAGACAACAGTCCCACATGGCTCTTTAGCTCAAGTTCATTCTTTTAATTAGCAGACTGAGATTCCTCCTCCTCCCCAACCTCTTCCCCTAGGAAAATTTTCCAAACATCTCTGGCTCTTCTCTTTCCTTTGGGTGTTCGCATGATGCCACGAGGAATTTGCTAATTAGAGTATCTTAGTGTTTGGTGATGGCTTTTGTGATTCTGAGAGGGCCTTTGCAGAATAGATTTTTCCTAAGGGGTATTTTTTTCCTGAAAGGGATAACCCCATGATATATATCTGTATAACAACTCTCATTTTGGCAAAAAGGGAATTAAGAGTGGGCTTCTGATAGGGAACCTGGAATTCGTGTTGGCATGGTGGGGTTAAGAGCATGGGAGTATTCTAAGACTGGAATTCTTCCTTAACTCTGTATGACGTTTATTAATTCATCTAACAGATTTTTAAGAATATTTCAGATAGATCACCAGATATAATGGTGATGAATTTTTGTGAACTATGACAAGACAATGATGAACAAGGCTTTCTCTTGATCAAGCTTCAACTACAAACTATAGAATGTGATACTTACTAGGAAGACAATATACAGGAAAATTGGCTTACCTATCTGGATTCTTTGTGACCTCTAGAATGGCTATCATCTTGCTACTACCATTTCTGCATTCTGTGAGGCTTCAGTGAGGAAATTCATGTAAATTTCAGTGGGGATTGCATCCAGCTATGAGTAACAGAAAGCCTAATCTGAAGTTTGTCAGCAGCAGGTAACAAAAGTCTGGAAGTAGACAGATTCCGGTATTATTCCAACAGCTCCACAGGGGAAGGCCTCTTGGTTTTTCCCTCAGGGTCCAACCACAGCTGCTGTGGTTCCAGCTATTACATCTGTATTCACAGCAAGATGAAGTGGAGAACAGCCACAGTAAGCTGTCACTTTTATTAGTAAAGTAACGGCTATTGCAGAACGCACCTACACTTCAGATTAGGGCTTGTGGGCCAGACTGCATCACAGGGCCACAGATAGCTATAGGAAAGGCTGTGGATACGGGTACTTACTTAGCTTTCCCTGCCTCTATGGAGGACTGGGTTGACATGGGTACTGGGTCCACCAAACTGGAGTACTGGCCGCAAACACTTAACTCAAGCACGGAATAATATGAGCCCTCCATGCCTGGAAGCTGTTTCTTCATGTTCTGAAGTTCTGGACACAAAAGGGTTTTCTAAGTGAAGTGGGCTGATGCAGCCAGCCAGGAAATTGGATTTTCTCTGACCCAATCAATTTAGGACCAGCAAGCAATTTCCTGGGACCAAGCATAACTGCTCAGAGAATTTTAAATAAAAAGGCAACTATATCCAGGCATGTCAGAAAATGTTATTTATAAGAGAATTGCTCTTATAAATACTCTATCCTATGCTATATACTATATACTATACTATAGGGCAACACTCTATAGAATGGTTACAGACTGAGGACTCTGTGGAAGCCTTAAGGATATACTGCAATGTTGAGAATGTTCCCAAGCAACCTTCTAGATTTCACGTTTTCGTTTAAATAGCGACACCCTTTCTTCATTAATGTAGTTAGTATGTTCTGGATTATGTGGATGGTTTCTACATTCGCCAGATTAGAGTCAGTTCTACCGATACAACAAACGGCTCCCGAATCACAGCGATTAACACAATCAATGTTTATTTCTCAGCGCGGGACCATGAGCTGGCTCAGTGACAGAGGCTGCTTCAGCCCACGGACGTGTTGTCAAAACGTGTCCCCCGGTGACTGCAGTCAGGAAAGAGGATACGGAGTGGACTGGCTCTTACTGCTTCCACTCATATTTCACTGGCCAAAACAAGCCCAGCACCACACCCGGCTTCACGCACGGGGAACACGTAATATACGGAAAGGGGCCAGAAGTGCAAATACGGTAGTGATGTGTGTACTCCTTACCATGCCCCTGAGTACTGTCGTTCCTCTGAGGTATGAAGATATGATTGAGTTGAGGCCAAGTTATCCCACGTAGTTTAATCCCTCCTTTACAAAGACAAGAACAGGTCAAGTGGACCCGACATGTAAATGATTCGTTCGTACCAATGGATGGTATGACGTGGTTTAAGGTCATAGGTTGCATGGTGTGTAAAGCCTGAGCTCTGACACGAAAACCTGTGTTGAAATGTTGGCACAACCACTAATTAACTATGGAAACCGGAACAAGCTTTACAGCTTCTCGGAGCCGGATGTTCTCATTCCCAAACTGGGGGCATCAACGTAGTGCCACGTCGGGATGAGGCAAAGATGACATGGGACGACACACGGCACACGTGAACACCACAGAAATGGCACCAACCGCTATTACTGTTGCTGTTGAGACTTACTGTGCAAGTCCCAGCGAGAGAGAAAGCCTCCCGATGAGCCTTTCCCCGGATGAATCGGAACAACAGCTCTCCAGTGGACGAATCCCATACCCTCACCCCCAGAACTACATCACCTAGATTTGCACCAAACAGATCAATTTGGCCCAAACCGAAGTGGAAATCTGGCAGTCTTCTGAGGTACTTAATTAAAGGACTCAAGTCAGATAATTAACAGGCAACATTCATAAGCAATAATCATTACAGGAGTGGAAATATGAGCCCTAGGAATTACACAGAAAGTGTAACAGCCGTTTTGATGTTTCTGAAAGTTGGGTTTTCAAATCAGGTCTCTGTAACACTATACACAATTTATTGCTGAGGAAAGCCAAGGTAGTCGAAGACTTCTGTTTTACTGCTTTCTTGAAATTTGCTTCGTCCACTTTTCCCTTCTGGAGGTTTCGCGGAGCTGGGAAGGGAAAATGCTAGAAAGTAAAAAGAGTTCAAAGGTACTGTTTTTTTGTTGTTGACGGTGGTGGGGATTTTTTGTTTTGTTCTGTTTTCTGAAAACATTCTTCTTTCTATATATCTACCTGATGGAGCCACTAAGAGACATAATTCCACCTAGGTATATAAATATTTATAACCCCATACGCAGAACACTGCAATAATAAAATGTCGGAACATTTTTTAAAACATCAATGACTTTAATTTGGTGTTGCAATTAGAATTTTCAAAACACAGAGGCTATGAATATATGAGTGCCTAAATTGATCTCCAACGAGCCATCTTTCATAAAACATATGCATCTTTTACGCTTTGTAAACACCAAAGGCCTAGAAAAGCAATTGCTCGACAAATAATTTTTTAATGCCACTTTCTCATTACAACAGCCCAAAGTCTTCAGGTAATAGACGACTAATGAATTTCTTCTTCAGGTTAAAATTTTAAATGAAACTTTCCACGTCAGGAATTTTCCTCACGACATTAAAATGCAAATAGTTTTATGCATAAGTACAGCCTTCTAAAAGTAATTGGTAATAAATGTAGCCAATGCCTTGCGTTATTCCCAACCTAATTTTCAAATTTGATTTTCCAGTGTAAAACTCAAGGCAAAACAATAACCAATCATGCAGCTAATTGCTGTGAAATACGAAGGCATCTTTCCACCAATTTATTTTGTAATCCGGTTCGGTTTTATTTACCTCTGACGCACTCAAAACATTATGACTTGTTTATTTTTATGAAAATTAACGGTAAACAGAGTCTTAATTTGAGAACTGGAGAGTCAGACTTCTTTTGGCTTGTTTACAAAATGATTGTCTTCCTTTCCTGAGCAGCAAATAAAATGCTTCTTTATAGGCTGGACGAAAGCAGGTAATCGCTAACATAAAGAGACCTGTCCAACCCGGTGGAGACAGGGAGCCAGGTTTCAATTGTAATTGATCGTGAAGGGAAAGAAAGAGTAATATGGATTTGACTGGGTATTTATAGTCCTCCCTTGAAATTTCATGACCTGAAATTGACCTTGAAATTGATGAAGCTTAACCAACTAGATATTCTAAGTTTATTGTGTCTAAAAATCTCTGTTTCCCTGGGTGACAGGGCAAAATTCTAAACCCTTTTCTTTTTCCTTTCTTGACTTCAATCAGGTTTCTTTTTTTTTTTTTAAATCATTAACTTAGATCTAATGCTGACAATACTCAAAAGCCTGATTTTGTAGGGCTTCATAAATGCAAATGAGAGAAAAATTTCCCCTATTTTCTATCCAAAGTCATTTTATTTTTTTATGTTTATTTATTTATTTTGAGAGAGAGACAGAGAGAGAGACAGCGCATGAGCAGGGGACAGGAGCAGAGAGAGAGAGAGGGACAGAGAATCCCAAGCATCATGGAGCCCGACACAGGGCTGGATCCCACAAACCATGAGATCATGACCTGAGCTGAAGTCAAGAGTCAGCCGCTGAACCGACTGAGCCACCCAGGCGCCCCATCCAAAGTCATTTTAAAAAAGCAAATTCTTAATGAGTTCTGTCGAGAGACTGCCAATCAAGTAACTTTTCAGCATTTCCCAGTTATGAAGACCATGTTTATATCTAGAGGCACAGCAACTTAAAAAGGTTATGAGGGGCGCCTGGGTGGCGCAGTCGGTTAAGCGTCCGACTTCAGCCAGGTCACGATCTCGCGGTCCATGAGTTCGAGCCCCGCGTCAGGCTCTGGGCTGATGGCTCGGAGCCTGGAGCCTGTTTCCGATTCTGTGTCTCCCTCTCTCTCTGCCCCTCCCCCGTTCATGCTCTGTCTCACTCTGTCCCAAAAATAAAAAAAAAAAATAAAAAAAAATAAATTGAAAAAAGAAAAAAAGGTTATGAAACCACCAATCTAGGGCATGTTTCTATAAACTCATTCACTTCCATCCAAACGCTGGAAAACTACCCTTTAACCAGGTTCCTCTGTGTTGTCAGGTAACAAGGGGTTTGTTATGGCAATTATCACATTATATTCAAGATCGTGTGAATGCTGGGGGCAGGGGTGGTGATGGCAAGCCACAACGGTTTACGGAGCCTTCAGAGAGAGGACCATCCTTATTAAATATCTTGGTACCGCAGGCTTCTCACTCAGAACCTGGCATAAAATGGATATGCATAAATAGCTTTGTGAATGAATGCGTCAACAAACATTTACTGGGTGCCCACTGTGTGCTAGGTACTGGAGAGATAGTAATAAACTCAGGTCCTACATTCAAGTAGGGATGACAAACAACAGACAAATATTTACAGGAACAAGAAAAAAATATCAGATAGTGATAGGCGTCATGAAGAGAATTAAAATCAGATAACATGGTTGAGCAGTAGTTCTCATAGACTGATCTCCAGATCAGAAGCAGCTGGGAACTTCTTAGAAACACTAATTCTCAGTGGCTTAGTCAGTTGAGCGTCCGCCTTCGACTCAGGTCATGATCTCGTGGTTTGCGAGTTCGAGCCCCACATCGGGCTCGCTGCTATCCGTGCAGAGCCCGCTTTGGATCCTCTGTCCCCCTCTCTCTGCCTCAAAAGTAAACATAAAAAAAAAAAAGAAGTGCTAATTCTTGTGCTTCACCCCAAACCATACTGAATCAGAAACTCTGGGTTTAGGGTAGTCTCCAATGAGCTGTCAGGGTGATGTCGTGACGTATGATCAGGTTTGAGGACCACTGAGACAGAGTTCAAGGGCAGCTCCTTGAGAGAGACAAGCAAAGATCTCTCTAGGACCACCTGTCTCTCTAGGAGGTAAATATTTCAGGTAAGAGCTGGATTTAAAACAAAGGAGGCAGCCATTGAAAGATCAGGAGGGAGAGCATTATTGCAGGCAGAGGCACCAATGAGTGCAAAGTCTAAAACAAGAACAAGTTTGTTGAGTTTAAGGACAAGAAAACAGACCACTGTGGCTGGGGTCAGGCAAGTAAAAGTTAGAGTGGAACACAAAATTTGACAGACAAAGAGGAAAGAAACCCTCTTTTTTTTGTTTTTAAGTTAATGTATTTATTTTGAGAGAGAGAGAGAAAGAGGCAGAGGGAGAGGGAGAGAGAGAGAATCCCAAGTAGGCTCCATGCTGTCAGCTTGTCAGCACTGACCCTATGGGGGGCTTGAATTCACAAACTGCAAGATCATGATCTGAGTCGAAATCAAGAGTCAGATGCTTAACCGACTGAGCCACCCAGGCGCCCCAAGGGGGAAAACCTCTTATGTCTCAAAGGCCAGGGTGGGGACTTTGGGTTTGATTCTAAAAGGGATACGATGTTAGGAAGGGTTTTGAGTTAGAGAAGAGCATGAGTCGCAGATAGCAGACAAAGGACTTACATCATCTAATGCACACAAAGTGCATACATGACATAGCACACAGGACAGATTACAGCCTATATCTATATATATATCCATAGCAATGTATTTCTTAAGCTTCTTTTGTCAAAACGCTATTTTGCTTTTCCAAGGACAAAAACAGATTGATTTGTTACTTTGAGGTAATCAGGTTGGAAAATGCTCTGGGGCTAAACTTTCCATGACAAGTGAACCTGCTTTGAAGCAAGAAATTTTCAGTGAAAATTACCCCTGGGTCAGGTCACCATCCCCCAGCCGCTGCAAACTCTCATCAGCAGTGCCTGTCAAAGTGGGGCACCTGGGTGGCTCAGTCAGTTGAGCGTCCGACTTCGGCTCAGCGCATGATCTCACGGTCCGTGAGTTCGAGCCCCGCGTCGGGCTCTGTGCTGACAGCCCAGAGCCTGGATGGAGCCTGCTTTGGATTCTGTGTCTCCCTCTCTCTCGGCCCCTCCCCCACTTGTGCTCGTCTCTCTCTGCCTCTGAAAAATAAAATAAACGTAAAAAAATATTAAAAAAAAAATACTGCCTGCCAAAGTACTTCTTCCTAAACGGACAGCAAACTCTAAAGTTGTCAATGGATAAAGGGTTGGTGATGCCAAACTGAGGAAGGACAGAGATGAGAAATGTCCCATTCACGTGACATTATCTGACTGCCCAGAATGAATGCTGGATCTTCAGCTTCTGGGGGAAGGAAGGTCAGCAGATCTCGTTAATGGAAGAAAAAAACCTCTCTTATTAGCAAGTATCAAAACCACCAGCTAATCACTGCTGCAGTAGGGAAACTTCTTAAAATCACAAATAAATAGCCAATAGGTCCACCCCTCTATTAATGCCCAAATAACTAAACGTAGTTGGTTTGCTAAGAGCACATTTATAATAACACTCAGCGCCTTTATTTTTCTACCATCTGTAATTATATTTCATTAAAGTAGTTGCTATTCTTCCAAAACACAGCATCTCTCACGCTATAGAAAGACAGAAGCACGGACGATTTATGAACCTAGAAATTCTCATTTTATTCTGATAGTTGCACTAATGAATAATTTACATACTAATGTTCTCAAGTGGCAAGATTATTATTAACATAGTTCATCCTTAAGGACACTGGCCCATTTCTTTGCAGTTCTAACCAGCGGTGGTCTTGAGAGGCCATCAAGTTTTACCTCTTGTCTCTTACCTAGATCTGTTATCTATTAAAAATAAATTCCACCATACATTTTGTTCCTCCACACATTTGCATGTAAATTCGAGCTCTCTTTTAGTAGTAGAAAATTTCTTTCTTTTTATTCTAAATTACTGGCCTGTTAATAGGTTTCTGCATATTTGTTTTGTGATTCACAGCTCCCCTCATTACAAATAAAATCCTTTGAGTGTTATTTGGTTACAGATAACTGGAGAGAAGTTTGTAGAAATAGTTGTAAGTTTTTAAAATATCTTTTATTTTGGTTGGAAAAAACACACGGAGGTATTATGGAACAGCCTTTTTTAAACAAAAAATAAAAATTCAAGAATGAAAATTAAAACCTACCTACTGGCATTCAAATGGTTCAGTTATTGCTGTCACCACTTTTTCTGTAGATTTCCATTAATTTTATTAGCATTTTACAAGGTTTCATCCTAAAAAGAGTTTAGTGCACTAAAATCCATCCGTCAATCCTTATTTTCTAATGAATAAATGATGCCTGGCTTTCTCACCATGGTAAAAAATAATCCCTGCTTCCAAATTAGAAAGATGAGATACAAGCTAATTAGAAAGATGAGGGGCATCTGGGTGGCTCAGGTGGTTAGGCGTCCAACCTCAGCTCAGGTCATGATCTCACGGTCCATGAGTTCAAGCCCCATGTCAGCTCTGTGTGGACAGAGCCTGGAGCCTGCTTCAGGTTCTTTGTCTCCCTCTCTCTCTCTCTGCCCCTTGCCTGCTCATGCTCTGTCTCTCTCAAAAATAAAGTTTAAAAAAATTTTTTTTAGAAAGAGGAGGTAATTTCTAAAAAGATGATGGATACTACAAAGGCACCTATGCTAAATGTCCAATAAACAAGGTCTCTCAGGTATTGATTTCTGAGCATAAGTGACCACTGCAATCAACTGACCTATGAAATCAACTGGAGACCTTCTAGAAGTACAGATTCCCAAGCAATGCCCAAGATCACCCTTTCCTAAGTCTCCTGAATCAAATTCTCTGAGGGGAAAGCCCAGGAAACCAATATGTTAAAGAGCTACCAGATCACCATGAGACATCCAGACTTGCTCCCATCCAGGAATAACTGCTCTGGAATTTCAGAGATGGCGGAACCTCATTTCCACCAGAAGGTGGTCAAGGAGGTCTTTGTAGCTGAGATTAGATCAAGGGAGGGTGACAGTGCATGTGGTGTGACCTGTCTAAGCAAAAGTAATGATGGCTGTAAGCACACAGGAGAAGGTCAGGGCCAAACACCTGGGCACCTCTCCTTCGGCCCAGATTATGGTATGGGCATGCCAGCAGGGGACTGGGTCTTGCCTTGAGTTTACAAATCCTTTAAGGGTAGATACTGTGTGTGAGAAGCTAGAAAATACCTGTGGAATGTTAAATTACATCTTCCCTACTCTGTAAGAACTTTTGTTTTATACCTTGACTCTTCTTCAGATTTCATTACTATGTCAATGGTCATCAAGCCCAACCGCCATTAAAAAAAATTCACGTACTTCCCTCAGTTAAAACATTGTGATCACATTTCAATACATGTGTAATCACTTACTTATATTATTATACAACCTAGTGTATATTATATTATATGTTATACCACCTGAATTAAAAATAGAACTTGGGGTGCCTCGGTGGCTAAGTCGGTTAAGCATCCGACTTCGGCTCAGGTCATGATATCTCAGTTCATGGGTTCGAGCCCTGCATCTGGCTATGTGCTGACAGCTCAGAGCCTAGAGCATGGAGCCTGCTTTGGATTCTTGACCCCACTCTCTCTCTGTCCCTACCCCCTTGCAGTCTGTCTGTCTCTCTCTCTCTCAAAAATAAATAAACATTAAAATAGAACTTTTTAATAAAAGTTTTTAAAAAACATTTAAAATAGAATTTTATGAATAGAACATTTGAAGACTGAAGTAACAACTATCTTAATAGTTGTAAATTTAATTTCATTATTCATGGTAAAACCCCTTTTTTGTTCCATAAAAACTATTATAAATATTTTATGGGGATAATATGATTGAATATGCTTTATTATTTTTTAAAATACATATTGAACTATGATTTAAAGTCATGGTTCTAAGCTTTATGTTGGCTTTTCATGGTTGCAAAGACATCTCAAAAAGACACATGGATCCAAATGGAAGAAGGACACTAGTGGCCATTTATCCTAAATTTTGACATTTATTTCAGGTGCAACTGCCAAGTTTGTAAGTTTAAAAAAAAAATCCTGCTTTTCTGATGTCAACTGATTAGTTTTGTACCTTAAATGGCAGATCCCTTTTTATTTTTAAGCAAACAGGTTCGTAAACCCAATAAAAATCTTCCTCAGAAATATTCTTCCCATGATAGAAATTCTGTCTCCATGTTTTTATTTTTATTTATTCTTTAAGTCCTACCCACCCACCCACACATCCATTTATAAAAAGGCCTTTGCCACAAGTTTCTCTTGTAACGTACATTGCTTCTCACTGTTAAGAACATCACCATTACCTCAAATGGATACTTCCTTCAAACTTCCTCACACCCAAGAAAGTTCATAGGGGGAGGGGGTAGGACACATGCCATCAGATTTCCCTGAACTTTGAAATATGGCAGGAATTATAGATCCTAGAGGTAGGAACAGTATAAGGCTGGCGTTTTCTTGCTGTGTGCCTAGGCTTACATAATTATTGCTATTTTCAATACGTATTTTCTTTGCAGGATTCTTATTCGGTCTTTTGCAATTTTGCGAGGTTTACTGAAAATCAAGTTGCATCGTCTGTGAATCACTCCACGGTGTGCGTGGAAATCTGCACTCTCTCAACAGTGACGCACGGAGCCCAGGTGCTTCTGTGGACACCCTACATTGAGGACTTCTGCCCCTCCCTCCCTCGCTGCCCCTTGCCACGCAAGGAGTGCTTGAGAAATGACTGCCAAGCCTAAGAACTGGGTGAGATGCCAAAGTCAATTTATATAATAATTATCGGTAAAGATCAATTTCCTTCCTGTGTGCGTAAACGTAAGTATAAATAAAAGTGGGACGATTTCCTTCTGCCACGCGCCGGCTCTCCTGGGCCCCCATTTGGATGCAGGGCCCCTACTGTGGCGATCACTGAACCAGGCTGGTTTGCTGTCACTGCTCAGGGAAGGCATGTGACAGCAAGTGGAGAAAATAATCTCTTCCTTGCTTTGGAATCTCAAAAATGAAGTCCTTGGGAGAACTGTAAACACTCAGAGCCAAAGCCACAAATTTGGGGAAATAAATGATGAATAAAAGGACTGCCTCCCTACCCCGCAGAGTAGAAAATACTTCTCTAAGCTGGAGGAAGGGAGAAATTAAAGTGGAAGGAGAGGTGCCTGGGTGGCTCAGTCGTTTAAGCGTCAGACTCTTGATTCTGGCTCAGATCATGATCTCACAGTTGGGGAGTTTGAGCCCGAGCCCCAAGTTGGGCTGTGTGCTGACAGCAGGGAGCCTGCTTAGGATTCTCTCTCTCTCTCTCTCTCTCTCTCTCTCTCTCTCTCTCTCTGTCCCTTCCCCACTCGAGCTCTCTCTCTCTCTCTCTCTCAAAATAAACTTTTTTTAAAAAAGATTAAAAAATAAATAAAGTGGAACAAATGATTTCCACCTTAGCACAGACTTCAAAACAGGACCCCCGATTAAGATGTGAGTCCACTGTGTTGTGATACCTGCACATTTACAAAATGTCCTGAAACTTTAAGGATGAACTGGAATTTAACTCTTAGTCCTTTTCACATATGCCACACTGAATTCCGGGATTTACGAAGCCCTGAACTCGAACGACTGAAGACCACTCTACTAGGTGTTTGAAACATACCTGTTGAACTGCTGCCAGTCAAAAACTGTGTCTAACTTAGCATCTCGGGGCCTCCAAGATTCAGAACACGTGTGGCAGGGAAAACCCACAATAAGAATAATTGGTGGGTGGAAGATGAAACGTTGAGGGAGGATTACTAACCTACGTTGGCTTGGGTTTTGTTTCTAACTTTACAATAAAAACACAAGGTAATAGGTGTGGGAATGAGGTCTTTGCTGTGGACTTCTCCTTTTGGCTATAAAAATAAAGAGATTACTCAGGTTTGGCCAATTAAAAGTCTGGACATGTGGTGCACCATCAGTACACTGGTTTCTTAGAAAACTCTGGCAATGCTATTTGCCTTGCGAGGCGATTTTCGTTTGCTAATCTATCCTCGTTGTGCCATTGACCACGGAGCTCAACTGCCTGCGGACATATGTAATCACGAGATTCACCTGTGCAAATTGCAGGTTAATCAGGCTCTGTTCCCCGCATGATCAGCTACTCAAATAAGGAAGGATGTGGTTGCAAAATTCAATGCATCCTGTCTAAGAAAAAAAAAACATCAAGGATATAAACAAGAAATCCTTTGGACAAATGCATTCTGTACGACAAAGACAAATGGGATGGTGAGAAGTTTTTTAAATACCTTGCATCTTTGCTAGAAGGTAACTGCAATGACCTAGCTCCAAAGATGTTCTGTAATTGCTGCTCTAAGAAATCCAATAATACCCTCTCAAAGCACACCAGCGAGGGGAGATGCACACCATCTGGCCTGTTTTCCAAAACAGTTGGTCATCACAGCTGATGTTAATTCTAACGTTCATTTCTTCCGAAGTGAGGTGGGGGCTGGATTCAGTGGTCTCCAGTGCGGTCCTGGAGCTCCAGCACTTAATCGTGGAAAGATCTTTTTCGGTTGCTGCTGACGGGTGTTTTGCTTCAACGTGGTAATAACTTTGGTGTTGTGCCCCATCACAAAGTACCCCGTGCTCATAATAAAAAAATCTTGGGTAGCAAAGGAAAACAAAGAAATGAGTAAAAATTACCCATAAGCCCCAACATTCAGGAAAATGACTAATATCATTTTTTATGTGTAACTATAGGGTATGTTTATCTTTCTAATTCAAGTAAAAATAAAATTATATTTACTGTGCTTGACTTATTTTTACTTACTACCAAATATCAGAGATATTTTTCATGTCAGTAAAATAACTATCAGCAATTGTTGTGGTTGTATAATTGGAATGTGTGGCTGGATCAGAATGTATCAGCCAATCTCATACTGATGAACTTCAGATTATTTTTAATATCTTGCCACATTAGTCATTCTTTTCTTTAAAAAATCAGCTTTCATGCGGTATAACTTACACGTCATAAAACCTACTGGTTCTAAGTGCAGAATTTAAGGAATTTTAAAGATACATGCAAGTATTTTTACATACAAAAAAATTGTGCATGTGGAAAGTTACTTCCTTAACATAAATTCCTAGAAATGGAATTATTAGTCTAAAGTGTGCATTTGTTTCAAGATTTAAATTTTTTTTAATGTTTGTTTATTTTTGAAAGAGAGAGTGCGAGAGAGTGGGGGAGGGATAGAGAGAGGGAGACAAAGAATCTGAAGCAGGTTCCAGGCTCAGAGCCTGACGTGGGGCTCAAACCCACGAACCTCAAGATCATGAACTGAACCGAAGTCAGATGATCAACCGACCGAGCCACCCAGGCACCCCTTAGGATTTATTTTCTTTTTTTATAAGACAAACTACTAAGATGCTATCTAGAAATACCGTGCTAGGAAATACCTCTGATTCCTATGTTACTCAAAATACTTTTTCAAAGACATACGCGTTAAATCAACTTTGGCCTGCACAACCTGGCCCCTGCAGACTGCTCCAGCCCAAGCGTATACTTGCCCCCCTGTACACTCTGCTTCCCCGATATGATAGCTCTTTCCCACTCAGGATGTTTGCAGCCTCTTGACACAGTGCCTTTCACACTGCTCCGCTCCGGCAGCCAGCCTGGCGGATCATTACATCGTCCAGGCCTCAGCCTAAGGACCACCTCCTCACAGAGCCCTTCTGTAACCAACCCTCTTAAAATAAACCCACCCACTGTTCACTGTGCACGCACAATGTTTGTTTCCTCCAAGGAGAGCATCCAGCTTACACAGTTATCTGTTTGCTTTTCTTTTTTTCTTTTGTCTGGTCTAAAAGAATGTACCATAAGGGTAGGGAAATTATATGTCTTGTTCACTTCTGCAACCCTAAACACCTACCATAAAAATTGTGTGACAGAGATCATATATATATATATATATATGTCAAAAATAAATAAATACAAGATAAATAAACACATGGAAGATATTTACTAGTGGGTTTCCTGCATGTATGAAATCAGCTGGACAAATTTTTCAAAATTAATTTAAATGAAAATCATATTGCTGATTTTGTTGGTTCTTATTTAATTATTTGATTATTAGTGCCTCAAGTCCATAAGTACCAAATATTACTGCTATAAGAAAGTCTAGGTAGGGGCGCCTGGGTTGCGCAGTCGGTTAAGCGTCCGACTTCAGCCAGGTCACGATCTCGTGGTCCGTGGGTTCGAGCCCCGTGTCGGGCTCTGGGCTGATGGCTCAGAGCCTGGAGCCTGTTTCCGATTCTGTGTCTCCCTCTCTCTCTGCCCCTCCCCCGTTCATGCTCTCTCTCTGTCCCAAAAATAAATAAAAAACATTGAAAAAAAAATTAAAAAAAAAAAAGTCTAGGTGATTACGACAAAAGAAGAATAGGAATTTCTAAGCAAATTTTCCTCACATCTCATCTCGTCTTCAAACACTGCTGACCTGGGCTCCTGCCCAAAGATGCCACAGAAATTGCTTGATCAAGCTCACTGAAGATGCCCGTGTTGTTAAAGCTACTAGACCTTTCCTCTGACCTTCAGCAGCAGCTTCCATCCCTCCCAAGACATTCTTCTTTCTTCTCTTTTCTTGCTACCTCTCTAGTGTTTGTTCCTCGATTTCTTCCTGTCTGACCTCCAAACATGGCGTGCCTCGTATCATCAACCCTCTTTTCAGCTTTCTAACTAGAAAGGTCTTATCCAAGCCATACCCCTAAATATTGTCTATATGATACACCGTCAAATCCTAGTCTCCTACCCACATCCCTCCTCTGACCTTTGGACACATCTGTGTATCTTATTACTGTTTGACATCCAACTACTATCTGGCATTTGATATGTTTATTTATTTTTAATATTTTTAAGTTTATTTATTTATTTTGAGAGAGAGAGACAGAGAGAGGGGAGGGGAGCAGGGAAGAGGCAGAGAGAGAGAGGGAGAGAGGGAATCCCAAGCAGGCTCCGTGCTGTCAGAGTGGAGCCCGATGTGGGGCTCGGACTCATGAACCGTGAGGTCATGACCTGAGCTAAAACCAAGAATTGGAGGTTTAACTGACTGAGCCACCAGGCGCCCCAACCACTTAGTGTATTTAATGCAGAGGTTTTGCTTTAGCTCCATACCCCTTCCTACATCACATGTAACACTCAAGATGGTTTCCTTCGCGGACTTCATCATCTTGTGAAATGAAACTTCTATTCACACACCAGCTCGAGCCTTACGTTTAAGAGTCATTCTTGATTCCTTTCTATTATCCATCTTGTCGAGGTGGAAATGTATCTTTAAAATTCTGTTTTTCTCCATCTTCACCATTACCCCCTAATTCAAACCATCATCGTTTCCCACCTCAATTGTGGCGATAGGCTTCTGACTTCTGAGTGCTCTCACTCTTGCTTACTTGCGTGCAAGGATGAGAGAGACCTCTACAAACTGTAACCCACTCCACACAGTTCCTCTGCCCGGGAGTATAAATTCCCTTCATTCTTTGGAAGATATCTATGATTTTTATGGGTGGGGACACAACAAATATAGTAGATGTTTTCCACTAAAAAACAGTACAGGGGTGCCTGGGGGCTCAGTCGGTTAAGCATCGGACTTCAGCTCAGGTCACCATCTCGCGGTTGGTGAGTTTGAGCCCCACATCGGGCTCTGTGCTGACAGCTCAGAGCCTGAAGCCTGCTTCCGATTCTGTCTCCTTCTGTCTCTGCCCCTCCCTAGCTCACACTCTGTCTCTGTCTCTCTCAAAAATAAATAAATGTTAAGAAACTTTTTAATAAAAAAAAAAAAAAACCACGAAGAACACAGATCAGTTACTAATCCAGGACAATTCTAACATCCAGAGGATCTTGTGGGGCAGGCTCCTCGCTCAGCAGACAGGGGATGCCCTTGATTAGAACCCACTTATGCTCCCTGGTTGTGGTTCCCTCATGCACAGTTCCCTTCCCCTTCTGCTGAGTCACTCTCTCCTAAACACTTCTAGATCATTCTTGGTTCTCGCCATGGCACTTGAAATATTTTGTCACGAAAAATACACATATGTGAACGAAACTGCCTCATGAGCACGGATGCTAATTTTCTCTTGTATTTCCTACCCAATATGGAATATAGAAACTCTACTGAGGCAGATACCCAACGTCTATTTGGTGAGTGACTATTTTTTACAGTTGACAAATATTACCAAAAAAAATGCTATATGTGACCTGGAAGACCCGTGCCAGGCTGTGCGTTAAACCTTTAGAAGAGGCAGGCGGAAAACATCAGTTTCAGGTTTTCACACATAAATCAAGAAAACATTTCTCTATCCACAAATTTTTTAAACTGCTGTTTTAGAGCAGAGTCTTACTTCCTTAACTTCAGAGAAGAGCTCTCTGAAGAATGGATATTTTACAATTAAGAGCCTAAAACTTAGTTTTATGCTACTGGCCAACATATAGATATACACAATTTGACTATGTTCTGTTGTAGGCATCATTTACAACAGACCCCGCCATCCTTCTCTATTTAATGGGAGGTGTTCTCATTATGCCTCTGTGTGGTTACCAAACAATAACAACCGAGACCTATAATAACAATAAAATTGTAAAAATAACAATAAACATTTGCATAGATTTTCTATATGTTAATGGACTGAGAGTGCCCACCTCCCCCAAATTCATACAGTGAAGCCTGTCTCATCTGTTTAGGCCGCTATATGAGAATATCAAAGACTGGGTAGCTTATAACCAACAGAAATAATGGCTCACGTTTCTGGATTCTGGAAGTCTATGATCAAGCTGCCAGCACGGTCACAATCTCTGCTGAGGGCCCTCTTCCTGGTTCACAGTTGGCACATTCTCACTGTGTCCTCACTTGGTGGGAGAGGCTAGGGTGCTCTGTGGGGTCTCTTTTATAAGGACACGAATCCCACTCATGAGGGCTCCACCCTCATGAACTAATCAATTCCCAAACCACCTACTAATACCATCACCTTTGGGGGTTAGGATTTCAAGAGGAATTTGGGGGGAGATACAATCAATTTAGAACATAGCAAAGCCCTAATCCCCAACGTAAGATATTTGGAGTTGGGGCCTTCGGTGGGGTAATCAGAGTTAGCTGAGGTCATGAGGGTGGGGTCCTCATGATGGAATTAGTGCTCTTGGAAGAAGAGATACCCCAGAGGGGCACCTGGGTGGCTCAGTTGGTTAAGTGTCAGACTTCCACTCAGGTCATGATCTCACGGTTGGTGAGTTTGAGCCCCGCGTCAGGCTCTGTGCTGGCAGCTCGGAGCCTGGAGCCTGCTCCGGATTCTGTGTCTCCCTCTCTGTCTCTGCTCCTCCCCCACTCAAACTGTGTTTCTCTCTCTCAAAAATAAACATTAAAAAAAGTAATAAAAAGAGATACCAGAGAGGTTGCCGTCTCCGTCTCTTTCTCTCCAAGCGCACACACCTTGACAAGGCTAAGTGAGCACACAGCAAGAAGGCAGCCATAGACAAGCCAGAAGGAGAGTGCTCACCAGCATCCAGCCATGTTTGCATTCTGATTTCAGCCTTCCAGCCTCCAGAACGGTGAGAAAATTAATTTCTGTTACTTCAGCCACTCAGTCTTAGGATATTGTTACGGAAGCCCAAGCTGATTCATACACAGTATGTTATTATTTGACCTGAAATTAGCTATGTGAATAGGTGTTCCTATTGGCATCTCAGGTATATATAATAAATTCAGGACCAAAAGGACCCACGAGGAAGGACACCTCTGTGTTGTATGTGGGCCATCGTGTGCACTAGAGGATGTTTAGCGCCATCCCTGGCCTAGACTCCAGTGGTCCACCTTCCCCAGGTTGTGATCAGCAAAAAAATATCTCCAGACATTGCCACATCTCTGGATGGGAAAAACTGCACTAGGTTGAGAACAATGGGTCTAACCTCTTTCCTGGCACCAATCCCTTTGGGAAACACCAGTGTAGTTAATGTCCTCTTACAGCTAACTTGTGCTCTCCGATGTTTCAATCTGTAAGAATGGCAAGTGCCTTAAAAAAAAAAAAAAAAAAAAAAAGGCAGAAGGACTCAACACCCTGACAAGTTTTAGGCCCATCTCAATTTTAAGCACCATTTTAAGCACCCATTGCAGGCACCATTTCAATGGAAGGTGCACCTTGCAAACAACGTTCTGTAGAATTTAATTTTTTTCCAATCTGATGCACCAGCAGCAAATCCACAGGCCGCCCTATCGTTGCTGATGGCAGCCTTCCAAACTCAAAGAAATCCATATGTGGCACCATGCCTTGTCACTAGTGCCCTTAAGCGAAAGAAAATTTAGACTGGTGGCATTTTATGACAGTCTCTCGGATGTCTGATTTCGCATCTTTAAAAAAACAGTTCGGTCACAGTGAACTCACAGTTGGCAAATAATTATATGCTAACTGCTGGTACTCCCGAAAAGTATGACAACTTCCATTGTACAGATCATCTTTGGCTATCTGAGAAGTATCCATGGCCGGACTGCAGCTATTTTCATTAATTTCATATTTAGAAAAAGTCAAATATAAAGCCCAGGTGTGCCACTGGACACCACAGAGTTCCCTGAAATTGTAAAACTCGCCTCTTTATCAAATGTCTATCTTCTTGGCATGGCAGGACTGGCTAGGAGACCTGATCAGATTAGAAGGGGAGCAGATCTTTGGCACAATCATCTTTTTCTAGTCACCCAGCATTGATCCATCCATGTGCTGGCACTGGGGCCCCCATGAATCCCTGGAGGACTGAACGTGTAGACCGGGAGGCACAAATACTTCTGAAAAAGTGCAGTTTCATTTCACATGGCCCCCAACAGACGCTAGAAGGGCAATTACTAGGTTTGAGAGCAGGGCCAAGTTCCTGAAAGTACTTTGTCTCCTGCTTCAATTCTGACTGCTGTCAGGTGAAGAGTTGTTAGAATTTACTCCGCTGGAGGACTAGGCTCTAACTGCAAATCAACAGCACCCAATTTTGTTCTCAGTAGCCACAGAGGAGGGGAAGGTTTGGGATCGGATCTAGAGATAAAAGATTGCGCTTGCCCCAACATTTGACATTTGGCCACAGTAAACCAAATTCTGAAGCCAGCCTTGACCGTGACCCTTCTGAACCCAGATGCCCGCTTTGTGGGCACGGTTTTGTTTAGGGCTTCGTTAAAATGTCTATATAAGCTCGAGAAGGGGGCGTGTTTTCCTCTTCTGAGTGTTTCCCCTTCTCCTTTTATTAAAAAAAAAAACAAAACCACCAAAGGGCAATGAGTGGAATGCCCAGGGGTGCTGGGGGGAGAACAGCCAAAACTAACCAAGTTAAAACCTGAAACTTCCCCTTCACACCCCAACTGCCATTTCCCTTCTCAGAGCAAACGACTCTTCCGATTTGATGTATTCAAAAAATTTTTAAGCGAAAATAGCAAGCTTGTGTGTGTGTGTGTCTGTATGTGTACACATGCGTGTATGTGTGTGTGTGTGTGTGTGTGTGTGTGTGTACACATGCATTTTTGTAACTCAGGAATTTTACCGCCCCACTGCTGTCCATTTTGATATTTTCGTGCAACTACGTGACATAGAAACACTCTTAGAGCGCACTCTCATTATTTTATTAGGCAAGTGTGCTGTAATTTTTTTTAAATGATTACCCTCCTGACAGACAGTAGGTACTTCATAAGCCTCGCTGTCTCTACCTACAGATATATCCAGTTCTGACCATTTCTCACCACCTCCTGCTCCCCTAGCCTGGTCCCGGCTGCTATTGTGTCTCTGCCGGAGGTTCACAATGGCCTCCTCACTGGTCTCCCAGCTCTGGCCCTCGCCTCCATGCGGTGCAAAATCCCCACTCGGCAGCCAGAGCGATCTGATTAAAACACAAGGCATGTCATACCACCCGTCTGCTCAGAACCCTCCTGGCTTTCCCACCTTACTCCAAGTGAAAGCCAAGGTCACCGCCCACCAGTCACTGCACTCCGCTCCTGCTCCCACCTATCACTTCTGTGACTGCACCTCCTTCCTCATTTTTCCCTGGTGCTCTCTGTTCCTGCCACACAAGCTTCCGTGCTGTTCCTCCAACATGCCAGGTACCTCCCTACCTTAGGGCCTTTGCACTTGCTGTTCCCTCTGCCAAGATCACTGTCCCCCAGATGGCCACACGAGTCCCTTCCTCACCCCTCTGGTCTTTACTCAGATGCCGCTTCTCAGCGACGCCTTTCCTGCAACCATATTTGCAATCACACATAACCCCCCTGCACGTTTCCCATTCCCCTCTCGCAATTTAACATTATTTATTCCGCACACGGTCTTCCTTCCCCAAGGAGAGCATAAGCCCTAAGAGGGAAAGAAAAACAAATTTAAGTTTTTTGTTTAAAACTGATTCTCTGGGGCACCTGGGTGGCGCAGTCGGTTGAGCGTCCGACCTCAGCCAGGTCACGATCTCGCGGTCCGTGAGTTCGAGCCCCGCGTCAGGCTCTGGGCTGATGGCTCAGAGCCTGGAGCCTGCTTCCGATTCTGTGTCTCCCTCTCTCTCTGCCCCTCCCCCATTCATGCTCTGTCTCTCTCTGTCCCAAAAATAAATAAAAACGTTGAAAAAATAAAATAAAATAAAACTGATTCTCTAAGACTTTGAACACAGTACTTTAAAAAAAAATGCATGAAATGAACAAATGAGTCACAAATAATGATGGAATGGACATCACCATAGTCTCTCCTATTATGCTACTTGGGCAAAAAATGAAAATGAGTAGAATAAATTCTTAGAAAAGGAATTGGTATCTCAAAGGGTGGACAGTTGTATATTTGCAGAATGTGGAGTCTCCAAAGAATCAATATCAGAGATATGTAAAATATTTTAGAACCAGGGTGAGCCTGGAAAAAGTGTTTCACATTAGGACATGGAAGGAAAGGTGGTTGGGGAGGGCCCAAGCTGTGCTCAGCGCAGACAATCGCACGAAGTGAGGCAGGAAAGTCCTCGTCATGCTGAGGACACGGGTGGATTTAACAACTGAGATCGGTTCTGATGTTCATTCCCTCGATTCACCCATCATCAGATGACGGGGCCAAAAAATAAATCCGGGAAAAAAAAATCAAATGGTACAAAAGTGTGAGCAATGAAGGAAACCAGGGTGGGCACAGTCCTGAGTCCAACAGCGTCATGTGATTTTTGCCCCGTGGGCATTCGGGGGGGGGGGGGTTCCCGCTGGGAAGGGGGATTCCCTTCCCACAGAAGGTCTTCGGGGCTGTGACCGGGTCAATGATCATCAGTCCCTGTTGACATCTCAGTCCTGGCAAGCCTGCAAGACACATTCGACCCTTCACGACACCCATTTCAAGCCAGACTCAGTGTCAAATCCAGGCGGTGCGATTAAATATAACCAGGAGGAGCTCAGCCCCAAGTCATGCCTGTTGACTCCAAGGTCAGCCTCGTCAAATGCCACTGTACTCGTCAGCGTGACTGCCGATGAAGACTGCCTCAGGTCTGTGACCAAGGTACATGCCTGAGGCACACACACACATTCACACACACACACACTCACGGCATATGGACACACGTGGACACACGTGCTCTCACACACACACTCACACATGGGAATATATACTCAGCACACAGATATGTACACACAGACGCATGCACACAGGCACACACATACATACACACAGGTGCCTACCTTCTCACGTGGGCACATACACACGCCCTCACGCACACACCGGCTACACACTCTTCCTAGTCTTACTAGGCAGCCTACAGATTTGTCACTCTCTCTCGAGGGCCCCTTCCAGTGCACACTTGAAGGTTGCGACACTAAAAGCACCCAGGCAATGCGACCAGAGTGCACAGACTTCTCAGGACATCACTCCTGTCTTCTGTGAGAACCAGTTCTTGGTGGAAACACAGACATGTTTTTTGCTATCTCTCCGAGGGCGATTTCCCGAGCGTGAGATGCACCATTTATGTTACTTGAATAACCTAATGCAGCCACCGGAGACCTGAGAAACCCTTCTTGTGATGTCAGCACTAGTGGAAGTGTAATAAATGGAAAATCAGCCTAAAGCATAGATCACTGAAGATGCAGCGTAGGAGGGCTTTCTTCCTTCCACAGCTGGGTATTGTGTCCTTATGCATGCAGACACTCTTCCGGGACGAGGGTCACCAAGTGGGCTTGGGAACTCGACCCAGTCTGACTCCTCACTGCTTGTGGGAATTGAGGCAACTCGCTTCCTCTCTTTCTGACACAGTTTTCTCATGTCTAAATGTTCTTGTCTTTAAAGATCTCCCCTCCACACGGTTTTTCTCAGGCCTATTCCCAACAGAATTACCTCCCCCCTTCTGGAAGCACACACGTTCCTCACTGAGCTGAGTGTCTTGGAGACTTTATTCTTTATTCTGAGTTCTCACCGCAACCTCATGGGGCAGATATTATTACGGTTCCCGTTTGACAGATTAAAACATAAGCTGCAGAAAAGAAAAAGAAGTTGCCCAGACTCACGCAGCTCCTAGGTGACAGGGTTGGAGAATGGCTCCAGACCCTACACTCCTCATCCTTCCTCCCGCATCGTTTAACACAGTGCTCCTGCTTAATAAACAAGAGATACTGTTCTTAGTGTCATTACTCCCCAGAATTTCTTTTCTCTGCCTACCTTGCCGGCTGTTTTACCATCGATCGAAATAATTCTGTCTAAATGCAATGGGCTCTTCCTGTTTTTAGTGGATTCTGGGTTACTTAGGACCTTTGTCACTAGTCAGTGCATTCAAGTATTTTTTAAATTTTTTTTAATGTTTATTTTATTTTTGAGAGGGGGGCGGGGATCCGGAGCAGGCTCCAGGCTCTGAGCTGTCAGCACAGAGCCCGACGCGGGGCTCAAACCCACGAACCGTGAGATCATGACCTGAGCCGAAGTCAGACGCTCAACGGACTGAGCCCCCCAGGCTCGAATATTTTTAAATGACTCATTAAAAACACTCCAGAGCAGGATGTCTGCTCAAGGCCACTTTCATGCGGCTGCGCCTCTCAGCCCCGGCCGTGCTGCCAGCCGGGAAGAGTTAACAGGCTCAGGCTCCCTGAAATGATCTCGTTCCCCGGTTCCCACAGGCAAATCGAGCCACTCGGCTGAACCCTTTCCCAAACTCCGAAAATCATTTATAAATCATTTACCCTCAAGAAACGTTGACTCTGACAGAGTCTAAAAAAAGTCACACAGTTTTTAAAACCAAAACCCGAAAGCAGGGTTTCTCACTGTAGACGCTATTGATCGTTCTCTGCCGTGGGCTGCCCGGTGCCCTGCAGGATGCTCAGCAACGTCCCTGGCCCCTACCCACCAGAAGCCACAGCACACTCCGTTGCCCCCCCCCCCACTTGTGACAACCAAAAATGACTCCAGATGCTGCTGAAGGTTCCTTGGGGTTGGGGCGGGGACAACACTGTCCACTGATCCAGAGTGTCGTCTTGGAGTAATTCTCCATAATGCAGTCTATGTGATGTGCTATCAACTATTGCCCCGCTGCTGGGTGGGGCTGGGGAGGAGGGACAGGGACTTACTGACAGTTTAGTGTTGTGCCACATTCGTATTCTGAACCCAATGCCTGTATTTATAAATCAGTAGAGAGAATGTACATTGTATAGCATCCTGATTTATACTACTCTACTAGGGATTTATTCTATTTGGACTCATTTGATACAAAGTTTATAGTCAGAACATTAATAGTTATTGAATGTTTACTCTATGCCAGGTGCTATGCAAAGGGTTTTTGTTTTTGTTTTGCTTTGTTTTACATATATTGTCTTAACCAATCTTTGCACTGAATGTCTTAGCGACCATTTTCTCCACTGTAGAAATGAGGAGGGTGAGGGTTAGACTCGGTTACTTACATGAAGCCATACAGATGGGACAGGGCTGACCCTGGACTTAACCCTCAAGGCTCTCTGACTCCAAGGCTAGGGTTAACTCTTGCGCCATACCACTTAGCCATGACAAAACTTAGCCATGAATACAAGTCCATGCATGCAGAGGACACATATGCATACAGTGTTTGAAGCCAACCATTCTCCTAGGCCTGGGAAGTGCACGGGGACAACACACACACAGATGCTCACGTTACGGTACAGAATCTGCTTTTACATTATCCATCCTGTCTGCATTGTTCCCCAATTCTGCCTCAAGTTTGCAAAGCACCGATTATTCCCATAAGCATGAAGACATGACTATATATATATATATGTCACCTTAATTCTCATCACCGTTAGGATCCTGAAAATGCATATTATCATTTAATTTAATGACTGTACAAGAGGCTAAAGAAAATCTTGCCCAAGAAGCATCCTGTAAACCTTAGAAAGTGGTCCTCCTTGACCTTAAGTACAAGCTTTGAGCAATTCTTTAGACTGTATTCCACAAGATGTTTTTTTTTCTTTCATGTTCAATCTCCAAGCTTCAGCTTTATATGGAAATGTCGCCGCACTTCTAAATGTTGATGGATGTATGGAGCTTTTTTTCCCCCTGAGATTCACTCGGGCACAGAAGTCTGGAGAAAATCAGAACATTTCATACATAAAGAACAGAACCTCATTCTTCTGCAGGCAAAACTCCTTTGATGTCAATAATAGGCTTAGAACAAAGAGTTCAACTGTGGGTAACAAATTTCAAGTAATTACTTAGCCAATGACATAGAATGAGATTGACTAAATTGTGGTGCTTAATGTGCCAATGACTGAATGAATGTTGTCCATCCAGTGGCAAAACTGCAAAGAAACCAGAAAGGGGGAAAGGGAGGTGGGGGAGAGAGAGCGAGCGAGCACTCCATCTGAGTTTCCTGGGAATATGGTTAACAGATTGCTAGCATACAAAAGAAAAAGTCAGCTAGATGGCTTTAAAATGCTTTGTCAACAGATTCAAACCTGTTTAGGGACTCTGAGGTTGTAAAAGGGGGAAAATGATGTCCTAGCCATATTTGGAGAAAATGTGTATTTGCATATTTATTGCCGCAGGAATTCAAATTTCTTTTTATGGTAGTTCCTAACATTTACAGACAGAGCAGAAGTGTGAACAGTGGGGTGGCAATGTGTTTCTCCTTCATAGGCTGCAACTCAATTTGGGGGCGGGGGGCGGGGGGGAACTGCTTTCAAGAGGAACTAGATTAAATTCACAACAGCTGCTCTGGGCAAGTTGGATTATCTGTTGTGATCACTTCCTGTGCCACTTGGCAAGTAGCTGGTGACACAGCTATGCCATCACTTCTTTACCATTTTTTCTGAATAACCCTAACCTCATATTGGGGTCCTTTTGTCGAGTAAATTAGAAAATTCTGCTATACGAATTTGCCTCTGGAAAGTCACAATGCATGACAGTATGTTCAAGGCTCTGAAAAGTCCTGCAAAGAAGGACTTTTGCTTGACTTTTGTCAAGAGTTTCCTAATTCTGTCTGAACATAAAACATGTTCCTGATGACCCATTTTGTTACATCTTATGGTGGAGTGTGTTCCAGCAGCATTTTAGGAAACTGTCGGTTATAGGATTTGCTCTGCTTTCTGGTCACAACTGTTGTATTCATATAAACCAAACAGATTACACCAACCAGAAATCGTTAATCTGCTTTAAGTGTATTACAAAGTATTTGCTCCAGGGAATAGAAATGAGTCAGTCATGTAAATATGGTAGTCATCAAATCATAATGGTTACAATTTATTGAGGGCTCACTATGTGCAGTAAATAGACACCTCAAGCATCTCATCTGATCCTAAGGATAACAGTTAAGAAATAGATGTTTTCATCCTATTTTTGTAGGTGAAGAAACTAAGGCTCTGTGAATTTAAGTAACTTGGCTGTAGTCACATGGCTAGAATATGGCAGATTTCACATTCGAATTCAGGTCTCGGTTCAAATCACGTGCCTGCAACACGCCTCTCCTCTGCCTCTCATGGCCACTCAAACAAATACGTCATGGAGATGAGACGTACAGTATAGAGAATAGAGTTGATAATATTGTAGCAATACTGTATCTTGACAGATGGTGACTACGTTTATCGTGGTGGGCACAGAGTAATGCATGAAACTCTCAAATCACTACATTGCACACCTGAAACTAATATAACATTGTATATTAACTATACTTCAATTAAAAAAGAATTTAAAAATTTCCAATTTTTTAATGTTTATTTATTTTTGAGACAGAGAGAGACAGAGCACAAGCAGGGGAGGGGCAGAGAGAGAGAGAGAGAGAGAGAGAGAGAGAGAGAGAGAGAGAGAAAATCTGAGCAGGCTCCAGGCTCTGAGCTGTCTGCACAGAGCCCAGTGCGTGGCCCAAATCCATGGACAGTGAGAGCATGACCTGAGCCGAAGTCGCACGCTCAACCAACTGAGTCACCCAGGAGCCCCGAATTAAAAAATAATTTCAAAAAGGAGCACGAATGAAAAGTCACTTAGATTTGTTGAATGTTGCCCACGCATTCTCCACCAGAAGGTTTGCACACTACAGTCTGCATTTGGAATGTACTTCGTGCCTGGAAAGACACCCGGTTTGACCACGAGGATACACAGGTGTGCCAGACTGCAGGAACTCACATGGTTTCCACTACATTATAAAATCTCAACCAAAGCCACTGTTGGGGGATATGATTACAATCTAGACCTCAACTTCAACATTTTAATTTTCTGTTTTAATTAGGTAAAAATAAAATAGTAACTTCGTAACCACAGCCCAAATCCATGCAACATGCTCCTGGAGTGAATGAAATCAAGTGTTTGGGCCATAATGATACGTACCTTTGAATAACTGAATTCTAAACTTTAAGAGTAGTGTTTCTAAAATGTTGCATTATAAAGATATGAGCACAAACTTTCCGTGGATCTGTAAATATATGGATGAAAGGAAGAGATTTCAAGAGTCTACTCCCCCCCCCCCCCCCCACTGATGAAGGTATTGGACAGATTTTTCAAGGACCTGAAAAATGAAGTCAGGTGTGGCCAACACAGTGATCACTTCCTTAAAAGGGGTGACTAACTTACAACCTACAGAAGGGACCCAAGTGACAAGAACGAAGAAAGCTATCCAGACAAAATGTAATGGAATTTATTTTGCCTTATCACTCTAGACACCTATCAATCGTCCATCACCTTGGATGCCATCCAAGAAAACCAAAAATCCAACCACGTTTTGTGGGAGGTGACAATATACGAAAGATATTCCTGCAAAACACTGCCCCTGGTCAGACAACTTTTACATTGTGGAATAAACAAACAAATCAACGATCATCCAAGAGAAATCTTGTTATTTTTACTACTTAGGGGCCCCTTCTCCCGGTAAAAGCACATTGGGTCTGCCCTACAGCGAACACTTTCGCTGATGAAGCGTGTCCTGCCTTTCCTGGTTCAGGGATGCATGCAGGAGCCAAAGTAAGCTTATTACACACTCTCCCCTTTGAGTATCAAATCCTAAAGGAAATCGTTCAGAAAAAATAAAAAAGAAAGAACAAGTATAGGCTGATCAATTTCCTCGGTGGCATCCTAATGTAAACGCCCATCAGTTCTGGCTGTGACTCCCCTCTCCCCATGAACTTGGTTGCCTTCTTGTTTTTTTACTCACCTGCTTCTAGAGCCTTCCCTTGGAAACTGTTAGGTCCCTTCTTTCCTTTCAGTGAATTACTTTTCTGCCTAAGACGATAAGGTATACTTTCTGTTGCTTATTTCCTGCTGCCTAGAACCAAAGAAATTCCAGACAAGGAACTTCATGAAAGTCTAAGAATGAACTTGATGAAACAGCACAGAGTGAAACGAAACAAAGATGACTCTAATCATTCTAGCAAACATCACAGTCCACCTGCAGTTAAACAAGCAGGCAAGTATATCAGCTGAATGAGGAAAAGTTAAGTCGTAAGTTCTACCTTCTTCCCCTTGGAGACATCGAGAGATTACTTCGTGTGTGGCAAAATTCCGAAAAGGGAATGTGTCGAAGGAAGGCAGCAGAGGGATATAGGACGGTGAGGAAGGACCCCAGTCTTCTTTTGGTAATACGGTAAAACCTTGGTTTGCGAGCATAATTCGTCCTGAAAACACGCTTGTAATCCAAAGCACTTGTATATCAAAGCAAATTTCCCCATAAGAAATAATGGAAACTCAGATGATTCGTGCCACAACCCAAAAATACTCCAATAATTAGAATACTGTAATATAATGCAAAATAATAAAGAAAATAAAAAATATGAAGAGAAATAAACAAATTAACCTGCACTTACCTTTGAAAACCTTCACGGCTGGCGTGAGGGAGACAAGAGAGGAGGGTTACTGTGCGGGACGACTTTCACGATCACTAACGGAGTCACTGCTACTGGCTCAATGGAGTCCTTTTCTTTTCAGTGCAACTTCAACAAGGAACTTATCCAATGACCTAGAATGAAGCAAAGCATCTAAGCTCACTCCTGTCTGGAAAAGCAAAGGACTGTCCACAGGTGCTTGGAAGTGACAACAAATAGACCAGTGGCAGTTGTGGGCATCTTCCAATGTCCTGAAAAGTCACTGATTTCTGCCAAACACCACGACCTGAGGCCAAGCATCTGAGCATGGGAGGTGATCACCCACAATCCCACAGAGAGAGAGAACCACTGGCTCAGTTGGGATCACGTGACATTCAGCACCACATGCTACTTGTATTGCAAGATGTCGTTTGTTTATCAAGTTAAAACGTATTAGAAATGTTTGCTCATCTTGCAGAACCCTCACAGAACAAGTTACTCACCATCAAGGTCTTACTGTATTTCCATTTCTTGATGTGTAAATAGAAGTGCACATTGTAAAAATATTAAAACAGAAACCTTTAAAATAAGCAAAAGTCTGCCCCTCTTTTTAACTACTCCCTGGCTTTAGTTTTCGAGGGCTGCCATCGCAAGGGATCACAGACGAGGGGGGCTCCAGCAACAGAAATGTATTTGCTCACAGGTATGGAGAAGCCAGAAGTCTGAGATTCAGGGCCATGAGAGAAGAATCTCCTAAGGGCCTCTTTCCTTGGCTTGGAGACGGTCACCTTCTCATTGCCTTCTCTCTTCTTCATCATACGTGGTGTGCCCAAATCTCTTTTTTTTTTTTTAATTGAAAATTTTTTAAATTAAAAATTCTTTTTGCTTTATTTTTTTTAAATGTTTGTTTATTTTTGAGAGACAGAGAGACACAGCACGAGTGGAGGAGGGGCAGAGAGAGAGGGAGACACAGAAGCAGAAGCAGGCTCCAGGCTCCCAGCTGTCGGCACAGAGCCGGATGTGGGGCTCGAACTCAAAGACTGCAAGATCATGACCTGAGCAGAAGTCGTACGCTTAACCAACTGAGCCACCCAGGCGCCTCCCAAATCTCTGATTCTTGAAAGGACACCAGTCATATCAGACTGTGGACCACTTGAATGATCTCTTTTTAACTTAATTACCTCCACAAAGACCCCTCTCCAAACACGGTCACATTCTGAGGTAGGACTTCATAATTCGAGAAAGAGAGAGAATGAGAGAGAGAGCATGAGCATGGGAGGGGCAGAGAGAGGGGGAGACACAGAATCCGAAGCGGGCTCCAGGCTCCGAGCTGTCAACACAGAGCTCGATGTGGGGCTCGAACTCACAAGCTGTGAGATCATGACCTGAGCCGAAGTCAGACACTCAACTGACTGAGCCCCACAGGCGTCCCTTGAGGTAGGACTTCAGCAGGTCGTGGGGAAAGGAGGACACAATTCAGCCCATAACCCACCTGTTGCCCAACTGCCCATCCATCTTCTCCAAAGGTCACCCTTGTCCTGCAAGTTTGTTTCTTCCTATTTAATAATTGTATGTGTGCCTGTGCCCACAAATATACATATATGCGTGGTATTTTTTAAGAAAGTATACAAATAGGATCATACTATACACATTTTATGCACCTTTGTTTTTTCACCCAAAGCTCTATTTTGGAGATTTTTTTTTTCATCTAAATACACACAGACTCACGTTACCCTTTTTGAAGCTTCCACCCTTGACATTACAACTATGGAAACGTCCTGCTCTGACACACATCCTTTTTTGTTCTCTCTCCATTGGAAAAAGGAGTTATACCACCAAGGTTTCTTTGAGTGCAAGTAACAGGAAATTACTCTAGCAACCTAAGCAAAAGAAAAGGACTTTGGGACAAAATTCCCAAAGACTGAGGAAGCTTTGGCAGGTCAGGAAGCAGGGCCTTCTGTAAAGACCCTGCAGAAGGTCCTATTTGCTCAGGGAGCTGCTGCTGAAATGAGTGAACTTGAATCCTACGCTCTCCGACACAATGAAATCCAACGCATGGCGACCAAGTGCTGAAATATGGCTGGTCCAAAAACAGATGCACTGCAAGTATACAACATACACCGAATCTCCAAGACATCACACAAGGAAAATAATGTAAAATACTTCATGAGTAATTTGTATAATTGCACGTTGATGATATTTTGGATATATGGGGTCAAATAAGATAGATAATTAAAATCAGCTAAATCTGTTTTTTCTTATTTTGGTAGCTATTATAAAAAATTGTGGGGCGCCTGGGTGGCTCAGTCGGTTGAGTGTCCGACTTCGGCTCAGGTCATGATCTCACAGTTTGTGAGTTCGAGCCCTGCATCCCGCTCTGTGCTGACAGCTCGGAGCCTGGAGCCTGCTTCGGATTCTGTGTCTCCCTCTCTCTCTGCCTCTCCCCCGCTCATGCTCACTCTCTCTCTCTCTCTCTCTCTCTGTCAAAAATAAACATTAAAAAAAATTTTTTTTAATTTGTTTGGGCAGCCATTTTTTTTTTTTATTTAAAATTATACATGTAGTTTGCAGTGGTGACTTGAATTATATTCTGTTGAGCCACTAGCCATTTCTTCTTTCCTGGCTGAAAAGCCAAAACCCTAGTGTGAAGAGGCTAATTGGCCAAGCTCAGGTCACGTGCCTGGTCTCCTGGCAGGACCCATGTGGTGCTGGCATGTGGGTTCACGTACCTGAGAGGAAATTAAGACGATCAGAAAGAAGAGACTGATGCGGGGGGGGGGGGGGGGGGGGCTACGTGCCCAACGTGAGAGATTAAAGCCCGGCACACATGAGGCAATTAAAATGTATCTGTTGAAAGGAATGAATACATGGACGAGTGAACAAACATGGTGTAGTCATGATTACATTCTCCTCACTGTGACCTCGTTCATCAGGTTCCCACTTCCGCCCTTGGACCCACATTTCAAATTGTAAGTAACTCTGTATTGTTGCTTTCACGAATTACACGTCCACTGCTATTTACCCGAGTTACCACTGTGTGGAGAAGGGCACTAACTAACTTCTGTTATGACTCATCCGCTTTGTTTATCCATCCCACTTTCACTGAGCGAGTCACAAAGTCACTTCTGAGACCTCTTCTTTCTCTGTCTACACTCACGCCTATAAGTGATCTCATCCAGTCTCACAGCTTAAATACCAAATGATATTTAGATTTAAATATCAAACATGTCGATAACTTCCAAATTTGTACCTCTGGGCCAGACCTCTCTCTCAAATGCGAGACTCTGCCAGATACCCAACTACCTACTTGGCATCTCCAGCAGGATGACTAACAGACACCTCCAACTCCACTTGTCCAAAAAGGAAATGAAATCACTTCCTCCTGCAGCCTTTCCCATTTAGAGAAATGACAGCTTCGTCTTTCATTTGGTCAGGCCAACTGGAGCTCTCCCTGGCTCCTCCCTTCTCTCACAGTACACAAAGAATATGCAGGAAATATTGTTGGCTCTAGGGTCAAATATATCTGGAGTCTGACCACCTCCCACCATCTCCAATGCTGTACTTGATCCGAGTGCCATAGCCATAGCTGCCTTACTGGTCTTTCTGCTTCAGCAACTGTCTGCTAACAGTGTATCTTCAACCAGTTTCCAGAGAGTTCTTTTTCTTTCCAGGTTATGGATACACAACTGTCACATAACATTGTATTTATTTTAGGTGTATACAACACAATGACTTGATACATGTATATATTATGAAATGGTCACCATAATAAATTTAGTTGAACATCCATCATGTCACATAGTTACAATTTTTCTTGTGATGAGAACTTTCAAGATCTACTCTTAGCAACTTTTTTTTTAATGTTTATTTTTCAGAGGGAGAGACAGAGCAAGCAAGAGCAGAGGAGGGGCAGAGAGAGAGGGAGACACAGAATCAGAAGCAGGATCCAGGCTCCAAGCTGTCAGCATAGAACCCAATGCAGGGCTCAAACCCACAAACTGGGAGATCATGACCTGAGCCTACGTCAGACGCTTAACCGACTGAGCCACCCAGGCACCCCTCTTAGCAACTTTCAAACATACAATACAGTTTTGTTAGCGGTAGTCACCACACTGTGCATTAAGTCTCCAAGACTTATTTACCTTACAATTTCAACTTTGAACTCTTGAACATCTTCACCCATTTCCTCACCCCTAACCCTCCACCTCTGGAAAATACCACTCCGTTCTACTTCATGAGTTTGGCTTCTAGATTCCATATGTAAGTGAGATCATACGGTACCTGTCTTTCTCTGTGCGACTTATTTCACTTAGCATAATGTCCTCAAGATCCATCTAAGTTGTCTCAAATGGCAGGATTTCCTCCTTTTCTGCGGGTGAATAATATATAATATATATATCACATCATCTTTATCCACTCATCCATTGATGGACACTCAGGTTATTGTCATGTCTTAGCTATTGTGAATAATGTTGCAGTGACATGTGGAAGAAATATCTTTTTCAGAGAGTTCTTTTTAAGTCATAAATTATGACATGTCATTTGTCCACTTAAAATCCTGCAAGGCGCTCCATTTCACTCAAGTAATAGCCAAAACCCTGGCAGTGACCTTCAGTGCCCTAAATGATCCAGCATCCCCTACCCCTTCCCTCTCTGCTTTCCTTCCCATCTCTCGGGCTTCCTCACATCTCTACAGCCATACAGAGCCCGACGTGGGGCTTGAAGTCACAGACTGTGAGATCACGACCTGAGCTGAAGTCAGACACGTAACTGACTGAGCCACCCAGGCGCTCCCCGCCCCATTTTCTTAATCGATACAGCCTAACTGTCTACAGAAATGCCCTGCACAGAGTAGGTGTTCACTGATTACTTGGTGAATAAATGAGTGAACGGCCCTGAAATCAAAGACCAAGAATCTACCCTCAAGAAGCTGCAATCTAATAGATTTGCCTTCCTAGAAACCAACCCTGTTATTAAAATTACCCTTTGCTAATAATGAATTTCCATGTTCATCTAGGGTGAACTATTCCTTACCCATAGAAAGAAAGGAACTGGTCAAGGTCATTTGAAGGAGAAGATAGGAAATTTATATTTATTTTATCAAAAGGAGATCTGTCGGCTGTTCTCAGCCCTCTTCCAGCCAGCAGATGCCTCAGCCCCTTCTCCATTTATACTGGCATGTTAAAGTACCTGATGTTCGTAGAAACTGGATAATGGCCTATAACGTTGTCAGACTACAACTGCCACATCTCTAACGTGGAGAAAACGTATTTGCATTTTATGGTGCTGAATGCTCACCCACTTGGTGACCTTACCATCTGTTCCCATCTGTGGAATATTCCAAACGACCAAATAACATTAAAATCACCTAAAAGAGTTTCTTTATTAGTTATAAACTTTTACAATTCAATTTAAAAAGTTTATAGTCCTGAACGCTGCGAGAACTACCATTTTCCGAAGCATCATCCTGCTCTTTATCACTGGGGTCTGACAGCAGCTCTGACCTTTTCTAATATCTTTCACCGAAAGGAGAAGATTTGAAAAGCAGATAATAAATGACCAAGGCTTTATTGATATTATGATGTGTAATATTTAAAACAGATTATGGTTATTAGACCATGGGAGATGATGCCTTATTACAAAACTATCCGTTCCCTGTAGGCCAGCTTCTTTTACTGATAAAACATCTTTTATGAGTTTTAAAACTTGCAGAGCCAATAAAACTGTGCGACAGCAAGAAGGATTGCACGCTGCTCAACCCATCATCAGAACTGTCAGCCAATTTCAAAGGCGAGACCGCTTAGGGCTGCTGCTGCTATCCGAGAAGGGGGGGTGAGGCCAGGTGCGCTAGCTCCTGGAGAACTTCCAGGAGAAGGGCTCCCCCATAGGGGAAAAAATAAATCTGTGATCCCATGGAAGATTCATTTTCTACTGATTGCCATAAAGGGAGCCTTAGTCTAAGGATCTGTCCAAGGACACCCTCTTTGTTTACCATCAAGAATCATAACTAATGGAGGCCAAAGGGCGTCTTTTCCCTACCCCTCCCAATTCACAGCGCATCTACTTGGGATCAACACCACTTCCAGCATCGACAAGCTTAGGTTTCTCTGATTCATCCGGGAATGAATGGCATGGATAGGGGGAAAGCGAAGGGACACCTCAACTGTTCCACTGCCTCTGACTATTTCCTGCTCTGTCCTTGTCCTCAAACCCTCATGTAATCTTCCTACTACTTATAGCACCCAAGGCATAAATCAGATGCAAGACCTATTTTTGGGAAAGGTGACCATTAAAGCTGTGAGTTTTAGCCATTTAAATACTCTACCTTGTAACAGGTATTGGTATCAGGGAAGGGAAACACTGCCCTGCTTATTCTTTGCCAGATTGTTTTAGGCCTTTTTTATTCTTCCAAGTGAATTTTACAACACGTTTTAGCCTCACTGAAAAGCTTTGTTCAGGGTGACTCCAACTAACATGTCAACCTACAGATTCACTTGGGGGAATTAGCAGTTTCACAATATTGAGCCTTCTCGTTTACAAGCATGATCTCTCTCCATGAAATTCAGGTGGATGTAGGTATCAACCATCTCACTACATCTAACGATTAAATCCTGTTGTCACAAATCATAGCAAACGTTATTCTGAAGTGTGCATATTCAATGCAATAATAAAGTCAATCCAGGAATTGTTAAAAGCATTTTTTGCTACATGTATACCTTATGCTAATAAATTTCTGAGTGAGATGGGGACCTGAATTGTTATAATTTAACTCCCCTTAAGCAAAAGGCGGGCTGATTACACAAGATAGCTAGACCTCTTCAGCAGTAAACATGGGTATAAACATAGATAAATATAGTATTTGGCAAATCACTGCTTTAAAATAAAAGAGGCACACCTGGGTGGCTCAGTCAGTTAAGTGTCAGACTCCTGATTTTGGCTCAGGTCATGATCTGGTGGCTCTTGAGTTCAAGCCCCGTGTCGGGCTCCAAGCTGACAGTGAGAAGCCTGCTTGGGATTCTCTCTCTCCCCTTTTCTCTCTGCCCCTCCCCTCATCTGCTCACGTTATCTTTCTCTCTTTCGAAGTAAGTAAACATTAAAAAAATGTTCTTAAAGAAAAGAAAATGTGTGCTAGAGGATAATGGTTTTATAATATTTATCTGAAAATTGGGGCACCTGGGTGGCTCAGTCAGTTAAGCGTCCAACTTTGGCTCAGGTCAGGATCTCGCAGTTCCTGAGTTCAAGTCCCTTGTTGGGCTCTGTGCTGACGGCTCGGAGCCTGGAGCCTGCTTCGGATTCTGTGTCTCCCTCTCTCTCTGCCCCCCCCCCACTTGTGCTCTGTCTCTCTCTCTCTCTCTCTCTCTCTCTCAAAAATAAACATTAAAGGGGCGTCTGTGTGGCTCAGTCGGTTGAGTGACCAACTTTGGCTCAGGTCATGGTCTTGCGGTTCGTGGGTTCGAGCCCCACATCGGGCTCTTTGCTGACAGCTCGGAGCCTGGAGCCTGCTTTGGATTCTGTGTCTCCCTCTCTCTCTCTGCCCATCCCCCACTCACTCTCTGTCTCTCTCCAAAATAAATAAACATTCAAAAAAATTTTAGGGGCACCTGGGTGGTTCAGTCGGTTGGGCGTCCGACTTTAGCTCAGGTCACAATCTCACGGTCCATGAGGTCGAGCCCCACGCCGGGCTCTGTGCTGACAGCTCGGAGGCTGGAGCTGCTTCAGATCCTGTGTCTCCCTCTCTCTCTGCCCCTCCTCCGCTCGCACTCTGTCTCTCAAAAATGAATAAATGTTAAAAAAAATGATTCTAGATTCTACAAATGGCAACGTTCTTACGTTGTTCTGTTTATTTTTTACAAGATCACTGTAAACTCATTTGATAATCTTATTGACTATTGGAATATCTTTTTAATTGTTTTTAAAGACCAGCCTGTTTATTTCTTGGAGCAGTAAATGTTTTGAATCTGTGCTGCAGAAAAATTTACATATAGCATCTCCAGGAAAAGTTTATTGGGGCAAATAATCTCTGAACTAGATCTCCAGTTCGGAATCTCACAGGGTCTGAGATTTATATCTGTCGTTCAATAAGCAATGGCATTTTATGTTTGTTTATTAGCCTTGTTCACCAAAAAAGAAGAAAATATAAAATTTAATATCTGGATGAGCCAAAAAATTTTAATAAATAAAAAACTGAAAGCCGTATGATCACCAATTATGGGGAAATATGCAAGATGAAGTAATGCGTTGAATAAATGCACAGCTGCGTTCACAGTTTAGCATTTTATTATATTACATTATAAAAATCTGCAACATGAACACCCTGGTTTAAAAACTAACTTGCCTTTTGCTTTTCTGAATTTCGCAAAAACAACGCTAGCTGTTCTATTACAAGTGATGAGCGACAGATATTAGATGGGAAGACGCATAAATATACATCTAAAGGGGGAGAGAGAGAGAGAGAAGGAGAGGGAGAGAGACAGAGAGAGAATAGGATATTCCCAAATAGCATGTGGGAAATATCTTACTCGAAACTGATCGGAGTAGAAATATATCCTTTTGGTTCTATTTCTCTGCAGAATGCTGACTGGTACAGGGACTGAAGAAAACCAGGTTGTCCTGGGAGCTTTAGTAGAAAGAAGAGTCAAGTGCAGATGTGCACACGGCACACAAGGCCCCTCCTCATTTACAGAAATATTGCAACAGGCACAGGATATTCCCATAACACAGAACGACGATGTGCCGCACGGGAGCCCATCTGACCGTTATCTTAAGCGACCAAGTGACTTCCATTATTTCTGGGTTATACATATTTGCATTTACATTTTTGGAATACATTAATCTTTTATCTCCTTCCACCACTCCTAAATTATGCACGATGGCAGCAGAGGACAGCATTTTTACAGGGCTTTTCTCTATCCAATTTGCTTATACCTCAAACCCTTGCGGAAGTGATCTCATCAACCTCATCCAGGGCAGGACTTAAAAGTGTTTTCCATCCCATGAAAACAACACTTGTATTTGAACTGTTGACATTAATAAATACTTTATTCCCCCCTCCCCTGGACCATTCCTTTGTTTGTTCCCTGATATAATTTATATACATCTGTCTTCTCAATTCTATTGCCGCTCCTTTGAATAGGACCGCTAGGGTTTGTTTTTGTATCTCTTCCCTCAACCTTGTTCACTCTTTTGTAAAGCACCTGAGCAACATTTATTAAATCGACTCATTATACCCACGAGCATATTTCGCTGCGGATATTCTGTCCACGACCCTGAATGACAGATGCCCAGATTTTCCAAACTCGTTTCCACTTTAATACCTTCACTCTGGTTGCCTGTGCTTATAAGCATCTTCCCTCCGTGTGACCCACTGGGCCTTCTTATCACATCATGAGGTCTACAAGCCAAGTCTTTCAAGAGGTCTTCCCTCCCTCACCCCTGAATCCAGAGGACTTCCCCAGCCCCGCCCAGGCCCACTCTACCCCAGGTAAACTATCTTATTTTCCTCCCTTTCATATATAACTGCTTGAACTTATGTGAGTTACTCATTTGCATACTTGTTTTATTGTCTTCCCCTACCACAGTGAGGAAAGCTCTAGAAGGTCAGGGATCTAATCTGATTATCCAGGTGGGGCATAACAGGCAAGCAACCAACACGTGCTGAATAAAGATAAGATAAAGGTTTTATTTGCCTGGCCTCTCTGGACAGACTGTGAATCTTCAAGCAACACCCACATACTGAATGCCTACTATGTCAGGCACAGAACCAGGGGCTTTACATATTTATGTGCATAGTTTTTTTTTTTTTTTTTAAGTTTTATTTATTTTCGAGAGAGAGAGAGACAGATAGAATCTGAAGCAGGCTCCAGGCTCTGAGCTATCAGCAGAGAGCCTGACGCGGGGCTCGAACTCATGAACTGTGAGATGGTCACCTGAGCTGAAGTTGGACGCTTAACCGACTGAGCCACCCAGGAGCCCCTTTATGTGCATATTTTTAATGTTCACAACAACCCCACGAGGTAGACATATTAGTTACATTTCATAGCTGAGAAAACTCAGGCCAAAAGGAGAGGCAGCTAGTAAATAGCAAGGCTGGGATGTGAAGCCGAATCCCACTGGCTCTGCCTCTGCCTCCGCATTCTTTCAATTCACAAACCTACTTGTCCTACAAAGCTGATTCTCCCCCCTAGAAGCAAGTCCCTAAGAGAAATACCAAAATAATTTTGAACAAACCTTGCATTGTTAAAACAAGGGTGACTGCCTAGCTTGTGAGGGCCCATGCAAAAGGAAAATACGATCCCTTGTTAAAAAATGATTAAAAATTTGAAGATGGTGACAAGGTACTACACTAAGCATTCAGTAGTGTTCCAGGCCCTTCTAAGAATGAGAGCATGTGACTATCCACGCTGCAGTCCCATGAAGATAGCCCTGGAAGTACACATATATCCTTTCACGGTGATTAATTTAGAAGGATGATGGTCTGATTGATTAGTTTGGGAATGTGCATCAAAAATTCAGCAAGCATCCACCTAATAACGCTCTGCGCTGTGTTTTCTCCTTAGCACCGTGGCCGTGTTGGCAAAACTTAGGAGTGATTTCAGGCACAGCCTTCGCGTGGTAATCAGGCTTCTGCAAATTCCATTTGGTTTCCAGTTCGTAAGAGGAAGCAGGAAAATTTGATTATGGACTCCTCAGGCCTGAACAGGTGTCAAGATAATTTTTCCAAACCAGGAGGTAAGGCTTCCTGACAAGCCGACTCTCTTGGCTTCTGTGCTAACACTCTTGGTTATTGAGTTGATATCCTCCTGGGAATACAGGGGCTAGAGGCCCTTGGCACCGAAAGAAGGAATGTGAGTACATGGATTTATCTCTGCCCGTGGGCTCTCTTTCTCTCTTTACTCCTGTGTGGTTGCTGCTTGCAGCACAGATGGGGGCTGCCATCTTCAGCCCCCCTCCTAGAACTTTCTGCAGCTTCCTCATGTGCAGTCTCGCATACCTCGGCCATCATCCATATGCTGTAGGTACCTGCGGTACAGCTCGAAACTTGATTTCTCAGCATTTGAAGACCTCCACCTGAATGTCCCCCAGGAACTGTGAAGCAAAAATGTATACCCAGCTCGCTCCTAACCTCAGTACACGATAGGTTCTGCATAGATGTTTGCGGAATAGATGTGAAACCCAAAATGCCTACCTCCACTGATTTTCCCACTCATCCGCTCAACAGATAACTTGTCAAACTCCAGCGTGCAACTGTAGTGGGCTGAATCATGGCCCCCTCAAAGACAGGTCTACCCCAAACCTGGAAACGTGACCCTATTTGGAAAAGGGATCTTTGCAGATGTGACTCAGTTAAAGATCTCAAGAGAAGATCACCCTGGATTAGGGTGGGCCGTAAGTCCAGTGACAGGTGTCCTTGTAAGACACAGAGAAGAAAAAGATACACAGATACACTGGGAAGGAGGCCGTGTGACGACTGGGGCAGAGGCCGCAGACGTGTGACCACAGACCATGGAATGCCAGGAGCCACCAAAGGCTGTAAGAGACAAGGGAAGGCTCCCCCCCAAGAGCCTTCACATAGAGCACGGCTCTGCTCGTCTCAGACTTCTGGCCTCCACAACTGTGAGAGAACAAATTTCCGTTGTCTCAAAGCACCAGGTTTGCAGGAATCGGTCACGACCGCCCGATCAAACTGATACGGCCGTGCTCTCTTAGGGTGAAGCCGACAATAAAATAAATAACAGATAAATGTATTATAAACATCCTGATGCCCCGTTAGGCTGCCAGGTGAAGCTGAGGACAGTCAGTTAAATGTGAGTATCAGATAAACGACAAGTTGCATAGGACACAGACTGACCGAAAAATTGTTTGTTCTCTGTCTGGCATGTGGGGTTCAGTGTATTTTTATTTGCTGTATCTATTCATCTTAGTCACGGAGAAAGATGGGCAGAGGTCAAGTTCTGGGTAGGCCTGAGTGGGGGAGGTGCTCTTAATTAGAATAGTTATGAGGGACATTGGAACAGAGACCTGCATGAAGTAAGAAAGTGAGTCATGCAACCATTAGGACAACAGTCTTCCAGGCCCCGGAAACCGGAAAGGCAAAGGCACGCGGGGCGGGGGTTGTGCTGGCTACAGTTAGCTTTATTCAATAATACAGACAGCAAGATAGCAAATCTCATTCTCTCCTGAAATCCAAAATGTTCCCAAACTAAAAACAGGAAACCTGTGCTAAAGTATTCACCAAGCTATTGATCTCAGCTGCTAATGAGCTGGACTCCCATTATTTAGATGTCAAGCAGGTCTGGTATCCAAGTTTTATGGTCCTCTTAAATAACCATAGGCAACCCGGCAAGTCATAAAACAACACGAGGCAGCACAGAGTTGCCATAGTAGGAAATGTAGGCATATAATTAAAACAGAGGCCAATATTTATGTGATTTTTCTCCGCAACAGATTCATTAACAATATCTTAAGTTATTTTACAGACTTAAATTTCTGGTGCTACTGGCATGCATTCAGAAAAGGAGGTTTCATTTCAATTTTAAAGGGTTCGCCAAATTACAGAATGCATGCACATACAAACGCTTGCCTAGAAATGTTCGCAGCAGCATGATTCCTGATAGCCTGAAAGTGGAAACTCCAAATGTAAAGGTGCTAAGTTTAGTAAATAAAAACATAAAATGTGTGGTTACGTTTGAATTTCAGATAAACGAGGAACTTTTTTAGTAGAAGTATATCCCAAATTATTTGGGACAAATTAAGTTGGGCATCCTGCATTTAATCTGGCAACCCTACCCAAATGCCCATCAAATGCTGAAGGGAAAAACAAAATTTGTTTATCCATACAGCAGAATACCCTTTGGCCATGAAAAGGAATAACGTATCGACACCTGCCACAACACGGATGAACCTGAAAAAAACATTCCGCGAAACGAAAGAAGCCAAACATAAACGGCCACACAGTGTGAGATTCTATTTATATGAAATGTCAGGAAAAGGCAAATCTGGAGAGACAGGCCGTAGATTAGTGGTTGCTTGGGGCTGAGTGTGGGAGTAGGAATGCACTGTCTTCAGGCACAAGGCTTTTTACTGGGGTGATAAAATGTCTTTGAACTGGATTATGATGAGCATAGCATAGTTTCATAAATTTACTAAAAATTTTTCGCCTGTAGACTTCAATGGTTGAGTTTTATGGTAAATTATATCTGAATAATATTAAAAATATATGTGCTCATTGCAACAAGTCACATAATACAGACACGTGTAAAGGCATTAAACATCTTTGTCTTCCTCCTCTTTGACGCAACCAATGTTATTCCGCAGTTTGGCGTCTCTCCTTCCATACATTTTTAGCTCGTACAGAGAGGAGCCAATATATATGCATGTCCTACACATAACTACTCTGCAACTTGCATCTGTCACTGACAATGTGATGGACACACCTTCGGGTGAATCTAAGAGCTCCATATCACTCTTTTTTTTTAATTTTTAAAACTGAAATTTTAATTTATTCATTTTGAGAGAGAGAGAGAGACAAAGCATGAGCAGAGATGGGGGGGAGAGAGAGGGAGACACAGAATCCGAAGCAGGCTCCAGACTCTGAGCTGTCAGCACAGGGCCCGACGTGGGGCTCAAACCCAAGAGCCGTGAGATCATGACCTGAGCCGAAGTCGGATGCTCAACCAACTGAGCCACCCAGGCGCCCCATACATCACTCTTTTAAATAGTTGCATGCTATTCCATATAAAGATACCTTACGATTTATTCAAAGATTGTTTCACTTATTGATGAAGATTTAGATTTTTCTTTCCTCCCTTCCTTCATTCCTTCCTTCTTCCCTCCTTACCTCCTTCCACTTTTTCTTTTTTTCTTTCTTCCTTCTCTTCCTTCCTTTCTTCCTTCCTCCCTCCCTCCCTCCATTTTTTCCTTCTTCTTTCTTTCTTTTTCTTTCTTTCCTTCCTTCCTTCTTTCTTCTTGCTCTTTCAAACTGTGCTTCAACAAGCCCTCTTGAACATATATCAGAGGGAGCCACTTAAAATTAGCAAAAGGTTCCAGAATGAATAAAGAATGTCAAGATATCGAAGCATCATTAAAGGTCAAACAGTTTACCTCATGTTGATATTGTGCTCTTAGATTAATTTAGACTTCATATCAAATGATGAAAAGGTTACATTATGCATCCACCATCACAAACATTTGTTCTTTATTTTAAACACACACATATGCATTTGTGGCCTAGACACCAGATGAGGCACATTTCTCGAGTTTAACTGCCATGTACTGAGCCAAGACCGAAGTTCTACAACACATCGCCAGTGGGATTCTAATTCTTTCACCAAGGGCTCAGTACAGAGATAAATACAAGATTTTTTTTTAAGTATGCAATTGTTTGTCATATCTCCAGGCACAGATCCCTACACACGTGGGAGAAAGCGAATGATCTATGAATGATGGTAGAATTTATCATGAACTAGACCACTTATGGGCATCATTACATAATTTGAATAGACAAGAAGTAAATACTACTGTTGCATCCGTTTTCCAGATGAGGGATCTCAGACCTGTGGTGCCTTGCTCAATAGCACAAGAACAGGATTAGAACACAGGCTCCGAGTGTCAAGCCCTCGGTGACTATACACGGTTCTCCACGGAAGAAATATTTTGGCTAAATGTTTCTTTTTTTAAGTTTGTCTGCTTGTTTGCTTGTTTGTTTGTTTGAGAGAGTCAGAGACAGCACAAATGAGGGAGGGGCAGAGAGACAGGGAGAGAGAGAGAGAATCCCAAGCAGGCTCCATGCTGTCAGCACAGAGTCCGACATGGGGCTCGAACTCACGACACCGTGAGATCGTGACCTGAGCCAAAACCAAGAGTTGGACGCATAGCCGACTGAGCCACCCAGGTGTCCCTTGGCTAAATATTTCTAGTAATCTGCTTTGCCCACAGATGTAATGGGTATCTTGGGACACCAAGTTAAATAGACCATCATTCCTATCCTCAAGGAACACAGCCTAGTGAGAAAAACAGGCACAAAAACAGAAAATCACAGCCAGTATGGTAAGGCAGTGGTGAGAATTGAGTGCTCAGGATAGGAGTACCCTAACCTGGATCGTGAAAGGCTCCTATGGTGAGTTGAGTTTTTAAAGCCCCCAGCCAAGTGCACGGAGAGGAAAGAGGGGAGAATTCCAGGCAGAGGAAACCACACGGAAAGAGACTCAGAAACCAGAAACATACTACAGAGCAAGAGGAATGACAAGCAGATGAGCTTCTGGAGTGTAAACCACGAGGGAAGAAGAGACAGGAGATGAGTGAATCATTTTGGGATGCTTTTGGCTGCAAGTAAGAGGAAAAAATCTAATGAAATAAGGAGCACACATAAGGAATTTATTATTTCACTAAACAAGAAGTCTGAAAGTAGGGCAGTTCCCTGAATGGTTAATTTGAAGTTCCAATACCGTCGTTAAAGACTCTGTTTCTTACTCTCTTTCTGCAGTGCCGTCCTCAGGAGACTGGTCCTAAAGCCTTAGACTTTGGGGTCTCATGATCACTGCCAGTTTCAGGCATTTCTTCCTTTCATATCTATATCCAGGGGAAAGTAGGAGAACTTCTCTCAGTTGGTAAGAACTACTCAAGCAGACTAACCGTGCATCCATCGGACAGAATGGCTCCCGTGCTACTGCTTAAACTAGTCATCCAGCAAGAGGAGCCCTCACTCCATCACATCACAATTGGCTTCGAAGAGTCATGCTTCGCTTAGCTTCCCCTCATGGGCCTGGTCAGCTGGCGGAAGGAAAAGGTGGGCTTCTGTTACTGAGGAGAAAGGTGGGGAGTGGCTTTGGCACAGTGAAGTTAGGGATACAGCCAATGGCTAAAAACGAAGGAGCTTGGACATTCCCATATGGTTCAGTTTTCCTTACTGTCAATGTATGAACACTATCTTTGCAGCTTTTTGCTATATTTATACACTACTAGATTATAGTTTACCTCCTTTATAACTCTGGCCATACCTCTGAACTGTATGCGTTGCAGCCACTCTGGAACACAGTGTGGAGGTTCCTCAAAAAAGTCAAAAAAAAAAAAAGATCTACCCTATGACCCGGCAATAGCACTACTAGGAATATACCCAAGGGATATAGGAGTGCTGACGCATAGGGGCACTTGTACCCCAATGTTTATAGCAGCACTTTCAACAATAGCCGAATTATGGAAGGAGCCTAAATGTCCATCAACTGATGAATGGATAAAGAAACTGTGGTTTATATACACAATGGAATACTACGTGGCAATGAGAAAGAATGAAATATGGCCTTTTGCAGCAACGTGGATGGAACTGGAGTGTTATGCTAAGTGAAATAAGTCATACAGAGAAAGACAGATAGCATATGTTTTCACTCTTATGTGGATCCTGAGAAACTTAACAGAAAACCATGGGGGAGGGGAAGGGGGAAAAAAGTTACAGAGAGGGAAGGAGGCAAACCATAAGAGACTCTTAAAAACTGAGAATAAACTGAGGGTTGATCGGGGGTGGGAGGGAGGGGAAAGTGGGTGATGGGCATTGAGGAAGGCACTTGTTGGGATCAGCACTGGGTGTTGTATGGAAACCAGTTTGACAATAAATTTCATATTTAAAAAAATATGTATATATAAAGAAGTAGGGTGTGGGCCAGCTCAGATGGAATTTGTGGACCCTGAATCAAGATTACCAGTTGACATCTCATGAAAATAATCAATTTGAATCATTAAAAAAAAAAAAACTGTATGCATAACATTGTAACATATCTAAACTCTATCTGTAACACTGCTTATTTGAAAATTCTTTTTAAATTATTATATTTTGGGGCACCTGGGTGGCTCAGTTGGTTAAATGTCTGACTTCGGCTCAGGTCACGATCTCACTGTTCGTGGGTTCGAGCCCCACATCAGGTTCTGGGCTGACAGCTCACAGCCTGGAGCCTGCTTCAGATTCTGTGTCTCCCTCTCTCTCTGCCCCTCCCATGCTCACACTCTGTCTGTCTGTCTCTCTCAAAAATAAATAAACATTAAAAAAATTTTAATAAAATAAAATTATCATGTTTTATACAAAAATAGGTTTGAAAAGAAAATTATATGTTATTCTCCAAATGAAAGTCCATAAATAAAAGGCAAATATATATATTTATACTACGAATAATTTATATTTGTTCATATTGATATTTATACCTATATTTCTATTTATTAATATAGTAATATAAATAAATATATAATGTAATAATTACATATTTTAACATATAGTATGAAATCAATATAAAATATAATATATATGTATACATAAATTGGATTGTGGTAATCTCAAAGAAAACTTAGTAGAGCATGACCATAAATATACATTGCGGATCTATTATATTTGGGTGCTTTATTTCTTCTGTGCACATTTCTATAAAACAATGGTTTCTGCTTTATCCCCAGGGCATGAAAAAAATATTAATCACTATTAGGCCAGGGCATAAAATATGTATCATCTTCATTCCCCTTTTATATCGAATCTAAATCTTAATCAGAAAGTAAAGGGGTTCTCTGAGCACAGATTTGGTCCTTTCAGGCAGAAGGAAAATGTTGCAAATGGCTGAATTCCACAGAAGCTTTTCCCTACGTGTATCTACTTGCATGAAGTGGAGAATTCATTTACATTTTTTAAATATCTTATTTATTTTTGAGAGATCGTGACCAGAGCCGAAGTTGGACGCTTAACCCACTGAGCCACCCAGGTGCCCCAATAATTCATTTACTATCTCTAGTTTTGAACTTTCTCGAGACCCTGATCAGTCTAGCCAACTTCTTGGAATATATTTTTATCTCTATATTTTCTGATACTTTAAGTTCAGTGGGTTCAAAACCATTAATAATTATTCTCACAAAAGAGTCCTTCATTTCCTGACATGACTTCTCATTTGATAACAACAATTATGATCCTACTTGATGATATGTAATAATAATATGTGATTACCTATTCTGTGCAAGATTCTGTAACAAATGTTTGACACACCTCATCTCAATTAATCATAATAGACTCATTGTGAAGCCTACCCTCTGATAGAAAACTGATGCTTAGAAAAACTTGTAAAAAAGAAACTTACCCAACCAAGACCACGCACATTATAAGCAGCGGGATCTCTGACGCAAAGCTGGAATCTAATGAAATTTGTCATATTCTTTTAGCTTCGGTTCCTCTGTTCTGCGAATATTCCCTACCTTATGAGCCAGAGCTTTCTTCTCATTATAGAAACTGAAAAATGCCAAATGCTTAACTTTCTCAGGTTCTGTTGCAGCTAAGACATACTAGAACATCTGCTCTAAGCTCTACCATTCGGGCACATCCACCCCAGATTTTGAATCAGGACAGTGGCAAAAGGAAAGCGTTAGGAAGGCCAGTGAGCTAAAGGAGTAGTAACACCCAGCCTCCAGGGGGCAGCAAATAGCGGATTTAGCAGCAGCATCCTAGGGCCACCACTGAAGACACTGGTGGTACAAACTTCTGCCCAAGTGGCTATGACAGCTATGTCTCCGAAAAAAACTAGTTTGAGGGGCTTTGTTTCTGGATGCATAGTCTCCGTCTCTGTTGCTCTGACCCTCCCAGGAAATCTGTGAGCTACCCAGTATCTCCCAGTAAATCCCCTTCTGTGAAAACAAGTAAGTGATGACTTCTATTGTTTACAACTTAACACCCGGAGTGATAACAGCTCTTAATACTCGTTCGGTATCATTTGAGGGTTACTTCTTTATCTCTTCCCAATCTCTTACCTTATTACTTAATATAAGGCACACTTTTATGGAAAAAGGAAGAGAAATGGTCAATATTTAGGTAAATATAACGATTCTTTTCCTCTAAGGCTCTTTAAAGTATGTCTGAATGATGAGAGGAATAATTATAACATTGGGTAATGAGGTTTTCAATGTTGGTAAATGCTAAACATCAGGCAACTAAAACATAAAATGGGGAGGACCCAGGAACCTATCTACACAGATCTACACAGATCTACATTCCATGTGAAGCGGTAAAAATTTATTTTAAGTAGATTGTTATCATTTATACATGTATATTGCAATTTCTGGAACAACCACTAAGAAATGATCCAAAGAATTTTGTCCACATTTAGGCTCTGCTTATTGGGTTTTATTTTCTTTTATGATAATTTAGCAAAAAAAAAAAAAAAAAAAAAGAAAAGAAAAGAAAAAAGAAATGTAAGCACTAAGACTTTTTTGTTGTATGTGTTACAAGGGTGAACTTAATTTTATGCTCCTTATCATTCAAATATATTTCTTTCCTCAGCAGCTGGTTAAAGGAATTAAACCATCTGCTAACGGAGGGGAGGAAAAGAAAATCAGTGGAAATAGTTTTCAATAGTTTGGTGATGAATTCATCCTTATTACTACACATTTTCTTGCCTCTCTTACTAATATTTCTGATAACATACAGAAATATTCCCTGAATCATGATCCATAACAATTCCTTTAAAAATGTATGACTCGAATCAAAACAAGTGCCAAGCTGTTGGGTGTTTTCTAATGCCTTGCGCCTACATTCTAAACTTAAGCTAATTGAATGGTAGGAGGTATGATTTGTGCCAAAGGAGAAGATTCAAAATCAAAAAAGTTGATGGCATCATGACTAGCCCAAAATAACTACATCAGGAAGCTTCCATATCAAACTACTTCCAGACTCATAAAGTAATTAGTACAAGGGAGAGGACTTTAGGATAAAACAAACACAGTCACTAGAGTTAGGCTGCATGAGCTCTACTAGGAAAACACACTCCCTTCATTTGACACTTGAAAATGATCTGATCTACGGTTTGGCAGTATATTCCCAAAACTGTGAAAATGGACATGCCCTTTCAATTTTACTTTACTGAGCAGGTCGAAGGAAATACACAATTTTCCTTGTATGTGCCCAGCTCTAGTTGATGGATGTAGCAGGAAACAAGCAGACTAGTGCCCTGCATAATTGGCTCCTTTTGGCATATAACGTCAAAGACTTGATCCTAAAGAAAACTTTATAAATATTAGGCTATGAGGACAGACACCATGACAGTATATTTAATAATGAAAAAATGGGGAAAACCTCAGAGTCCCAAAACATCATCCAAGACCAATAAATAAAATAAAATAATGTACACCCATAAAAAGAAGTATTAGGAGACTTGAAATTGCAGTACCAAAGAATATTAAATGACACAGAAAGAGGATATAAGTATCTTAACCGAAAGACATAAGCTATAAAACAGTACACCCTAATATCTCATTTTTTAAAAATTTTTTAATGTTTATTTATTTTTGACAGAGAGAGAGAGAGAGAGAGAGAGAGAGAGCGAGCATGAATGGGGGAGGGGCAGAGAGAGAGGGAGACACAGAATCCAAAGCGGGCTCCAGGCTCCGAGCTGTCAGCCCAGAGCCCGATGCAGGGCTCGAACTCATGAACTGTGAGATCATGACCTCAACCGAAGTCGGACGCTCAACCAACTGAGCCAGCCAGGCGCCCCTGTAACACCTCATTTTAAAAATCTATATGTATAGATAAATACCTAGGGCTACTATAACAAACTGCTACAAACTGAGTGCTTAAGACTACAGAAATTCATTCTTTCACAGTTCCAAGGGCTAGAAGTACAAAGTCAAGGTAGCAACAGGGTTGACTCCCTTGGCAAGCTCTGAGGGGAAGTCTGGTTGTTGCCTCTGTCCTAGCTTCTGGTAGGGCTGGCGGTCCCTGGTATGGAGACTCACGGTCTAACCTATGCCTCCGTCTTCACAGAGCATTCTCTCTGTGTGCCTTCTGTCACTCTTATAAGGACACCAGTCACTGAACTTAGGGCTGACCATAACCAAGGATGACCGCACCTTAACTAGTTAAGTCACCTGAGAAGGCTATTTCCAAAGAAGATCACAACGGGAGGTTCCAGTGAACATGAATTTTGGAGCAACACCCAACCCACTAGAGATAGATAGAAAGAAGATGGAAAACAATAATTGGAAGGGCACACTCTAAAGTGTTAACTCTGGGGGCGCCTGGGTGGCGCAGTCGGTTGAGCGTCCGACTTCAACCAGGTCACGATCTCGCGGTCCGTGAGTTCGAGCCCCGCGTCAGGCTCTGGGCTGATGGCTCAGAGCCTGGAGCCTGTTTCTGATTCTGTGTCTCCCTCTCTCTCTGCCCCTCCCCCGTTCATGCTCTGTCTCTCTCTGTCCCAAAAATAAATAAACGTTGAAAAAAAAAATTAAAAAAAAAAAATAAAATGTTAACTCTGATTATTTTGTGATTATTTTAAGTACCTAATTTTGATTTCCTCTTCCACCTTTCTAACTTCCCAATTGTTAATACAAGAAACATATTCAACAATATTGCAGGGTGGAAGGTGTATTAGTCTGGGTTCTCTAGAGGCATAGAACCAATAGGAGATCTATCTATCAATCATAACAAAAAATATGTAATATTACATATGTAATATGTAAAATATGTCTCGCATATAATATTATATATACTAAAGAATTGGCTCACACACTTATGGAGGCTTGGAAGCCCCAAGGTCTGCAGTCAGCAGCAAGACGGAGATGCCAGAGCCCAATGGTACAGTTCCAGCCCAAGTTCAAGGCCAGGAGAATGGATGGTGTACATTCCAGTCTGAGCCAGAGTCCAAAGGCAAGAGAAAATTGATACCGTAGCCTGAAGATAAGCAGAGAGAGATGATTCTCTTCTGCCTTTTGTTCTGTTTAGACCTTTCGCAGATTGGCGAGGTCCTGTCCCACTCGGCCTAGAGAGTCAAATGTTACTCTCATCCTGAAACACACTCACAGGAACACTCAGGATAACTTCTGGCCAAATACCTGGGCACCCTGTGGTCCAGTCAAGTTCACACACAGACTTCACCCGCACAGAAAGTCAGAGTCATTTTAAATGACTATTGACTCATTTGTGAGAGAAATTTTGAATTAATACCATAAAGGGAAAACAAGGGCCTTTAGTCATAAATAGAAGTCTTTTTTAAAAAGGGGCACCTGGGTGGCTCGTGGCTCAGTCAGTGAAGCGTCCAACTCTTGATTTCAGCTTAGGTCGTGATCTCATGGTTTGTGGGTTCAAGCCCCATGTGGGGCTCTGTACTGACGGCGTGAAGCCTACTTGGGATTCTCTCTCTCCCCCTCTTTCTGCCCCTCCCGTGCTCACCGTGTTCTCTCGCGTGCGCACGCAAAATAAATAAATATTTTTTTAAAAAAAGGAAGTTTTAAAAAAAACTAAAATTAGACACTCCACCTAAAAACTCATTTTGTAAACCATCCTTGATATATTTACTAACCTATGACATAGGAAGTGCTATTATTCCATTTTACAGGTGTTCATGAAAGTCCTAGAAAGGCGAAATTAAATCCCCAAGGTCACATATCTAAACTAAAGATAATCTTGACACTGAGAACTTGCATTACACCCAAGGCCTGGATTGCTGCCTAATCAGAGCAGTGTTTGGGGAAATAAACTAAGCAGTAAAACATGAATCAGATGGGAAGAGAGAGAGAGAAATAGGTAGCAGAAAGCAATGAGCTTAAGATGGGATGGTAGGATAAAAATAGAGGAAAAAAATCTAGAGACCTAGGTGTTGTAGGCTGAATTGTGTCTCCCTCCATCCCCCCGCCCACCACCAAACCCATACTCTAAAGCCCTAAATCCCAGTACCTTAGGATGGGACAGTGTTTGAAGACAGTCTGTAGAGAGGTAATCAAGGTCGTTAGGGTGGGCTCTAATCCAATACAGCTGCTGTCCTCGTAAGATGGGGAGAGTAGGACAAAGACACACACAGAGGGTTGACCACTGAGACTGAGGACACAGGGAGAAGATGGCTGTCTACACGCCAAGGAGAGACTCTCAGGAGAAACCAACCCCACTGACACCTTCATGTCAGACTTCCAGCCTCCAGAACTGGGACAAAACCAAGTTCTGTTGTTTAAGCCCCCCAGTCTGTGGCAGCCCAGCAAACTAATCCTGAGGAACGACCAGACTTGGTAATGCACCTACAGGCAGGACGGTGCAGCGGAGGCAAGAAGTCGGGGTGGGGGTGGGGTCACTCTGAGACGTACACACTTCTGCCACTGCACAGGACTTGTAGAGACACATAGGAGACACGAGATATTTGCGAGCTGCCAGCTGCTCTTTTTTATGATTGCTCCTAATTTCTAATCCCTGCTGGGCCAGAAATTATTTTTATGGCTGATGTAAAATTCAATAGCTTATAGAACATTCTTTCATGTTACGATGATAATTATTAAGTCTGGGGGTGAACGGTCTACTTTCCAGAAGTTCTGAAATGATAACGTGTCCTCCAACATTCACAAAATTCTGCAAATTGCTGGGTTTTTTTAAGAAAAAAGTCTTAACTCTGAAAACAGTAAGCGTTCAGGAAATACTCTGGTAACCATATACACGTGACCAAGATTTAATAGTAGTTCATATATTTTTACATTTTCTTTACATTTATTTTTATGTTTCTCTTACAAAGAAAGGATGGATAGAGGCGCCAGCGTGTCTCAGTCGCTTAAGCGTCCGCCTTCAGCTCAGGTCATGATCTCATGGTTCATGGGTTCGAGCCCCCACATCAGGCTCTGTGCTGACAGCTCAGAGCCTGGATGGAGCCTGCTTCGGATTCTGTATCTCCCTCTCTGTCTGCCCATTCCCTGCTTATACTCTGTCTCTCTCTCTCTCAAACATAAATAAATAAATATTTCTATAAAAAGAAATAAAGAATAGATTTGTCTTGTCTTCTTTCTTATTTCTTTTCCCTCTTTCCTTCCCCAGGGATAATTACTGTGCATATTTTTAGACTCTGATACACACACACACACACACACACACACACTCTCATTTATATAATTTATATGTATTTTTATATATGTATATATAAACACATACACCTTTATATACTTTATATGTATGTGTGTGTGTGTGTGTGTGTGTGTGTGTGTGTATCCATATCTTTAGGAACATATAATATGGTTTCCTGTACTTTAAAAATACAGATAGGGGCGCCTGGGTGGCGCAGTCGGTTAAGCGTCCGACTTCAGCCAGGTCACGATCTCGCGGTCCGTGAGTTCGAGCCCCGCGTCGGGCTCTGGGCTGATGGCTCAGAGCCTGGAGCCTGTTTCCGATTCTGTGTCTCCCTCTCTCTCTGCCCCTCCCCCGCTCATGCTCTGTCTCTCTCTGTCCCAAAAATAAATAAACGTTGAAAAAAAAAAAATACAGATAAATGGAAAAGTAGATGAATGGTAAACTTTCTTCTTGCTCAATGTTATGCTGTTGAGATTTATCCTTGTTGTAAATGCAGAACTGACATACATCTGCTGAGGCACAATCCACTACATGAACTGACTGTGGTTTACTCAACAGTTCCTGTTGACAGAAAATGAAGATGTTTCCCCAAAAAGGCGGCAGTGACATCTCTGCATCCGCCCCCTTGTGCACGAGCAACTTTCTCCTTTTAACTCTCCTCCACTCTGTTCACAAATTTCCCCTTTGGCCTTTCCTGCGAGGACCTCAGCCTCGCCCTTTGGCAGCGTCAACTCTGTGATGAATTTGCTGATAGGAGTTAAATAGAGACAATTGTCTTTGTAACTCCAGCTCGGATTTGAATCCAAATCTCCAGATGTTGGGTGGCATGCATCATTTAGTAGAAAATCATATTAAAATGGCACTGAGTCCTTGGGTAAATGGGTTGATAATATGAGAAGGCAGTTAAACATTCCATTAATCATTACAGTGCTTGAGGGAGAAAATATTAAACTTTTCTTCCTTACCTATTCTCAAAATGAGTCACAGATCCTGACTCCATTAGCGAAGGAAAACTGACTCTAAGGAAAGAATCTGAGCCGCAAAATATAGTAAGATTTCCTATCAAATTCACCAAAGTTGCAATCATCTTTTGTTAAAGAAGGTGCTTTATGGGGATAAGACTTACCGTCTTTAAGTTATTGTGTATTATAACAATTCAAGTTTTAAAAAAATCTTTGTGTTAAAATTCAAGGCTTTCACTTTGAAAGAAGACAATACCACAGAAGCTATGTCCTTCCCACCTCAAGCGAAGTGGGACCAGAACAATTCCATGGCTAATTTAATCAGGCTCATTCAAGCATAGGTTGAGAATTTATTATAATGATAGATGTTTATTATTTTATTGAGTGCTTATGATATGATGGATACAATGATGTTCACTTTACATACACTAACTTTTTGAATATTCAAAGCCATCTAACAAGATAGAACTATTATCCCCATTGTACAGATGAGGACATTGAAGGACAGAGAAGTCCAGCAACTCACCAAAGTTCACACAGCAGAACTGAAATGGAATCCAGGTCTGCCTGAATCAGGACCCTACATACACTCTTACCTCTTCCTTGTGGCTATCGTCTATGTTTTAGAGATACGAAGATGATCCAGACGCAGACCCTATCTTTAATAAGCTCATGATCCAGTGGCATGAAAGATGACTTCGTGAGAACAGAGGCCTATTCTGTTTTCCCACCCTGTCCTCCACACTTGGAGGTACATGGACTATAACAGGTGCTCATGAATGAATGAATGATGAATGAATCAGTCAGCCAATGAACACAAGCATCGCGGAGGCTTCACTAAAGGAGTGAAACGTAAGTCAATGATTGCAAAAATGATCATGTGTCTGCAAAAAGCCTTCCTGGCAGGGGAAATGGCTGCTAGAAGGCACAGTGTAATAGGGAGCAAGGAGACAGAAGTCACATTGACGGGAGCAAACTAAAAGACAATTGAGCTATAAGGCTGGAAAAGGAATTGGGTTCAGACTGAGAAGGATCTCTTGGACCCTGCTAAAAAATATGAAAATATAGAAGGCATTTTTAACCTATGGTGGCAAAAACTTTATCTATAGTGCAGACATAGGGGAACACCTGTTTTTCCTGCCAGCCCAGCACTATTTCCTCTTCTGATTTTGACACCCTGATTTTTCTTGACAAACGAGCTTTTCTCACACTAAGTGACTCAAGCAGTATTGGTGCACCACTGCCCAGCTCACGGGTAGACCACGGACCCAGGCCTGGTCCATCAGCACATTCCATTCTCCTCACCTTGAGGATCCATTAAGGGATTAGTGCACGACCCAATCAAGCATCTCAGAGTGAATATCGCAACCTCTGTGTGAGCTATTAAGAAAGGAAAGTTCTCTTTTTTCTCCTCCCACTGGAATTACTAAGCTCAGACAATATAAACATGGAGCAGTTACTTAAGGAGAACTTTCCTGAAAATAAAGCCAAAGCAGATGGAGAAAGAGATGTAGTTCTAATCACATCCTCTGAGCCCTGGATCCAGCCATACCTAAAGCTAGAGCTACCCCACTGACTATCCAAATATATGATTCAATAAATTCTCTTTTGAAATATTTGGAGTCAATATCGCATAGCAGTTCAAAGTCTAGCCTCTGGAGTCAGACAAACTGATTTCAAGTCCTCTCACCCTGCCATTACTAGCTGGAATGACATGACATTTATACAGCGTCAGAGGAGTGCCCGCCCTATAACTAACCTTCTCTGCATGTAAGCCATTATATGAAGCTAGTTTTATTAGCTGTCTTGTAACTTACAAGTGAAAGATCCTGTAGTGGCCAGTTTTACGTGTCAATGTGGCCATGCTATAGTTCCCAGTTATCCAGCGAAACTGGAGAGCTTCCAGCGAAACTCTGAGAGTTGCTATAATGGTATTTTGGAGATGTGCTTAGCACTTCCAATTAGTTGACTTCAGGTAAAAACCATTATCTTTGATAATCTGGGTGGACCTCATCCAATCAGCTGAATGGTCTAAGAGCAAAACTGAGGTTTCCCAGCAAAAGAAGAAATTCTGCCTCAAGATTCAAGACATCAGTTGGAGAATTTCCAGACTGCTGGCCTACTATGCAAATTTCAGACTTGCTGGCCCTCATAATCATGTAAGTCACTTGTTTAAAATAAGTATCCGTCCATCCATCCATCCATCCATCCATCCATCCATCATCTCTCTGTAATCTCCTCCCAACGGTTTTGTTTCTCTAGGAAACCCTGACTGATACAGATCCTTACTAATACTATTTTCTAAAAGATAGAAAAGAAACACAAATTAATTTTGAGCCCAAATGGCGTACACTGATAAGCTAGGGTGTTCCAAATAAAGACTGTTAGCAAACTATCTTGATTAAGCCTACCTCTTTTCTGCCCCTAGATTTAGCAAGAAATGATTCAGAAGGTAAGAAGCATGGAAAGCAAATACGATCTGAAATAAAATTATTGTTAGGGTTTAAGTTGACATACTGTATGTTAGCAGGAGTTAGAAGGCACATTGTGTTTTTCTGGGCCCTTGATGATTTTCTTAGTTCCAGAAAACTGTTCATGTTTTTTAAACACTGTAAAGTATCTCCCTTCTCCCTTCAGCACATGGGGAATGTCATCACATAAATGATCTAACTACATATAACTACACCAGAGAGATTGGGATTTATATTCATGGGGAACACACAGACACATAATTCACGAACGATGCTGACATAAGTGAGTAATCAAAAGGCCTCAGTGGACTATAGATCAATTCTAAATCTTCGATATATTTAGTACATCGTTGAGTTATACAGCTCTTCATCTTGAAAATTGTCATTGAGTAGATTGCACTCTGGGCTTGTAACTGCTGAAGTATGGGGGCTCCTTTTTATGCACATGCATGTGGCTTGTGTTTCGGCGTATTCAAATGCCATGCTTTACCAATAATTCTGTACTGAACTCACTACTTGAGGCCTAGTGTTGATTTATTGGGCATTCCAGATTCCAGAAGGAAACGTCCCAATTCCAGAAGGATTTGACTGAACAGACACATTATTTTCCTGCCAGCATAAGTGGACATAAGTCTTTTCCTTCTTGCGTGGAAGCTTATTAAGCTAGTTACTGCCCCCAAAGCTTCAATGTTGCCAAGTGTTTTGAGAGAAAATAAGCAGGTACGTAATTTATGTTGATTATCACTGAGAAGACAGGGCCTTCCATCTCACCGCTATGTGTAGGGCCATTGAAGGAGCTGAGGACAACAGCCACATCTAGGCAACCCTCTTTATTCATAAATTGTTAAATCCACCCAAACTTAAATCGCGACTTTGAAGGACGATCACTCATTCGCTCCCTGTTCATTCCACCACCCTTGCAGACTTTGTTCTCTGCCCCTGAGGCCCTAATAAGATACCTATAATAATAATTTAATGTAGATTCTCGATGGTTTTCTTAATTAAAAATCAATCAGTGAAAAATATTATAAATCTCAGCAAGCATACACAGGAGGAGACGACTGCTACTTGTGTCTAATTATCTAACCATTAGGCAATAAATGAGAATTGCTTTCTGATTATTCAACAAAATTAGTAAGAGGTGTCTTTTTGTTATTGGAGGAGGTAACTAGTTAGACAGTTCCAAATTAGATTTTGAACATAAGATTGGCATTTTAATACGTACGCTAATTGATGTCAGACATTTCACAGGCGTATACCATTATTTCCTGCAATAATGTCCAAGTAAGACTTTGCACTAAGGGCATGTGGTTCGAGCTAAGTGGGTTGGACAGCTTGAGTCTGAAATCACCTTTTGGAGCATCTGGATGGTACATGTCACATCTTACACGTCTGAAAAGAGGCACATCACCGTAGGAGTAAGTCACTGTCCCATGGTTATACTAGAAGACCCTGACCTTCTAGCAATAATGGATTGGCCCAGGAATGGCCCCCTCACCAAAGCTGTGCTAATCAGAATCTCCTCCCTAAGGATCTAGAGTGGGACGTTGGAATGTTGCTCAATTTCAGGGCAAGAGCTGGAGTAAAAGCAGAGAAAACTGGAAAGAGAGGAAAGAAAATGAGGCAGAAATGCACAGGTATCAGATGCTTCAGAAGGAGAGCCAGAAAAATCAGAACAAGCATCCTCCCTGCTTCTTGATGGTTTTTCTTATTCTTATTCTTCAAGAGACATGGTTTTCTTTGCCTTTCCCTCGAAGTCTGAGACAGCTGGGTATACTTAAAACAAATTAATTTTCCCCCCAAGTTATTTGGAAAAGATTTCTGTTACTTTCAAACAAACAAGACCAAATCAAAAACAGAGAAGGAGAGGGAAGACTTTTGTGCCGATCAGAAAGAAGCCACTGGATCTGTAGAGAAAAAAAAAATCACACTTTTATTTAAAGCCATCAAGCCATGTGGATACCAAGAAATCTAGAAGTAAAAATCCAGAGGGGTAAGCTCCTCCTAGGTAAGCAAAGGTCAGATGTTTTCATACCAGGGGCCAGTTGTTGAGGCTAAGAGCAGGGCAGGTAGAAGAATAGTCATGCTGGAAATGGGCTAGTGTTGCTTGAACAAATAGAAAACAGCCAAACTTTTGAAGAACGTGTGGGCCAACAATTAAATTTGAATCTGGAGAAGCCACAAATGCAAAGATGATTCTCTCACCCAAGTAATGCTCTTGGAAACTTTGATGAATCAACACAGGCAAAGGGTAGAGCTGTACTCAAAAAGAAATCTCATGTTCTTGCACTGGAACCTCTTGCCATCTTGAAATCTGAGTATTTCTAGGGTCATGAGCTTGCCGTGTGGTGGTCTCCTGGTCTCACGCTCCCACAACCTTGCTGTCTAGCCAACTGGTGGCCCTATTGTCCTACTGTCCACAGTCTCCTGGTCTCCCTGTCTGGCCATCTGCCAGTGTTTCTGACTCCTGATCTTGTCATCAGAATGTCTAGTATTTTCAAGATCCACCAGATCTGAGATCTAGAATTCTTGTAGGGTTTGGTCTGTGCTCTACTTAAAGGAGGGGTCTAAACTCGGCTTCGAAGTATTTGAACCCTGAGGTAAACTGAGTCTTACTGAACTTCTGATAAGATCAAAGATATCAGGGTGCCTGGGTGGCTCAGTCAGTTAGGCTGAGGTCATGATCTCCCAGTTCACGAGTTCAAGCCTTGGCTAGGGCACCATGCTGACATGCACAACCTGCTTGGGACTCACTCTCTCCCTCTCTCTCTTCCTCTCCTCTGTTCATGCGTGCTCTCTCTCTCAAAATAAATAAATAAACTCAAAAAAAAAAAGATCAAAGATATCACCACTCTGGCTACCCAACAAGTTGAGTGCAAGGTCAAGAGCAAAGGAGCCATCTCACACCCATTAGGACGGCCACTATGAAACCAGACAATGACAACGGGCAGAAAATAGAAATAGCAAACACTGGCAAGGATGTGGAGCAGTTAAAATCCTTGTGCACTGGGGGTGGGAATGTAAAATGGTGTAGCCGCTGTGCAGAAGTAGGATTTTTCCTCAAAAAAACTAAAAAGAGAATTGCCCCAGAATGGCTATCCTCAAAAAAACAAGAAATAACAAGTGTTGCCAAGGATGTGGAGAAAAGAGAACCCTTGGGCGCTGTTAATGGGAATGTAAATCGGTACAGCCACTATGGCAAACACTACAGAAGGCATCAGAAGGCATCCACAAGGCATCAGAAATAGAACTGCCTTATGATCCAGCAATTCTCCTTCTAGGTATTATCTAAAGAAAACAAAAAGTGCTAACTCAAACAACCAAACAACAAAAAAAACAAAAAACCACACAAGCATCCAATGTTCACTGCAGCCTTATTTAGAATAGCCATGATCTGGAAGCAACCTAAGGGCCCACTGACAGATGAATGGGTCAAGAAAATGTATATGTATATACGGAGGAATATGATTCAACCATAGAAAAGGAGGAAATGTCATTTGTGACAACATGGATGGACCTGCGGGGCATCAGAGAAAAACAAATACTGAATGATCTCACTTTTATCTGGAATCTGAAAACAAAACAGAACAAAACACAAAAACCCAAGTTCACAGATACAGAGAACAGGTTGGTGGTTGCCAGAGGCAGCAAGGGGGCGGCGGGTAGGCATGATGTGTAAAACAGGTTAAAAAGGATAAATTTCCAGGGGCAGTGGGGTGACTCAGTTGGTTGAGCGTCCGACTTCAGCTCAGGTCATGATCTCACAGTTCCTGGGTTCAGGGCCCACGTCGGGCTCTGTGCTGCCAGCTCAGAGCCTGGAGTTGCTTCAGATTCTCTCTCTCTCTCTCTCTCTCTCTCTCTCTCTCTGCCCCTCTCCAACTCACATGCACACTCTCTCTCTCTAAAATAAGTAAACATTAAAAGAAATTTTTTTTGTTAAGTAGAAACTTCCAGCTGTAAAATAAGTCATCCCAGGGATGACATGGTGACTATAGTTAAAAACACTGTACTGTATATTTGAAAGCTGCTGAGACCGTAGATCTTGAAAGTTCTTATCACAAGAAAAAACAGCCTTGCAACTACGTGTGGTGATGGATATTAGCTGGACTTACTGTGCTCATTTTGCAATATATACTAATAGCAAATCGTTATGTTGTGCAACAGAAGCTAATAAGATGTTACGTGTCAATTATGCCTCAATTTAAAAAATCGAATTACCAGATGATCCACAATTCCCTTCTGGATGAATATCCTAAGGAAGCCAAAGCAGGACTTGAGATATCTGTGCACCTGCTTTCATAGAAGCATCATTCACAACAGCCTGAAGGCGGAAGGAACCCAAGTGGCCACTGACAGACGAACGGATAAACAAAATTCTCTTTACATGCAGTGGAAAAGTATTCAGTCTTAGAAAGGGAGGAAATTGTGACACGTGCTCCAATACAGACAAACCCTGAGGACACTGTGCTACATGAATAAAGCAGTCACGACAAGATAGATACTATAGGCTCCACTCTGTGCGGTCCCTAGAGTCGTCAGAATCACAGAGGCAGAGAGTAGAGTGTTGGCTTCCAGGGGTTGGGGGGAGCGGGGAGAGGGGCATTCGTGTCTCGTGGGTATGAAGTTTCAGTTCTGCAAGATGAAATGAGTTCTGGAGATTTGCACAACAATGTGAATGTCCCTAATACTACGGAACCGAATACTGAAGATGTTACGATGGTGAATGTTCTATTTTACCACGTTAAAAAAAAAAAAAAAGGCCAAGGTTACTTCCATTCCAGGTACTTTTGCTGCTAGATGATTAAAGTCACAAACATTCCCCAACCCCTGATTTGACCCCGCTGGTGACCACCTTACATTAGCTGGCTAAGAAAGGAAGGAGCATTTCAGCCTCCACTGTTCTTCTAGGTCCAATATCGTAACCACAATTTTCTTTTATTTCTTTTTATGTTTTTAGGTTTATTTTTACTTACTTTGAGAGAGAGATAGAGAGGGAGCAGGGGAGGGGCAGAGAGAGAGAATCTCAAGTGGGCTCCACGCTGTCAGCGCAGAGCCCCCCGGGGGGAGGGCCTGAACTCACTAACCGTGGGATCACGACCTGAGCAGAAATCAAGAGTTGGACGCTTAACCCACTGAGCCACCCAAGCGCCCCCTAAACACAATTTTATTTTTTTAATGTATTTATTGTTTAATTTATATCCAAGTTAGTTAGCATATGGTGCAACAATGATTTCAGGAGTAGACTCCTTAGTGCCCCTTACCCGTTTTAAAAACTACAATATGTGCTAAGAAGTAAGAAGTGACACGTAGGCGAGACAAAACTCAGTAGGAAGAGACCCACAACCCTCAGCCGGAAGCAAACATCCTACAGGTTCTGGGAACTTCCCTTCTTAGAAATGACAGGAGCCATATCTTCTGTGTCTATAAACAACCAACTCTGACCTGACAGTTGTATTTTTTTAGTTGTGTGTGTTTATTTTTTTGTCAGAATTACCCCGAATTGCAACCACATCCATGAGTATGAGTATAAAGACACCGCAGATAGTCTAAGGAGAGCTGCTGTCCGTTAGGAAATGAATGAATCTTTGAAAAGGAGGAACCCATTCAAACTCCGGTTGGTAAGAATACTAAATCATGGCCTTCGATTGCTTTTTGTTCCCTAACCTTCTAAAAAATATATTGGAAAATCTCTATATACCCTGACACATTAAGTTGACACCTACACTTTCTCATCGTAAGTTGAAAAGGAAGTAATTTCTGCAATATTGAATGTGCTGACTCCAAAAACCTACATCACTCTTTTATATTTATTTGAAGGAATATAAATATCATTCCAATTTGACACCCACCGTCATCCATTTCAAATATGGAAGAAAAAGAGCGCTCCTTCAGGAGTCAGAAATTGTAAATGTCTTACTGCCTTTTCCCTTGAAATTTGCTCTGCTGTTTTATATCCACCACAGAATCTTGCTCAAAAAGAAGATACTCTGAGGCTCCAAAACAGTCTACTGATCAACCTACTTCTCTGCAACAAAAATGTGTAAGGCCAACTAAAATGTTAATGCTTTGTTTAAATTTCTTGGGACCATAGCCCCTTGGCATTAAAATGTTTCACCCAGTTCATTTGTAATAACAATTATTATTAGCACGTGACCAGGCAAAATGGCATACATGTCTGGCAAACGTTAGCAGGAAATTTATTCCACATGCATTTCTTTAATGGGATCGATGGCTGAGCACATGGTGGAGATAGTTTGCTCTGAACTTGATTAAAGGTGGCTACCCTTATACCAATTTTCCATTTATTTTCTTTCTTCCTTTTGTTTGCTTTGTTTCAGAATGCTGGCATTTTTTTCTTCAGAGCAATACACAAGAGGAAGATTCTGGATGAGGTAGGCCTTTCTTTGGTAAGAGGGTGATTTATAAAAGAGACAAGAAAGAATAAGCATGATGCTTTAATCAAGGCACTTTCTCAGTTGTAGGAAAGAGAACAAATCAAAGTTGAGGTCCTTGAAAAAGATTCCCTTCAAAGTAGCCAGGCATACAGACTCCTTGTGAAGTCCCTTCTGGTGACTTTTTCTTTAAATGGCCTCATTCTTTTGCAAGACTTCTCAATACAATCTGCCCAATAAGAACCACCGGGAGAAATGAAAGTACTGTTGTCGGACCTCCACCAGTACCAAGGACTATAACTGATGGATCAGGAGTGAGGCCCAAGTTTTGGTATTATAAAAAAATCTCCCAGGGGCACCTGGGTGGCTCAGTCAGTTAAGCATCAGACTTCAGCTCAGGTCATGATCTCACATGTCCTGAGTCCCAGCCCCATGTCAGACTCTGCTCCAGCTCAGAAGCTGGAGGCTGCTTCAGATTCTGTATCTCCCTCTCTCTCTCTCTCTGCCCCTATCCCACTCATGCACATTCTCTCTATCTCTCTCTTCTCTCTCTCTCTTTCAAAATGAATAAACATTAAAAAAATTTTTAATCTCCCAGATGAATCTAATATGAATCCAGAGAACCACTGCATAAGGCCTTCCTTCCTCTGAAACCAAGTTAGATCCCAAAGTCTTCAGATACACTATCCAAAATGGCAGCCACTAGCCACACAAGGCTATTGAACAGTAGAAATGTGGCTAATCTAACTTGAGATGGGTTGTGGACTCTAAAGGGCTTAGTGTGGAAAAAAAAAAAACCAATGTTAACTATCTCATTAACATTTTTATATTCGTTAGTTTTTGAAACTGTATTACTTTGACTATATTGAGTTAATTCAAATAGATCATTAGAATTAATTTCACTTATTTGTTTTTACTTTTTTTGATGTGTCTACTAGAAGATTTAAAATTACATAGATGGCTTGCATTACATTTCTTTTGGATAGTACTGATCCAGAGCACAGAAAAAATAACCCTAAATTATCCATGAAATCACCCATAAGAGGTGTACCTGGGGGGCTCAGTCCATTAAGCTGCCAACTCTTGATCTCAGCTCAGGTCTTGATCTCAGGGTCAGCCCACATTGGGCTCCATGGAGCCTACTTAAAAAGAAAATCACCCATAAGATACAGCATTTTCCTTATATAGGAATTCTTATGATCAAAGAACAAGAATAAATGTTACAGACATCTAGGTATTTACACCATTCTGCATTTAAGGTAACTATAAAATCCCTTGGGTAAATAAGGAAGGGAAAATTATGAAGGGTCTTCTTGTCAACCAGGTTGGCACATCTGGCTCAATATTAAGCTGAATATATATGTATATATGGGGGGGAGCATGAGCGGAGGAGAGAGACAGAGAGGGGGGCAGAGAGAGAGAGAGAGAGGGAGGGAGGGAGGGAGGGAGAAAGAAAGGGAGGGAGGGAGAGAGAATCTTAAGCAGTCTCCATGCTCAATGCAGAGCCCAACGTGGGGCTCAATCCCAAGACCCTCGGATCACGACCTGAGCCAAAATCAAGAGTAGGACTCTCAACCGACTGAGCCACCCAGGCACCCCTTAAGGTGAATATATATTAATAGTTCATAAAACTATTTTTGTAAAGACTAAATGAGCATTGTAAGGAGCTGAGGCAACACCAAGTAAGTAGGCATATAAGACGGCTCTTCTCACAGCACAGAGCCCAAGGTATGGTCTCGCGTGCCTGATCCCATTTAATGGTCCTGACAAATCTGGGAGACAAGAAGGCACTGCCCTGAAAAGGTATACACCGCAAACATTTTTCTCCGCCAGCAACCCCCACACGTCGTCACCATCTTCTTTCCCCTGGGCTAATGCAGGAATATCGTCCCACCTACTGCTGGGCTGAACTCATCCCTGCTGGATTCCCGAGTACCCACTCTTCACCTGGCGTCCTCAGTGACCCCTTTAAGACCTAAATCAGATTATGTCACGTCTCTGCTCAAAGTCCTCCAGGGGCTTCTCACATCCCTCATAAAAAAGTTCAAAATCCTCATGGTGAAACAGAAAAGAGCCCTCAGGATCCCACCCTCATTTCCCTTTGCTATTTCCGCTCCCATCACCCGTTCAATTCAAGTCGTGCTGTGGTCCTTCTGTTCCTCAAACACATCAAGGACACTCCCGCCACAGGAGTTTGCACCTACTGTCCGTCTGCCTTCAGTTCTCTTCCCCCAGTGCCTTCCTTTCCTCAGATCCCTGCTCTCAACAGGGCAGCCTGACTGCAAATTGCACTTCCTGTGACGCTGCTAATCTTACCTCCTAGCATCACCACCATCCATTATGTGGCATGTCTGTCTTTATTTTCTGGGTCCCCCGCGAAAACGTAAAGGCCGTAAGAGAGGAGACCTTGTCTCACTCAGACATCTCTGCTTCCTCTGCTTCTGGAACAGGAGGCCCGGGGCACCAGCAAATATTTGTGGGATGCCTGTAAGTGAATGGACATCACATATGAGAACACCGACTTGGAAAACTTTAAATGATTTGTCCAAGATTGTTCAATTTGAAACAAAGTCTTATGACTCTAGGTTTAATTAATCTAATATAAGGTAAACTAGAGAATTTATTACAGCAGCAAATAGAAAGATTAATGGTCCACGAATAACTGTATCTTTGGATTATACCCACACCTAGCAGTTCCATGTACAGAATACACAAATTCCCTGCAGATAATTCAACAAACCTCATGTTAAATGCTTCAGAAAATATATTTCCGAATGTTAAATGCAGGGAAAGTTTTAGACAGTCCAGTAACAAACAACAATGTTGAGAATTAGACTGTAGCAGTCATCTGCCATCTCCCTAGAAAATTGAATGGCTTCTTGGAGGCTCACCAATTGAAAATGCAGAAAAGTACTCATTTGCCAAAGCATTCCAGAGAAAACTAGAGTGCTTGTTTCTGTTTTATTCTCTCTGTCAGAATTAGATACGTGTTTTTTTCTGAGCCAGCACACTGATTATTTATAACCAGTAATTGCTTCTATTACATCTAGCATTGGTGCATTTCAAGGTCAATTAAAAGCTTATCTGATGGTAACCAGTTTACTCATAACACTTAGATACCATATTTCCTCTAGGATTGATTGATTGATTGATTGATTGATTGATTGATTGATTGATTACCAATGTCATCATCCTCCTAAGAATTGGCCTATGCCTTATAACTAATTTCGCAAGAAACTTGTGATAGCCAGCCTCCAAGATGGTCCTCAGTGATGCCTGCCTTCTAATTATGTCACACCCTCTCACACTGAATAGGGGGCTGACCAGGATACTGTAGAAAAGACAGAGTGGGATTTCCAAAGCTAGGCCATAAGAAACACTGTGTATACCATTTTACTTTCTTGGACCACTGGCTCTGGGGAAAGCCAGCTATACCACAAGAATACTTAAGCGGCCTGTGGAGAGATCTTTGTGTTGAGGAACACAGGCTGCCTGTCAACAACCAGCCACACGGGAGTATGCCATCTTGGAAGTGTATCCTCTGGCCTAGCTGAAGCCTTCAGAGGATGCAGCCCCAGCTGAATCTTAAGTGCAATCTCGAGAGACACCAGAAGCATCCAGTTGAGCTGCTCCTGCATTCCAGACTCAAGAAACCATGTGAGATAAGAAATGTTTGTTGTTGTTTGAAGGCACTGTTTTTGCAGTAGTCTGTTAGGTAGCCAAAGATAACTGATACACTGTAAGCATCTCAGAAGAGAGGCACACGCCCTCACTCCCTATTTGACAGGAGCCAAATTCTTACTACTAACTCTACAGTAGCTATAATCCCTACAATCCTTAAGAATGTTGTTTTCCAGGCATTTCAAGACAGTCAAACCAAAAACTATAGACTCAACTGATACTGTAAAGTTAGACTTGGATTGGCTGTTATGTTGCTTCTCAAGCACAGTTTGAGCAAAATAAATAATTCTCTAGGCTGATTTAATAATCTGTAAAAACCTGGGAGTGAGAAGTCAATATTTCACTAAGCCTAAGTATTAACCCACAGCCCACTTTTCGTTTACACACACGAATTAGCTCTCTCTTTCCTAGATAATTTTGACCTTCCTGGCAAGTTCTATTACTGGATCTTGAAAGGAATGATTTGCTTTGGTGTGATTTCTTTTTTAAGTCTTCAAGTTGCAAGACATTAAAATTATACTCCATTGGAAGAACAAGTATGGTTAATACCTGATTACATTTTTCCTTTGTGAGCTGTGAACAAAGGATAAATGCTAATTTGTCATAGTAGATCCATACTGAGTGTATGTATACATTTTCTCTTGGAGGAAAAAAATGTCCTACAGAACTAGAAACTAATTGAGTGAATATGTTCTCATTGTCAAAACTTTTTAAACCGAAGAATAACTGGCATACAATGTTGTATTAGTTTCAGGTGTATAACACAGTGACTCAGTATTTATATGATTACAGAATGGTGACCACAATAAGCCTAGTTACCATGTGTCACCACACAAGTTTACTACAATATTGTTGACTATATTCTCTATGCTATATATTACCTCCCCATGTCTTATTTATTTTATAACTAAATATTATACCTCTTAACCCCCTTCACCTGTTTCATCCATTCCCTCCCCCCTTCCCTCTGGCAACCACCAGTTTGTTAATTGTATCTATCATTCTGTTTCTGTTTTGTTTTCTTTGTTCATTTCTTTTGTTTTGTTCTTTTAGATTCCACATGTAAACAAAATCATGCGGTATTTGGCTTTCTTTATCTGGTTTATTTCACATTGCGTGGTCCATCCATGTTGCCCCAAGTGGCACGATTTCATTCTTCTTTATGGCTGAATAATTATATATCCATTTACTTATATATATATATAAAATCATATATATATATGTATATATATTATGTGTATATATATATTTATATATGATACATATATACCTATATCACATCGTTGTCCATCTAAATGGACAAATGGAGGTTTAGGTTGCTTCCATATCTTGGCTGTTGTAAATGATGCTGCCACGAACATAGGAGTACATATGTCTTTTTTTTTAAATTTATTTATTTATTTTGAGAGGGGAGGTGCAGAGAGAGAATCCCAAGTAGACTCCATACTGTCAGTGCAGATCCCAACCTGGGGCTCAAACTCAGTAAGCGTGAGATCATAACTTGAGCTAAAATCAAGAGTTGGATGCTGGGGCAGCTGGGTACCCAACTTCAGCTCAGATCATGATCTCATGGCTCATGAGTTCGAACCTCCCGTAGGGCTCTGTGCTGACAGCTCAGAGTCTGGAGCCTGCTTCGGATTCTGTGTCTCTCTTTCTGTCCCTCCTCCACTCACACTCTCTGTCTCTCTAAATAAATAAATAAATAAACATTAAAAAAAATAATAAAGAGTTGGACGCTTAACCTAATGAGCCACCCAGGTGCCCACATATGTCTTTCTGAATTAGTGGCTTTTTTTTTTTTTTCCTTCAAGTCAATGCCATGAAGTGGAGTTGCTGGATCATAAGTTAACTATTTTTAATTTTCTGAGGAACCATACTGTTTTCCAAAGTGGCTGCACCAATTTACATTCCGCCCAACAGCACACGAGGGTTCCCTTGTCTCCACATCCTCACCAGCACTTGTTGTTTCCTGTCTTGTTGATACTTGCCATTCCGACTGGCATTCGGTAATATCTCACGGTGGTGACAAAACACGTATGTCTGTCTAAACAGGTGCCAAGAAAAAGAATCAACGGATGCAATTTATTCTTAGCCATCCTCATAAGGAAATCTAGTAAAACTTGTGTTTATAAAGTTGACTTTCTGTAAGTTAAAATGAGTTTTTGCGTCCCATCAGACCAACCACCATTATGGAGTTAAAAGTGTCCACAAACAGGAGAGAGAATACAATTCAGATATTTCAATTCTCAAAGTTCACTTTTACCTGAAATACCTTTTTAAAAACATTATATTTGATTTCAGCTTACAGAGCCAAGATCTACTTTAATCCAACATATTTCTGCTCTCGAGTTCCCTCTGCTCTTCTTCCTTTTCACATCCCTTGTTTAGGCTTGGATTGAAAATATTATTCCCAAATATTAAATTGCAAAACTTTGTCTCATATCCTCTTTAAGTTTTTCAACAAAGTGTAGCCCCTCTTCAAAACCTTTTAATAAGTATTATTGTCCAAACCAACTTATCCTAATACTCATAAAAGCTGTAATTCTGAAAAAAACTTCATTTGTTCACAGCAGTGTCCCTACTCTCAGAACAATGCCTGGCCCATTAGGCAAGGAAGGGGGGAAAAAAAGGCATCCAGATTGGATAAGAAGAAATAAAACTGTCCCTATTTGCAGACGATATGATTTTATATATAGAATAGCCTTAAAACTCCACCAAAAAAAAAAAACAAAACTGTAGAACTAATTAAGAAACTCAGTTAAGTCGCAAGATATAAAATCACTATACAGAAATCAGTTGTATTTCTATACACTAACAACAAAATATGTGAAAAAGATAGAAAACAATTCCACTTACAGTGGCCTTAAAACCAATAAAATACTTAGGAAAAAAATTAATCAAGGAGGTAAAAGATCTTATGCTGAAATCTGTAAGAGTCTGATTAAAGAAACAGAAGAAAACACAAATAAATGGAAAGATATCTTGTGTTCACGGATAGGAAGAATTAAAAGCTTCATGCTACCCAGAGTTGTCTGTAGATTTAATGCAATTCTTACCAATATTCCAATGGCATTTTTCACAGAAATAGAAAAAACAATCCTGAAATTCCTATGAAACCACAAAAGAGCCTGAATAGCCAAAGCAATCCATAGAGAGAAGAACAAAACTGGAGGCATCACAATTCTTGATTTCAAACTATATTACAAAGCTACAGTAATCAATACAGTATGGTGCTGGCAAAAAAAGAGACACAGAGGCCAACGGAACAGAATCAAGAGCTCAGAAATAAACCCATGCACGTACAGTCGACTGATATTTGACAAGAAACCCAAGAATACTCAATGGGACAAGGTTCCTCTCTCCAATAAATAGTGTTAGGAAAACTGTACAATTACAGGCAGAAGAATGAAACTGGAACCCTATCCTAACCATTCACAAAAATTAACACAAAATGAATTAAAGACTTAAACCTAAGACCTGAAACTGTAAAATTCTTAGAAGAAAACACAGGAAAAAAGCTCTTTGACATTGGTCTCAGCCACAGTTTTTTGGATCTGACACCAAAACCATAAGCAACAAACGCAAAAATAAACAAATTCAGCTTCAAATTAAGAAGCGTCTGCACAGAAATAGAAACAATTAACAAAATGAAAAGGCAACCTATGAAATGAGAAAAAAAAATATTTTCAAGCCATCTATGGTATAAGAGGTTAATATCCAAAATATATATAAGAAACTCATACTACTGAATAGCTAAATAAATAGGATAGATAAGTACATAAATAGGTAGGTACAAAGATAGATAGATAGATAGATAGATAGATAGATAGATAGATAGATACATAGATACATAGATACATAGATACATAGATAGATCGACTGAAAACAGAGGACCTGAATAGAAATTCTTCCAAAATATACATACAAATGGGCAACAAGTATATGAAAAGATGCTCAACATCACTCATCATCAGGAAAATGCAAACCCAAACCACAATGAGATATCACCTCACACCTGTTAAAATGGCAACTACCAAAAAGACAAGAGATACCAAGGGCTGGTGAGGGTGTGCAGAAAAGGAAACCCCGGTGTACTGCTGGAGGGAATACAAATATGTGCAGCCACTATGGGAAACAGGATACATTTGGGAACACATTCAAAAAAAAATTCAATCAGGATCTCAAAGAGGTATCTGCACCCCCATGTTCACTGCTGTATTAGTCACAATGGACAACAGATAGAAACAACCTGAGTGTCCTTTGACAGATAAATGGATAAGGAAGATGTGGTATATATGTCTATATAAATACAATGGAATACTATTTAGCCTTGAGAAACAAGGAAATCTTTCCTGGAAATCCAACGTGGATGGACTCTGGGGGCCTTATGCTAAGTGAGACAAACAAAACAGAGACTGTATGATCCCACTTGTATGCGGAATCTTAAAAGGCCAAAGTCATAGAAACAGAGTAGAATGGTGGTTGCCAGGGGCTTGGAGGGTGGGGAAGGTGGGCAGATGCCGATCAAAGTGTACAAACTTTCAGTTATAAGCTGAATGAGTTCTGGGGATATAACATACAGCACGATGACTGCAGTTAACAATACTCATTTATTTCAAATTCCCTGAAGAGTGGATTTACACACACACACACACACACACACACACACACACACACACACACACACACGACGGAAGTGTTAACTAACTCTACTGTGGTGAATATTTAACAATATATATACATGTGTCAACATACAACTTAAATTTACACAATGTTATATGTCAATTATATCTCAGTAAAGCTGGGAAAACAAATGCTCTACTTTGGGAGGTTTCTGACATATTCAAGAAAAAGAAAAGCAAAGTTGGGGGGGTGACAGTATGAAGAGGGAAAATACTGGCGATAAAATCAGGGAGATAGGAAGGATGCACATCATAAGTGTTTCGTGGCCATGCTAAGGAACTAGGATTTATGCTGAATAGGAGAGCCAGCCAACATTCCCCACAAAAGATGCGTGACAGGCTGAGGCACTGTCAAGAAAAGCAAAAGATTTTTAAGTAGGAACAAAAACAGATTAGTGGGTGCCCTATCTATGTCACACATGTGGGTTATCTCCACCTTTTATCGTCTTTGAGCTAAAAATTGAAAGTAACTTAAATGATTCTAGTCCATAGAAACGTCAGTTGTGTCTGGTGACAGGTAGTCAACAATTGTTCTATGGATACTGACCAGTTTTGCATCCATCAAGCAAATTCATTTCAGCATTTCTGAAGGACCGTGTATTTGCCTCTTCTTTGGATCCTCCACTGAATGACTTGTAACTGATTGCCATTAATAAATAAGTGAAATAAAATCTTTGAAACATCTTAATCTTGTATTTAGATCAGAGTGAAGACGTTGCCTTCTCAAAACATGACCCTTGGGGCACCTGGGTGGCTCAGTCGGTTAAGCATCCAACTCTTGGTTTCAGCTCAGGTCGTGATCTCACGGTTTGTGAGTTCGAGCCCTGCATGGCGCAGCACGCTGACAGCACAGAGCCTGCTTGGGATTCTCTCTCTCCCTCTCTCTCTGCCCCTCCCTGTTCACACTCTCTCTCTCCTTCTCTCTCTCAAAACAAAATAAAACAAAACAAAACATGATCCTTAACAGCATGAACATGCTTCACCGCAGGATCACAGGCTACCGAACTAATATTCAACCTGTCATCCAATTCCAACTTCCACTTGTCGGAGTCAATTAAACCAACCCCACACAGCTAGTCCTCTAACTGAGCACACCCACAACCCCTGAAAGCGTTCTGTAAACCGATCTTGGTTAAGGTATCAACTACAGAACAAAGCTGCACCAACCCACAACATTCCCTTGTACAGAAGATGCTTTCTGCCTACATACCACTGCTTAATAGTTTCTCCCTATCAACCCCTGAGATCACACACCACCTGGTCTCCCGTTCTTCTCTCTCCTGAGGGACTTAGCAGAGTACACGAGAAACATAACTAGAACAAATACGTGCAAACTACCAGAAGGCAGGCTCTATCGAAGAGGGTCATGCAAAAGGCTGTTCACAAACACTCAGGCTTTCTTTCTCAGTTTTCAGAGAAAAAAAAAGAAGTGATGAATTAAAAGATGCTTGGTATATTTGGATACCCAGATTCCATCTCTCAGTTCTGCTCTCACTTGACCTTGTGTCTCTTTGCTCAGTGGCCTTTTCCTGAACAGCATCTGCAAAATGTAAATCATCCTGCTGAGAGGGGATTATTTTCCAGTTTTCCCTTTGTAGAGATGACTTCAGAAGCACCCAGACAGGCTACAGATGTTGGTTTTCGCCCCCAGGGACATTAAGATTCCCATGACAACTTTTTAGCATGTTTTACAACCGCAGTGCCTTTGCTAGAATTTCTGAAGATAGGTATCTATATAGAATAGGTATACTCAAGGTTCTAAAGAAATGTGGATCACAGTCTATTTTAAACCTATTTATTAAAAATGTGATAAGAATCGTGACAGTCAGCAAAAATGCGATCGAATCACAGTCGGTCCATCTGCTCGTCCAATGTTTTTCAAGACCTCCTGAATCAAGTCAGCATAGGCTGGGGCTGAGTGACCTCGGCACCTCCGATTATTTCCTTTCTTGTGCTCTGTGCCCACCCTAAGTGGTAATACTGAGTTGGATGTAGAATATATTCTCTTTTTTTATGAGAACACGGGTGTGTGCATGAAATTTTCTGTATTCTCTTACTATCAAAAGAGATGTAAACATTTCTGAGCACTGGATAATTTTTATATTAAGGTGATTCGTTTCCATTTTTTCATTACCTGCTGGAAGCTCAGAGCCAGATTTGTACCTCAGCTCCAAATCTGTTGTAAGTGTAGAGCTCAATAATAATAATTGTTGTACATAAATCAATATGTTTTAGGACTTTTTTTTTCCTGGCTTCATCTCTATCACAGACTTTGTGGTTTTACTCTCTTGTATTCTTCCTCACCCTTTACCTTACATCTTTTCTGCAGTATGGCAGGGTCTGAGGAAAAGAGGCAGGGAGGGATAATTAGAACGTTAAATAAACTGACAAAACACCAGTCTTATTAAGTAATATTATTAAGTAATATTAAGTAATTATTGTATGACATAATCATGCAAAGCATGCAATGTTATTTTAAATATTAAATATTATTTAATTAAAAGGTCAGGTGGATTTTTTTTAAATGATGGCAGTACATGTGCAACACTTTTTTTCCTTAGATATTTGACTTTTCAGGCTGAATTCGATAACTTACGTGTTTAGAATGACAATGACAAATAATGTGTTGGAAAAATTTATTAAGAAGGGCTCTTGATGGCAAGAAACAGAAATCTAGCTTAATTGGGGTACCTGGGTGGCTCAGTCAGTTAAGCGTCCGACTTCAGCTCAGGTCATGATCTTGCAGTTCGTGGGTTCGAGCCCCACATAAGGCTCTGTGTTTACAGCTCAGAGCCTGAAGCCTGCTTTGGATTCTGTGTGTGTCTCTCTCTGTCCCTCTTCTACTCACGCTCTCTGTCTCTCTCTCTAAATAAATAAACATTTAAAAATAAATAAACAAACAAACATTAAAGAAAGAAAAAAGAAAACTAGCTTAAAATGGCCAAAAAAAAAAAAAAAAAAAAAGTGGCCAAAGCAATATGACTGGAATATATGGGCTCATTGCACAAGAAATAGTCAGCTTCAGGCATGGTTGTATCCAGAAGCTTAACTATTGTCATCAAGTATCATCTATCTTAAGGCTCTGCTTTGCTTATGCTGGGTTCCTTTGCAAGGTGGCTCTATCTAGAAATAGTAAGTTTGCCACCAATTCCAGGTTTATGTCTCATCCACTAGTTCAACAACCCCACTCTCAAAACACCAATTACTAGTATGAGAACACATTTGTGGAAATCATAAATTAATGTAACTCTATCCGAGAAGGCAATGGTTTGATTGTCATTAAACACTGCCTTCTGATTGTTAAACGAATATAATTTAGTAGATTAATAGGTCATAAAAAAAAAAAAAGCATCCAAAATGTACTTTCCAAACTAGAAGTCTTGATAGAGAAGAGGCTTCTTTTGGAAAGCTTAGAATCTTTGCTGAAGTCCTGCAAAGATTAGGTAGGACTTCTTTTTTCTTTAATTCAGTTTCACTTAACCTCCAGGCATCTGGCCACCTCTATACAATCAGTGCTTTTGTTGTTCGTATACTTTCAGTTTCAAGTCACTGAGCCAAAGCCCATGATGAATGACTATTCCATGACTTCCTGACTTCAATTTTTCTGTAGATAAATGATACCAGGATTTATGGTTAATATACCTAAAACATTACAGGAAAGCACAACAACGTAAGAAGGGCCAATGAGTTCTGACAATAAAAGGTGAAATAATTTGGCGAGCTCATTGGGTCTTGGCTAGGAGGTATTTGGCTCTGAGCTGGAACTATAACTGCCAGGCTAAATCAGGGCAATCATCGTGATGCATTTATAACAGCAAGATCAGTTTCAATTCACAGAACAAAATCTGGGAATACACATTGCCCCTGACAACAATTATTTATAGTTTCCATTCTTACTAGGTACCTATGGAAGGAAAAAAAAAAAGACTTCTTTGTATGTATGTATGTGTGTGTGTGTGTATATATATATATATACACATATACACACACACACACACACACACACACACACATATTATATCTGTATCTATATTGATTCCATTTTTTTCTTGGCATTGAGGTTAAAATGGTAGGTTACAGGGAGGGAAGGAAAAGCTCTATAACCATTTATTCTCTGCATTTTGACCACATTTCCCAAAGCTGATCAGGCCTGCTTGTATTTTTTTTTAATATTTATTTATTTAGAGAGAATGCAAAAGCAAGGAAGAGGCAAAGAAAGAGACAGAGACAGAGACAGAGAGAATCCCAAGCAGCCTCCAGGCTCAGCATGGAGCCTAATGCAGGGCTCAAACCCACAAATCGTGAGATCATGACCGGAGCCCAAATCAAGAGTTGGATGCTCAAATGACTCAGCCGCCCAAATGCCCCTGGCCTGCTTCTTATTGAGACCCCAGTGAAAAATATCCTTATTTTGGAGAACATGAAGAGAAAGGAAGAAAAAGGAGAGAGGAGCGATGATGAGAAAGAGTCGGCAGATTTGTTTGTGTTTCTCAAAAGCGAGGCAGCGGAACTGAAGCTGCCAAAGCAGCACTGAGCAGGCATGCTGCTGGCATCTGGGGGGCACTTACTAGATACCTGGCTTTGGAAGCTTGATCTCATTGGATCCTCATGGCGACCTGTGACAGACATTGCTGGCGCTCACAGGCAGCTGCAACGGCCAGTTCTATTCAGGCTCCAGTCAAGTTCATCTTGCACCAACAAAGGCCAACCTCAAGCACGCCACGGTTTCTGCTTCTGCCCTATGGGAGTTTGCTCAGCTTAGCGCAAGCCTCGGCAAAAGAGTTAACGCTACGGGCGACATCTTTCAACTAATGGGGGACCTTGCCTCCCATCCTTCCTGTGGACAATTCTGGGAGCTATGCCCTATACTTCTCAGGAGGTCCTTGATCAAAGACCCTTAATACAGCTTTTCTTACTCCTCTGCTTATTTTCTCACACCTCATTTCTAATACCGAGCACCCACTCCCATATAAACTACCCCTCACCCGAGTCCTTGTCTCAGGCTCTGCTTTCAGGGAATCTAAGTGAAGACATAACTTTATTACAACCTCCACTTTACAGATGGAAAAACTGAGGCTCAGAAAAATGCAGCCAGGGTTACAAAGCTGGTCAGAAACCTTCCCCAGGTTCAAGCTTCGGTCCTGGAGAACTCAAACGCTGTGTGTTCGCCCTGCCCAAGGCTGCCACCTGGAACACAGGAACACTGTGCCTCACGTCTTCCGCTTTCGCTAATGAATCATCAAAAGAGACGGTAATTCATCAGGTCCCCATGCTACAACATTCCCTCTCTCTGTCTCTGAGGAGCTTCGTGAGAATCTGCTTGCTCTGTAGGAAAAATCCAGCTCAGTGTTGGGTTCTATAGAGCTAAGGATGCTGGGAAATTCAAAGCCATTCAGTCGGTCAATATTTATTAAGAGCTCACGCTATTTGCCACAGTGCTTATTGCTAAGGGTAAATTAATGAAGAGTTCCGCCCCCCCCCCCCCCCCACCTCACGGAGACTGCGATAGGGAAGAGAGAGATGTACACCAGCGGATGCACACAACAGGCAGCTAACCCAGCTAGAGATAGCTGGAGATGAGGTGGGGAGAGGTCATCAGGAAAGACTTCTAAAGCAGCGCTTCCCAAACTTTAATGTACATTCAGATCACCTGGGGATCGTGTTAAAATGCAGATTCTGATTCGGTAAGTCTGGGCCAGCACCTGAGTTTCTGTGTTTCTAACAAGCTCCCTGGCGATTCTGACGCTTCTGAAAATGAACCACAGTGTCCCCTGAACCTTCAAGTGTCCTCTGGACTGGATCTTTCAGAGCTGATCATGTTTTCCCAAGGACACACAGTTGATCTTGGTTTTTAGGAAGAGCCACCCTGTTATCAAAAACACTGGGCAGAATGAGATTAAGATCTATGAGAACTTAATTCGAATAGGTCATGATTATTAACTGGGAAATAAATTTACAGGCAGGCTAGCAGAAATCTAAATATAGTTCTCATGCTAAGCACTTCTCTACAAGAAAGAAACACTAAGACTGAGGGGTGTGAATTGCAGTTTTTCTTTGCTTACAGTGGTATTTCAAATTGATTTGCAGGTGGAAAACTGCCCAGAGTGCTCGACAGACCATAAGCGCCATGAGACCAGAGACCATGTATAGTTTGTTCCCTGACTGATGCCAAATGCAGGATTGTAGCTCCATAAATATTGAAAATTAAAAAGAATAATAGCACCTATGATTTCAGAGCTTACTATGTACTAGCACTTTATATATATCATTTAATCCACAAAATAATGCTACTAGTTAGATACTATAGTTACCTTCATTCTACAAATGAAGAAATGGAGACTCATATTCAGATAGATGGCAGCGAGGTAACTGAGTCCATCTAAGTGAATGGTGGACCCAGGAAACTAGCTTTAAATCCAGACAGTAAGACTCAAGAGTTTCTGCTAGTGCTCAAGGAAAACCTTTAAAGGGGGATGTAATCGTGACACACAATGAATAAATGAAAAAGGGAAACAAGCCACAAGACACTCTTGTCTCTAGAGCCTAGAGAACTCTAGAGAACTGAGAGTTGAGGGGGGGAGGGGCTGGATGGGGGAGGGGCATTAAGGAGGGCACTTGTGATGAGCATTGGGTGTTGCATGTAAATGCTAAATCATTGAATTCTACTTCTGAAACCAATATTGCACTGAAACAAACTAAAATATAAACGAAAGTAAATAAAAATAAAAATTTTAGAAATGAACATGTGTCAAAGATGTTATTTAACTTATTAAGGAGAGAACCAGTGGTTCTCACAATGGTACAAAAACAATCAAAGTGTCACATGTTCATAGTCAGATACGGAAAGCAGAAATGAATTTACAAATTGTTGTGGAGCTGGAAAAACCAGTCAATATCCACAGAGCAATGATCAATTGCATTCTACCAAATGCAACTAGCTCTTCTATGGACAGTAATTATTTGCACTGCTATCAGCTTTCTTACAGAGTTGAGAAGTTGACCAGACAAGAGCAAACAAAGGCTGGGAACCGGGATGGATGAGCTCATTGGGACACCAACTAAATTTTAGTCTTTCATAAGTTTCCTTATAATAGCGATCATGTTGCTATATACTGTCTCTTTGGATAAGAGAATGAAAAACAAAGTGGCAAATATTTAGAGGACAGAGCTCAGAAGTTTGATGGGAACCTTATCAATCTCTAATACTGTTTCCAGCAGGTGGTGAAGCAGGACTCTGCAACCTGAAGTCTCCATATGTACTAACTGATGTTGCTTTGTTAATTCACAAAGTGACTGACCAAATACCCTGAGCTATAAGTTCTCAGCCCTGGGCTAGGGTATAAAGAAACAGTAATTGTAGTGATGGAAAAACGGTGTAATTGGCAACCTCATAAATATTTTTGGCTCAAATATTAATTAGTAGCAAATTTCTAATTAACTATTCTTAATGGCACACTTTGCTCACAGTGAAACTCCCAAGTTCACTTACACCTTTCAGTTCCATTTACTTTATAAATCTTGTTAGACTACAAACAACTTGGTACAATATGCCACTGAAGGTCAGGGTTCGGTGTTGACACAGGCAACATCCACCTGCCTTATGGTTTTGGCAAGAGGTCTTCAGAGTTAAGGAGCCACAATACAACAATATCCCTTGGAAGACCTTTGTTTGCTTGGCCCATTTAAAGATATGAGCAATCTGAGCTATAGAAGCAGCACCTCCCTTCCCCTAAGGCCTCACAAAGAACAGCTCCCTTTCCATGAAGGTATTACTTTCCACACATACAAACAAACATAGTTCATAACAGCCAGGTATTTTTAGACCACTGATCTCTCAAGACTGGAACAAAAACATTCAGGCAGCTCTCAACCTTCCCAGACATGGCTTGGCATGTTTCCCATTAAGTACCCTATCACTGGACACAGTTGCTAGATTTTGTAATTAGTATTTTAAAATGCCTAACTAGGTGACAAATTACCCAACTCGAACACTCTTCATTTACAACTCATATTAACTACTTAACCACAAACAGATGCAGCAGAACTCAACGGGGACAGCTAAGTAACTGTCTCCATACAAGATTTTAGACGATATTTGCATGGCCCAACTGTAATGAATTAACTTCAGTATTTACATCGAAAGTAAGAAATACTCCCCAACACAAATGCCAGTGTATACTGTCCTGGAATTTACAAACTATAACAATTTAGCCACTAAAATGTGTGACAAAAAATAATGGCCTAAACAGTAGAAACTAAAGGGAAAATGCTTCAAAATTCTAGCTCAGGCTAAGGAAATAGTCATAGACCAACAGAGATCTTCTAGTCTAGTCATTATTTTGATGTATCAATTCCTTCTACAGCAGTTTCCCAGATCATTTAGGAAAGTTTAGTATGTTTTGTGATGCACAGTTACATGGATTGTTCTACTGCTCAGCTCCCCAGAGCTTTAAAAATGCTAAGAGGTTGTACAAATGGCAAAGAAGGATCAAGAGATTAAGGATCGCCCAGACTAGTTTGGCCTATGAACCTCTCACTGGAGCCACTCATTCACTTTCCTCCACTGGAATTAGTGTCCTTTGGAATACACTTTGGGAAATGATCCCTTGGTATACCCAATATGAGGAAAACAGGTAACGACTGTTAAGATATGATATATGGTTAGATGTCCTAGGAAATCTCCAAAGTGCTCTCCTAAAAGGCACTGTCAGTTTATACTTCCACCATGAGGGTATAAGGTACCACTTCCCAAACCCTCATCAACACAACTGTGTATCTTCGAAGAGAGTAAATTGGGCACTCTAACATTTCTATCTATTATTTTCATACCGCTTTTATTTTTCTCAGCTCATCAGGCAAATCTATTTTTCACTGGAATAAACATGACAATTAAAAATTAACCTAGCCACCCGGTGAGCTGCTTCTCATGTGTCTTTCTGACAAGAACAGACTAGCAGAACTCATGTGGGAAGAAAGAGAAGGTGTTTTATTAGCACCAAGAAGTTGTGCTCAACTGGCTTGAAGAGAATGGAGAATTTATCCCCTGTTCCATGATGGTGACATCTAAGTAGGTGAACTCCAATCTGACTTTCAGGCAAAGGTTAACCATACCAAATTAGGATCAGATTTAGGTGCTATTTTATATTTAGTTCCTACCAACTGGTACTAAGTAACACAATAAAATTTAATGGGATATATGAAAAATGGCCACACATTCTTTGCAGCAACTCTCATCAAGGTAAGGAGTCCATTTGCCCACACTCTTGAATATGGCTGGCCTCGCGACTTGCTTCAACTTACAGAATATAGCTGACATGTAATTGCCTCACTTCTGAGCCTGAGCTCCAAGAAGACGACTCCCAGTTTCTGCTCTCATTTTCTTGGAATACTGTTGCCATGTGAACAAGCCCAAGAAAGCCCCTAGGAGAAGCAACACAGATGGGAATGAAGGAGCCCTAGCCAACTGCCAGGATGTGAATGAGGCCATCGGGAAGCAGACAGTCGCCCAGCTTACCTGCCAACTAAATGCAAATGGCTGAATGAGCCAAGCCAACACCATGTGGAACAGAGAAGAACCGTTCCAGCTGAGCCCAGCAATAATTGGCAGCCCACAGAACACAGAGGGAGAAAATTGCTATTTTAAGTTTTGGGGTGGTTTGTTACACAGCAAAAGAGGATGCATAAAAGCAGATTTTAAATAAATTTCAACATAATCCTACTACAAGTTCTCCTTTCTGAAGTTTCAAGTACTAGTCTATAGAAATGTTCCTAGGGGTTTCAGTCGGTTGAGCGTCCGACTTCAGCTCAGGTCTTGATCTTGCAGTTCGTGGGTTCAAGCCCCGCGTCGGGCTCTGTGCTGACAGCTTGCAGCCCGGAGCCTGCTTCAGATTCTGTGTCTCCCTCCCTCTCTGCCCCTCCCCTGCTTGCACTCTGTCTCTCTCTTGAAAATAAGTAAACGTTAAAAAAATTTTTAGAAATGTTTCTAAATTTCCCAACTGATCACTCAACTAATAGTTGTGGATTTTGACTATACAACTGATTTTTCTCATTTATTTGTAAAATAATTCTCATTTCAATAAAAATATAAGCCACTGAGTCATGTCCAGGTGGGTGTAACACGTCCATTTTCCCCCTAAGTTTCAGGTAGGGCGTTTCACATGGAATTTTCATTTAACTCCTGTGTCACTAGAATGTAACTTCTTTTAGGGTAGAGACTTTGTTCTGTTCTCTTCACTGTCATAGGTCCTCAAAACCTAGAAGAGTGCTTGGCATAAAGCAAGAAGTCAATAGTTATTTTTAAAATATCACAGGCATTTTAATATTTAAACAAACACCATGAAATTACCATTACCATTCCAGTCAACTTTGGGCTGGATAATGATAAAATGACATTCAATCTGTAAAAGCAAATTCATTAGTTTCATACGATAGAGTGATTATAAGTTCTTCCACAGGTAGTTACACAGCTAATAACCTGAGGAGTTGGGCATAATTAAGGCATATCACTCCGGGGAGAAAAGCAAATAACTTTTTCTATCTCTGCATCTATGTTCCATTCATTAAAACCTTCCAGTCCATTAGCCCACTAAAAATCACAGGGTGCAAAAACAGTGATGTATAGGTGATTCAGTATTCTGTATCACTTTCTTGGTGAAAGCATTTACTTATCAAAGTGACAAAACACTCAGCAATGACAACAGCAGAATATGTGTTTAAAAAGAAAGCTAAAAAGGTCGGCTTAAAGCAAGGAATTATTTGCATGCTACTGCACTCAGAAAAATGTTAACAGGGGCGCCTGGGTGGCTCAGTCGGTTAAGCGTCCAACTTCAGCTCAGGTCATGATCTCACCACTTGTGAGTTCAAGCCCCGTGTGGGGCTCTGTGCTGACAGCTCAGAGCCTAGAGCCTGCTGCCGACTCGTGTCTCCATCTCTCTCTGTCCCTCTCCTACTCACACTCTGTCTCTCTCTCTCTCTCTCTCAAAAATAAATAAACATTAACATTTTTTTAAAAGAAAAATATTAACACATAATTTAAAGATGTGATCAAGAACGAAAATAGTCATACTCAGTCTTCTTACGTGTTATTGTTACAGTAAACACAAAGTCACAACAATTCTTTTAGGCTACATATATTTTTGCATTGTTTTAGGGATATTTTACAGAATGATTCCTTGAGAAACAAATTTTGGACATTTTCTGTCTAAATTGCTCATGCCAATTACCATCCCTGAAGGAGGTATTAACTAGAGAATATCGAACACAGCCATTAAAGAGGTTGGGCAAGATATACAGTTTGGACAAAGACACACACACTATTAAGTGAAAAATGAAGTTGTAAAACATTATGAGCAGGGTATTACAATTACTGTAAGAAATTTAAAAGTTAATAATTATAAGGGGGAAAAAGAAAGTATATGTACCCAAACTACTGGTGATGATTTTCCTTGGAAGCTATTTACAGAGGACTAACATACTCTGCAATATGAATCCTAGCACTATTTGAATTTCCTACTATAAAAAATTTCCTTTTTCAATATTTTTCATCTTTAAAATACCTGCCTCTTCTTATTTAATAATTTACTTGTTTCAGCTATGATGCTTTTGCCAAACTGCAAAGACCCTCCCAACAGCTTCCTAAATAAGAGAAGATATCCAACCAACTTTCCATTCCTCCTCTCCATCTGTCATTTATTTCGGCAACAAGAAATTTGTAGCCAGGTGGTTGGAGGGTTTGTTTGTGGTAGAGGGAGGACCAAACATGTCTTCAAGCACTCATGATCTCTCCTTCCTTCCTCTCTGTTCTCTGAGTTTTGGGTTTTTAGCCTTGGATTTGCTGCTTCATTCATACAAGATGGCCACCATAACTCAAAGCTTCAAAAACTCATTTGACTAAGTTCAAAAGTGGAGTGTACTAGGGGACAATAATTGAACTCTCCTCATGTTTATTTTTCCTTTTGTCAAGGAAGACAATATTTTTCAGAAGACCTTTCATACCGAGCCTTGTGATACATGACATCTCAACCCACCACCCCCAAAGGGGACAAACTTCCAAGGCTTGATTCATTCCCCAATGCCAGAGGTTTCATCAGCACTGAAAAAGGAAATTGCCTGCCATTCCTCTTCTCATTTCAAGAAGGTAATTCCCTTCTTTGTTTATTCGATGGTTTGAAACACATTTACATTAATAAGCCCTTTTGAGTTGAACCATTATTTCTATTTCCTCACATGTGAGTTCTGCCACTGTGTGGAGTTGCTGAGTGTCTTTTATGATTGTGTATTTCATCACGTTACTGTAATTTTTTTTTAAATTTTTTTTTTCAACGTTTATTTATTTTTGGGACAGAGAGAGACAGAGCATGAACGGGCGAGGGGCAGAGAGAGAGGGAGACACAGAATCGGAAACAGGCTCCAGGCTCTGAGCCAACAGCCCAGAGCCCGACGCGGGGCTCGAACTCACGGACCGCGAGATCGTGACCTGGCTGAAGTCGGACGCTTAACCGACTGCGCCACCCAGGCGCCCCACGTTACTGTAATTTTTGAGAGTTTGTCTCCCTGACCTACTCATTCTCTCCAAAAGCCTGTATCTTTTTTCATCCTTTCACTTGTCCTATTTGCTGTGCTCACCACTGCTTCCATAGTGATCCATTCTTTTTCTTAATTAGAAAGCACACGAGCCTTTGCTTAACCCCACATGGATCTGATGACCAGATGCTTTCTACTGTGTGAGGCTCACTGCTGTAGGAGCCGTTTCACGAATGGGGTGAAGGTAAATGTTAGGTTGCACTGGATGAGAATGAGTAGAACGTAGGAATGTGGGAAAGTGAACATGGCTGTCAGGACTTCACTCAGTGACTAGCACATACTAAGGCCTTTAGAAATGGTGGCTTCAGTTGTGTTGATGTGGCAAGAGTAACTGTAGTCTGTATACCCTTAACCAGGCTGGCACAAACCAAAGCTCTATTTAAATATTTAAATCCTAGCACTTGGAAAATTATTTTTTTAAAAGACATTTCTTTGAAACTGAAAAATTAAAAAAACAAAAAGGATGCAATCTTACCAGAGGTAAAGTAGTGTGTTCCAAACATCTGCACATCTTGGTACACACAGAAGGTGATCATCTTTAGGTGGCACGTTGGCATAAACTGAAGGGAATTTTGAGCCCTACAGGGGCTGTTGTAGCTGGTGTTGAGCACCCCAAGGGCTCTAGTCACCCTAGATCTTTCCCAGTCCTCACAAGAGATAAACCTATTCCACAGGACACTATCTGGAAAGTTCTGATGTAGATTTGAGTTTCAAATCCTGGCTCCTCTGCACCCTGTTCTGAGCAAGGTAAGCACTCTGAGCCTCAGTTTCCCCCTCTGTGTAATGGGAAGCATAATGATACTCCAGTGGCTGTTGGAAAGATGAAATAATAAGATACCCAAGATGTGTTAAATCATCAGCACTCCGTTTACTTTTTGATGTTGTTGTTGCTATTATGTCCTGGAAATCGAGGCTCAAGATGGCTCTTTATTGCATGAAATAAGGACTCTCTGAAAGCAAAAGAATGGTTTTGGCATCCCAGCCTTTAAAATCTCCATCTTAACATTTCCCATTAAACACATCTGCAGCACAGAAGTATCTCATTTCTCTTGATAGAGAAAACAACAGCCTTCAGTTGCCAGAGGCCATCATTTTGGGATGACTTCAGGCCCTTATGGGAAAACAAATTCAGTCTTCCTTGTAGATTTTAGGAACTACTTAACTGTTTAATTTGCCCGCATCATTTTTCAGCTCTGGCCTCCTTCAGCAACCTTCCCCTTACCTCTTTCTGAAGCGATTTCCTCCTCAAACCAGCTGGATGATTGTCACAAGAACAGCAGCACCACACTAACCCATCCCCCAGTTAGCAGGTCCAGGGGTGGGCTTTGGATCCAGATTCCACAAACCAGAGCCCTCCTTGGGAAGGGGAGAGTTAGAACTGAGAAAAGGAGCCGGGCACGTGTTCTAGACTAGAAGCTTTAAAGCCAGAGAAAGCTCCCAGAGGCCACGTGGAAAAGGCCAGGGATGCCAGTAAAGGCGACACTGACAGAAGACTAAAGTAAATGCAGAGAGAAGCAGCACAAAAGAACAAGACAACAATGCCACTGTCATATGTGTCTCTGATTCCCCTTACCCGGAGCCCCATCCCTATCCTGAGATCGTGGGAGATAACCTCAGAATGCTTACAATAAATGCCTCTTTTCACTCAAGCTTATCCGTGATAGCTTTATGTCATTTATAACCGAAAGAGACACCAAAGCTGCTGGAAATCTCAGAACCATTATTTCCCATTAAATACATCTGGACGTCAGAAATTCCATTTCTCTTTATAGAGAAACAGCAGCCACCATCTGCTACAGGCGATATATTTTAGGCAGGACTTCAGAACTTCATAGCAACACAAATTAATTCTTCTTGGTAGATATATTCAGTGTGAGAGAGAGAATTAAAGCCATCTTGGTGTCTTCATAAAAATCAACTGCCACACAGCCTGTTACTTCTCAAAATGCATGCCGGATTTGAATGCTTGGATTTAGCAAATGAAAAATTGGGGGATGGATGAGAAGTTACTTTGTGTGTGTGTGTGTGTGCGTGTGCGTGTGCGTGTGTGTGTGTGTGAGACAGAGAGAGAGAGAGAGAGAAAGAGAAAGAGAGAGAGAGAGAGAGAGAGAGAGAGAGAGAGAGATGGGGATGGGGGTTAGGGGACAAGATGGTAAGTTCAATTCAATGTCCAGCTCATTGATTCCATAGATGATGGTCCCAAGATCAGAGATGAAGCCATCTTAAGTAAGGCCCAGAGTAAACAGGTAGAAAAGGCTAATTTCATTCATTCACTCAGGATATGTTCACTGAGAACCTTCCTCATCTCAGGGACTGTACTATATCTCAGGTACATCCATATCCTCTTTTTCAACAAATATTGTTGACCTCTTTTCATGTGTAAGATGACCACATGAGGTTCTTTGGAAAGTAAGAACTTTGGAAGGTAGAACCTCAAGGGTAGTATGATGATGATGAGGAGGAGGAGGAGGAGGAGGAGGAGGAGGAGGAGGAGGAGGAGGAGGGGGGGAACTCTTAAGAGTTGTAACTTGAGTTACCATATATTGAATCCATATCCTAACAGCTCTCTCACCTTCATGAAAAACTGTAGCAAGTAAACAAAATCTTCCATGTATGGAGTCCCTACCCGAATTTCTCTGGTGTCCTAGTAAAAGCTGGGTGGGACAGCAAGCTGAGAACACGGGAAGTTACTGTTATTTACAGTTTACAGTTATTTCTGATCATTTATTGGCTTTGTGCAATTGGGATAGTTACTTGACTTCTCTGTGCCTCAGTTTCCTCATCTGCAAGATGGAGATAGATAGCAATACAGCTGACCACAAGGAATGAAATGAGTTCCTTCCTATAACGCCATTAAAATACTGCCTAGAACGTTGCCGGCACTATGTCATGTATACTAATTATTCAGTGTTGTTGGTGTTACTGTGACAAATACATTGCCAGTCACTTCACATACACCAATCCATTTAATCTCAAAAGTCCAAGAGTGGGGAGGGCACCATCCCTACCCAGAGACACTGACTTGCCTGGCAACACACAGCTGCTAACTGCAGAGCAGAGATACAAACCCAGATCGCTTTAAACCCAAAGAAGATAAACTTCTTCCACGCAAACACATTAATCACAGAAACAACCAATGCAGCAAAACAACATACAAGAAGCATGAGACAGTTTGTTCGAGAACTTCTGTGGATACCTAAATCACCTAGGACATTTAACTTAAGAATTCCTACTCCCCACCCAGATACCTGGTTCGGCACATACAGAGTTAGCTGCAGAAATGTACAATTTGAACAAGCATCCCAGGGCTTTTGTTGAAGGCTGCTCCAGATTCTGATCTGAGGTTGCAGGCTGGCCTGGTCCCTCAGCAGTTTATGGAGGTAGCAGAGTCAAACTCCAACCTGAAGGGTGGGAACGACCTGGAAAATGGATAGGTGGAATATTTCAAGCAGGACCAATAACCTGAGCAAAGGTGAGGGACAGAAACACATGTAGTGGACCAGGGAGTGCTGAGTGGCCTTCACTGACTTCAGTGGTAAGAAGTGGCCACAAACCAAGCTGGAAAATGAGGTGGAGGCCGAACTGGAAGAACTCCCACCATAATAAGTTTCATCCAGTATGATGAGCATGCTTAGCTTAGGAGTGGGCATTTCTACATTGGGGCTTACATCATGGACTCTTGTGACAATGCATTAGCTTCCTAAATGGTCCTCCCACTTGGCCTCTTGATTCTTTGTGTCCTTTCTCCAAACAGTAGCAACAAAGTCACTTTAAAAAAAAAAATAAACCAAATCTTATTCCTCCCCTGAAATGGCTTCCCATTGCTCTAGAAACAAAATCCAAACTCTTCATCACAGTCTCTATGCCCGGACTCCTCGTCTCCAGACCAGCTCGTCCCTCAACACCCACCCGTCAACAGTCTCCAGTCTTTGGCCTGATCTTTCTCTTCCTCAAACCCTAATCCTGTCTCTGGCACAGGGCCTTTTCCCAACCATTCCTTTCTCCTGCAAAGCTCTTCACTCAGTTCATATTTGAGTCTGAGCATAAACGTCACCTCCTCAGAGAATGGGTATCCACCCACCCAATCTAAAGTTTGAATAAACACACCTCCCACACCCTCTTTATCACACACCTGCTTTTCCCCTTCATAGCATGTACCACCACCCATTACCATCTTGTTTATCTGTGTTATAGTCACCCCACACCAGGATGGAAATGCCATGTGGGAAGGGACCTTGAATGTTTCACTCAGAGCTCTATCTCCGGCACCCAGAACAACGCATAAACCCGGCATGTTAGTAGGTGTCTGTGAACATGGGACAGTGGTGACAGCAAGTTCACTGGGCAAGTGATGGAGGTTGGGGTTTCAACAACACGAATTTTCCTATCTCCCAACTGCTATTGTAATCACAATTCTCCCCACTTAAGATCCTTGCTAAAATTGAAGACTCCAACTCTGTTTTTGTTATGTTAATGGAATTTAATTAAACTAATGATGTCTGACATCCAACTATCTCTGGCCAGTCTACTAACCTTTTCCCGGCAGTTTAAATAGCTCTAAAATATGAGAACACATTTGCAATTATTCTGGCAAAAAGAGTTAATTAACAGCATACTTAATCACACTTTTTGAGCGCTAATATATCAGCGTTGGATGTCATTTTCATTAATATGCTGCAATATTTATATTTCTCAAGATTGAAAGGATGTTGCTAATGGGGTAGACAGGAAGAGATCATTTTCTTGCTGAACAATGTCCATATGATTAAGTACTCAGACTGTGGTAAAAAAAAAAAAAAAATGAATGCAGCAACCCTTAAATCCTTTCCATGCAGACAAATTAATGTGTTTTTCACAATAACGTTGTGGCAACTCGAGGCAGCCTAGGGGATGGCAGAGATTTCGCCCATGAATGTCAGATTTACAATGCAAGGAGTCGATGCTCTGACACATTGATAAACAAGCCTAAGTCATATCATTTGCACTGCGTCATTCATACGTTGGCAGCCTACAGATCATTCCAAAAATTACCCTGACTAAATCCATTATAAGTTTGAAAGGAACTGCTATCAGTACACTGAGTTCTGATTTCATCTGATTCTGGCTCGTAACCTGTAGCGAAGGGTTTTCCAGACTAGCGCAGAGAGAGGAAGATCTCACTCGGATTCTGACTGGAGGTGTTGACATTTAAATCTGTCACCAGCATTGCGGTTTCACCATAATTGCAAGATTTCTTGCACTTCATTACCTTTAAGTCTCAATTGCATATTTAATCATAGGAATTGCAAACAACGCGTGACAAGGTGGACGAAACAATGGCAGCACATTCAACGTGTCCAAGAGGCGCAAAAAAAATTCAGCATCTCTTTAGAAATGCGGAGAAGATAAAAACTTGGAACCAGTAAGAAAAAAAAAAAGAAAGAGGGAGAGAGAAGGCCAAAGCTATTTGCTACCCCCTCCCCGTTGTGATTGCTACCATTTCTTCCGCATCGCTTTTTATCAAGAGAATCCTAAAGCAACTTTATACTGAAGCTATGCCTGAATGAAATTAAATTCAGGTAAAAGCCATTTAAGCAAAAGGCCATTTGTTTCATCTGTCTTTCCCCAGCAGGCAAATTTACTAAAGTTTATAACCACCTAGAATAAGAATCCGATTTTTAATGATGCTGGAAAAAAAAATCCCTTAAACTGCAGGAATCTTATCTCTCAGCACTCTGAACCGAAACCTTCTCAAATGTACCAGGTCTAGAGTAGACCTGAGCTGGGACCAGATCAAAACAAAAAAACTGAACATGAAAGTTCCCTTTCAAACATAATTAAGCAAGACAACTGTGTTTTTCTTAACTTATATTTATTATTTTATTATTTTTAAATTAAAAAAAAATTTTTTTAAGTTTATTTATTTTTTACAGAGTCAGAGTGCGAGCATGAGCTGGGGAGGGGCAGAGAGAGAGGGAGACACAGAATCCAAAGCAGGCTCCAGGCTCTGAGCCGTCAGCACAGAGCCCGATGCGGGGCTCGAACCCACAAACTGTGAGATCATGACCTGGGCTGAAGTCAGACGCTCAGCTGACTGAGCCACCCAGGTGCCCCTATCTATTATTTTAACACATTTATCAAGTCCCTATTTTTCTTAACTTACATTTATTTATTTATTTATTATTTCAACGGACGTTTATTTCCAAATTATAAGGCTCTGGGGATGTAACAAATCAAAACCTCTACCTTTGGGCCAAGACAGCAGAGTTCGAGGACCCTAAGTTCACCTGCTCCCACAGATACAACTATATAACACCGATATCAGTATAAATAACCCAGAAAGTGACCCAAAGCCTGGCAGAACAGACTCCATAACTACCGGTAGAGAAGAGGCCACACGGAAGAAGGTGGGAAGGGTGGAGGTGCAGCCTGGGAGCTAAATAGACCGTTGCCCTCTGCCATCAGGAGGGAGCTCGGGTTGCAGAGAAGGGCGAAAAACAGACTTTCGCACTGGGAGCCCACGTGGGGAGGACAAATCGCTGTTACATTTGGTTTTAAAAACTAGAGGGGCCGAATTTCATGAGATCTTACAAACAGTGGGACTTAAAGCCTGGAATTCTAAAAATCAGAGGGCTCCACTGGGGGAGAGCCAGGGGGGCCCCCCGAAGCTGAGTCCCCAGTCTTAGAGAGACAACAAACACCCTACAGAGGTACAGCATAGAAGCAGCAGTTTGAAAAACGCCTGGTGCATATGGGAGGGAGAGTTATTTATGCATCTCAGAGGCTTCTCAGAGGGTCAGGGATCCTAGTAAGGCCCGTCCAGAAACAAAAGAGCTGGCAGGCGTCGTCTCCCTACCCAAACCCCAGCAGAAACACAGGGCCACCTGTGGGAACCAGCACAGCACCGGCATTCGCCACGTAACTTGCTTACACCAAGCCCTGCCCCCTCCAGCAGGTCTGCCTCAGTCCCAGCACTGCTGGTCTATTTCCCTGGCGTTGGCAAGCGCAAACCTTGCCGACACCAAGTCTCCTGACTCGCAAGTTTTGCACTCCCCGCAGTGGGGGTGGTAGCAGGCCTTGTGGAAGCCTGAGGCCCACCTTGTTAGAACTGTGTGCCCCAACCCGGCTGGGCAGCCAACACTGCTCACGACAGGCAAAGAGAGCCTGTGCAGTGACTGGATACAATAGCAGGGTGCACACAACACACATAGGAGACACCCCTTGATGCACCGGGTTCTGGACGACAGGGGCCACTGAACTGCAGGGCAATACAAGACCTCCTTTTCATAAGACCACTACTTTCGAGAGCAGGAGACATAGCTGACCACCCTAACACACAAAAACAGACACGGAGAGTTGGACAAAAAGAGGAAACAGAGGAATATGTCCCGAACGAAAGAACAGGACAAAAATCACAGCAAGAGACCTAAGCAAAACCAATATAAGTAATATGCCTGATAGAGAATTTAAACTAATGATCATAAAGATATTCACTGGACTTAAGAGTGGAGGACAGGGGCGCCTGGGTGGCGCAGTCGGTTAAGCGTCCGACTTCAGCCAGGTCACGATCTCGCGGTCCGTGAGTTCGCGGTCCGTGAGTTCGAGCCCCGCGTCGGGCTCTGGGCTGATGGCTCAGAGCCTGGAGACTGTTTCCGATTCTGTGTCTCCCTCTCTCTCTGCCCCTCCCCCGTTCGTGCTCTGTCTCTCTCTGTCCCAAAAATAAATAAACGTTGAAAAAAAAAAAATTAAAAAAAAAAAAAAAAAAAGAGTGGAGGACATTAGTGAGACACTTAACAAAGAGATGGAAAACGTTAAAAAGAACCAACTGAGTATGAAAAACACAATAAATGAAATTATTGTGGAATAAATACCTGATGAAATAAACAGCAGGCTAGACAAAGCAGAGAAATGAATCAGTAACTTGGAGGACAAAGTGTTGGAAAGTTATCAAGCTGAAGAGATGACAGAAAAGAATTATGCAAAATGAGAATACATTAGGGAACTCAGCAACTCCATCAAGTGTAATAATATTCTTATTATAGGGATCCCAAAAGAAAAACGGGGGGCAGGGGGAAGGGGAAGAAAATTTATTTGAAGAAATTATGGCTGAAAACTTTCCTAATCTGGGGAAGGAAACAGACATTCAGATCCAGGAGGCAAAGATTTCCCACAGCAAAATCAACCCAAGGAGGTCCACACCAAGACACATGGTAATTCTGAGGGCAAAAAAAAAAAAAAAAAGAAAAGAAAAAAAATGGATAAAGAGAGAATTTTAAAAGCAGCAAGAGAAAAGGAGACAGTTACATACAAAGGAACTTCCATAAGGCTATGAGTAATTTTTCAGGATAAATTTTGCAGAAGGGAGTGGCATGATACAGTCAACATGCTGAAAATCTACAGCCAAGAACACCCCATCCAGCAAGGCTATCATTCAGACCAAAAGGAAAGATAAAGAGTTTCTCAGACAAGCTAAAGGAGTTCATGACCACTAAACCAGCTTTCCGAGAAATGTTAAATGGGACTCTCTGAGTGGAAAGGAAAGATCATAAGCAAGAGTAAGAAAAGTAAGAGGCAAAAAGCAATAAAAATAAGTATATGTGCAAAAAACAGGCAAGGGACTCACATAATCAAAGGATGTAAAATATGACACCACATACCAAAAACATGGAGGGGAGAGGAGAAAAGAATGGGTTCAAGTTTAACAGACTTAATATCAACTTAACATAGACTGCTACATACAAAAGATGTTACATACAGACCTAATGGTAACCACAAATCAAAAACCAGTAATAGATATGCAAAAAATAAAGAGACAGGAAATCCATGCATATCACGAAAGAGAGCCAGCAAACGACGAGAGAAGAGGGCAAGAGAGATATGATCAGAGAAGAACTACAAAAACAACCACAAAACAAGTAACAAGATGGCAATAAATGCATGTCTATCAATAATTACTTTGTTTTTTTTTTTATTTTTTTTTTAAACGTTTATTTACTTTTGAGACAGAGAGAGACAGAGCACGAATGGGGGAGGGGCAGAGAGAGAGGGAGACACAGAGTCGGAAGCAGGCTCCAGGCTCCGAGCTGTCAGCCCAGAGCCCGACGCGGGGCTCGAACTCACGGACCGCGAGATCGTGACCTGGCTGAAGTCGGACGCTTAACTGACTGAGCCACCCAGGCGCCCCTCAATAATTACTTTGAATGTAAATGAACTAAATGCTCCAGTCAAAAGACATAGGGTAACAGAATGCATTAAAAAACAAGACCCATCTATATGCTGCCTACATGAGACCCATTTAAGAACTAAAGGCACCATTGAAAGTGAGGGGAAGGAGAAACGTTTGTCTTGCAAATGGATGTCAAATGAAAACCAGGATAGCAATACTTATATGGGATAAAATCGACTTTAGAACAAATACTGTAACAAAAGACAAAGAAGGACACTATATAATAATAAAGGAGACAATCCCAAAACGAGATATAACAATTGTAAATGTTTATGCAAGCAATATGGGAGCCCCAAAATACATAAAACAATTAATAACAAACAAAGGAACTAATTGACAGTAATATAGTTCCTTGTTTCCAACAAGGAAACAGTGACTTTAAATGACACATTGGACCAGATGGATCTAACAGATATATTCAGAACATTCCACACCTTGAAACAGTAGAATACACATTCTTTTCAAATGTACATGGAACATTCTCTAGAACCGATCACACATTAGACCACAAAACGAGTATCAACAAATTCAAAAAGATCAAAGTTATACCTGGCATTTTTTTTTATCACAATACCATGAAACTATACATCAACCACGAGAAAAATTCTGGAAAGAGCACAAATACATGGAGGTTAAATAACATGCTGCTAAACAATTAACAGGTCGACCAAGAAATCAAAGTAGATATAAAAAATTACATGGAGACAAATAAAAATGAAAACACAACAGTCTAAAACCTTTGGGATACAGCAAAAGCATTTTTATGGGGGAGTTTATAGCAATACAGGCCTATCTGAAGAAGCAAGAAAAATCTCAAATAAATAACCTAACCTTGTTAGAAGGTGCCAAATGTTATAGAACAAGAAATGAAAGAGAAAGATCATAGTTAAGAAAGCAAGCAGTGGAAGGGGGTCAGGGAGGTCAAGGGCAAAGGCAGTTTGTAATGGGTGGTGAGGTATCTATTGGCGCATAACAAAGCACTCCAAAACTCAAGCAACTTAAAACAACAAGCACATATTATTTGTCAGTGTCCAAGAGCCAGGAACCCACAAGCAGCTTTGCTGGGTGGTTCTGGCTCAAGATCTCCCTCACGGTGGTCAGCAAGCTGTCAGAGAGATTGTAATCGTCTCAAGACTCAGATGTACCAGACAATCTGCTTCCAAGTTCACTCACATTTTTGGTGGTAGTTCTCTTATTTGCTGGCTCTCCGCCAGAGATTTTGTACCACAGGATTATTTTTTGGTCTCTTACCTATTATCATTTCCAGGTACGGATTTGCAATGTAAAGGTGATCTTTCCTACACAACGAGAGCCCATGTTTTCAAGGAGGTTGCCTGATACACGGGATGCAGCCCATGATCACAGTCCAAAGCGGGAACTGTGGCTATCGTTTACTGAGGGCTTACATTGGCTAAACACTGGGCCACGCCATGTGTTAGTGCTAGTGAATTTCATCACCAAAACCTTTGGAAAAGAACAATTATTTCATTTTACAGTTGAGCAAACTGAGATTTGAAGATGTGAACTTTTGCCCAACATCACATGGCTAATAAATGTGGGCACTGGCACTCCAAAAGCATTCTAAAATACCTCCTTAAAAGAAATGTATCTAGTTTCCATGGGATGAGACTGCTTTTTCCTTAAGCAATTCAACCTAATGGAGCCATTTAACCAACGAATAATTGTAATAAAAACAATAAGCAGCAAAATGAAATTCCCACAATTAATGCATGTATATGTACATAAATAGATTTAAAATGTCACATATATACATGCATATATATACATATGTATGTGTGTATGTATATATACACATATACATGTAATATATATGTATATATACATATACATATACATATATATATATATATATATATATATATATATATATATTAGAATCCCCTGCAAATGTTCAAAGTCCTGCAACAAGAATTTCCCAATTAAAAGGGATCAAGCTTAAAAGAAATTGAGCTCAGGGGCGCCTGGGTGGCTCAGTCGGTTAAGCGTCCGACTTCAGCCAGGTCGCGATCTCGCGGTCCGTGAGGTCGAGCCCCGCGTTGGGCTCTGGGCTGATGGCTCAGAGCCTGGAGCCTGTTTCCGATTCTGTGTCTCCTTCTCTCTCTGCCCCTCCCCCGTTCATGCTCTGTCTCTCTCTGTCCCAAAAATAAATAAAAAAAAAAAAAAAAAAAAAAGAAATTGAGCTCATATTTCATTGTGCAAGAAGAGATATGAAACCCCATAGCAGTTTTAGAAAACACTTTTTGGGTGACAAGTACAATTTAAAGGATCTTATCAATGATGAATTATTCTCGCTGATCTAGAAAGCCTGCCTTTCTAAACAGTTGCTGTGGAAGGGTACCACATTAGGTAGTTGATTTGATTGTGAAATGTATCTGGGTTCAAGGTGGCAAAGGGGCACATAAAAGGGGCCCAACTCTGGAGACATCTTTTTTCCCCCTCTCTTGTCTCCTTAAATCATTCACTGCTCATTCCTGCCACATGAGAGAACCAATAACTTGTGGCAACAAACCACCTTCTCGACGTCTACACCCATTGTACATTTGACATTTATCCGACAAAGGCTGCAGATAAATAACCAGTTTCAAACTCTTGAAGTAACTTTACCTTTAAATCATTTTTTTTAGCGGCTACCAATTAAAAGACACAATTTACGTCAATGCGAAGCTATCCATAGAAAGCCTTGAATTCGCCAGAAAGGCAGTACAGCACACACTGGCCACGCTTGTGTCAGTCAACGGGCCACTTGGAAGTCTCTGGATATTCATTACATATCAAGCCAGCTCTTACAGTGTCGTCACCTGTAAGAGTTGACTTCAGTTCTGGTCCAGCAATTTCCTAGCGGGGGGGGGGGGGGGGAGCTTCAGTAAGTAACTACACTCCTCTTTGATTTGGTTTCTTCGTATGGAAAACGGTATTAATATAAACTTACCTTCCAAGATATTTGTGAGGGTTAGAAAAGGACAAACAGAGCCTGGCCTACAGAATATGCTTCATAAAGGCAATCACAGTCAGTCTCCATCATAAGCATCAACCTCCTACATCTGGATATTCACCAAATATTTTTGTGTACCGACTCTGTGCTAAGCAACCAGCTACCCAGCAGGGAGAACGAACAAGGCAAAGAACACCTTAGGTTCTGGGTAGAACGTAGCTTATATTGCAGTAGGAGAGCCTCGCCACCCACAGACAGAAATGTCAACCGGAGTCCTCTGCCCTCAGCAACCTGGAATTGTTAAAATTACTTGTTTTTAAGATCAAGAGAATGATCAGAAAAGCATTCAGAATGGGAGTAAATTGGGCAAAGGGAAAGAGACCCAAGAGGAATACACAAGGAATCTAATGCTATGGGCACTGCCATACTTCTTCAGTTGGGTGGTAAGGTCAAGGCTGTTCACTGAATTACTATGTTTCATAATTCACGCATATTTTTTGTATATGTTTTTCTGTGTTTTGCATCAAAGAGACATTTGGCAGACTGTCCAACCACATGACAGCCAGGAAACGTTATTGCCACAGTTGAGAGGTAAGCTGCCTTCACATGTACACAGCACTTTACCGGTTAGGGTGTTGGCGACTCTAAGATGGGTGGGTACAAACATCTTTCTAAATCCCTTAACAGCCTTACATAGACTCCAAAAGCCTTGGTCACTCTGGCTCCTAAAGCTCAGTCAGCCCACTGCAATGTAACACATCAACCTCATGTTCAACTCCAAGTTTACCTCTCCCAAGTGCATGCTACATTTGCTTTTATTTTCAATTTTTAAAATATTTTTATTTATTTTTGAGAGAGAGACAGGGCATGAGCGAGGGAGGGGCAGAGAGAGAGGGAGACAGAGAATCCGAGGCAGGCTCCAGCCTCCGAGCTGTCAGCACAGAGCCCAACCCAGGGCTCGAACTCATGGATCATGAGATCATGACCTGAGCCAGACATTCAACTGACTGACCCACCCAGGTGCCCCAGTGCATGCTACATTTGTGAACAGACATGTGTGGAATGATAGAAGGCCACGGACAGCCCCTCAGACACCTCCCCACCACCTCTCCTTGACTGTTAACACTTGTGGTGTTGGTGGCTGAGGCAAACCTAAGAAAGAGAAATGTCTCCTTGCTGGACCAGCAGAGCCCATTCTCACCTGTGTTGTTACTGACTCTCTGACACCCTTTACTGGCCATCACTGCCTTCTATGCGGCAGCATCCAAATGCTACCTTCATGGGTCACAGGTCTGGGTGTTCTGCAGGGTCTTCCCATGACACCTCTTCTACCAACCTCTCCCCACGGCTTCTTTGTCCAGTCGGCAAATCTCAGGAGTACATACAGGTAAGAAAGCGCCTGTTGGGCATCCTCACTACTTAAGGGACTTCTGAGCAACTCCCCAATCTTAACTGCATCGCATACCAGAAACGCAAGATCAGCCCCAGGCTTGAAACTCAGTCCCTGAGTTTTTCCCAAACCCTTCATTACCATCTTCGGGTAAGTAGAGGCACAAAACCAAAAGTTTACCATCTGAGCAGTATCCAACCAGGAAATAACACAGTGGACCCTTCTTATAAGCGCAACCATGCTATTCCACGCAAGGGAATTCATGATTCCCTTGAAGAATTCACTCGTTTGGTTTGGGAAAAGAACATGATGGTATGTGGTGCCTCCCATGTTCACTCTGAATCGCAGGCAATATTGTCAGAAAATAGGAAAAGCCAACGTCCCTTTCTGTAAAATGGGAGACACCAGAGTCACGTTCCTTGTGGAAAGGATATACGTAACAAAAGAAAATGCCTAGCAAATTTCTCATGAGCAGTGACCTGGGGATGATGATGATGATGATGATGGCAATTTGTCCAAAAGCCCAAATTCAACTCTGTTCTCTGTTTTCTTCCAGTAGCTGCAGATCAAGTGGAGGTGAAGGAAATCCTGTTTTTGTATTCCGTCTCACACCAATAACTATAATCCTAACGTGCCTCCTCCACACTTTGTCCCTCACTGGTGCAATCTCATTTCTTACACATCAGTGTTGACGCTGAACGTGGGAACTAGAAGGAGAGTTCGATGTACTGAATAGAAGAACAACAACAGAAGATGAAGAATAAAAGTCGAGGGGAAAATACCAGAAGAGGAAGAGACAGAGGTTTGTTGGGGATGATCCCGCATCCATAAGCATGACAGCCATAACTGGCCTGCAACTGATTGAAAATCAGGAGAGAAAACCCATCTCTGTTTAAGACGCCCACGTGTAGGAATCTCTCAGCAACTGGCTGCTTGTTGTGATTAAAGAAATGAACTGAAGTGGAATAAAAACACATGTGTCACTTTTTATCCTAAAAGCAATCTTTCCCTTTTTGCAAAAGAGCATATTCAATTATCTCATTCAATAGATAAAAATGATCTCCACCCTGAAAATAAATATTTGCTTCTGAAGATCACATTACTGAAAATCAAATTACATCCTTGTTTTTATTATTAACAAGAATAAGTTCCACAGCCCTTTATGCATTGCACCTGTCACTCTCCATATCCTACAATCAGATTTCCCTTTAAATCTCATCAAATAACTCCCAAAGTCATTGAAGAGGCAATAAATGAGGTTATGACACAGTGCTCGCAGAGAGCTAAATGTCTTTCATATATCTTTAAGTGGTTATTAATCTCTGAATTAGTTTAGAATACATTAACCTTCAAGGTAAATTAGATCAATCAGGAAAATGACTCACAGGAGCAGGACTGTCTTTTTTGATGTTGTTGTTTTCATTCCGTGCCAAGATGTAGCCGTGGCACCGGCTGTATCAGCCACGGTTAAGTACGGGGCCCCAAGTTACGAAGGGGAGGGGAGGCAGGTTTTGTTTCAGGTTTATTTCCTCCTGGAAGGCCGCCCATCCAGACAGGGGCACAGGATGAGCAGACATGAACAAAATATCACCGTAGCATAGGCAAGATAATTTGATTACTGCCATGGGGAAACAGCATCTCTACTCCTATACTTCCCTCGCTAGTGGCATTTTAGAGCTCTCTGCCCAATAACTGCAGGGTGGAATTAAACACAAGAAGTGATACCTTAAAAAAAAAAAGAATCAAAGTAACTTCTCTTTAAAAGTCCTGAAGCAAATGAATCTGCAATCTTAAATCTTTGTTTTTTCAACAAAGAGAGAGAGAACCATCTCAAGAAAGCGATTATAACTGTAGAAAAATAGTAGAAATATATGCCAATTACTTTTCTATACAATAGAAGCCTAATGATGGTGATAATCACTTTAATAATTATTCTATCTGGAGTTGATATGGTTGGTGCTTGGCTCATCATAACTCAGACTTCTCATTATGTTGCTCAGTGAATGAAAAAATACGGGCGGCAAAACTGGGCCATGAGAGGGCACTCTCCAAGTTCTGAACTACCTGAATGATATTTGGGAGAGGCCAGGGGCCCAGCGTTAGGGGTTCACCCTCGCAGCTTGTTGGTGGGTGGTTCCTCTTGGGGTCCGGGAGTTACATATTACTGTGATTCATAGTAGATTCAGCCTAAACGCAGATTATTGTCCCGTGCCATTTTAGCTGTGTTGTTGCCACCACACAGTTCCGCTGAAATGTATACCGAAAAGAAAATCACCACACACCTCTCCAAAGATGCTTTTTCTCTCTTTTCTCAAAAATCATAGAAAAGCAATTCTAGAAAGCAGAGTAAAACTGCTAGAAGAACATTTGTGGATGGTTTTCAGGACAGGAGAAAAGGCAAACCTCTTTGGTCGGTGGCTCAAAGGATCACGTGGAGTTCCCCATTAATCCTCCAAAAAAGGTACAAAATACCAGTACGATAAGCTTGAGGTTCATTAAGTTACCTAGGTTTTAGAAATTTTAAATTTTCGGAAAGATGACTGTGTCAATACATGGGACAGACCCCCCCCCCACACACACACACACACACAAGAACTATGACGGAAGTTCACTTAGAGCTGTTAAAAGAAATTTAAAACAGAAAAAGAAAGAGAATCATAAATGAATAAAGTTCAAGACACATTTGAGAACTGGCACTTCTGGCACACTACGCTGATCAGCCTGAAAGAATCATATAATTACAATATCCAAAACAGAAAAAGGCGTGGAGATAAATCTTAAGTGGAAAGATAGTGAAGTGGGGCCTTTTATTAATCTCTTCATGAAATGTTTTTCTTTTATAAAAAGGAAGCAGCAGTTACAAAAAATGAAAGAGCAATTCAAATAGCCATCTCTTAGATGAACCTTCACTTTCTGGAAGATAAAATATCCCATTATTTTCTTTTCTCCAAGCTCCTCTCAAATTAGAGAAAATTGTGAGTTGGGGCCTTGCCTTCTTTAATAGTGTATAAGACAAATAACCCTTTAATGACTTCGTTTCCAATATAAATACAGTGACTGACAGAGCATACTGTAATTAAAGATAAATAAAACACTTACTTGAAATAAATCACATTTTAATTGGCACTTTAATTGAAGGGATGTTAAATATAATGACAGGATATTAGCCCAGATTGTACTCTTTAGGCAAAATTTGACACCAGTGTTTACCGTTTGTCTTAACATTTGAGCCAATGAAGATGTTTTTACATTCATTTTTACCTAACTGTCAGTATTTCACATTGGAAATAGAGGTATGAGTTGTAATCTTAGCAAACGAGCCTTGCTGAACTGTTTCCTACAACTGTTGGGTTTCTTATGTTTCTGCACATCTTGTGGAAGCTTTTGTTCTAGACCATCTTTTCTAGGATGTTTATATGGCAAGGGCTTAGAAAATAGAGATAGTAGCTCTCTAGGGCCAAGGGTGGATTTGTTTCCTGATCAGTAGAGTATGATAATTTCTCCTTCCAGGCAAAGTTTGGACAGGTTTGCTAGCAACCCCCTTATAAAAGACTGGGGTTCTCTAAGCTGGGGTTCCTCAGCTGTGTGTGCAGCAGTCACCTGGCCTGCTTCCCGTCACTGCCACAGAATCTGGGGAAAAGGAAATAATGTGAACAGAAAGCTCAAGCTGCCCGCTCTGTTGTGAGTAATACAAGTCCTTTGTCTCTGACCCGGCAGTCTTGTGTTTTCTGCCCTCACCCAAGAAGCTGTGGCAAGCTAAGCTGTTAGCTTGCAAGCAGAATAAAATCTCTAAGTTTTCCGAATTCTTGACATAACTGAGAGACCCTTGCAGAAGCTTTTTTTTTTTTAAAGACACTGTTGGGGCGCCTGGGTGGCGCAGTCGGTTAAGCGTCCGACTTCAGCCAGGTCACGATCTCACGGTCCGTGGGTTCGAGCCCCGCGTCAGGCTCTGGGCTGATGGCTCAGAGCCTGGAGCCTGTTTCGGATTCTGTGTCTCCCTCTCTCTCTGCCCCTCCCCCGTTCATGCTCTGTCTCTCTCTGTCCCAAAAATAAATAAAAGTTGAAAAAAAAAATTTTTAAAAAGACACTGTTGGCTAACCTAAAAATATTACTATATCAAATAGCCAATCTTGGGAGTGAGCAGTTAAGTTTCTTCAAGGCAGGCAAAAGTTACAGGATGAAATACAATTGTTTCTTCTCTGTTTCTTCCTCTGAGGTCTGCATGGCACACATCCTAATTCAGCACTCTCGAGCTGTCAGTGGAGCCATGCACTACGGCACAGAGGCTGTTCTCGAGAGATGAAACCCTTGACACCTCAAATGGATGGACACCACTTCCTATTTAGAAACCGGCTGGCCAAGACCGAGATGCTCATCCATTACATAGCAATTCTTTCGATCCTGCTCTGAGAATTAGCTCTTGACATTAGTAGCTGAGATTACAAGACTTGTGAGGAAGCAGGGGAGAAGGGGAAATGTGTAAATGAATGAATGAACTGATAACCTTGTTCCTGCAGCTCTGGCGACTATAAGGGAAGATGAATGGCCTAGTCTCCAACTCACGGAAGGAGATTCCATGGGTTACAAATCTTGGCTCATGGGATTGGGTGTATTTATCAGCACACTGGATGCTCACTGGGGCCATTTTCCAGATTTATGTGTCTCAAAGTCCTGGATTCCTAAACCATGAGAGTGATAGCACTAATGAGTTTCCTCCCACTGCAAGACTGCCCTTCCTCCAAAAGCCATAAATTTCATAGATGGTCAGTGGAAATTCATGAAGGGAAAGAATGCCAACCATGTTACAGAAACAAGTTCTACCTTTAGCCTTGATTCTGGAAGAAACAAATCACCTCAAGGATTCCCCTTTTGGGTCCTATGAAAAGTCTTAGCTATCGTCTTTGGTAGTCTTAGCCATCGTCTTTGGTAGTCTTAGCCATAGCTACTCTGTACCCCCCAAGCAAGCAAATCCCAAGACCTTATAGACCTTTGTCTTAAAACAGCATAATTAGGGCATAGCAGAGCAACATCTGGGTACTTTACATTCCTGTCCCAAATCCAGTTAGGAACATGGCTAAAGATTTCAATACATCTCTGCAAAGGGATCCAACTCACAATGGTTTAACAAAAAAATGTGCGTTTTAACGAAGATGTCATAAAGAATGAGGAAGAGGAGTTGCTTCACTCAGTGCTCACAGGAAATTTAATAGGACTTCTCTGTCCTCCCCACAGTCACCTTCCCCTCAACCCCAGGGCCAACCACCTGTCTCCTCTCTCTTCTTGCCACAGCTCTCAAAAAGGCCCACTCTTGTCTCGAAAAATAGCTCTGTCCTTCACCTTTTATATAGATAACCTGCACAAAGCAGTTTAGTGACAACACAGTATCCCCCACCAGGCACGCAGGCCCTAGGGTTACTCTTCAACTTTGCCCTGATGGCACTAACCACCAACAAAATGCCTCCGAAGTCCAGCTTCCTCACCTAGCGAAGGCAGATGAGAGCAGGGCCTCCCTCCCAGGCTGAGGGTACTGGGGCATGGCCCTTGTTCAGCATGGCTTTGGCTCCCAGGGAACACTTAACAGATGGTACCATGCTGAGCTCCAAGAGATACGGGGGCAGCAGGCGGAACGCACCAAAACCTCACTTTGCCATCACACCTGGTTTCAACAGCAGATGAAATCATCACGAAGCATGAATATACGTCTTTTCTTTTTTGTCTCAAGAATTAGTGGGGGTACCTGTTCACCCAGGGTCCTTGACGTTCATACTCCCACCCTTCCCCAGCACGACTGTAATTAAGAAATCTGCTAATTATAGCATAGGTCTGAGATGAAAGCTGCTCTATTTCACTGAAGGAATTGCAACTGTGTTGGCATTTGAAACAATTTAGAGCCTGTGAGATGGTGACAGGTACCTTGGCTGGCTCTCCTGAATTCCCAACCCCAACATGCAAGCTGTGTCACCCCGGCATTCTGGTAGAGGCAGCGGATGACTTATAAACATAAAAATTCAAAGGGACAAACACTTGGGAAAGTGGCATTACACTGACATAGCACCAACTCTTTAAATAGTCTACAAGCATTTTTTCTTGTATTTCCATCAAGAGAATTTTTGAACACGCATGCCTGATACAAGGCTACTTTTTATTTGTGAATTATATACATGTTTTACAATACCAACATATTACATACTTGATAAAACATACATGAGATGAAGGATAAATATTTTGGATAAAGGCCAAGTGTGAAGGAATCTGTTTTCAACTTTTTGAAAGTCTCGGTTTCATGCTTTGTGATAGAGTAATCCCAAGGCTTCATTCTAAGTTTGATTTATTTTACTATTTGTTTAAATGCCTTTCATGTGTGAAACAGTCCCAAAAATAAGAAGGGTATTGTTGACGATACCTAATAAATCATGAAACTTAAGTTTTCAGTCCCATCCACCGATAACGCGTATGGTTTTTTGAAATGCTTTTGTGCTTGCGTTGGTATTCTCCTCAACCCATGGTTTCTTAGCAAGAGTATTTTTAAGATACTTGTTCATTTTTTAAGGGTTAAAATAGGAGCTAAATTAGGTATGTTAATTCACAGACAAACAGGCTCATATAAAGATGTTGGGCTGTTTTGGTCCCTGAGAGATCTCCAGGTTCTAAAGCAGCCGTGCGAATAGCCGGTGGTCCATAAATATTTGTTGAGTCAAAGTTTCCAAATAACTACCACTACTTCCATACAGAGAGTAGATTTCAGCGGGGGGTAGGAATGGAAATGCAGAGAAAAGGCAGTAGGCTACTGCAATTGCTCTGGCAAGAAATGATGGGGTTTGGACTAGGCAGTTAGGATGGATAAGAATGGAAGAATTCAGGGGCGCCTGGGTGGCTCAGTCGGTTTAGCGCCTGACTTCGGCTCAGGTCATGATCTCGCAGTTCATGGGTTTGAGCCCCACATTGGGCTCTATGCTTACAGTTCAGAGCCTGGAGCCTGCTTCGGAATCTGTGTCTCCTTCTCTCTCGGCCCCACCCCTGCCCATGCTTGGTTTCTCTCTCTCTCTCTCTCTCAAAAATAAATAAACGTTAAAAATTTTTTTAATTAAAAAAAAGAATGGAAGAATTCAAGCCATGTTTTAGAAGAAGAGTCAACAGAATTGAGTGACAGATTATACAACGGAGGCTGAGAACAAGGATGGTGAGTCAAGGGTGGCAGCCGGATCGAGGCAAGTAAGTGGTTTATAGAGGTGGCATTAGCTGAGATTTGGAAGAGGGATTAATGAGAGGAGGATTTATACATCATCATAAAATCCCAACAGCTCTATTCTATAACTTTTCCCAAAACCCAACTATTTCTCATACAAATCTCTGCTACTAACCTAGTTCAAACCATCACTGGATTTCACCTGACTTTTTACATCAAACTCCTAATTGATCTATTTTCACTCTGTCCCCTCTATAATCTACACAACACTTATAGGAAGTATTTTTATTTATTTTTTAACCTAAACTTTAGTTCGTGCAATATTGGTTTCAGGAGTAGAATTCAGTGATTCATCACTTACATAAAACACCCAGTGCTCATCACAACAAGTGCCTTCCCCTTAATATCCATCACCCATCTAGCTCATCCCCCGCCCACCTCCCTCCATCAACCCATAGTTTGTTTTCTATCCTTAAGAGTCTCTTACAGTTTGTTTCTCTCTTCTCTTCCCCCCTTCTCATATGTTCATCTGTTTTGTTTCTTAAACTCCACATATGACTGAAATCATATGGTATTTGTCTTTTTCTGTTTGACTTATCTCGCTTAGCACAATACACTCTAGCTCCATCCACATCATTGCAAATGGCAAGATCTCATTCTTTTTGATGGCTGAATAATATTCCACTATATATATATATATATATATATATATATATATATATATATATACATACACAGAGAGAAAGAGAGAGAGAGAGAAGATATGGTGTATATATACACCATTCATCAGTCAATGGGCATTTTGGCCCTTTCCATGGTTTGGCTATTGTTGATAATGCTTCTATAAACACTGAAATTTGTATTTTTGTATCCTTTGGAAAAATACCTAGTAGTGCAATTGCTGGATCATAGGGTAGTTCTATTTTTAGTTTGTGAGGAACCTCCATACTGTTTTCCACAGTGGCTGCACCAGTTTGCATTCCCGCCAACAGTGCAACAGGGTTCCCCTTTTTCCACATCCTCGACGACACCCATTATTTCTTGTGTTGTTCATGTTAGACATTCTGACAGGTGTAAGGCGATATCTCATCATGGTTTTGATTTGTATTTCCCTGATGATGAGTGATATTGAGCACCTTTTCATGTCTGTTAGCCATATGGATGTCTTCTTTGGAAAAGTGTCTATTCATGTCTTCTGCCCACTTCTTAACTGAGTTATTTCTTTTTGGGGTGATGACTTTGGTAAGTTCTTTATAGATTTTGGATATTAACCCTTTATCAGATATGTCATTTGCAAATATCTTCTCTCATTCTTTAGTCTGCCTTTTAGTTTTGGTGACTGCTTCCTTCACTGTGCAGAAGCTTTTTCACTTGATGAAGTCCCAATAGTTCATGTTTGTTTTCATTTCTCTTGTCTTTGGTGGCATGTCTAATAGGAAGTTGCTCTGGCCAAGGTCAAAGAGGTTTCTGCCTGTGTTCTCCTCTAGGATTTTGATGGTTTCCTGTATCACATTTAGGTCTTTTATCCATCTTGAGTTTATTTTTGTGTATGGTGTAATAAAGTGGTCCAGCTTCATTCTTCTGCATGTTCTCGTCCACGGACCATGAGATCATGACCTGAACTGAAGTCAGATGCTTAACTGACTGAGCCATCCAGGCGCCCCCCAGCTTTTTCTCCTCTCTTGACATCTTCCATGCATAGAAGATGAGGAATAAACAGCATGCCTCTCTCCCACTCCCGGTTAGTGGACAGAAATATTTCTCTTCTTTTTTCTTCTTTCTAAGGTGTCATTAGTCATATTGTTTAAATTATATTGCAAAAACTTATTTTCTCTTTTTTAAAACAGTTGAGCATGGGGCAGTTTGTGTAAATAATATATTTACCTAACTTTTAGAATTCCTGAACAGAAATAATAAATCTGGCCAATAATAATAACAACTGTGGAATTGAACACATTTCCTCAGAGGGGCACTCGGTAGGGGAATCTGGTAATTAGAGTCAGCAAACCGCCCTTTGCCAGCAGAACGTCTTTCTTAAAAACTCAACAAAAATAATTCTGGGGAAAATAAAAAGGCATAATCTGTGAAATGCTGAATGCAAACTATACCACGTGACCTAATTAAGCAGACTGCTATGAAGGCTATTTCCAAAATATTCAATAAAATGAACCTCATTATGGCAGTTTGGGGAAGGGAGCCTGTTTGTTTTGGAGGTGGAAATTCCAGATAGTACAATATTAAAAGAAGATAGATGTGAAAACAAAAGAGGTTACTGTGAAGAGCAGATAAATGAAGTGTAAGCATATTTGGTGTTAAACATAATTTTTTTCCCACAGCTACAATATCAGGTACTGCAGCCACACGTGAAATTGAATCTTTTTTTTCACCGTGAAGACACTGTGTTTAGTTAGATCCATGGTACCCATCTAATATCGTTGATGTGAGTCTTAATAATATTGAAGGCCTGCTATTTATTTAGCAGGCTGAGAGTTTCAAAGTGGGTACATGACCTCGTCACCGGATTGGAGAATGTGGAGGTACTTACTGAGCTATGTTAATGGACAAAGTAGATGATTGTTCTGTTGCTTCTAGTCAGTTCATCCTTCTGTCCATCCATCCATCCTTCCATCCATCCACTCAGCTGTCCATGTTCTCTTTTATTTTATTTTTTTTTTTAATTTTTTTTTCAACGTTTATTTATTTTTGGGACAGAGAGAGACCAGAGCATGAATGGGGGAGGGGCAGAGAGGGAGGGAGACACAGAATCGGAAACAGGCTCCAGGCTCTGAGCCATCAGCCCAGAGCCCGACGCGGGGCTCGAACTCACGAACCGCGAGATCGTGACCTGGCTGAAGTCGGAAGCTTAACCGACTGCGCCACCCAGGCGCCCCTCCATGTTCTCTTTTATAGAGAGAAAGAGAATGAGCAGAGGGAGAGAGGCAGAGTGAGAGTGAGAGGGGGACAGAGAGAAACAGAGAGAGAGAGAGAGAGAGAGAGAGAGAGAGAGAGGGAGGGAAAGAAAATCTCAAGCAGGCTCCACACTCAATGTGGAGCCCAACCTGGGGCTCATTCCCATGACCCTGGGATCATGACCTGAGCCCAAATCAAGAGTTGGACACTCAACCTACTGAGCCATGTGGGTGCCCCTCCTTTTTTTCATTCAAATGTTTATTGAATGTCTGCTATGTCTTTTGGTGCTATTTTAGGTGCTGGAGATAAAGCAGGGAATCAAATAAACAAGGTCCTGCTCACATGTGCTTACATAGTAGTGGGGGTTGGAATAGAGAGAGATAATGAACACACAGATAAATAAGTACATGGTGTAACAGGTAAGAATAAATCATAAGGAGGAAGACGAAGCCTGCTAAAGCATAAAGCCTAACGGAAGAGTGTGTGTGTATGTGTGTGCACACTATTTCAACAGAAACCAGGATGAAGTTTGGAAAAAAAGCTTGAGATTACCTGGGGGGAAGATCCACAGAAGTGGTGCAAAGGCTCTGAGGTAGGAGGGAGTTGGGCTGTCTAGGAATATCACAGGACAATTTGACTGAAGTAGAGTTTTCAAGAAAGAAAGCCATAGAAGTCAAGAGCTGAGAGATACCTTTTGGCAAGGTCGAGTACTCAGGGCCTTGCAAGTGATGGATTTAGTCTTTGAGGGATGGGAAGCCAGTAGAGGGTTTGGGTTTTCCAGTCACCTCATCTGATTTATATGTTAAAATACTACTTCTGGGGGCACCTGGGTGGCTCAATCGGTTGAGCATCCAACTCTGGCTCAGGTCATAATCTCATGGTTCATGAGTTCGAGCCCCGCATCAGGCTCTGTGCTGACAGCTCAGAGCCTGGAACCTGTTTCAGATTCTATGTTTCCCTCTCTCTCTGCCCCTCCCCCACTCACACTCCGTCTGTCTCTGTCTCTCAAATATGAATAGACATTAAAAAAATAAAATAAAAAGGAAGAGAAAAAGCTGGGACTCAGGGCTCCGAGCCGAGACTTCTGCATTGCCATTGCAAACAACTAACCTTGAGGCCTGAGCTCTGAGCTCACTTTCTTCTGAGTTGTATGTCAGATGCTATAGAAATGGAAAGTTGTCAGTTTTCTGGGACTCTTAATACCCCTGTACTCTAGAAAAAAATTGGAAATGTTCTCATTTTCCCCCACTATGATTGAACATTTCTGGAGAAGCTAGCAGCCTAAATCAGGTTCCCAGCTGATATAATTACTACATCCAGATCATTAAGGTGATGTCTCTAAAATCTAGTGATTTGGCATTTTTCAATTGGAATAGAATTGAAAAATTAAATTTCATGCTGAACTATGAAAGAAGAAAGTGGGAAGAAGAGAAGAAGAAAAACAGTGACGTGTCATTTGCGAATAACATGTGAATCGTGTTCAGAGCATTCTTTAAAACATCCTTTAGAAATAACACTCCCACTATCACATTGTTAGTGAAAGTTTAAATTGATAAATTTATTTCATTTCTATAGGGAAGTTGGGGGGAGCCCCTGTCAAAAATGTACAGGCACGCACTCTGGAATGAATAAATTCTAGTGCTAACAACTCCTCCTTCAACTTACACAAGTTCCCAAAGATAACCTAACATCAAAGATGTCCACTGCAAAACTTGGGAACAGGAGGTCCCTATAAACAATCTAGATGCCTGTCATTAGAAGACTAGAGAAATAAATCCTGGCACATCCAAAATATAACTGAAATATAGAAGGAGATCATCTCTGAGTTCTGAGGTGGAAACAGGTCTAAGATCACTAAGGAAAATCAAGCACGATGGCGTTCACGCTGCAAAGTCAGGTGCTACTAGCTTCAGGTTCTGCAGCGAGACTGGCTTTGAAACCCAGCTCTCCCGTTCACTGGCCATGTGACCTTGGACAATTCCTTTCATCTCCTTCTGACTCAGTTTCCTTTCTGTAAGATAGGGTTAATATTATTTATCTCAAAAAGTATTGGTTGGGATGAAATGAATTAGTATATGTAAAGCACTTGAATGTGGCCTCAAGAAATGCGAAACACAGAATTTTGAGACATACACAAGCAGGAAGAATTCATCACCAGCATGCCCACACTACAAGGCAAGGTAGACGCTGTCCTTTCAGGCAGAAGGAAAATGATGCCAGGTGGAAATTTCGATCCACACAAAGGAGGTAAAATCACTGGCCATGGTAACTCCGTGGGTAAATATCTAAGATTCTTTTCATATTACTTAAATATCATTAAAAGGCAATTGTTTAAACAAAAAATAAAAACAATATAATATTTATTGGATATACAGGGTTTATAACATATATGTAACTGACATATAGGACAATACCAAAAAGGCAGGAGGGGAACCAGAAGTAGACTGTTGTAAAGTTCTCATACTATGTGTAAAGTGGTATCATACCACTTGAGAGTAAACTGGGGGCACCTGGGTGACTCAGTCGGTTAAGCGTCCGACTTCCGCTCAGCTCATGATCTCACGGTTTGTGAGTTCAAGCCCTGTGTCAGACTCTGTGCTGACAGCTCTGAGCCTGGAACCTGCTTCAGATTCTGTGTCTCCCTCCCTCTCTGCCCCACCCCTGCCTGTGCTCTGTCTCTCCCTCTCTCAAAAATAAATAAACACTAAAAATTTTTAAAAGAAAGTACACTGATAAAGTTAAAGGTACATGCTACCACCCCTAAAGCAACCGCTAAAATAACAAAACAACTCCTGTGGCTAATAAAACCACAGAGGAGACAAAAATAAGGTATATGAACATTTAGGTTATCCAAAAGGAGGTGGATAATGAGAGAAAAAAGAACAAAGAAAAGATGAGAGAAACTTAAAAAAATCTCAAGATGATAGATTTAAATAAAAGCAATACCCAAGTGTCTACTGTCTATGAAGAATGAGCTCTAATATAATGACACACACTGGTTAAATATAAAAGAATGGAACAAATGTAATACGCTAACCCTAGCCAAAAGAAAGCTTAAATGACTAAGTTGTTACAAGAAAAAGTAGATTTCACAGTAAAGAATATTTCCAGGTATAATGAGAAAAGGGTCAAAATGAGAAAAGGGTCATTTCACCAATAAAACATAACAATCCGGAAGTACATGGGTGGCTCAGTCAGTTAAGCGTCCGACTTTGGCTCAGGTCATGATCTTGAGGTTCATGAGTTCGAATCCCGTGTCGGGCTCTGTGCTGACAGCTCAGAGCCTGGAGCCTGCTTCAGATTCTGTGTCCCCTTCTCTCTGCCCCTCCCCCGCTCATGCTCTGTCTCTCTTTCTCTCCCAAAAATAAACATTAAAAAAAAATTTTTTTAAGATATAACAATCCAAAACATTTATAAATCTGATAACAGAGTTAATGATTGATGGAACTGTAAGAAGAAATAAAAATCTCGAGTTGTCTTCAAAGACATCAATACCCAATCTTAAAAACTGATAGAACAAGGGCGCCCGGGTGACTCAGTCAGTCAAGCGTTTTGTTTGTTAATGTTTTTGTTTGTAATTTAAAAAAAAAAAATTTTTAAACAGTTTTTAAAATAATTTATAGAACAAATAGACAGAAAACCAGTAAGGATACAGAAGACTTGAACACCATCAACCAACTTGACCTATTTGGTGTTAATCCAACAACAAAGTACACCCTGAACATTTACTAAGATAAATCATATGCCACGCTACAAAATAAGTATCAACAGATTTGAAAGATTTAATTCATATAAAATATTTTTTGCCCCTAATAGAATTAAATTAGAAATCAGTAACAGAAAGATTGCTGGAAAACCCACAAATATTTTAATATTTAATACCGTGAAATATACACCAAATATAACCCAAAGGACCAAAAAAAAAAAAAAATCAAGTGGAAAATTAGAAAGTATTTTGAACCAAATGGAAATGAAACAAAAAAACAACACAACAAAAAATATTTGTGAGATGTTGCTAGAGGAAACTGTATAGTTTCCTATATTTAAATGCCTATATTTGAAAAGAAGAAAAGTCCCAAATAATAGTCACAACATGGATGGCTCTCAAGATAATTACGCTAAGTTACAGAAGACAGAAAAAAAAAAGGTTATACACTGTATGAGTCGATTTTTATAAAATTCTTGAGACTACAAACTACTCAATAGTGACAGAAAATAGATTGGTGTTGGCTGGGCTCCTCCCAGGGGTGTGAGGAGGGGTCAGTAGGGACTGGTCACAAAGGAATATGGGGAAACTTTTGGGAGTGATGGTTAAGTTCATTATCTTAATTATAGTGAATGGATTCATAGGTGTAGATATGCCAAATTTTATCAAACTTTATACTTTATGTATGTGCAAGCTTATTGCACATGAATTATACTTTAATAAACTGTTAGTATTTATTTTTGAGAGAGACAGTGTGAGCAGGGGAGGGGCAGAGAGAGAGGGAGACACAGAATCCAAAGCAGGCTCCAGGCTCTGAGCTGTCAGCACAGAGCCCAATGTGGGGCTTGAACTCATGAGCCGTGAGATCACGACCTGAGCCGAAGTCAGACGTTTAATGGACTGAGCCACCCAGGCGCCCCTAAACTGCTTTTTAAAAAACCATGCCTATTTGCTTATTAACCTATCTTAACTAGGAGTGGGATACTGCTGATATGTGAGGGTAGGGGACCTGAGCAGCAAAGGGAAAGAAAAGGACTAATACAAAAAGGTACCTATGAAATGTTCCTGTGCATGAATTTATGTGCAGTTTAAATGAATATCTGTTGGGGCGCCTGGGTGGCGCAGTCGGTTAAGCGTCCGACTTCAGCCAGGTCACGATCTCGCGGTCCGTGAGTTTGAGCCCCGCGTCAGGCTCTGGGCTGATGGCTCGGAGCCTGGAGCCTGTTTCCAATTCTGTGTCTCCCTCTCTCTCTGCCCCTCCCCCGTTCATGCTCTGTCTCTCTCTGTCCCAAAAATAAATAAAAAACGTTGAAAAAAAAAATTAAAAAAAAAATAAATAAATAAATGAATATCTGCTAATGAAGAAAAACATCTTTAACCCACTTTGTTCCGAAAGTGTCCAACTATGCCTCTGAATCCCATCCCCTTCTGAATGACCAACAATATAATAATGAAAGTAACAAAACTCCAGTGCCTTTCAAGAAGCAGGCACCATGCTATATGCTGGGCACATACATGGTCTCATCTTATCTTTATAACAATCTTATGAGACAAGTATTAATATCATCCCCATTCTTCAGATAAGGGCAGCTGCTAACCAGCCCAGACTTTTCTCAAACACTGATTTCCTAGTGCACTCGGCTGTCTGATCACGGCTCCCAGAGAATCATCTATGTTCACAGACACCAAACCCTAAAGGAGACATACTCTGTGCCAGAATATAATGGGGCCATCCCCCCAAAAGAGCAAAACTCCATTCCTAGTGAAAAGAGTTTAAAAGTAAGTAAAAAGGCACTTTATCTGGTTGGAATATACCAATGTAAGTATACAGTCGAATGGTCCAATGTCTATGCATCTAGTATGTTACCTACACATCCATGTTAAATCACACGTGGGGCTTGGATGGCCCTAGATGAAGGAAACGAAACGATCCTGGTTTGGCTGCACAGTAGAAGCATGTGGGGGACACCACAAAGTCCCGGCCACACCTCAGGCTGAATCCACCAGATTCTCTGGGAGTAGAGTCTGGGCATCCAGCACTTACAAACAGAACAAAACTCTCCAGATGATTCTAACCTGCAGCTGAGGTGAATAAATCGCTATTTGTTCTTCAGCGTAAAATAGAGGAATGGGCTCTCTGGAATAGGAGACATTTTGAAAATAAGAAGACTCCTTGAGGTAACGGAAATGACCATAAACATTGTCTGATCTTCAGACATAAATGACATACAGTTGCATGGGCCCAGACAAATCTCTAGAATCAAACAAACAAACCAATCTTACCCATTCTCCTTGGAGAATCAGGGAAGTCTGGATGACTTTTGCCCTTTTAATTTCTACCCTCCATTTCTGTTGACAGTTTTAACCACAAGCATGTACTCTCAGGCTTTAATTCTGAAAAGAAAAGAGAAGAAAGGTCACCCTGAGCCAATCGGATAGTCCCAGTTTCCTTCCACACATCCCTGTCGCGTACAGCTCAATCTTCCGTACCAGCTCCTGGTAAGAGCCTTGGTTCTTCCCCAAAAGAAAAGCCACATGATCCAACAGTTCCTCCACCTCTTCCTGCTCCTGCCTTGACATTTATGCCCATTTGGAATTAACTTCATGACTCTATCCCTTAATTCCCACTTAAGATATTGGTAATTGTCCCCTCTCTAGTTGAGACCTCCAGTGTGGCCTCCAAGTTTGGGACATTATACAAACAGTCTCCTAGCAGCACATAAAAGTTGATCTACTGAAATCTGGACCACGATGTGCCAACAATGAACATCCTAGGCACCATGTTTTCTGTTTTAATGGAGACACCCTATGTGTTCAGTTTGACCTAGCTTTCTGATTAGGTTGTTGGCAGTCTTTTACGGGGGACAATGCCAGTGAAGGCTTCCAAAGACCATAATCTTCAAATCCTGGTGCACACTTTGTGCATTTGCTCATTCATTCATTCGTTATACACCTTCATGGAATATGTTTTCCGGAGTTGGCATCTGCTTAAGGGCCCAGGCCACAAAGCTAAGAAACACATTCTGTATCCTCAAAGAGTTTACCACCTAGTAAGGAACTCAGGCGACCAAACCAACAACTAAACCAAAGGGTGGTTCACAATGAGAGAAGAAAACAATAAGCTAAGTTCCATCAACTATGGGCTGTGTGATCTTGGGAAATCTACCTAACTGCTCTGTGCCTCAGTTTCCTTGTCAACAACATTGAATTATTTTTTCTTTTTTTTTTAAATTTTTTTCTTAATGTTTATTTATTCTGAAGGAGAGAGAGACAGAGCAGGAGCAGGGGAGGGGCAGAGAGAGAGATAGAGACAGACAGAATCTGAAGCATGCTCTAAGCACCAAGCTGTCAGCACAGAGCCGGAAGCAGGGCTCGAACCCACAAGCTGTAAGATTATGACCTGAGATGAAGTCGAACGCTTAACCGACTGTGCCACCCAGGCGTCCCAACAACACAGAATTATTAAAAGCACCTGCCATTACGGTTGTGATGAGTACCAAAAGAGTTATGATTTGTAAAGTGCTTTGAATGGTGTTTGGTATATATCAACGTTTGCTCAAGAAAACAGATAAAAAATAATTTTTTTAATCTATTACCAGCATAGAGAAGGCAGAAATAAATCCACACAATACTGGCCAGTTCATTTTTGACAGTGGTGCAAAGGTAATTCAATGAGGAAAAAAAAATTTCTTTTCAATAAATGTTGTCGGAACAGCTGGTTATTAGGTACCAAAAGAGGAGGACCTTGACTTACATTTCACTGTACGGACAAAACCCAAAGCGCACCCACCGTAGGTCCAAATGTAAAATCTAAAATTATAAAATTTCAAAAGGAGAACTTCGGAGAAAAGTCTTTATGACCTTGTAGTGTGCAATAATTTCCTCCAGAAGACAGAAAGTACAAATCGTAAAAGAAAACATGGGGGGGGGGGGGGCGGAAAGAAAGAAAAACGTTGAAAATCTGGACATCATCAAAAGTAAAAACTCGTGCGTCGGAAAAACCATTAAGAGAATGATGGAGGGGCGCCTGGGTGGCTCAGGTCATGATCTCACAGTTCGTGGGTTCGAGCCCTGCGTCGGGCTCTGTGCTGACAGCTTGGAGGCTGGAACCTGCTTCGGATTCTGTGTCTCCCCCTCTCTCTGCCCCTCCCCTGCTCATGCTCTGTCTCGCTCTGTCTCTCAATAATAAATAAATGTTTAAAAAAACAATTTTTTTTTTTTTGAAAAGAAAAGAATGATGGGATGATGTGTCGTGACCACAGCCAGGAGTAAGGGCAGGACGCATGGAGGCTGGGGAGCTAGGGAAGGTAGACACAGGCCACCTGAGCTGGGCAGGTGGCCGCTCTGACCAGCAAGGGAACTTACAGACGCGGCGGTCTCTGCCCGGAGCGAGGAAGTCTCCGCACCTACGGCCAGAATCTTCAAAGTTTACAGAGAGGCCTCACGGGGCCGCGTCTACAGTCCAGAAGGGCTCGGGGCTCCACCCCGCCTTGCTCCCTCAAGGCTGCGACCTCGAAAATGGCTCCAGAGAAGGGAAGAGGAAGGGGGCAGTGACCACGGTCAGGGGCGGGGCCAGGGGCCTCCAATCCCCAGGCAGCTTGAGGGTCAGCCCCGGCCACGCCCCCTCCGTGAGCTCCCCCAACAGGAAGACGCGTGGATGGCGAATGGGCCACAGAAAGAAGGCTCAACATCATTCCTCATCAGGGAAATGCAAAGGAAAACGATGTTGTGATACCGTAACACATCCATTAAAGTGGCTTAAAAAAAAAAAAAAAAAAAACACGGACAATGTTAAGTGTCAAGGACGTGAAGCAAGTGGAACTGGCATGCATTGTTAGTGGGAAGGCAAAATAGCACAAGCACCGTGGAGACCAGTCTGAAAGTTTCTAATAAACATGCACTTACCGTAGGACCCAGCAATCCGGCTTCGAGTATTTACTCAGGAAAAATGAAAATGCATGTCCACACGAAACCCTATATGCAAATGTTTAGAGCAGCTTTCCTCATAATTCCCCCAAACTTTAAGCAGCTCAAATATCCAGCAGCTGGGAAATGGATAAAGAAGCCGTAGGCCTGCCCTACAATGGGGTGAACAGCAATAAAAAATAATAAATAAATAACACACCACTGATACCTTCACTGGTGGATGCATTTCAAAAGCATTATGATACGAGAGAGCACATACTGCTATATGATTCCATGTGTATGACATTCTGGGAACATTAGAAGTCCAGGGACAGAAATCACATCAGGAGGTGCCAGTGCTGGTGGCCTGGGGCAGTCAGAAGGCTGGCTGACTGCAAAGCGGCTTCAGTGGGTTTTCAGAGATGACAGAAATGTTCTTTATCATGATTGCGGTGGTGATTCCATGACCATATACATTTGTATAAACTCTCAGAACTGCAAAGGGTATATTTACCTGTCTGTAAATTATACTTCAATAGATCAGACGGAAAGTGCTCGTAAAAGTAAGGTGTGCTTCTTGTAAAAAATAAAATACACAGTAAAAAGTAAAAGGTTCGCTGTCAACAGATCATGTGTGTGTGCGTGGTTTTCCTCTGGTCACACCACTGTATACACTTGTTGAAATAAACAGAACCATGGACTTGGAAGGGGTGAATGTAAATAAACCTGACTTTAAAAAAATTATAAGAATGCCCCACTAAGAAGGGAAGAAAACAGAAACTCCCTTGAGAGATTTAGTGATTGGATCAAAGGTTTGAATTTCATTAAAAGATAGGTAACTGTCAGGGCACCTGAGTGGCTCAGTTGGTTAAACGTCTGACTTCAGCTCAGGTCATGATCTCGAACTGTTGGTGGGTTCAGCTCTGTGTCAGGCTCTGTGCTAACAGCTTAGAGCCTGAAGGCTGCTTCAGATTCTGTGTCTTCCTCTCTCTCTCCCCTTCCCCTGCTCGTTCTGCCTCTCTCTCTTTCTTGGAGAAAGAAAAAAAAAAGGTAGGTAACTATTTATGGTTGGCAATCGACCATTGAAATCCCACCCCGTTACCTACAGAGCCACAGAAAATCCATAGGCTTTTTTTTTTTTTTAACTTTGAAATGTATCCTAGAGCTTTTTAAGAAACATACTTTGGCCTAATTGTGTCATGCTTAGGCATCGGCATTCTCTGAGCAGGGCTGAAGGGCCAAGCAGGGATAGAAAAAAATAAGTAAAATCAGCCACTGTTTGACTAGGATAAAAAGCAAAAACCAGGGGCACCTGGGTGGCTCCGTCGGTTGAGCGACTGACTTCAGCTCAGGTCATGATCTCGTGGTTTGTGAGTTGGAGCCCCGTGTCAGGCTCTGTGCTGTGCTGACATCTCAGAGCCCAGAGCCTGCTTCAGATTCTGTGTCACCCTCTCTCTCTGCCCCTCCCCTGCTCGTGCTCTGTTCTCTCTCACGCAAAAATAAACATTAAAACGTGTTAGAAAAAAAAAAAAACTGTCTGAGGGCATCAGAGGGGCCTCCAGGAAGAGATGGCATTTGAACGGGGTTTTGAATGGTAAGTGGAAGTTTGTCCTTTGAGGAATTATTTGGTGGACATTCTTGGTATGTGATTTGAAATTCAGTCCACAAAATATTTATCGAGCACCCTCTCTGTGTTAAGCATCAGATTAGGGTGGGGTTTCCGGCCACCACACTACTGGCACCTGGGGCTGTGTTACTCTGTTGTGAGGGGCCAGCTTGCGCAACGCAGGGCATTTAGCAGCATCCCTGACCCCAACCCACTAGACGCCAGAAGCACCTACCGCCCAGTTGCGACAACCAAGTGTCTCCAGACATAGCAGATGTTTCTTGGGCAGCAAAATCAACACACACACACACACACCCTGAATCACTGCACTAGAGTCCTAGGATCAAAATATTGAGTGAGACTCCCTACCTAAAGCAGCTGACCATCTTATCGCAGGGAGAGAAAGCAAATAGGACTTATGGTGCTGGTTCATGTTACAGATTGTGTGTGCGTTTGTGTGTATGTGTGTGTGCACATTTTGAATAAGATAGGTCTGCATGGGATGGTGGTTAGAGATCCAGAATCTAGAGAACTGAAGATAGGCCCACAGGGTCTAAATGTGAGCTCTATCACTTAGAAAATATGTGATCTGGGGGACTTTTCACTTGAGTTCTGTATGTTCCAGCTTCCCTGTTTGTAGAATATGAGGCAGAAACCTACATCAGAGGATTGTCAAAAGCATTGAATAACTCCAGATCAGGGGCGCCTGGGTGGCTCAGGCAGTTAAGCATCCAACTTCGGCTCGGGTCATGATCTCACGGTTCGTGGGTTTGAGCCCTGCATCGGCTCTGTGCTGACAGCTCAGAGCCTGGAGCCTGCTTCAGATTCTGTGTCTCCGTCTCTCTCTGCCCCTCCCCTGCTCACGCTCTGTCTCTCTCTGTCTCTCAAGAATAAACACACGTCAAAAATTTTTTTTTAAAGAAAACAACTCCAGATTGGAAAACACAGTGTCTGAAACATGGTAAGGACTCAGTGAATGAACTCAATAAATGTTAGTTGTTGTTAATTTCTCCCATTTAAGGCCAAAAGGGTCTTGAAAGTCTATAATAAGTTGTGCGTGGTGTGCCTTCAGTATAGTAGATATTTCATAAATATTTGAGGGAAGTAGGGAGGGAATACATAAATAAAAATATTAGCTGGTTATAAGTTACTCTCACCTCTCAAATAAGCCTGTGAGTATCTCCCTAACAGAATGGCAGTGGGAACAAAATCTTTGAAAAGTGCCTGATACTAATAATAAGCGTACAATGCATTTTTCAGTTGGGGTCATTATTAGTAGTGTTATTTTACAGTCAGTCATCAAGAGATCTTCACCGGGTGAGGTTCCTCCAGAAAAGACTGATAGATTCTGAACTTTTCTTCAAAGACCCTCATCTTTCACAAACGTACCAGAAAGATCCCCTTTTGCTTACCAGCCAGGGAGCAAGGTAGCTGTGACATCACTAATTTAAGCTGAGAGGGAGGAAAAAGAGTTGGGACTGATGGCAAGTGTTTTGGCATGAAGCTAAAACACTCGCCCACTCGGACATCTGTCTGCTTATGTTCTGGTTTCGTCGAACATCACGGAGACGAAGACGCCAGAAGATGAACAAAATAAAAACACGTGGAACTTCTGGCTCTCTGTGGAGGGCCGTCACTCAACACAAGCACACTCTTGACGTGTCCAAAGGTCGAGCATTTCCTCACCTGTGGTCGGGGATGGAGGCCGGAGCACGTGTGGAAGGAGAAGTAGAAGAGTGAGGGAGGCGGGGCGCCTGGGTGGCGCAGTCGGTTAAGCGTCCGACTTCAGCTCAGGTCACGATCTCGCGGTCCGTGAGTTCGAGCCCCGCGTCGGGCTCTGGGCTGATGGCTCGGAGCCTGGAGCCTGTTTCCGATTCTGTGTCTCCCTCTCTCTCTCTGCCCCTTCCCCGTTCATGCTCTGTCTCTGTCTGTCTCAAGAATAAATAAACGTTAAAAAAAAAATTAAAAAAAAAAAAAAAAAAAAAAAAGAAGAGTGAGGGAGGCCACCACCTTTGTGTGTGGTGCTTGCTGGGTATGAGTTCCAGACATGAAGGTAGCTGGTCTCAGCAACAGTCAGAGAAGAGGGATGATAGGTGAAAGAGAAGCACAGACTTCCTTCCTGGAAAACTGCCCCTTTCCTCCTCCACTTCACGTTCATTAACACTCCCCATGGTGGACCAGATTGTGTCTTCCCAAAGTTCATACATCGAAGCCCTAACCTCCTGGGGGACGGTATTAGGAGGGACTTCGGGGAGTTGACTGGGGTTAGACGAGGTCTTGAGGGTGGGGCCCTCGTGTGAAGATTAACGTCCTTATCAGAAGAGACACCAGAGGGCTTGCTCTTTCTCCCCACCATGTGAAGACACAGCAAGAAGGTGGCCATCCGCAAGCCAGGAAGAGAGCTCTCAGCAGAAACCAACCATGCTGGCGCTTTGACCTTGGACGGCCGGCCTCCACAACTGTGAGAAACTAAACGTCTGTTGTTAAACTACACAGTCCATGGGATTTTATTAAGGTAGCCTGAGTTGATGGAGAAAGCTCTTTAAATTTTTTTTTTCAACGTTTTTATTTATTTTTGGGACAGAGAGAGACAGAGCATGAACGGGGGAGGGGCAGAGAGAGAGGGAGACACAGAATTGGAAACAGGCTCCAGGCTCCGAGCCATCAGCCCAGAGCCTGACGCGGGGCTCGAACTCACCGACCGTGAGATCGTGACCTGGCTGAAGTCGGACGCTTAACCGACTGCGCCACCCAGGCGCCCCTGGAGAAAGCTCTTTAAATCCCAGCTCAAAGAGCTCATTCTTAAGGATTATATTTCTTTTAATCCAACAGATTAGAGAAGGGCCTTCAGCTGTACGCTCTGGTTGAGCCCTGGCTGTTTTCCAAAGTAGTTCTATATGTGGGGGAGTGTTTCATGGACATCTATTCCCCAGCCCCACCTCTACTGACCTGGAATCTCCCCGAGGACAGGACCACATGTATTTAAGGTCATCCCTCTATACCTAGCATCAGCATCCTGGATTAATATGATAATATATTTGCTTGGGGGACTTGGAGAGACAAAAGACTAAGATATATTGTCCCACAAAGATGCCTAGCCTTGCTTGCGCTCTCTCAACTGCTGTATCAGATGCTGTCTCTGCATTAAACATGGCATTCTGAGTCACATTCGCAGCCCTCGGTCTTACTTCTGTAGCTCTCATCTCAACCCATTTCACCCTGACTTGCACCTTCCATGTTACCAATGACATTAGAATTCAAACCCTCATTTCTTTCCTCATGTCACCCTTTATATCTGACTCATGTGATTGTCTTCCTGATCATGACCTGGAACTTGGCTCTGCATGGGGAGCTGTCTTTCAACCCAAGCTTTCTAGATGTTTATGCGCCTAGTGACTGCTTCAAAATACGTGCAGCAAAATGACAGAGCAGAAAGGAGAAATGGACAAACCCGTAACTATAGTCAGAGACTTCAAAACCCGGTCTCTCAAAACTTGATAGAAGAAGTAGACAGAAGATCAATATGGGTATACATGACTTGAGTTAATTGTCAACCAACTTGCCCTTGTTGACATTATTGACATTCCATACAAGAACACGAGAATACACATCCTTTTCAAGGGCGCGAGTATCATTTCAAAAGCATATGGAAGTTCCTGAGGATGTCAAGGGGAAAAGGAAAAACTCAAGAGGTTCAAGCTTGGGCCACTACCTGCCTTTGTTCTCACAGTCCAAATAAGCTCATTTCGAATCCCACTGTGGTTAATCAAGCAGTGATTAATAAAGCAGTGATCACCTTTAGTAAAATAAATAGCAGATAATGAAGGAGATTTAAAAGGGAGATAAAGAGGAAGACAATGAGGAACGAAGCCCACAAGCTCATTATCCATTCCAAAAAGAGACAGAGAAACCTATTTGTTACAATTACAAATAACAGTTTTCTCCGAATTAAGGTATTCTTCAAGAAGTCATTGCACTCCTAAATATCCAATTAAATAAGTAATACTATGACGCATCGTAAAACCCTTTCAGGGCTTTGAGTGCTAAAGAAAACTCCACTTAAACGTCGGAAAGAGTATGGTACATGTGGGCCTATAATTCTTGCCTTCTCCTATTGTTAATAGCTCTATGTTTCTTGTTTATTTTACAGATGGGCTCAGCCAAAGGCACACATGCAGATTCTTTGTGTGTGTGTGTGTGTGTGTGTGTGTGTGTGTGTGTGTGTGTGTGTGTGTGTATCTGAATGTGAATGAATTCTGTTCCTTGAAGAAAACCATTTGGGGAAAATAAAACTTGGAAATAATAAATTAAATATCAGAAATAGAAAGAGATGTTTATGTGTAGATTGTTTTTCATATATTTTTTCCTCTCTCTCTTTTTCGATTTCCTCTCTCATCAGCTCACCTTTGCCCTCCAAAGGTGTGATCAATTACTGCTTTTTGTCTTGAATCAATATGTTTCACAAAAAAGGAGAATTGGTTTTTCTTATAGACTGTGAATCAATTACATTAAGCTATGTAATACAAGGTGTTAACATTCTGTTTAAATGTGTTGTTTAAAAGATTCTGTTTTAGCTAAGTCTTGAATAACTAGAAAACATAATATAATATGATTGCATTTTGTGAGTCTGGACCAATGATTTTTTGGTGAACAACAATAAACATTAGATTTGTCCTGTCTCCTGATCGTCTCTCCTCCTTAGGGAATATTCCTCCTAACATCAGAGACCTTCTTTAAAAAAACGTAGAGGCTTAAATGTTTTGTTTTAAAAGGCATGGCATTCATTATTGCCCTCTTGGCCTTTCTGTCCATTCCTGGGATTGGTTTTGAATGAGCTCTGTGAACACTGATGGTATGGAAACCATAAATGCTCAACAATGGCTTCTTTCCCCCTCTCTCTGCTTCCCTACATGCCTCAGCCTATCTCTGCTTCTAAGCATGGCCTGCCGCCTTCTTTTTGCTCTAATTCACATTTTAACTGGAAATGACTTTTCATTTCCTAAGCTCTTTTTGGCATTTTAAGCTCTGTTAAGGGTTTTCCTTAAACTTTAATGCATTTCATCAGAAGGATAAAATAAAGCAATCTTACCATCCTTTATGAATAATTAGTGACTTAGAAACAAGCCTTGAAGCTGGTGAAAATTTCACTGTAAGGTAGTGAAATGATAAAAATACACTGAAGCATATACTTTGATGCACTTTAAAGAAACCATCATAGACTAATAATATGGTATCTCAAAGGAACAGATCAGACTGACAGCAAAATTACTTTTCAGGAAACAAAGTAGTTATGACATTTATAGCAACCTTTATAAAGGTTTGTAGCATAAGAAAAGGAAGACACTTAATTCCATTATTTTCATGTGCTTTATAAGTAACCCCAGTCAAAAGGAAAGCTCGTGCACACACACACACACACACACACACACACACACACCCCTTTAGAAAAAAGAACACATTTTCTTTTACTCCTAAGCATAAAGAACGGATAATTTTCTAGCTGCTGTTACCTCTTCCTTTCCTAGAAAAGGCAAACTCTGAACAGAATCAAAACCACGTTTACATGCCAAAGTGAAAAATGGTAGAGTTGCCATGAGCCAGCCCATTCATATGGCATTTTTCATCTCTATAACCCCACTTTCTATAAAACTTAACACAACAGTGTTTTCTTACATTGTACGGCCTTTGTTAATTCATCAGTTATCTCCAAGTTGCTTCCTTTCAATTTTTCTTCAAGATGATTTATTTATACAAAGCCATAAAGTGGATCCCGTGAAATTGAAAGTCATTTCTTCAGTAGGTGAATTCACAATTCTGTGAGTGGGTTTTATTTTTCTATTTTTCTATTCCCAAAGTATAACCAGAAGTCACCAAATATTAAAGAATCTTTTCAAATGAAATCAATAATTAAGCCAGTTTTTTTTTTTAACTCAAACTGGGTCAATCTTGTTGGCTAGACAAAAAAAAAATATCAATCCAATTTTGAAAAATAAAGGTTCATACAATCAACACTGGAATTTTGTAGAAATACTTACCTTATACGCAAGTATCTATGGTTGCCTCAGAGATCATATTGTCCTGTAACACAGTCATCTTACAGAGGTGAATGGACAGCATTCTCAGAGGGCCCCCCAATGAACCTATCTCCTGGTTTTCTAGTATTTCTTCCCGTGGCTAATCCCCTCTTCTTACTGACCTGGACTTACTGAACTGCTTCTAATGAACAGAATATGACAGAAGTGATGACTTCTATATTGAAGTCTCTCTCTCCCTCTTTCTTGCTTCCAGGAGAAGCCAGGTGCCATGTTGTGAGGCAGACCAGTGGAGGGTCCATATGCATCAGCATGGGTGTGTATCTTCTGGGGTCCGACAATGGCCACCTAAGTGAGCTTGGAAGCACACAGTCCCAGAGCTGCGCTCTGTGATGACTATATCCCTGGCAGATGACTTAGTTGCAGTCTTGTGAGACCCCGAGCCAGAGGCACCCAGTTGAGCTGCTCCTGGGTCAGATTCCTGACCTACAGAAACTGTGAGATAATAAATGTTTGTTGTTTCCAGGGGCTAAGTTTGGGGATGATTTGTAACACAGCCATTGATAACTAGTACAAGATGTAACTGAACCCCTTATGTGATGTCTGAGATATGTCAACCTTATAAAGGATGCAACTGGGGCGCCTGGGTGGCGCAGTCGGTTAAGCGTCCGACTTCAGCCAGGTCACGATCTTGTGGTCCGTGAGTTCGAGCCCCGCGTCAGGCTCTGGGCTGATGGCTCGGAGCCTGGAGCCTGTTTCGGATTCTGTGTCTCCCTCTCTCTCTGCCCCTCCCCCGTTCATGCTCTGTCTCTCTCTGTCCCAAAAATAAATAAAAACGTTGAAAAAAAAATTAAAAAAAAAAAAGGATGCAACTATGAATTGTGCTGTGGAAAGCCACGGTGTGGTTATTCATTGAATTGGTTTCCAAGTTGATGTAATTTTGTTAGGTATTCACTTCCTTCCTATGCCAAGAATTCATCTCGTTTTTCTCTCATTTCAAAGGAGATATAAATATGGGGAGGAGAGAAAGCTGTAAGACACTCTAAAAGGTTAAACAAGAAAACTAAGAGATACTTATAAAGTCTATGTGTCCGCCACAGGCACATTCCCAGAAAAAGTAGTCAATTCTTACCTTGCAGGCATATAAAAAAGGACTTGCTAAAATAACATATTGCTGGGGCACCTGGGTGGCTCCGCTGGTTAAGCATCCAGCTCTTGATTTCGGCTCAGGTCATGACATGATCTCACAGTTCATTGGTTCGAGCCCCACATGGGGCTCTGTGCTGACAGCACGGAGCCTGGTTGGATTCTCTGTCTCTCCCTCTCTCTCTCTCTGCCCCTCCTGTGTGCATGCTCTCTCTCTCTCTCTCTCTTTCAAAATAAATAAACTTTAAAAATAAAATAAAATAAAATAAAATAAAATAAAATAAAGCAATTTTTTGTAAATGAAGAGTCATATTAGAAAGCTGACTGATAAGAATAATGATCAAAAGAGAATACACAGGACAAAAGCAAGGATAAACATGATGCAAGGCTCATAGATTCACTCTCTAGCTAAAATGTATTGGTTGTCAAAAATGTAGATATTTCAAGGCTTCGACACTTCCTAGTGAGCACTCGCCACTTGCCTCACTGACACCAATTCCCACTTCTTTGTATCCACCTCCCTCTTCTCAGTTCTTGCTGAGTGTGGCTCCACCTATGTTAAGGATAGAGCACCCAGGCCAGCCAATCAAACCACCATACATCCCTGCTATCGGTCGATGATGAGCATGTGACCTAAGCTGGTCCAATCAGAAGGAATCTCTGTTTCCTCTGTGTGCTTCCGAGAAGGCTTTCTTTCTCTCAGGTGGCTTCAACCCAGAGCTGTAGGAAGACGGAGCCCCCAAAGCCATCTGTCACTGGGCGCTGTTGCCTGTATTCTTCGAATAAAGCCAGCACAGAGGATGGCATCAGGAATAAATCCTAATGACAGTGTGTGAGCCCTGAATCCAGCTCCCCTGAAGCCAATCCTCCCTGTGAATGTTCAGTTATTCCGCACCAATAAATTTCCTTTTTAGCTTGCAGCGGTTAGAGGCAAAATTTTTGGCTGATGGGTTGTTTGGATTTTTTTTTTTTTTTTTTTTAGATCACATTTGATAGAAAGTTTCTTAATGCCTTCAGGTCCAAGCATTTAAAAAATCTTAGCCTGTTTCAAACTTGATGGATAGCCTCAAGGGTTTGAGTATTTTGGGTCAGCTTATATCAGAACCTCACAAAATCTTTGTTATATAAAGGATCTGCTGCTACCAGCCAATGCAACAGGGAAGTATGATAATCATTACAATAATTTTTACAATAATCATTTTTGTAATCGTCGTTACCATCACCATCATCAGCCACATACTAAGTGCTTCATATGCATCAAGTACTATGCTAAGCACTTTACGTATATTATCCCATTATTCATTTTCCTAGAAACAGGAGACTAGTTAAAATACAGACTCTAGAACCCAAGCACTCCAGATTTAAATCTTTTTTTCTGCCAATTTCTACCAGTGTGACCTTGTTTAAAATCTTTGTCTCCACTTTCCTTGTCTGTAACATAGAGAGTGATGTTGCTGTTTTCATTAGAAAGTTGTGAGGATTAAAATAATTAATATCTTGGGGGTGCCTGGGTGGCTCAGTCGGTTAAGCATCTGACTCTTGATTTCAGCTCAGGTCATGATCTCCCAGTTCAGTGAGTTCGAGCCCCACGTGGGGCTCTGTGCTGAGAGCATGGAGCCTGCTTGGGATTCTCTCTCTCCCTCTCTCTCTCTCTGCCCCACCCCTATGCTCTCGCTCTCTCTCTCTCAAAATAAATAAGTAAACTTGGGGCACCTGGATGTCAGTCGGTTAAGCATCCGACTTCAGCTCAGGTCATGATCTTGCAGCTTGTGAGTTCAAGCCCCGTGTCAGGCTCTGTGCTGACAGCTCAGAGCATGGAGCCTGCTTCGGATTCTGCGTCTCCTCCTGCCTCTGCCCCTCCCATGCTCATGCTCTGTCTCTCAATAATAAATAAACATTAAAATTTTTTTTTTAAAAAGCAAACTTATGGGGCACCTGGGTGGCGCAGTCGGTTAAGCGTCCGACTTCAGCCAGGTCACGATCTCGCGGTCCGTGAGTTCGAGCCCCGCGTCAGGCTCTGGGCTGATGGCTCAGAGCCTGGAGCCTGTTTCCGATTCTGTGTCTCCCTCTCTCTCTGCGCCTCCCCCGTTCATGCTCTGTCTCTCTCTGTCCCAAAAAAAATAAATAAAAAAACGTTGAAAAAAAAAATTAAAAAAAAAAAAAGCAAACTTAGAAACAATAAAAAACAAAATAAAAGAATATCTACAAGTGCTTAGTGTGGTGTTTGTCCCACACAAAGCAATACTTCTGTTAATTTGTCCTGTTTCTTACAATAGTCCAATGATGTAAACGTTATTACATTCTTTTTCCCGACAAAGAATTTGGTCTTTATTGGTCTTTACAGAAGTCTTTCCGAAGTTTACCCAAGATGGCCACTTAACAATTTAATTCCATTATTGAAGCAAAATTCTGTGAGGATAAGGACTCTATCACTCCCATCTTTGTATCCTGGACATTACCTAGTCCAGTGTCCTTCTAGTAAATATTAATAGAATGTAGACAAAGAAATTGAAAATATATATACAAAGAATATAAAGGCAGCCAGCTAGACAAAGAACAGTGGCCAAGAGTCAACAGTTCTGGGATATTGTATTAGTTATCTATTACCGTGCAACAGATTTTTCTCAAAACTTAGCAGCCGAAATGAGCATGCAGAGATCACCTCCAATTTCTATGGGTTAGGCCTTCATCACTCAGCTGGATGTCCCCGGCTCAGGATCTCCCATCAGGCTGCAACCAAAGTGTTGGCTGGTGATGCAGCTTTATCTGAAGGATGCAATTCTAGGCCCCCTCAGGTTAGCTGGATTTGGTTACTCCAGGGCTGTGGACTGAGGGCCTCAGTTCCTGACTCAGTGTGGATGGGTGGCATCCCTCAGTCCTTTGTCACAAGGGTCTCTCCAGCTGGCTTTATCAGAGCCAGCATGTTAAGAAGAGCCAGAAAGAGAGAGAGAGAAAACCAGTGAGAAAGAGAGCAAGCAAGATGGCAGCCATGGTCTTTTGTAACCTACACACAAGTGACATCCCATCACTTCTGTCATATTCTACCCATTAGAAGCATGTCACCGGATCCAGCCCACGTTCAAAGTAAGCGGATTACACAAGTGCGTGAATACCGGGAGGCAGAGGTCACTGGGAGCCAATTTAGAAGGCTGCCAACCACAGACATGGAACTGAAGTTGATCTTGTTTTGCTCTTTGACCCTGACCAAGTCAGACATTCTGTGCCTCAATTCCTTTATCCCTAAAACTTGTACTATAATTCCCTGGGATTTTCAACTCCAAAGTGTGATTCTAGGAGGTCCTGAAAAGGAACACATTGCACTTTAAAATCACACTTAATTTCAGGGCACCTGGGTGGCTCAGTTGGTTAAGCGTCCCGACTTCAGCTCAGGTCATGATCTCACAGTTTGTGAGTTCGAGCCCCGCGTCAGGCTCTGTGTTGACAGCTCAGAGCCTAGAGCCTGCTTTGGATTCTGTGTCTCCTTCTGTCTCTGCCCCTACCCCCCTTGCTCTCTCTCTCTAAAAAATTAAGATTTAAAAACTTTTTTTAAAAAAATCACTCTTAATTTCAAAATGGCTCCAGAAGCTCACCTGCAAGAATGAAAAGGGCTTTAACCTCCCCCAACCCCCACCTTTTGTTAGCATCACATCTGGTAAACTTGTGTGTCAAGAACTATAGTGAGGAAAACACTGGAATGTGCCATTGGATCCTCTTCCCGTGCCAAGAAGAGACTTGAGAAAAAAAGGGGGCTTCTGTAGGTATATGCCCGTTTGCAGCATTTGAGAAAGAGGGACCATGGGCTTCCACAATTTAATTGAAATGGAGAGTTTGATTAGTTTACCCTGAAGTGTCAATAAAAAATGGTGCATGGCAGATGGTTTTCCTGTGATCCCAACAGCAAGTCCATTTTGAGGTTAATAACCTTTTTGCTTTATTGACTTGTGGGCAAACTCTCTCTGGTGGTGTTTAAGTTTGTTTAGATGTTTTCTTGACCATTATTAAAAACAAACAAACAAACAAAATTCTGTCCACCACTGTTTTTTTATCTACTGAAGAAACTTCATACTGCTTTCCTTTTGAGCAACGTTCTGAAATCTCTTTTAACCCATCATAGCAACTGAGTAAGACGTCAACTAAAACTACATGTAAGCCATTTATTGATGTTGTAAAAAATATCCCTGCCATGTATTTATTAACTTTTCCTTTGGGTTGAAGATAGAGAAAACAGGGAACATATTGGTGAATAGTGTCCTTTGGCTAAAACTCCAAAGGAAAGATGAGATTTTCCTTTTGACTATTAATTAAAAGGTGTTTGTCCGCCCTTACAGGTATCTGTTGATGTTCCCACATGAACCTGTTGTTCATATTCCCACATGAACCTGCTATGATTCGGTGGCCTCTGAATGAGGATGTGCATATGTTCGTTGTTTGTCTCTTACTGCTCTGTTCTTCTCAATGCCTTTGAATTGGAATGATTTGACATGTAAAAATTGGGAAATTTCACCGTGAAAGAAATTCGGATTTCTGGCTTTCTTTCATCAATCAGAAGCTTCAAGAGTCTTGCCCACATCCCAACACAGCAACAGCTGGGTGAAGACAAAGAGTGGTTTCTTCCTTTGGTTAGTGCATGTCCTTGCCTGTCTTTACCATCACCCCACTCCCAAGTCTTCTAGGAAACTGTAATATCAGCTTAAAATGAAAAACAACTTAGGGGCACCTGGATGGCTCAGTTGGTTAAGTGTCCGACTCTTGGTTCATGGGATCCAGCCCCATGTTGGGCTTTACGCAGACAGCTTGGAGGGAGGCCAGCTTGGGATTCTCTCTTTCCCTTTCTCTCTGCCCCTCCACCACTCTTTCAAAAAATAAATAAACATCAAAGAAGAAGAAGAAGAAAAACAACTAAAAATCTCTCTCCTGTGAAAGCCACGGTGACTTTTAAGAGACAGTGAGGGCAGGTATAAACTGTGGAGAGGGGCGCCTGGGTGGCGCAATCGGTTAAGCGTCCGACTTCAGCCAGGTCATGATCTTGCGGTCCGTGAGTTCAAGCCCCGCATCAGGCTCTGGGCTGATGGCTCAGAGCCTGGAGCCTGTTTCCGATTCTGTGTCTCCCTCTCTCTCTGCTCCTCCCCCGTTCATGCTCTGTCTCTCTCTGTCCCAAAAATAAATAAACGTTGAAAAAAAAAAAATTAAAAAAAAAAAAAAAAAAAACTGTGGAGAATTCTGCCATCTCTGAACAAGGACAGCCTCTACTCACCCAGCCTGCTTTGTTCACTTCTGGGAGCTCCCCAGTCATGGGAGGGAGACATCTGGGGGTAGATCCAGGCATAGCATTTCTGGCCTGAACGTATCTTAGTTTGGGGTAAGATTATCTCATCCATCACGATGAAGGCCAACAGCATGAGAAAACCGCGTTGGGCCTTAACCCATTTTCTTTGCATTGTCAATGGCTTTCCTGTTGGTTTCCCATTCACCTGTTCTCACATTACTTGGTCCTTGAAGCAATCACACCCGACACTCTTGACAGAATGGGAAGGTACATTATTGTCTCTGTGCTGTCTTGGTTTTGTGTTAATAGCAGCCATAATGCTGAAATTAACCCATATTTTACACTTACCCATTGTCCTGCGTGGCACACAGCTGTCGTTAAGTGCACAGAATGAAGATGTGTAAGCATCCTGTTGTGTCCTATGTAAAATTTAGAACCTGCTTGGTGCATTACTTCTGTTCCCCCATCCCTATGTGTTTGTTTGCTTTTAAAGATCTCCATAAAAGGTTACAAACACCAGTTGCCAGTTAAAAGCTCTTCAAATCCCATGAACAAACACCATCGAAGTTGCTGGGGGGATTTTTTTTCTTCCAGTGCTTTGTCAAAGGCCTTCTAGAATCGTTCAGACTCAAGGCAAATAGGTCATTTAAGACTTTCAGGGAAACATGTATCCTATGTGATGCTTGATGCTAATGGTCTCTACGTATTATATTTAGATTGGCTCTGGCAGACTACTATTTAACTTGAGAATAAAATTGTGTATCTTGAAAGCCCCAAACCATGATTCATTATTTACATCAAGGCCTACTTAAATTCTAGCATTTCAGAGCATTTCATCAATGCTGTCTTCCCACCCTGTTCCAAATCAGGTAAAATGACACAAAACACTATCTCCATGAATTGCAGTCTCCTTTTCTGTGTTGTTTTCTGCTTTTTCATTAAATCAAAACGTCTTCGTTATCATTTGAACTCAAATGTCATTTCATGCTGATGGCTGAATCTTTCACAGTAACTATGGCAATTGTAAAAAGAATATGAAAAGTAAAATCTCTTCCCCTCAAAAAAAGAATTTTGCCTTCAAAATTCTTCAAAGAAGAATCGTCTTTAGTTGTGTTTTTCAACCACAACGTCCCCCCGCCCCCCAGCCCCTGACCCCCTCAAAGAAATCCATTAGCTTCATCACAGGCACCTGACAAATCCCACCTTGTCCATTTAGACCCGGTGGGTATAGTGCCCATGGCCCACAACACCTTAAGAGTCCATGAAAATGTTTTCATTTCTTTTACAATTAGAAAAAAATAATGACTACAATCCGGCTTGGGTTACATTTGTCTTTATGCCAAGGGAGTCATAAAATATACTCTGTAATATTTGCCTTATGGGGAAAAAGGCTCAGGAAGGCAAAAGTGTTCAGGGCCCAGGAAAATCCTAACAGAGGCTAATCACTCAGGCTAACTATGGAAGTCACATAGAATCCATCCACACGATAGAATTCATGGTGAAACTGCACACGTGCAAAGTTAGTTAGCTAGATGGCCTTGAGCAATGTCTTTGAGCCTCCATTTTGTCATAGGACTAATCCTAGCAGACAATATTTATTGAGTTCTTACCATGTTCCAGGCCCGGTGGGGAATACTTAACACGGGCTGTCTCATGCGGTCTTTGGGCATGGCAGCCCTGGGCCATGGTTCTTGGGCAGCACTGTGCTGGAACTGTCCACACCCAGTGAGGTCATGAGGAGCAAGAGTGGATCCAGGTCTGCTCTTATCAGCACCGTGGCCTTGGACAAGGAATTTCCCCTCACAGACCCTTGGTTTCCACATCTGACAAATGGGCATCATGAAAGAATCGGTCATAGGGTTTGAGGAGGGCGTACTAGGTAAGGCACGTCAAGCACTTCATGGAGTGTCTACGCTTGAGTAAATGCTCCATAAATGGTAGTTATTACTATCCTTCCCTAGAAGGTGATCTTCCCTTACGCTCCACTATCTCTAAACTTCACGTATGTGGAATCATACAGAATATCCTCTTTTGTGTCTAGCTTCTTTGTCTCTGAGATTCATCGATTTCTTTTGCATGTCATAGTAATTTGTTCTTTTCTACTGCTGTATAGTATTCCATTGCATCCATTCTCTTGTTGATAGAAATGGGGTTGTTTTCTGTTTGGGGCTATGAAGAATGAAGTTGCTATGAGTATTCTTGAATCTATCTTTTGATAGACACAAACTTCATGTCTGTTGGATACCTACCTAGGAGTGGAACTGCTGGGTCATAATAAATATTGAGTCCTTATGGTAGGTAGGGGCTGGGAATATAAGAGGGAGCAATAGATCTGTATGTTCCCTGACTTCAGCCTAATGAGGAAGACACAGCAATAATCGGCACAGATCAATGTAAATTTAATAGCTGCACACGCCATAAAGGATTAGCACATGGTTGCTGTGAAAGTATGGGGGCGGGGGTTGCATGGTGTCTGGAAAGGGCACAGGTCTTATAATCAAAGGCGCCTGACAAACCTGGGGAACCGGAACAAAGGCAGTTAGTGCAGAGAAGAAAAGGGAAATGGAGAGGCTGGCAAGGTTCGAACCGAACAGGCCATGTGACATGTTTTCCACTAATCTTACCGAGCAATGGGTGGGGGGACATTAATACTTTGAGGGGGAGGAAGAGGGCTGGGTAGAGGGTGATCTCATCAGGTTTGGAGTCTGAAAACATTTGTCTGGCTACTGGGTGGGAGACCGCTTCCAGGAAGTATGTGTAGCAAGAGTGGACGTGGGGGACTCATTAAGACATGAGCCATGGTCCTAATGAGCAGTCGGGTCAGGCCAAGGTGGGAAGGATGGAGACGGAGGCATGGGGACCATGTTGAGAGTCATCTCATACACAAGCTTCACCAATCTTTCGTGCTGGTCTCATCACAGTCCCTTTGCCACTGGGCAGCTCTTGAGAACCAGACCTCCTACATTTGAGCTGAATATTTAAAACAATACTTAGTTGGGGCACCTGGGTGGCTCCGTCGGTTGAGCATCCGACTTCGGCTCAGGTCATGATCTCACGGTTGGTGGGTTCGAGCCCCGCGTCGGGCTCTGTGCTGGCAGCTCGGAGCCTGGAACCTGCTTCGAATTCTGTGTCTCCCTCTCTCTCTGTCCTTCCCCTGCTCGCACTCTGTCTCTCTCTCTCTCTCTCTCTCTCAAAAATAAACATTAAAAAAAATAATAAATAAAAAATAAAACAATAATTAGTAGATTACTAATGAAATCCAAGTCCTCTTCAGGCTGCTTGTTTTCCATTGCAATCACATCCCAAGGAAGATTCAGTTCAGTTTCTCAGTGCATTTGCTCACCCGTATCCGCGTTACTGTGGGCTTTACGGACGTCTAACTGGACAAACTCTACCTATGATTCCAGCACTGCTGCCCGTTGCAGCATGACTGTGAAAGTCAGAGATAAAAACCATAAAACGAATCAGAGATCAGGACTAGTGTTCATCGTCCCTTTCCAACAGAAATGACCCTTCCCCAGGCCCCCAGTATTATTGTGCACGGCAGCATAGAAAACCAAATTCAAGGTTCCGGGTGTTCTGTGGGCATGACCGGATGCCTCCCCTCATCTTACAGGATCAAATTGAAACGTGTTCCCAGTAAGAGGGGTCTTTTAAGGTGGCTCCTAGACCAAGGCCATCGCTGCTCTGCTTTCTAACCCCTACCCGTTTCTAAGGGAAGTCGTGGATTTGAAGTGACCACGGGCTCTCCTTAGCTCAAGGGGAATTGCTAGAAGATTGTACGTTTACACATTAGTATCGCAGTGGGGGGGTTGGGTGCTCAGAGGTGAAGCCCCACGGCTTGGGTTTGAGTCTTGGATTCTCTCCTTAAGGACTGTGGAATCTTGAGCAGGGCCCCTAATTTCTCTGGGCCTCCATTTCCTCATCTGTAAAGTGGAGATGGTGGTAATGATCATTGCCGCTTGCAGGGTTGTAAAGACTAGATTAATTCACGTATATGAAGGGCTCAGGCCGTGCCTGGCTGTATGGATGTTGGCTGGTTATTACCAGCCTCTCTGATTCACTTCCATTGGATCGAGGTTAACTGTTGCGTTGCTACAGGAACCGGCCACGTGAATTCTGCTCTCGGATTTGCTCTGAAGCAGGCGTTGAAGTCACCATCTACCACATTGCCCAAAGCTCGTGCCCACCGGGGGAATTTTTTCGGGGTCAGGCCTCTGAAAACGTTGTCTTTCTCCTGAGATACTGGTATATACCCCTCATTTTTTTTTTTTTTTTACATTTATTTATTTTTGAGAGAGAGACAGAGCACAAGTAGGGAGGGACAGAGAGAGAAGGAGACAGAATCTGAAGCAGGCTCCAGGCTCTGAGCTGGCAGCACAGAGCCCGACGTGGGGCTCGAAATCACAAACTGCGAGATCACGACCTGAGCCGAAGTTGGACTCTCAACCGACTGAGCCACCCAGGCGCCCCCCATACCCCTCATTCTAATGTGATATTAACTCATTTTTTCTGTCTTTGCCTTTGCCACCCAGAAGCTCAGAGCATGCTCATCTATCGTGTGGTCTCTGCGGCCAATTTATTGACTTTCCCCGTTTTCACTCAACTCATTTCCGTTCTTTTTTCTTTTCCTATTCTGTTAACGTCCCATTTCTATTTCATCCATAGACACTATACATTTGCATGTGTATTTGAGAGGCTTTGTTAAATTCTGTTTGATAAGTAAAAAAGACACAGATGAAATCATAAAACAAAATAAATCTCAGAAGTACAGCGTGCGCATTCATTAACAGCCCATTTGCAAGCAAACTGTAGGAGTGGGGGTGAGTTTAATCTCCACATCTGTACAATGAGGGGTAATGAGAGAACCTACTTGAAAGGGTTATTACAGGACAGGAAAAAATTAATCCATAAAACGCATTCAGAACAGGGGCAGCGCATACTGTAGGCACTCGGTGCTGGTCCTTGGGGTCACGGTCATTGGAATGATCTGTAGACATCACAGTGGAGACACTCTCAGACCACTCATTACTGAGAAGCACCTAACACCAATAAGCCCTGCATGTTGTTCTCCAATTTTGTTTTCATGTTTACTTATTTACTTTGAGAGGGGAGGAGCATGGGGAGGGGGAGAGAGAGAGAGAGAGAGAGAGAGAGAGAGAGAGAGAGAGAGAATCCCAAGCAGGCTCCACGCTGTCAGCACAGAGCCCAATGCAGGGCTCGATCCCATGAACCGTGAGATCATGACCTGAGCGGAAATGAAGAGCTGGATGCTTAAACCAACTGAGCCAGGCCCCTCCAAATTTTTTCTACCAAATCGTCCAGGCAACTTGTAAATTCTATCCACTACGTGTTGTGTGTAATCTTTAACAAAGATCCGTGTTTTGGATTGCTGCTGTTTTCCCACCTTCGAAAATGGAGAGTCTCAATGCTCCACTTTATGTCAAATGACACAAAACAGTGTTGGAAGTGATGTAGTAAGAGATCAGCAACAACCTCATAACAGGCGTGTTTTTCCCGTCTGTATCTGTGCCGTAACTAATAGGATTGTATAAACCGCTTGTCACTGTTGATGGAGATCGTGCACCACCAAGGATCCATACTGAATATGACACCGAATGTGAACAGCTCTGTCACCCTCAAACCGGCCTCCTGCCCTGGCCTCCCCAAGCCCATTTTCCTTGCCCTCCATAACTAGTCACTGTTCGGAATCTGCACTTTAAAAAAAATTTGTTTTTTTTAACATTTATTCATTTTTGAGATTGAGAGAGGCAGAGCATGAGCAGGGGAGGGGCAGAAAGAGAGACACAGAATCTGAAGCAGGCTCCAGGCTCTGAGCTGTCAGCACAGAGCCCGACGCGGGGCTTGAACTCACAGACCATGAGCTCATGACCTGAGCTGAAGTCGGACGCCCAGCCGACTGAGCCACCCAGGTGCCCCAAGGAATCTGCATTTTCTTCTAGCATTTAGTCCTCAAGGGAGGGTTCTATAAAGTTAACTTTTTCCTGTGTGTTGTTTGTCTAAGCACTGTGCCTTCCCTTTCCTCCAGACTCTTCCGGTGCTGTGTTCCCCATCTCTCGTCTCCTGACTTTGTCATCACCTTCTCTCCTGGATTCCTCCCCATCCACTCCTACGTGTCCTCATGTATGCCCCGATCTCATTAAGAAACCAGAAAAAAGCCCTTTGTTCCACACTGCATGGGCATTAACGGTCGGCTGCCTCCTTCCCTCCACTGTTAACTTTCTTGTAAAAATACTTCTCACTGCTGCCTCTGAATCTCACATCGCCTACTGCTTAATCTTTTATAATCTGTTCATCACTGGCAACATGACCCCTCTAGCTACCCTCTACCCCTAAGCTGGATGGGTCAGTCTCTTTGGATGCTCCCATATCTTGTTACTCTTCTCATCGTGAGGACCACGCATTAGGAATTCTCAGTTGGTACTCAGTCTCCTTCCCCAACCCCCAGACAGACTGAATTATTTGAGCCAGACTTGTTCTTTAGCTGAGTCAGAATCACCTGGAGGGCTTGTTAAAACACGGGTCTCCACCCCCAGTTTCTACAAAATAGCTGTTGAAGGCAACATCCATTCTACCCCACGGCATCACGCCCGATTGGGGAAATCCTTATATCAGGGTGTAGTCCTATGAAAAAGGCCGCATCCTAACATGTCCAGGATCCTGCCCTCCCCTGGGTCTCACGTCGTAATTGCAGCCGCTGTCTCTTTAGCCAGGCCTTTCCCTCATACCTGCACTTTCCTAGGCCCCCTGTCATGACAATCTGTCTTAGCTGTCCCATGCACAGCCCATGCAGCGGCAAAATCTGCATCGTCTGGAAGCGTGCTAGGAATGCAGACTCTCGGGTCCCAGCCCAAACCCACTGGAGCAAAACCTGAATCCTAACAGAATTCCCCAGTGATGTGTATGTGCCTTAAATGTTAAGAAACACTTGTCTCTAGGATGAGAATGGTCCTAAAATATGCCTCCCTGGTCCGGCATGGAGTGGAGGCAGCCCCAGGCTCATGGAGCTGGGGAGTGGGGACACCAGCGCGGATTCCTGCCCCATAGCGCTGTTCCCTTGAGCCCCATGGGGTAGGGTGGGCGCTGCACCCCAGGGGACTGGCTGCAGCCATCCTCTCCGGGACCCAGGGTGGGTTCTCTGCTGGGAGATTGCCCAGCCCACTCTGGCTCCCTAGACCCGGACCGGGGCTCATCTGTCTTCTCAGCCGTGACATTTCGCCACCAAAGAGGGGCAGCTCTCCTCGGGGCAACCACGCCAGTTTCCCACCCCTCTTGTCCCAAAAGTCGAGTTAAGTTTCTACCCACTTCTCCCATAGCCGGTTGCTCATCTCCATGTGGTTGTCCTCCCAGCAACTGCCAAGGTCCAAAGCCAAACCCCCGCCCCTCCCCGGGGCCAACCAGACACTTCCGGCGGCCCTGCCCGAGTAATCACGAAAGCAGGCTGCGGGGGCTCACAAGGTCAAAGACAGGTGTGCGGAGGTGTGTACGTGAGCGGGGCAGGCTGGGGCTGAATCCGAGACCGCTTGCTTTGTCCACAGAGTGAGCAGCTGAGGACCGCTCTTTGGAAATGCGGTCCCGAGGTTGCCAAAATGCATGTGGATTTTCACGGGAGATCTCCTGTCTTCATTGTGGCCGGAAGTCCTTAAAAACTTTTTTGTCAACTATGAGAGCCAAAGAAAACCTGTCACAGGCCATTACGTGGCCTGTGCTCAGAACCAAGTTCTTCGACTTTGGCCCCCCGTCTTTCCCTGGTCTCTCCGCGTCACTGTCTGCACCCCTACACTCCACCTGCTCTCATCTCCTGCTTCCTTCTCTTTAGAGACTCCCGTTGGCCTCCAGCTGTCAAAACTTAACTGTACTGGCATTCCCTTCCCTTCCCACCCCGTTTTGACTAGGGCTCTTAAGACGTGGACAAGCCTGAGGGTGGTTGTGGAGACGGGAAGAAATGGACAGGTTTGAGAGGTATTTAAAACTTGGAGTCAGTAGCACAAGCTCCCAGGATTCTCAGTACAAACAATCTACTACCTACTTCCTATCAAAAGCCTCGATAAGATGCAGCATACAGTGCACATGAGTTTGCAAACCGGCTGCCTGATGCTCAAATTTGTTTTGTAAGTATTTTCTGTCTAGCCTGCATTAAAAAAAAAAAAAAAAGTTGCACTCTAAAAAACCGTGATCAAGTGATTGTATGTAAAACTCAGGCGGGGCACCTGGGTGGCTCAGTTAAGTGGCTGACTCTTTGTTTCAGCTCAGGTCATGATCAAGGTTCCTGAGATCAAGACCCCCATTGGGCTCCCTGCTGACAGTGCAGAACCTGCTTGGGATTCTCTCTTTCACTCTCTCTCTCTCTCTCTCTGCCCCTTCCATGCCCACACTCTTGCTCTCAAAATAAACAAACTTAAAAAAAAAAAAAAAAAATCAGGACTCCTGGCCAAAAAATTAGTGGTGACACATCCAGACCAAACTGCTGTGTGGCCACTACTGGCTAGAGTTGAGTGTTAGACGCTTTGTTTCAGATGCGGGGCAAGCTGTTTACGTCTGCACCTAGCCTTACTAACCAAAAAGAGGCTTCGGACACTTTAGAAATGAATTTAAAATGGGAATCAAATATTCCTATTGTCCTGGAACTTCCCAGGTAAATAAAGAAAAACAAGGTATAGTTAGCAACGATATATATTGATCCCCCCTGACCCTCATCCCCAATGTTAGAGGGTTTTCTCGTATTAGGCTTACTTGTTCCTGTGTTCACAAGATTTTTTTTAAGTCCTGGTCAGTTACATAATTCAATTTCTGGCACATGAGTGCGGTAAGCCTTCGTTGTTAAAATTTCTCAATGGCCCAGCTATAGCCACCCTCCTGTGCTGTGTCTCTGTGGGCCTTCCAGATGCATCTGTTCGCCACCCCTCTCCAGCTCTGAGAAAGATGGAATCTGACGAACTACCTCCCGATCCCAGTTGGGTTTGGCCAATGGTGGGCACCAGCTGGGTTTTGGAGCAAGAACGAGGCCGACCGCCTAGTCTCCCAGCTCTGTCACTGCAGGGAGGTCGCAGGCTAGCTGTGTCCCACTTCAGATGAAGGCAGCCTTTCCCCGAGTTCCAGAGTGAAGGGCGTGGCTGCTCCCTCCTCTGGCCTCTGACGGTACACAACCCTCCTCGTGGTTACCCTCCACCCTGGGAATCTCGGCGAAAGTGTCCTCAAACTACGCGGAGCGGAGTGTGCTTGTTAGCTCCTGCTACGGCCTGACTGACACATGTCTCTAGTCTTACCCCTCTAACTGAGCACTAACCACATGCATGCAAGAAAAAATATCCTTGTAAGAATCATTTTCTAGAATCTGAATTATCACCGTTTGGGAACATTTTGCACCAATTTAAAAGTCTGCCTTTGTGTCTTAAAGAATCTTAGAATGAACGTATTTTATCGTTAAGCCTGAATCGCGTCTAAATATTTAACCGACACCTGGCGTACCAACGTTTAGCCTTGAAGGTGAACAAGTGACAGCACCTCTGAAATTATGTATATCTAATCCTAGAAATAGCCTCATTTTTGTATTATGATCCTGCCCTTGGTATTTTGGTGTGTCAGTGCCATCTGCTGGTAAGTTAATAAAATTTAGGTCTTCCAAATCCAAAACGTGTATCTTGGGGGCGGTGGGGGGAGCAGCAAGGGATAAATGTACCGGTTAAGAAAAAAGCCTTACCTGTAACCACCTGGCTCCTGAACTTCCACACCATTGTCAGTATAAGCCCAATTAATTACAATGCTCTATCACACAGTCTAAAACAAATAAAAAAAAAAAAAAAAACGCCAAATAGTCCTTCCTCCTGGTACATTTCTTGGTTTCTGAAACATTCTTCTGGCATTCTGTTCCATGTACGCGGCACAACATGCCCCGGCAGGTCTCAGCACCGTCTGGTTCTTTCACCAAGGTCTAGGACACCGACATATACATAACAGACACGTGAAATACGTCATGTCTAGATATGACATGTACTACGTATATTTAAATGAAATATGTACATTCAGCAGAGGACAAAGTTTCGGTGGTGAAGTTAGTAGTCGGACGTAGGACGGGATCTTTCTGTAGTCTTCAGCCGCCTCCAAATACAAACGGGAAGAGACGTATGTAAACAATATGACCCAACGGCTGAATTTCCTTACAAATAAAAATTGCACCAAATATTCTAAATAATATAGAAACATGAAAGGTTGCTCAACCAATTTTAATAACATGACATAAAGCCCCTACACTTGATAGAATCGTTATGCAAAATACATAGATGAATACTGTCTTCTTTTAAAAATATAAAATAAATAAGCAAGACATGTGAAAATAGGCAAGTTTCCATTAAATAAATGAAAATTTTAAAAAAAGAAAATTTTGCTTTCCATATCATTTGAAGAAGGGAAATTATCATTTTAAACAATATTCAAGTTTATTAAACAAATTAAAAAAAAAGTATTATAAAATGTTTAACTGTCATCAGCTTCGAGGTTTATGTTGCTCCCGAATTTTGCATATAACTGAACTTTCAAATCTGCTAACACCCGCTGAATTGATTCCACTCTGGCTTCTAGGGCGTCAATTTCTTCTTGCAAATTTTTCTGGAAAAAATAAGTTGTTTAAATTAATTCTATTCAACGGATGGTTTCTGAGCGTCTGTAGATGAAATAACATAGGGGAAGATTTCTAGGTCAAAAACTTTCTAAACTTGGATAGGCAGCTAAGTGACACTGATAATTAAATCTAAACCAAAAGTCTGAATGCAGCTATTTTTAATTCATGATTTATATTTGCTTATTATAGAATACATCAAGCCTGTTTCCTCAGTTTTTGCTGATTTAAAAGACAAAATGGATAAAAGAAAATTAATTCCTAAATTGTCATATCCTAATAAAGGAAGAGCCTCTATTACAAACACTTGTGGTAAACAGTTTATCAAAGGCCTCGCTTCTGACCCAGCCTCTTCCAACGTCCCCCCAAAATAACTACGAAAAGAGAAGAAATGACAGAAATTCACACTACCACCAGTAATTTAGAAGAACAACTTATAGTCAAAAGCTGGCAGAAATTTTCACTAACTGCAAGGCTCCTGGAGCTAGACTTTGAGAGACAGCAGTAGTGGGTGCCTCATTCATGAAACAGATCAGCACCGCCCACATGAAATGCATGGAATATGAGAAGTTCCTTCCTGGCCAGGATCAAAAAAAAAGGAGTTCTCCTTAAACATGACCAAGAAACTCTGTCAGTACTGGGCCTTCTTCCCTTGTTCCCCTGCACTATTTCAATGTTATTCTTTTAGAAATCTGGCCAATGAATCTCAAAGTATGGCCCCCGGATCACTTGGAAACTTGTTGGAAACAAATTCCGGGGCCGCACTCCAGGCCTCCTGATCGAGAGATTCTTGGGATTTCGGTGACTGAAATTGTCCACAAGCCCTCTGGGTGACCCCGATGCCTGCTACAAGTCTGAGAACCACGGCGGTAAGAAAGAGAAAGGAGATGAAACTCCTCTACCCAGAAAACCTAGTTCATGAATGAAATTGTAACATGCAAGGAAATTATTTTAAAATCGCAGACCCTACCACATTATCGCACATTTCTTAAAACCCCCCCGCGAAAGGCTCCCCTTTGCCTTGGGCCGGGGGAGCAGAAACCAGTCCCCGGGCCAGATCTAGCCTGACGCTCGTTGGCACAGCTTTACTGGAGCACCGCCACGGGCGTGCACAGACACTCCCTGCTCCCGTGGCAGCTGCGACAGGGCCCAGGTGGCCCACAAAGCCTCAGATACCTGCTGCCCGGCCCCGCACAGGATGTTCGCTGACCCCTGCTAAAATAAAGTCAATTCATTCAACTTGACAGACAGAGTTCTTCAAGACGTGGCCATGATTTCGGATGTTCCCAAATCTCCAGCAAATTAAACTCTTACTTGTATTTTTGTGCCGTGATCGTTTTAGGACCATCCACACACGACCACCCCGCATCCGTCTGGGACATCCCGTCCTCCTTTCCAGAGAATACCCACTTACTGTCGAGCTGCTTCACCCCTTTGCCAGGGACCCCCTCCTGGCCCTGATGCCCACGCCAGACCTGGTCCTCCGGCCGCCTCTCTCCCCACACGGCCTCCCGCTCGTTAGTAGTTTGACTTGTTGAACTTCCTCTTTCCATTTACACTACACACTCTGTGCAGGCAGGAACCAGGCATGTTTTGTGGTTTCCCTGTCCTCCCTCCCCCCCCCCGCCCCCCAAAACCCCATGCCCTGCTCCATGGCAGAACCCGATAGAGGGTAAGCAGTCCACAAATACTTCTGGAATGAATGCATGCATGAATGAATGAATGTATGAATGACCAAATAAAGGTTCAGTACCTGCGGGGAGAGGGAGGACAGTATGTTCAGAGCAGTGGACACAAACGATAAACTATCTTGAAATACATCCAGCAAGACTATTTCAGGGTGATTAACAAGGAACAGAATTATAAAATTCTACTACGAAAGAGAAGATTTAAACCCAAGAGGAGACATCAGTGTTTCTGCGTGGAAAATTCTAGAGTAAAAGGGTTGGTTCTTCCCACAGGTTTATTAAATGTGGGTTTAATTCAGAGGAAGTTTTGCTTTCTATGACATTTGAAGAAGGGGGACTAACATTTTAAATAATATCTGGACTGATTAAGCAAACTTCAGAAGAATTAGGAAACGTTTGATTTCTATCAGCTTCTCATATGCACAATGTGATTGTTCTTCTCATAGACGGGTGGAGGGCATGTGAACTGGAAACTAATTTCATACCGTATCTCCAATGCCTTAAGTGTCAATAAATCCATACTCTGACTCAGTAATGACATGTGTCTGATCATTTCCTTAAAAGAATTTCCTAAATGTGAAAAAGCCTCAAGTGTAAGAGTGCTCATTATAACATGTCTGTGGGAAGATACTGGAAACAAGTGGACAGTGTCCACCAGCATGATGTGAAACAGTCATCAAAAATGTTGTTTTTAAAGCATGTGTGCTTGGCCCAGAGCAGGCCCCCGATGACTTTCTGCTGGACAAAGGAACGTTAAATAGAACCGGGTTTAGAACTGGGCAAAATGTGAAGCAAACCTACCCAGAGAAAAGAGAGGGTGAGAACATGAAAGAACTATATGAAAATGTTAATTAAGGATGATTATCTCCGGGAAATGGGATTCCGGGTGATTGCTGCTGTCTCCGTTATCATATTCTACAGTTTCCACACAGTTGGCTAGAGCACGGGTTCTGCAGTCAAAAGGCCACGCCCTCCGTGTCCCCCTGAATGAGTCCATGACCTTCCCCAGCCTCTACCCCTCAATTCTAAATTGGGATGCGTGGTCCCTACTTCTCAGAGCCCTTGTTAGCACTGAACGCAATCACGCCCGCCAGGCTTTCGGAGCATGCCCGGGACGCTGGAAGAACCCCCGGAGCGTCCCCTCGCAGCTGCCGTTCCCCGACGCCTGGAATAACGTGGTCCGTACAGCAACACACACCCTGACTTAAGAGCTAGACTCGGGGCGCCTGGGTGGCTCGGTCGGTTAAGCGCCTGACTTCGGCTCAGGTCACGATCTCGCGGTCCGGGAGTTCGGGCCCCGCGTCGGGCTCTGTGCCGACGGCTCGGAGCCTGGAGCCTGCTGCGGATTCTGTGTCTCCCTCGCTCTCTGACCCTCCCCCACTCATGCTCTGTCTCTCTCTGTCTCAAAAATAAATAAACGTTAAAAAAAAAAAAAAATTAAAAAAAAAAAAAAAGAACTAGACTCCCTCGCCCAGGGAGAGACTTCAACATACCTTCGCTTCTTCTAACATTTCCTGTGTTTCTTCCTGAGAATGGCTAATGAAAACATCACCAATTTGATAGGGTATCATTAAGCAATCATCATCCGCAAGCATGATGTCCTCACAGGCATCTTCTAAATTTTGGAGTTGTTTCTATACACACAAAAGGAAACAGCCATGAAAAGCACACTCAAAATTCCCTGATAGAAGGTGAAACGGCCCATTTTAATCTGGGGACACCAACTCCGGGAGAGATCCTTTCACAAAGGTATTCTTACACGAACCGAAGACTTTCTCACAGTTTTAGATGGCGTTTCATAAGGAAGCAAGCGCTGAAAAGCGAACTCCCACACCGAGCTCTAGCGATTTCCAGAGCGGTGTTTCCAGAACACACACCGGTGCTGGGCAGCGGGTACCCGTGGCCACTCAAAGTGTCTCCTACCCTAAGAGTTTCCACTTTGGGAATTCTGCCTCCCTCGGTAGAGTAAAAACGAAACAAACCTGCACTTGGCAGCCTTGCCTGATAATAGAATGAAAGCAGGTAATAACTCAAATTCCACCAATCAAATGCACCCGAACTGGACTTGCGCGTGCGGAGGGCCCCACAAGGAAAGGCTGGGCCCGGGCCTGTCGCGCAGGCGGACAGGGACGGGGGTGGCAGCCCAGTGATCTGCCGGGCAGCTTCCCCTGGGGAGGGAGGCGGCTGGTTCCGGGATCGCCGCAAACAACAGCGATTCCATCACCGGCCGCGTTCTCGGAGACGCCGTTCCCGGACCTGCTCCTGGAGCCCCGGCCCCGGCTCATACCCTCAACGACCTCTAAGTGCTCACACGCCCCTCAAGCAAGGTCTTTCTTCTTAAACTGACTAGAGTGGATCGCGTCATCTGCGACACAGAGCCCAGGGAAATATAATCACATACTACCAAGTTCAGTTTTAAAAGCTGTAGTCTAAAGACCTTTTCCTTCCTTAAATAAGATATGTTTCTTCACTACCTTCTTTACTTCTATTTCCTCCTTCAGCTCTGTGATTCTACTCGTATTCCGTGCAAATTTGTTTATCTTTTGTTGATCTTCAAAAGTAACGTTGACGTCTTCTGCAGCCTGAAAAAAAAAAAAAAGTTTAATTTTTTGTAGAATTAATTTTAAGGGAGAAGGTATAGGTTGGCTTTTTATATTAACTCTGAAACAACTCAATAAACCATTTGCCCTCATACAGTCGAGAACCACAAGAGGTACAGAAAATCACAAACACAGGTGTTATACTTGTTTGCTCCACGAGCTCAAGATTTGTTCATACATCTGGGGCAACTGGTTGAGCGTCCGACTCTTGATTTTGGTTCAAGTCAAAAGCCCGGGGTTGTGGGATCGAGCCCCATGTTGGGCTCCATGCTAAACATGGAGCCTGCTTAAGATTCTCTCTCTCCGTCCCCCCCCGCCCCTCTCGCACCCTCTCTCTCTGAAGAATAAAAAAAAAGATTTGTTCATACATCTATGATCTCTTCTGACATCCTACAGAATGACACCTAAGCTACAAAAACACTTCATATATAAGCAACAATTAGGAGTAAGTCCTAAATCAAGTCAGCCAACTTTGGCCTGGAGCACAATTTCTCGAGTTAGAACATTTGTCATCAAGATAAACCAGAGAGCAAAGATGATGTGGTAACGAACTCTGGCAAATGCCTCACACCAGTTTCTTCTCTCAGACTTAAAACCTGCCTAAGCTTACTGAGGCTATCAGAAATCTGAGTCTCTGTTTAGCACAAATGACATACTGGCAAGAAGGTTACTATGCATCTCAGTGGCTATATTCCACACAGAGTAAAAATTATGTTTCTTTTATTTTTTTAAGTGTTTACTTATTTTGAAAGCGAGCGAGAGAGAGTGAGAGCGAGAGAGAGAGAGAGAGAGGGTGCGAGCATGTGTGCATGAGTAGGGGAGGGGCAGACAGAGAGGGAGAGAGAGAATCCCAAGCAGGTTCCACTGTCAGAGCAGAGCCACATGTGAGGCTCGATCTCACAAACCATGTGGTCATGACCTGATGAGAAATCAAGAGTCGGACACTTAACTGACTGCTACCCAGGTGCCCCCAAATTATGTTTCTTTTAATGCAAAAGCTTTTACATACCTTAATGAAGAATGAGGGGCACCTGGGTGGCTCAGTCGGTTAAGTGTCCGACTCTTGATTTCAGCGCAGGTCATGATCCTACTGGTTTGTGAGTTCCAGCCCCACATCAGGCTCAGCACTGACAGTGCAGAGGCTGCCTGGGATTCTCTCTCTCCTTCTCTCTCTGCCCCTCCTCTGCTTATGCGCATGTGCACGCACGTGCACGTGTGCGCGCGCACACACACACACACACAATCTCTCTCAAAATAAATAAACATTTTAAAAAATGTTTTAAAAAGGGGGCACTTGGGTGGCTCAGTCAGTTAAGCATCCAACTTCGGCTCAGGTCATGATCTCACAGTTGGTGAGTTTGAACCCTACATTGGGCTCTGTGCTGACAGCTCAGAGCCTGGAGCCTGCTTCGGATTCTGTATCTCCTCTCTCTCTGCCCCTCCACACTCACGCTCTGCCTGTCTCCCTCTCTCAGAAATAAACATTAAAATTTTTTTTTTTTAATTTTTAAAAGAGAATGAGGTGTAATGTACTATATATATAACATGATTAAAATCAAACGTTTAAAAATATTTAGTGATTAAATTTGAAAATTAGAGTACTTAGATGACAATCTATAAAATCATAAAAATAATAGCTAACATTTATTGAGCTCTCACCGTGTGCCAAGAACTTTCTGAAGTTTATCATCACTGTTAATCCTCCAATAAATCTTAACAAGTAGGACCATCAGGAAGTAGCACTATTGTACAGATGGAGAAAGTGTGGCACAGAGAGGGTAGGTAATTTTCCCAAAGTCACACGGCCAGTAAGTGGTGGAACTGGATTTCAACCCAAGTAAGTTGACTCCGGGTCCAGACAGGTCCTCGAGCTCTCAGAAATTAAAGGGTGAAAATGTGTGTGGGCACGTGATCATGCACAGTTGGAAGAGGCAGCAAGAAGTCCTCGACTTTCACCAGATTCCCAAAGGAGGACCATACGTTAAAAAAAAAAAAAAAGAAAAAAAATTTAAATACCACACTCTCCTTAGAGTTTCCCCTCATTTATAAAATAGGAATAAGAACACTGGATTACAAGGTAAATGAGGGGGGAGAGAGGGAAGGAGAGAGAGGGAGAGCGTGGGCCTTTCAGCAAGGATTATTTTTGCTCTTTGGTGAGGATTCACAACAACCACACCTCATCCTTTTACCTGGTTTCTCATGACCAGTCACATAAGAGGTGTATGCTTTTTTTGTTGTTTTTAATGTTTATTTATTAATTTTGAGAGAGAGAGAGAGAGACAGAGAGAGAGAGAGAGAGACAGAGAGAGTGCAAGCATGCAGAGGAGGCAGAGAAAGAGAGAATCCCCAGCAGGCTCCGTGCTATCAGTGCAGAGCCCAAGGTAGCGCTGCATCCCACAAGCTGTGAGATCATGACCTGAGATGAAACGAAGAGTCAGACACCATCGACTGAGCCACCCGGTGCCCCAAGAGGTGCGCACTTTGATTTCTCCAGAGGTATTAAGTCAACCTGTTGTGTCAAGCAAGACTGGAGCCCAGGGGACAGAATGTCAAGGAAGAAGCCTAGAACTCAGCCCTTCCCCGTCCCGGGCTCTAACCACACCACAGTTTCTCATGCATCAGGCTCAGCATCAGAGACCCAGAGGACATCTTGAACAAATCCTCTCCGTCACAATACACATAACTTTGAATATTCAACTTTGTGCATGATTTTTAGGAATATGGAAATTGGAAAACGCGGGGCTACACTGCAGAAGCAAAGTCCATATTCAGATATCTTGGCCTTCAAGTTATTTTGCCTACATGAGAACTACCAATTCCCAAAGCAAACAGGGTGCGGAGAATTCTAGAGAGTTCCTGCTTGCCTGCGGAGTTGAAACACTGAGCCCCTGAAAACGTGAATATGTATTTATAGACACATTTGTCATCCTGAGGCTTTCACGGGGTAATTCCCGTGAAAGCAACTACCACAGGGCTGGCCTGACACACAATGGAGACTAATATAGTTTCTGAATTTAAATGTAAATCATGCTTGATCAGACTCACATACATACAGTTTCTGAAAAGTTGTGGAGGAATTTGGCTGTTTTTCCAAAGCAGGCGCTTCCTATTGTGGTCTCACCATACAGTAGCCCCCAGAATGTACTTGGGGCCTAGAGTTCATTTCTTTAACGGTGGTTTTTTTCACCGGCATTAAGGGCTACAGGTGGTGAGTGAGGCAGCGTGAGGTCAGTGTGTAATCTGTAAGCCACCCAGTGGAGTTCTGTTTACAGCAAAAAGTGAGAACTCAGCACCTTCCATGACTAATAGCAGTGGCTTCTGTTTTCATCTCACTGTTCTAGAACACTCCTACACTGCTTGAAGCTTCATTGTGGCAGGGAGGGGCAAATTCTACACTGGAGATCCCCAGACACCAGGAAGTCCATTTACCCCCTGAAATTGTATGCAGCGTGGCACATACTGGATGCACATTCCTCTGGGACTTCGCAGCTTTCCTCAGATCCTCAAAAGGATTCACACCCCCAAAGGTTAGGGACTTCTGCTTTAAGAGAAGCCAGATGTACTTACTGCTGCTCACAAAGTCATGAGAACCCAAAGAGGAAGGAGTTATGCTTTATTTGAGGCGGCACAGAGTGGTGGTAACAATGGATTTAAATCCACAGAGATAGTAACAATGGATTCAAATCCAAGCAAGCAGGAACTTGGACAAATGAGTCAATTTTCTGTAGCCATCTCAGGGTTATCTATAAAATGGGGAAGGTGGTTCCTACCTCGCATGAGTGATAAAATGAGCAACTAGCACAGGGCCTGTGGACAGAATCACCTTTCAACAAATGATAGCTAAGTGCTCTGTTTCCTGAATAATGCTTACCAAAAAATCATTACAGAGGAAAAAGACACAAGGATCTAGAAGAAAATCCTGCTACTCCAGGGAGAAATATGACTACTGAAGATGAAAAGTGGAAATTAAAATTCCCTAGACCCTCTTCTTGAGAATCAGCATCTTGTGGGATTATGTGAGGCAAGTGAACCACACTCAGTCTCGCCCCACACCGAGTTTGGCTATTACCAGCAGAATGTGCACTGACAGGTGAGTCCATCGGTATTCGAAAAACCTAGAAGGCAATTCTGGCCGATTTCAGTCTGCCTTTATTTTTGTTTTGTAAAGGTGTCTACCAAGTCCCCAAGACAGAGTTTCGCTTCCTATTTTTATTCACTTTTCATGCTTACAGTCATGTATCTAACAGCTATGTGGTAAATGTTTCCTACATGCCGGGCATAGTGAAGAGAGCCACCATAGTCCTACCCTCCTGAACACCTGCAAGCTTACATTCTCGCGAAGGAGGTGGGCAAAAAGCAAGGTGAACAAGATAATGCTAGATGATAATGACACATGTGATGGGGCAAGTAAACCAGTTCAGGGGTTGGAAGTGTTGGGGGCTAAGGAGTGAAGGGGGCTTCTTTAGGTAGGGAGGTCAAAGATGGCCTCTCCAGGGAGGGGCCATCTGTACTCAGGATCAGAGACAGAAATCGAACACACTCAGTTCCCAGCTGATGGCCAGGAACCAGGTCTTGGAAAGCAGACCTTTGGAGAGGGGAGGATTGAATCACCTCACCTAAACATTTTCACCAGAAAAGCCGTGACCCGTTGGGATGTAAACGTAAATGTCAAGCACTCCAAATCGTGAGCAGTTTTTATTAAATTCAAAGGACAGTCCCTATGATATTTCACACTCACTCACTGTCATGCCTGTTTGATCCCAGGGTGGGCAGAGGGCCACACTGCACACGCAGGTCACCAACCAGAGTGCTCCCAGCACTGGAAAACACCTGCAGGAGGCTGCTGCATCTATCAGGCCAGTCTTACTAAGACAAAGAAAATCCTTCACGTTCTGGCCACCCCTCCACCCCTGGATATGTTCATTTACCATCTTGGCTCGACCTCCCCCAATTCTCTATTGCTCTAGCCACTCTTTCTTTCTTTCTTTTTTCAAGTGTATTTATTTTTGAGAGGGAGGAGGGAGAAGCAGAGAGAGAGAGAGGGAGAGAATCCCAAGTAGGCTCCACACTGTCAGTGCAGAACCCAACGCGGGACTGGAACCCAAGAACCGTGAGATCGTGACCTGAGCCGAAATCGAGAGTTCGGACACGAACCAACCGAGCCGCCCAGGCCTCCCTGGCCACCCTCTCTCTAAACACACTCAGGGTCTCTGCAAGTGATGCTCTCCCTCCACAACACCTCATCCCTTTCCAACTTTCCCTTCCCCTCCTATGTCATCGCCTAGACCACACTTTCTCACGAAAGCCTTCTCTGCTCACAAAACAGACTCCCTCCAGCCCTCATGTCACAAGTCCTTTCTCTCATGGGTCTTAGCAGAGTTGGAAATTTTACAGTTTTCCGGAGGACTACTGAGTAATGCCTGCCCCTCCCCCAGAACAGAAGTTCTACAAGGGCTATGAGGATAAGGGGATAAAAACATCACTGCTGCTATCGCTGCTTATCACCTCCAACTGAAACTGTGACACATTACATGCTCAGAAAGTTTGCTGAATGCATGAAAATGTGTTGGTAATCAAAAATTTTGCCGAGTCCAAGGTTGAAATCGTTTTTCTACGTTTACTTCATCTCCCCGCGCTTCAGTTACCACTTCTGTCAAGTGGGAGAGGGGAGAGCCTACAACTAGTATCTCCTATGGGATTAAAGATCATACCTCACAAAGCGCCCAATTTACTTATTTTTTTTAACGTTTATTTACGAACGAGAGACAGAGCGTGAATGGGGGAGGGCCAGAAGAGAGGGAGACACAGAGTCCAAAGCAGGCTCCAGGCTCCGAGCTGTCAGCACAGAGCCCGTCGCGGGACTCGAACCCATGAACCTGAGCAGAAGTCAGACGCTTAACCAACTGAACCATCCAGGTGCCCCGACAAAGCGCCCAACTTAAATACAAAACAGAGGTGGAGTAAATCTTCCAAAGTTTCAGACTCCCCAGAGTCACCATGACCCTGAACCCTACTCCGGTAGTACTCAATAAGAATTTGTGGACGGCAGGCCAATAGAGTGCACAACTCATCCTGGTGTGCCTGGGGCGGTCCTGGTTTTAGCACCCCACAATGGAAGCAATTGGCTCAGACTATGCATATTGCTGAGTAGGAGAGCGAAGGAATTTGAAGTTGAATGACGCCAGCAAATCCCTTTAGCCGGGGGACACTCATCAGACACCACAGAGGTTAAAAACGCTCTAGAATCACAATGGTTGTGCTCATTTTTTTTTTTTTTTAATTTTTTTTTTTCAACGTTTATTTATTTTTGGGACAGAGAGAGACAGAGCATGAATGGGGGAGGGGTAGAGAGAGAGGGAGACATAGAATCGGAAACAGGCTCCAGGCTCTGAGCCATCAGCCCAGAGCCTGACGTGGGGCTCGAACTCACAGACCGCGAGATCGTGACCTGGCTGAAGCCGGACGCTTAACCGACTGCGCCACCCAGGCACCCCGGTTGTGCTCATTTAAATCCTACCTTTGCCTCTATGCTTCAGTTGCCTCATCCGTAAAATAAGGAGCAAAGCAGTCTCTCTCTAAAAAGCGTGTAAGGTTAAAATAACGTATACAACTCGCTTAGAGCTGTGCCTAGCACACAATAAAAAGTGAAGCCTCAGTAACGATCAGATGTTATTATGTCCTTGTCCTTCCCCGTTTTATTTGTCTTCTATCTAGATACTTTCAAGCATCTGGGCAGACTCGGTGAGTTACAAGCTGTGAACAGGAATTCAGCGTGCTTAGTAGAATAAAAGGTGGGCTTTGGGAAAAACAGAATAAAGGCTGGGTCTGCACTCCAGCTCTGCTTATTAGCTGAGTCATTTTGAGGCCACTAATCTCTGTTATGTTTCTCCATCTGTAAAATGGGAGGAAACCGTCTTTGCTAAGTTGCTGGGAGGACCAGAGATAATAAACAGACGGCTTCTGGGCCCTGGCCTATCGTCTATCCTCCATATATAGAGTTTTAGCCTGGAAGCACAGAGACATCGAGTGTGGATGCGGGCGGCTCAGGGCTACACACAGGGGCTCTGGGGTCAAATTGCCTGGGGATGCAGGGTCCTGATCCGCTCCTTACAGCTGCGTGACCTTGGGCAGGTGACTCCACCTCTCTGGGCCTCGGCTTCCTTCCGCGCAAAAGACGGTACCAGCAGCACCCAGGCTTGTGGGCTTGCGAGGGTTAAATGTGACAACCCAGGTAAAATGCCCAGCGGTGACGGCCAACCGCAGTCAATGGGACCTCCGGCTTCTCACCCCCGCAAGGACAAGGCGTGGGCCGCCGGGTCCACAGGCTCTCCACGGCCGTCCCCAGCACCGCGAGAGGCGACCCAGAGCTTCCCGAGGGTCCCGGCCCGGCTGCCCCGCCTCGGCCGGCCGGGGGGCCCGGGAAGACGTCCAGGGCGCCGGGCGCGGGGAGGCCTCGCCGCGGGGCCGCTCTCAGGGCCGGTGGGCTCGGCCTCGGGCCCCACGCCGGGCCTCAGAGCTGCACACCCCAGGCAGCCCGCGCCCGGCCCCCGGAGGCCGACCTCCGCCGGCCGCCCGAGCATCCCGCACCCCGAGCGCCCCACTCACCGCCTTCTTCATGGTGGCCGCCATCTTGGGACTGGACTACGACGCGCGGTGGGGAGGGCCGCAAGGGCGCGCCTCGGCCCGGGGCCGCTTCCAGCTCCCTGTCAGCCCAGAGCGCCCCCAAAATACAACACTGTCTCCACATTCCCTCCTACCGCATCACCGACCCGTGATTCCTAACGTCTGGGACTCAGGGAGATAATGTATCCTGGAAAGACTTGGTACATGCCAATTAAAGGCACAGGCAACGCCCTGTGGGCCGACAGAAACTAGGGGGTGTGGCGAACGGCCCCAGGGTTCCGCGGCGGGCGGCAGGGGGCGCCCCGCGCAGCGGGGCGGGGCCGGACGGGGCTGGGGGCGGAGCCGGGGCGGGGCCACGAGTGGACCAAAGGGGAGTTCTCTTTCATCAATCCCACAAACCTTGTAAGAAACCGGCATGCGTTAAACAGAGCTAAGAACGAATGACCTTGGTCTAGAATGTGAGACGTTCGTGCCCTGGTGTAAAGGAGGAGATACTACTATTAATTTATTAAACACTTACTGCGCAATTACTGTGTACCCTGACGCTTGTGCCTCCAAGTGTTTTTCTTTTTCTGTGTGTGTGAGGATTCCTTTACACTCCTGAAATTATTGAAGACCCCAAAGATTTTCTGTGTATGTAGGTTATTTTCATCGGTATTCACCATATTTGAAATTAAAACAGAATTTTAAAACATTTATTAATTCACTTAATAAAGAAACCCATTCTATATTAATATAAGTAACATTTTAAGTTATACAAAATCACTGGAAACTGGCATGGGCCTCTGAAAACAAGTGAGAGAAAAAAGGATGTAAGCATGCTTGGTCAGCAGCCGATAGTGTTTTGTACCTGGGGCTCTGAGTGGTGGGGTGTTCCCCAAGCCAGAGAGAGTCTCATGGCCTGGGAGGGTGTCATTTGATCTGGGCAACCGCTTGGACAGTGGCTGACCCCTGGCAACCATGGTACTGGCTGTGTCCGGCTCAGAAGCCCTCCGCCTCGCTCTGCATTTCACGGTCTCCATTCCCCTTCTCTCCCAGCCCTGGCATCCTTCAAGCAGATCTCTTTCCCAGCAGGAGAACCAGTTCTGTAAATACAAACGGGGACTTTCAAGTCTTCTGCTAAGCCTCCTCTCCTTTCCTTAAATTTGAGCATTTCCAACCTCTGCTTCTGGTTCTTTCTCTAGCAGGGGACTGTCCCCACTTGTTTGGGCCGGCAAAAGAAAGAAGCTTGTGGTGCCAATGGAAACAATTGCAGGTCAGGAAGGAAAATCACCAGTCACCACTTGAAAATACTATCCCCACTAAGGGTGACTGAACATATTCCCTTACACTGAGATGAAGACTGTCATCCACTGACAGGATCCATGTTTTTGTTTTTTGGTTTGGGTTTTTTTGACCCACGCAGTATTCTGATTTAATTGAACCGACATATGAAACTTACGAAATTGCACTCAACAGTATCAGATTTTTTATTTTGCTCGAGCTTGTAAAATCAGTGTCCCTGTGACCTCGAATCTACATTCCTGCATAGCAGCCAGCTGCTGCTGGTGATAATCAGGTAAGGCCTGTTTAGCTAACAGGCCCTCTCCAGGGCCCTGGCAGATCCCCACCTGCCCCATCCTTGTGCCTAACTGTCAGACCCTCCAGGTATATGTACTTGTCACTGGTCAGGCTTCTGTTCTAGCAGATCTAAATGAGAATGTTTGCGTGTGCATCTGTTTGTTCGAAATCTGTATCATTGCAGATGCTATTGCAAAAAGGAAGATGAATTACACAAGGTGCTTCACATCAAGAAGCTTACAGTTGGCACACATATATCCCCACAGATTTTAGCATGGGAGCTGCAGCCCTGGGACCAGTGCCTGAGGGGTCCTGGGGAGGAAGAGCTTAGCTGGAGTAGCCAATGAAAACCCTGGAATTGGTGGCAGGCTGAATGGATCAAGAAGGGCAGGTGCTGAAAAACATAGACAAAATTCCTTATCCTCATACAGCTTACATTCTAGTGATCAGAGACAGACCATATTCAAAATACAGAAATGAATAACATAGTATGTCAGAGATGAATGTTATTACTATGTGTTATTAATAGCTATAAGAAAGGACACTTGGGGCGCCTGGGTGGCTCAGTCCATTAAGCATCTGACTCTGGCTCGGGTCATGATCTCATTGTTTGTGGGCTCGAGCCCCGCATTGGGCTCTGTGCTGACATCTCTGAGCCTGGAGACTGCTTTGCGTTCTGTGTCTTCCTCGCTCTCTGCCTCCACCGCCCCCCCCCCCCCCACCCGCTCGAGCTCTCTCTCTCAAAAATAAATAAACATTAAAAAAAAAAGACAGAACACTTAAAATAATAATAAAAGACTGTATAACTACCAGGATGAAAACTTCAGGAGAAAGATACAAGAAATGGTAAGTATGTTGGCTTGAAAATTGAAGGGGAAAACCCCCCATCTACCCATCTATTTGAGTTGACATGTAACCTACAAAATTGTCCAGACATGTCCCGGTTTAAGATTCTGTCACAAAGCAATAATGGACTCATGTCATAGCAGAACGTGCATGAATGCCCTCCAGAACCCGCTCCATCCGCGCCAAGCCCCTGGTTCTGAGACTTAAAAAGGAAATCTTGGTGGGATTACCTGTTCACGCGGGCCTTGAGGAGTAAGGGGCAACAAGGAGCCAACCTTATTATCACGTGGTAATTTGTTCCAGGCCTGCAGGGGGCGCCCGAGGGTCGTGGTAGTACAGCCATTCAAGGCAACCTTTGTAATGTTTTGCCAAAATACAGAACTCTTATTTTCTTAATTTTTAAGATACAGTCTATTTTTTAAATTTAGAAAAAATATATTTTAAAAGGGCATTTAAAAATCTCTGACTTGGGGCGCCTGGGTGGCTCAGTCAGTTAACTCTCCGACTTAGGCTCAGGTCATGATCTCATAGTTTGTGAGGTTCAGCCCCAACAGCTCAGCTCAGAAACTGCTTCAGATTCTGTGTCTCCCTCTCTCTGCCCCTCCTCTGTGTTCTCTCTCTCTCTCTCTCTCTGTCTCTCAAAAATAAATAAATAAACATTTTTTAAAAATAATAAATGGGAAGTCTCACATTGTCAAAACCTTCACTCAAAATCTTCACGTATGTATACCAGGCAGATGGAAGGCATAAGCCACCCACTCGCTTGTGACCATCAGCAAACCTCCCCATATGCACATATTATGGAATGTTCTTAAGCCCAAATTTTCCTCCTAAATGAAATTTTTAATAAAGTCCCTAAGTTTACTGAAGTCAAAATGCAAATTAGGAACTCTAGCTCTTACTGAAAATTTCATCGCCAAGCTGTCTGGTTAGTATTTTCCCTTCTCGCCTCCTTCCTATGCTTGTCCATGATCATCAGAACTTCTTCAGGACTCTTGACCTCGGGTGGTGCCTTTAAACCTAACTCAACATTTAATCCATTCTCTAAAGACTTCCTTGTTTCTCATCAACCTGGTCCATCTTTAGATTCTCCACTTGCTACACAATTTGGTGCTTAAAAAAAAATGTTTATTTATTTTTGAGAGAGAGAGCAACAGAGCACATGCAGGGGAGGGGCAGAGAGAGAAGGAGACACAGAATCCAAAGCAGGCTCCAGGCTCCGAGCTGTCAGCACAGAGCCTGACGCGTGGCTCAAACTCACGAACCGTGAGATCATGACCTGAGCCGAAGTCGGGTGCTTTCACAACTGAGCCACCCAGCCGCCTCAATTTGGTGCTTTTCTAAGCTACCACTGCACATGCCTTACCCTTTCTCTCTCTCTGCTACTTCTTCTGAATATTCTTACTATGATGGGTAACATAAAGTAGTGTGAATTTGTATATGGCTCAACAATTTCGTAAATGATTTCCCACGACCCTCGATGAAATTCTTCTCTGTCTTCCCATTGCACTTAGGGTGTAATTTAGATTTATTACCAAGGCCTAGCCTCTATCTCCGACATTATTTTTTATACCATCTTTCCCCTCAATATCCTCCATCTTCTTGGGTCTCCTTTTGGGAATGATACCGGCTCCCTTCTACCTCAGGGCCTTTTCACCTGCTTATCTTGCTACTCAAGAGGCCCTTCTCCTGTTTTTCACTTGGCTGAATTCTGCCCATCCTCAACACTCAGCCTCTGTGTCGCTCCATCAAGAAATCTTTCTCAAACATATCCACCACCCAGAAAAAGCAACATCCCCCTTGCAAACACTGTTACAAGCCTCTCTCGCACGTTTTCTTTTGAAATACGTCTCCCCTGGTTTACTCACAGCACCCAGTAGTACGTAATTCAGTAGTATGTAATTAATTAGGGTTAGGGTTAAGGCCCAAAGTAATGGGATTAATACAGTAGTATGCAAAACAATATAGCCGTTGATAAATTCATTCAGCAATACGGTACAAGAGTCCATGGCTTATCTCCACTCGCTTTTTGTGTGTGCGCGCGCTGGATATGGTACCAGGTGCCTCGCCCAAATAGCGATCACGTGATCATGTGGCTCCATTGCCTGCGCAATCCTTCCCTTCTTCACCAGGTGGCGCTGTGACTCCAGGACATTTTATTTCTGACTTTTTTTTTTTTTTTTTTTTTATTTCTGCAACTCCTTAGGAACTGTCCGCGTTCTCGGCTACACTGTGACAAGCAGGAATACACAAAATCAAGGAAACCTCTCTTTGAGACAAAATGTACTCATCTCTCACTGGTTTGAATTCTTACCTTAATTTTTACCTGGCAAAAAGCAAAGCATTTTCCGGAACCCTCAAATGTATGCATTGGGTTTAGGCCTTTATGAGATAGACCATTAACTAGCCTGTTTATTTCAAGGGTACATGCCTGTAGCAATTTTCATATTAAGCAAGGAGTCAGTCATCGGGGCACCTGGGTGGCTCAGTCGGTTGAGCGTACGACTTCCGCTCGGGTCATGATCTCACAGTTCGTGAGTTCAAGCCCCGCGTCGGGCTCTGTGCTGATAGCTCAGATCCTGGAGCCTGCTTTGGATTCTGTGTCTCCCTCTCTCTCTGCCCCTCCCCCGCTCATGCTCTGTCTCTATCAAAAATAAATAAACATTAAAAAAATTTTTTTTAAAAGAAATGAGTCAGAACTTGTTATAAGTACCAGTCACTACATATCTTCAAATTAAAATATAAATTTGATTCATTCAACAAGAACCTCGTATTGAGCCAGGTAGCCTCTTCGCATAGATGCTATTCATAAAAAGGATCTGTTTTGTGCTGGAGTGGGCATCTGTTGTCTTTTGAATACTTTTCTCCATATTTAACATTTCCAGGTGATGAGTGTCGCCCCTCCATTCTGGAAGTCGGAACTCAATTTCCTAGCATCCTTGAAGCTCGGATGCAGGCCTGTGATCAGAGTCCAGCCAATCAGATTCACCAGTGACAGGCCAGTGACCAATGAGAGGAGAGCAATGGAGGCAGGTGCCAGGTGCCCAGGAGATTCCACTCCAGACAGCGAGAGCAGCCTGGCAAGGTCATCTCAATGGCATCCCTGGCTCTTTTGCGTCCACTGTGGATCCCTGGCCACCTCACAAAGGGTCTGTCCACATTTCAACGTCCTATTTCAAATTCTTGTGCTATATCTATCTATAGGGAGTTCTGGTGTTTGACACAAAGAACCCCGAAGAGATGTGACTTTTAAAAGAAAGTTACTCTTTAGCCATGGTAAATTCAGCTGAGATGATCAGGAGATGGAAAGAAAAATGTTGCAGGATCCCTGTGCTCAGCACAGACAGCTGTGCGGGTGAAACTACCTGAAGAAAAAAAAATCCACTTGCTACATGGCCACAGCACACGCAATGCCAACATAAGGACGCTGAGCTGATTTTCAATGCTTTTTATTTTGTAAAGCACATTTAATGAAGAGCCATCAGCTGAAGCCAGCACCAGAACCATCATAAACCACAACCATAGAATGCTAGTCACCTGGGAGGGCCCCACATGGAAACAGAAACTGATGGAGGAAGAGAGAAGGGACACTGGTGAGAAGTGGCCACTGCCTGGGCCTGGGAGAGCCTCAGAGGCATCAGGATGAGTCTTGGCAAGAAACCTGACTCCGTTTTGCTGACGAGCAAAGGACAAGATTGAAGACGTCATGGGAATCAGTGTTGTCAACTCCTAACGCTTCTGGGGTCTCTCCTTGAGCAAAATACTCGGCGGGCACTGAGGCCAAAGAGGGGGAATAAAAAGCAGCCTCTGCCCCACGCGCACTCACTGCCACCAGAAGAGAAGTGAATGCTGAGACGCGTGTAAACAGCAGTTAAATAAAATGAAACGCCATTTTTATTGTTTAGGAATAACTCTACTTCTGGCCACCTATTCTGAGAACATAGGTCTAAAAGCAGAAATAGACTATTCCAAGAGTGCGTAGGAAAGCGGTGCTTATAAAAATGAAGCATTTCAACTACTCTTAAGGGTTTGGCAAAAGAGACCAGTTTAAGTGGCCCATAGGATACTCACTGCAATATGCACGTGTCACAACGCCCATTCTAAAAAGTAACAGCAGAGGGAAACGTGGAAAAACAGGTCAGATGCAAAATTACAATTCCAATTTTGTTTTTAAAAATCATTTCTATGAGACAGACACTTAGAAACGTATAGGAATGAAATATGTAAAAATGTCAATATGTAACAGTGATTTTATATAGGAGGTATCAGGAATTAAATAGGACTTTTAACTTCCATCTTTATACTTTTCTGTATTTTCTAAATTTTAGAAAGTGAATATGGATTCATGTTTAGTCAGGTAGAAATTAGTATTAAGCTAACCAATATGTAGAAATGCAAGATGTAGTGAAACCTGATGCAAGCTATAAGGTGAACACATTGTGATTCTAACTAGAACCACAGACAGAATATATAGAAAGAAATACACAACTATTCTGAGCAGTTGTCACTGGGTGGTGACATGAAATCCAATGTTTTCTTTTTTGTACTTTCTTAAATTTCTTTTAATGATTATATGTTACTTTAATAATATTTGGGATGTAGCAGGATTCTTGCACAGAGAGTCATGACCCCCAAGGTTTTCCTTTCCAGGAAGCAACTTTATTCGTGTCGGCACAGCTCAGTTGGATTCATACGTGACGAACTGAGCCCCAAACGCCACATGCATTGTTTTTCATACATTTTTTACTTCTTTGTCTCCCATATATGGTAACACACAAACACGTAGTCTGATTAAGTGGTCTCATGTTACAGGGTCGTGAGAGATGTCATGTACGCGTATAGCCAGGTTACCTTGAGGTTTTTTATTGTGGTTTGGTTGGTTGTTGTTTTTTTTTCTTTTCCTTAGAGAGGGGACCCTATCACAGAGAAACTTCTTTTCCTTTTTAAAAAAAAAAATTTTTTTAATGTTTATTTTTGAGAGAGAGAGAGAGAGACAAAGCACAAATGGGGAGGGATGGAGAGAGAGGGAGAGACAGAATTTGAAGCAGGCTTCAGGCTCTGAGCTGTCAGCACAGAGCCCGATGCGGGGCTCAAACTCATGAACGATGAGATCATGACCTGAGCCAAAGTCAGACACTCAACTGACTGAGCCACCCAGGTGCTCTGGGAAACTTCTTTTTCAAGACAGGACTACACTATTACCTTCTCAGTAAAGAAGGCTAGATAATTCTCACATTCTCCTAATCGCAGGATCTCAATCGTCAGAAGCAAAGGATTTATATTGAAATAAGTTCTTGACATTATTGTCCTAAGTCTCTGAGGAGGAATAAGAAGCTCCCTGAAGTATTAAATAGTTAACTACAATTTTTAAAAATTTCTATAAACTCAGTCTTTAACATGATGAGCACAAATCTTATAAAACATGGTTGCTATGAGAAGTAGCATTCATTTAATCTGTAAATGTTTGTTGTAAGAAATTATTTTGCTAATTTAAACTATACCTAAATATAATTTTTTATCATTAACTCGGTATTAAACAGAGATATATAGATATATGGAGACATATACTTATATGTTTTATATATATATATAGGTAGATAATTATCAAATATATATTATATTTATATATATTATCAAATATATTTTATATTTATATATTTTATATTATCAAATATATTATATATTATATTATCAAATACACACACACACACACACACACACACACACACACACACACACACCATTTGATTATCTGTCCAAGAAGAACTACTCTTCCTAAATACATGGCATTTGCTCCCCCCACATGCATTTCCCCTTCTGCCAATGGCGCTGATTTTGGTTTAGAGATCTTCCTCTAACTCCCTCCAGTGGTCACTTTAACATGCAACTTGCAGAGACATTTGGCCAAACATTACCTTGTGTGTGTCTGTAAATGTTTTTGACTGAAATTAATATGTGAACCCTAGACAGAGTAAAGCCCTTCCTAACGTGGGTTGGCCTCATCCAATCAATAGAAGATCTGAATAGAACAAAAAGATGGCATAAGAGTGAACTCCTCCTGCCTGCCTACTGAGCTGGGACACTGGTCCTTTCCAGTTTTCAGCCTTGAACTGACACATCAGCTCTCCTGGGTTTCCGGCATGCCAACTGTGGATCTTGGGATTTATCTCCATAATCACATAAACCACTTTTGATAATTTTCTTTCTTTCTTTCTTTCTTTCTTTCTTTCTTTCTTTCTTTCTTTCTTTCAAAAAAAATTTTTTAACCTTTATTTATTTTTGAGACAGAGAAAGACAGAGCATGAATGGGGGAGGGTCAGAGAGAGAGAGGGAGACACAGACTCTGAAACAGGCTCCAGGCTCTGAGCTGTCAGCACAGAGCCTGACGCGGGGCTTGAACTCACAGACCGCGAGATCACGACCTGAGCCGAAGTCGGACGCTTAACTGACTGAGCCACCCAGGCGCCCCATCTTTCTAACTTTCTATCTATCTTTCCATCCATCTTTCTATCTATCTATCCTCTATCTATCTTTCCATCTATCTTTCTATTCTCTATCTATCTTTCCATCCATCTTTCTATCTATCCTCTATCTATCTATTTATCTATCCATCCACATTCTACTGGTTCTGTTTCTCTGGAGAACCCAGACTAATATACTCCCAATCAGTCCATGTGATCTGGATGGGTTCTAACACTGTCCTAGGAGTAGAGCATAAGAACAGGCTTCAGCCAATCAGCAAATTGTGGCCACGTGATTGTTCAGCAATCAGCATATGACCAAATTTAGGCCAATCAGAGCCAGGGCTTCTGATTAGCATGAGTGCCGGAAGACATCTCTCCCTGCTGGCTGTGAAACTATAGGAATGTAAATTCTAGAACAGTGGCCAGCATCTTGCCTTATAAAGAGTGAGCTCATCTGAAAAATGGAGCCAACACACAAGTGCGGCCGAGGAACGGAGAGAGATAAAATAAGGCTTGACTTCTCAAGTGTTGCCCTGGTCCCACTAAGCTCGGCTAGCTCTCCTCCTGAACTTCTCAGTGACATGAGTCAATTCTTTATGTGCCAAATGGGACTTGCCTTAATTTTCTGTGATTTATAACCAAAAGAGTATTAGCTGACATGTTCTAGCAACAGCAATGTCTGAACAGAGCCTGAGACAAAGGCTTGCCACAGGGAGTCAGTATTGGGAAGTGACTCTGGAGAACTGGAACAGGGGGCAGGGAGGGGGCTGGGAAAAGTGAAAAAGGCTGGGCCAGGAAGCTGTTCCAAGGGCTGTTTACTGAGCTAGTTACCTCGTGGCCAACTGGACTTACCCTTCCTGGGAACCCTTCAGGGCACCTTGCACCACATATCATAGAATTGTTCTCACCACAGAAATAGCACTTACCTACCCTTTCTGGTTTGGTCGAGGGTTGCCCTGGGGTGTTAACTTTCTTGCACTTTGTTCTGGTACCAGAAGGGTTGCGGAAGCTACCTGCAGCCAGCAGAAAATCCTCTAGAGGTAAGGCAGAGATGAGTAAGGGGCTCTTTGCACAGCTGTTGGTGAGGCCAATGGCCAGTGTGGAAAGATAGGTCAAGGCGGGGATATAAGACGAGGCCTTAAAGGTACACAACACCATTATAGATCAGTTATCAGTAGAACATATTTCCCCTCTAAGATTGAACTCCACCATTTTTTAATGTTTTATATATTTTTGAGAGAGAGAGCGCAAGCAAGGGGGAGCAGAGAGAGAGAGGAAGCAAGGAAAGGAAGCGGGCTCTGCACTGACAGCAGCTAGCCTGATGTGGGACTCGAACTCACGAACTGCAAGATCATGACCTGAGCCCAAGTTGGATGCTCAACTGACTGAGCCACTCAGGTGCCCCTCCACTATTTTTTTTTTTTTTTTATGAATTCGGAAAAGAGCAGGGCTGATTCCTATGGCGCTCAACCAGGACTCAAATATTGATGTCTCCCATCACTCTTACTTAAGACTAAGTAATCCCCTTTGGGAGTTTCCTGAATCCAATTCTTAGGAAATCGTTCGGTTGCAGAACAGGGTCAGACCAGTTGTGTGTAGGTAGAGGAGGGCTTTCCCCTGAAATGAATGAATGGCCCCCATTGTCATTTATCTATGGAAGAGATCAGTCTCGATCTGACAAATTAAAATGAGGGAGGTGAATTTTAGATCGAGTGAAGAAAAAACTTATTTTTTTTCCACCTCCATCCAGAATTTAAACAGGCGAGGAAAGAGGGACCTGCCCTTATTCACTCACTCATTCATTCATTCATTCATTCAGCATGTTATTTATCGAAGTTACCAGGAGCAGGCACATAATTTGCAGGTCGTAGCGCAAAATGAAAATGGTGGGGAGGAGGAATTGTTCGAGTATCATTAAGAATTTCTGTAGGGCAACAGCAGAGCATTAGACCAAGTGTGGGGACCTTCTGAGCAAGGGGCCCCGAATGTCATCTGTGTATCAGTCATTGTGCTAAGTTTCAGGAGTACGTTAGCAAACGAGACACATCCAGCATTTGTCCTCATGAAGAGTCTAGGCTGGGATTCCTGCTCTTCCCTCCCTCGGTCTGCCTCACAGCCTGAGCACCTGCTAGAGTGAGTTTCATTCTATATTAAAGAATTTTTCATGCGACCTCCTCCCTAAACCCCGGGAGCTCACCTGAAGAACCAGTGATATATTCCGGGGCAGAGGGGGTGGTCTGGCTACGTTGAGGGATGTCAGGTGTGTCTCCGGGAAAGACATTTGTCCTGAGGGCCAGCTTCCTGGGGATTGTCAAATATCAGTTCAATTATTAGTCACAGTTGATTTATAATCTCATTTAGACCCTAACTGCTAAGTGATCTACTACCCCGGTGGCCTTCCCACACTCTCTATGGCTTTCATACCTGACTGCTTAACACAGCTACCCTATCTGCACAGTCTGTGAAGCGTTTTGAGTCCGGGACTGCTGAAATCCATAGTACTCACTTGCTAATCTTTAAGGTATTCCTTGCAAATGTTTTCAGAGAACACCTCTGCAGCCTCTAAAGCTTGCCAAACACCAACATCTGCACAGGGGAAGAAAGCTGCCAGATCTAGCATAAGCCACGACGAGTTCTCCTAAGTTGGGGAATGAGGGCAGGTGCCACTATGGGAAGCATGAAGGGGGCTCAGGTGCAGTTAGGACACACTCAGGAGTTCGTGACTCAGGTGTTCTTAGTGCTCCTGGTAGGGGACTTCCAGGACGCGCCTTGCCATGGGTAATGCGGTTTACATTACAGGAATTTGTATTTCTTTTCACTGGGTTATATGAATTACTCTTACATTCTCAGCTGCAGGCACTTTCACCGTGGCTTATGTTGTGATGGGTTCAGTAAACTAAGGACTAAAAATTTTAGGAACCCTGCGAAGATCTTAATCCTGAAGGAGGCATCTCCATCTGCTGAAAATGCTATGGGGCAGTTCTATTTCAAGTGTAAGAAAAGGAAAAAAAAAAAATGAATCTGAAGGTACATGTCATTTTAAAGATCTCTAATTCATACGCAAAAGTAGGATGCTTCATGTTCAAGTTTTCCACATTGGATACAGTCCCTGATTAAGTAATAGATACTTTTGGGGTGCCTGGGGGGCTCAGTCAGTTAAGCGTCCGACTTCAGCTCAGGTCATGATCACCGTTCGAGCCCCGCGTCAGGCTCTGTGCTGACAGCTCAGAGCCTGGAGCCTAGCTTCAGATTCTGTCTCTCATGCTCTCGCTCTCTCTCTCAAAAATAAATAAACATTAAAAAAAAAAGAATCTAGGGGCGCCTGGGTGGCGCAGTCGGTTAAGCGTCCGACTTCAGCCAGGTCACGATCTCGCGGTCCATGAGTTCGAGCCCCGTGTCGGGCTCTGGGCTGATGGCTCAGAGCCTGGAGCCTGTTTCCGAGATTCTGTGTCTCCCTCTGTCTCTGCCCCTCCCCCGTTCATGCTCTGTCTCTCTCTGTCCCAAAAATAAATAAACATTGAAAAAAAATTAAAAAAAAAAAAAGAATCTATAAAAAAAGTAACAGGTACTTTTTTTAATTTCAAAAGTGACTCCTTTTTTGTATGTATATTACAGTTCAATAAAATTTTTTAAAACATTTATTTATTATTGAGAGACAGAGACAGAGCATGAGCAAGGGTAGGGGCAGAGAGAAGAGGAGACACAGAATCTGAAGCAGGCTCCAGGCTCCGAGCTGCCAGCACAGAGCCCAAAGTGGGGCTCAAACCCAGAAACTGTGAGATCATGACCTGAGCCGAAGTCGGACACTCAACCGACTTGTCCACCTAGGGGCCCCTAAAAGTTTTCTTTCTAAAACAATTCTATGTTTGTTTTTTCCTGGGTCGTATGATTGTAGATGGTTTTTGTTGGCTTATTTTAAATTTGTTGCATTTCCTAACTGCCTGGGATGAGCTGCTAACGCTTTAATTCTTTCCCTATCGATTCTGTCCTTGTCCAAAATCGATGATCACGTAATGAGCATTTGCTGATACAAACGTTATCCACCTGGTGCCCCAAGCCCAGTACTTCTCAGATCAGAAAGGAGATACACGCACACTGAGATAACGTTGTTCTCCTGAGCAAAACAATTCAGTCTCAAAAGTTTCGAGTTACCTAGAACAAAACAAGGAAGTGTTGCTGAGATCATTTGAAAGTGAAATGCTTACTCATTTGAAACCCGCCCCATTTAATGATTTCCTCTTGTCTTGGCTCCCTAAGAAGTTCGGAGTATATTCAGAGGACGTGAAATTTGCAGCATTCACCGGTACCCATCTGCAGAACACGGTTTATTCTGAATGGGAGCCAAGGTGACTTTTGTGAACAATCCTGAGTCTCAAATCCAGATGCCCGAGAGGGTCACCGGAACGTGTGATTCACCCAGCTATTTGAGCAATAAAAATGTCCAAGCGCTTTGAGTCTTAAGAACCTGCAAGCGAGAATGCTGATCAAATATCCTGCTGGTGTTCCAATGATACCTGCTGAATGCCGCTCCCGGTATCCTTGTCCTGCAGCCTCGGTGCTGACAATCCTCTAGCGGTGGGCTTCTTTTGGAAACCTTTCACATCCTCACCTTGCAACACTTTGGCAAGCCTCTGTCATATGCCAGATAAATTCTCTTACTGGTTAGGATAGTCAGCACCAGTTTCTGTTGCTTATAACTGAAAGAATCTAAATTAAATTTCCACCCGCAACTCCAAAAGGTCCATCCACACCGGGCCTCAAGAAAGGCCTGCAATGGGGCGCCTGGGTGGCGTAGTCGGTTAAGCGTCCGACTTCGGCCAGGTCACGATCTCGCGGTCCGTGAGTTCAAGCCCCGCGTCAGGCTCTGGGCTGATGGCTCGGAGCCTGGAGCCTGTTTCCGATTCTGTGTCTCCCTCTCTCTCTGCCCCTCCCCCGTTCATGCTCTGTCTCTCTCTGTCCCAAAAATAAAAATAAAAACGTTGAAAAAAAAATAAAAAAAAAAAAAAAAAAGAAAGGCCTGCAAGTGGGAACTAGTAAACCATCAGGACCCTCCCTCCTTTTCTCCGCTCGGCTCAGCTGCTACAACCTTCTTTATCTCTGAAAATTTTCTTCCTCTACTGATTCAGTGACAGAGGGGTGGGGAATAATGGGTGATCTCTCCATAAGTTCTGATCAAGAGACCAGTTCGCACTAACGAGCGTGCTGTTTCCCAAATCCCAAATCGATGAAATGCTTCAGAGTAAGATCCAAGTGGCCCATTTGAATCCATTGTCACTCCGGAAGGTATGGCCAGAATCCATTGTCATATACGATCATGGCTGCCAAGGGGTCAGGCCTGTGCGGTAAGGGAGAGAAACCATTTTTCACTCTCTCACTTTTTTACCTTTCACATGGGCTTCCCTGAGTCATGATTCTGGGAAGGTTTGCATTGGGATCTGTCATCACTGCCTGGCACGAACCTCTCGGTGTCTTTCATGAGATTATTCGTCAGCAGAGACCATGATTTTATAAGGGTTAGTGGAAGATAGTTCCTTGAAAGTTCACGGGTGACAAAATAGTAGGAGATAGTCGCTTTAGAAACTGGGTTTGGGGCGCCTGGGTGGCGCAGTCGGTTAAGCGTCCGACTTCAGCCAGGTCACGATCTCGTGGTCCGTGGGTTCGAGCCCCGCGTCAGGCTCTGGGCTGATGGCTCAGAGCCCGGAGCCTGTTTCCGATTCTGTGTCTCCCTCTCTCTCTGCCCCTCCCCCGTTCATGCTCTGTCTCTCTCTGTCCCAAAAATAAATAAACGTTGAAAAAAAAAAAAATTAAAAAAAAAAAAAAAAAAGAAACTGGGTTTGATCTTCTGTGCCTTCATTCATTGTCCTCATTAAAATATCCTGGTTGATTTTCCCTGATTAAAAAAAAAAATGTTCTATTTGTATCTCCTGGGCCGAAGGTATTAAGATAGCAGAGGGACACAGAAGCATACTATACTTGGGATAACAGGGAGAGTTGCTTGATCATGATATGAATAGTTCCCAATCCTTTGAATTTCACATCCCAATACATTTTTTTAAAATACAGACTGGGGAGCAGTATCATCAGAGAGGTACCCACTCTTTATTTTGCCAAGGAAGGATGTGAAACCGAGGAGGCTTACATCTAAGATCAACAACAGAAAAACAAAGACTTTACCATGGGGGGAAAAAGAAGGTGCCGGAACAGAATAAAGAACTACCTTTCCCCACAAAAAGTTGTTCTGCTAAACTTGTTCCAATTCGATGAAACCCCAGGCCACTGAAGCAACAGACCGCCCGACAACCCTTGCTAGTGAACTCGCATTTGAAATCCACTCCAAGGCACAACCTACCTTTCCAGAGAGTAAGGGTAAAATGGGGCAGAGACAATACCCCTTCCGTTAGAATTCTTCCCTCCTGCAACCATGGTTTTCGACAGACGTGAGGACACGCTGTCCCATCTGAGTGTGATGTCCTTTTGTGCCATGAAGTTCTAGCTGGAAGCAAAACAGACCCTTATACTACCTACTTGGCACGTGCTGGGCACTCCGCTAAGTGGTAGCCATACAACTACCCATGCATTTGGTAACATTCTCCTTTTCACTGATGAGGAAGCAGAGGCTGGGAGAGATGCTATCGCTTTGCAAAGGCTGATCAGTTCTGGGGCTGGGATTTGAGCCCAACTGCCTCTGAGGCCAAGTCCGCTCTTCCAACCACGACGCTCCTCCTTCGAGATTCAAACCAGGATTTTGACAACCAGAAGACACACACACATTTTCATTTTAGAGAAAAGTCGTTTAGGAAAGAACTCATTTTCTTTTGGGCTCCAGACTTGAGACCTCAGAAAATGTTCCTAGCTCTGTTGCCTGAGTCATGGCGGAGTCATCTTGTTGAATAACAAAATATCTGAGTCACTCGGACTTCATGTAGGAAAAAAACAAAACGAAACACACGAGCGGCTTTATTTGAGATTGAATGGTTTTGAAATCAAGTCACAGGCCGGGGCATGAGGCTAACAGACTTATTTATGTTGGTGAGATGAACTGATTGTAAGTGTTATGTAAGTAAAAGTGACACTCCCCAGGATGAAACAATGTTTCATCAATGTCACCATTGTTAACGGTGAAACTCTATGGACTCACTGATCATTAGTCTTCAGAACAGGCAGGGAGCCTTTTTGTTTCACTCTGTCAATTGCTTATTTATCTCAAGGATAAAAAACAATTCCCCTCCATACATATGTCTTCTGATATATTTCAAAGTCTGAATTTAATTCCTGTACGTTCACTTGCAGCCTTGACCGTGTATAGGTGGAATTGTCATTGAGTTCTATGAGTGCAGACTCTTATGTCCCTGAAAATATCCCCTGAACTTCTAGAAACACCTCCAGTTCTCTTACCAGGAAATTCACACTTAGGGAATGGGCTTCACTTGAGGCTATCCCACTGAGAGAAACAAATTCAGACTGAGATCCATACACAATACCAGATTCTTTTCTGAAAGCTGGTCTTGACAGGAGAAAGGGGACAAGAACAAGTGTGTATTAGATATGATGATGGGGCACCTGGGTGGCTCAGTCTGTTAAGTGTCCGACTTTGACTCAGGTCACGGTCTCACGGTTTGTGAGTTCGGGCCCCATGTCGGGCTCTGTGCTGACACCTCGGAGCCTGGAGCCTGCTTCAGATTCTGTGTCTCCCCCTCTCTCTCATGCTCGGTCTCTCTCTGTCTCTTAAAAAATGAATAAACATTAAAAAAAGGGAAAGAAATAGATATGATGAAAATACATCAAGAGCTAACATTTGCCTGGATTTACAAGGGGCAAGACATTATTCCAGGTGTTTGACATGAATTAACTCCTTGAATCGTTTTAACAGCGTTAGGAGATAGGTAGTCTCATAATCCATATTTTGTAGATTAAGAAACTGAGACACAGAGATGCTGAGTGATTTGCCCAAGGTTGCACAGCCAGGAAGTAGGGGAGCTGGATTGAAACTCCATTGGTCTGACTTAAATTAGTCCCTTTTACCCACTGCACTAACTAGGCCATTGAGCTGGGGCAGGAAGGGGCCGGGTGACCGCAAGAGCATGGCAGACAGTGAGCTGGACCCCAGGAACGACTCCCGGCTTCCAACCTTACTGAGGACGTCCCGCCAGCCCTGTCTGTATTCATTAAGCCTGGAAAAGAAAATGGACAATTCTCTTATTGATTCAAAAAGAAAGATGCCGATATTCCAAGAGTCTTTATGAAAAGTCTGTTTACCGCCAGGGCTTGGCAAGTCTCAGAAACGGGCAGCTGCTCAGGACCCTTGCAAGGTTGAAGGGAGGACACCCCTGCCACATTTGCAAAGCACACGGCCTCTTTTCTTTACCGTGTGGCCACAGTCGGTCAGATTTCTTGTGTTTGAGTAACAGACGTCCATGACGGCTAACCAAAGCAGAAAAGGAAGTTGTCGATGGGATATTGCGGAGCCCACGGAATGGATGGCAAAGCTGCACAAGCAGATCCGGACAAGCGGGCAGACCTCGAGGGAGATTAAGCAGCCACGCTGTGGCCCGAATTGCAGCAAAAGGAAAGTCTGGTTGGATTCCGAGGCAGGGAGACCGCCACAGCACGGCCGGCAGAGCACATTTGATTCCCTGGGGGCCGCTCACTACCCGACCAGCAATCAGGACCGCAGGCTCTTCGTCGGAGCCCTCAGCCAGAGCATCCGATTGGCTGGGGTTAGTCACACGATCTCTACTTGTTGAGCTGGGAGGCGGGCTTTCTGTTTTTCATTCCCCCCTAATTAACGTGCAGTGTCATATTAATTTCAGGTGCATGATATAGCGATTGAGCGATTCTTGTTCAACAATTCCGCGCTCATCGTGATAACTGTGTTCTTATTCCCCACCACCTGTCTCACCCATCCCCCCACCCCCTGCCCTCTGGTAACCATCAGTTTGTTCTCTATGCTTAAGAGTCTGCTTGTTGGGGGCGCCTGGGTGGCTCACTGGGTTAAGCCTCCAACTCCTGGTTGCAGCTCAGGTCGTGATCTCACGGTGTGTGAGGTCAAGCCCCATATCGGGCTCCGTGCTGACGGTGCAGAGCCTGCTTGGGATTCTCTCTCTCCCTCTCCCTCTGTCTGCCCCCCCCCCCCCCGCTTGCTCTCTCTTTCTGTCAAAAATAAATAAATAAGCTTAAAAAAAAACAAAGAGAAGACTCTGGCCTTTGCTTGATTTTTTTTTTTTTATTCTTTCTTCCTTTGTTTTGTTTCTTAAATTCCACACGTGAGTGAAATCGTATGGTATTTGTCTTTCTGTCACTAACTTATTTCACTTACCATTACACCCTCTAGATCTACCCCTGTTGTTGCAAATGGCAAGATCTCATTCCTTTTTATGGCTGAATAATATTCCACTGAATATATACCTACCACCTCTGTTACCTTCATTAATCTATTTATGGACACTTGAGTGGTTTCCATATTTGGCTACTATAAATAATGCTGCAATAAACATAGGGGTGCATATATCTTTTCCAATTCATGTTTCCTTTGGGTAAATACCCAGTGGAATTACTGAATCGTATGGTAATCCTATTTTTTTTTGAGGAACCCCCATACTGTTTTCCATAGTTGCTACACCAGTTTGCATTCAAGGGGGACTTTCGGGAGCCCCTTCGGCTTCTGTAGCTGGTGCAAATGTCCCCATTTTAGGATTTCTCAAAATATTCTAGGCTCCCGTGCTGGGCAGAATGGCATATTTGCCATCCAGATTTAAAGAAAATGCAATAATCATCAAAAGTAGGGCAAGAGATTATTCTCAAGATAGAACGTGGAAGAGTATGGATGAAGACAGGCTTTGATTTTCAGCTCTCCTACAAGCTTACCCCATGACCTTGGGAAGGTCGCTCACAATTTCTGACCTTGCATTTCCTCATTTGTAAAATGATAGTCAACGTGGTATTTACCTTCAGGATTTGTGGTGATTCCTGGAGATGGTGAGAGCAGGGAAATTCACATTTACAAGGTATACCCGAACATCTTACATATGCACCTATATTTATTTTCCACTTCCCCTAGATGCAGAAGTGGCAGAAATAGAGTTCTATAGTGGGAAAGGGGCCTTAAGTTAGGGTGGACCATGAGAGATGCAGGGTTGAATTACGGAGAAAACCTGGAAAATGGCCATCGCTGTTAAGGTTCATAGAAAAATCCGCTCACACCTTCTTGCAGCATCCTTGAGAATGTAACACCTCAGGGACTTTTTCTCCTACAACTAACTGGATGACCATGATCCCTGGATGTTTCTTCTGGGTGTGTGTTTTTCAAGGTATCTGGCAAAAGTTTCCCTTTAGGAACCTTCTGTTTGTTCCCACATGATAGAGGCTTCTGAAGATAGGATTACACATATAAAAAATGCTCCCTGGCCCCAATATTCCACCACAGATAAACCTGCCCAAAACATCCACCAAAAGCACTACCTCTGGAACTAAGACATTCCCCTGTCTGTGGCTTCGATTAATAGTAATTTAGCTGACATTTCCTTGCCAATATTTATTGACTACTTGTCACATGCCTCATCTGCATTGTCTTATTTAATCCGCAAAGCAATTCTATGAAGTAAGTACCACCATTTACAGAAAATGGAAATCGAGTCTCAGCGAGAGGATGTCACGTGTTCAAGGTCATGCCTCAAACCCAAGTTTCTCTTACTGTAACCTTAACTACCACCCTGTGGACAATGTATTTGGCGGGATGGGTGAGCAGGTGGAGTTTTTGCAGAAAATTAAGGGCTGCTGTGTTCTTTGAGGGCCCTCGTGCAGTAATTGGTTCCCTCACCCCTCTGTGGCTCAAATGGCAAGGATCGCTCATAGCTACCCTCACCTTTTCCCCACAAACATAGGTGTGTGCCAAAAACGAAAAAATTCTGAATGCTCCCTCTGGGGCTTATCAAGAAATTCCATCTCACGCATTCTTTTGACATCCCTTATGGGGTATCTACCTTCCATCAGGCCGTGTGAGGAAGTACCCTTTGGAGATAAGCCAAAGGTTGTTACGGTGATTCCCCCTGGTTGAAGACTTCGTGGTTCAGGGAAGCTGTGCCTCTCCACACCACACTGGGAACAAGGACTTCGGGTAGAGGGCTCAGTGCCAGACCACAGGATATGCCAGGCCTTCTTCCTCTGAGTTGGGGCAGGGATTGAGGGTAGGTGTTAGGAGAATTCAAAATTCCTGTTTTGTGTTTTTCTGGAAATACAGACCCATTATCTTTTGGACTGAAGATCATACGTGATTACAAAAAGGGGCTGGGGGGGGGCACCTGGGTGGCTCAGTCGGTTAAGCGTCCGACTTCAGTTCAGGTCATGATCTCGTGGTCCATGAGTTCTAGCCCTGCATCGGGCTCTGCTCTGACAGCTCGGAGCCTGGAGCCTGCTTCGGATTCTGTGTCTCCCTCTCTCTCTGCTCCTCCCCCACTCATACTCTGTCTCTCTCCGTCTCAAAAATAAATACACATTGAAACAAATTTTAATGGGTTGGAAAATGACATCATAGACCTTCAAAACAGCAAGTGCTATTAAATCTGCAGGTGTGTGTGTGTGTATGTATGAGTGTGTGTGCGCACGTGTGTGTGTGTGTGTGTGTGTAGAGGCAGAGGTGTGCCAGGGATAAGCACATATGCATGGGTGTAAGCCTGGGGGTTGTGTGGTTGTGCGGGAGTGGATATGGGTGTGTGTTGTGGGTGCTTGTTCACATGCTGGAAGGTGTGCTTGCGAAGAGGTTGTGCCCCCGCAATGTGTGTGTGTAGGAGGGTGTGACTGCGGGGGCATGTACAGATCCACAGCTATAAGTGTGTGGGCAGGTGTATGTGCTGGGGGGCCGTAGCTCCACAGTGGAGACAGATTTCCGACATAAAGGGAGAAGACGGGGTTTCTAACATCATGGTAGGTCTGTGAGGTCCTGAGATTTTGAGACACAAGTTGCCACTTAAACTCGCCATATGAGACTTTTAGAGGTCCTCATGATTTTACCCGTCTACCGAGAAGGCCACTGTATGTCTCTTCGCACAATCCTTGTGAGATGATCTCTGTTGAAATACCCACTTTCTCTGAAGTCTCTAGCTGGTAGGGAAGAGCTTTTCTGATGATCACTTCTTTTGTAGTAGGTTACGAAAATCAGATCCCAAAGAACTCTCGAGCGGTGTGCTGGAGTTTTCCTGGAGTAGCCACCTAAGTGGCCTTAGATGAAGGCTGTCTGGCAGATGCTTTTCACCTTGGACTCCACTTCTGAGGGAGTGTCTGACTCGAGCTCCCCAGTGTGGATGCGGCCACCCAGCTTTCCTGCTGGCGGAGCAGAAACATAACTTCTGGAATAAGAAGCATGGGCTTTTTGTCTTTTCCTTTAATACCTTTTATTTTTTAATGTTTTTATTTTTTTTTTGAGAGAGAGAGAGAGAGGCACAGAAGGCGAGTGGGGGAGGGGCAGAGAGAGAGAGGGAGAGAAGAAATCTGAAGCAGGCTCCAGTTCTGAGCTGTCAGCACAGACCCCGATGTGGGGCTTGAACACATGAATGGTGAGATCATGACCTGAGCCGAAGTCAGATGCCCAGTTGACTGAGCCACCCAGACAACCCTCCTTTAATACTTTAAGGTAAGAAGTTGTCACACATCTAACACTGACGTTGAAAAGAACAGAAAGAGTCATTCATTAACAATGATGGAAGAATGGGGCATCTGGGTGGTTCAGTTGGTTAAGCGTCCGACTTCTGCTCAGGTCATGATGTGGTTCATGGGTTTGAGCCCCGCGTCGGGCTCTGTGCTGACAGCTCAGAGCCTGGAGCCTGTTTCAGATTCTGTGTCTCCCTCTCTCTGCCCCCTCCCCGCTCAGGCTCTGTCTCTCTCTGTCTCTCAAAAATGAATAAACATTAAAAAAAACTTTAAGAGGGGCGCCTGGGTGGCGCAGTCGGTTAAGCGTCCGACTTCAGCTCAGGTCACGATCTCGCGGTCCGTGAGTTCGAGCCCCGCGTCGGGCTCTGGGCTGATGGCTCAGAGCCTGGAGCCTGTTTCCGATTCTGTGTCTCCCTCTCTCTCTGCCCCTCCCCCGTTCATGCTCTGTCTCTCTCTGTCGCAAAAATAAATAAACGTTGAAAAAAAAATTTTTTAAATAAAAAAAAAAACTTTAAGAAAAAGCAATAATGGAAGAATAGAAAGAAAGGGAAAACGAAAAGAGAAAGAAAAGGAAAAGTTCCTGCATGGAAGCATTCACACCCATGGGGAAACACTTATTTTTTTTAGGGACAATAAACTTATTCTTGGTAAATAAAGCAGAGTAACTTTGGAGTTAGACAGGCTTTCTAACTTGGACAAAATACTTACCCTGAGTTTCATCTGTTTTCCTGTAAAATGGATAATAATATGCACACTTCTCAAATTTAATACTCATACAAATCACCTAGAGGTCTTGGAAAAATATGGATTCTGGGGGAACCTGTGAGTGTTCACGTAAACATACAGGATCTCAAATTATTCTGTCCAAGTTGCAGTAGGATCAGACTCTGACTTCCCCCTCGTTGCCGGAAGCACCACCATTTGACCTTGCACAAGAACCAGCCTGCAGGAGGTTTGCATATGGTTCTCTGGCAGCAGAAGATCAGGTCACAGGATCCGGACTGTGAGAGCTATTTGGCATCTGCTCCTATACGAAGGCTGCTTAAGTCCTCTGCTAGCTGAATTTTATTTTCCCAATGGACAAAAGAACTCTCCCGGAGTTTTCTTGCTTCAGAATAGTTTCACTTGGCCCACTTCACGAATACTGAACAACGACCAGCTATCCATTTGCATTCGTCCTGGAGTTGACTCACCCAGACCACAGAGGTACTTTCCACCGGTTCCCCGTAGGTGCCTGTCCCCTGTGGAGGTTTGCACTGCTGGTTCCTATTAAAGCTCTGGCAAAACACAATCAGAGCTCGACGATGCTTCATGCAAGTCAACAGCCACAACAAGAAACGTCAAGGCAGGTTCTCGACTTACGGGAGCAAAAAACGAAATGGGCTTTGCTTCCAAAGTAATGAGCAGTAATAATTCTATCATGGGATTTCTCCAATTTTCACCCCGATGGAATTAGCCAAGTTATATTACGAAAAAAAAACCCACAAAGAAAATTAAAAAAAAAAAAACATAGAATAGGTATCAAAGTGATAATGCAATGATGATGTACTTGTATTTTGATTTGATTTTAAGTAGACTTCACACCCAGTGTGGAGCCCAACACGGGGCTTGAACACATAACTCTGAGATCAAGACATGCGCTGACATCAAGAGTCACACACGTGGGGCGCTTGGGTGGCTCAGTCGGTTAAGCGTCCGACTTCAGCTCAGGTCACGATCTCGCGGTCCATGAGTTCGAGCCCCACGTCGGGCTCTGGGCTGACGGCTCAGAGCCTGGAGCCTGCTTCGGATTCTGTGTCTCCCTCTCTCTCTGCCCCTCCCCTGATCACACTCTGTCTCTCTCGCTCTCTCTCAAAAATAAAATAAAACATTAAAATTTTTTTAAAATCAAGTATAATCTTAACCTTGTTGACCTATAGGCATAGCACCCCCCAATTTTTGAATGAGGAAACTAGGTCCAGAGAGATTAAGTAACTTGCCCAAGGCCATGGCTTGTGAGTAATGGAGCCATGGTTTCAATCCAATCTGTGGAGACTGAAATTACTATTTTTGTCATACAGAATTGCTTCCTATATGACATACAAATAAAGCCCTCCAGGATTTACCAGCAAGTTCTCAGAAAACAAAAAATGCGTTGATACTGATCTTTTCCTTTCCCTAAAGAATGAGGAAAAAATCAATAATCAATTGCCTATTATTTGCTTATTGGGTGCTGGCCATGGTAAACACCACTAGATCATATACTCCAGGAGAGACAAAACCAAAGAGACAATGTCTGTAATTGCAGGGAGATTTTTTCTCTAATTAGGCAGAGGACTCCGAGACGAATATACTAGAGATTACTTATGAGCCCAATTCGTGTACTTCATCACTTTAATGATAAACATTTCAGAGCTTTAGTAGATGCCAGGAACTTCCAATGCTTTGTCAGCCTCAGAAAAACCCCACTAGGTGGGTAAGACCATTATCACCACCGTGAGAGGAGGTACTTAAGCTTACAAAGATAAGTACATTACCCCTGGTTTATCTGCCTACTGGGCTAACTGGGATTTGAACTCACCAGCATTTCTTTGCTAATATTCCTTTGGCTTAATCAATTATACAGTTACCCAAGTTGAAATTGCAATGTTAAGTTGGACACAAGGTATAATCATTGAGAGGTTATACGTTGCCCCTCTTGTATGTAGTTTGCAAAAACCAAGGCATGCAATACAGGAATGCTATGAGGTAATATCCACTAAATGCTCTCCCGTGCTGAGAACTGTGTACTCACTACTCTCACAGCGAACCCCAGATTGGCTAATATTATTATTATTGCTGTTCCCATGAAGCTTAGGCTTTACTCAGGTTGTGAGGTTGATTCTAACCCCATCTATTCTACAGATGTGGAAGGCAAGTCCTCTACAGATCTAGGGCCTACACCAAGTTTAGTAAAGACTCTGAAGCATGAAACTATATAACCACTTAATATATTTGAAAGAGTTGTGTTTTTCAGTAGTGAAAGCAGCTATTGTCCTTCCAAAGATTCTTCCACCGCACCCTCGCCACACAAGCTCACACACATGCACGTGCACGCGCGCGCACACACACACACACACACACTTTGTCATCTGTGGTGGTGGCTTGGTGTGTGAGGGCTGGAGTATAATTATCCATTCAGGACTTGGTAAGATTTCCCAGAACAAAACAGAGGGCCTGGACCTGTCTCCGTAATGAGGGTGGGCATTTATGAGATGCTACAACATCTCTCATTAGTAATTCCCAGCAGGATCCCGGGCAGGATGACTCAGAGAGGCTTCGTAATAAGCTAGGGATGAGGCCCAGTCAGGAAGAGTGTTTCTGGGACTGGTCATTTTGAATTTAGCTGTGCCTTGTCAAGGAGGGATGTGTGTTTATGTCAAGCAAGTTTCCAAGAACCAATCTTCTTCTCTCTGCAATCCGGTGTACAAATTACTGGGGACTCTCTCCACTGGACACGAGAAGCCAGTTTTCCTGAAATAAGAATTCTCTTGCTGACCATCGTTGGCACTAAGGACTGCCTGCACTGCCCAAGTGTCTACTTGGAGTTTATAAAGCAACATAGTGCTAGATTCATATGAAAACCTAGAAAATATGAAATTATTTCCCTTTCTACTTGAGTGCATCTGCAGGGAGGGGAAGCAAAGAAAATATAAGGAGGGGGGATAACTTAATATCTGACTTAACAATAAGAGTTAAGCGGTCAATAAATACATTGACCATTCTCTATGTGCCGAGCACTTGCCAGACACAAGATACACACAGTAGACTAAATTCATCTTCTATTTGGGATTCTTCTTCCTCTTCCCCTTCCCCTCCTCCTCCTTCTCCTCCTCCCCCTCCTCCCCCTCCTTCTTCAGTTTTTCAACTACCATTAGCACATAAAGCCACATTGCATCACGTAGCCCCCCACAAACCGATCCCACCTACCCCCTTTTGGTGGAATTTCCACTTAGAGAATATTTCCAATATTCTGAGATTTTCTTGGTTTAAGAAAAGGTGATATAAGATGCAGATGGGTGTATATTGTAAGGGCCAGAATCAGAAAATTGGGGGGCTGAATCCCACACGAGCCACATATGACATCGGGCTTAACTCTGGTTTTATTTCTTCATTTATTTTTGTCATTGGACTGAACTAAATGGGGAAACTTATGTAAAATGTCTAGCTTAAGTGCCTGGTTTATCATAAGCCCTAGAAAGCTTTCATTTGTATGCTATGTAACATAAGATGTATATATTACATATAGGATATAATCTATATAGTATGTGATATATAAAATGTACTATCTAATATGTATATATAAATGGATATCTGTCAAGCTGATATGATACGTTATATTAACATCCTATAATGGTAGATATAATACATTATATTAATACAATTAAAATAATAATTAACATAACACCTTACATTAATATAGGTATTGTTAACATTAGCAATCATTAACATCTCAGGACAAATTTGAAATGGCAGTGTTCCAGCTCAAGGTGGACCGCAAAAGTTTTCGAGAAACCTGAAAGTTTACAATAAACTCACCAGGGAAGGGGTTGCGGAACAGTCGGGTCAGAAAAGAGCCAGTCACGTGACTGGAAAGCCTGGCGAGGAAACTTCTGGCCGGCGGTAGTTGTTGGTGCTGGGTCATAATGACAGCACACGAATTACTTCAAAACGCTCAACAAAAATCTTCACCTTCTCTTCCTGAATGAGTAGAACAAGTTCTACCCCTGGAAGCTAGGACGACTCCTGAAAGTGTGTGTGTGTGTGTGTGTGTGTGTCTTGCTTGCTTGGGGTGCACTTCGCAAGGGAGGGAAGGTGGGGCAACGCGACTTAACGCTGCTTGGGCGCATCTCTGCACAGGGCAGTCGGTGTCCAAAAAGAGACGGGGCCGATGGACTTGGGAGAGGTAACCCAGCCTGGAGGGCAAGCCACGTTTTCACCGAGTATTTCAGAACTGCCCCAAGAGGAGGTAACAAGGACTACACTGAGTACTGACTGCGGACAAGGCTCTGTTGTGTGCGCTTTACCTACTGTAATTCATTAAATCTTCAGAAGAACCGAGCAAATGGAGCAGCCAGGGAGGAGCCTGCAAACTCAGCTGGCTCTCCTCGTCCCGGCGAAGACCCGAAGGTTGAAATGCCCTCTCTGGATGCCTTTCACTAAGCCTCAAACACCCCACGCTGGGAGGCGCAGAAAGCCAACCTTCCTCCAGAGAGAGCTGGGTCCAGGCTGGCAAGCCCCGGCTCCCGGGAGGCGCGCGGACCCCGGGGCCCCCCTGAAGGCGCCGGCAGCCTCCCCGGGGCCGCCCTCGGAGACCTCGCCCGCCCGGAGCGCGATTGTGCAAGCGCGGGGCTGCAGCCGCGGCCGCCACTGCCGGCTCCTGCCCGCCGGGTCAGGGCGGGGAGGCGCGCCGGGCGCACACCCGGTGAACTCCGGGCGGAGTCGGCCGCGCTCCCGCCCGGAGAGCAGCGTACCCGCCACCCGAGGCCCGGGCGCCCTCGCTCACCTCGCTGACTCCATCCTATTTCCACCCCCAGCCCTGCCCTCCGCCCCCTCCCCACCCCCCCGGGTCCCGCGTCCCTCCGGGCCAGGCCAGCCGGGGCCCACTGCGCCCTACCCAGCCTGCTGATTGGCCACCCGGGGCCTGCCCTGTGTCCATAAATACGTGGTCCCTGGGCATGGAGCGTGGAGAGGGACAGGAGGACAGCGCGGCGCCGCGCAGCATCCCTCTGCCCTCATTGACACCTCCACTCCGCGGCTCCGGACCTGGAAGTCAGCCTCGCAGCCCCACAGGCGGACCCACATCCCTTCCTTTCCCCTTCCAAGAGACCCGGCCCCGGGAGGCACTCCTCCAGCGGGTCCCCGCGCCCTGAGGCTGCCGCACCCGGCAGCGCCGAGCATCCTTGCCCCGCGGTCCTCTCTGCTCCCCTTTCCTCCGCCGCCCCCTGCGGTCACACCTGCTGGCCCTCTTCGCCCTTCTCCCCCAGAATCGTCAGCCCCCCTCCCCCCCCCCCCCCCACAGATCCCGCTCGCGCCTGTTTAACAGAGTCGTGCTTTCCGGTCCCCGCGCGTTCCCACGCCCCAGGTGTCCCCAGCTGCCATGAGCTCCCCCATCGGCAAGAGCCGCTCCCTTGCCGCCTTCCTCCAACAGCTGCGCCACCCGGGGCAGCCCCCCAGAGCCGTGACGTCTGCGGCGTGCGCGCCCCCTCGGCCGCGGGAGGTGCCCCTATGCCCGGTGATGGAACGCGGCGAGGCGCAGGACGCGGCCGCCCTGCCGGGTCCCACCAACTGGCCGCTGCTGGGCAGCCTGCCGGAGATTCTCTGGAAAGGGGGCCTCAAGAAACAGCACGACACGCTGGTAAATGCCTCGTCGGGCCCCAATTCCCTCTCCCCTCTCTGCCCCGCGCCCCAAACCCTCCGCGAGACGCGCGGCCGGGGCGCACGGGGCGCTCCGGCGTCGCGGCAGCGGCGGGGGCCCCGGGAGGAAGGAGGCGGGAGGAGAGAGATGCGCTCCCGGGACTGCTCTGGGGGGGGGGGGACGCGCGCTGACCCGGCCCTGACCTCCGCTGCAGGCCGAGTACCACCGGAAATACGGCAAGATTTTCCGCATGAAGTTGGGTTCCTTCGACTCGGTGCACCTGGGCTCGCCGTGCCTGCTGGAAGCGCTGTACCGCACGGAGAGCGCGTACCCCCAGCGGCTGGAGATCAAGCCCTGGAAAGCCTATCGGGACTACCGCCGGGAGGGCTACGGGCTGCTGATCCTGTGAGTCCGGGCGGCGGCTGGAAGCTGGGAGGGGGTTCTCCGCAGGGTCCCCTTCCTACGCAGCGGGACACGAAAGCCCCCACCAGGCGCAGTCTCCAACTCCTGCCTGGATCAGAACGGGTTGCACGCAACTGTACTGCGCGCCCAACACCTGCGTCGTCTCTGGCAACTGGGCAGGGCCATGCCTTTCCGTCCAAGAAAGCCCAGAAGGGTTCTACAAATAGCGGGGTTCAGACTTTGGGGCCGGACAAGGTCGTGAAGTCACCGTGCCAGGCCAACCTATTCTATACAAAATTATCCCTTACAGTTCTCTGTATTCACCTTCTCTGAGCTCAAACGCCAGAAATTGACTTCTTTGGCTTTTGACAGTTACCTTTTTTTTTTTTTTTTTTTCTGGAGGGGAATGGGGGGTTATGACCCAGGTCTAGTCAGAAAGGTGAGGTTCAGGGACGTCAGGGTTGCACTGTAGGTAAGTAAAGGCCATAATGTGGTGAGGTTCCTCTGCTTTTAATTGTTAGCATTTAACAGGTTAGCGCGTTTGGGTTTTTTTTTTTTTTTTTTTTTTTAATCCCTAATAGTTGTATTTTGGAGGATAATATATTTACTGGAATTAAAAGCCATAGTTATGCGTGGTGCATCAGAGGCTGTGCCGTCTGCTCTGGGATGAGGGAAGAAGGTGGATGATAAGAATGAGAGAGAGGGAGAGAGAATCCCAAGCAGACTCCACACCACCAGCATGGAGCCTGATGCCGGGCTCAAACTCACAAACCATGAGATCATGACCTGAGCTGAAGTCGAGAGTGGGTCGCTTAAGTGACTGAGCCACCCAGGAATGTGACTTTCAACCCGAGTCAGTGACTAGGAGAAGACAACGTTGTTCTCAAACAGATCTGGGTTGCTGGCGAAGGGAATGTTCAGGTACCTACTCTTACTGCTGAGAATTGAGGTACCTGGCCTCCCAAATCAACCCCGCAAGGGCACCCCAAAAGGCCCGAGCCCATATTATCTGGACTTCACCTTTCTGGTGTGATCTTAGGTGGAGAGGAGAGGTGCTTTCTCACCCCGTTGTGAAACCAGCCCCCAGTGTTCCAATGTGCATATTCTTTGGATAGTTCTTAGCAGGAGTCTCAGTGCTCATTTGATTGTTTAGTTCACACAATTCCAGCGCTGGAGGTGCCTTTGCTGCTCCCTTCTTTTCTCTGCAATTTGCTCTACGTAGAATTTTGCTTCTCTCCCAGGGAGGGAGAAGACTGGCAGAGAGTTCGGAGTGCCTTCCAGAAGAAACTGATGAAACCAGTGGAAATTATGAAGCTGGACAACAAAATCAATGAGGTCTGCAGGCTGGGGGCAGCTTCCCTGGGCCTCCTGGGGAGGGAGAGATGTCTACGGAACTTTAAGTCATAGCTACAAAGTACAGGCGGTTTGGATGGTTCAGGGGTCTCCCTTTACTCCTTGCTGTCTACTTCCTTCTCCCCCAAAACCTTATTCCTCCTTCCTTCCCTCTTGTGCAAAGTAACATCTCAGTGAGAGAACGATGACAAGCCGAGACTCTGGTATTCCGGTCTTGGATTTGAACCTCAGCCCTCCACCCTCTGGCCCTGTAAACCGACTGTACCCTTAACTTCCCTAAGCTTCACTCTCCCGCTCTATAAACTGGGCCTCGCAGGATTAAATGAGATAATGCTTATGAAATTCCTAGGTCGTGCCATTTAAGCTGGGTTTTGCAGGATGAGTAGGAGTCTTCAAGCCAGAGCAAGTGTAGAAAGGCGTTCAGGCAGAAAGAATAGCCTGCTGAAAATAGTCAGATGACATGATGTGTTCAGGAAATGGTACGTTCAGTGCAGAAGAGGTGAGGCTGTCTGTGCAATGATGCTGGACAGAGGGCAGCTCTTAACAATGTTTTTGTACCATGATAAGGCATTTAGACATTGTCCTTTAGTTAACAAGGGCCAAAGAGGGAGGGATTTAAGCATACAGTAATCTCTTTACTCCTGTTCACTTTGGGTGTTTATTTGGAACTGAACTTGGACCCAGAAAGGATCATATAGGTGCAAGAGTGCCAACCCAGGAGGTTTCAGGGACCAGGTAGTGAATATAAATGTATAAGGAAGGCCCAGCAGGGATTTTTGCAAACAGGATAGGGCATGCCCTTTCTAGGAGCGACAGCTGCCCCATTCCAGCAAATGACTGTCACATGGGGAGGCGGACCTAGTGGCTCCAGATTTTATCATTATTATCATTTTTTGGTTAAGTGGTGAAAATTCCATATGTTGATGAGAAATTTCTGGATTTTGGGGGGGAAACAAATGCAAAGTACTTTTTAGTGCACTAAGTGGACAAATTCACAATGCCCGTGGGTGGGCTTTGTACTCACACATACCTTGTTCCAGGCCCCAGCATGGCCACTTTGCAGCCACGTGTCCAAGGGCCAGTGCCTTAGCCTCACTCGAAGCCCATTCTCTTGTCTGTTTCTGCGGGAAACGGAAGGAAGATCGTATTTCCTACCTCACAGAGTTGTGGGGATCCGCTAACGTAGCACGCTTCAAGCACTGTTTGGTACTATACAAGCCTTGTAAAATGTGAGGCTTTAGCCATCAAAAACCCTGATTTTGGGGGGTGCCTGGGTGGCTCAGTCTGTTAAGTGTCCAGCTTGGGCTCAGGTCATGATCTCACGGTTTGGGAGTGCAAGCCCCACATGGAGCTCTCTGCTGTCAGTGCAGAGCCTGCTTTGGATCCTCTGTTCCCCTCTCTCTCTCTCTCTCTCTCTCTCTCTGCCCGTCTCCTTCTTGTTCTCTCTCTCTCTCTTTCTCAGAAATGAATAAATAAACACTTAAAAAAAAAATCCTGATTTTGGCCACTGGCATCTAGAGCTCTTACATAACATGTCCCAGGTCACAGAGCTATTTAGCAAAGGAGCTGTGTCTAGAATTTGCAGATTTTTCTGGTCCCAAGTTCAAAATGCTTAACATGACGCCAGCTAGTAAGGAGATATTTGCTAGCCCAGGTATGGAGGCAGCAAACCTCATAGGGCTTGGGGTGTTGTGACAACTTGGTTGAATCTGATTAGAAGAAATGTTTTCCTTTTCTTAAATTTAGATCAAGAGCTGAAACCTAAGATTTTGGGTGGTTGCGGGAAAAGCTGAGAAAATAACCCAGGACGAGGTTGTTAGGGCAGGAGGTGAGCCCCCGCAGGAGAATATGCAGTTAGTGTTGCTTCATAATGAATAACGTTATAAGCAGTGAATATACAAGGTAGCAAACCCCGAAGTCAGCGTACTGAGCTTTTAACCTTTTGTTTTCCTTTAATGACTGAAATGTGTCTTTTGTGGTTTCTTTCCTTTAAGGTCTTGGCTGATTTTATGGGTAGAATAGATGAGCTCTGTGATGAGAGAGGCCGCATTGAAGGCTTATACAGCGAACTGAACAAATGGTCATTTGAAAGTAAGTTTGTCAAGGTACCTGGGTGGCCCAGGCGGTTAGGCGGCTGACTCTTAATCTCCACTTAGTTCTTGATCTCAGGGTTGTGAGTTCAAGCCCCGAGTTGGGCTCTGCACTGGGTGCCAAGCCTACTTAAAAAACGAAAGTAAGTTGCCTTCGCCGTCTTGTTTGTTTGATTTTCCAAGGGATTTTGAGGCTAAAACGTGGCTCTGAGGATAGTTCCTCTATAACCACGTACTGTTGCTGACAAAGAAGGGCCACCTGCACAGTCTTTTGTGCTTTCGGGCACTTAAGTTATGCTTTGCACTATAGGTTGTTCGTACAGTCATTCAACAAATATTTATTGAACACCTGCTATGTGCCCGGCACCGTGTTCAGTCCTACAGATAGAGCAGCGAACAAAACAGGCGATGACTGGGCTCCCGTGGAGCTTAGGGTCTGGTAGGGGTGACAACCAACAAGTAAACACACTTTATTATATACTTTGCCAAGAGGTAAGGTAAGGTATGCGATAAAGAACGGTAGTGCCCAGAGGAGGCAAGTCTGCTTTGGTTTAGGAGACAGTCGAGGTGACACCTAAAAGAACAAGTCACAGGGCATCTGTGGGAAGATTATTCCAGACTGTGGAGACAGGCAGGGCACATCCCCCTGAGGAGGAAGCATGGGCGATTCATCCGAGGCTCTGAGTGGGTGGGTGGGTGGGGGAAGGGAAGGAGGAGCTGAGGAGAACCAAGCCAGGGGCCGGAGGAGGTCTCAGCCAGCACTCGGGCTTTTAGTTCAAGTCTGATGGTGAGCCATGGAGGGTTCCAAATAGAAGCTGGGGATGATCCCTTTCTTCAGGGAACCCTCAGGGAATAGCAAACAGGGCTCTGCCTGGCCCAGGAAGCTGCCCAGGGGCGAGAGGCAAGGAAACACTTTTTATAGAGTGGGCAGGCACCTGACCGAGGAAGTTCAAGGCTGTGGGAGAATCCGAAGGGCTGCATCAGCTGAGGTTGGTCATGGCCCTGGTGCCGTATCAGCTAAGTCCTGGAAGATGAGTAGGAATTCACCAGGTGAAGGTGAATGAAGGAGCAAAGAAAGAACAGGAAGGCGTTCAGAATGACGGGAGCGTGTCCTGCAAGGGAGGGGCACTGCGAGGGCAGAGGATGGGAGGAAGGCAGCAGCCGACCCCTGTGAACCAGGGATGGGAATTCGGTTTTGAGCACGGGGGCACCTGGAAGTGATGTTCTACGAAGCGTTTTTAGCAGAGGGGGGCTTGGGCTGATGTGCTGGAAGGATCGCTCTGGATGCTACTGTGAGGGATCGGAGAGGGCACCCCGGGAAGCAGGCTTTTGTCGTGACCGGTCTCCCCCATCAGCTCAGCCTCACTTTAAATTTTTTTGTTTACATTTATTTATTTTTGAGAAACAGAGTGAGACAAAGCGTGAGTGGGGGAGGGGGCAGAGAGAGAAGGAGACACAGAGTCCGAAACAGGTTCCGGGCTCTGAGCCGTCCGCACAGAGCCCGACGCGGGGTTCGAACCCACGAACCGTGAGATCATGACCTGAGCCGAAGTCGGATGCTCACCCGACGGAGCCACCCAGGCGCCTCTGAGCCTTGCTTTAAAGCTACAGCCCACCCGACTATGTTAGCACATTAGAAAACGCCATGCAAAGAAGAAACCCGCAGAAGGTGTTAAGGGGACGAGGACAGGAAAAAGTGAAGGGATGATTACAGAGGAGGAAAGGGAGTGTATATTTCGGAAACTGTCCACTGGAAATACCCAAATGAAGGAGTATCAAATGCATGTCTTTGCAAGTCAAAGAAGATGTGACCATGGTGGTTTAAGAATTATTGTCTAGCGTTATGAGAAGTCTCAAGGAAGGCAGTCCACGGCCGGCACACAACTGATGTCACTGGGGACCCTTTCTATCTTTTTGTTCATCCATCCTTTTTCTTTTTTAATGTTTTTTTAATTTATTTTTGAGGCAGAGAGAGACAGAGGGTGAGCAGGGGAGGGGCAGAGAGAGAGGGAGACACAGAATCGGAAGCAGGCTCCAGGCTCCGAGCTGTCAGCCCAGAGCCCGACGCGGGGCTCGAACCCACGAACCGTGAGATCATGACCTGAGACGAAGTCGGACGCTCAACCGCCGGAGCCCCCCAGGCGCCCCTTGTTCATCCATCCTTATTGGCCTGTTACAAAATGGCTACTGCCTCTCCTGGTCTCCCCTCTGCCTTCTAGGCAAAAAGAGGAAGGAAAGAGGGAAGAGTTAAGCCAAATGCACTTGCTCCTTTTATCAAGAAAGTGAAAGTATTTCCTTTAAGCCTCCTTGGCCACGCCTGTTGGCTTCTCAGGCTGCTACTGGAAGCCCAAGCCCGGGAAGTCAGGGAACGTGATTGACACCAGGGTCTTAGATCAATCCAGATTGTTTCCCGAGGACTGATATGTTGACACCCTAAATAAAATCGGGGTTCTCTTAGGAAAGAAATGGGGGAGAGTGAGCACGGGTAGGCCGTGAACAATGACTACTATGCATGGTATCCGGGACAAACTCTGACAAAAGCCAGACATTGAAGGACAGATTCATTCGTGTATGAAAATGGTTACGTTTTCACCGCGGCGTTTCTGACCAGGAGGTTCTGCAGGGGTTGGGTCATGGGGCGTGGAGACAGCTTCTGGAAAGTGGGAAAAGTATCGTCATGCCCCTTTCTCCCAGACTTTCTACCTTTCCTCTGTTCTTTGAAAAGCCCTCACTTTTACAAAAGACGGAATCATGCCTTCAGTAGCCAGCTACTTGGAGACCCCAGTATTGTTGCAGTTGTGTGACTGTTGGTTGTTTTTAAATACCAGGCATCTGCCTTGTGCTCTATGAGAAGAGATTTGGACTCCTTCAGAAGAATGCAGGAGATGAAGCTTTGAACTTCATCACGGCCATCAAAACAGTAAGCGTCACCTCGAGGAGCACAATTTTCCTGATTTGCAGAATTTCACAAACATGTCGTGTTTCCCCAGGAGTAGCACACACACGTTATTTTGTCACAGCAGTCAAGTGTTAATTTCAAGGTGTTATGTGTTTTCATGGATGGATGGGCATGGATGGTCATGAACCCGGAAGCATGCTACATCATGGTTTAGGCAAGGTTAAGTAGGTGTTTCAGTTGAAGGTCAGTTGGTGGGAGTCCTATTTCAAAAAGAGTCTGACGTTTTTCAGATGTAAAATTTTTGAATCCTTAGGTCACAGGGGGTTATAGAGATACTGTGAAGCTGGTATAGAAATGGCTGAAGTTTGGAAATCATTGGAAATTGAAGTCAATAAGAAAGTGATGGTTTTCCTTTTTCCTTCTTGTGTAAAATATTTAGGTCATAGAATCAATTTTTTTTAATGTTTATTTATTTTCGAGAGAGGGGCACATCCAATGGCAAATCGTCCCAAAGATTGTTTTCAATGTACTATGGGGCCCAGGGGAGGGTTCCACTCCCAGAGTTGGTGGGAGAGGCCTGGGGGGTGGGGGGGAGTGGGGTCTTTGAGTTCCTGCCTTTCTGGAAGCAGGGGGTGCGGGGTGTGGAGAACGCTCCTCTTCCGGTGAGGCGGTTGTCTTCGAGACCAGGGGAATCCAGAATGAAAAGGCGTTGCGTTCCCCACAGATGATGAGCATGTTTGGGAAGATGATGGTGACCCCGGTTGAGCTGCACAAGAGCCTCAATACCAAGGTCTGGCAGGCCCACACGCGGGCCTGGGACACCATCTTCCGATCAGGTAATGGGGCCACACACACCCGGCATCCCTGTCTCTGGAAGGTCTGGAATGATCCCGATGGAATTTGCTCCTCCTGATTCTTATGGGCTTTGCAGTCATGAGTTTAGAATCTTCCCGGTGTAGACAAATTCTAAGGAAAAGGCACATGGCAGCTTTCTGCAGTTTCTGGGAACTCGGAGCAGTTAAAAACAGGAGCTTTGGAGTCAGATAGGTGGATGCAAACCCAGGTCTGTCACTGGTGTAGTGGGTTGACCACATGTGCTCTCTCTCTTTCCTCCTCAGTAGTCTTGTCTCAAATGGGCTAATAGTAACAATGCCTACCTCACTGCAACTGTTTCTAGGTCTAGTGTAGATACAGTCAAGACCTGGCTTCTCATAATACCCCGTGGGTCCGAGCTGTTTCTGCTACATTATGAGGGGAGTATTGATGCCGAATATTGTTCAATGAGTATCTCTGTGCTTACCAATGTGTACCAGTAGGAGGTCCCGTATCCTATCATACCATGCTGTATATTTTGTACACACACATAAACATATCCTCATTGAATTGTCACCAAAACCCCTATAAGGTAAGTCCTCCTATTAGCCCTGAGTGACAGAACTGAGACATAAAGAACTAACTTTCTGGCCAGGGTGTGAAGCCAGAGAGAAGGGCTCCCACAGCCCAGACTCTAACTGCTGCACCGCTTACGGCCCTTGTTACTGTTGCCAACCTCACCATTATTATTATCCTGGCTTGGCTGGCACGGTAGACTGAAGGGAGAGAGACGCGTGCCTGGAATGTTCTTTACAAACGTTAGAAGTTTCTACTACTATCGTCAGCATGCACGGGCACTGCAGTGTGTGTGTGTGTGTGTGTGTGTGTGTGTGTGTGTGTGTGTGTGTTTGATTACACTGGGGATGGTTCTCTCCTCCTCTATGGCCCAGATTTGGGAGCTCAAGTCCCACTACCTGCACTCGTGACCAAAGTGGCTAGGCACGTGGATCTGGGTACGAGTTCTGATTCCGAGAGTGGACCCGAGTCCCACCTCTGTCTCATGATGGTCTCTTCCACACTCTAAGCTTTTAAACTCAAACTGTGACCTGTAGGCTAACAGTTGTAGCAGCACCTGGGAGCTTGTTAGAAATGCAGATTTCCAGGCCCGCCCCAGACCCCTGATCCCAAATCTGCATTGTAAGAAGATGCCCAGGTGATTCTTGGGCATCTTAAGGTTTGACCAGCCCTGCTCACGCGGTCATCGATCAATCCTTGGCGACTTAACGATGAGTCAACATTAGCTCATTGGACGCATTGTCAGTGTCCCTGCAAAGGCCCTGTAAGGTGTCATGGGGGGATTTCGGCTGGGGTTCCCTCACGCTCGATCCTAATCTTCACCTCACTTCCCTTCCCTCTTCTCTTCTCCAATAGTCAAATCTTGCATCGACAGCCGGTTGGAGCACTATTCTGAGCAGCCCGGCAAGGATTTCCTTTGTGATATTTATCTCCACAATCAGCTTTCCAGGAAAGAACTGTATGCGGCTGTCACAGAGCTCCAACTGGCTGCAGTAGAAACGGTAAGGGCTTGATTTTCCTTTGCTGAATGGTCCAGAAAATCTTCTCGTGATGCATTTTAAAGAGGCATTCAGCTCTCTCATTCCACAAGGATTAACTGAGCACTAGTCTAGCAAAAGGGTGCGCGAGACCCAGTGCACAGCCTTGGTCCTTAAACTTGTGACGGGAGGTGAATGCATGTGCTCTATAGCGGAGAAAATCCGTGCGCTCTGTGACAAATGCATACACTCTCTGGGAATTCAGAAGCAGTAAAATTCCACACCATAGAAAGATAGGTCATCTAGGTTTTTCTTTTTCTTATTCTTTGATAATCTAGATTTTTAAAAAAACTGAACGTATTCTTGAAGGTTGCGAATGTTACCCCAAAGTGCCTGATTGTGGTTGTTACTCTAAAAATATTGCAATGCTCTCTACCAGTCCAATATTTTTTCTTTTTATAAAGTTCATGTATTTATTTGGAGGGAGGGGGGCAGAAACAGTGGGACAGAAGATCCCAAGCGCCCTCCAGGCTATCAGCCCAGCATGAGGGTCGAACACATGAACCTGAGCTGAGATCATGTCCCGAGCCGAAATCAAGGGCGAGACACTTAACCGACTGAGCCACCCAGACACCCCTACTTTTTCTGATTTAAAGCTTAAAAAGAGTGAGTCAGGGGAAACTTGGTTTCACCTTGCATGAAACAGCTAATTTTAAATGCCCAAATTCTGTCCCCATGTGCTTGATAGCCGTGGGGGTACCAAATCCAGCCAGACTCCAAATGCACATACTGACAGATGTCCGGGTGGGTTTGATTGTCCTTGATCCATTTTTTTGAGCTCTCACTGGCGGGATGCATATTAATATTCCTCGTGATCCAACGTTTCATGCACCTGTAATCTCTAAGAAGAATGGGTCCTACTTCATTTCTTTTCCATATTTCCCGTTTCTTTAGTGTCTCTTGTCCACAGAAAACGTAGGGGTTTCTACCTCAGGAGGAACAGCAAAGTTGTAATTCCTCCTCATGCCCCAGAAGGCTTTGAAAGGGGGAAATTCATTTCAGCTCACTTTCATACTGAGTCACTTACCCTAAGAGGATCCTTGGAGGGGTAGAAGTAAAGCCTCACCCTTTATCTTTTGTGTTCAACTGGAATGTGAGCTCCAAGGGCAATGACTTGGTTTTGGACCTGCTGTATTCCCAGGATGTAGAACAGCACTTAGCATATAGTAGGTGCTCAACAAATACTTGGTGAATCAATGAAAGGCCACAGAAACCAAGTGCCCGCTCTGGGCCAGGCACTGTTCTAGGTGCTTGAAGGAACACCGTGAACCAGAGACAAAGGTCTTGGCCTTCATGGAACTTAACCACTAGCAGGGAAGACCAACCAGACACATGTAAACAAATAAATAAATATGATCATATCAAATAGTGGTAGGAGATATGGAGGAAACCATCAGAGTAAGGGGATAGAAGGGGAGGGCAGGGTACCCTCTCTGGGGAAGTGATACGGGAGCTAACGGACATGGTGACAGGGAGCCGGCCATGGGAGGATCTGGGGGAAGAGTCCTCCCGGTAGAGGAAATAGCATGTGCAAAGGGTCTGGAGCAGCAAAAACATTGGAGCTGGAGACCTGGCAAATGTGGTCAAGTTGACATTGCAGAAGTCCAGGGGCCGTGTTAGCCAGCAGCCTTAATAAACCATTCCGATTTTATGACACCTGTGATGGAAACGTCGCTGGGCATTATAAGCAGGGGAGTAGCCTGATGGAATTTATGTCTTGAAAAGAGGGCTCGGGTGGGGTGGAAGGTGCACTCCGCGTAGGAAGAGTGGAAGCAGGGAAATGAGCTACGTGATGCATCTCCTCCACGGAGGTCAGGCCGGGATACTTAGGGCCTGTGAGGTCTCCCAGGGCCCTCCTCCCTCAATTCAGCCCCTGCAGTTACCCAAAAAGGCCCCGGCTGTCTTACAAGGCTTTGGCGAAAGCTACAATCATTTGTCTTCTGGAAACTCTATTTGGTACTTGCGGTAAGGGACCCGCTGATATGGTTAAATGTTTCCTTTTTAGTCCTGGCAATTCTGGAAGTCACTTTTGGAAAATCGGAGAAATTTGAAAGTGTATCTAATTTGGTGGCTACGCCCTCTTCCTGTTTTGTAAATTGGACTCTTGTAATAATGCCCGCCAGGGTTTGTTTGCATCTGAGGCCACCGGTCTTCCCATGAAGAAGGTTTGCCTTGGAGGCATCTTCTTCCCAAAATAGTAAATACCATTGGCTCTGAATCGTCTCGCACTTTTCTCATTTATGTGAGTGGCACATGCAATTGGCAGAAGATCTTCGTGTCTGCAATGACCGTTTTTACAGGAATATTTGGCTTATGTTAAGTAAGAAAATAAAAATAAAATAAAGACCTAAAAACAAATACATATGACTACCAGTGGTGAATATCATGAAGCTGAAAGCTATGCTGGCTATTTCTGCCCATATTTTTTCTCTTCTTGTTGCCTTTGGAAAGGAAGTTAAAACACTCCACTTAAGGGACCATGAGCCTGTGTCAGAAACTGTGGCTGGCTCCTTGAAATACTCAACGTGATGCTAGAATTTCTTATTTTGCTATTGGCCCCCTCCTGCAAGGGTGCTGTGCATGTGGCTGAAACTCTGGGTTTCACAGATTCAATTCCAGAAATGCATTTTTTCGTGTGCGTTTGCACTGTAAAATTAAAAAAAAAAAAGACTCATTAGCAAAGCTGCTAGGATCCCCATCCCTCTCTCGCCACTGAAGTTTTCTCTCCATTTTCTATTTTAAAAATGTCTAATTAAACGTTTTCCTTATTTTGACATAATCATAGATTCACATACAGTTCTTTTTTTAAAGTAATATTTGTTTTATTTGGGGGGGGCAGAATGCAAGTGGGGGAGGGGCAGAGAGAGGGGGACAGAGGATTTGAGGTAGGCTGTGTGCTGACAGGCTCACAGCAGTGAGCCCTATGCGGGGCTCAAACTCATGAACCCGCGAGATCATGACCTGAGCTGAAGTCGGATGCTCAACCAACTGAGCCACCCAGGCACCCCTCACATGCAGTTCTAAGAAAAAATAGAGAGGAGTCCCTTGGACCCTTCACTGACTTTCCACCAGTGGTAACATCTTACAACAATAAAACCTTATCGCAACCCGGAAATTGATGTGGATACAGTCCTACCAGCCTGCTTTCCTTTCACCAGTTCTACAGGCGTTCATTTGTGTTCAAACAGTTTTTGAATCAAACAATATTTTAAGTGTCCCAATGCAGCTGATTATTTAAGGAGTCTACCTTGATTCCCCCAGCTATCCTTAATTGGCATAGTTTATAAAACAAATCTGAATTTTCACATCCTGTGTTGTTTACTGCACAGCGAATAGGGACACGTGAAAAGGCGTCATGAATGCATTTGCAAAGCAAGGTGCTAGGCATCAGCTTGTATTCAGCTCATAACGGTTTTAAGGCAATTTATTTGCAGAAACTCAAGTTTACAAGTTTATGTCCCTTTGGCTTTCAGACGGCAAACAGCTTAATGTGGATTCTCTACAATTTATCCCGTAATCCCCGGGTGCAACAAAAGCTTCTTAAAGAAATTCAGAGTGTATTGCCTGAGAATCAGATGCCACGGGCAGAGGATTTGAGGAATATGCCATATTTAAAAGCCTGCCTGAAAGAATCCATGAGGTGAGAATACATGGAGAAGCCAAGAAGAATATTCTAGGAAGCCGTTCTCTTAAATACACAGTCAGGGTCTCTGCACCCACAGACAGCACCCATAGTTGATTCAGAAACATTTGTCAAACTGCAAAAAAAAAAAAAGAGCCTTCAGATCATATGACCATATTCTTTTTCTATTACTCATTTCCTAAATCATTTGGGCAAATTCTACTAAAATTTGGGAAAGTCGGTGTCCTCTCCTTTAAATCAGTAATAATAATAATAATAATAATAATCATCATCATCTCATGAATGCTATAAGCACTAATTAAGATCAGGGCATAATTGAAGGATATGAAAAGAGGTTGAGCGAGGGAACCATATTATTATTTGATAAGACAAAGAGACATCTTTGTTTTTGAGCCTCTGGTATAAAATGTTCTGTGAAAATTATGGTTCCACCCTTTCTGGAAAACAAAACTCACAATGTGTCAGCATTAGAAACAAACAGCTTTCGCTTCAGGAAGGGCAGATGGGAGAACACTAGGACAAATCAAGCTGAAGCGTGACACGTAAAAAACACACATTTGAAGCCTAGAATGAAACAGAAAACCACTTTTGACAGCTACTAAGCAGTGACTGGGGAGTTAACCAACACGATAAAAACAAGGGGTTCAAACAGGAGGTATAAATATCAGGAAGAAAGAGACTGAACTTTACGAGAGTTGTGATCACGCTCGCTTTTTGAGTACGAACTTATGCAGGAATTATTGATTTAACCAGAATCTGCATTTTCTTTGACACTTGATCTAGAAATGGGTCTGTGCTTACCTTTACACCTTTAATTTTGTTTTTTCAGG